>NW_027361714.1:36337500-37710000 GCF_039654945.1 Dendrobates tinctorius
AGCACTGTAGGTGTGTTTCCTGTCCTCCTCTCACTGCCGACTTTTATTCCCCATTGACTTACATTGGGTTTCGTGTTTCGGGACGACCCCGACTTTTCCCTATAATCGGCCGATCTTGCTCGACCCGACTTTTGGAAAAGTCAGGTTTCACGAAACGAAACTCGACCATAAAAAACCAAAAGTCGCTCAACTCTAGTCGCCGACTTTTGGTAAAGTCGGATTTCATGAAATGAAACCCGACCCTAGGGTGAGGTCGGCCACGAGCTCGGAGACTTTAGCGCCAAAGTCGCGTTTCAAAAGTTTGTTTTCTGCCCTTTTTCAGCCAATCAGGATCCACGGACACTGTGGGCAACTGTCACGTCACCGTCAGACTCAGGGCCTGCAGTTCCGCCCTCAGCCACTAGGAGGCGACGGACTGTCACGCCGCCCTCGGGCTCGGGGCCTGCTGTCCAGGCCTCGGCTACCAGGAGGCGCCGGACTGACATGTCATCGTCGAATTCAGGGCCTGCTGTTCCGCCCTCAGCCACTGTGAGGCGCCGTGGCTCGCGCCCGAGTAATGGCGGCAACAGTGAAAGGGCTTCTGCGCAGGCGTCTAGTGGACACAGACTCCGCTCCTCTGTCAGTCATGAAGGGGTTGGTGCATCGTCATCAGGTCTGGTCCTGGGGGCGGTCCTGATGACATCATCAGCCCGGGAACCTGTGAGGGATGACCTGATCCCTCAAATACCTTTGGACTGGGCTTGCAAGCCGCCGGATATATTCTTGGTTTCCCTGCGTGTTACTGTGTGAATTGCTGTTGACTGACTCTGACTTTTGCCTGGACTTCTGACTCTGCTTCTGCCTAACTATTCTGTACCTCTGCGACTCTCCTGGTTTAAGACTCTGACTTTGGCCTGGATTCTGACTCTGCTTCTGCCTAACGATTCTGTACCTCTGCGACTCTCCTGGTTTATGACTCTGACTTCGGCCTGGATTCTGACTCTGCTTCTGCCTAACGATTTTGTACCTCTGCGACTCTCCTGGTTTATGACTCTGGCTTTGGCCTGGAATCTGACTCTGCTACTGTCTACTGTTTTTGTACCGTTGCTGCCTGACTGGTTTAGTCTCGGATATCATTGCCTCTGTGTCCTGTATTGGAACACCTTTCTGGCGACCGTCCTGCTCTGGTCATTGCTCCTATTCAGACAGTGCCTCCTGGGCTCTGCTATAAATCCAGATCCCTGTATAGGGGTAAAGGGTATCAGTGTTTCTCGGGGTGCTGTCTGGCTGCAGTCCAGACCGCAGGCAGACGTCACATTATATCCAGCCCAAAAAAATAAAACTGCTCTTGTGTCTATACTTAACACATATAAAAGCAGTTTTCCTCACTTTTTTTTTTTCTTCCTCCTGACTGAGCTGATTCCTGGCCCAAACACCTGTTACATTGCACAGCCTGGAAGGTCACTCTCAGGCTCAAGCATGCTGCAGCCTGGAAGCTTCAAAGAAAATGCTGGCTGTTGGAAATCCACATTCCTGGATCATCACCCCCTGGACAGCGCTGGGGGTCAGGTATTGCCCGCAAAAGCGGCCAAACTGTTGTTACCAGTTTCCCTTTCTTTTGCTAAGAAACGTCTGTGTGTGAAGGCTTATGTGGATTGTGGTGCTGCCGGCAACCTTATGGATTTTTTATTTGCTAAGAGTCTGGGTGTACCTCTGCTAAAGCTTAAAGCGCCTATTCAGACTATTACAATTAATGGTACATCTATAGACCAGGGAGGTGTGGAATTCATTACTGCCGAAATTTCTATGTCAGTGGGGACATTACATAACGAACAAATGTCATTTTTTGTTATACACAATTTATCAGATCCAGTTGTGTTAGGCATGCCATGGTTGCACCAGCATAATCCAGTTATTGACTGGCGCATAGGTGATATCGTGCGCTGGAGTCCACGGTGTCAGAATCACTGTATGTCACTGTCAGTGAACCAAGTTAAAATTAAAAACCCCTCCATTCCATATGCATTCGGAGATTATGAAGATGTCTTCTCCATAGTGGAGTCTGAGAAACTACCTCCTCATAGAGAGTACGACTGTCCTATAGACTTGGTCCCTGGTGCCCTTCTCCCTAAGGGGAGAATATTCAACCTCTCGGGTCCGGAGCGTGTAGCCATGAATGACTACATAGCAGACAGCCTACGTAAAGGCTTTATTAGACCTTCCACCTCACCTGTAGGAGCTGGGTTTTTCTTTGTAGAAAAAAAAGATGGTGGACTCAGACCATGCATCGATTATCGTGAGCTGAACGCAATTACTGTAAAAAATCAGTACTCGCTCCCACTCATTCCTGATCTGTTTAATCAGCTACTGAGAGCCCGCTGGTTTACTAAACTTGACCTCCGGGGGGCATATAATCTGGTCCGCATAAGAAGCGGTGACGAATGGAAAACGGCCTTTAATACACCTCTTGGTCACTTTGAGTACCTTGTAATGCCGTTCGGACTCAGTAACGCACCTGCCGTATTTCAACACTTTGTCAATGACATTTTCAGGGACATTTGTGGGGTGTATGTCGTCGTGTATCTGGATGACATTTTGATTTATTCGGCTGACCCTGTGACACATGCTCAACACGTCCGTTCGGTATTGCAGAGACTGCGAAAAAACTCCTTGTATGCGAAATTAGAAAAATGTGTTTTTTTTTTTGCTGAAGAGGTACAGTTCTTAGGATACATGGTCTCAGGCAAGGGGTTTCGCATGGACCCTGCCAAGATTCAACCCATTAAGGATTGGGTGCAACCCAAATCGCTGAAAGCGCTGCAGCGGTTTTTGGGATTTGCGAATTATTACCGCAAGTTTATCAGGGGTTTCTCTGAGATTGCCAAGCCACTCACGGACCTTACCCGAAAAGGGGCGGACGTGACTAATTGGAATCCTGAGGCAACCCGAGCTTTTTCTCCAC
Organism: Dendrobates tinctorius; assembly: GCF_039654945.1. NCBI lineage: Eukaryota > Metazoa > Chordata > Amphibia > Anura > Dendrobatidae > Dendrobates > Dendrobates tinctorius. The sequence continues at coordinate 36,340,442 of NW_027361714.1, forward strand.
TAAAGGAGTGCTTCGTGGCCAACCCGGTGTTGATTCAACCAAACTTGGACCACCCCTTTATTGTTTAAGTAGATGCCTCTGAAGTCGGAGTGGGAGCAGTGCTCTCGCAAGGCACTGCATCCCTCACTCAGCTTCGCCCATGTGCATTTTTCTCCCGCAAATTCTCTGCCACGGAGGATAACTATGACGTCGGTAATCGGGAATTACTGGCGATCAAATGGGCCTTCGAGGAATGGCGCCACTTCCTCGAAGGTGCCAAACACAAGGTCACTGTTATTACAGACCACAAAAACCTAACCTAACTAGAGTCAGCTAAAAGACTAAATCCCAGGCAGGCAAGGTGGGCCTTGTTTTTCTCCCGGTTTGATTTTATAATCACCTTCCGCCCCGGGACTAAAAATGTGAGGGCAGATGCCCTCTCTCGCAGTTTCTGCCCCACACAGACCGAGGACTGTGAACCAGTCCCAATATTGGCTAATGGAATCGTCGTGTCGGCAGTGTCTTTGGACCTTCTGGAGGAGATCCGTAGGTCTTCAGAGCAAGTTCCTGACACTACGCCCCCCAAAAAATTGTTCGTTCCGGCTAACATTCGTCTGCAGGTTCTAAAAGAATCGCACGACTCTGTCCTGGCAGGCCATCCGGGTCTCAATAATACCACCAGGTTGGTAACTAGGAACTTTTGGTGGCCGACGGTGGTCAAGGACTGTAAGGACTATGTTTCAGTGTGTGAAGTCTGTGCCCGCGCCAAGTCCCTCCATAGTCGCCCTGCCGGCTGGCTTCAGTCCTTGCCCACCCCTGAGAGTCCATGGACCCACATCTCCATGGATTTCATTACAGACCTGCCGCCATCAGATGGGAAAACTTGTATCTGGGTGGTGGTAGACAGGTTCAGCAAGCAGGGCCATTTTATTCCCCTGTCTGGGTTGCCTAACTCTGAGACTTTAAGTAAGTTGTTTATCCTGCACATTGTACGTCTGCACGGCGTTCCGGCAAATATTGTGTCCGACAGGGGTACCCAGTTTGTCTCGAAGTTCTGGAGGGCATTCTGTAGACGCATTGGTGTGGAGTTGTCCTTTTCTTCGGCATACCATCCCGAAACTAATGGTCAAACTGAGCGTACTAACCAAGCTCTGGAACAATACCTCCGCTGTTATGTGTCAGGACATCAGACCGATTGGGTGGAACATCTGCCATTGGCTGAGTTCGCCCTCAATAATCAATATCAAGACTCCATTAAAACTACCCCTTTCTTTTGTAACCTTGGACTACATCCGCGCTTTGGGTCGTTTTCGGCCAGGATGTCGGAGCTCCCTGGGGTTGAGCAAAATATACATCGGCTAAAAACGATTTGGTCTGAGGTTAATTCAAATTTGAGAGGGGCTCAGGTTAGACAGGCTTCGGCTGCAAATAGACGACGATCTAAGGGGCCCCACCTGGGAGTTGGTGACAAGGTTTGGCTCTCTACAAAAAATATCAAGCTTAAGGTACCGTCCGCCAAACTAGGTCCCAGGTTCATCAGCCCATACGAAATTATCGAGGTGGTTAACCCAGTAGCCTTCTGCTTAAAACTTCCACAGTCATTCAAATTGCCTAACGTATTCCACAGGTCTCTCCTCAAACCTTATCGTTCTCCCATTCACCCTGTTCAGTCCCCTCCTCCTCCTGTTTCGGTCGGGGGAGCTATGGAGTATGAAGTCCAGGGTATCCTTGACTCCCGCCTTGTGAGGGGCTCAGTACAGTATCTGGTACACTGGAAGGGCTACGGCCCAGAAAAAAGGTCCTGGGTTCCTGCGGGGAACGTCCATGCCAAGGCATTAATTAGGAGATTTCATCTTCTTCACCCTGACAAACCGGGTTTTGAGGGTCCAGAGGCCCCTCCTGGAGAGGGGGGTACTGTCACGTCACCGTCAGACTCGGGGCCTGCTTTTCCGCCCTCAGCCACTAGGAGGCGACGGACTGTCACGCCGCCCTCGGGCTCGGGGCCTGCTGTCCAGGCCTCGGCTACCAGGAGGCGCCGGACTGACATGTCATCGTCGAATTCAGGGCCTGCTGTTCCGCCCTCAGCCACTGTGAGGCGCCGTGGCTCGCACCGGAGTAATGGCGGCAACAGTGAAAGGGCTTCTGCGCAGGCGTCTAGTGGACACAGACTCCGCTCCTCTGTCAGTCATGAAGGGGTTGGTGCATCGTCATCAGGTCTGGTCCTGGGGGCGGTCCTGATGACATCATCAGCCCGGTAGCCTGTGAGGGATGACCTGATCCCTCAAATACCTTTTGGACTGGGCTTGCAAGCTGCCGGATATATTCTTGGTTCCCCTGCGTGTTACTGTGTGAATTGCTGTTGACTGACTCTGACTTTTGCCTGGACTTCTGACTCTGCTTCTGCCTAACGATTCTGTACCTCTGCGACTCTCCTGGTTTATGACTCTGACTTTGGCCTGGATTCTGACTCTGCTTCTGCCTAACGATTCTGTACCTCTGCGACTCTCCTGGTTTATGACTCTGACTTCGGCCTGGATTCTGACTCTGCTTCTGCCTAACGATTTTGTACCTCTGCGACTCTCCTGGTTTATGACTCTGGCTTCGGCCTGGAATCTGACTCTGCTACTGTCTACTGTTTTTGTACCGTTGCTGCCTGACTGGTTTAGTCTCGGATATCATTGCCTCTGTGTCCTGTATTGGAACACCTTTCTGGCGACCGTCCTGCTCTGGTCATTGCTCCTATTCAGACAGTGCCTCCTGGGCTCTGCTATAAATCCAGATCCCTGTATAGGGGTAAAGGGTATCAGTGTTTCTCGGGGTGCTGTCTGGCTGCAGTCCAGACCGCAGGCAGACGTCACAGCAACGTGATGACATAGGCAGGGGTCACCACCATCTTTGAGAAGGGCATGCAAGTGATTGGCTTGCTTTGGGGGGCGTCACAGGGGGTATAAAAGGGCGTGCACGCCGGCCACCATGTTACTCATGCTGATCTCAGAATAGGGAGAGCTGCTGCTGATGATGATTCTGTAGGGAGAGTGGTAGGCAGGGAAGAAGACACCAAAAACTGCTTCTGCTGCTAGCGATTTTGCCTGTACAACACACCAGTCACTGTGTGTGCAGTGCAAGTGGAGGCTATATTTTGCTGGATCAGCTGTGTTGGTTGTTAGGCTGCCTTATAAGGCTTCCTGATGGCTGCATTGCTGTTTTCCCACTGCTCTGCAAACTGCTTTTTTAAAAGCAATCCCAATTTTTTTTTTTTTTTTGTCCTGGTTAGGTACTGAGTGTGCATTTTTTTCACACCATACAGCGGTGTACACTCCTCACACAGTACCGTGTAACGGATGTTATCATGGCCACAGTGAAGCTATCTGTGTGTGACTCTGTAAGGATAAGTCGAGGACATGTTCCGTTCTTACAGACCTCCACCTTCTAGTTTTGTCAGGTTTTCAAACAGTTAAGTATATTTGCTGTTTGATCACATTCAAAACTATAGAGAGACAGCGTGTGTCAGTCCGTATACTTAAAAAACACGGAGCTTGACAATGTTACGGACACCGGACAGCGGTGTACGTGCACGCTCCTCTCTCAGTACCATGTAACGGCTGTTATCACGACCACAGTGAAGCTATCTGTGTGTGACTCTGTAAGGATAAGTCGAGGACTTATTCCATTCTTACAGACCCACACTCTAGGGAGATTCCTATTCTGCCCAATTCTATATACACCTTGTAGTTTGTCATACACTAGCCAATTTCTGCCTGTGACATAGCGGTGTGATATTCACTGGGCCTCACACAATCCAACAGTGTCCACAAGTGTGTTCAGAAATTCTACATCTCCCCTGTCCTATAGTGACATTTTTCACACCTACGACATTGAGCCTGTGACATAGCGGTGTGATATTCACTGGGCCTCACACAATCCAACAGTGTCCACAAGTGTGTTCAGAAATTCTACATCTCCCCTGTCCTATAGTGACATTTTTCACACCTGCGACATTGAGACTGTGACATAGCGGTGTGATCTGACGGTAGTTGCAAAAGCAAAATAGGACCGAATGCAGGAGGTGTTGAGCCTGCGTCATCGTCTGGCTCCACAAGGCATCGAAGGCTTAGTTTTCTAGGAGTTGGCAAACCGCTTTTAAAGCCAGAGCTTCAGGAAAATGTTTTGGCTTACATTGCTGACTCAGCCTCCAGCTCTATCGCCTCCTCTTCTGAAGTTGTAAAAAATAAAAGCACTGAGTCATCATTGGAGGCTCATATTCATGAACCACACCTTTCCTTGTGTCCTTCACCCCAACCAAGATTGAAGGATGACGCAGGCCATACAACTGATTACTCCATGGAGCTGTTTTCACATACCATGCCTGGGTTACCACGTGAAATGGTGAATTACCCAGGCCAAGATGAATCTGACATGGAGTGCACTGATGCACAGCCACTGATCGATGATTCTGCTGGCACATTCACTCAGAGCACTACATTGTCCTCGCAGTGTAATGAGCCAGATTCTGACCCTGATGAGACTCAGGTGCCCCTTCCCGCATACTATACCACCATACACGGTGACACAGAGGAAGGTGCACATGACATTGAAGAGGAGGTGATGGATGACCCAGTTGTTGACACAGATTGTCATCCATTGGGGGAAGAGGGTGCTGCTTCCAATAGCTCTGATGAGGAGGAGGAGCATCCACAGCAGACATCGACATCGCAACAGCTGTTATCTGGCAGGCCCGGAGCACTCCAAAGACAGGTTCCAAAAATCAAAAGAGTTGCTGGACAGCTTGTCCAGACGGTCAAAATAGCACAGCGTGCTAGGCCGCAAAATGTCTTCCAAAGTAGGAAGAGTGCAGTGTGGCACTGTTTTGAACAAAATCCTCATGATCAGGCAAAGGTAATCTGTAAGAAGTGCGCAAAGACCTTTAGCCGAGGGAAAAATCTGAAAAATTTGAATACCAGTTGCATGCTTAGACATTTAACCAGCATGCACTTGCAAGTGTGGACACAACACCAAACCTCAAGTACCACATGTGCAACTGATCACAAAGAAGGTAGTCAGCAACGCTACATTGTTTCCCCCACTGTAAGCCCACCGGTTAGCACAGCAGCAAATGTTGAGGTGTCGTTGCAAGGCCAAAGCAGTCAGGGAATCCCACTGTTATATCAACGAAAGACTGAATCTAGGCCATCAGAAAGAACACCAACTCCATCACCATCATCAACCCTCTCTCAGTCCGCCCTGTCCACCGCTAGTTCCACCATATGCAGCTCTCAAGTCCAGCTCACCCTCCCAGAGACTATGAGGAGGTCAAGAAAGTGCTCAGTCTCTCATCCGCGTATACTGGGTGTGAACGCCCACATTGCCAAACTAATCTCGTTAGAGATGATGCCCTATCGGTTGGTGGAAAGCGCAGCTTTCCGTGAACTCATGGCCTATTCAGTACAACGTTATGACCTACCCAGTCGCCACTTCTTCTCTCGCAAAGCCATCCCAGCTCTCTACCATCATGTGAAAGACTGCATTGTCCATGCACTCAAGCAGTCAGTGAGTGGAAAGGTGTACCTCACAACAGATGCAGGGTCCAGTCGGCATGGCCAAGGCCGTTATGTGTCCATCACTGCGCACTGGGTTAATGTGGTGGATGCAGGGTCCACAGGGGACAGCGGTGGTGGGACAGTGCTGCCTAGCCCACGGTATAGGAAACAGTTGGCTGTAGGCCTTCGACCCTCCTCCTCCTCCTCCAGAAGCGAAAGGTCGTCCACAGAGCGCAGTCGTACGAGCACTCCATCTGCAGCTGCCACTGTTGCACACGAGGTGTCCCCCTATCGAGCAGCTAGTGGAAAGCGTCAGCAGGCTGTGTTGCAGATGATGTGTTTGGGCGACAGACACACCGCGGAGGTGCTGGCCGAGTACTTTCAGCGACAAACTGAGTCATGGCTGGGCGGCCGTAATTTTGTGGCAGCCATAGCCCTTTCAAAACTCAGCCACATACCTTGCTTGGCTCACACCTTGAACCTGGTGGTGCAGTGCTTCCTCAACAATTATCCGGAGTTAACAGCCCTGCTCCAGAAGGTGCGAAGACTGTGCTCGCACATCTGCCGGTCGCCTGTACACTCCATTCGTATGCAGAAGCTGCAGCGATTGCTCCACCTTCCCAACCACCGCCTCATTATCGACATTGCAACAAGGTGGAACTCCACCCTGCACATGGTTGAGCGGCTGTGCGAGCAGAGGCAGGCCATAATGCATTTGTGGGAGGATACACGGCCAGGCACATTGAGAGCAGACATGGAGTTGACAGGTGTGCAGTGGTCGAAGCTGAAAGACCTCTGTAAAGTCCTTCAGTGTTTTGAGGAATGCACACGGCTGGGAAGCGCAGACGACGCCATCCTAAGCATGAGCATCCCACTTATGCGTCTGCTCATGCAAACTTTGACGCACCTTAAGGAGCAGGCGTCTGCAGCCAATGTTGACGAGGAGGAGGGAATCCTTGATGACATTCAGCCATTGTCAGCTCAGGGACCTCTCCTGGACGAGGTGGAGGAAGAAGAGGAGGAGGAGGATGATGATGATGATGGGGATGATTACTTAGGGGAGGAGGATGCATCTCGTGGGGTAAGTGAAAATGTTGGCGTGGCAAGGTCTGGTACAGGGTTTGTGCGTTACTGGAGGGATGTGGATTTGCCAGAAACCAGCACTCGCAGTGCATCATTGACACCGAGAACATTGGCCCACATGTCAGATTATGCCTTGCAGATCCTAAAAAGGGACCCCCGCATTGCCAAAATGATGAACGATGACAACTACTGGTTGGCCAGCATCCAGGATCCACGCTATAAAGGCAAATTACAAAACATCATGCCACAGGAGAACCTTGACCTAATATTGGCTACTAAACAAGCAACTCTGGTAAACCGGTTGGTTGAGGCATTCCCAGCACATGGCAGCGGTGATGGTTCTCACACGAGCCGCCGGGGGCAGCTTGGCAGAGGTGTTCGTGGTGCACACAGCAGAAGTGGCATTGGAGACAGGGGTTTCATGACAATGTTGTGGACTGATTTTTCAAGTACCGCTCACACAACTGGTAATACTGCATCGATGGAAAGTGACAGGAGACAGCAGTTGTCAACTATGGTTACAAACTACTTTTCCTCCCATATCGATGTTCTCCCACACAGGTCATTCCCCTTTGACTATTGGGCTGCTAAACTGAACACCTGGCCTGAATTGGCACAATATGCCTTACAGGAGCTCGCTTGCCCAGCTGCAAGTGTGCTATCGGAAAGAGTCTTCAGTGCAGCTGGATCAATCCTGACAGAAAAAAGGACCCGTCTGTCAACCCAAAATGTGGATGATCTAACCTTCATTAAAATGAACCAAGCATGGGTTTCCAAGGATTTTGTCCCACCTTCCCTTGATGACACATAGGTTGCCAGAAAAATGGCTTGCTTTGGTCCTCCTCCTATTCCGCGATCTTGACCTATTTCGCCTTTTGCAGCAGCTGAATGTCCCACATCAACATTTGCCACTTTGTAAACCGCCCTAACTGGGCTGCCCCCCCCATGGCCGGGGTCACCACTTAGCGCACAAAACCGTGCGAGTGCCGTTGCCCTGGACAGGTGGGTAGGCCGACTCTTGGGCGCGGGCACTGGCACAGGGTCCCTCATAGCGCAATCAAGTGTCTCTGACGGTGGTGGTGCACACCTGCCGTCAGACACACCGCCTTACTATGAGGGGCCCAGTGCCAGTACCGACGCCAACGAGTGTGCCCCCCTTGCTTGGGCAGGGCCCCAGCATTTGCAATGTTTACCTCTCCCTGCTCCTCCGCTGTGTAGTCTGGGCTGTCAAATCCTTCACTGGGAGTGCCACTACAAATTGATTGAACTGAAAGATGATGGTTAAGATGTAGCTATGCCCTGTCCTGCTGGCCAGGCTCTGTCTCCAGATGATCAATGGCTTCCATTTCTTATGGACGTCGACTCACAATGACATGCAGTGGTGGTTTATCATCAGCTTTCACAGTTTTCCTACTCACAAACATGTGACATTCCGGCGCACATTTTAAAATGTGCCCTCTCATGCCAATCAAATAGAATCACCTACGGCCTGTGGCTTCTGTCTTTTGCACTCCAAAGTTACGTGACAGATCATGATAGCCAGTGAGCACCATGTTTACATCGCTCCCTGTGATAAAAATTTGAGATGAGTAACAGTGATGGAATCAACGGAAGTGCGATACAGCAAGACTTTATTCACAAAAAAATGTTTTCACTGTCTCAACACACAAATTAATTGAGGGTCAGCATCGCCTATGAGAATTGTGACGGAAGTTTTTCCCGTGAATAGTAATTCCTAGATTTCTGCAATCACTAGCCTTTATGTCAGTAATTGTATGCATCTCATGTCCTTCTGCGGAGAGGCTGGACTGTATTACTGAGACAGAAATATATATGAAGATTTAAAAATAACACCAAAAGTATATAGTTGTGTACGCCTCAAATGCATTTCCTTTTTTCCACTTTTTAGATTGGTGTGTAATCCATACTGAGAACACGGAGATTTTACATGTTTAAACTATGCTATATATACCTGCTATCCAGTGATAAAGTACCCTTTCTCAACTTTGTACAATCTGGTCAAATCCATACTGGGCCTGAGAACTTCTGAGTCTGCCTCCTGATCTATAGACATATATTTTTAATGTGTAAACTAGGCTACATATATACGTGTTATCCAGTGAAACTGTACCCTTTATCAACTTTTTACAATGTTGTTGAATCCATACTGGGCCTGAGAACGGCTGCCGAGCTGTTAAGCAAGCTACAGCACCTGTGGTTTGGACACGTAATTTTTTCAGGAATGACGGTTAGGCCTAACTACGGAATTGCAGTTGACCTGAACTTAGTGGGAAATCATCGTTCGAGGGGAATAATCTGAATCCCTGATCCCCATCACTAACGGAGTTCAGCAGGTTATCTGCACCTGTAAGCGACAAAAGCTGGTCCTTTCAGTGTAGCGTGCATGCAGCCCTGGACATGTACGGGAATGCTAGACCTGTTATTGCTCGATCTCACGTGCCAGAGCCTCGCTTATCCCTCTAGTAAGCTTGACGCGTACTGCGGGGGCATGCCGGAGTCTCGGTTGTTAACGGAATAAAGCTGAGAAATCGCTAGCACAACTACAAACACACATACCACACCACACACAGAATCGACAAAGCTTTCAAAGTGTGCATCTTTTCTTTAAGTGGCATGGTTGTGGTTTCCCGGGTGGAGTCCAATTAAGCCACAGGCTCCACTCCTGGTGGTGCCCTTTTGGACATTCCTTTAAGGTTCAGCTTTGCAATCATACTGCCCCCGGAAACCAAAAACTTTGCCTTCAGGGACGCTGTTTGGAGGTTCGTGGGAATAACGCCGCCCGATCAGCAGTCGGCATATGGGTCGCCCTCCCAGGGCTGTGGGGTACTCGGTACCCGGCCGGTGTCAGTGGGATGTGTCACAGCAGCGGTGACCCGGACGGTGGCCCTGGGCGCCCATGTAAATGGTGTGGTATAATGGTAAAGAGTTTATATAGATAGTTTGATGCCACCTGTGGTGTTCGGCAACATAGATGTTAGGCCGACGCTGCATGCAGATCCTCTGGGACTGATGGTGTTGTGCAGCAAAGATGGTGAAGCTCCCCACAGGTGGAGCTGGAGTCCCAGGGAAGTGTAGATGTAGTGATGGGGGAAAGGCACAGGCGGTGTAGGTGCTGGTACCCAGATGTAGCGGTGCTGGAATAACTGTAGGACTCCAGAGCGTGCAGTTCCAAAGCTTTACTCATAGTCTGCAGGTTACACAGATGCCTGCCTCCGTGCTGTGTCCTCCGGGTCAGGACCTCAGCCAACCTTCGGGAACAAAATGGAAAGCTCCCTTCCAACACTCCGCCAACATGTACCTTCCTGAACGTCTCCTTTCTAGCGCTTGTGGGGGAAGCACTCACAGGACCGTGGTTCACTGAAGCGCCTCCTGTCTAACAGATGTTCCTCAGACTTTACTTGTATGGCAGACAGCTGTAGCCTTTTCCTTCTGGCTCCCACATGTCGATGCTGGGGCCTCCGAGCCTTAGTTGGGTACAGAGCATTTATAGCTGCTACTTCCCCCAGTTTCTGCTGCAGGAACGTCAGTGTCCCTACAAACTTGGAGACCAGAATCGGGACCATGCGCTCCAGCTAGGAGTGAGCCTTAACTCTGCTCATCCTCCAGCTCCCCTTCTCACGTCCACACACTTCCCTTTCCCTCAACAGAGTGCCCTAACTTACCTCCTCCCGACCACAGAGAGCAGCTCCTCAGCAGTCAGGTTCAGAGGTCTCCCTGCTAGCCTGGAGTGGGAAATGTGTTGTGTGTTGGTTTCACTTCTAGAGAGATCCTTCGTTGCTCCCAAACTTGACAACACACTCCCTAGGAGGAAGGTAATGCCACAGTGGCGACCGTACTCTTGGGGACGCCACAAGTGCACTGAGGCCCAGCCACTGCTGGATGATGCTGCTGGTACATTGACCCAGACCACTACATTCCCCTCGCACTCTACACTGCCAGCGGGCCTAAACAGCCAAGTGCAGTGAGATGGAAGATGGGGACGACAAGGAGTTCAGAGTAGTGCAGGGATTCCCTAGCAAGGAGACTTATGTAATTGTTTTCAATGTTGGGACAGCAATTTTTGGGGAGCACTATACTCTGGTGAATGATATATGGGGCCCACCATACACTGGAGCATTCCAAAGGTGGACATCAGACACTGGAGCAGCATTTACAGGGCCCATTATACACTAGAGCAGTAGAAATGGGGCCCATTATATATGGAGCATTATTTGGGCCCATAAGACAGTGGAGCTTCATCCATTGGGACCAACATATACTATAGCATTATGTGGAGCTCATCATATACGGTCTGAAACATTATATGGGATCAATGATTCCATATGGAGCAATATATGGGCCTCATTACTCTATATAGCGCAGTAAGCGCTGGCCATAATACTGTATAGAGTTATATACTGTCCGTTTTGGAAGTATTGGAGAATTTAAAATGGATATCAGTCATGAGATGTAAGAAGTGAAGTATTTTTCATTGTACTATACTGCTATTTCTCTGCCGTATCGGAGCATCATGAGTTGTGGTATGTGTTAAAGGGGCGCTCTTTGGCCCTGAGACCACGAAAACCTGGAGCCAGCCCTACCCCCCCACAACTGTAGCCAAATAACCCCCATTTTTCAGCGCGTAACTAGTATTATGGAGTAAATTAAGGTTGACAAGCTTAAGTAATAAGAATTGATGCTTTTGGCATTCAAATGGGCACTGTAGGTGTGTTTCCTGTCCTCCTCTCACTGCCGACTTTAATTCCCCATTGACTTACATTGGGTTTCGTGTTTAGGTCGGACCCCCGACTTTTCCCTATAGTCGGCCGATTTTGCTCGACCCGACTTTTGGAAAAGTCGGGTTTCATGAAACGAAACTCAACCCTAAAAAACCAAAAGTCGCTCAACTCTAGTGAACAGTTAAGCAAGTTGAAGATGAAAAAATCTCTAAAGGGGCTAAAGTTAAAGATGGCACATTTCTTTAGAATTTTAGTAAAAAATATATATATTGTCAATTTTGACATTTTGAAAATTACAAAAAAGAAAGTGGGCTGAAGAAAAAGCTTTTGGTACCCTTGGAGATTTGTGTGCTCAGATAAATTTGACCAACGTTTCAAACCTTACTTAGCCTGCTAGGGTTATGTCGTGTTCAAGATCATCGTTAGGAAAGGCCAGATGATGCAAATTTCCCAGGTTTTTAAAAACCCAACCTCCTCTAACCTTGTGCCAAAAACAGCAGCCATGGGTCCTTCTAAGGTCCTGCCTAGCACTATTAAAATGAAAATGGTGGCAGCCCACTAAGCAGGAGAAGACTATAAGACGATAGCAAAACATTTTCAAGTTGCCCTTAGTTCGAAATATAATTAAGAAATGTCAGTTAACAGGAGCAATGGAGGTCAAGATAAGGTCTGGAAGAACAAGCAAAATTTCATTGAGAGCTGCATGTAGAATTACTATAGAGGCAAATAAGAACATCGCTTGACTGCAAAAACTTTCAGAAAGAGTTAGCAGACTCTGGAGTTGTGGTACATTATTCTACTGTTCAGTGACACTGGCACAAATATAGTCTTCATGAAAGAGTTATCTAAAGAAAACCTCGCCTGCATTCTCACCATAAAATTTAGCTTCAGAAGTATGCAACAGAGCATCTAAGCAAGCGTGACACATTTTGGAAACAAGTCCTGCATACCGATGCGGTTAAAATAGAGCTCTTTGGCCACAATGATCAAAGTTGTGTGGAGATAATGGATTTCAGGAAAAGAACATCTCACCAACTATTAAACATGGGGGTGGATTAATCATGCTTTGGGGTTGTATTGCAGCCAATAGCACAGGGAACATGGATTCAATGAAATTTCAACAAATTCTTGATGCAAACATAACACCATATGTAAAAAAAAAAGCTGAAATTGAAAAGAGCATGGCTTCGACAAGTGGATAAAGTTCCTAAACAATGTCCACAATACACTACTTGAAAAGGCACAAGCTGAAGGTTTTACAATGGCCCTGACAGTGCCTTGATGTGAACATCGTTAAAAACCTGTGCAAGACCCCAAAATAGCAGAGCATGCAAGGCAACCCAGGAATCTTACAGAACTGGAAGAATTTTCCAAAGACTATTGGATAAAAATCCCTCAAAAAGGAATTGAAAGACGCAAGTAGCGTATACAAGCTGTGATACTTGCAAAAGTGGCTGCTACTAGGTACTAAACCAGCAAGATGCCAAGACTTTGCACCGGCTCTTTTTCCCTTTTGTAATTTTTAAAATGTAAAAAATGATAATAGTTTTTTTTTTTGCTTAAAATACCAATGAAATGTTTCACCTCTAACTTTAGCCCTTTTAGAAATCATTTAATCAAGCTACTAAAACATAAGGAATTCTTATGTTTGGGGAAACTTATAATCACTTAACTAATTCATAATTTCTAAAATGCGAAATTGAATTTTTTTTCATAGGATAAGTGCACAGGATTTGCTGCAACATCTGTATTGTTCTTTAAATACTTTTCCCATCTGTCCAGGCTTAATATGGGATACATCTGGTCACTAATTAAAGACTATCATTGTACTCTGTCTGGGGAACTAATAATTAGGAGGGTCTTATGAAATAAAAGGCCTGCTCATCAGGTTGCCAAGGTCGTGATTAAAACTACGACAAATGTAACTTTGATTTTCACTACAAAAATCAAACCTACTAGGATTGTCTTTCACTGTTTAGTCACAACGGTATATATTTCATTAGAATACAATATATTATTTTAGCAAAAGGAACCATTAAAAGTTACATTGTTGGAAGATTATCAAGACACATATACAAAATCTTCTTCATGGACAACTTATTCCTAAAGATCGCCAATGATTACATGCTGAATAACATAGCAGTGTTTTTCTTTTCAAAGGACAAGGTTATTGTCTATTTCCGTTAAACTAATATTGTTACAGTTCATTAGTTTTTAAGGATTGCAATGATAATTGCCTGGTGTAAGTAATAAATGTACGAAAAGATTAAGAATAAAAGCATCTCTATCTAAATACTGTTGTCTGTGGCCAGATCAATAAATGTAAATGCCGGCCATAGTGACATTAGCATTTACAATGCCTCTGAAAAAGCAAGTTAATACAATTATTAATGGATATCATGGTCTCGATTCATGGCGTAAAGCACTTTGAAAAATCTTAAAATTTTTATGTAAAGCAAATTTACGAATAAAAAAAATGGCAAATTTTCACACTTTCTGTCATTATCCCAGTGCAGGTTTTGACCTGCACGTCAGGGGTTAATGTCTTGAGCTCAGTGCAGGCTTTGACCTGCACACCTGGGGTTAATTATTGTGGCCTCTCTTTGGTTCAGGCAGAGCTTTTTATTGCCCTGAGATACTCCAATCCCTGTCAGTTATACTTTCGCCCTTGGCATTGTGTGGTGACCCCTGAGTGTGTTTGTGCTGTGTTCTGGTTGCTTGATACTCTGTGTACGACTCGGTCTGTTCTCTGGATATTGCTTTGGATTCTGCTTGGTACCTTCTATGTCTGTTTGGTTTTGACTTCTGCTTTGCCCTGACTATCCGTTCTGTCTCATCCCTGGTACTTTAATGATATCTCTGTGTTTGACCTCCATTTTGCCTGACTGAGTATTTCTGTATAGTGTCCTGCCATCTCTGAAAGCAGGACGCTAAGCCCCAACCCCTTGCAGTCACAGGTGACTGTGACTGCTTGCTAAACGTCAGCGTCCACAGGTCCTGTGTATCTGTACTTTCCGGCTGTACTTGACCCCGGGCCCCCCTACAGTGCGGGTGAGTCTCTGCTCAGCGGAGGCTGCATGCCGGCGCTGACAGGATCCTGACATTATAACTGACCAGGAACATTTTTTTTTTCCTCTCCTCACTTCTGCAGCATGGACCCAATGCATGCCTAATCTGAGCAGGTGAAATGCTTGACTCAGTCGCTGCAAAAGCTAAGTTTGGAACACCAAGCTCTGGCCCAGTCCCAATGGCAGGTTGCGGACACGGTTCAGGGGGTGCTTTCCGCAGGCTTTCAGCAGGTGGGGAATAGAGATGTCATTTTAGTCCCACCAGAATCCCCGGTTAAGTTACCAGATACGTTTGCTGGTGACAAAAATGAATTTAGAGGGTTTAAAGAGGGCTGTAAGCTCTTTTTCTCCTTGAGACCCTGCTCCTCTGGGGATGAGAAACAGAGGGTGGGGGTAGTTATGTCCCTCCTTAGGGGGTCCCCACAAGCCTGGGCATTTTCTCTTTTCTCTTCTGCCCCAGAGAGAATGTCTGTGGATGCGTTTTTTTGAGGCCTTAGGGCTTATTTACGAAGAGCCAGATAGAGTGCGTTTGGCTGAGGACAAGGTAATGAGTGTCTGTCAGGGGGAGCACTCGGCCGAGTGGTTCTGTTCTGAATTTAGGCATTGGGCAGCTGAGGTTTCTTGGAGTGATGCCGCCCTTCGGGGGCTGTTCCGTAGAGGCCTGTGTGAACGTCTGAAGGATGCTCTGGCACTCCATCCTCCACCTGACTCCCTGGAGGATGCCATGACCCAAGCGGTTCGCATGGATCGCAGACTGCAGGCAAGAGGTGTTATGCAACTTGAAACATCATTATTCTCCAGTGGAGTTGAGACCTGGACTCCTCCGGTGGCTATGGAGGTGAGCACTGTCACCTGTGATGAGAAGGAAAGAAGACGCCGCCTGCTTCTATTGTGGGGAATCTGGACATTGGAAGAAGGACTGCCCCTCCTGTCCGTCATCCTCCAAGGTGGTGGTAAACGACTAGGTCTGGGTAGTAGCCGAGGAGGCTACCCAGACCTTCAGGTACCTTTTTCCTCACTTGCAAAAATTGTGCTTCGGGTGGAACTGGAACTTGATGATGGTCCTGTTCAATCTACCGCGTTTGTTGACTGTGGCTCTGCTGTTAACCTGATTGATGCCCGGATTATGACTCTTAATAAGATAGGGACAGTCAGGCTTCAGGATCCTGTTAAACTTGTGGCAATTAACTCGTCCTCTCTTACCCGGGACGGTATCTGTTTCAGGTCTGAACTTTTTTCTCTGAAAGTGGGTTCCACTCATGTGGAAAAATTAACTTGTCTTGTGTTAGATAACTTGCCTGCAGGACTGGTACTGGGGATGCCTTGGCTACAACGCCATAATCCTACCATTGATTGGGTGATGGGGAGATCACTCAATGGGGATGTAAAGAAAAGTGTTGTAACCTGGGGCCTTTTGTTAACTCTGTTAAAACCGTATCTGTGTCGTCTGTTGGTCCGGAAGGTATTCCGGAGTACCTGAAGGATTTCGAAGACGTGTTTTCCGAAATTGAGGCTGAGGCGCTGCCACCACATAGACCCTACGATTGTGCCATTGAGTTAGTACCCGGGGTCAAGTTACCTAAGGCTCGATTGCTCAATTTGTCCAGGCCTGAGCGCCAAGCCATGAAGGAGTACATAGCTGAGAGTCTCCGCAAAGGGCATATCAGGCCTTCTGTGTCACCCGTGGCAGCAGGATTCTTCTTTGTGAAGAAGAAAGATGGTGGTTTGCGGCTGTGCCTCGACTTTCAGGAACTTAACAAGATAACGGTTAGGAACACTTATCCACTTCCCCTCATCCCAGACCTATGTAACCAGTTATCTGGGGCCCAATGGTTCTCCAAATTAGATCTCCGGGGGGCCTACAACCTGATAAGGGTTCGGGAAGGGGACGAGTGGAAAACTGAATTCCTCACATCTGAGGGACTCTTTGAAAACCTGGTTATGCCCTTTGGGTTAACTAATGCCCCCGCTATTTTCCAGAACTTTATCAATGTTGTGTTTTCTGACCTGATAGGCCATTTTGTTGTCATTTATTTGGATGACATTTTGGTGTATTCCCCGGACAGTCAGTCTCACTTACAACATCTACAGACAGTTCTCCAGAGACTCAGGGAGAACTACCTGTTTGCTAAATTGGAAACATGTTCGTTTTTCGTACAGGAACTGTCTTTTTTGGGGCTGATTGTATCCTGTGAGGGGTTTCGTATGGACCCTAAGAAGGTGCTGGCGATCGCAGACTGGGTTCAGCCTCATGATCTCAAGGGGCTCCAGCGCTTCTTGGGATTTGCAAACTATTACCGGAGATTCATTAAAGGTTTCTCTCAAGTGGTTAAACCATTCACAGATCTTACCCAGAAGGGGGCTGATGTAAAAAATTGGTCGGAACTCGTTAATGAGTCCTTCTCAGCTCTTAAGAAATGTTTCATGTCCGCCCCGGTGTTGGTCCAGTCAGACCCGTCCAAACCATTTATTGTGGAGGTGGATGCTTCTGAAGTAGGGGTGGGGGCAGTGTTGTCCCAAGGTCCAGCCACCCTTACTAATCTCAAACCCTGTGCCTTCTTCTCCAAGAAGTTCTCATCCACTGAGAGAAATTATGATGTCGGCAATAGAGAACTTCTTGCGGTCAAGCTGGCATTCGAAGAATGGAGGCACTTTTTGGAAGGGGCGGCTCACCCTATCACTGTTATCACGGATCACAAAAATTTGGCATACCTTGAATCTGCTAAGAGGCTTACTCCTAGACAAGCCCGTTGGTCACTTTTTTCACGCTTTCAATTCTCCATTACTTTTCGACCAGGGTCCAAAAATGTTAAAGCGGATGCCCTGTCCAGAAGTTTTGACCCGGTGTCTTCCCCTGAGCTGCCGTCCTCCATACTTACCCCAGGGGTGGTAGTGGCGGGGGTCTCATCAGAGTTGGAACAAGAAATTTTGAGGGCTCAGTTCCTAGCTCCGACGACCAGGCCAGGGGATAAATTGTTTGTTCCGGATTTATTGTGGCCTAGACTTCTGCAGGAGTTTCATGAATCTAGGCTGAGTGCTCATCCCGGTATCACGGCCATTAGAGAGGCAGTAGCCAGGATTTTTTTGGTGGCCTTCACTGGGGTCCGATGTCAAGAAATTCATTGCTGCTTGTGGAGTTTGTGCCCGTTCCAAAAGCTCGCATAACCGGCCGGCAGGGGAACTCATACCTTTACCGGTTCCTGATAGGCCATGGACTCATCTCTCCATGGATTTTATTACCGGTCTTCCACCTTCCAGGGGCAATACCGTGATCTGGGTGGTGGTGGATAGGTTTTCAAAACTGGCCCATTTCATTCCCTTGGCAGCACTACCCTCAGCAGAAACATTGTCAAGGTTGTTCGTGCAGCATGTGGTCCGATTGCATGGGGTACCCCCGAATGTGGTGTCTGACAGAGGTGTGCAGTTCGTGGCCAAATTTTGGAGGGCATTCTGCATGAAATTGGGCATCTCACTCTCCTTCTCGTCGGCATATCACCCGGAGAGTAATGGTCAGGCGGAACGCACCAATCAATCCCAGGAACAAATTCTCAGGTGTCTGACCTCCGCCAGACAGGAGGATTGGTGTGATGCGTTACCGTTGGCGGAATTCACTTTTAACAACCGAGTGAGTCAGTCCACCAACATGTCCCCATTCCTAATCAATTATGGGTTTAATCCTCATTTTGGGGAGTTTTCACGGGTGGATTCCGGTTGTCCAGACGCAGAGGGGTCCGTCCAACGGTTAAAAAACCTCTAGGCTGAAGTCCAGCATAATATCTCTCGGGCCCAGGGGAGGTACAAATATTTTGCTGACAAAAAGAGGGCCCCGGGACATATGTTTCAGGTGGGGGAGAAGGTTTGGCTCTCCACACGTAACATCAACTTGAAGGTACCATCAGCTAAATTGGGACCAAAGTTCATTGGTCCGTTCGTGATTGTGGAGATAGTCAACCCGGTGGCATATAGGTTGCTTCTCCCCGCCTCCTTAAAGATATCCAATGTGTTCCATAAATCTCTGTTGAAACCCATGGGGTCTGTCAAGGAGGAATCCGAGTCTGTTGTTCCTCCAGTGTTGGTGGAGGGTCACTTGGAGTATGAGGTTGGACATATTGTGGACTCTCGGCGGGTGCGCCGCTCTTTGCATTACTTGGTCCACTGGAAGGGATATGGACTGGAGGATCGCTCATGGGCCCCTGCTCACTCTGTACATGCAGATCGCCTGGTTCGGGCTTTCCATGCTAAGTACCCGGGGAAGCCTGGGGGTCCAGAGGCCCCCCCGTTGAGAGGGGGGTACTGTCATGATCCCAGTGCAGGTTTTGACCTGCACATCAGGGGTTAATGTCTTGAGCTCAGTGCAGGCTTAATTATTGTGGCCTCTCTTTGGTTCAGGCAGAGCTTTTTATTGCCCTGAGATACTCCAATCCCTGTCAGTTATACTTTCGCCCTTGGCATTGTGTGGTGACCCCTGAGTGTGTTTGTGCTGTGTTCTGGTTGCTTGATTCGCTGTGTATGACTCGGTCTGTTCTCTGGATATTGCTTTGGATTCTGCTTGGCACCTTCTATGTCTGTTTGGTTTTGACTTCTGCTTGGCCCTGACTATCTGTTCTGTCTCATCCCTGGTACTTTACTGATATTTCTGTGTATGACTTCTGTTTTGCCTAACTCTGAGTATTTCTGTATAGTGTCCTGCCATCTCTGAAAGCAGGATGCTAAGCCCCGCCCCCTTGCAGTCTCATGACCCTAGGTCCTGTGACTGCTTGCTAAACTTCAGCATCCACAGGTCCTGTGTATCTGTACTTTCCGGCTGTACCTGACCCCGGGCCCCCCTACAGTGCGGGTGAGTCCCTGCTCAGTGGAGGCTGCACGCTGGCGCTGACAGGATCCTGACACTTTCGGCCAGCTCCACCAAAGTAGCAGGGGGCCTGGGTGAGATGGGGCAACTTGACAAATTCATAGAAAATGGAGGCATACATTATCTCAGAAATGTTACTCCAGCCCCTGAGTGAAGTAACATTTCTTGTAAGGTGCATGGAGGTGTATTCCACTGATATGATGAACCAAGTTCATTAAGTGACTCTTAATGAATTCAGTTCATCATATTTCTGCACGCAACTCATTAATGCTTGCATAACAAATGCCGGTTTTAATGAATTGGAGCTATTATATATATATTTAGGGTTACCCCTCACACAGATCCCCTGTAAAGCTATTCTTTACATACATATTGAGATCGGTGGTTTAATAATAAACTTTAACCCTGCTGTTCTGTTCCCATGTACTATACACTTGTACTGCTCCTGGGTCACTATTACCCGGTTTATTAAGTCTTGATTTTAGATACTCTAACTCAATTATTTTTATACCTTTTGCTTACTAGACTGTATGGGAACATGTTTGGAAATAAAAAAAAAAAGAAAAATGAAATTGAAATCTTTATTTTTTTTTATTCAGAAAAAACTTAGTAATAAGCAAAACAAAAAATAGCAAACTACACATATGTGGTAAAAAAACCAAACCAAAAGAAGCAAATCAAACATTTTGTTAAAAAAAATTAAAGATAATAAACACTTCAATTTGAACATATTTACATGGTAATATTACTTTATGTATTCTTGCATGAAGAACATTAAACATGGGCTTTGCGTAAGAATTTTTTGCATCCAGAACATGTAATACTTGTTTTATTATCACAAAAGTAAGGGCAATAGCTGCACCTTTTTCTTTTTATTCTTGAAGCACCGCTGGTAGAGGCCATGGGGGTAGAAGTGCTTGTGGAGGTCATGGTTTCACTTTCCTGAGCATGTTGCTGGATGCTCTGTACAAGGCCTGCTGCTCCTTCTGTTCTGGGTGTGACCTTTCTTTCCTCAATATATGACCTAACCAGTGATTTTCCAATAATAATAAAATCTGAGAAAAAACCAACCAGCTTCAAAAACAATAGGAGCTTCTATACTACATCAAAACATACCAGTGCTCAATGTCCAGCCATCTAACAAGATAATCATTCAGTCAGAGCAGTGAGAATACTACACCACTTGTAAAATCATTGAGTCTTTCAAATGTAAGTAACCCCCTGCTTCAACAAAGAAGGAGCCAAGGAATAAAAACAGCTCTTAGCTGATAAAAGTTTGTCAGCTTTGCAGACAGTATACAGTGAGCTATAGCTTACAGAATCACACAGTAATAACACTAAGTACATGTAAAAAAATAAAATAAAAGTATTCCTTTACAATATACAATCTACCAGAAGAATTGAATAAGAAAAGCATAACAGGCTAGATACCTGTAAAAAGCCAAGATACAGCCTGGAACAGAGATGTGTACAGAGCTGCTGTCCAAAGAAACTGAAAGGTCAAATGGCTAAAGGTACTGTCACACTTAGCGATGTACCAGCGATCCCGACCAGCGATATGACGCGGTCAGGATCGCTGGTGCATCGCTAAGTGGTCGCTAGTGAGCTGCCACACAGGCAGATCTCACTAGCGACATCGCTGGGGACGGGGGTCGCTACTTACCTGTCAGACCAGGCGATCCTGCGTCCTCCCGCCCGGCTCCATGCGTCGCTCGTCCTCACAGCAGGAAGCGCCACAGGAAGCTGACGACGAGAAACAGTCCTGGACGTTCTCGCGCGATCAGCGATAAGCAGCGGGGGAGCCGGTCGTAGGTAAGTATCAGACACAGAGATATCGCTAGCAATATCGCTATAACGTCACTAGTTATAGCGATATTGCTAGCGATATCTCTTAGTGTGACATGCCCTTAAGTGTGCTAGCATATGTGTGCTGATAAGATTAGAGAAGATAAGAACCCTTCTGAAAACAAGGAGATAAGCCAGGAAGACAGACTTACTTAAGGTACTGTCACACTTAGTGATGCACCAGCAATCCCGACCAGCGATATGACGTGGTCAGGATCGCTGGTGCATCGCTAAGTGGTCGCTAGTGAGCTGCCACACAGGCAGATCTCATCAGCGACATCGCTGGGGTCGGGGGTCACTACTTACCGGTCAGACGAGGCGATCCTGCGTCCTCCCGCCCGGCTCCACGCGTCGCTCGTCTCTCCACAGGAAACCCAGCAGGAAGCTGACGACGAGAAACAGTCCAGCCTGTTCTCACGCGATCAGCGATAATCAGCGGGGGAGCGGGTCGTAGGTAAGTATCACACACAGCGATATCGCTAGCAATATCGCTATAACATCACAAGTTATAGCGCTTAGTGTGACAGGCCCTTTAGACTTTTACTTAGCAAAAAAAATCATTTGGAGGCCTTTAGAGCTCAGCTTTACAAAATAAGGCCCTCTTACACAGCGCGTTCTGCGCAGTCCGTTCTGCGCAGAATATATACATGTAGTGCACACTTAGTGATCTCTCTGGATGCGCTCTACACTTTAGTATAGACTGCGCACCAAAAATAATCAATATAAAGCCATTTTTATGGTGCGCAGATGTCAATGCATACACCCGGCAGAGCACGTGTGCGACCCCATTGAAATAATTTAGGAAATAAATAAATTGATATACAATTGTAGATGCAATAAATAGACCCAACTGATGTTGTAACTCCTTTATTTCACTGAAAATATGGCCTCACAGCTGTAAAAAATGATTGCTGGTCACTATGACCCGAACACGACAAATGTACAAATCGGCGTGTAGCAAAAAGTAAACCCCCCCAAAAAAATACTCATCGATAGGTCCCCCCAAAGGAGGAAAAGTCAAGTAACCTCAAGTTTTAGAAACTTGTAGAAAAATACCTACAGGGCCACAAAAAATTCTCTTAAGGGTCACTATGACCCAAACATAACAGCAGGGTTAATACCTACAGTAATACATCCAACGTTTAATATGGGCATCTTCAATATCCACATGGAGTGGACACGTTCCATCCTCTATATCCTCCAGGAATAGTGGCACAGCAACTTGCATCTGCTTACAATTTAAGTAAAAAAAAGATATAATTAACCCTCTCCTCACACAAACCCAAGATGGGTTTCCCAGTTCCATATGCCTTCTAGAAAGGAAATCAATCCATCCCCCATCAAAGTCATACAAAATATTATGATTTCAGTAAACATATTGTGAGTCACCTTATTTCATCGTCCTTCCTTCATTGTGATTGTTTGGCTCACTTTCCTTTTATGAAACATTTCTGCTTTACGGTTTTGTGCCTGCTCATCTCTATTGACTTTGGCTGTGATTCTGTTTCTGAGAAAGTTTCTGAGAAATTTACAGGTCAGAGCAACACCCTATGATGGTTATCGTAACGCGCCATGTAATGCCAATGCATACCTATGCAACACAATAAATGCTATAAATTCAGACCTAGTATTTAGATGGTTAGCATATTTTTGTGGGAGGCAGCGGCTGGTGGTCCAGAGTATGGTTGGAGCTGGCAGCAGGATCACTATTTGCTCCAATATTCGAGTCTGGCTGGCAGCATACACATGTATATGTTTAACCTCAAAGCATCAGTCTCTCAAAGGATAAAATGGAAAAAAAAATGCTTCAGACACATTCCCGTCTTGGCCAGCTTCATATACAGGTGCATGATGGGTATCAAAGCCAAGTAACGCAGTCTTTGAAGTTTTTAAAATGAGCAGAAAAGGAAGTGAAAGCATGAGTGCGGTTTACTTTGCACTGGTGATTAAACCCCATTACTTACAAGCTACGAAAAGGTGTGTCACATTTTTGGAAATATCTTTGATGTCAAACGTTCTTCAGCTATGAGCTGCTGCCCTTGCTTTGGCATCTTCGTACACTGGCTTTATTGTCTCTGTCCACAGTTTACTGTCCAGGGCTATTTTCATACTTTTCATGCAATGATAGATTAGATACTTGTGGTAAACTTGGAGATCAAGGAATCTTTCATATGCAATGTTCAATTCACTAGACACTGAAGGAGAGGAAATAAATTGATGCAATATGTTTTTATTTTCTCCTATATAGCTGACTATAATCAAGCAGATAAAATATTTTACAAGTCATCAAAAAGTTCCATAAACATTTGTGCCAATTACAAAACATGGAGGAGATAAAGCCCCAGGGGTAGTAGAGGAAGCAGTCACACTCAAGTTCATTGTCTATGTGAGCTCAAGAGTGAGGAGTAAGCAGAACATTAAGGTCTAGACAATTTGATACTGGAACACAAGTCACTAAAGACTAACTGCCTAGGTACAGTCACTAGGTATAGTCCAAAGGAAAAAGAAATAATTGAAAAACCTTGCCGTGCTTTATATATTAGCTGCTCCAATATGAATATACATCAATCCATACTGCTGACCAACAGTGAATAATATAAAAAAGAAAGTTTGTTAATCAGCTTTGATTCAATTATTTTACTTGGGATAGTTTTCTTTAAATATGGTAGTTTACATTGGTCTTCCATATTCTACGACTAAGGGCAGCAATGCCATAAACGCATCAGAATCACTTATGTTTTTCATTTTGGATGTCCCCGTTTTTAAATCGATGAAATAAAAAAGATAGTTTTTTTATTCAGCTTTGTACCCATCCTTTTCCTTTGGTCACTATGCACTATATGTTGTACCCAGAGGCAGTGGGCAATATTATTATTAGCAATATTGGAAATATAAATCAATTATATGGGGTAAATCAGAGTTAGTAATTTAACCCCTTTCCGACATCGGGTGTATATTTACTCCGATGTCGGACTCCCTCCCTTTGATGTGGGCTCTGGTGGTGAGCCCACATCTTTCCTGGGACATGTCAGCTGTTTTGAACAGCTGACATGTGATCGCAATAGCCGTGAGTGGAATCACGATCCACCCGTGGCTATTAACTAG
Source organism: Dendrobates tinctorius (assembly GCF_039654945.1). Classification (NCBI taxonomy): domain Eukaryota; kingdom Metazoa; phylum Chordata; class Amphibia; order Anura; family Dendrobatidae; genus Dendrobates; species Dendrobates tinctorius. The sequence continues at coordinate 36,364,650 of NW_027361714.1, forward strand.
TTAAATGCAGCTGTCAAACACTGACAACGGCATTTAAATGGCATTTCCGGCAATCGTGCTGGAAATACGCACACCGGTGACCCGCGTCACGTGATCGCAGATCACCGGTGTGTCGACTTGACAACCCGAGGTCTCCTGGTGACTTCTATGGTTGTCAGTGCCAGATTGCTGTGAGCGCCACCCAGTGTTCGGTGCTCATAGCAAGTCAGCAATTCTACTACATAGATGTAGCAGAGCCGATCGAGTTGTGGCAGCTTCTAGACTCCTATTAAGACTATTGGAGCATGCCAAAAGTAAAAAAAAGTGTTTAAAAAAATATAAAAGTTCAAATCACGCCTCTTTCGCCCCATTCAAAGTAAAACAATAAAAATAAAATCAAACATACGCATATTTGGTATTGCCGCATTCAGAATCGCCCGATTTATCAATGAAAAAATGACTAACCTGATTGCTAAACGACATAGAGAGAAAAAATTCAAAACACCAGAATTACGTTTTTTGGTCACCGCGACATTGCATTAACCCCTTACCTACAATTGACGTAATATTCCGTCCATGTGACCATGGACCTAATTACCATGGACGGAATATTACGTCATCGCGATCAGCGGCGCCCACGTGGTGAGCGCCGCTGATCGCGGCCGAGTGTCAGCTAATTATCATAGCTGACACCCGGCACAATGTGTCAGGGGTGGTCACGGGGGGCTCCTTTCCTCCAGGCCCCCGAATCCAAGATGGCGACGGGGGCCTTCAGGGGCCTGAGGAAGCTGGCTTCCTCAGTGCCTGCAAAGCGCAGGCATGAGGAAGCCTTCAGCAGTGCCTGTGTCAGATCGCTGATGTCACAGGACAGTGATGTCCCACCTGGGACAAGGTAATAAAGTAAAAAAAAAAAAAAGTGTTAAAAATAATTAAAAAAAATCGCTAAATAAATTAGTAAAAAAAAAAAAAAATATTCCCCAATAAATCCATTTTTTCAAAATAAAAAAAAAAAAAAAACAATAAAAGTACACATATTTGGTATCGCCGCGTCCGTAATGACCTGCCCTATAAAACTGTCCCATTAGTTAACCCCTTTAGTGAACCCCTTAAAAAATAAAAATAAAAAACGAAGCAAAAAATAATAATTTATTATCATACCACCGAACAAAAAGTGCAATAACGCGCGATCAAAAAGACGCATATAAATATGCATGGTACCGCTGAAAACGTCATCTTGTCCCGCAAAAAACGAGCCACCACACAGCATCATCCGCAAAAAAATAAAAAAGTTATAGCTCGCAGAATAAAGCGATACAAAAATAATAATTTTTTATATAAAATTGTTTTCATTGCAAAAAACCGACAAAACATAAAAAAACGACCTAAATGAGGTATCGCTGTAACCGTACTGACCCGAAGAATAAAACCGCGTTATCAATTTTACCACACGCGGAACGGTGTAAACGCACCCCCCCAAAAGAAATTCATGAAACGCTGGTTTTTGTTCATTCTGCGCCCCAAAAATCGGAATAAAAAGCGATCAAAATATGTCACGTGCCCAAAAATGGTACCAATAAAAACGTCAACTCGTCCCGCAAAAAATAAGACCTCACATGACTCGGTGGGTCAAAATACGGAAAAATTATAGCTCACAATATGTGGTGATGCAAAAACTATTTTTACAATAAAAAGCGTCTTTTAGCGTGCGACAGCTGCCAAACATAAAAACCGCCATAAATCGTAAATCAAACCCCCCGTTATCACCCCCTTAGTTAGGGAAAAATAATAAAACTAAAAGAAAATGTATTTATTTCCATTTTCCCGCTTAGGTTAGGGTTAGGGCTAGGGTTAGGGCTAGGGTTAGGGTTAGGGCTAGGGCTCAGATTAGGGTTAGGGGTGTGTTGAGGTTAGGGTTGGAGTTATAATTGGGGGTTTCCACTGTTTGGGCACATCAGGTGCTCTCCAAAGGCAACATGGCGTCTGATCTCAATTCCAGCCAATTCTGTGTTGAAAAAGTCAAATGGTGCTCCTTCCCTTCCAAGCTCTGCCATGTGCCCAAAGAGTGTTTTACCCCCACATGTAGGGTATCAGCCTACTCAGGACAAATTACAAAACAACTTTTGGGGTCCAATTTCTCCTGTTACCCTTAGGAAAATAAAAAATTGGGGGCAAAAATATAATTTTGCGGAAAAAAATGTTTTTTTTATTTTCACGCCCAGGCGTTATAAACTTCTGTGAAGCACTTGGGGGTTCAAAGTGCTCTCCACACATCTAGATAAGCTCCGTGGGGGGTCTAGTTTCCAAAATGGGGTCACTTGTGGGGGGTTTCCACTGTTTAGGTACATCAGGGGCTCTCCAAACGCACATGACACCCGCAGACCAATCCATCAAAGTCTGCATTCCAAAACGTCACTACTTCCCTTCCGAGCCCCGACGTGTCCCCATACAGTAGTTTTCTCCCACATATGAGGTATCAGCGTACTCAGGACAAATTGGACAACAACTTTTGTGGTCCAATTTCTCCTGTTACCCTTGGGAAAATAAAAAAATGGGGACTAAAAGATCATGTTTGTGGAAAAAATACGATTTTTTTATTTTCACGCCCGGACGTTATAAACTTCAGTGAAGCACTGGGGGGTTCAAAGTGCTCACCACACATCTAGATAAGTTCCTTGGGGGGTCTAGTTTCCAAAATGGTGTCATTTGTGGGGGGTTTCTACTGTTTTGGTACATCAGGGGCTTTCCTAACGCGACATGGTGTCCGATCTCAATTCCAGCCAAAAACGTCAAATGGCGCTGCTTCCCTTCCGAGCTCTGCCATGCGCCCAAATAGTGGTTTACACCCACATGTGGGGTATCAGCGTACTCAGGATAAATTGCACAATATCTTTTAGGGTCCTGTTACTTTTGGAAAAATAAGAATTGAGGGTGAAAAGATCATTTTTGTGGAAAAAATATGATTTTTTAATTGTACTGCTGTACGTTATTAACTTCTGTGAAGCCCTTGGGGGTTCAAAGTTCTCACCACACATCTAGATAAGTTCCTTGGGGGGTCTAGATTCCAAAATGGTGTCATTTGTGGGGGGTTTCCACTGTTTTGGTACATCAGGGGTTTTCCAATCGCGACATGGTGTCCGATCTCAATTCTAGCCAAAAACGTCAAATGGCGCTGCTTCCCTTCCGAGCTCTGCTATGCGCCCAAATAGTCATTTACACCCACATATGGGGTATCAGCGTACTCAGGACAAATTGCACAATAACTTTTAGGGTCCTGTTACCCTTGGAAAAATAAAAATTGGGGGTGAAAAGATCATTTTTTTGGAAAAAATATGATTTTTTAATTGTACCGCTGTACGTTATAAACTTCTGTGAAGCCGTTGTGGGTTCAAAGTTCTCACCACATATCTAGATAAGTTCCTTGGGGGGTCTAGTTTCCAAAATGGGGTCACTTGGGGGGTTTCCACTGTTTAGGTACATCAGGGGCTCTCCAAACGCGACATGGCGTCCGATCTGAATTCCAGCCAATTTTGCATTGAAAAAGTCAAACAGCGCTCCTTCCCTACTGAGGTCTGCCATGCGCCGAAACAGTGGTTCCCCCCCCATATCAGGTATCAGCGTACTCAGGACAAATTGCACAATAACTTTTGCAGTCCAATTTCTCCTGTTACCCTTGGTAAAATAAAGAAAATTGAACCTGAAGTATTTTTTTTGTGAAAAAAAGTTAAATGTTCATTTTTTTTAATATTCAAAAAATTCCTGTGACGCACCTAAAGGGTTAATAAACTTCTTGAATGTGGTTTTAAGCACCTTAAGGGGTGCAGTTTTTAGAATGGTGTCACTTTTGGGTATTTTCTATCATATAGACCCCTCAAAGTGGCTTCAAATCTGAAGTGGTCCCTAAAAATAAAATGGTGCTGCAAAAATGAGAAATCGCTGGTCAATTTTTAACCCTTATAACTTCCTAATAAAAAAAAATTTTGGTTTCAAAATTGTGCTGATGTAAAGTAAACATGTGGGAAATGTTATGTATTAAGCTTTTTGTGTGCCATATCGCTGTGATTTAAGGGCATAAAAATTCAAAGTTGGAAAATTGCGAAATTTTCAAAATTTTCGCCAAATTTCCGTTTTTTTCACAAATAAACGCAAGTTATTTGAATGCAATATTACCACTACCATGAAGTACAATATGTCACGAGAAAACAATGTCAGAATCACCAGGATCCATGAAAGAGTTCCAGAGTTATGACCTCATAAAGGTACAGTGGTCAGAATTGTAAAAATTGGCCCGGGAGTTAACGTGCAAACCACCCTTGGTAGTGAAGGGGTTAAAATGCAAAAACGGGCGATCAAAAGATTGCATCTACATCAAAATGGTATCATTAAAAATGTCAGCTCGGTGAGCAAAAAATACACCTCATCTGACCCTAGATCACGAAAAATGGAGAAGCTACGGGTAATGGAAAATGGCACAATTTTTTTTAGCAAAGTTTGGAATTTTTTTTCACTACTTAGATAAAAAAGAAGCTAGACGTGTTTGGTGTCTGTAAACTTGTAATGACCTGGAGAATCATACAGTAACAGCAGGTCAGTTTTAGCATTTAGTGAACCTAGCAAAAAAGCCAAACAAAAAACAAGTGTGGGATTACACTTTGTTTTGCAATTTCATCGCACTTGGAATTTTTTTCCCATTTTGTAATACATGACATGGTAAAACCAATGGTGTCACTCAAAGTAAAACTCGTCCCACAAAAAACAAACCCTCACTTGGCTATATTGACGGAAAAATAAAAAAGTTATGGCTCTGGGAAGGAGGGGAGCAAAAAACAAAAACGCAAAACCGAAAAAAGCTTCGGGGTTAAAAATACATTGTGAATTATGAATGAATTAAATGTATTCGCAGCTTTTTGGAAGATGTCAAGCTGTACATTTTTTTTTCTCAGTGTAATTTTCATATCCAGGAATCGCAGTTTGTGGTGTGGACAAGCATTTTGGTAGTGTTCCACGATAAACAAGAAATTATCCGAGAAACACGATTAGGAACTAGACAAAACTATGAATTACAAAATGCCAGCAAACACAAATGCTTGTGATATTACATTAATTGCAATGTGCTGCCAGGTTTTATCATGGTTTATATTTGTACAATTTGTTTGGTGTAATATTTCCCATGCTTCCAGGCAAAATACCATCCTCCGCTAGTTTCATGTGGTTGTTCTAACTTATTTTAGGTTATACTTCCTGTAAATCAAATACAATGTTTCTGAAGACAATATTTCTGAAGTTTTGAGGGCCAAATTTTTGAAATACTGGTAGTAAAAAATATTTTGTTTTATACATATCTTACTTGTAAAAACATCAAAGATACTGTTTAATTGATTTCTAAATTTTAGCAATTGGTTAAAAGGAATATTTACAATTTTGCAACCATGTTTTATGTACATTTATCAGGACATTAGCTCTAGACCTAAAAGAGGAGAGAGAGAGAGAGGGAGAGGGAGAGAGAGAGAGAATTTTTTTTTTTCCGTCCGGCACCCAGACAGAATTTCGGGTTAAATCAGTGTCTGGAGGATCCGCCGGCCAAAAAAACGTTGCAAGCTCCGTTTGGAAATCTTTGAGGATGTTAACGGACAGCAAAATTATGGCGGATCCTCACAAAAACGGATGCAACGGACGGCAATCCGTCAAAATCCGCCAATAATGGAAGTCAATGGGGAAAAAAACGGATCCTCAAAAGAAAATTGCGGATCCGTTTTTTTCAAAACCTGGCGGATTGTGACTGATTGTAAAAAACTGAAGTGTGAAAGAGGCCTAAGCTGCTAAGGCCTCTTTCACACTTCAGTTTTTTGCAATCAGTCAAAATCCGCCAAAATTTGAAAATGGTGGATCTGCTAAAAATGTATAAAAATGGATGCCAGCTGATGGAACGGATCCGTTTTTTAAGGATCCGCTATACCGATTTAAGTGCGGATCCTCAACAAAACGGATCCGTTCCATCAGCTGGCATCCGTTTTTCACATCCGTTGGATCCGTTTTCTTGAGGATCCGTTTTTCCACACCTCCAAAATGGGATGCTCCCAAATATGATTCGCTCTTGGAGAATGCTCCCAAATGTGATTGGATACTGGAAACTAGGGAGAAATATATCTAGGATGTTGTGATACAATTTCTTTGAAAGGTTTTAGAGCTAGTGGCAGCGATGGAAGGAGTTAGTGCGAGTCTGGAAGGAGTTATTGCGAGTATTGACAGCTTCTGTGTGGAATTTGATCTTCACTTGAATCGGTTGGCAATTATTGCTCTCCAGAGGGAGAAAAGAAGATTGTGAATCCTGCGTATGAGGAGACGGCGCCAGTGGATTCATCCCATTAATGCGCAGAGGTTTACCTGTGGCGTTTTTTCCACACTGTACCTGGAATTGAGGGATAATCCGGACAAGATCTTCAACTATGTGCGTGTAGGGAAGGTGACCTGACGGACGGATGGACGTGTCAGAATGGAGAAAGATAGGTTTGCACAGTTTAGGTAGGTGTCAGTAATATATTGGCAAACAGCTAGGAAAGTGTAGGTGACATGCAGTACCTTGGGATGACCATTAGATGGCAGGGTGGAGTGTGAGCAAAGGATGTGACATCAGCTTAGGGCTTTAGAAACCGTTGGTCATGGGGGGCGTGGTGACAGTTGGAGTGACAGTTTCAAGGAACCGGGTGAGTTATAAATTCTGAGGGAGGGTTCCAGAAAGTTCCAGTCCCCAGGGGGAGCTCAGGTGACAGGAGGACTGCGACAGTCTGTGCGCTGTGAGGTGAATCCAGACCAGGGGGACTGAGGAGAGAGAACGTTAGGGGGGTGGTCCTGACAGGAAGGTACCGCAGAAGGGACGTGGCAGTGGGTGCAGGATACCGTATTTAACACGACGACTGACCAGTGGAAGCGCTGTTGGTTTATGGGCCTAGGGCGGCCACAGTGACGGACCTGTCAGGAACGTCAAACACTGAAGGAGGGACGGTACGTACAAATACGTCCCTGGTGACAGTGTGAAAACGGCTCTGAAATCGAAGAGCCGACAAGTGAAGAGAAGTGCGGTGTGTTGCGGAGGCCGATAGGTGAACGGCAAGTAAAGAAATAAACTTGGACCTGTTGTACCCAGTAACTGCCTCCATCTTGTCTCTGTGTCATCTCTGCGCGGTAGTGAAAGAGGGACCACCCCCCCCAGCTCAGCCCACCACCGACTCTACATGCGCATGAGGCTGGAATTCTTCGAGATATTGGTGGATCATGTTGGAGAACAAATCTGGAGAAGGGACACACAAATGCGGTTTTCTATATCACCGGCGGAGCGTTTGATGGTGACCCTTCGGTAAGTTATCTACTTTCTAAAATGTTTCAGATTCTGCATGCTTTTATTGTTATGTTATGGCTTGTAGTTTGTAATAATTTTACTTTTTTTTCCCTTTTTTTAACAGATTCCTGGCAACTGGAGAATCATTCACCTCCCTCCATTTCCAGTTCCGGATTGGGACTTCAACTATTGCTGGAATTGTACAACAGACCTGCCGGGCATTGTGGGATTCTCTACAGGAGGAATACATCCCAGAGCCAACACAGGAGAGGTGACTGGAGATTGCCGACAAGTTTCAAGAAATCTGCCAGTTTCCAAACTGCATCGGTGCTGTGGATGGCAAGCATATCAGGATTGTGAAACCCATGGGATCTGGTTCACAGTTTTACAACTATAAGAAATACTTTTCTATTGTGCTTATGGCCATTTCGGATGCAAACTGCAAATTCATTGCCGTGGACATTGGTGCATATGGTCGTTCTAATGACTCTCAGGTATTCAAGATGTCCACCATGGGCCGTCGCTTGTATGGAGACAATTTTGACTTCCCACCTCCAAGACCACTCCCTGGAACAACAGGCCCACCTGAGGACCAGAAGTGGAAGGGGGGTTTAACACATGTGGTTAGGACGGGAGTGGATGGACAGACGAGGTTTGTGGGTACATTGAAGGTGTATGTGGGGGTGGCTATGGTGAGGGCATTGGGGTATAATGCAATGGAGAAGGAAGGTACTGGGAAGAATGGAATGGGGAACTAGAGAAAGGAGAGGGAGTGGTAGGAGGAGGGACGGTTGTATGATGGATGGTGGTGGAAGGATGGACGGGGGAAGGATGGACAGAGGGAGGATGGACAGAGGGAGGATGGACAGAGGGAGGATGGACAGAGGGAGGATGGACAGAGGGAGGATGGACAGAGGGAGGATGGACAGGGGGAGGATGGACAGGGGGAGGATGGACAGGGGGAGAATGGGATGCTTCTGCAATTACTTCCACTAGAGCATTCTGACAGGCTTGCATCACACGCATCTGCGGGTGAGTACGTAAACCTTCCATTTGCCGGACAACGGATTGAAAAAAGGTATGTCTCGGTGTCTGGTTTGATTCTAAATTCATCTGTTCCATGTATCTTCTGAGTTCCATGATACTTTGATTGATCATAGTCAACCCAGAAGATAACTGTTGTCCATAAGTGTGGAAACCATGCTGGACAGATGAGTTTAGACTCAAACAGTCAGACAAGGTCATCCTTTCCTGACTCCTCAGACACTGCCGGCCAGAACCAAAAGTTGGTCGGGATGTTGCGGCAGTGTCTTAGGGGTGGGGAACAGGGAACAAGTCGTCACCAGCAGCTTCATGTGATGAAGCCTGCCCTGCTGCTCCAGTGCTGGTGGAGGGGATAGAGGGATGAGACAAGAGGGTAGGTACAGAGGGGTTGGATACCTCGATGTGGTCACCGGGGGCGGTCTCACTAGGGATCACTCCAGAGGGATGCAACTCTGATGCAGACTCCCGAGTGCTGCAGATGGTGCTAAAAAAAGGAGAAAAAATATATATTAAAAATATTGATATTTAATTTAACTCTGCTGAAAAAAAATTTGGTTAAACATTTCTACTACAGAAATGGTTTGTGGAATATTTACCTTCTGCACACCATTGTTGATCGGAGGAACCCCAGGGCTCTGTAGTTCTTGTACTGGGGTCCCCGTCGTCCTCCCGATCCACTTGGGGTCTGCATCTCCTTGTTGGAGTCCCTCTTGAAGCGATCCCGGAGCGACCGCCACCGTGTGATAACCCTGTCACCTGTGAAGCAAAAAAAAAGGTGGTTAGTATTCAACACTTCACATGCTGGAATATAAGTTACTGAAGTTGTAATACTTACGCTCAAAATCCCTGGCCCTCGCATTGAGTTCCTCCCAGTTCTCTATAACTGAAGAACAGACCTCATCCCAGAGCCGTCGGGTGGTTGGTTGGTCGGCGTGTAAACGGTTTGCCATCTTCCACAGCGGCTCCCGGTTTTCCACCTCACGGATGAGCTCATCTGTATCGATAGTTACACCCTCCTCCAGATGTCTCCGGGGAGCATGCTGTGAAACCTGTGAAGATAAAAAACAAAACAAAAAAAAAAATTACATTCTATTCAAACACATGATGTTCATTTAATCAATTATCCAAATAGGGTTACTTACCGTTTGCCGACCACCAGAGGCATCACCGCGACGACCCTGGGATGTCCTGGGAGCCACTCTAGTGCGGGCACCGGATTCTGAAGACTGTCGAAAAAAATAAATAAATTTTGTTTGGATGGATGCGTAGTTATTGTGTGTGCACTGTGATGAATGTTCGTGTTGGGTGTAACATTATGTATGTGTGTATGTGCTAAACTTACACTCTGCGCACCCCCTCCTTGTGTCTCTCCACCCTGCACGTCTCCTCCTGGAAGCTCCTCTGAATCAGCTTCCTGTCAAAACATAATACATGGATATAGTGTTTAAACAAAAAAAAAATAAGAGTTAAAAAAAAACAACAAATTATTTACCTCAGCTCGCTGATGATGTGAGGGGGAGCTTTCAGGAGAAGACATTACGGTCTGGGTCAGCTGCGGTGGCAGCTGCGGTGCTTCCTGAAGTGATCTGCAAGTATAAAGACACTTGTTAAGCTACTATACAAAGGATCATAATAAGCTTTCAGGCCTTTATACTTACAGGGAAACTAGAAATGGTTGCCTGTCCTCTGCTGCGACCTGGCTGGCGGTATCTGCTGCGGCCTGGCTGGCGGTATCTGCTGCGGCCTGGCTGGCCGTCTCTGCTGCGGCCTGGCTGGTGGTGATTGCTGAAGTGATCTGCAAGTATACAGACACTTGTTAAGCTACTATACAAAGGATCATAATAAGCTTTCAGGCCTTTATACTTACAGGGAAACTAATGGTTGCCTGTCCTCTGCTGCAGCCTGGCTGGCGGTCTCTGCTGCAGTCTCGCTGGCCGTCTCTGCTGTGGCCTGGCTGGTCGTCTCTGCTGCGGTCTCACTGGTCGTCTCTGCTGCGGCCTCGCTGGTCGTCTCTGCTGCGGCCTGGCTGGCCATCTCTGCTGCAGCCAGGCTGTCCGTCTCTGCTGCTGCCTTGCTGGCGGTGCTTCATGAAGTGATCTGCAAGTATAAAGAAAATGATATGAATGTTAAAAAAAAAAAAAAAATCTTCATTTGTATATAATTAGTGTAATTCCCTGAAACTAAGTATACACAGTTTTAAGTGTTTGCATGTGTAAATTCCCTTATCTCTCACTGAGTGTAACCACAGTGATTGAAGGTGTGTAATTTTTTGTGTAAACCCACACTTTGTCTTTGCATGTGTTTGAATTCCCTGAAAAAGTGTAACCAAGTGTAACCACAGTGATTGAAGGTGTGTAATTTCTGTGTATACCCACATTTTGTTTTTGCATGTGTTTGAATTCCCTGAAAAAGTGTAACTGAGTGTAACCAGTGATTGAAGGTGTGTAATTGCTGTGTATACCCACACTGTGTTTGCATGTTTTTAAATTCCCTGAAAAACTCTCACCGACAGTTTAACTTGTGATTTAAGGGGTGTAATTGCTGTGTATACCCAGAATTTTTTCATGGCATGTTGCAATCTCTCACTTTTAACCACACTTGTATACCAAAAAATTAATGTACCTTTATGGTAACTTAATTTTACCTTGTTTTAAAATGATACTACGGAGATTTTTTCAAAACAGTTTATTTATTTATTTTTTCATAATTTTTTTTTTCCCACAAATAGGAGCTACTCTGCTCTTTATTTTAAATACCACAATAAATGAAAAATAAAAAAACACCGATTTACAACAGATACATTAATCACACCACAATTGCAAATATGAAAATAAAATACAATAAACATGCAAAAGAAAAACAATTAAAATATGAAAAAAAACCCACACAAACACGCATAACATATAGGCAGGCCACACACACACACACACACACATGCTCCAGGGGTCTTGCAGGTGGAAGATTTGCAGCTGAGCAGACAGGTTTTATAGCTCTAGTTTGGTCTTCTATCAGTCGGGCTGGTGTTGGATGTCTGGCTCGGTGTCTTCAGTGTGGCTGGTGCCAGATGTCTGGGCCCAATTACACCACATACAATACCAGTTAGGCCGGTTTCACATTTGCACTTTATAGCGCAGCGATGGCCTGCACACGGCCGCCGCTAATCCCCGCCCCCTCCCTGCCCGCCCCATCCGGTCATCGCCGCCTACTAGCGCACCCTATCTTTAGCATAGGGTGTGCAGATCGTGCGCTGGCAGGATTTTACCATGTGCGGCGCACTTTTGAAGGTGTGCCCGTGTGCGCCAAATGCAGCATGTTGCATTTTGGCGCGCACTGCACACCTTCAGAAGTGCGCAGCACACGGTAAAATCCTGCCAGCGCACGATCTGCGCACCCTATGCTAAAGATAGGGTGCGCAGATCGCAAGCATCCATGTGCGCTAGTAGGCGGCGATGACCAGATGGGGCAGGCAGGGGGGCGGGAATTAGCGGTGGCCGTGCGCATGTCGTCGCTGCGCTATAAGGCACAAATGTGAAACCGGCCTTACACCACACAATCACAGCATAAATAATACATTAAAATTACAGAAGTATGAAGAAAAAATGCAGTACACGTGCAACAGAAAAAAAAAATTAAAGTATGGAAAAAAAAGCATTATACACACAGACAGGCCATACACACACACAGGCCATACACACACACGCGCGCTCCAGGGGCCTTGCAGGTGGTAGACTTGCAGCTGGGCAGGCAGGTTTTATAGCTCTAGTTCAATCTTCTATCAGTCAGGCTGCGGTCGGATGTCTAGCTTGGTGTCTTCAGTGTGGCTGGTGCCGAATTATCTGGGCCCAATTATTACACCACATACCATACACCACACAATCACAGCATAAATAATACAATAATATTACAGTTGTATGAAAATAAAATGCAGTACACATGCAACAGAAAAAAAAGTATGAAAAAAAAAAAATATACACACAGACATGCAACACTCGCAGACCACACACACACACACACACACACACACAGGCAGGCTACACACTAGCAGGCCATACACACACACACAGAAATGTCATAAACAAATAGGTATACTCACACTTTCAGGCGTGCTGGTGCTGTAACTGGCAGGCCTCTTGATGTTGGCTGTGTGGCTGTCTGGCTGGCAGGCTTGCTTGCTGTCTGTCTGTCTGGCAGGCTTGCTGGCTGTCTGTCTGTCTGGCAGGCTTGCTGGCTGTCTGTCTGTCTGCCAGGCTTGCTGGCAGGCTTGTTGGCTGGCTGGCTTGCTGGCTGGCTGCTACTGCATGTCTGGGCCCAATTAGCCCACCTTATATAGTTTTGGGACTGTCTGGAAAAGTATCTTTTTTTCTGGGCATGCGCAGTGTGATTTTGCGGATTCCGCAGGCGGATTCCGCAAAATCGCAGATCCCGGCGGATCCGCCGCCCATAGGCGGCCATTCTACCGCATGGAGGATCCGCCGTCACCCGCCATTTTGACGGCGAAAAAAAACGTTGCAAGCTCCGTCCCCCTCAGACAGAATCCGCAAGGAATTTTGCAGATCCGCCGAATAGCGGAAGCAACGGACGACCATCCGTCAAAATCAGCCACTAATGTATCCCAATGGGGAAAAATGGCGGATCCGCAACAAGAAAAGCGGATCCGCCATTTTCAAATTTTGGTGGATTTTGACTGATGGCAAAAAACTGAAGTGTGAAAGAGGCCTAAGTCGGGAACAAACCTGATATCGTATAGAAGTAATATCCAAGCAACCACCATAAATGTCAAACTTATATTCTCCAGAATAGTACATCCCCCAAATATATAAGAAAATCACATTAAGAGAGAGCATATACCAACCACACCAAAAATTGTAGCGGAGCAATTGTAGTAATTTACAACAAAATTACTATTTCATGCTACTTCTAGGCACTCCCCTTGAGATATCACTTGTGCAAAATGTGCCTCAAGGTGGTCCCTATACTATACTCTGGGTAAGCAGTAACACTTCATTACCTTGACTTGTATGCTTGTTTTACTTGCAATATCAGACTATTTATATGTACAGCAGTCATCTTTAGTATACCATAAGAAGTGATCACTGACCCTGTTCACTAGGATTTACCATCTCTTTTTTTTACCTCATCCTTCCTCTTTAAGCCTCATGTTTGTATATTAAATGCAAATGTTTATAATTTTATTTAATAAACTTTATTTTATAATTAGTGATGGGCAGACCAAACGGTAAAGTTCGGGGTCCGTATCACACACCTAGTGTCCGTGCACAGACCCCAAACACGGACTTCTCCTGGAAGTCTGTGTTACTGTTTGGGTTCAGCAGCCCAAATAAAGCCTATAAAAAGGATGTAGCTCAGCCAATCAACAAGCTTTTTACGGTGAGGGCACTTCTGTCTCAATCACAGCCATACCAACTATTGGCATGGCTGTGATGGGATGATGCAGTATATAAAAAATTAATAACAGTAAAGATGTGGTGTCTTTCAAATTTTTAAATAACAAGTGCAGGTAAAGCTGACAGCTGTGGGCTGCAGAAGTCAGGTGTCAATTTTATCTTGGCTGTTTATCAAAAATAGAGGGGTTCCCACTCCATTTTTTAAAAATTATTTAAATAAGTAATTTAAAAGAATGGTGTGGAATCTCCCCCCATTTATGATAACCAGCCAAGCTAAAGCAGACTGCTGGATGCTGGTATTCTCAGACGGGGAGGGGGCCATCGATATTGGCCTTTCACAGTCTAATAATAGAAGTTGGATAATAGTTTTGAGGTTGATGTCAGCTATTTTATGTCTGCTGACATTAAACCCAGGGGTTAGTAATGGAGAGGCATCTATCAGACACTCCCATTACTAACCTCATAATCAACAGTAAGAAAGACACACACACAGGAAAAAGTCCTTTATTTGAACAAAACTCTCCCCCACAATAACTATGTTTTACTCATTTATTAATGTAAAAGTAAACATAAAAAAAACAAATTTTTACTCACCTGTTCATCGATAATCCATAATGCTGATGTGCCACGACAATCCCCAACTCTGCTACATCTGGTTGCATTGCTGAGCTGTGACAAATGTTACCACTCAGCCCGGCAACTAGCTCACACTGAACTGAGCGTGAAAATGTGCCTGTGTTTGACTGGTGGCGATGTCATTAAGATTACCGCTGGTCACATGCAGCTGCGTTCTCACGGTCAGCTCAGTGTATCCTGGATGCCGGGCTGAGCGGTCATATTACTTAGGTCACCACTCAGAAATACATCAGATTTAGCAGAGTCAGAGCTCGTCGTGGTACATATGAATTATTGGCAGACAGGTGAGGAATACTTTGATTTTTTTATTTTTATTTTGATCTTAATAAATGGGTAAAAGTGTAATTTTTGGTGAGCATTTTGGTAAATGAAAATACTTTTTTCTGTGTACATCTTTATTAATTTTCACTATGGGGTTAATATTGGGGGTGTCTGATAGACAACTCTCCATTACTAAGCCCTGTGCTTGATATCAGGAGAAATAACACAGCTGACATCAACCCCAAAACCATTGCCCCACTTGCTAACACATCAGGGCAGGTGGGAAAAGCTGAAATTAAGTGTCAGGATTAACGCATCTAATTAATGCGTCATTTATGGGGTGGCTGAGGGCTGGTGTTCTTAGTCTGGGAGGGGGCTAATATCCATGGCCCCTTACCAGCCTGTTAATATCAGCCCGCAGCTGTCTGTTTAGCCTTGGCTAAAAAATAGGAGGGAACCGACATAATTTTTTATGGGACCCATGTTTTTAATAACCAACAAAGGCTACATAGACAGCTGTGAGCTGATATTAATAGGCTGTGAAGCTTCATGGATATTGGCTCCTTTCCAAGAAAAATAACACCAGACCCAACTGTTTTCTTTCCCTCAGCTGGTTATTAAAATATGTGGGACCACACGTCTATTTTATTTATTTATTTAATAGCAAGTACAGTAAAATAAACACTTAAGCTAACATTAATTCATAGTCTCCAGGTTTTCCAGAATCTGCAAACTCCAGTAACCTTAAAGTTTCTATTAAAGTCTTTAAGATCAATGGACCCTGCAGCTGTTGGGAGACCCAGTTGCTGTAAACTCTGGTAACCTTTAAGCTGTCTGCTTTACCTTGGCTCGTTATCAAAAATGGGGGTTCCCACACTGTTTTTATATTATTTATTTAAATAATTTAAAAAATGCCATGGGGTCCCTCCTATGTTTAATAACCAGCAAAGGCTAAGCAAGCAGCTGAGGGCTGATATTAATAGGTTGGAAAAGGGCCACGGATATTGACCCCTCCCAGAGTAATTACATCAGCCCTCAGCTGCTCCAGAAACCCTTAAGGTTACTTGAGTTCACATCCACTGAGTCTCATGGTAGCTCTAGTGATGGACTAATAAGTGCCAGAGTGCCAGAGTCTTAACCAGCTGCTATGAAGTTAGGTGACTTTATAGTAAGGTTGCAATTCTGGATAATAACCCAGTCAAAAGGAGCACAGAGCAGGGAGCAAGGAGATGGTGGATTTAAAATCTTCTTTTTATTAATGCATAGTCCACAACACATTTCAACAGTCATCGTAAGGTTATCTCAGTTCACAGTGGCGCTTTGTAGCATGGTAATTTTATATAGGTCCATAGATGGATTTTTTTTTTGTTGAGCTATCAGTATTTCCTTAGTATGCTGGAAATGACCAGAGTTATATGATGGGAGGATAATTCATAAATAGTTACTAATGCTTATCAACAGTAACATATATGTATATGCACACAGACATGTATTATATTTACTGCTCAAAAAAATAAAGGGAACACTAAACAATACATTCTATTATTTTTTGTTCCCTCTTATTTTTTTGAGCAGTGTATTATATGCACACACATATATGTCATATTTTAGGAGAATGACAGTTCCAAGAAAACAATAGTGCAACTAACTGAAATATCCGTAGAATGTTTAAATAAAGGTTTTCTTGCGATATTATCATTTTTCAATGAGCACATATTTGTCCAAATTTCAAGAATTTTTCTTAACAATTTCTTTTAAAAGGGTCCACAGGAAAAAATTATTGCATGATCCCCAATGATTAGTAGTAATCTTTGAGGGAATTAAGGCATGTATTTGGTGATTTATCTCTGTGTTGTCATTAACCATTTCCTCTATATCTGAAAATCATTAAAATGGAGAACTGGATAAGATAATGTGAACAATCATACTGTAGCTACATGACATCACCGTTGAAGAGCAGAATAGGTTTTTTTTTAAATAGCTGTTGTTGCCTGTTTCACTGGGAAGGAATGCTAACCATTTGTAGAATGACGTACTTATGCAGTGAATGCTCATATAAATGCTGGGTCATTCTGTGTTTGAGCTGTCTCAGAATAGAATAGACTGACATCATTTCTAAACTTTTTCTGGCAAAGCTTTATTAGGGAGCCTAATGTCCATTAATGTGATGTCCTGGTACACATTAAATTCTATTTCTTAAATTTGCTGGCAATTAAAAAAAAAAATAGATTCTGGATAGTAATATTCATGGTTTCAGTTTATTTACAATCCAATAGTAATTAAATTGTTGATTTGAAAATGTAGAGCCTCTTTAACTATTATATTATAGATCGAGAATTATGGCTAAATTACAATTTTACTGGAACCATACCCAAATACCTAGTCCAATTGGTGGCCACATTTCCTGGTTTTGGCTTACAAATACTG
Organism: Dendrobates tinctorius; assembly: GCF_039654945.1. Lineage (NCBI taxonomy): Eukaryota > Metazoa > Chordata > Amphibia > Anura > Dendrobatidae > Dendrobates > Dendrobates tinctorius. Next base: position 36,381,735 of record NW_027361714.1, read on the forward strand.
CTCAATAATCCTGCTCAAAACACACAAGACTTCTTCTTCCACATTGCAAAGAGGGAGGTAATAAACTGATTGGAGTGGCACCCAGGCTGAAGAGAGGGCATTCCGTAAAATGTATATATTACTTTACTTAACCCCTTTGCGACCTGTGAAGTACTAGTACTACTAGTGATTCCTTCCCTTTAATGTGGGCACCACATCTTTCACGGTACATGTCAGCTGTTTTGAACAGCTAAGATGTGCCCAGAACAGCCGTGGGTGGAATCATGATCCACCCACGGTTATTAACTCGTTAAATACCACTGTTAAACTCTGACAGCGGCATTTAACGCGTGCGTCCGGCCATCATGCTGGAAATCCTGTCACCGGATCAACCCCCTTTCACCAAATCAACCCCCTTTCACCCCATTCAAAATAAAGCAATAAAAAAATTCAAACATACACATATTTGGATTCCAGATTCCCAGAAGGTGTGCGGTATGCAGGAAGCAGATGGCTGGTGAACTCGGGTGCTTGACCTAAAATAGACAATCCTCGGAATCCACATAAAGAGATGGTCGCACTCATCGAGTTTTAAGAAATTCACGGGTTTATTGACACGTACATCACATGTTGGGCCGGGGCCGTGACATAAGGAGTGCAAAAAGGCTGACAACGGCCTTTGCTCAAGCGCTTCAACGGGTCTCATTAAAATGCAATAACGGGTGATCGAAAGATCGTATCTGCACGAAAATGGTATAATGGTATCAATAGAAACATCAGCTCGGCATGCAAAAAGTAAGCCCTCACCCAACCAGAGATAAAAAAAAATGGAGACGCTATTTGTTTCGGAAAATAGCTCAATCTTTTTTTTTAACAAACTTTGGATTTTTTTTTCAGCACTTAAATAAAAAAGAGCCTAGACATGTTTGGTGTCTATGAACTCATAATGACCTGAGGAATCATAATGGCAGGTCAGTTTCAGCATTTGGTGAACATGGTAAAAAAAAATCCAAAAAACCGTTGAGGAATTGCACTTTTTTTGCAATTTCACCGCACTTGGAATTTTTTTTCCCATTTTTGAGTACACGATATGGTAAAACCAATGGTGTCATTCCAACGTACAACTTGTCCTGCAAAAAACAAGCCTTCATGTGGCCATATTGACAGAAAAATAAAAAAGTTATGGTTCTGGGAGGAAGGGGAGCGAAAAACAGAAACCCAAAAACGAAAAAAGACAACGTCTCAAAGGGGTTAAAATAAAAGCACTGCAGAATGTGTAACTTCTCATGAGACAGGTAAAATATAGTATTATAGCCAATGTTATTTCTTTACAAAAGCAACTGAAAATGGAATGGGAGAGGCTTTTTTTATCTAATACAGAGCAGCAAAAGAGGAGGTTTTACAAGAATGATCGATTGTACAAAACACTAATTTGCAGTTATATGATATCTATTGATGAATTGTGAATTAGAATTTTACCTCCATTAGAAATAGAAATAATCTGCACCTAGTTTGTTCAGTGTTAAACTGCAAAATAAAACCTTGCTCAGCTTTAGGTCCATATAATTTCATGTAATTTCTCTCTGGCTACTTAGCTCAGCATCGTTCTATTGGGACCTTCTCTATAACATATGCTACTTTTTTGTATGTGAATATTTTTATTGCAGTGGTTAAACTGGCACCCACAATTTCCTGTAAAATTGGTGCTTGGAGGTGCAATTTACAAGCTGTTATAAAATATACATCTCTCTTGATATTACCCCAAATGCGCTTTTATACAAGGTGCCAACATACATATGGCTTGTTTTTCTGTAATATTTCTAAGTTATGCCTAAAACGTTGCAGAAATGGTAAATAAATTGCATCTGCGCACTGTATCATTTTTATCATCATATTCATGACTCTCTTTTATGACTTATAATTTATAAATATGCAGGTTAAGTTCTATACGAATGCTCAGAAATGTTTTCACAGCATAACACTTACTGCATGGAAATGATAAGATTAGCTGTGGTATAGATGGGCTATAATTGTCTACAACATGTCTCCACATATCATTTGTTCACAATAAATGCACACTTCCTTTTTTCCTCTATTTTTAAATTTGGCACACTATAGGTAGCCATACACATGGGATCCTGTAGCTCATGCTCGTGCACTCATTCGTCCATCAGCTACTTTTCCCAACTCCGCTATACACACGAACATGCATGTGTTTTCAAAGGCACAGCAGAGAAAGCCCGCCAAATGGATGTCAATGGCTTGTCTCCCAAAAAACAATAGGGTCAGGAATTACGGTTTGAACTACCTGACTCTTATCTCCCTGGACATCAGAATGAGAATTGGAAGGTCCCCATATACATATCAGTATCATTATCGTTGGGTAAGGCAGAGAATAGTTAAATGTGTATTGGGGCTTTTAGTTTTTCAAACATGTAGAGTTTATTCCAAGTTTTGAAGACCAACACACAATCAGAAATGAAATTGACACGCCTGTGGGAAAACATTTCTCTGGACCTGGACACTGTATTAAGGCAGGCCCCGTTACACATAACGATGTCCCAGCGATCCACCAACGATCCAACATGGATGGGATCGCTGGGACATGGTTAGGCTGATCGCTGGTGAGCTGTAAAATAGACAGCCCTTCCAGCAATCAGGACCAGCAAGCGAGCTGGTTTCTAATGTAAACATCAGGTATCCAGGAGCCACGGATCTTGGATACCCGCTGTTTACCTCAGAAACCGGCGTACACGCTGGTTTCCAAGGTAAACAGCGGGTATCCAAGAGCTGCGGCTCCTAGATCCCCGATGTTTACATTAGAAACCAGCATCCAGCGTCGCTGATCGCTGGTCTCTCGCTGCCACACGCAGCGTGCTGGCCAGCGGGAGAGCAACGATCAAAAAATGGCCCAGGCCGATTGAGCATGATCAGCGAATCAGCGATCTTGCTAGCGAGATCGCTGTGTGTGACTGGGCCTTTACAGACTTAAAAAGTCTTAATACTAAAAGGTAATTTTAAGGATGGCAGAGAGAGAAAAATTTGGGAATTCAAACTGATGAAGATGCTCAATTCTTTAACACTAGGACTCAATTTAACACCTGAATTTATGACTCAATACATGGATGCAATTCACATCTCCACCAGACGGACTCCAGATAACTAAGAAGAATATTCCCACTGCCTCTCCATTTGCAACAAAATGCATAATTTGATTTCCTTGGCTTATCTTTGGGAGGCATCACCTCTCCCACCTCATGAACAAATGTCCTGCTGTTATATCTTTTTAATGTTGTGCCTTTTCCTTATTAATTCATTAGCAATCCTGCCAGAAGAAGGAGCCTCTGTGCTCTGAAACCTTGCAAACATGCCGTATATTATTTTCTGGTTAGCCAATAAAGGTATCACTCCTAGAATACTTTTGTCATTATTGGGCATAAAAATTTTCACATCGATTTTTCTGGCTAACACGGTACCACAATATAATTTGTTATTGTACATCATTTTTACAACAAAATTTATAAAACCATTTGTTTTAGGGAGCACATAGCATTTGACGTGACTTTGAGGTGCCTATATGTCAGAAAGTACTAAAAAGTGACACCATTCTAAAAGCTGAATCCCTCAAGGTGCTCAAAACCACATTGAAAAAGTTAATTAACCCTTCAGGTGTATCACATGAACTGAAAAAATGTAGAAGGAAAAAATGAACATTTAACTTTTTTCACTAAAATTTTAATTCAGCCCCTGGTTTGCATATACAGTGGAAACCCCCACAAGTGATCCTACTTTGTAAATTAGACCACTCAAGGAATCTATCTAGCCATATGGTGAGCACCTTGAACCCACAGATGTTTCACATAATTTTACAATGCTGATCATTGAAAATTATAAAAATATATTTTTCCACAAAAATATTGTTATAGTCCCAAATTTTTACATTTTAACAAAGATAGAATGAGAAAATGGACCTCAAAATTTGTTGTGCAATTTCTCCTGGGTACACCGAAACCCCATATGTGGTTGAAAACTACTTTGAGGCACAGTGCAGAAGAGAAGGCGCACCATATTATAGTGCAGATTTTGCTGTTACGGTTTGCGGGTGTCATGTCACATTGACAAGCGTTCCTGAGGGGCCAGAAGAGCCGAACCCCCCATAAGTAACCCCATTTTACAATCGCACCTCTCAATGAAATCATCTAGGGATACAGTGATCACATTGACACCATGGGTGTGTCACAGAATTTTATACCATTAGGCAGTGAATAATTACATTTTTTTTTTGCCAAAATGTTGTTTTAGCCTCAGATTTTACTTTTTCACAAGAAGATATGAGTAAAAATGGCACCAAAATGTGTCCCACAATTTCTGATAAATAAAGAATTACCTCATATGTGGCTGTGTTGTACTGCTTAGCCATACGGTGAGACTTGGGAGGGACAGAGCGCTATTTGACTCCTTGAGTGCAGATTTTCCTAGAAAAGTTTGCCGACTCCATATACACAGCACCAAAGTGCTAGAAGAGCAGAGTCTCCCCTCAATTGACCCTATTTTTGAAAATATACCCCTTTGGGAATTTATCTACAGGAGTAGTGACGATTTTGACTCAATGAATGTTGCTCTGGATCAAGCAGCAGTGGATGTTGCTGAGTGAAAATGGAAAACTGCCTTTGTAGTGACTAGTACATTGTAGTCACTGGTATGCTGTAGTGTCCTCTACGTTATGCCCAGCTTGTGCTTCTGGAGACAAGCACCTGTAAATTAGGTTGGCTCTCCATTGCTACAGAAATGCCAAACACGTGGACGCTAAAAGTGGTTTGGGCACACTGGAGCTCAGAAGGGAGGGAGCATTTGGATTTTTAAGTACAGAATTTGCTGAATTTCGTTTGGGGGGCAAGTAGCCATGTCACTTTTCCAGAGTTTTTGTGCTACCAATAACATGTAAGCCCCCTATATTTTTGTTACCAGATGGTGGAAATGAGGGGGGACTTGCTATTTTGTGGATTGAGTTGAAGCTTTTATTGGGAACATTTTACATAACGTTTGGGTCACATTTATCCAGCACTCTACACTGAGCACTTATATCTGGGTTTCCGTCGCACTCTCTGAGTTACATGGTTCAGATGAAACTCCTGAGGGATCCACTCACTATAATGAGACAGCAGAGTTACTCTGGACTCAGCCTAGCCTCTATTCAGTGGTGTCCTTCTTTTCAGAAGTGCACAAAACTGTGGCAGACTATGCTTTTATGCATGCCTAAAAAGACAGACAATGCTGAATCACAGGTCAGATGGCATCCACAGTGTCACCACTTGCCTCTTTATAGTTAAGCTTCCGTCGGAGCTCCGTCTGAATCACATATTTCAAAAATATATATGAAAACCCCATGTAACAAGGGTGTCACATTCCCCTGGAAGACATGAAGTTAAACAGTCACGTTGGGTAATGAATTGCAGGTCTTCTTTAGAGATGGTGTGATTTGTGTCCCATATTAAATGGATTTAATTTCCTCTGGTGCTGAAGAGGTTAACAACCCTTTATATGTTGGTCAGAAACATGCAGCTCCATTTCAGCTGCTTCTGATCTGGTCTTTACCTTTTGCTATAAAAACTGTTCAGACCTTTTTGTACCTGCTGATGAAAGATTCATCTTCCTGTGCTGTCTGCTAAAGCTAAGTGGTTGGAGTAGAGTTGTTGTAGTAGTGTTCTGTGGTTTTCTGTAGTACATATGTGTTTATCTCCTGGCCCATGTTCCCATTTAGCGTATTCCTCCCTGTAATTATCCTCTTCCCTATTGTAGGTTAGGGCTTTTGAATGATAGATATTTTCTGTTATCCCTGTTTTGTCTTTATGTCTTGTTTACCTCACATTTCAGTCCTATGCCTCATGGGGAGAGGGAGGGGAGAGATCAGGGTTTAAAAGGAGCATAGTAAGGTCAGAGACTCCGGTCTCTCTATCTTCAAGAGTACCCCGGGACAGGGATAGTTAGGGTGCCAGTTCCATTTACAGTTTGAGGCCAGCCTTCCATAACAAAGACCGTCAAAGTGTGACACCCTGGTGTAAGCGCTCTGCATAGAGCACAGAGTGAAATAAATCAACAGCAGATAAAGAATTGGTTTTATTTATTTTTACAACTTTCAGTGATTAGACAATTTTATTCTGCGGGTTAATGCGATTACAGATTTTTTTTTATGTTTGGATGCTGTCACACTATAAAACACACTTTTTATTTCAAATCAAGCTTTTTCATCCCTACATTTTGATAGCTATAACTTTTCCACATTTTAGCCGACAGAGTCATGTGAGGGTTTGCGTTTTGAAGAACAAGGTAAAAAATATATAAAGTGCTCTCAGTGAGAGAAACAAAATAGGAATCTTGTGGGTATGATACTTTTTATACCTTTTCATACCCACAAGATTCCTATTTTGTTTCTCTCACTGAGAGCACTTTATATATTTTTTTCTACTGGCTAACACGGTACCAAACCACTTTTTCGTTTTACTAAATGAAGAACAAGGTGTCGCTTTTCCTGGTACCATTTTCGGGCAAATGAAATTTTTTGATCGCTTTCTATTCTGATTTTTGGGAAGCACAATGAGCAGAAAACCAGCAATTCAGGATTTTTTTTTTGTGTGGTAAAATTAATAAGGCAGCTTTGTTCATTGGGTCAGTACAATTACAGCAATACCACATTATTTTTTTTATCTTTTAACGGTTTTACACAATAAAAATTATTTTATAGAAAAAATAATTTTTTTTAGTCGCTTTATTCTGAGAGCTATAACGTTTTTATTTTTCTGCTGATGGAGCTGTATGGTGGCTTGTTTTTTTGAGGGATAAGATGTTTTAAGCGATACCATTTTTTTACGTTCATCTTTGTGATCACGTTTTATTCTACTTTTTGTTTGGAGGTATGATGATAAAGTTTTCATCGTTTTTTGCCTTCTTTTTTATTTATTTTTTTACTGTGTTCACTGAAGGGATTAACTTAGAGGGTCAGTTTTATAGGTCGGGTTGTTCCAGACGCGAAGATACCAAATATGTGTACTTTTTTGTTTATTTTTGCTTTTACATAAATAAATATATTTCTTGGATTAATATTCTTTTCTTTTTTGTCCTTTATTTTATTTTTTTCATACATATTTATAACTTTAAAAAACTTTTTTTTTTTACTGTTTTACCCTGTCCCAGTATGAGGCATCAACTTTCCACTGACTGATGGCTGTTCTGCAATGCTTTTGCATTGTATGGCATTAGATCAGCGCCCTGCACACAGGGAGCTGGCGTGTCAGGCCACAGGTAAAGGCCATAGTCATTGGGTGACCCCACTGCCATCTTTCGGCCCGAGTCGCCATGGAGACCATTGGCACAACGTGATCACAATTGCCCTGTGCCGATGGGAGTAGAAGGATTGCTCCATCCCAATGCTGTGCCTGTTGATGTAGCTGTCACTATTGACAGAGGGGTTAAATGCCCGCATTTGGTATTGACACCGATTGTAGGCGTTGCTGCAAGGTGTTAGCTCTCATACGCATCCTGCATTAGTTCTGAGATCTGGTCAGGTAAATACTGCTGCCCTTTTTTTTTGCTCTGTTAAACCTATAAAAGATCAGCTAGTCAATACAGACATACCATACCTCTATTATATATTCCCAAGACAAAATGCATGTATGGGTGTGGATCATATATGTGCGCTGATGAAATGTTGTAAAATATGAGAGTCATTTAGAATGCACACTGGGAGACAAATTACCTGAGAGGGGAAAAAAAAATTCTGGGATGAAACTTGTTGGGGGGCGTGTGCTATAATTTATCACGCTCCATTCTGCTTAATAGGGATGGTGCTCCAGGGTGCCATCATTTGTACATTCAAGCAATCACTTGTATACTATCTATATTTCAGGCAGACCACTTTTTTAATTCTCACCTTGATTGCATTATTCTAATAAAAGCAAGGTTTATGTCCTGTTAGAGAGGGATTACTCTAATGGGGTTCTCTCATTCTCATATGAAAAACATGGCAGAAAGATTGCAAGCATTTTGCAATATGCTTCAATGCATTTAAAGGGAATCTGTCACCCTTTTTTTGCCCTATCAGCTGTTGGCATTGACATCAGGGGCTTATCTACCGCATTCTGAAAGATAAGAAAACACATTAGATTATACTCACCGGAGGGGGCAGTTCGGTCCGATGGGTGTCGCCGGAGCCACTACAGGAAGGGAAGAAGAGGACGGCATTGTATGAAGATGGGAGGAGCCGGACCGGACCGCCCCATCCGGTGAGTATAATCTAACGTGTTTTTCTTATCTTTAAGGTTACATCTGGGGCTTATCTACAGCATTACAGAATGCTGTAGATAAGCCTCTGATTGTCAATGCCGGCAGTTGATAGGGCAAAAAAAGGGTCACAGGTTCGCTTTAATGAATCTGAAATTATTGTAGAGATGAATTGGTATGGCTAACTAAACGTTTTCTACTGAATTTTTCTTAGATATGTTATTGAATGCATCGTTTCAAGAGCCCCCACCTGTGGCTGCTAACCTCTTAAATGCTTCTGTCAATCTCTGACAGCGGCATTTACAGAGGGCCAGCTGATGGGCTGAAAAATCCGCCGGGAGTCTGCAGAAGATCCCCCATGCCTATCATCATGGATCTCTTGTGAACGCCAGCTTCTGGCTGAGGTTCATATGAGAACCTGATTTTTCTATGTACACCAGAACTATTTGCCCCATTAAAAATAAAGAAATAAAAAATATACATATGTAGTATCATTACGTCCTTAAAAGTCTAATCTATCAAAATATAAAATTAGTTAACCCAATCAGTAAACGGCGTAACGAGAAAAAATATCCAAACCCCAGAAATATGTTGATTTGGCTGCTATAACACTGCACTAAAATGCAATAAAAGGAGATCAAAATATCATCCCTACCTCAAAATGATAAAAACAAAACATCAGCTCAGGGTGCAAAGATAAGTCCTCACACAGACCCATTGACAAAAATCTACTAGGATGATGATTTCCACGGCTCAGTATAGAGAAGGTGGAGAATTTTGTTTTCCATCTTCTCACAGTGTGCTGATTCTCTTATCCAGGACAATCGGGTCACACTAAGCTGACACTCTGATCAAACTCTGATCTGTTTCATTGGAGTGTCATTAATATAATCGATCCGACTTTCTCAGAGGAGAGAATATATGCTACAAATATACCTAAGGCCGGGGTCACATGAGTGTATATTCTCTCCTCTGAGAAAATCAGATTTATTATGAATAATGACACTCAATCAAACTCTGATCCGACTTTGATCAGAGTGTCAGCTTAGTGTGATCCAAGAGAAGATGGAGAGCAAAATTTCTCTATCTTCTCCATTGTGTCCACGGAAATCGGACTACACTCATATGTCATCAATGTATTCCATGCACCCATAGACTTGAATATATGAGAGCAATCCAATCTGCACTGCAAATGGCAGCATTCTCCAGCATAAAATTTGTCCAAGTTCTATCTGATAAAACATGGGATAGCACTCATATGATGTATATGTTTGTGTGAGCGAGCTCTAACTGTTGTTTTTCCTCTTGTAAACCTCTGCTTTTCTGGGTTTTTCGGTCCAGTTGGTAGATGCAGAGCAAGCTAAGCATAAAACATCAAAATTACAATAACGCTGACAGAGTAGATGGTTTGGACACAAGTGTAAAGCACACTATCCCAATAATATTCTTTATGGGTGGGAAGACCAGTGAATAGCAGCAAAATACATAAAGTGACAGTGCTTATAAGGTTAATACCTCGCTCATACATGTCTCCATAAAGATAAACCACTTAGTACCTATTATTCCATTTGTATATAATACAGTTTTAGGGACAACAAAAGTGATCAGTCATAAATAGAGAGGTGTATATCACTTTAAGAAAACATGCTAAACATGGATAATATTATTTCATAGGGTCTTACCCATAGTTCCCACTTAGGACAGTGTGCGCCAGCCCACTATAGTGATTTATCCACGCCCTCTGTGTTGAGCAGTGCAGAGAGCCAGAATAGGCTGAAGACACCTGAGCTAAGGAGACTGGCGCTGCAGCCAAATGGGAATGAGGAGAGGTAAGTATGTTATTTAACTTATATGTATGGAGCTCATTCTGTATGGAGCATTATATGGGGCCCATTGTGTATGGAGCATTATATGGAGTCCATTATTCTGTATAGAACACTATGAGGCCCATTATTCTGTATGAAGCATTATACGAGGCCCATTATTCTGTAAGGAGCAATATATGAGGTTCATTATTTTGTATGCTACGTGAGCGCTATTTGAGACCTGTTGTTCTGTATGAAGCAATATATGGGCCTCATTATTCTGTATGGAGTTATATATTGAGCTCATTATACTATATGGAGGACTGTGTGGTGCCCATTATACTGTTTGGAGGACTATGTGGTGCCCAATTGTAGAATTTTCAATAGATATCACTCATGTAATATAAGAAGTAAGTGAATTCTTTGGCATTGTACTATACCTATATTTCTCTGCAGATATTTCTCTATCTGTGCATCATGAATCGTGGAATGTGTTAAAGCGACCCACTGAGCCTCATTTGCCTGGGTCCCACGGGAAACTGAAGCCGGCCCTGCCAGGCTCCTTGCGTCTTCTCGCCCTACAACTTGCAAAAGTGACCCTATTTCCTCACATCTCCTCTAGTCCCTCTCCCCATCAGTCACTACCTGCCTAACAAAAATATTTAACCTGTCTATTTCTTCCTGTATCTTTCTTTCTTCATTCAAGCATGCCATCATAACCCCTTTACTTAAAAAAAAATTACTCCAACAAAACACTGCTGCTAACTACAGACCTGTTTCTGATCTCCCCTTTATCTCTAAGCTTCTAGAATGCTTGGTTCACTTCTCTTCTAATTCACTATCTCTCAGATCTCCCTCTTTTTGACCCAATGTAGTATTCGCAGGTACGCGGGATGCAGTGACGAGACGGGAGCCGGAGTGAGCTTAGAATGCAACCTTTATATATAGGGGCTATCTCAAGGAACTAGCAATTTAACAACAGTTATCCTTGCAGGGATCCAAACAATAATACACAGGTAAACACGACAGTAACTACCCGGTCGGTACCGGTAAATATGAGGACGCGGTATGGCCAACTACGGGTCCAAGAACTAAGATTGATCAACTACAACGTGTCACTTATCCTCCTCTGACATCCAGCAGAGTGGTGGTCGGTGTCTATTCGGTGCCTCAGCTGCTGGGCCCAGCCGACGAAGAGTTGACGTAAGCTTCTGGCATTCATAAGCCCAGGTGGAGCCGGGGCCCTGGACGTGTAGGCTGCAGTCGCAGGCTGGAGTCGGGCAGCGGCGACAACAGGTGGCGGCAGTTAGGCCGCAGCCGCAGGCTGGAGTCGGGCAGTGATGGCAGCGGATGGCGGCAGGCAGGCCGCGACCGCGGGCTGAAGTCAGGCAGTGGCAGCTGCGGTTGGCACTGGACAGGCCACAGCTGCCGGCTGGACTCGGGCAGCAGCGGCCACGGGTGGCAGCGAGCAGGCTGCAACCACGGGTTGGAGTCGGGCAGCGGCGGCCATGGGTGGCAGCGGGCAGGCAGCAACCGTGGGATGGAGTGACGCAGCTACCCATTGACACAGAGGGCCAATCTCTCCATCTTCCTGCTGCTGTTGGATCCATTCATCCCGGGATTGTTCTAACATGCCCCTAGCGGGTCCTGTATGGGATTGCTCTCGGGTCACGACTGTGATTCCGGCGGGGACCAGAGCGAACGGCGTCTCTTCTCCTTCCAGTTCTTCGTCCCGGCTTTGCCCAGGGGCCGTATGTCAAATTCTAGAGAGGGCATCGGCATGTACATTTTCTGCTCCCCATTTGTAGATGATTTTGTATTTGAATTTGGCCATCCGGGCCACCCATCGTTGCTCTAGGGCCCCCAATTTGGCATTGTCGAGGTGGGCCAGTGGGTTGTTGTCAGTCCGTACCACTACCTCAGAGCCCGCCAGGTACTCCGCGAAAAGCACCATCATGGCCCACACTACAGCAAGAAGCTCGAGCTTAAATGAGCTGTAATTGTCGGGATTGCGATCGGAGTCGTGAAGTGATCAGCTACCGTAAGCGATCACTCTTTCCCGGCCATCTTAGACTTGTGACAATACAGGTCCCAGCTTATGTAAACTCCGGTCGATGTGCAGTATGAACAACTGCGAGAAATCCGTGTAGGCCAACACTGGGGCGCGGTTATGACCTCTTCCTGTGGTTCCCGCCACTGGACCTTCCAACTATTGGCCCCGGCAGGGGCTCCCTTCAGCAAGTCCTGCAGGGCTCGGGCCCAGTGGGCCAAGTTTTTTACAAAGCGACAGTAATATCCGGCCAACTCCAGAAAGGCTTGTACATCTTTTACCGTCTCTGGAGTAGGCCACTCCCGTATCACAGCGACCTTCTCCATAGATGGTCTCACGCCCTCGGCAGAAACATGTCCAGATATTCGATTTGTGTGCAAAACAGATGGCATTTCTGGGGCTTTACCTTCAACCCGTACTTTTGTAGCCAACCGAGCACCTGACCCAGACATTGCAAGTGATCCTCAAACGTGGTGGCGTGGATGATTATGTCGTCCAAGTGTATTAGGGTGGCCTCGAAGTTTAGTTCACCCAGACACCCCTCCATTAGTCGCTGGAAGGTTCCTAGGGCGTTGGCCAGGCCGAATGGCATACGATTGAATTCGAACAGTTCCATGGGCAAGATGAAGGCGGTTTTTGCACGATCTTTCTCCGACATTGGCATCTGCCAGTATCTGCTGGCCAAGTCCAGGGTAGAGAAACATTTTGCCTTCCCCAGGGCTGACAGGGACTCCTCAATACGTTACGTGATCGGGGGTCAGCGATGCACGTATTTCCGGACTGGTGTCCGGAAGTGCCATTTAAATGCCGCTGTCAGCGTTTGACATTTAACTAGTTAATAGGCACAGGTGGATCTCGAGTCCGATCGCGCCTATTGCGGGCACATGTCAGCTGTTGAAAATAGCTGACATGTCATGGCTTTGAGGTGGGCTCACCGCTGGAGCGCAACTCAAAGAGGGGGATACTGGCCTCTGACGTACTATCCCATCAGCAGTCAGTAAGGGCTTAATGTTATGCACTTCAAAATTCATCAAATAACAAAATCAGGTAGTTAATCTTTCCACCTGATAAGCGAATTCAAACAAATATAGACTAAAACAATGTACTTTAATTTAATTTACAAAATTGTGTGCAGTCTTCTAATGGGCTCTGACTGCAGTTACACATATTCCGAGGTGGTTCACTTCAGAGAATTCAGCAGAGAAGTGGTGGTTTGTAATCCTATCCCCCCCTATCTTAAAGTCCAACTTAAAGTCACATTTAGACAAAGTGTCTATTATTTATCCATCCAGAGAAGGTCTCAAGTTGGAGTGCAGTGTTCCCCTCACAACCGACAGGCGTTGTTTAACTGCTCTCTTTTTCCAGGGGCGTGAAACACCTCGGTAAATGAGTACTGCAGAGAACATTAGTAGACTTCATTGTAACCCATTGTGATCTTCTCCTCCCCTGGAACCAGCTCTGCATGAATATTAGGATCCTTGTCCATCCAATTTACCTCCCCACCAGAGATGAGCGACTTTGCCTTTTTTCGGGTCGAGTCGGGTTTCATGAAACCCGACGTTCTCAAAAGTCGGGTCGAACGAAATCGGCCGATTATCGTGAAAAGTCGAAGGCCGACTGAAACACGAATCCCAATGCAAGTCAATGGGGAAGCAAAGTCGACAGGGAGTGGATGACATTAAACACACCTACAGTGCCCATTTGAATGGCAAAAACATCAATTTTTATTACTGAAGCTTGTCAACCTTAATTTACTTCATAATAATAGTTACACACTGAAAACTGGGGGTTATTTGGCTAAAGTTGTGGAGGGGTAGGGCTGGCTCCAGGTTTTCATGTGCCCTGGGCCAAAGAGTGCCCCTTTAACACATACCACAACTCATGATGCTCCGATACGGTAGAGAAATAGCGGTATAGTACAATGAAAAATACTTCACTTTTTACATCTCATGACTGATATCGATTTTAAATTCTCCAATAGCTCCAAAAACGGACAGTATATTACTCCATACAGTATTATGGGCACCGCATAGTGCACTATACAGAGTAATGAGCCCATATACTTCTCCATACAGAATCATTGGTCCCATATAATGTTTGAAACAGTATATGATGAGCTCCACATAATGCTACAGTATATGTTGGTCCCCATGGATGAAGCTCCACTGTCTTATGGACCCAAATAATGCTCCATATATAATGGGCCCCATTTCTAATGCTCCAGTGTATAATGGGCCCTGTAAATGCTGCTCCAGTGCCTGATGTCCACCTTTGGAATGCTCTAGTGTATGGTGGGCCCCATATATCATTCTCCAGAGTATAGTGCTCCCCAAAAATTGCTGTCCCAACATTGAAAACAATTAAATAAGTCTCCTCGCTAGGGAATCCCTGTACTAGTCTGGACTCCTCGTCGTCCCCATCTTCCATCTCACTGCACTTGGCTGTTTAGGCAGAGGGCGTACAGACGTGATGTCATTGCGCTCTCTGATCAGAATATCACTGTGAGGACACGCAGAAGACGTCATGGCGGTGGAGTAGGGAGAGGTAAGTATTTCAACTTTGCAAGTTCTGTGATCCGGAGCAAGCAGGGGGGCCCACTCGTTGGCGACGGCCCTGGCACAGAGCCCCTCATAGTACGGCGGTGTGTGGCGGTGTGTCTGACGGCGGGTGGGCCCTGGCCCTCCCACCCTCCCACCGGCAGAGACACTTTTGCATACTATGAAGGGCCCTGTGCCAGAGCCGTCGCCCATGAGTATGCCCCTCACCTGCTCAAGGAACCTGCACTTTCATCTGCACCTTCCTCTTTGTCACCTTGTAAGGTGGTATAGTATGCGGGAAGGGGAACCTGAGTTTCCTCAGGGTCAGATTCTGGCTGTGTAGAGTGTGAGGGGAATGTAGTGGTCTGTGTCAATGTACCAGCAGAATCATCTAGCAGTGGCTGGGCATCAGTGTACTTGTGGCGTCCCCAGGAGTACGGTCGCCACAGTGGCATTACCTTCCTCCTAGGGAGTGTGATGTCATGCTTGGGAGCAACGAAGGATCTCTCTAGCAGTTCAACCAACACACAACACATTTCCCTCTCCAGGCCTGCAGGGAGACCTCTGAACCTGACTGCTGAGTAGCTGCTCTCTGTGGTCGGGAGGAGGTAAGTTAGGGCACTCTGTGCAGGGAACGGGAAGTGTGTGGACGTGAGAAGGGGAGCTGGAGGATGAGCAGAGTTAAGGCTCACTCCTAGATGGAGCGCATGGTCCGGATTCCCGTCTCTGAGTTTGTAGGGACACTGACGTTCCTGCAGCAGAAACCGGAGGAAGTAGCAGCTGTAAATGCTCTGTACCCAACTAAGGCTCGGAGGCCCCAGCATCGACGTGTGGGAGCCAGACAGAAAAGGCTAAGGCTGCCTGCCATACGAGAAAGTTCCAAAAGAGAGTCAACAGGGGGAACTTCATTGAACTCAGCACTGCGAGTACCTCAGATAAGCGCTAGAACGGAGGCCACTCTACCTATCTGCAGAGAGAGAATTCGAAATTGGCTTCCAGGCTGACCAACTCCTGCTATATCCTGCACTGCACACCATCTACCAACTCTTTCATCTGCCCTGCGACTACGGCCCTACCTGTGCAGGGCTTCTACATCTTAGCTGCACCACAACATCTGTCCCAGAGAAGCGACACTGCAGCTCTGGTCAATCTAATCAGAAACCACAGGTGGGGTCACGTATCAATTCACCTATAAACGTAATTCACCCCTTTGAGCAGATGCCCAGGGCCACGGAACGGGTCACCACCACCGTGATACATCCCTGTGAGACACCAGCCCGGTACCGATTAACCCCACTGCCCTGGCTGGCCACCCACACTCCATGTCTGATTCATCTTGGACTTGGGAATTCACGATTTGACTTGATAACCCGGGCATGGTATGATAGAAAGAGCTACATGGACTAATGTGAAGTGTGGCCTGCTGCAACATTCATTTTTGGTGGGGGTGAAGGACACAAGGAAAGGGGTTCTTCCTGACAAGGAGCCAGCACTTGACGACTCAGTGCTTGCATTTTTTGAAACTTCAGAAGAGGAGGGCATATTTGCTGGAGTCTGTTTCGGCAATGAATGCCAAAACCAGTTCCTCATGCTACGCCTTTAAAAGCGGTTAACCTACTCCCAGAAAAGGTAGCCTTCCAGACGTTCCGGAGCCAGACCATGATGCAGGCTCAACACCTCCTGCCTTAGCTGCTATTGTGCTTTTGCCACTGCCAGCAGATGCACCATCAGCACCAGCTGGCCCCCACACGCCCACGTCCGCGGCCTCTTCCACCAAACTTCAAAATTTTGCAGAAAATAGACCCAAAATAACATCAGATATATGGCACTGTATCAGAAGCGTACAGCTCTATTCAGTCAAAGGATAATTGTCAATCTCCCTATATATTCCATCAGTCACAGAGAGACGCTCACAGGCTCAGTATGGATTAGACAAGAATATAAAAATTAGACAAAGTGTACAGTATCATCAGATAGCAGGTATATATAGTATAGTTTAAACATTCTAAATTTCCGTAGATATTTGAGGAGGCACACACAGACACTCTCAGGCTCAGTGTTGGATTACAACACAATCTAAAAAGCTGTAAAATGGTAATGGATCTCAAGAGTACAGCTGTACACAGTGTAGGTGTCATTGTTGTCAACTTCAGTATTTATTTCCACAGTCATAAAATAACTCTCACTTGGTCAGTTTGGATTAGACCAGAATATAACAAGCAGTAAATGGGTAATGTATCAAAAGCGTAGAGCTGTATACAGTGTTGGGGTAATTTTTAAATGTACATCTAAATTGCATGAGTAACCCATAGACACTCACACGCTCAGGATGGATCACACCACAATGTAACAAGAAGATCCGCAAGAAATAATCACACATGTGGGACAATGTTCCATGTGTCAATGATACACTTAGAGTGTTGGTTGGAGGAGAACTTCCTGGCAGAAAGGGTACAGTATCACCAGATACCAGGTATATATAGCATAGTTTAAACATTAACAATGTACTTCTATATATCAGGAGTATTATTGAGCCACCCCGCTAGTGTTTTGGTTCGTCGCACAGGAGGCAAGTTCGTCGAATGTTCGTCGAACGTTCGAAGAACACCGTCGAACAACATTGAAAACAATGGCAGGCAAGCACAAACACATACAAACACATAGAAAACAATTTCAAAACACCTTTAAAGGTGTCCCAAAGCACACAAAATGCTCAGAAGACAAAAATAACATATGGAAAAGGGCAACTACATTTAGAAAAGAGGTGGAGGAGTAAAAGGAGGAGGTGGAGGAGACACAGATATAGGCTTGCCATGCCCTTATGAAGTCAAGAAAGGCTGGAATAAAAATGTAAAATACAAACAAAAAAAAAATTCTGAAATGGAACACGATCATATACCGTCGGACTTCCCGCCAATAAATTATGCCAACTGCCGATGGGGCGGCGTTATTCCCAAGAACCTCCAAACTGCATCCATGAAGGCAAAGTGTTTGGTTTCCGGGGGCTGTATGATTGCAAAGCTGAATCTTAAAGGAATGTCCAAACGGCCACCGCCAGGAGTGGAGCCTGAGGCTTAATTGGACTCCACACAGGAAGCCACAACCATACAAGCTACAGAAAAGATGGACAGATTGCAAGCTTTGTCGATTCTGTGTGTGGCGTGGTATGTCCGTTTGTAGTTGTGCTAGCGATTTCTCAGCTTTATTCCGTTAACGACCGAGACTCCGGCATGCCCCTAAGGTACGCGTCAAGCTTACTAGAGGGATACGTGAGGCTCTGGCACGCGAGATCGAGCAATAACAGGCCCTTACATGTCCGGGGCTGCATGCGCGCTACACTGAAAGGACCAGCTTTTGTCTCTTACAGGTGCTGATAACCCGCTGAACACCGTTAGTGATGGGGATCTGGGATTCCAATTATTCCCCGCGAACGATGATTTCCCAGTAAGTGCAGATCAACCGCAATTACGGAATTAGGCCTAACCGGCATTCCTGACAAAATGAAAAAATTACGGATCCAAACCACATGTGCTGTAGCTTGCTTAACAGCTCGGCAGCCGTTCTCAGGCCCAGTATGGATTCGACAACATTGTAGAAAGTTGATAAAGGGTACAGTTTCACCGGATAACACGTATATATGTAGCATAGCTTACACATTAAAAACCTATGTCTATAGATCAGGAGGCAGGCTCAGACGGTTTCAGGCCCAGTATGGATTAGACATGATTGGACAAAGGTGAGAAAGGGTAACGTATCACCGGATTACAGGTATGTATAGCATAGTTTACACATTAAAAACCTATGTCTATAGATCAGGAGGCAGGCTCAGACGGTCTCAGGGCCAGTATGGATTAGACGTGATTGGACAAAGGTGAGAAAGGGTACATTATCACTGGATAGCAGGTATATATAGCATAGTTTAAACATTTAAAATCTCCGTGTTCTCAGTATGGATTAGACAACAATCTAAAAAGTAGAAAAAAGGAAATGTTTTTGAAGCGTACACCAGTATACACTTTTGGTGGTATTTTTAAATATTCATATATATTTCTGTCTCAGTAAGACAGTCCAGCCTCTCTGCAATAGGAAATGAGATGCATACAATTACTGACATAAAGTCTAGTGATTGCAGAAATCAAGGAATTAATAATCACAGGAAAAACTTCCGTCACAATTCTCAGAGGCGATGCTGACCCTCAATTAATTTGTGTGTGGAGACAGCGAAAACATAACTTTGTGAAGAAAGTGTTGCTGTATCACAGTTCCGTTGATCCCATCAGCGTTACTCATCCCCATCAAATTTTTATCACAGGGAGAGATGTAAACATGTTGCTCACTGCCTATCATGATCTGTCACGTAACTTTGGAGTGCAAAAGACAGAAGCCACAGGCCGTAGGCGATTCTATGGGATTGGCACGAGAGGGCACATTTAAAAATGTGCACCGGAATGTCACACGTCTGTGAGTAGGAAAACTGTGAAAGCTGATGATAAACCACCACTGCATGTCATTGTGAGTCGATGTCCATAAGAAATGGAAACCATTGATCATCTGAAGCTAGAGCTCGGCCAGCGGGACAGGGCACAGCTACGTCTTAATCATCATCTATCAGTTCAACAAATTTGTAGTGGCAGTCCCAGTGAAGGATTTGACAGCCCATACTACACAGTGGAGGAGGAGGGAGAGGTAAACATTGCAAATGCTGTGGCCCTGCCCAAGCAAGGGGGGCACACTCGTAGGTGTCGGTACTGGCACTGGGCCCCTCATAGTACGGCGGTGTGTCTGACGGTGGGTGTGCACCCCCACCGTCAGAGACACTTGATTGCACTATGAGGGACCCTGTGCCAGTGCCCACGCCCAAGAGTCGGCCTACCCACCTGTCCAGGGCAACGGCACTCACACGGTTGTGTGCGGTAGGTGGTGACCCCGGCCATGGGGGGGAGGCAGCCCAGTTAGGGAGGTTTACAAAATGGCATATGTTGATCTGGGACATTCAGCTGCTGCTAAAGGCAAAATTGGTCAAGTCCGAGGAAGAGGAGGACCAAAGCAAGCCATTTTTCTGGCAACCTATGTGTCATCAGGGTAAGGTGGGACAAAATCCTTGGAAACCAATGCATGGTTCATTTTAATGAAGGTTAGATCATCCACATTTTGAGTTGACAGACGGGTCCTTTTTTCTGTTAGGATTGATCCAGCTGCACTGAAGACTCTTTCTGATAGCACACTTGCAGCTGGGCAAGCGAGCTCCTGTAAGGCATATTGTGCCAATTAAGGTCAGGTGTCCAATTTAGCGGCTCAATAGTCAAATGGGAATGACCTGTGAGGGAGAACATTGATATGGGACGAGAAGTAGTTTGTAACCATAGTTGACAACTGCTGTCTCCTGTCACTTTCAGCTGATGCAGTATTACCAGTCGTGTGAGCGGGACTTGAAAAATCAGTCCACAACATGGTCATGAAACCCCTGTCTCCAAAGCCACTTCTGAATTGTGCACCATGAACACCTCTTCCAAGCTGCCCACGGCCCCTACAGCTCGTGTGAGAACCATCACCGCTGCTGTGTGCTGGGAATGCCTCAACCAACCGGTTTACCAGAGTTGCTTGTTTGTTAGCCAATATTAGGTCAAGGTTCTCCTGTGGCATTATGTTTTGGAATTTGCCTTTATAGCGTGGATCCAGGTTGCTGGCCAACCAGTAGTCATCATCGTTCATCATTTTGGCAATGCGGGAGTCCCTTTTAAGGATCTGCAAGGCATAATCTGACATGTGGGCCAATGTTCCTGGTGTCAATGATGCACTGTGAGTGCTGGGTGGAGGAGCACTTTCTGGCAAATCCACATCCCTCCAGTCACGCACAAACCCTGTACCAGACCCTGCAAAGCCAACATTTTCTCTTGCCCCATGAGAAGCATCCTCCTCCCCTAAATAATCATTCCCTTCATCCTCCTCCTCTTCCTCTTCTTCCTCCACCTCGTCCATGAGAGGTCCCGGAGCAGACAATGGCTGACTGTCATCAAGGTTTCCTTCCTCCTCTTCCTCCTCATCTACCTCGGCTGCAGACGCCTGCTCCTTAATGTGCGTCAAAGTTTGCATGAGCAGACGCATAAGTGGGATACTCATGCTTATGATGGCATCGTCTGCGCTCACCAGCCGTGTGCATTCCTCAAAACACTGAAGGACTTTACAGAGGTCTTTCAGCTTCGACCACTGCACACCTGTCAACTCCATGTCTGCCCTCAATGTGCCTGTCCGTGTATCCTCCCACAAATGCATTACGCCTGCCTCTGTTCGCACAGCCACTCAACCATGTGCAGTGTGGAGTTCCACCTTGTTGCAACGTCGATAATTAGGCGGTGCTTGGGAAAGTGGAGCAATCGCTGCAGCTTCTGCATACGACTGGAGTGTATCGGCGACCGGCGGATGTGCGAGCACAGTCTTCGAACCTTATGGAGCAGGCCTGTTAACTCCGGATAATTATTGAGGAAGCACTGCACCACCAGGTTCAAGGTGTGAGCCAAGCAAGGTATGTGTCTGAGTTGTGAAAGGGCTATAGCTGCCACAAAATTCCGGCCATTATCACTAACTACCTTGCCTGCCTCAAGATGTACACTGCCCAGCCATGACTCAGTTTGTCGCTGAAAGTACTCAGCCAGTACCTCCGTGGTGTGTCTGTCGCCCAAACACATCATCTGCAACACAGCCTGCTGACACTGTCCACTAGCTGATTGATAGGGGGACACCTCGTGTGCAACACTGGCAGCTGCAGATGGAGTGCTCGTGTGACTGCGCTCTTTGGATGAGCTTTCGCTTCTGGAGGAGGAGGGTCGAACGCCTACAGCCAACTGTTTCCCATACCGTGAGCTAGGCAGCACTGTCCCTCCACCGCTGTCCCCTGTGGACCCTGCATCCACCACATTAACCCAGTGCGCAGTGATGGACATGTAACAGCCCTGGACATGCCTACTGGACCATGCATCAGTTGTAAGGTGCACCTTTCCACTCACTGACTGCTTGAGTGCATGGACAATGCAGTCTTTCACATGAAGGTGGAGGGCTGGGATGGCTTTGCGAGAAAAGAAGTGCCAACTGGGTAGGTCATACCGTGGTACTGCGTAGGCCATGAGTTCGCAGAAATCTGCACTTTCAACCAACTGGTAGGGCATCATCTCTAACGAGATTAGTTTGGCAATGTGGGCATTCAAACCCAGTGTACGCGAATGAGAGGATGAGTACTTTCTTGTCCTACTCATAGTCTCTGGTAAGGTGAGCTGGACTTGAGAGCTGCATATGGTGGAACTAGTGGTGGACATGGCGGACTGAGAGAGGGTTGATGATGGTGATGGAGTTTGTGTTCTTTCTGATGGCCTAGATTCAGTCTTTCGTTGCAATAACATTGTGATTCCCTGACTGCTTTGGCCTTGCGACAACACCTCAAAATTTGCTGCTGGTGGTGTGCTAATCGGTGGGCTTACAGTGGGGGAAGCAATGTAGCGTTGCTGACTACCTTCTTTGGGAGCATTTGCACATGTGGTACGTGAGGTTTGGTAGTCCGTCCAGGCTTGCAAGTGCATGGTGGTTAAATGTCTAAGCATGCAACTGGTATTCAAATTTCTCAGATTTTTCCCTCGACTAAAGGTCTTTGCGCACTTCTTACAGATAACCTTTGCCTGATCATTAGGATTTTGTTCAAAAAAGTGCCACACTGCACTCTTCCTACTATGGAAGACATTTTGAGGCCTTGCACGCTGTGCTATTTTGACCGTCTGGCCAAGCTGTCCTGCAACTCTTTTGGTTTTTGTAACCCGTTTTTGGACTGCTCCAGGCCTGCCAGATAACAGCTGTTGCAATGTCGATGCCTGCTGCGGATGCTCCTCCTCTCCTGAGCTATTGGCAGCGGCACCCTCTTCCCCCAATGGATGCCAATCTGGGTCAACAACAGGGTCATCCATCACCTCCTCTTCATTGTCATGCGCACCTTCCTCTGTGTCACCGTGTATGGTGGTATAGTATGCGGGAAGGGGCACCTGAGTTTCATCAGGGTCAGATTCTGGCTCAGTATACTGCGAGGACAATGTAGTGCTCTGAGTGAATGTACCAGCAGATAGATCTAGCAGTGGCTGTGCATCAGTGCACTCCATGTCAGATTCATCTTGGACTGGGGAATTCACGATTAGACTTGATAACCCAGGCATGGTATGAGAAAAGAGCTCCATGGAGTAATCTGTAGTGTGGCCTGCCGCATCCTTCACTTTTGGTAGGGGTGAAGGACACAAGGAAAGGTGTTGTTCCTGACCAGGAGCCTCCACTGACGACGCAGTGCTTTTATTTTTTGAAACTTCAGAAAGGGAGGCGATAGAGCTGGAGGCTGTGTCAGCAATGTAATCCAAAACTTGTTCCTGAAGCTCCGGCTTTAAAAGCGGTTTACCTACTCCCAGAAAAGGGAGCCTACGAGGCCTTGTGGAGCCAGACAATGACGCTGGCTCACCATCTCCTGCCTTAGGTGCTATTGTGCTTTTGCCAGAACCAGTAGAAGCACCACCACCAACACTACCATCAGGACCAGCTGGCAACCCCCGCCCACTTCCATGGCCTCTTCCACCATACTTCTTCATTTTTTTTAAAAAGGTACCCAAAATAACAACAGCTATATGGTACTGTAAAACAAGGTAAAGGGTCTATAGAGTATTGGTGAGAATTTGAATCTCACTGTAAATTGAAGGACACTGAACTATTGTCTCAGGCCCAGTAGAGATTACACCGCATTGTGAGAGGCAGAAATTGGCTGGTGTATGAGAAGGCAGAAGCTGTAAATAGTATTGGTGAGAATTTGAATCTCACTGTAGATTGGAGGACGCTCGCTGAACTATTGTCTCAGGCCCAGTAGAGATTACACCACAATGTGACAGGCAGAAATTGGCTGGTGTATGAGAAGACAGAAGCTGTATATAGTATTGGTGAGAATTTGAAGCTCACTGTAGATTGGAGGACGCTGAACTATTGTCTCAGGCCCAGGACAGATTACAACGCAATGTGACAGGCAGAAATTGGCTGGTGTATGAGAAGGCAGAAGCTGTATATAGTATTGGTGAGAATTTGAATCTCACTGTAGTTTGGAGGATGCTGAACTATTGTCTCAGGTCCAGTAGAGATTACACCGCAATGTGACAGGCAGAAATTGGCTGGTGTATGAGAAGACAGAAGCTGTATATAATATTGGTGAGAATTTGAATCTCACTGTAGATTGGAGGACGCTGAACTATTGTCTCAGGCCCAGTAGAGATTACACCGCAATGTGACAGGCAGAAATTGGCTGGTGTATGAGAAGGCAGAAGCTGTATATAGTATTGGTGAGAATTTGAAGCTCACTGTAGATTGGAGGACGCTGAACTATTGTCTTAGGCCCAGTAGAGATTACACCGCAATGTGACAGGCAGAAATTGACTGGTGTATGAGAAGGCAGAAGCTGTATATAGTATTGGTGAGAATTTGAAGCTCACTGTAGATTGGAGGACGCTGAACTATTGTCTCAGACCCAGTAGAGATTACACCACAATGTGACAGGCAGAAATTGGCTGGTGTATGAGAAGGCAGAAGCTGTATATAGTATTGGTGAGAATTTGAAGCTCACTGTAGATTGGAGGACGCTGAACTATTGTCTCAGGCCCAGGACAGATTACATCACAATGTGACAGGCAGAAATTTCCTAGTGTATGACTAACTACAAGGTGTATATAGAATTGGGCAGAATTGGAATCTCTCTAGAGTGTAGGTCTGTAAGAACAGACAAACTCCTTGGCTTTTCCTTACAGAGTCACACACAGATAGCTTCAATTTGGCCGCTGAACTATTGTCTCTGGCCCAGGACAGATTACACCGCAATGTGACAGGCAGAAATTGCCTAGTGTATGACTAACTACAAGGTGTATATAGAATTGGGCTGAATTGGAATCTCTCTAGAGTGTAGGTCTGTAAGAACAGACAAACTCCTTGGCTTTTCCTTACAGAGTCACACACAGCTTCAATTTGGCCGCTGAACTATTGTCTCTGGCCCAGGACAGATTACACCGCAATGTGACAGGCAGAAATTGCCTAGTGTATGACTAACTACAAGGTGTATATAGAATTGGGCTGAATTGGAATCTCTCTAGAGTGTAGGTCTATAAGAACGGACAAACTCCTTGGCTTTTCCTTACAGAGTCACACACAGCTTCAATTTGGCCGCTGAACTATTGTCTCTGGCCCAGGACAGATTACACCGCAATGTGACAGGCAGAAATTGCCTAGTGTATGACTAACTACAAGGTGTATATAGAATTGGGCAGAATTGGAATCTCCCTAGAGTGTAGGTCTGTAAGAACGGACAAACTCCTTGACTTTTTCTTACAGAGTCACACACAGCTTCAATTTGGCCGATGAACTATTGTCTCTGGCCCAGGACAGATTACACCGCAATGTGACAGGCAGAAATTGCCTAGTGTATGACTAACTACAAGGTGAATATAGAATAGGGCAGAATTGGAATCTCCCTAGAGTGTAGGTCTGTAAGAACGGACAAATTACTCGGCTTTACCTTACAGAGTCACAAACAGCTTCAATTTGGCCGTGATAACAGCCGGTACACGGTACTGTGTGAGGAGCGTACACCGCTGTACGGTGCGTTAAAAAATGAACGCTCAGTAACTCACCAGGACAAAACAATAAAATTTGGATTGGTTTGAAAAAAGCAGTTTGCTCAGCAGTGTGAAAACAGCAATGCAGCTATCAGGGAGCCTTAAAAGACAGCCTAATAACCAACAGAGCTGATGCACCAAAATATAGCCTCCCCTTGCACTGCACAGTAACTGGTGTGTTGTACAGGCAAAATCGCTAGCAGCAGAAGTAGTTTTTGGCATCTTCTTCCCTGCCTAGCGCTCTCCCTACAGAATCAGCAGCAGCTCTCCCTGTTCTGAGATCAGCATAAGTAACATGGCGGTCGGCGTGAACGCCCTTTTATACCCCCTGTGACGCCACACAAAGCAAGCCAATCACTTGCATGCCCTTCACAAACATCGTGGTAACCGCTGCCTATGTCATCACGTTGCCCACAGTGTCCGTTCTTCCTGATTGGCTGAAAAAGGGCGCAAAAGCATCTTTTGAAACGCGACTTTGGCGCGATGGTTGCCGACCTCGTGGCCGACCTCACGCTAAGGTCGGGTTTTGTTTCATGAAACTCGACTTTGGCGAAAGTCGGTGACTTTTGAATTTTTTCGACCCGTTTCGCTCAACTCTACTCCCCACCATTACTTACATCTTTTAATAACAGTCCCACAGTAGTTTCCTCTCCTTTTTTGGAGGTCCCTTTCCCTGTCTTTTTATTTGGTTTAATAAATTTTGTAAATTAATAAAAGCACATTGTTTTATTCTATATTTGTTTAGATTCGCTCGTTATCCGGTGAAAAGACTAACCACCTGATTTTGCATTTTTGTGGTGACAGGTTCCTTCTTAAAGGCCTTTTTCACACAACAGTTTTTTAGAATCAGTCACGATCCGTTAAGGTGTGTGAAAAACGGATCCTGTGCAGATTGTAAAAACCTGATGCATCGGATCCGGTTTTTTGACGGATCCGTCGAAGCAGAAGCTTTAGGATTTTTAAAGGAACAGAATTCTGGAGAGAGAGAGAGAGAGATATTATGGACCAAAGGAATAGATATGATTCCGGGCATGCTCAGTTGTAAAAACCAGAATCCATCGTTGGATTCTGTATTTTCACGGACAGCGACGGATCCTGTGCCCATAGGCTTCCATTATAGCCAACGACGGACGGCGCTGGATCCATCGCTGTTCAACTTGTTGATGTACACAAAAAAGTTACTTTGTCCGTTGTCTCCGGCCGATGGACAAAGAATTTATGATGGATTCGTCAAATGATGGATGAAACGGAGGCCATCTGTCACAATCCGTCACCAATACAAGTCTATGAGGAAAAAAAGGATCCAGTGGCATCATTCACTGGATCCGTTTTTTTTTTTTTTGTTTGTTTTTTTTTAAAAAGACGAATTGTGAGTGATGGCAAAAAAACTGATGTGTGAAAGAGGCCTTAGTTGCAATATACTCTAATATACCTTTCTGAACATAGACAGAGAACAATCCCATTAACACAAATCTAACATCTGGATTTGCGTTGTGATGTCTAATGATCCAGCCAGTCTCAAATTGCGTATTTCCTTTAACTTAATCAATGCTTTGCTTGTGTCACCTATAATCTTCAGTCTCCTAAAGAATCATATAAATATTTGCACATCTAAGGAGTCATGCCTTCTCATACACTTACAAGCTTAATTCTCTAATTATAATACAATTAAAAGACTATGAAACAGAGAACGGTTGTGATCATTTTGTAAAGTACATTAACCAGATGTACCGCTATTCCGATATGATGTCATGAGACTAAATACTGAGCACTTTGTAACCAGCCATAAACTAAATTATCTCATTCCTGACAACACTTCTGCGTTCAATCTATGGAACACTTCTAGAGGAAATCACACTGTGTAGTGAGTTTCCTGAATTAAAAATTCCCTCACTTCTTACATACTGTATTTATGTTGTCTTTTGTACTGCATAATTGAAGCTGCTGTGATTCCTCCAGAAGTAAGTCTATGGCCGGAGTCACACTAGCGACGAATATGGATGAGTGCTATGCGATAAAACATCGCATAGCCCTCAGACCTCTGTTAATCTATGGGGCAGCTCCCATCATCGTTTTTTTCTCGGCCGTATTATATGTGCAAGTGAAATCACAGCATGCTGTGATTTGCTGCGTATATCGTCCGAGACTCGCCAATATGTCTATGGGTGGGAGAAAAAAATCGCACACCACACGGACAATCTGTGTGACTTGCGAGAAATACGCACCTCTTCCTCTCTGAAGAGACAAATTGCATATTTCCCAGAGGAGAATTTTGGCTTTAAGTCTCCTCATCTTGGCATGCTTAGCATGTCAATCTTTGCAGGGAGAAGCGATACTTCTTGGATATCGGTCAGACGCCTCTCACACAGCCGAACCAGATCTCACACTTTGCACTGACGAGGGGCAGTACTCTGAATCACAGTGTCTGCAAACTGAGATTCTGGTTTGGATTGTCATGTGTCAAGGCTTGTTAAAGAGTCGATATTGACTTTTAGGATTGCTACTTCCAATGGGTGGCACTAGAGTTCTAGTCCTCTTCTTCTCTGAAGAGACAATTTGCCAATTTACACCAGAAATGTACTACAGTCAAATTGGGTAGCATTACTGGAATAGGTCCAGAGCAGAAGTAAAATACACCTAATCCATTAGTGTGCACCTCTTAATGAATTAGGTGCACCTTACTCCAGTACTACCTTCATTAAGACTGGTGTGCAGAACACCTTTCATAATGACTAGGATTATCATTTTCAGATTGGACTAAAGTTGGTGTAAGTATATTTGAATGTCTCAATATTCATTGGCCATGACAGTGGTCTGTGGCCAAAGGACCAGAGAGGGAGCACTTCCTCTTACTTGATGGTGCCTTTTTTGGATTAATCAGCCTGGCACAATGGCACATGGGTGTCAAGCTGCAACAATGATGTCAGGCCAGGCCAATACTATTAGCTAGTACTCACTCAGCCATCCAGAGGCCACAGAATACTGTCATGACTGACAGAATGGGATGTGCTAATTGATTTGCACCAATTCTAGATTAAACCCATTAGGAACTAAGGCTACTTTCACACATCAGGTTTTCGCCGTCAGGAGCGATCCGGCGTCGTGCCGGAATGCCGGATCCGGCAAATGTTTTGTAAAACCGGATGTGACGGATCCGGTTTTCTGCCGGATCCGTCTTGTTCTTGACAGACAAAACCAGATCCGTCTCATCCGGTTCATCCGTTTTTCTATCCGTTTTTCGACGGATTACGCCGGATCCGGTTTTTAAAAACACCCCTTGTGGCCTTCCGAACGGGATTGGCTACTGGAAAACTATATATACCGTGTTCCTACAGCCCTTCTTTGACAGGTTGTAGAGGAGAAAGTGCAGGTTGGAGAGAAGAGCAAGTTACTGGCGAAGATGGATGTTGTGATTGGAAATATTTTGAAGAATTTGGCGGATTTTACAGCGGAGGCGAATCGTTTGAGGGTGATTGTTCTGGAGAAGGAGAGAGCGAGACAGCAGCGCATCAGGCATCGTAGACGACGTTTGTGGATCCACCCCATCACAGCCAAGAGAATGACGCGTGGGGTCTATTCTACACTCTGCATGGACCTTCGACGAAACCCGGATACATTTTTTGGATATGTTCGGATGAAAATGGAGAATTTTGATTACTTGGTGGAGCGCATTGCACACCTCATAAGAAAAGCGGACACCTATTGCCGCTTCTCTGTTTCACCCGCAGAGCGTCTGATGGTGACTTTAAGGTAAGCCACATTTATTGGATATGCTCGCATCAGAGCACACTTTCACTGCAATCTTGTTGGTGGTAGTTTGTATCTCCAAGTGTTATAGCTGAGTTTTGGTATGTAATGCCGTGATTTAAAACTAATTGATTGTTTTTTAATTCCCCACAGATTTCTTGCAACTGGAGAATCCCTTTCGTCACTGCATTTCCAGTACAGACTCGGGATTTCCACCATATCTGGAATTGTGAAGTACACATGCCGTGCACTGTGGGACTCCTTAGCTGAAGAGTTTTTACCAGAGCCCACAACAGAGAGGTGGATTGAAATTTCAGAAAAGTTTCAACAGATATGTCAGTTTCCCAACTGCTTGGGCGCTGTGGACGGGAAACATATCCGCATTGTAAAGCCAGCCGGATCGGGATCGGAATATTTCAATTACAAGAAATATTTTTCAATTGTCCTCATGGCCATCGCTGACGCGGAATACAAATTTATTGCTGTTGATATTGGGGCCTATGGCCGCTCCAATGACTCTCAAGTTTTCAAACTGTCTGCCATGGGGCGTAAACTGTATGGAAACACCTTCCAGTTCCCACCACCTAGACCGCTGCCGCAAACATCTGGTCCACCTATGCCATTTGTCTGTGTAGGGGATGAAGCCTTCCAGCTGTCAGAACACCTTTTGAAACCGTACTCTAGCAGAGGATTGACAAGAACAAAACGCATTTTTAATTACCGCCTCACAAGAGCAAGAAGAATGGTTGAATGTACCTTTGGTATTCTGACAGCCAAATGGCGGGTCCTATTGACTGCGATCAACCTCAAGACAGAAACTGTGGACGAGGTGATCAAAGCGTGCGTGGTACTCCACAATTTTGTTATCTGCAAGGAACCCATTTCCATTGAGGACACCTCTGAAGAAACCACCTTGCAAGATTACCATGACATTACCACTAGAAGTTCTGTGACGGTTTCAGTAATGAGGGACAATTTTGCACTATACTTTGTCACCTCAAGGCAGAGTACACTGGCAGGATGACAGAGTGTGAAAGATTTGTGCCCTTAACCAAACTTGTGTACCTTCTGTACCAACAGTATATACCTTTGCCAACCAAAGTTGGCTATCTTGTCATGGTCTCTATTTTTAGCTTTAGGCCACAGGTGTGTACCTGGTTGTGTTTTATGCAAAGTATTTCACCTTTTAACAAAAGTTGTGTACATTGTTAGGAAATCACCAACAATAAACACAACTTTTTAGGTGAAATACTTTGCTTCAAACACAACCAGGAACACAACTGTGGCAAAAAGCTAAAATTTACCCACAGTTATATACCTGGTTTTGAATACCTTTTTACCTTTTAAATACACTGTATTTAACCTTTTTTTAAAACATATTTCGCCGCAGAAAGAAATGACAGACAACCAGTGTAAACAATAATTTAACTTTTATTTAAAATATTTTTTTTTTGTAAACTGTTTTTAAAGTTAAAAAAACTTTTTTAATAAAGGTTTGAAACCAACTGGGCATTTTTATTACAAAAAACATCATAAATCTGTGTAGTGTGGGGTGGAAATACTGCTGGAGGGGCTGCGGGACACTTCGACAATGGGAGTGTGGAGAGAGGATTGGGATCGTGGTGGGGAAGGAACAGTTAGAGGTGATGGTGTGGAAAAAGCTACAGAAAGGGTGGACATGTGGGAGGCAGAAGAGGTGGTGGGCGGTGGAGTGGAGAGTTGGGCAGGGACTGTAGGAGCAGATGATGTTGATGGCAAGTTGTATGGGGAAGGAGTTTGGTACGGGGAAGGAGTTTGGTACGGGGCAGGTTGCTGGAAGTAGGGAGATGTCTGGTACTGGGGAGGTTGCTGGTACTGGGGAGGTTGCTGGTACTGGGGAGGTTGCTGGTACTGGGGAGGTGGATGGTATGTAATAGGAGGGGGAGGATGGAAAGTGGCTGGAGGGGGTGCAGATGTAATAGGAGGGGGAGGATGGAAAGTGGCTGGAGGGGGTGCAGGTGGAGGAACTACTGTGGTGGGAGGAGGAGGTTGGGAGGTAACTTGCTGGAGAGCACCGTGGCATGAATGCATTACATGCATCTGCTGGGTAGGAGATAGCGTTTCCATGCGCTCCACAACAGACCTGAAAAAGGTGTGGTTTGGCGAAGATCTTGCTTCTGAATGCATGGTTTGCAGAAGTGTCTTCACCTCCAGAATGCTGGAGTTGATCTGCTGAAAGCCTGCGGAGATTTGCTCTGACAAGACTTTTAGACAGTTCTGGAAAGATGCATTCAGATGCAAGAACTCTGGCGCATAAGTCTTTTCCTGACCCCTCTGCCGCTGCCACCCAGTACCCGCAGGTGTACTAGAGGTGGCAGGGGCAGAAGGGTGGGGTAAAGGGAAAGCGATCTCCTCACCAGCAGCTTCATGTAATGTAGGCGGCCACGATGCTCCTGTGCTGGTGGATGGGACAGATGGGTCGAATGTGTGGGAAGGCTGGGAAGGTACAGATGTACCGGGGCGGTCGAAGTGTCCCTCGGTGCCGGTCTCCTCAGGGATCGCCTCAGAAGGGTCCAATCGTGCAGGCTCCCGAGTGCTGCTCACCGTGCTGTGGAAAGAGAAAAAAAAACAATTAAAATAGTGACATGGTATGGCCCTGGCTGGAAAAAAAAAGTTACATCTAACATTTTTTTTCACATGTGGTGTGTAATATTTACCTTCTAGTGACCATTGTTTCCCAGAGGAACGACAGGGCTTGTGCATACTTGTACTTGCTCCTGCGTCCTCCAGATCCACTCGGGGCCCGCATCTCTTTATTGAACTCCTTCTTGAAACAATCCCTCACAGACCACCACCGATTCACAATTCTGTTCCCTGAAACGAGAAAGGAGTGGTTAGTATACAACATCAGTGTTTCCCAAACTCCAGTCCTCATGGTCCCCAGGGGTCATGTTTTCAGGATTTCCATAGTAAATAGAAATCCTGAACACATGATCCGTGGGGACCACGAGGACTGGAGTTCGGGAAACACTGGTTTACATCAAGCAAGGGACCTCACTCCTAATGTCACTGTTTGAATTGTCTTAACTTGTATTGAATTTATTGTCTGTACATGTCCCCGCTTAATTGTAAAGTGCTGCGGAATATGTTGGCGCTACATAAATAAAAATTATTATTATTATTATTAAGCAACTGGTACTGTATATACTTACGCTCTTTAATCTGGGCCCGAGCATCGAGGTCCTCCCAGCGGCCCACAAGGAGCGAACAGATTTCCTCCCAGAGTCGTCGGGTAACGATCAGGTCAGCGTGGCGGCGGTCAGCCATATTCCAGAGCGGCTCCCTTTCTCTGACGAGATCGATGAGGTGGTCCACATCGATTCCTCCATCCTCACCGTCAGAGTCGGGAGCACGCTGTGAAGGCTGTTAAAGAAAAAGACAAAAATAACATAATTAGCCTCCACAAAAGAAATGAAATAAAAAGTGCAAAAAAACAAAGCAAAAATATTTATACTTACACGCTGGTGACCGCCGCGTTGCTGTCGCCGACGACCCTGGAAGGCACTGCGAGGACCTCTTGGCCGAGCACCAGATTGGGAAGACTAGAGCAGAAAACAAAAAATGTTATGTCTTTGGATGTAGGCATTTGTTTGCTGTGTGTGGTCTGCAGAACATTGTTTTCTATGTATTGTGTGTAGTGTGATGTTGTGTTTCTGCGTTTGATGCCAAAATCTTACCAATTGTGAGCCCACTCCAGGTGTCTGTCCACCCCTTCCTTCTTCTTCTGGGAGCTCCTCTTCATCTTGTGATTCCTGTTTTGAAATAAAAGGCAATGAATAGACATATATTACGGAGATGATGGATTTTGGAAATAAAAACTTACCGTCAAACGCTGACGATGCGAGGGAGGGCTCCCAGAAGAAGATGTGCTGTCTTCCTGCTGGCCAGACTCCATGGCTGTGGGTGGTGTTCCTGCTGCTGCCATTGCTGCTGCTGCTGCATCTATTGGGCGGCTGTTGAATAAAGATAAACAAAGGGCCAATGAATATCTTGATATTCCATGGCCCTAGTTTGGAGGAATGGGGGATTTGATAATTACCGTCTCTCATCTGCTGCTGGACTCCCCTCCCGTTGTTCAGCATGCTGCTCCAATTGGGGTGGTGCTGATGGTGCTGCTGCAGATGTCTCCTGCCTTCTCCTGCGCCTGGTTGCTGTCTTGGGTGGCATGTTGGGTGTGGCTGAGGGTCCCACTGTCTTGCTTTTATATATGTCTTGTGGGCAGAGCTACTGAGCATGCTCAGACCAAAAAAAACGGATCAGGCGCATTGCGGCGCTCATAGGCTTTCATTGTGTGAAAAAGCCGGACACGCCAGATCCGGCGTGTCCGGCTTTTTCGCCGGAGACAAAAAACGTTACAGTAGCCGTTTTTTCCAGACGCCGGATCGCGACACATTGCCGGATCCGGCGAAAACCGGATGAAACGCATGGCCATCCGGCTCGATCCGGCTCTAATGCAAGTCAATGGGGGGGAAACCGGATCCGGCATTGCATTTCGCCGGATCCGGTTTTTGTCAAAAGCGCCGGATCGCACCTGACGGCGAAAACCTGATGTGTGAAAGAGGCCTTACAGGTGTGCGAAAACGTTTTTGCCCCCTTCCTGATTTCTTATTCTTTTTCATGTTTTGTCACACTTAAATGTTGCAGATCACCAAGCAAAGGTAAAAACTAGACAAATATAACACAAGTAAACACAAAATGCAGTTTTGAAATGAAGGTTTTTATTATGAAGGGAAAAAGAAATCCAAACCTACAGGGCTCTGTTTGAAAAAGTGATTGCCCCCTTCCTTAAAACATAATTAACTGCTGATTAATTGCTGCTTCAGAATCTCAAAGACTTGGTGTGGTCAATAGAACCATGAATTCTGCTGTGTACCAAAATATCCTGAAGGACAATGTCCAGCCATCTGTTCATCACCTTAAGCTGAAGTGGACTTGGGTTATGTAGCAGGACAACGATCCAAAGCACACCAACAAGTTTACCTCTGAATGGCTTAATAAAATCAAAAATAGACTTTGGAGTTGCCTAGTGAAAGGTCTGATCTTAATCCGATTGAGATGATGTGACATGACCTTAAAAAGGCGGTTCATGCTTGGAAATCCTCCAATGTGGCTGAATTATAACAGTTCTGCAAAGAAGAGTCAGCCAAAATTCCTCTAGAGCTTTGTAAAAGATTCATTGCCAGTTATTGCAAATGCTTGATTGCAGTTGTTGCTGCTAAGGGTGGCCCAACCAGTTATTAGGTTTATGGGGCAATTACTTTTTCACACAGGGCCTGTAGGTTTGGATCTCTTTTTTCCTTAATAATAAACACTTTCATTTAAAAACTGAATTTTTTGTTTACCTCTGTGATCTTTGCTTAATATTTAAATTTGTTTGGTGATCTGAAACATTTAAGTGTGACAAACATGCAAAAGAATAGGAAATCAGGACTGGGACAAACACTTTTTCACACAACTGTAGGTGTTTTTATTTTAGAATCATAAACAAAGTGATTGAAAAGGGGTTATCGGAGAAATGGACAACCCCTTTGATGCTTCAGCATACTAAGGCATTTTAGACAATTGCTTGCTCACAACCTTGTGGGAATAGTTTAGTAAAGACACCAATCAAAGTCCTTCAAGACATGATTAGGTTAGTTACATGTCAAATAACATAAATGTCCTTCACATAGTCCTGACCTCATCCCCATCAAACACATTGGGATGAACTAAAACGTAGAAAGAGGGCAGGCTTTCTTATCCAACATCAGTGTCAGACCTCACAAATTCTATTTTGGATGAATAAAAAGTGTGACCAACTCCATATTCATACTTAAAGATTAAAGGGAACCTGTCAACCGTTTTAGCAGCTATTTGATGCGGCCACTGACTTTACATTATAGAATGCTGTAGATAAGCCCCCAATCTGACCTGCAAGCAAAGAAAAATAAGCTTTATTATACTCAACCGAGGGTGTGGTTCTGTCCGATGGGTGTCGTAGGTCCTGGTCCGGTGTCTCCCATCTTCTTGCGACACCACCCTCCTGCTTGCTTCAAGGCTCCCTGCGCAGGCATACTTCTCTGCCCTGTTAAGGGCAGAGCAAATTCCTGCAGTGCACAGGCACTGGGTCTTGCTGACCTTTCCTGCCACCTGTGCACTGCAGTACTTTGCTCTGCCCCCAACAGGGCAGAGAAGTATGCCTGCACAGGGAGCCTTGAAGCAAGCAGGAGGGTGGTGTCACAAGAAGCTGGGAGGTGCCAAACCCAGACTTACGACACCCATCGGACCGGACCTCACCAAATTGCCCCCCGGGTGAGTATAATAAAACTTATTTTTCTTATCTTGCAGGTCAGATCAGGGGCTTATCTACAGCGTTATAGAATGCTGTAGATAAGCCCTGAAAGGCAGTGGCCGCATCTTAGGCTAAGTGCACATGTACCGGAACTCTCGCGGAAATTACAGCGAGAATTCCGGAATTCCATTCCGCGGGAAAATCGCATTTTAAATTCCCGCGATTTTCCCACGGAAAAACTAGCATTTTACAAGCGTAATTAGCTTGCAAAATGCTAGCGTTTTCCAAGCGATCTGTAGCATCGCTTGGAGAACTGATTGACAGGTTGTCACACTCATCAAACATAGTGTTTGACGAGTGTGACCAACTTTTTACTACTGAGGCTGCCTATGACGTCGCGCGAATGACCGCGAGACTTCGTGATCCCGCGAGAACGGACGCCATCGCGGGCATTTTCGCAAAGGATTACTGGGAACGGAAGCGTGGAGAGAGGAGGGAAACCTGCGCGGGACGCCGGAAGGTAAGAATAACAATATTTTTTATTTTAAATTCTATTTTTTACAGGGATATGGTACCCAAAGCCTGGAGGACAGTCTCCTCTCCTCCGGACCGTGGGTACCATCCGCAATTGTTCTGCTTACTTTCCGCATGGTGGGCACAGCCACATGCGGGAAGTAAGCGGAACAATGCATTCCTATGGGTGCGGGATCGCCGCGAATTCCGCAAATTAATGAGCATGCTGCGGTTTTTACCGCGAAGCGATTCCGCCGCGGTAAAAGCCGCAGCATTAGCACAGCATTGCGGAATCCCATAGGAATGCATGGGATGCTTATTTTTCACGTTTTCGCGGCAAAATCGTGCGGTTAAAACCGCCGCGGAAACACGAAAAAAACGCCACGTGTGAACTCAGCCTTATAGTGGCCAAAACTGCTGACAGGTTCGCTTTAACAATGGAATGCCATAAAACCTTCTGTATGTGTCCATATAGTTTACATTGTCTGGTAATATTGTATATTCAAAGCTGTCACTAGTGCTAGGAATAAGAATAAAGGACCCGTATTAATGTGCTATTGAACATATTCTTTGTGTAATTAGTACATTACACAAGAGGGAAATCCAGCAACTTAGTCTTTGGACATTTGATGGATTGCTATAAATGACAGTTGAGAACATTTTGTAGTTGTTTTATGTATGTAATTGCAGTGTCCCCTGGGCTTTTTCCAGAGCACTTAGACAAATATTTAACATTGTAATATGTGAATTTATGCATAAACACATGAAGATATGCAATCATAAATGTATTGTTTCGAAAAATATATGAACTTCATCTCCAGCAGAGGTTGTTGGACACCTTTCCACAGATTTCTCAAAGGAAAATTGTCAAAGAAATAAAGTACATTCTCTCTATTGGAAGAATTATCAGAAGTGTGGATGGGGATATAGAGCTCTGCATTTAGAGAACTGGTATATCTGCAGCTGATAAAACAATATTTTTTTTTTTATAAAAAAAACTGTTATATTACCTAATAGTTTTTTTTAATCTTCATACACACTGAAAACAAAAAGGGCAGTTTAATATACAGTGTGTGCCATTTATATGGATACACTTGGTTGGGCCATTTATATGGATAAACCTAAATTAACCCCTTAAGGACCAAGCCATTTTGTAGGTTAAGGACCAGGCCTTAATTTTGAATTCGGACCACTGTCACTTTATGTGCTTATAACTTTGGAACGCTTCAACAGATCTGGATGATTCTGAGAATGTTTTTTCGTGACATATTGTTCTTCATGTTAGTGGTAAATTTTTTTTCGATATGACTTGAGTTTATTTATGAAAAAAATGGAACTATGGAGAAAATTTTTAAAATTTTGCAATTATCAAATTTTTAATTTTTATGCCCTTAAATCAGAGAGATATGTCACAAAAAATGGTTACTGAATAACATTTCCAACATGTCTACATTACATCAGCACAATTTTGGAACCAAAATTTTCTTTTGTTAGGAAGTTATAAGGGTTAAAAGTTGACCAGCGATTTCTCATTTTTCCAGCAAAATTTACAAAACCATTTTTTTTAGGGACCACCTCACATTTGAAGTCACTTTGAGGGGTCTATATGGCAGTAAATACCCAAAAGTGACACCATTCTAAAAACTGCACCCCTCAAGGTGCTCCAAACCACATTCAAGAAGTTTATTAACCCTTTAGGTACTTCACAAGAATTGAAGCAATGTGGAAGGAGAAAATGAACATTTAACTTTTTTCCCCCAAATTTTTCTTTGGACACAATTTTTTTTATTTTGCCAAGGGTATCAGGAGAAAATGAACCACAATATTTGTTGTGCAATTTCTCCTGAGTACACTGATACCCCATGTGTGCAGGAAGACAAATCTTTATGTGCACGGCAGTGCTCAGAAGGGAAGGAGCACCATTTGAGATTTTGAATGTCAAATTGGCTGGAATCGAGAGCGGACGTCATGTTGCGTTTGGAGAGCCCCTAATGTACCGAAACAGTGGAAACCCCCCATAAGTGACCCCATTTTGGAAACTAGACCCCCCAAGGAACTTATCTAAATGTTTGGTGAGCACTTTGAACCCACAAGGGCTTCACAGAAGGCCGTAAAATTAAAAAATCATATTTTTTCCACAAAAATGATCTTTGCACCCCCAATTCTTATTTTCCCAAGGGTAACAGGACCTCAAAAGTTATTGTGCAATTTGTCCTGAGTACGCTCATACCCCATATGTGGGGGTAAACCACTATTTGGGCACATGGCAGAGCTTGGAAGGAAAGCAGCGCCATTTGACTTTTTTGGCTGGAATTGAGATCGGACACCATGTCACATTTGGAGAGCCCCTGATGTGCCTAAACAGTGGAAACCCCACTAGTGACCCCATTTTGGAAACTAGACCCCCTCCAATGCACTTATCTAGATGTGTGGTGAGAGCTCTGAACCCTCAAGGGCTTCACAGAAGTTTATAACTTAGAGCCGTAAAACTAAAAAAATCATCCCCAATTTTTATTTTCCCAAGGGTATAAGGACCCCCAAAGTTGTTGTGCAATTTGTCCTGAGTACGCTGATACCCCATATGTGAGGTGGAACCACTGTTTGGGCGCCTGGCAGAGCTCAGAAAGAAAGGAGCGCCGTTTTGGAATTCAGACTTTGATGGAATGGTCTGCAGGCGTCATGTTGCGCTTGCAATGCCCCTGATGTGCCTAAACAGTGTAAACCCCCCACAAGTGACACCATTTTGGAAACTATACCCCCCAAGGAGCTTATCTAGATGTGTGGTGAGCATTTTGAACCCCCAAGTGCTTCACAGAAGTTTATAATGTAGAGCCGTGAAAATAAAAGATCATATTTCTTCCACAAAAATGATATTTTTCCCCAAAATTTTTATTTTCACAAGGGTAACAGGAGACATTAGAACCCCAAATGTTTTTGTGCAATTTGTCCTGAGTACGCTGATACACCATATGTGGGAGTAAACCACTGTGATCGCCTTACTGCGATCTTTGGGAGGCAGAATGCAAAAATCCACAAATGGTGAAGAATTGGTTTTATTTTTTTTTATTTTTATTTTTTACGCCATTCCTCATGCGGTATTAGTGATATGGAGACTTTATTCCTCGGGTCAGTATGATTACAGAGATACCAGATTTATATCCTTTTTTCATGTTTAGCTTCTGTCACACACTAAAAGACGCTTTTTTTGTAAGAATTTTTTGTAAGAAATTTTTACATCGCTGTATTTTGAGAGCTATAATTTTTCCATATTTCGGCAGAGACGTATGTGAGGGCTTATTTTTAGAGGGACCATTGGTACCATTTTCGGGCACCTAACATTTTTTGATCGCTTTCTATTCCGATTTTTGTGGAGGCAGAATGAACAAAAACCAGCAATTCAGGAATTTTTTTTTTTAATTTTTTCTCCATTCCGCATGTGGTAAATATGATAAGGCAGTTTTTTTTCTTTGGGTAATTATAATTACAGCGATACCTTATTTATGCTTGACAAAGACAGTGCTGTGAGGTCGAACATTGCACCACTTGGTGCTGGATTAAAGTCCACATTTTTCCTGTAACTGGAGTGCTGCCTGATTTTATCCTATTTAGATAGATAGATAGATAGATAGATAGATGGATAGATAGATATAGTAGATAAATAGATAGAAGGATGAATAGAAAAAACAGATAGCAGTACAAACTTGAGCAGATTTTGTGTGCAATACTTCCTGAGTAATGCGGTTGTCCAATGCAAAAATATAAATGGAAAAAAAATCAGGCAGCACTCCAATTCAAAGAAAAATTGTGGACTTTAATCCAGCGCCAAGTGGTGCACTGGAACTGCCTGAACTTGAACTGGAATGCTGCCTGATTTTTTTCCATTTAGATAGAAGGATAGATAGATGTATGGATGGATAGATAGATAGATAGATAGATAGATAGAAGGATAGATAGGATAGATAACTCTATAGATTTAGCCATAGATAAATCTATGGATATAGAGCCATATATATATATTAAAAAATATATTGTGTGGGCTCTAGTGCAATTTTCTGTGCCAGAGGGGGAAAGCCAATGGCCAGGGGCAATATTTGTTTGCTTGGGAAGGGGGTAATACCCATGGCCCCTTCCCCGGCTATGAATATCAGCCCGCAGCTGTCTGCATAGCCTTTACTGGCTATTAAAATAGGGGGACCCCCCAAATATATGACGTCGGGTCCCCCTATATTTTATAGCCGGAAAAGCTACGCAGACAGCTGTGGGCTGATATTCATAGCGTAGGATGGGGCCATGGATTTTGCCCCCCCCGGCTACAAATACCAGCCCGCAGCCGCCCCAGAAATGGCGCATTAATAAGATGCGCCAATTCTGGCACTTAGTCCCTCTCTTCCCATTCCCGTGTAACGGGGGGATATGGGGTACTAAGGGGTTAATTTCACCTTGTTATTGTAAGGTGACATTAATCCCCGTTAATAATCTCCATTATTAATCTTATAGTGATAAAGGGTTAAAAAAACACACACATAAGAATAAAGTATTTTAATGAAATAAAAGACAACACAGTTTTTATATTTTTATTGCACATCCAGATCAAAGTGATGCCCTCAGTGTCCTGTAATAAAAAGTAAAAAAATAAACAAACCTTATACTCTCTGTCCAACGCAGTCTAATTAATAACGAGTGTCCCACGATGATCTCCCCTATAGAACAGTGACATTAGGTTATGTCACTGCTCTATAGGGCCTTCCAGTGATTAACTGACAGGAGACAATGGCTCCTGCTGTGCATCACTGAGGTTACCTGAGTTCAGGATCTCACTTTATGGCAATGCTGCGTGGGAATTAGGGTTAGGGCTAGGGTTATGGGACCTCTTTCCCAGCGGTGGAGGGATCCTCCACCTGTCATTTCATCGCGAGGGCTCCTGGAGAGTGGTCGCATCAGCTGATGCGGCTGCTCTCCACGGAAGATTGTTGTGGGACCCTCGTTAATAACTGGACTAAGGTAAGTATAGGTTGGTTTATTAGTTTATGTTTATTACAGGAGATCGAGGGCTTCGGAGAATTAGGTAATTGGTGAGTATGTACTCTATGTTATGTGTTGTATGTTATATATATGTTCTGTATGTTGTATGTTCAGTATGTGGTATTTTGTTTTTTTTTACATGCAACACATTAGCCGGATGATGGGACTACTACTGTCCCATCATTGGCTAATGTGTCACTCACAGCCAGTGTAGCAGGCATAGCCCGATGGGACTTGTAGTCCCATCGGACAATGCCTGTATGCACACATACACAT
Organism: Dendrobates tinctorius; assembly: GCF_039654945.1. Classification (NCBI taxonomy): domain Eukaryota; kingdom Metazoa; phylum Chordata; class Amphibia; order Anura; family Dendrobatidae; genus Dendrobates; species Dendrobates tinctorius. The sequence goes on from NW_027361714.1 coordinate 36,422,921, forward strand.
CCCCGCAGACCCCCCCGCACAGCCACACAGACCACCTGGACAGACCGATGACCCCCGCACAGCCCAGCAGACCCGCACAGCCCAGCAGACCCACACACACACATAGGCCCATACACACACACAGTCACTGCCCACACACATACACATGCACACAGTCACCGCCCACACTCCGCCCCCACTCTTCCCCCTTCCCTATCTGCAGCATTTCAGCCGCAGCAAAACCACAGATCTTTTTTAGACCTGCGGTTTTGCTGCGGAAGTGCCCGACTCAATGTAAGTCAATGGGTGCAGAAACGCTGCTGATCCGCACAAAGGATTGACATGCTGCTGAAATGAACCAGCAGCATTTCCACGTGGATTTTTCTGCAGCATGTGCACAGCGTTTTTCAAATTGCATAGAATTTAATGCTACTGTACAATACAGGAGATTCTGCTGTGGACCTACAGGCCCTAAACCGCTGCGGATCCGTGGCAGAATCCGGAACGCATGCACACAGCCTAATACTACAGTCTGTTGTTAAATAGGCTGTTGATTACCACCGTTTAGAACTCCTTTTCCCCTACGCCGATAGTTTGAGGTCACTTCGGTATTAATAATTCTTTTTTGTTGAAGAGCTCAAATGGGGTTAAGTACAGTCCTATGAGACCTCAGAGTGTTATAATCATATTTTCTAGGCAATTAAAGTCTATGCCCAGGCAACTTTTGGAAAATTTGGCAAAGCTAATAAATTCAAATTTCAAATCATCCGCACATCTCTTGTCATTTACCATTTGGATCTCATATGATTATGGAGTCAGTAGTACTGACCAAACTACTTGTCACTCACACTCCCAGAAACAGACCACAATAAAAATGTCTGATAAACTCTGTTATAATCAACATGGTCCAACCTCTGATATCCTCACTGATTATACTGATCAGCAGGATGGAAAAAAGGAGAAATATAAATCTTTCCATTATAGGTTTTCTGCCTTATATAAAATCTATCTGTATTTAGTGGGCCTGTTTCACAGGAGAGATTGTGATAACAAAATATAAAGCCACAATACAGTCATGGCTGAAATGTTGACACACTTGAATTTGTTACAGAAAATAAAGTATTTCTCCCAGAAAATTATTGCAGTTACACATGTTTTGCTATACCTAAGTTTATTTCCTTTGTGTAATATTGAAACAACATAAAAACGCTAAAAAAAAGGCAAATTGGACATAATTTTACACAAAACCCCCAAAGTGGGATTGTCAAAATTGCTAAATTGTTGGTTATGCAACTTTATTTTAGACATATGTTTCTCATTCAAACTCACCTGTAGCAAGTAACAGGTATGGGCAATATGAAAATTACACTTAAAACCAGATATAAAGTGGAGAAGTTGAGTCAATATTTGCATTATGTGTCTATTTGTGCCACATTAAGCATGAAGAACAGATAGAAAAGGAGAGAACTGTCTGAGGAATTGAAAATCAAAATTGTTGAAAAATATCCACAAACTTCAGGTTAAAAGTCCATCTCCTGAGATCTTGATGTTCATTTGTCCACAGTGCACAACATAATCAAGAAGTTAATAACCCATGGTGCTGTAGCTGGACCTGGATGTCAGAGAAAAGTTGATGAAAGGTTGCAATCCAAGATAGTCCAAATGCTGGATAAGCAGTCTCAATTAAGCTCCAAACAAATTCAAGCTGTTCTTCAGGCTTGGGGTGCATCAGTGTCAGTGCTAAATATCTATCATTTGAATGAAATGAAACGCTATGGAGGACCCATTCTGACACAGACATAAAAAAAGCTAGACTGCAGCTTGCCAAAATGTATGTGAGTAGGCCAAAATCCTTCTTCGAAATTGTCTTCTGGACATATAAGACCAATACGAGCTTTTTGGTAAAGCACATCATTCTACTATATACCAAAAATGGATTGAGGCCTACAAAAAAAAGAACACAGTACCTACAGTCAAATATGATGGAGGTTCAAAGATGGTTTGGGGTTGTTTGCTGTCTCTCACACTGTGTGCCAGTGCTTCAAAAAATTGATGGAAATAAAGCGCTAAAACTTCTGAATGGATCCTAAAATTGCTGTTGGGAAAAAGCACCCTACAAATATGAGAGCCCTGGAGCAGTTTACAAAAGAAAAGTGATCCGAAATTTCAGTTGAAAGGTGTATGAAGCTTGTTGATGGTTATAGGAGGTGATTGATTGCAGTCATTTATTCCAAAGGACATGCAACTAAATATTAATTTGAGGGTCCCAAAAATATTGTCCGGCCCATTTTTTGAGGTTTTGTGTGAAATGATTTGCCTACTTTTCTCTGTTTTTTTTTGTGTTGTTCCAATACACACGAAGGAAATAGAAATATACAGCACATGTGTATAACAAAACGTGTAATTGCAATAATTTTCCGTGAGAAACACTTCATTTTCTGGAACAATTTCAAGGTTGTCAACAGTTTCGGCCATGACTGTATATTCCTATTAACAGATTATTTACAACCTATATGTTAAAATTACAGACCCTGAAGAATACTATATTGATGCCATATTACTATAGGTACAGTCATATGTTAAAATTTGGGCACCCCTATTAATGTTAACCTTTTTTCTTTATAACAATTTTGGTTTTTGCAACAGGTATTTCAGTTTCATATATCTAATAACTGATGGACTCAGTTATATTTCTGGATTCAAATGAGGTTTATTGTACTAACAGAAAATGTGCAATCTGCATTTTAACAAAATCTGACCGGTGCAAAAGTATGGGCACCTCAACATAAAAGTGACATTAATATTTCGTAGATCCTCCTTTTGCAAAAATAACAGCCTCTAGTCGCGTCCTGTAGCTATTAATGAGTTCCTGGATCCTGGATGAAGGTATTTGTGACCATTCCTGTTTACAAAACAATTCCACTTCAGTTAAGTTTGATGGTCGCCGAGCATGGACAGCCCGCTTCAAATCATCCCACAGAAGTTCAATGATATTCAGGTCTGGTAACTGGGACGGCCATTCCAGAACATTGTAATTGTTCCTCTGCATGAATGCCTGAGTAGATTTGGAGCGGTGTTTTGGATCATTGGCTTGCTGAAATATCCATCCCCTGCGTAACTTCAACTTCGTCACCAATCCTTGCACATTATTGTCAAGAACCTGCTGATACTGAGTTGAATCCATGCAACCCTCAACTTTAACAAGATTCCCGGTGCCGGCATTGGCCACACAGCCCCAAAGCATAATGGAACCTCCACCAAATTTTACTGTGGGTAGCAAGTGTTTTTCTTGGAATGCTGTGTTTTTTAGCCTCCATACATAACGCCTTTTTGTATGACCAAACAACTCAATTTTTGTTTCATCAGTCCACAGGACCTTCTTCCAAAATGTAACTGGCTTGTCCAAATGTGCTTTTGCATATCTCAGGCGACTCTGTTTGTGGCGTGCTTGCAGAAACGGCTTCTTTCGCATCACTCTCCCATACAGCTTCTCCTTGTGCAAAGTGCGCTGTATTGTTGACCGATGCACAGTGACACCATCTGCAGCAAGATGATGCTGCAGGTCTTTGGAGGTGGTCTGTGGATTGTCCTTGACTGTTCTCACCATTCTTCTTCTCTGCCTTTCTGATATTTTTCTTGGCCTGCCACTTCTGGGCTTAACAAGAACTGTACCTGTGTTCTTCCATTTCCTTACTATGTTCCTCACAGTGGAAACTGACAGGTTAAATCTCTGAGACAACTTTTTATATCCTTCCCCTGAAAAGCTATGTTGAATAATCTTTGTTTTCAGATCATTTGAGAGTTGTTCTGAGGAGCCCATGATGCCACTCTTCATAGGAGAATCAAATAGGAGAACTACTTGCAAGTGGCCACCTTAAATACCTTTTCTCATGATTTGATACACCTGGCTATGAAGTTCAAAGCTCAATGAGGTTACAAAACCAATTTAGTGCTTCAGGAAGTCAGTAAAAAGTAGTTAGGAGTGTTCAAATCAAGAAAATGATAAGGGTGCCCATACTTTTGCACCGGTCAAATTTTGTTTAAATGCAGATTGCACATTTTCTGTTAGTACAATAAACCTCATTTGAATCCAGAAATATAACTGAGTCCATCAGTTATTAGATATATGAAACTGAAATAGCTGTTGCAAAAACCAAAATTGTTATAAAGAAAAAAGGTTAACATTAATAGGGGTGCCCAAACTTTAACATATGACTGTACATCTGTATTCTTAACACGATTATAGTTCCTTTAGTTTGGCATCAGATAATCCAGAAACTTTTATAATTTGGGAATTCTTTCCTGTTCCACTAATAGAGGAATAAGGTACCCTCACTGTATATTTTTAATTAGATGGCTATTGCAGTGTCTATGTTTTCCTTGCAGTGACACACAGCATATTTGTTCATCCAAGTTCAATCTGATATTTGGCACAGATTACCAGGGCAATTTTATGGAATCTTTTTATAGCCTTTGATTAATTCCTCTCAAATCCTCTTCATTGAAAATAAAGAAAATACATACATGAGTTTAACCACAAATGTAAGGTTCACGCCATGTAACTCTTTGAATTATGAATGGAACAGCTAGTTGAGTTGTAAACCCTTAGCTCAGGAGCATTTGGTTTGTTGAAGTAACTATATTCTACTTGTGCATATGAGCCTACTTCAAACACCATGAAAGAAAGATGTTTTTCTAACATTTGATGAACCTCCATTTCCCATCTGAATTTCACCTACAGAAGGTTACAGAGTCTTTCATCTACATTCCTCAGCTGCTTCTGAACTAGGGGCCCTTGTCCAATCTTAGTTAGAAAACTTTACAAAACTTCACAACACTGCATTTCATTATTACCCTCCTTAAGTCTAACCGCTGTTTTAAGTTTCTTGTTGCAAATCAATAGTACACATGAAAATAAGCATTATATATTATCAGAGAAATTGGCATTTTTCTGCTCCTTGATTTTATCTTTCACTCTCAATATATGGGTAAAATCTGTATTCTGTAAGAAAAATTTTCAGAATTGAGAGTCCTCAGTGGTTGATACCTTTTAATGGCTAACTGAAAAGATGGTAACACATTGCAAGCTTTCGAGACTACTCAGGTCTCTTCATCAGGCATATAGACTAATACAAAATCTGAAGTCACATATTTATGCACAATACAGCACAGAAAAAATGCAATAGATGAGACAAGTGACGTGAAGCAGAATTATGATTATGGGAGAGGGAGAAACATAAATATTGAACCAGTTCATAGATAAGGAGTCCGGATGTTTTATTGTCCTCTGATTGGGGTCTCCTAATGTGTTGTGAAGCCCCCACAAGGTCTTAGGAGCAAATTCCTTAATTGATGTAAAAAGACATAAATCCATGCGACACATTCATTCCAGCATTGAGAGTGTCAAAGGTCGTCATAGTGGGGGGTCTGGAAAAATGGATTGTAATCGGGCATATTTTTGTAGTAAAGGTTGTAATTTCCGTGCAGCTCCCCTTAGCACTTCCAGATTTGGGTTGTAGGTGACTACTAGAGGCACCCGGTTGTTTTCTTCTTTAGCTTTGTAATGTAGCAGGTGATTCCTTGACATTCTGGTGGCTCTTGTACTTTGGTTTTCAATTGTTCTTGGATGGTAGCCCTGATTCAAAAAGGTCTTTTTGAGGTGACCAAGGTGTTTGTCTATATCCATGGGGTTGGAACATATACGATTGTATCTGATGGCTTGACTATAGATAATAGAGTTCTTTATGTGTTTTGGATGGAAACTGTCCCATTTAAGGTATGTTGGACGGTCGATTGGCTTCTGATACAGAGATGTCTCTATTTCATTGTTTTTTAGCTTAATGATGGTGTCTAAAAAGTTAATCTCAGTGCTGGATTAGTTGAGTGTTAAAATGATGGTGGGATGAAATTGATTAAACTGTTCGTGGAACATCTTTAGCTGTTGCTCAGACTCCGTCCAGATGATTAAAATATGATCAATGAAGCGGTAGTAGGCCAGGGGCCTGATGGGGCATGAGGACAAAAAGTCGCTTTCAAGCTTGGCCATGAAAAGATTTGCATACTGTGGAGCCATTTTACTTCCCATATCTGTGCCAGTCTCCTGTAGATAGATCTTGTTGTCAAATTCAAAGTAATTGTGGGTGAGGATGAATTTGATAAGTTTCACCACAACATCAGCATCAGTCCCTGTGTTTTCCATGAAGAATTTGCAGGCATTTAATCCATCTTGGTGTGGGATATTAGAGTACAAAGATTCCACATCCATGGTGGCCAGGATGGTTCCTTCTGGTAGAGGACCTATTGCTGCTAGTTTATTCAATAGGTCAGTTGTGTCCTGAATGTAGCTAGGTGTATCCTTCACCAGTGGTTTAAGAATACCCTCTACCCATCCAGATACCTGCTCAGTGAGGGTGCCCACACAAGAAATAATTGGTCTTCCTGGATTTCCAGATTTGTGGATTTTGGGAAGCATGTAGAATGTCCCTATTCTTGGACTCTCTGGTATCAGGTCATCACCGGCTCTTATGGACTGGTCAGGCAGACAAGATACCAACTTGTTTAGTTCCTTGTAATAGTCTGTGTAGGATCCGACTCCAATTTTCTATAGTATCGTGTGTCCATAAGTTGCCTGTTTGCTTCCTTCATGTAGTCTGACGTATTCATCATGACTATTGCACCTCCCTTGTCAGCAGGTTTAATGATGATTTCTTTGTTGGTTTTTAAAGACCGTATGGCCTTTCTCTCCTGGGCACTGATGTTGGATGCTTGTCTCCTGTTAGTGTCTATGATTTTGGATTTTATCAAATGTCTGAAGGAGTCTATATATTTATCCAAATGAGGGTTGCGCCTAGGTGGAGGTGTCCAGTCTGACCTTTTCCTAGTTGTTAGGATCCCTTTTCCTTCGGTCTGAGTGTTTTCTGAATCTTCTGCATCATTGAAATATTCCATCAGGCACAGTCTCCTGAAATAATGTTCCATATCACTGCAGAGTTCAGTTTTATATAGGGCTTTCGTGGGACAAAATGAGAGTCCTCTAGAAAGCACTGCCAGTTCCACTTTGTTGGGTTTATAATCCGAGAGATTGATGACACAGTTAGATGCTTTTGTGTCTGGAATGGAGTGGTTGTCCAAATTGTCAGGTTTTGTATTTGTTTTGTATCTGTTTGTATAGAGTCCTGAATTGAGTCTAGAATCACTGCGTTGAGAAACATGTGATGGTGCCTCCGCAGTGTTGGATGTTGATCTCCATGAGTTCATTCATCCTCATTTTTCACAGTCTTTTACTAGGCATTGCTCCTACTAGCCAGTTTCCTACTCCACACTGATGAGGGGCAATACCCCGAAACAGCTGTCTGTGGATGGATACCATGTTTTGGCATAGGTGGTTTCCTTCATTGGAGACTGCCCTTCCCGTGGTTGTTCCTTCCCGGGGAAAGACCTGGCCAGTCATTGCTTGCGTTGAGAAACATGTGATGGTGTCTCCGCAGCTTGTGTTTTCCATGTTTATGCCTGATGAAGATACCTGAGTAGTCTCGAAAGCTTGCAATGTGTTACCATCTTTTCAGTTAGCCATTAAAAGGTATCAACCACTGCGGACTCTCAATTCCAAATATTTTTCTATCTACTGGCTAACACGGTACAAAGATATACATCTTTCCTGTATTCCTTAAGATGGATTTTTCCAATACTGAACTGAGACGAAAGTTGGTGCTTTCAAAATTCTATGGAAAAAGAGGAAAAGGAGGAGGAGAAGGAGGGAAAAGCACATTTTGCTGCAAGTTCCATAAACCTTTATGAGCACCAACTCTCATCTTCTATGTCAGTAATGGGAAACTCCCTATTCACTGAAGAGTTTATCTGTAAATATTGTTAATGAATGAAAAGTTCAGGAGGAGAAAGAAGCAGATTTCTCTAAGATATCATTTTTTTATGTGCACTTAACTTTTGAAATATGGAAATAGGAATAAAAAATGATGGTAACTACTCTATATAATACAGACAAACCAAAATAGGAAATGCTGGGAATTTGTTTAAGGGCTCATACTTTATACGAGAAACTCGGATGAGTCTCGTACGTCACTACCTGGCACTGCCACCGGCACTCGGTTCATAGCATTTAGCTGCATGTATTTCTATGCAGCTGAACACTCCAATCCAAATGCCGGCGGCAGTGCCGGGTATTGACGTGCGAGACTCGTTCGAGTTTCTCGCATGTGAGTACGAGCCCTAATAGTCAATATTATCAATGAATACAATCATTGCGCATGAGAAATCTCTATTTCCTATGAGACATAAACTTTGCTTGATTTCTTTGATTGTTTAACATTGCATCCACAAACTTCCCAGGGCTCCATGGATTAAGGTGGTGTCTATGAATTTTAATAGTAAAAGAATAATTATAAATAATATATTTTTATTTTTCACTGTCTTATGAATATAACTAAGCATGATCTTTAGTTCTGAATGTACTTAGGGGCAAATCTAGGTTGTCCTGCACCTGGGGCAAAAATTCAGTTTGGTGCTTGCTCCTAGACATAGCTAATGAAGTGGTTTGAGCAGTGTTCATGTGACAGTACATGTGCGATTTCCATACTTATGCGTGCAGCACTTATATTTGCTGACTGACAGGTCTTTCTAATCCTCTAAATGTTCATTGAAAAACTACAGTCCCTTTTTAATTGGAAGAAGCATGTGACCATAAGTATGAAAATATGAAAATCTCAAATGAGTGGTCATGCAGTGATCTCTGGAATCAGCAGGCAAAGCTATATCTGACTGTGAATATACTACACACTGTAATGAATAATGTTCCTAACATAAAGACGGAGTTACCCTTAACTTTTCAGATGGTACAATGCTTTATTAAGACATGTATCATGTTATCTGACACGTTATGGATTGCTACATGTGTACAAGATCATAACCAATAACAGTACATGCATACAAGACCAGAACCATTAACAGTACAGAAATACATCACCAGAACAATCATCAGTACAGGAATACATAACCAGAGCCACCATCACTATATCAATACAGCACAAAGCTTAATACAGCTATCAATTTTAGCATCAGGTCAGCTCCATATACAATTCTATCACATGAATCTACAATTCCCAATATGTACTTTACAACCATCATCAAACTGCCGACTGTACAGGAACCTCTCTACTAATGAGACATAGGCAGTATCACAAATTATTATTACAATAATCATTATTACATTAAGGTGCCTTATACAGTGCTTTGCAGAACTAGTCACCCCCTTGACATTTTTGTGTTTTGCTACCCCACAACCTGGAATTTCACTGTTTTTTTTTGAGAGTTTGCATCAGTTCATGTAAAAGAACATGGCTGCAACTGTGAACATTTGGTTTTCTTTTTATTGTGAAACAAACAAAAAATAAGACAAAATAACAAAACTTCAGTGTGCATAACTATTCACCCCCCACCCCAAATTCACTACGGTATAGAGCCTCCTCTTGTGGCAATTACAGCTGTGAGATGCTTTTGATAAGTTTCTATGGGCTTTCCACATCTTGCCACTGGGATTTTTGTCCATTACTCAAGACGAAACTTCTGCAGCTCCTTCAAGTTAGATAGTTTCCTCTGGTGAACAATAATCTTCAAGCCTGACCACAGATTCTCATTTGGATTAAAAACTAAACTTTGACTAGGCCACTTCAAAACATTTACAAGTTTCCCCTTAAACCACTCAAGTGTTGCTTTAGCAGTGTGCTTTGGGTCATTGTCTTGTTGGAAGGTGAACCTCTCTCCCAGTCTCATATCACTGACATACTGTAACAAGTTTTTCTCAAGACTATCCCTGTGTTCCACACCATCCATCTTTCCCTCGACTTGGACCATTTTTCCTGTTCCTGCTGCTGAAAAATATCTCCATAGCATGATGCTGCCACTACCATGTTTCACTGTGGGGACGGTGTTCTTGGGGTGAGGAATGGTGTTGGTTTGGTACCAGACATAGTGCTTACCTTGTTGGCCAAAATGTTCTATTTTGTTCTCATCTGACCACAGCACATTTCTCCATACATGTGAGGAGTCTCCCACATGTCTTATGGCAAACTCAAAATAAGCCTTAGGCTGGGTTCACATTGCGTTAGGGGGCAATGCGCTGATGGATCCGTTACATAGCGGCACTAACGCTATGTAACAGACCCGTTAACGTCGCCATTGCCTGCAATGAATGTAGCGCATACTAACGCATGCTAAAATCGGCATGCGTTAGCAAGTATGCGTTAATTCATGACGCATCCTCGAATGCTGCATGCAGCGTTTTTGGGTGCGTTAGCAGTAACGCACAGCGAACAGACCCGTTCGCTGTGCATAGAACTGTGTGGGCTAACGCATGGTAGCACATGGTACCTTAGCTCTACCATGCGTTAACGCATACCATTAGCGCTAGGTCCTAAAAGATGTCAAAAATGACATCAGCGTTAGGGCATCCATTTAACGGATCCATTAAACGGATGCCCTTACGCAATGTGAACCTAGACGTACAATTTTTGTGTGTTAGTAAAGGCTTTTTTCTGCCCACCTTCCACCTCTATGGAGTATATGGCTTATAGTGGTCGTATGGACAGATACTCCAGTCTTTGCTTGGGAACTCTGCAGTATCTTCAGTGTTACCTGTGGTCTATTTGCTGCTTCTTGGATTAATGCCCTCCTTGCTCAGGCTAAGAGCTTTGATGGACAGCCCTCTCTTGGCAGGTTTGTCGTGGTACTATGTTCTTTCTATTTGATGATAATGGATTTGATGGTGCTCCAAGGGATCAACAGAGATTGAGATTTTTTTTATAACCCTACCCTAACTTATATTCCTCAACAATTTTGTTCCTGACTTATTTGGAGATATTCTTGGTCTAAATGGTTGATTAGTGGGGCCTCTTGCTTAATGGTGTTTAAACTGACAGACCATATGACACTTAGATTGCTCACAGATGGACTTCGTTTCTCTAAGCCTGTGATTTATGAAGGTAATTGCTTGCCCCAGAAATTTTAGGGGCTTCATCACAAAATGGGTGAATACATATGCACATGCCAATTTTTAGTTACTTGATCCCATAAATATTATTCATGCCTATATTTTCTCATTTCACTTCACTAACTTAGACTATTTGGTGCTGATGAATCACACACAAATCAGTTTGCAAAAATATTTGAACTCATAGTATAATGTAACAAAATAGATAAAAAGTCAAAGAGAGGGAAGGGGGTTACTTTTGCAAGCTTCTGTAGGTGATGTCTTCTCTGATTGGAGTCGGTCAGTTTCTTTTTTGCTCCATCTTGTCCAGATGCCATGTTGACTTTTCATATCCACACCTTGTCTCTGCAGTTTTCCATCTTCTGCAGTCTTCTGCAGTACATCCCCACACAGTTTCCTTAAAAATAACAAGGTCCATATAATACTCCTGAAAAAAAATATGTTCCATATGCTGTGCAGTGCACCTAAATACCTGCCCTCACTGTGGTTTCTGCATACTGTCCTCTCCATTCCATACTGGACCCCTTCTTCACAATGTGCCCCTCATATATTGTGCAGGCTATATTCCATGTCCCCTCCTTACACTCCCACTTCTGCCTACTGTCCCGTTAAATCTGTGCTCTCACACTATCCCCCATGCTGTTCTATCTCTGTAATGCCCTTCCACACTACCCAGCCTCTGTATTGTGCCCCCTCCTCACACTCACTGCATACTGTTCCCCCCAAGCTGTCCATTATCTATATTTTCCTGAACACTACTAAACTGTGCCCCCTTTTACTTTTCTTCCCATACTGTCTCCTTACACTATTCCCCTCAATAATATCCTATTCTACTTACACACCTTCCCCTCATGTGGCTCCCTCTCTATACTACCACCCACTATCACTCTTTGATACTGTGCCCCTCACACTTATTTGGACATATATATTTTCAAAACTACTTTAAATTATATTAGTTATTAGTTAGCTGTCCAGTGACACATTTTCAGGAGGGTGCCATAGTTTTCATCACATTGTACAAATAAGTCCATAGCACAAAAAGTCCATAGCACATTCTCCTGTGACATCCTACCATAGGCTGAGCACCATAGAACAAAATAATTTCTGAATATACTGCCGCATAATGATGTTGCAGTATATAAAACAAGCAATTGATTGATAGCAGGGTCAAGTCCCCTATGTGGACTGAAAAAAGAACCACCCTTAGGCTATGTGCACACGTTGCGGATTTGTGGCGAATCCGCATTGGTTTTTCTGTGTGGAATTGCACCAAATCTACAAATGATTGCTCATGCAAGGTTAATCAATGGGAATCCAGAACTGGTGTGCACATGCTGTGGAAAATTCCGCCCTGATTCGCAACGTTTTATTTTCCGCAGCATGTCAAATCTTTGTGCTGATCTGCAGCATTTTTCTCCATTGAGTTCCATTGAGGCACTCAAATCCACTCAAATCCACAACAAATCCGCAGGTGTCAAAATGTTTGTGGATTTGATGTGGATTTCATGCTGATTTGACTGAAAAACCGCAGATAAATCAGAAGGAGGAAGAGTGTGTGGGCGGAGAATCAAAAATAGAGCCAATCTTGATTAATACTCATCAACAATGGAGGTAGGACTTAAAAGAGGAATTTTTTAATTTTTAATGTAGTACATTCTTAATGAGCTAACAAATCCGCAGACAAAGCCATATCCAAATCCACATGTAAGGCCTGTTTCACATTTGCGTTTCAGGGCGCAGCGACGGCCTGCGCACGGCCGCCGCTAAGCCCTTCCCCCTGCCGCGCCTCCGCCAGTAGCTCAGCCTCCGAGCGCATGACGCTGCATGCGTCATGCGTCCCCTATCTTTATCACTGAGGACGCAGGCCGTGCGCAGTATGCGTTTGGCGGCGCTTGCGTCCTTTTGACGGTGCCCCGAGCACAACCAAATTGCAACAGGTTGCGTTTGTTGCTGGTCGGCGCACCGTCAAAAGGTTGCAGGCGCTGCCAAAAGGCATACTGCGCACGGCCTGCGTCCTCAGTGATAAAGATAGGGGACGCATGCAGCATCATGCGCCCGGAGGCGGAGGTGCAGCAGGGGCGGGGCTTAGCGGCGGCTGTGCGCAGGCCGTCACTGCGCCCTGAAACGCAAATGTGAAACCGGCCTAAATCCGCACAAAAAACACACTGAATTTCCACTGCGCTTTCTGCCAAGAGATGCAGAATCCACACAGAAATATCCCCAGGCATATCTGCAACGTGCGCACATAGCTTTAGGGGTTAGGCAAAAAAAAAATCCTAAGTTGGGTGAAATAAATGCAAATCGGCATTGTTTTGGTGTTTTATTTTTACAATGCTAATTCTGCAGTAAAAATGGCCTGACAATATAATTCTCTGGGTCAGTACAATTACGTTGGTGTCAAATTTGTATAGTTTCTCTTTTTATTACTATTTTAGAGTACTGAACTTTATACTGAATATTGTATTTTATTTATTTGGTATTTTATGTGCTGATCTTTGTGAGAGAACAAATATGAATTTGGTTTTCTTTTTCCATCAACGAGTCTCTTTGAAGGCTTTCCTTTTACATGCTGAACTAGTGTTTTTACTTATACAATTTTGGGCTCGTAGTTTGTTTTTAGGAATTATTATTGCACTTTTTGCAGGACAGCAGCAACTAAAAAAACTGCAATGGTGGTGTTTTGATTTTTGTCCTTTTTCCATTGTTTACCGATCAGGTTGATTAGTTTTATATTTTAATAGATTGGAGTTTCATGGACACCGCAATAGCAAATACATATTTGTTTTACCTTTCACATTTCTTTATTTTTAGCTGGAAAAAAATGAGGGAGATCCAAATTGTTATGTTTTGTTCCATGTGTTTTTATTAAAAAAGAAAGCAAAACTTTTTTCAGTCCCCATAGGGGACTTGAGCCTGGGATAATTATTACTTTTACTGTATACAACAATGCTGCAATATTTTTGTATATCATAAAAATCACAGGAGTGATAATATGACAGGCACAAGCCCCCTGGCTGCTATATCAATCCATTAACACCCCATGATTTTGTTCCTTTGTCATTGTTTGGTGCCGGAACGAATGCTCAGGTCAGTCTGACACTAGCAATGACTGACTGCAGCATTTGAGAGGTAAAAAGCAGCGATCAGCTCCATTTCACTTTTCATGTCAATAATGTCACGATGCTCAAGATCTCCTTTACTTAGGGTATGCATGTAGGGTCGGTGGGCCGGGCTGGGGGGTGGTCCCTCTGTATACCATGCAGTAACGTACAGACACAAGATGGAGGCAAGTTTCGGGTGCAACAGGTCCAAGTTTATTCTCTCGCCATCCACATGATGGCCTCACAGTACACCACAATCCTCTTCAAGGCTCTCCGGTTACAGAACACTTCGACGTACCGTACTTTCAACAGGGACGTATATATACATGCCGTCCCTTTTCACCCTGTGACGCTCTGACAGCTCCGTCACTGTGGCTGCCATAGGCCTGTACACCAACAGTAATTTTACTGGTCATACGTCGTTCCAAATACGGTGTCCTACACCCGGTGCCTCGTCTATACTGCGGTACTTCTTGTCAGGACCACCCCCTTATCTTCCTTTCTCCTCAGTCCCCTGGTTAGGTTTTCCTCACAGTGTACCAACTGTCACAGTGTCCTTGTCACTTGAGCTCCCCCTGGGGACTGGAACTTTCTGGAACCCTTCTGTCAAATTTATAGCTTTCCCGGTTCCCTGTAACTCCACCCCCATGACAAACGGTTTCTTAGCCCTAAGCTGATGTCAAGTCCTGTGCTCACACTCCTCCCGCCCTCTAATGGTCAACCCAAAGTACTGCACGTCACCTACACTTTCCTAGCTGTTTTCCCTTCTGAAATCTAACCAGTCAGTCCGTCCGTCAGGTCACCTTCCCTACATGCACATGCTGCGGATTCTGCTGCGGATTCACAGCAGATTTGGCCCTGTGGATCCGCAGCAGATCCATAAGCAATGTACAGTACCATGTTAGCCAATGGGATTTCAAAACCGCAGTGCACATGCTGCGGATTTTTCCGCGCCGACTTGCTGCGGTTTTAAATCCGCAGCATGTCAATTCTTTCTGCGGATTCTGCAGCGGTTTCACACCTGTTCCATTGTCCAGTTGTCAAACCGCAGGGGAAAACCGCAGGCAAATCCGCAGGTCACTTTACCTGCGGTTTTACCTGCAAATCTGCATGGAAAAATCCACAGGTGAATCCGAACTGTGTGCACTCACCCTAAAACTATTTGCCAATGAGCTAATAGTGTGTACGGTTATGGGAAAGAAAATCCATTTTTAGAAACAAATTTACTGTTTAAAAATTAGGTGAGATTTAAGGGTTAAACAAATAGGCAATAAAAATTGATTTCGTTCTTTTAAACAGTATCTTTTTGCATTTCCCACTTCACTTTCTTGTAAATAGTGAGAAAAAAGTGGGAAAAAATAGAACCTTGCGGTGAACGGCATTAGTGGATAAATATCCTATTATGAGAAGTGGTGATAGCGACGCTGAGGTACTAAGTTTATGAACTTGGCTAAACCCTTTCAACTCCTGTGGTTTCCTGTTTTTAGCTTCTGATTTTAGAAGAAAAAGTCTTCTTCTGGAAAATGTACCAACACCTTTAAAGTTTCTAAAAATGTTCTAATTTGCTGATCATTCCACTGCCTCTACTTTTTCTAATGGAGTGGAAATGATTACAAGGCTACATTTATAAAGGAAATTATTTTTATAATTCATCAAAAACCTTGTTTTTTTAATTATTTTAAGGGATATTCTTGTGAAAGCTATAATTTGCCATATGGATTGTTATCTAATCACGTTATCTGATGTTTAGTGGCTTGCATGGTAACAAATCAGGAATACTCTGGGTCAAGA
Source organism: Dendrobates tinctorius (assembly GCF_039654945.1). Lineage (NCBI taxonomy): Eukaryota > Metazoa > Chordata > Amphibia > Anura > Dendrobatidae > Dendrobates > Dendrobates tinctorius. The sequence goes on from NW_027361714.1 coordinate 36,438,794, forward strand.
CTTCAAAGGGCCGATTTAGCAAAGTGTTATTGTGTAAACCACTTTGAAAAGTTGCCAAATACTTATGTACAATGTGAGGTTGTGCAATAAAGGCGTAACGTTTGACCTTTTCACATCAGTGAAGAAAAATTTCTAAAAAACAAATCAAACATTCATATTGCACTTTTCTCACAATTGACTTAAAACATGGGAGTGGGAGAAGCATGGATGGGAAAAGGAATGGTGACATCTGCCTGCTGAAAGCACCAAATCTTACACCTGAAATGCTACTCCAGTCCCTCGGTGGAGTAGCATTTCTGCATTTCAGGCAAGGTACATCAAGGTGCGTGACACTGAGATGAGAAGGTGAGCTACAATGGGTACGGAAAGTATTCAGACCCCTTTAAATTTTTCACCCTTTGTTTCATTGCAGCCATTTGGTAAATTTCAAAAAGTTAATTTTTTTCTCATTAATGTACATTCTGCACCCCATCTTGACTGAAAAAAAACAGAAATGCAGAAATTTTTGGAAATGTATTAAAAAAGAAAAATTGAAATATCACATTCATATTCAAACCCTTTGCTCAGTATTGAGTAGAAGCACCCTTTTGAACTAGTATAGCCATGAGTCTTCTTGGGAATGATGCAACAAGTTTTTCACACTTGGATTTGGGGATTCTCTGCCAATCTTCCTTGCAGATCCTCTCCAGTTCCGTCAGTTTGGATGTGAACGTTGATGGAATTTTCAGGTCTCTCCAGAGATGCTCAATTAGGTTTAGATCAGGGCTCTGGCTGGGCCAGTCAAGAATGGTCGCAGAGTTGTTCAGAAGCCGCTCCTTTGTTATTTTAGCTGTGTTCTTAGGGTCATTGTCTTGTTGGTAGGTGAACCTTCGGCCAAGTCTGAGGTCCAGAGCACTCTGGAAGAGGTTTTCATCCAGGATATCGCTGTACTTGGCTGCATTCATGTTTCCTTCAATTGCAACCAGTTATCCTTCCCTGCAGCTGAAAAATGCCCCCACAGCATGATGCTGCCTCCATCATATTTCACTATTGGGATTGTATTAGGCAGGTGATGAGCAGTGCCTGGTTTTGTCCACATATACCACTTAGAATTATCACCGAAAAGTTCTGTCTTCATCTCATCAGACCAGAGAATCTTATTTCTCATAGCCTGGGACTCCTTCATGTGTTTTTTACCAAACTCTATGCAGGCTTTCATACAGCTCTGGCAAAAATTAAGAGACCATCACATCCAAACCCTGCCATGGGCAGCCCATTCTCCAGACATGAACCCCATTGAAAACCTCTGGAATGTAATCAAGAGGATGATGGATAGTCACAAGCCATCAAACAAAGAAGAACTGCTTAAATTTTTGCTCCAGAAGCAGTGTGAAAGACTGGTGGAAAGCATGCCAAGACACATGAAAGCTGTAATTTAAAAATCTTGGTTATTCCACAAATTATTGATTTCTGAACTCTTCTTGAGTTAAAACATTAGTATTGTTTCTAAATTATTATGAACTTGTTTTCTTTGCATCATTTGAGGTTTGAAAGCACTGTTTCTTTTTTTTAATTTTGACCATCTATCTTTTTCAGAAAAAAACAAAACACAATTTATTGCTTGGAAATTTGGAGACATGTTGTCAGAAGTTTGTAGACTAAAAGAACAATTTACATTTACTCAAAAATATACGTATAAAGAGAATAATATGACATATTTAACATTTGGAAGTGGTCTCTTAATTTTTGCCAAAGCTGTATGTCTTGCACTGAGGAGAGGCTTCTGTCAGGCCACTCTGCCATGAAGGCCCGACTGGTGGAGGGCTGCAGTGATAGAAGACTTTGTGGAACTTTCCCCCATCTCCCTACTGCATCTCTGGAGCTCAGCCACAGTGATCTTGGGGTTCCTCTTTATCTCTCTCACCAAGGCTCTTCTTCCTTGATTGCTCAGAATAGCTGGACAGCCATATCTAGGAAAGCTTCTTGTGGTTCCAAACTTCTGCCATTTAAAGGATTATGGAGACCACTGTGCTCTTAGGAACCTTGAGTACTGCAGAAATTCTTTTGTAACCTTGGCCAGATGTGTGCCTTGCCACAATTCTGTCTCTTAACTCATTGGCCAGTTCCTTTGACCTCATGATTCTCATTTGGTCTGACATGTACTGTGAGCTGTGAGGTCTTATATAGACAGGTGTGTGACTTTCAAAATCAAGTCCTATCAGTTTAATTAAACACAGCTGGACTCCAAAGAAGGAGTAGAACCATCTCAAGGAGGATCACAGGGAAAAGGACAGCATGTGACTTAAATATAAGTGTCTGAGCAAAGGGTCTGAATACTTATGACATGTCATATTTCAGTTTTCCTATTTTAATAAATTTGCAAAAATTTTTACATTTCTGTTTTTTTCAGTCAAGATGGGGTGCAGAGTGTACATCAATGAGAAAAAAGAACTCTTTTGAATTTACCAAATGGCTGCAATGAAACAAAGAGTGAGAAATTATAGGAGATCTGAATACTTTCCACACCCACTGTACTTGTGCTCATGTGACTTCCCACTCTAACCTCTGACTTTGTAGTATCTGGACAGAGTACGGTATGCATGCTATGAGAATTCATAAGTCTGCAATCACAGAGGGTCACTAGAGACTCTTAGCAGAAGACTGGAAAACTCCTTTAATTTAATAAATTCTTACACTCAAGCACAGCACGTTTTATTATAGCAGTCCTAAAAAGACATTTTTCCCTCCTAAGTATTTAAACTTATTAACTTATCTTTGTCTGTAAGCGGTGATTCACGCAAATCTATTTAGACATAAACTTCTAACACCCACAGGGTTTACTTGTCTAGCCATGCTTATAGATAGAAATGGCTTCAACTATTATCCTTATAAAAGTAGCAGAATAGTCAACAATATCTCAATATTGTTGTCTTGTGGCTACTTAAATGCCTCAGTACGCTGCAAAACCTTTTCAATTAAATGCTGAACGGGCTCCTCCCGTAAACTGACAGGTTAATTGCCTAATAATACATAAGTAGCATATTGAAGACAGGTGTTCAAAAGACAAGTCACAGCTGGTGACTTAGAGCCAAATATTCCTCTATTTGTGTGTATGTTTCTTCAATATTGTGTAAAGATTTTGTGGGTGTTTTATTTCCTGTACTCGCAAATTTTAGATTTTGTATTGGGGCTTGTAATTTATGAGATATCCATGGGTGACATAGATTTGATTTTCACAAATACTAAAAGTTATACCAAATTTATTAAGAGATGCAAATGTAAGGGGTTACAAAGGATGTTTTGTTCCCCTAACCCCTTAAGTATGTCCCTGTAACTGTGTACGTAACATTTGACTAATGTATATATTAATGTTGCTTTGATATGTATGTGTGTATATATATATATATATATATATATAATGTCCAGTGTGATTTTTGTGATTGTGCTGCACACTGTATCTAATAGGGAAAGTGCAGTGTATAGTTTAGACACTAGATGGAGGCGTAGAGGTCTTTAGTGTAAGTCACCCTGTAAATAGTTAAACACATAGGAGGGGTTAGCTGGGGAGTAAGGTAGGAAAGCTACCTGTTTTGAGTTAGTCGGGCTAGGGAGCTGAAAGAGCCCAGTTGGGGCCAGGGAGCTCCTTAGGTGCTCGGGTGGGCTATAGGCCCGGGCTGCGCACTATCCCCGCAACGTTCAAATGTGTACCCAGCCATCCAGGGTACACAGGGAAGAGTGAGGTACAGCATATCCCTCAGTACACAGAAAGAGAGGGAAGAAGGAAAAAAGCAGAGGAAGGCAGAAAGGTCACCGTAAAAGTGTACGGGCAGGTTGCTCCAGATGTGGTGCAAAACTCCATGTGCTGAATCTCTTTTGTTCGGGGTAAAGCGGACAGGAGAGTGCTTCTCAGTAGTGACACTGTTTGAGGAGAATGCTAAGGGGCAGTATAAGACGCCCCGATCTGCGGAAACACTTAGTGATGAAGTAAATGATGAAGGAAAAGATGAAGTGATGTGCTGTTCATACTGTGATGAAAATGCTGTGCTGTGTTCTGAAGTGAATAAAACCACTCAGTTAAGAGTTGCCCTGGACTGTGTCTCCATTGATTGTGAACCGGGAAGATCTGTATGCCAGTGCAGCAGAGGGGACACGGACAGCACAGTGAGTACTGGTTGTACCATGCAAAATGAGAGGTACCGTTTTCCTGTAGAGGGAGGCCAGGGTAAACAATGCTCTAGAAACTCAGCCACGACTACTACCCTGGCAGTACTCAGGGGAAGGAAACCATTTCCGAAACGTACGTCGGGGCTTTTGCAGAGCGTGGTGTCCAGTGTCCCTCTCTTCCCCTGGTATGTGGTTAGCGTTCCTGGCCTGAGCAATATTATCCCTGGTCTCAGCAATATTATTTTATCTCTGTTAGCTGATCAGTTGGGGATTATACCCTTTATTTTACTATTAACTGTTCCGCTATTTATTATGGTATTTTGATTATTTGTCTGCTATGGCCCCTTATATATTTATTTAAGGGATATAACCATTTCCACTAACAGTTACTATGTGATAAGAATCTGGGAATCAGTGTTTTACATGCACTCTGCACCTTGTCACTCTGATTCTCTTTTTGTGTCACTCTTCTTTGCCACTGTGCCATTTTAACCTGTGTCTCCAATAAAATATTTGCGATTTTTCATTCTATTTTGGACGTCTATACACTGGTTCTTTCTCTCTAGCTCCTCCTTGGAGCTCCATGGGAGTACCTCCTCTCCCAAGACACACATCCCACTGACTCTCCAGACAAGCTTTTTAACCCAGACCATGTGATGATCACCTGACAGTTACCTCATCATAGGTCCTGTTAACACACATGCCAGTTCTGGCTCTGCAGGAGGAGATATGGTAAGCACCCCTCCTCCCACTCTATGAGAGCTCACATAAAACTAGCCCATGTATGCAGCTTTCTTTAATCCTTCCAACACCTAGTAAACTGGAGGAAAAATATCCTGGTTTTTATACCACTGACGTCAACATACGCATTGACACATATCTCCCTTCGTACACTGTGCCAGTGACCCTGTCACAATATATACTATATACTGTGTATATACACTGCTCAAAAAAAATAAAGGGAACACTTAAACAACAGAATATAACTCCAAGTAAACTTCTGTGAAATTAAACTGTCCACTTAGGAAGCAACACTGATTGACAATAAATTTCACATGCTGTTGTGCAAATGGAGTAGACAACAGATAGAAATTATTGGCAATTATCAAGACCCACTCAATAAAGGAGTGGTTCTGCAGGTGGGGACCACAGACCACATCTCAGTACCAATGCTTTCTGGCTGATGTTTTGGTCACTTTTGAATGTTGGTTGTGCTTTCACATTCGTGGTAGCATGAGACGGACTCTATAACCCACATAAGTGGCTCAGGTAATGCAGCTCATCCTGGATGGCACATCAATGCGAGCTGTGGCAAGAAGGTTTGCTGTGTCTGCCACCGTAGTGTCCAGAGGCTGGAGGTGCTACCAGGAGACAGGCCAGTACACCAGGAGAAATGGAAGGGGCTGTAGGAGGGCAACAACCCAGCAGCAGGACCGCTACCTCAGCCTTTGAGCAAAAAGGAAGAGGAGGAGCACTGCCAGAGCCCTGCAAAATGATCTCCAGCAGGCCACAAATGTGCATGTGTCTGCAAAAGCGGGTTAGAAAATGACTTCATGAGGATGGTCTGAAGGCCTGACGTCCACAGATGGGGGTTGTACTCACAGCCCAACAGTGTGCAGGATGCTTGGTATTTGCCATAGAACACCAGGATTGGCAAATTTGCCACTTGCGCCCTGTGCTCTTCACAAATGAAAGCAGGTTCACACTGAGCTCATGTGACAGAGTCTGGAGACGCCGTGGAGAGCGATCTGCTGGTTGCAACATCCTTCAGCATGACCAGTTTGGCATTGGGTCAGTAATGGTGTGGGGTGGCATTTCTTTGGAGGACCGCACAGCCCTCCATGTGCTCGATGGTCCATGCTCAGCCGGTATCTACTCCCTGTTCAACATGTCATCTATAGTAGTACTGATACTGCCAGGTCTGTCATTGCTTGCCCTCCACTCCAAGACAGTGCCTTGCCTGCCCTGTCCTAACTCTCTGCTGTGTGGCTTTACCACTCATTGCAGAGCCATGCCAGCCACACATCTCTTGGCTGCCAACTGTGTATTATAGTGTTAGACCGTACTGCTGCTGGGAGGGTTTCCATTACTGGCCCTACACTGCCATACACCTCCTTGCCTTCTTAATCCTAATTCTCTACCATGCAAATTTGTCATTGCCACTGCAACTGAACAGCCATGCCAACCGCACATCTCCTAGTCACTCACTGGATTTTAGAGTGCTAATGCAAGGTCAGCAGATGCTGGACCTACACTGCCAGACATCTCCTTGCCTTCTTGTAATTTTTTACAATGAGGCTTCAGCCAGCCACATTTCCCCATGCTGCTCACTGTGTTTTATAATGCTAAAACATACAGATGTTGCCTTGCTATATTCTAATCATGTACCTTTTGCCTAACAATGCCACTGCAGGCTGCCTATTGTATTTTACAGTGTTAAAGGAAATCTGTCATCCCATTTTTGCTCTATGAGCTGCAGCCACTGCCATCAGGGGCTTATCTACAGCATTCTGTAATGCTGTAGATAAGCCCCCGATGTAACCTGAAAGATAAGAAATGCAAGTTAGATTATACTCACCTGGGGGTCTGGTGCGGTCCGGCGCTTCCCATCTTCTAGCGATGACTTCCTCCTTCTTACTTCTGCTGCGGCTCCTGTGCAGGTGTACTTTATCTTCCCTGTTGAGGGCAGAGTAAAGTACTGCAGTGTGCAGGCGCCTGACCTCTCTGACCTTTCCCAGTGCCTGTTCACTGTAGTACTTTACTCTGCCCTCAATAGGGCAGAGAAAGTACGCCTGCGCAAGAACCGCGGCAGAAGTGAGAAGGAGGACGTCATCGCTAGAAGATGGGAGGTGCCAGACCAGACCGCGACACCCACTGCACCCAACCGCGTCCCCCGGTGAGTATAATCTAATTTGATTTTCTTATCTTTCAGGTTTCATCGGGGCTTATCTACAGCATTACAGAATGCTGTAGATAAGCCCCTGATGGCGGTGGCCACATCTCATAGAGCAAAAATGGGGTGACAGATTCCCTTTAAACCATTCTGCTGCTATGAAGGCTGATGTTTTTAACCCTTAGCTGCCAGACATCTCCTTTCCTGCCCCTTTGTAATTCTTTACCGTGCGTCTTCTGCCACAGCACATTAATGCTATCCACATTATCTCCTGGCTGCCTGCCCACTGTGTTTTATAGTACTAGAATATACATCTGATGCAAAATGTACTCTTTTGAGGGTATATAAATATGAAACAGTTAATTTTTGTAAGGGCTTGGCAACAAGCCATTGCTTCTTCACAGTTTTCTGCTTCTTTAAAAAAATAGATATGGTAATTTTTGGATGATTTGACAAAGGCCTTTGCTATTGCTTAAATGTTTTGTGAATAACAAACCTGTTGCTAATACCAAAAAAGTACATTTTTCACTCCTAATTGCTTCTTCTCATACAAAGCAGCACACTTCTTTTGCCGGCCTAAATAGCGGGAACATTTTTGTGAAAAAGCTTTTGCTACTTTACTTAACAAAAAAAGCTTTTGATAGCTCACAGAGATAATTTTTCTCCTCTGTGTGAAAAAAACCATGGCTTCTTCCATTTGCAGTGTCCGTGAATAAACACCAGCAAGGCAGGCATCTGCCCTCAGTAGGGTATCATTTTTGTACCGTTTATACAGTTCAAGTAGCTAACGAAGTCTGAAACTTCTGTGTATGGTTTGCATTACAGAGCTCAATGCAGGTTCAATTCACACCTAGAATACCTCAGTGAGCTATACATGTATTTCCCAGGCTTCTCAGTATTGCAATTTGAATCAAATTTTTTGGGAAAATTTGGGTCATCACTGGTGTATACCTTAAAGGTCTTTTCCCATGAACAAAGTACATTTTACTTAATAGATCTTTGAATAAAGATTGGTTGTGTTAAAAAAAGATATTCCTGTGCTGAGAAAATCATATGTATGTGCCCCAGCTGTGCACTGTATAATGGCTGTGAATGATCATTCTGGAACATCACCTGGGCAGGTAGGAAGCAAAAAAGAGTATACAGACATTACAGCAGGGGATCCACCAATGATTCTTCTTGTGAGGCAAAACATTTCACTGCCTGTTTATAATAAAAGATTTTCCTCAAAGAAAGAATTAGATGTAATCCCCTGCTGTAATGTCTGTATACTCTTTTGAGTCCTCCCCTGCCCAGGAGCTGTGTTATAACCAGACCGTGTCCCTGCACGGTCAGGCACAGCCATTACACAGTACGCAGCAGGGGCACATTTATAAGATCATCTCAGCACAGGAACATTTTTTTAAATGCCACCAATTGTGTAACTTATTCTTATTCAAAGATGTATTGATTAAAATATTGATTAATATTAACTTTGTTCATGGGAAAATCCCTTTAATAATTGTAACTCCTTTTAGTTCAAAACATTGGTCTTCATAAATTCCTCCCACAGTATTTGTTGTATATGTTGCATGCTCTTAATTACCTCTTCCTAGACCACCCACATATTCTTCCTAGACCACCCACATATGCCTCTTCTACCATCCACCATTATAATTACCAAAATTGTAAGTAGATTTTGTGTTAGCCCCATTTCTTTTTTTCTAAATGTTTCTGGAAAATTTGGGACTATTGACAACTATGCACATTGGTAATTTTTTGCTGTTACATTTTATTAGCTCAGACAGCATTAAGTTAAATTTATGGAGATAGTTGGCTCTTTTTGGCCACGTTCACACATTCAGTATTTGGTCAGTATTTTACATCAGTATTTGTAAGCCAAAATGAGCTACTGGGTGAAAAATACAGAAGGGGTGATGTGTTTCTATTATACTTTTCCTTTGATTGTTCTGTAAGAGGTACTGGAAGTAAGATTCGTTGGATGCAGTGAAGAGCCGGAGACAGAGAAGGGGTTAACAGGATTTACTAAAACAGGCTATTATCATACAAGGACTACTTCACACAGGGAGAAGAGATCAGCAACTGCAATAACAGGATTTGAATACAAACAAAATATTTGAGAAGAAGGTCCACAAAAAAGACAGCTTATCACTTGCAGTTCTTGTTGGGGAGAGGCTGGAATATCTCCCGCCGGTGTGGTAAGTCGTGGACAATGTCTCTGGCTCTGCTACAGAGGAACGAAAAGCACTGTCTCCTGATCGTGCCGATGTATCCGGTCCTGCTTGGCTTGAGTGCACTGGAACGAAGAAACAGTCTCTTTTGTGGATTCCTCTGGAATTATGCCGAAACCAAACCGCATGCACGCTCGCAGGCCGCGGCAGCGTGCAAATCTCTGAAGTAGTCCCTAGGAATGGAGCAAAGAAGGGTCCGAGGACAGCTCAGTAAGAGCACAGTCAGTTTGCCAGTCAGAATGCTGGAGGATGAATGATGTGGGGTTAGCAGTCGGAGCAGTGGGGACGTAGTAAACCTTCTCCTTGATCTTCTGTCACCTTCCCGCCAAATCTCCCTCATTCCCATGCTCAGTCCCTTTTAACTTCCCCACGCCCCCTGCTGTCCCATGCAAAGGTCCTACCCTCCCAGAAGAACTGTTCCCCGACAACAGGCAACAATGGTGACATTCCGGATAGTTCTGGCGCCAAAGTGCACCGTAAACTGCTGATTCTGTCCCAGCTCGTCTCCTTACAGTTCCACCCCTGGTGTTGTCTTACAAATACTAGACCTAGTTGAGAAAATTAATCATAATGACCACAAGCCACCATATGTTTATCACTTTTCTAGAGGTTTTTAAAACTAAAGATTAATGTATTTATGGCATAAAGCAGGGATCAAGGTTGCAGATATAATTAATGCCAATAAAAAGCAACATAGTGAAAACCTGAAATGGCTACTTAACAAAGAACAATAGAATTTATTTGGACAACCACCTTCATGTTACATACTCACCGATCCTACCTCCAGCAGTGAGCGCCGCTTAATAATGGTGATCTTTCTGTATTGGACTGCAATGCAACTTGATTCTTTTTCCCTCTGCACAATGGTTCTCCTTTTCCCTCCAAACATGGCAGATGTTCATTGCTTCTTGGTCACATGCCTTTCATTTCACACAATGTTCCGTGTTAGGTTGCCTAAAAGTCCGAAACTTTGGATGGCATGAGACTAGACAAGATCTTTGAGCCAGAACTTCTCAGTCTGTCATCTTCTGTTGATTGAGATACAACCGTTCTCTTATATTGAATTGGTTGACGGTAACTTATTCATACTTCCCAATTCTGATCTCTACTTTTTTAGGTTTTATTTCTGGCTCTCCTTTTTATTTGCTGACTGACTTGTGGTAATTGTCTTCCACCCTTCTTACCACGGTATCCTATTTCCACACCTCTACCACTAATGTCAGCCTATTCTGGGGACCACGTCCTGTGGATCTCCTATAGTGAAGTCCACATTTCCATATGGAGTAAGGGGCGAATTCTAGGACATTCCACATTTTAGTCTAGCATGTTAAAGTTAGCATAGAATTTAAGTTTTGACCCTGTAATCTGACTATAATGCACCTATGAATTTATCATCATGATGTGCAGTAGGATATTAATAGAAAATAATTATGGGATAGTCTGAAAGGTAGGATTTCACAATATTCACTACAATTTCGAATACCCGCACATGGGATTTGCAGCTCTATAAGGAAATATCCATTAAAAAACTCTAAAATTCTCAAATGTTATCGGTGAAAAAAGTCAGTGCACCTGTCATACAAGTCAGGAAGATCAGTCGCGCCAGATTTCAAGGAAACATCTGGTGTTTTACAGATCATGAGAAACACAACAAACTAGAAAGGGAATCTCCCTATGTGTTCAGGTATAAATAGCTCCATTAAAATAAACAGTGTCTGAAAAAGAGGGGCACAGCTTGAAGGCACAGATGCCAGTACCACACATGTGGTAAGAGGAAGTGGCTATAAATTATTTTTATAACTTGTCAGCAGAGCAATAGAAACGTGAGAGTCATAATACAGTAGACTGTCAGATTGTTAATGCACTTCTCATCTTTATGCCAGGAGATCAGATAAATATGACAGTATTGAGTACTGCAGCCAGAGGCGTAGCTAGGGTTTTGGTTCAAGGGAGTGAAACTTCTCAGTGGGCCCCTAACCAGGTAACTTTGATTACAACTGGGTGACGCAGCCTAATACTGGATGTAGGAGAACATCAGCAGATGACTGCGCTGTTCTTGAAAATATTCTCTATACAAAAACAAACATTGAATTTACCACCATTTGGTCAGTGGTAAATACTAGTACTACGGAGAATATAAGTGACCAACTGAAGAGCCCTCAGAAAGTTGTGGGAAGCAGGGTGTGTTGCAGTCCGTGCTGCCGAGATAAACAAATCACCTGGGATGCAAGATGTTGTAGCAGTGTACTCCTTTATTTCCTCCTACGCGTTTCGGCGCCCTTCCTGGCACCTTCCTCAGGGATATTACTGAAGAGCCCGGCATTTCCCGGGAATTGACACCTCTCCATTATTAAGCCGGGCTTGATGCCACCTTACAATAGAAAGGTGGCATCAACCCTCAACTATTACACCATATGCCACCCGCTTCAGGGCAGTGGGAAGAGAGAGGCTAAGTGCCAGAATTGGCGCATCTTAGAAATGCGCCATTTCTGGGGTGGCTGGGGGCAGATGCTTGTAGCCGGGGGGGGGTCAATCACCATGGTCCCTTCCTAGGCTATGAATACCTGCCCCCAGTCGCTGGCTTTCCCTCTCTGGCGCATAAAATTCCTAGCCCACACCATTTTTTCCCTCAAAAAATAATTTATTAATTACATACATGTCCCATAATTTGCACACACACTACACTAATTGAATTGGCCACTGTCATCTATACATCTAACTATTCTGCATCTGTTTACTGTATGTAAACCATGTCTTCTATCCTGTCGGCTCCTGCATTGATTTCACAGAAGCCGACAAATGAATTACCGGTTATTCTTCTATGTATTTCTGTATGAAATATAAAGATATATATACATATATATATATTCTGTATATATCTATAATAATAAATGCGCTAAGCAGCTTTCATCCGGTTGTAATGCAGCTTCCGTTCGGTTGTAATTTGGTGACGTCACATCCACCACACACCTCTTGCCATGTTAACCCTCAACACACACTCCTCTCAACACACACACCTCCTCAACACACATTCCTCTCACCTTTCACCATCACCACTCACGTCCCCCCCTCTTTCACTCCACATACGACCCTTTCTCTCACTCCGTCTCTCATACTCATGCCTTCTTGGATCCCGATGTCGTCCACGCCGGCGACATGTTCTTGCGGCGATGCCATCTTGGATCGGCGAAATCCCGCGATACTCAAGATGGTGTCGCCGCAAGAACATGTCGCCGGCGTGGACGCCATCGGGATCCAAGATGGCGTCGACGAAATCTCGCGAGATTTCGCCGACGCCATCTTGGATCCCATGGAATTTCGTCATTTACCTCACGCCGTCTTGCTGTGCGGACGTGTTGCCTTGTTCCTCTGCCTGTTCACTGCCAGTGTCTAATTACAGGGCCAATTTGCCTCTACCACTTCATAACTACTGATGGGCAATTACAGGGCCAATTTGCCTCTACCACTTCATAACTACGGCTGGGCAATTACAGGGCCAATTTGCCTCTACCACTTCATAACTACGGCTGGACCATTACAGGGCCAATTTACAGCTACCACTTCATAACTACTGCTGGGCCATTACAGGACCAATTTGCCTCGACCACTTCATAACTACTGCTGGGCAATTACAGGGCAAATTTGCCTCTACCACTTCATAATTACTGCTGGGCAATTACAGGGCCAATTTGCAGCTACCACTTCATAACTACTGCTGGGCAATTACAGGGCCAATTTGCCTCTACCACTTCATAACTACTGCTGGACCATTACAGGGCCAATTTGCCGCTACCACTTCATAACTACTGCTGGTCAATTACAGGGCCAATTTGCCGTTACCGCTTCATAACTACAGCTGGGCAATTACAGGGCCAATTTGCCGCTACCACTTCATAACTACTGCTGGGCAATTACAGGGCCAATTTGCTGCTACCACTTCATAACTACTGCTGGGCAATTACAGGGCCAATTTGCCGCTACCACTTCATAACTACTGTTGGGCAATTACAAGGCCAATTTGCCGCTACCACTTCATAACTACTGCTGGGCAATTACAGGGCCAATTTGCCACTACCACTTCATAACTACTGCTGGGCAATTACAGGGCCAATTTGCCACTACCACTTCATAACTACTGCTGGGCAATTACAAGGCTAATTTGCAGTTACCACTTCATAACTACTGCTGGGCAATTACAGGGCCAATTTGCCGCTACCACTTCATAACTACTGCTGGGCAATTACAGGGCCAATTTGCCTTTACCACTTCATAACTACTGCTGGGCAATTACAGGGCTTATTTGCCGCTACCACTTCATAACTACTGCTGGGCAATTACAGGGCCAATTTGCCACTACCACTTCATAACTACTGCTGGGCAATTACAGGGCCAATTTGCCACTACCACTTCATAACTACGGCTGGGCAATTACAGGGCCAATTTGCCATTACCACTTCATAACTACTGCTGGGCAATTACAGGGCCAATTTGCCGCTACCACTTCATAACTACTGCTGGGCAATTACAGGGCCAATTTGCCTCTACCACTTCATAACTACTGCCTGGCAATTACAGGGCCAATTTGCCACTACCACTTCATAACTACTGCTGGGCAATTACAGGGCCAATTTGCCGCTACCACTTCATAACTACTGCTGGGCAATTACAGGGCCAATTTGCCATTACCACTTCATAACTACTGCTGGGCAATTACAGGGCTAATTTGCTGTTACCACTTCATAACTACTGCTGGGCAATTACAGGGCCAATTTGCCGCTACCACTTCATAACTACTGTTGGGCAATTACAGGGCCAAATTGCCGCTACCACTTCATAACTACTGCTGGGCAATTTCAGGGCCAATTTGCCGTTACCACTTCATAACTACTGCTGGGCAATTACAGGGCCAATTTGCCGCTACAACTTCATAACTACTGCTGGGCAATTACAGGGCCAATTTGCCGCTACCACTTCATAACTACTGTTGAGCAATTACAGGGCCAATTTGCCGCTACCACTTCATAACTACTGCTGGGCAATTTCAGGGCCAATTTGCCGTTACCACTTCATAACTACTGCTGGGCAATTACAGGGCCAATTTGCCGCTACCACTTCATAACTACTGTTGGGCAATTACAGGGCCAATTTGCCGCTACCACTTCATAACTACTGCTGGGCAATTTCAGGGCCAATTTGCCGTTACCACTTCATAACTACTGCTGGGCAATTACAGGGCCAATTTGCCGCTACAACTTCATAACTACTGCTGGGCAATTACAGGGCCAATTTGCCTCTACCACTTCATAACTACTGCTGGGCAATTACAGGGCCAATGTGCCTCTACCACTTCATAACTACTGCTGGGCAATTACAGGGCCAATTTGCCGCTACCACTTCATAACTACTGCTGGGTAAATACAGGGCCAATTTGCCACTACCACTTCATAACTACTGCTGGGCAATTACAGGGCCAATTTGCCACTACCACTTCATAACTACGGCTGGGCAATTACAGGGCCAATTTGCCATTACCACTTCATAACTACTGCTGGGCAATTACAGGGCCAATTTGCCGCTACCACTTCATAACTACTGCTGGGCAATTACAGGGCCAATTTGCCTCTACCACTTCATAACTACTGCTGGGCAATTACAGGGCCAATGTGCCTCTACCACTTCATAACTACTGCTGGGCAATTACAGGGCCAATTTGCCGCTACCACTTCATAACTACTGCTGGGCAAATACAGGGCCAATTTGCCTCTACCACTTCATAACTACTGCCTGGCAATTACAGGGCCAATTTGCCACTACCACTTCATAACTACTGCTGGGCAATTACAGGGCCAATTTGCCGCTACCACTTCATAACTACTGCTGGGCAATTACAGGGCCAATTTGCCATTACCACTTCATAACTACTGCTGGGCAATTACAGGGCTAATTTGCTGTTACCACTTCATAACTACTGCTGGGCAATTACAGGGCCAATTTGCCGCTACCACTTCATAACTACTGTTGGGCAATTACAGGGCCAAATTGCCGCTACCACTTCATAACTACTGCTGGGCAATTTCAGGGCCAATTTGCCGTTACCACTTCATAACTACTGCTGGGCAATTACAGGGCCAATTTGCCGCTACAACTTCATAACTACTGCTGGGCAATTACAGGGCCAATTTGCCGCTACCACTTCATAACTACTGTTGAGCAATTACAGGGCCAATTTGCCGCTACCACTTCATAACTACTGCTGGGCAATTTCAGGGCCAATTTGCCGTTACCACTTCATAACTACTGCTGGGCAATTACAGGGCCAATTTGCCGCTACCACTTCATAACTACTGTTGGGCAATTACAGGGCCAATTTGCCGCTACCACTTCAGAACTACTGTTGGGCAATTACAGGGCCAATTTTCCGCTACCACTTCATAACTACTGCTGGGCAATTACAGGGCCAATTTGCCGCTACCACTTCATAACTACTGCTGGGCAATTACAGGGCCAATTTGCCGCTACCACTTCATAACTACTGCTGGGCAATTACAGGGCCAATTTGCCGTTACCACTTCATAACTACTGCTGGGCAATTACAGGGCCAATTTGCCGCTACCACTTCATAACTACTGCTGGCCAATTTCAGGGCCAATTTGCCATTACCACTTCATAACTACTGCTGGGCAATTACAGGGCCAATTTGCCGCTACCACTTCACAACTACTGCTGGGCAATTACAGGGACAATTTGCCGTTACCACTTCATAACTACTGCTGGGCAATTACAGGGCCAATTTGCCGCTACCACTTCATAACTACTGCTGGGCAATTACAAGGCCAATTTGCCGCTACCACTTCTAACTACTGCTGGGTAATTACAGGGCCAATTTGCCGCTACCACTTCAAAACTACTGCTGGGCAATTACAAGGCCAATTTGCCGCTACCACTTCATAACTACTGCTGGGCAATTACAAGGCCAATTTGCCGCTACCACTTCTAACTACTGCTGGGTAATTACAGGGCCAATTTGCCGTTACCACTTCATAACTACTGCTGGGTAATTACAGGGCCAATTTGCCGCTACCACTTCATAAGTACTGCTGGGCAATTACAGGGCCAATTTGCCACTACCACTTCATAACTACTGCTGGGCAATTACAGGGCCAATTTGCCGCTACCACTTCATAACTACTGCTGGGCAATTACAGGGCCAATTTGCCTCTACCACTTCATAACTACTGCTGGGCAATTACAGGGCCAATTTGCCTCTACCACTTCATAACTACTGCTGGGCAATTACAGGGCCAATTTGCCGCTACCACTTCATAACGACTGCTGGGCAATTACAAGGCCAATTTGCCGCTACCACTTCATAACTACTGCCTGGCAATTACAGGGCCAATTTGCACTACCACTTCATAACTACTGCTGGGCAATTACAGGGCCATTTTGCCGCTACCACTTCATAACTACTGCTGGGCAATTACAGGGCCAATTTGCCGTTACCACTTCATAACTACTGCTGGGCAGTTACAGGGCCAATTTGCCGTTACCACTTCATAACTACTGCTGGGCAATTACAGGGCCAATTTACCGCTACCACTTCATAACTACTGTTGGGCAATTACAGGGCCAATTTGCCACTACCACTTCATAACTACTGCTGGGCAATTACAGGGCCAATTTGCCGCTACCACTTCAGAACTACTGTTGGGCAATTACAGGGCCAATTTGCCGCTACCACTTCATAACTACTGCTGGGCAATTACAGGGCCAATTTGCCGCTACCACTTCATAACTACTGCTGGGCAATTTCAGGGCCAATTTTCCATTACCACTTCATAACTACTGCTGGGCAATTACAGGGCCAATTTGCCGCTACCACTTCATAACTACTGCTGGGCAATTACAGGGCCAATTTGCCGCTACCACTTCATAACTACTGTTGGGCAATTACAGGGCCAATTTGCCGCTACCACTTCATAACTACTGTTGGGCAATTACAGGGCCAATTTGCCGCTACCACTTCATAACTACTGCTGGGCAATTACAAGGCCAATTTGCCGCTACCACTTCATAACTACTGCTGGGCAATTACAGGGCCAATTTGCCGCTACCACTTCATAACTACTGCTGGGCAATTACAAGGCCAATTTGCCGTTACCATTTCATAACTACTGCTGGGCAATAACAGGGCCAATTTGCCGCTACCACTTCATAACTACTGCTGGGCAATTACAGGGCCAACTTGCCGCTACCACTTCATAACTACTGCTGGGTAATTACAGGGCCAATTTGCCGCTACCACTTCATAACTACTGCTTGGCAATTACAGTGCCAATTTGCTGTTACCACTTCATAACTACTGCTGGGCAATTACAGGGCCAATTTGCAGCTACCACTTCATAACTACTGTTGGGCAATTACAGGGCCAATTTGCCGCTACCACTTCATACTACTGCTGGGCAATTACAGGGCCAATTTGCCGCTACCACTTCATAACTACTGCTGGGCAATTACAGGGCCAATTTGCCGCTACCACTTCATAACTACTGCTGGGCAATTACAGGGCCAATTTGCCTTTACCACTTCATAACTACTGCTGGGCAATTACAGGGCCAATTTGCCTTTACCACTTCATAACTACTGCTGGGCAATTACAGGGCTAATTTGCCGCTACCACTTCATAACTACTGCTGGGCAATTACAGGGCCAATTTGCCGCTACCACTTCATAACTACGGCTGGGCAATTACAGGGCCAATTTGCCATTACCACTTCATAACTACTGCTGGGCAATTACAGGGCCAATTTGCCGCTACCACTTCATAACTACTGCTGGGCAATTACAGGGCCAATTTGCCTCTACCACTTCATAACTACTGCTGGGCAATTACAGGGCCAATTTGCCTCTACCACTTCATAACTACTGCTGGGCAATTACAGGGCCAATTTGCCGCTACCACTTCATAACTACTGCTGGGCAATTACAAGGCCAATTTGCCGCTACCACTTCATAACTACTGCCTGGCAATTACAGGGCCAATTTGCACTACCACTTCATAACTACTGCTGGGCAATTACAGGGCCATTTTGCCGCTACCACTTCATAACTACTGCTGGGCAATTACAGGGCCAATTTGCCGCTACCACTTCATAACTACTGCTGGGCAATTACAGGGCCAATTTGCCGCTACCACTTCATAACTACGGCTGGGCAATTACAGGGCCAATTTGCCATTACCACTTCATAACTACTGCTGGGCAATTACAGGGCCAATTTGCCGCTACCACTTCATAACTACTGCTGGGCAATTACAGGGCCAATTTGCCGCTACCTCTTCATAACTACTGCTGGGCAATTACAGGGCCAATTTGCCTCTACCACTTCATAACTACTGCTGGGCAATTACAGGGCCAATTTGCCTCTACCACTTCATAACTACTGCTGGGCAATTACAGGGCCAATTTGCCGCTACCACTTCATAACTACTGCTGGGCAATTACAAGGCCAATTTGCCGCTACCACTTCATAACTACTGCCTGGCAATTACAGGGCCAATTTGCACTACCACTTTATAACTACTGCTGGGCAATTACAGGGCCATTTTGCCGCTACCACTTCATAACTACTGCTGGGCAATTACAGGGCCAATTTGCCGTTACCACTTCATAACTACTGCTGGGCAGTTATAGGGCCAATTTGCCGTTACCACTTCATAACTACTGCTGGGCAATTACAGGGCCAATTTGCCGCTACCACTTCATAACTACTGTTGGGCAATTACAGGGCCAATTTGCCGCTACCACTTCATAACTACTGCTGGGCAATTACAGGGCCAATTTGCCGTTACCACTTACAAAAAGTATGCCAATGCCAGTGAAAGGAAAGCAGCTTTAGCACTACAACAAAAACAACGCTGTGCTAATGAGACTCCTGAGGAAAAACACCATCGCATTGACAAGATTAAGGCTTATAAACGCCGTCGCCTCACACACGAATACCCTAACTCTAAATCCATTAGATTGGCTGAAGAAGCTTTTGTACGCCGTCACCGCCAACAACAGACGGCTTTTTCCTCATCATTATTAGTAGACTCACAACAGGATGCTTCCACATCAGCATGTGGAACAAGTTACTACCACACTTCATCCTATATGCCGTTCACTGACATAACTAATCAGCAATCTGTTTCTGCCCTATCAATACCACCATTAGTTAGTACCGACACACAGTATGGCAATACCAGTGAGAGGAAAGCCGCTTTAGCACTACAACAAAAACAACGCCGTGCTAATGAGACTCCTGAGGAAAAACAGCATCACCTTGACAAGATTAAGGCTTCTAAACGCTGTCGCCTCACACACGAATCCTCTAACTCTAAATCAATTAGATTGGCTGAAGAAGCCTCTGCACACCATCACCGCCGACAACAGATGGCTTCTTCCTCATCATTATTAGTAGACTCACAATAGGATGCTTCCACATCAGCATGTGGAACAAGTTACTACCACACTTCATCCTATATGCCGTTCACTGACATAACTAATCAGCAATCTGTTTCTGCCCTATCAATACCACCATTAGTCAATACCGATGCACAGTTTCTTCACATACAAGCTGCAACAGTTAGCCCGCAGAAAGTGCAACCAAGACAAATATACGTTGGTCTCAAAACTAGGCGCCCCCCCCCCCCCCAGTTGGACATGCACTTATACTACAACCTCACATTTTCACTAATGATGAAAATAGAATTACTGAACACAGCTGTGGTGACATGACCCATGTATGTGAGCATTGCCAAGCTTTGCATTTTTTAGCAGAGATACCTTCTGATAACAACTTTACGCTCTGCTGTCAGAAGGGTAAAGTCCATGTACCCATGCTACAATATCCTGATGTCTTTACACATTTGCTGAAAGGGCAAAGTGAATTTAGCAAAAATTTCATGGATAATATTCGAAGTATTAACAGTTCCTTTGCTTTTGCCTCCATGGGTGCAAATATTTCACTACCTCCTGGATATGGCCCATACTGTTTCCGCATACACGGGCAGATGTATCATAGAACTGGAACACTACATCCCTCAGATGACCAACATCACGCATTTGCCCAACTTTACATTCTCGATACCGCTACCGCAAACAAACAACGCTTGCGATGTAAAGAAAATCAAAAATGTCATCCTACATTGATGAACATTATTGCTCTTCAAATCCAAACTATTAATCCTTTTGTGGCAGCTTATCAAATGTTACATGATGTGGAAGAGCAAGAAAAAATTAAATCTCTACAAAACGGAACTGTCATGCCAAACATCACTATGGCTATTAAGCAAGATCGTACTCAAGACCCTCGACGCTACAATAATCCCACTGTCAGTGAAGTAGCAGTCGTGTTTCAAAATGACAATGGTGAGCCACCTTTCAATAGAGACATATTAATTCATTTAAAACCTGATCCCCACAACCCTTTATCTCCAAAAACACAACAAATTAGCCTTCTCCATAGCAATTTGGATGCCCTCCTCTATCCAATATTTTTCCCTTATGGAGACCAAGGATGGCATGATGGACTCAAGCAACAAGGCAAAAGTCCGAGGAGGATCACACAACTCCAATACTATGGCTATATGTTATCTGTCAGAAATTACTTTAATCCAATCCTCAATGGTGGTAAGCTAACACAGCAATATTTAGTAGATGCTTATGTCAAAATCGAAGCTAATCGCCTACATTACATCTGCAACCACCAAAAAGATTTAAACGTAGAGGATTACTGCCTCCTTCAAGAACATCTAATCAAAAAATTGGTTCAAAAGGGCATCCCTATTGGAAAAACCATCATTTTACCATCTTCTTTTGAAGGCAGTCCAAGAAACATGCAGCAGCGCTACCAGGATGCTATGGCTATTGTTACAAAGTATGGTCGACCAGATCTATTTATCACCATGACATGTAATCCTAAGTGGAATGAGATTACTACACATTTAGAACCGTGGCAGCGTGTTGAACACAGACCAGACATGGTTGCACGCGTCTTTAAAATTAAACTGGAATCCCTCTTAAAAGACATTAGCAGTGGATTATTTGGAAACGTCACTGCAATGGTCCATGTCATTGAATTTCAGAAGCGTGGTCTCCCACACGCTCATATTTTAATTATACTTGACAGCCTGTCTAAATTACGGACTGAGGCGGACATAGACAATATAGTCTGGGCTGAAATACCTGATGAAACAATCTACCCTCAGCTCCATAACATTGTTCTTCAACACATGATTCATGGTCCCTGTGGAGAACACAATCCTAATTCTCCCTGTATGGATCTTGGAAAGTGTAGCAAAGGTTTCCCTAAACAATACCAACCATATACCATCAAAGAAAAGGACGACTATCCCACTTACCACAGACCCATTAGCAAAACATATGAACACCATTCTAAGACGATTGACAATTCATGGGTAGTTCCATATAACCCATTTTTACTCACCAAATACAAGTGCCATATTAATGTAGAAATATGTGCTTCCATTCAAAGTGTAAAATATTTATTTAAATACGTTTACAAAGGACATGACAAAGCCAACCTTGAAATTTCCCAAAATAACATCCAACATGATGAAACACACCAATTTACGAATACGAGATATGTTAGTGCACCTGAGGCTGCGTGGCGGATATTTGCTTTTCCTATGCATAAACAATCTCATGCCATCATTCGCCTAGCCGAACATCTGCCTAATTCTCAACCACTCTATTTTCATGAGAATGACTCTGCAGACAACATCCATCAAAAGCTCAATTCCAATTCTACACTTATGGCGTATTTCAACCTTAATAAGATCGACCACAATGCACATAACTATTTCTACCGCGAAATTCCAGAACACTACGTTTGGAAACAAGGCACATGGGAACAAAGAAAACGAGGGGGTCTCACAGTTATTGGAAGAATGTATACTGTTAGTGTGAAAGACCAAGAACGCTATTATTTACGTTTGTTGTTACTGCATGTAAAAGCTGCTACCCGTTTTGACAGCATTAAAACCGTCAATGGAGTTATGCATGAAACCTTTAAGGATGCTGCGTTAGCACTCGGATTATAATTCGATGATAGCATCTGGAGACATACTTTAAGAGATGCTTGCATTCTTTACATGCCTTCCCAACTTAGAGATATGTTTGCTTATATCTGTATTTTTGGCCCCCCCAGTAATCCACTTGAATTGTGGAATGAATTTAAGAACCATTTTTTACAAGACTATTGTCATACATACCACAGCAACACTGAAGAGTGTATCGATTGTGAAGGATATGCTGTGAAAGATGTCCAAGATGTCCTCATAGTCCATGGAAAAACTGTTGCTGATTTCAATTTACCACGCCCAGCAAAAAATATTAAACACCTCCTTAAACAATATGATAAGGATTATGAGTTAAAAAAAGCTGCAGAGGTGAAAGAAACTCTTAATCAGGAGCAACTTTTTGCCTATGATGTCATTACTGAAGCTTTACAAAATAGCAGTTTAACACCAAAGTGCTTTTTTCTCGACAGACCTGGTGGCAGTGGAAAGACCTACCTATACCATCTACTTAGGGTATGTGCACAAGCTGCGGATTCTGCTGCGTTTCCGCAGCGTTTTTGGCTCTGCAGAAACGCAGCAGATTTTGCTGCGTTGTACAGTACCTTTATTTCCTATGGAAATAAAAAAAAGCTGTGCACATGCTGCGTTTTTTTCCGCGCGGTTTTGCTGCGGTTTACAATCCGCAGCATGTCAATTGTTTGGTGCAGAAACGCTGCGGTTTTACACCTCATCCATTATGAGGTGTAAAACCGCAGGGCAAAACCGCAGAAAAAACGCAGATAATCCGCAGATAAACCGCAGAAAAACCGCAGCACTTTGTCCTGCGGATTTCCTGCGGTTTTCTCTACAAAATCCGCAGAGACTAAAAACTACGTGTGCACATACCCTTACACATCATTTAAGAGGACAAGGAGAAATTGTCTCACCTGCAGCGTCTAAAGGAACAGCATCTAACTTGATACAAGGAGGCCGAACAATCCACTCTCTATACGGCATACCTATTCCGATCAACGAAACAACAGTTTCCAGGATTAAAAACGATACAAATGCAGGAAAACATTTACAGAGTACAAAACTTTTTATTATTGATGAGTGCACTATGGTCCAAAAACATGCATTGAATGTGATAGACTTCTACGTGACATCATGACAACAAATGTTGCTGAAAAAAATAAAACACCGTTTGGAGGTAAAATTATTGTTCTTGGAGGAGACTTCAGACAATGTCTTCCCGTCATCGCTCATGGAACAAGAATAGACATTGTAGATTCCTGCATTAAATATTCAGAACATTGGCAACATTTTACCAGACTACCGCTAATTAACAACATGCGCTCCACTGATCCTGAATACAGCACTTGGTTGCTTAAACTTGGAAATGGTGAGCTGTCTAATGAACATAACCTTGGAGAGGATGTCATTGAAATTCCTCCAGACATGCTTTGCACTGGCTCTATAGTAACCGAGATCTTTGGAGACCATATTTGCATTGATGTTAATGACCAACAAAGCCTCGACACTGCTGCATCACATGCTATACTATGTCCAAAAAATGATGACGTCGATTTTCTGAACTGTAAAGTAATGGATTGCATCAGTGGTGATTATACTGTATATACAAGTGATGATTCTGTCGATGCTGATGAGGCAGAGGAATGTGAAAACTACCCAGTTGAATTTTTAAACTCTCTGACACCATCAGGAATGCCATCACATCTCTTAAAACTTAAAATTGGCACCATTGTGATGCTATTAAGAAACCTAAACACCAAGAAAGGTCTCTGCAATGGCACTCGCCTCATTGTCATTGCCTTACTCCGCAACATCATACAGGCTAAAGTGATTACTGGCTCAGCTGAAGGAGACATTGGATTTATTCCACGCATCGATTTGTGTCCTTCAGAAACTGGGTTACCTTTTAAATTAAAACGTCGACAGTTTCCTCTAAAACCTGCTTTTGCTATGACCATTAACAAATCCCAAGGACAGACCCTCAATCGAGTTGGAATTTTTTTGCCCGAACCTGTATTTGCCCATGGACAATTGTATGTTGCATTCTCCCGAGTAAAGCAACGCAGCAACGTTAGGGTCAAAGTGGTGGATACACCACTTCAAGGACAATTGCTACCTAATAGCCCAAAAATCTTCACTAGAAATGTCGTTTACAAAAATGTCTTACTTTAAACTATTTAAGTTGGTCCTGGAATGGATAGATATATAGATATATAAATGATAGTTACATTCTAAATAGATATAGATAATAGACTTCTAAGACTTCTATACATAGCTTGATATATGTTATATATATATAAATATTCTAAGCAGATAGATATATCATACATTAATTATCTCTTTCACATATATGTCATAGACATATTTAAATCCATAAAAACATAAATAGGTATAGGTATATATAGATTGAAAAAAATACAAAAACAAAAAAAATTTAGGAACACATACGTAGATTTCAACTACATAGCCAACACATACCTACATAACTTAGGTAATAATAATTAATTTTTTATTTATTTATAGTGTACTATTATTTCAATAGCACTTTACATACATCAGTAATACTGTCCTTCTTGAGGCTCACTATGTAAATATCGTATCCACATAAAAACATAGGTGTGATACATTTACACATAATTCTCGATATTACTGTAACACACATTAAGTATAAAAGGGGAGATGTGTATCATCAAAATTCTTTCATTTGGTGATATAAACCCGGATGTCAAGGTCCAGCATCATATTTGCTGCTGAGATATGTTATTTCCTCTTTTAACAGGGCCGGGTTTTTGTGAACAGCTAAAGAGATGGGCGGGATGGCTGTTCACCACATCTCCTTCTCAAGGTGTGTTGCTCACAGTGCCGCACAACACATGGTCAACACAACATCACTATCCTCCCGATGCGATAGCATCAGGCCTTAATCTAGTATATAATGTTGGTCACTGACATATATATTCACCTATTCTATGTGTATATATTTACTCTATCTATTCTAACCTATTCTATTCTTTTCTATACTGTACACGGCACATCATTTGCCGGGTTTTAATCTATCTATCTATCTATCTATCTATCTATCTAGGCTTGATAAAGACGGGTCACCGTTGAAACATTGCTACCTGAGGATCAGTAAAGTATCCACTTTTTTTCACATTTAATTTGGAGTGCTGCCTATTTTTTTTACTTTTATTAACATGGCTGTTTGGACACTGCTGAATAGGTTTTGCACCAACTGTATAATTTTGGTAGTGCTGCCCTTTTTTTATCTATCTATCTATCTATCTAATATTTATATATATATATATATATATATATATATATATAGTGATGCAGTGACAGCTGTTACAGCTAGGTGACTCTGTATGTGCTCCTCAGGATATGCATGTGGGCGTTTCCTTGATTGTGATGGTGAAACAGTGACTGGCATGATTGTAAATAGCTGGTATGTGTCGCAGGGGTCCTCTGCGCTGTAAGCCCAAAAATGATATTGTTGTGCAGGGACTTGTGGTTCCATGAGTTTATTTAAATATAAGGGGGGCTTATAGGGCTAGTCGGAGAGCTTTGTGGGATCGATGAGCCACACATACTCCGCCCACATATGGGGGTGGTTTGGGATATATAATGTGACTGAGGTCTTGTCACATGGTCGTGTGTTTTGAACCTGAGTGGTCAGAGTGCAAGGTCCTGGAAGGCCTGTGTGTTGGGAGCTGATAACTTCCTGAAGAGCGCATGGTGAGGCCTTGGACCTCGAGGCCGATGTGTTGGGTGGTCTTGGCCATAGGATCGGATCCCTGAATAGCACCTGGTGAAGCCAATGTGTTGGGAGGTCCTGGCTGTAGGATCGGATCCCTGAATAGCATCGGGTGAGACCTGTGTGTTGGACGATCCCGGGGGGACGGACGTCCTGAATAGCACCCGGTAAGGCCATGTGTGAGCAGAGTCTGTGATTGCCCTGCATTGGGGAACTACAGACCTTCTGGGGGTATGGACTGTCATGAGTGCCCTAGTCACAAGGACGGTGATCCCAGCAAAAGCTAGCTATATATAGGTAATGATTGAAAAGTAAAATGCAAGTGCAGTAAAATGGCTATACAAAATCTGTCATAAAAAATATATATAAATAATAGATAATACAGCTCTAGTCTATATAAGAACAGAGCATGATTTATATACGGTTGTGCTGGTAAACTAGCTGTACATAGCTGCCATAACGTCTCGCACTAAATTGCATGAAAAAATCAGATTCCACGGATTAAATATTGCCTGATGTGCTGTGTAGAGGGTCCTGTGGATGAGCCCACCCCTATGCGCGTTTTGGCAAAATATGAAGAGGAAACAGCTTACTACACCTTGCAATATGAAGTTCTGGTATATTCCTGAAAGGCGCTAATCCAGCCGGTGATTGCAGCAATGTAGAACAGGAGAAGAGTGAAATTCAGCACAGACTTCCAGTAAATAAAATTCAAAGTTTATTAAGTGAAAAATATGATTAAAAACAAAACCTGATGCGTTTCTGGCACGTCAGTGTCTTTAGTCATCATTCTATGACTAAGGGCACTGACGTGCCAGAAACGCATCAGGTTTTGTTTTTAATCATGTTTTTCACTTATTAAATTTTATTTACTGGAAGTCTGTGCCGAACTTTACCTTCCCCTCCTGTACCAGGCACACAGTCTCTTGGTGGCAGAATTCATGAAAAACATGTACAGAGTCCAGGGGGAGATGGGATGGAGTCCATGGGGCAAAGTACACAGTCTTTAGGGACAAGAAGGGTTTGGGACCCTTTAATAGTTCACAGTTCCTTAATCTATCAAGGTGATGCACAAATGTGTGCAAAACAAAACAGGAGGGGGAAAATGCAAACCTTTGGTCATTCTTGGCCAACACATGGGGTCACTCCTGGGTTCTCTGCCCACAGGAATGCAGAACAGCTCCTTTATTATTTCCCTTTTGTGCAGCAAGCACAGTTGAGCCTACAGGGCGCCATTCTTCCTAATGAATATGGTTGAATAAGGACATGTAAACCACAACTGTAGTACTGTTTGATTCTTTTAGACCTGAGGCCTTTGCACTTGCTGTGGATGACATGGTGATAGAGACGATCTCCCCAATGCTTTTGTGGGTACATTCAGCTGGGCCCGGTAATATAGGAATTGGTGGTGTAGGAGCTCTGGCAGCAGGCCCCGGGGAATTCACTTCCTTCAGCTGCATCACCTGAGGTTTCTCTTCCATCCGCACAATGGTCACCGCTACCACCTACCTCCCTGCTGTCCATCTTCAATTACGAAGCGAATGCAATCCCACATTTGCAGAGTAGGACAGAACAGCAGAGATCCTGCATTGACATACATGTGGTGGACTGTCACTGCTTCTTGAATGGAGCCGGACCCTTTCTGGAGAGTGAAGTACTGCACAAAGCTCACTTGTCAACCGCCACATATTCGGGTAGGTCCAGCTGTGCTCACACCCAAATTTCTTGCTCCTTCTTCCCTTTAATAACTCCAGCCACCCACTTGACCTTAGTGAGTCAGGAGTTGGTAGTTCCTCCATGTACATTTGTGGACTGGGAGTGAGGGCTGCTTCCTTGACTGGTACCTCTTTAGGGGGCTGAGGTGTATTCACCTACCAGGATGCCATTAGAGACTTCAGGTGTTCCACCCTGAAGCAGGGTAATGGCCACAACAACATGGTCACCAGCGACTTGAAACCAAGCTTCTTACTTGGGACCTTCGGTGGGAACTCCGATTCTTGTAAACCACCCAGCCACACCTCCTCCACCAGTAGAACCATCCTCCACTTCCATTCTGACCTTCCTGGGCCTCTATAGAGTGCAATGTCATAGAGCCGACTGTCTCTTTCTTCAGGGAACCAGTAGTGCTCCATTCTTTGTACTTCACTCTTCTCCTTGCTCACCAACAATGGTGTCGGCCAACTCTCCTGTTGGAGCACTTCCGTTGCTCCAGCTGCTCCAGGGGAGGCTAATTCTGGTTCACCTGCCTGTTATGCGTGTCCGGTACCGAATCTCAAACAGACTATTAACAGGACGTCCGGTTTTCTGTTCAGGTTTGGATGACTAAAGTTTGCTGAAAGGCCTCAGCGCAGTCAATTAATAAGCTTTTAGGCTGTGAGCACTTCCAGAGCCATCACGGCCATGCCAAATATTGGCAAGAGTGTGATTGGCCGGCGCAGCACATGAGTCGGCCTGTATAAATGCTAGATCTTAAGTTTTGCCGCCATTCTGCTCTGATTAGTGTAGGGACAAGACCCAACTGGAGTGATCGACAGTGTTAGGTTGCGTTTTTTGATCCCACCATTACAGACAATGAAAAGTTGTTAATGGCTAATAAATTGCTCAGTAGCACAGATGAACCATCAGAGCACGCTAGGGTTGTAAATCCAAAAGTTAGGAAAGAAAAATTAAAAGAGGTAGGAAGTAACCGACTTTAACGATCTTCTGACAAAAGATGAAGAACAAAAGCAATATGTCCTGCAAGTTGTAAAGCAAATGCCGAGCATTATATTCTGACGTTTCAAAAACTACTTTAACAAAAGCTCTAGAATAGATTAGATAACTATGTAAAATTATCAACTCATGTAGGTTAGCGTGCTCTGATGGTTCATCTGTGCTACTGAGCAATTTATTAGCCATTAACAACTTTTCATTGTCTGTAATGGTGGGATCAAAAAACGATAATCCCACCAACTCTGCATTCAAATACCACAAATGGTTCGAAAATTTGGTCAGGGCTATTTCTGCAATGTCACATTCTTTATAGTCTAACAGACTATGCAAAATACCTAAATCTTAAAATACCTCAATTTGGATTTTTTCAAACTTTGAGCGACGAGCGGCACGGGTTAACGTCGTTTGATCGAGCTCAAATTTTGGCTATCTCAATATCTGGAAAGGGGAATCGTTTTGTGGGGTCCAGACGAACAAGATTCTGACATTTCCCCCCCCCCCCATATGAGATCCGGTCACCCTAGTGTACATAGATATCATTGCATACATCAAGAGGGTCCATTCCATTACTGTCTGCTGCTGCTGCTCCCTTTTGCATATATTGACCGTATATACCTAGCCCCAGGTATTATTGGATAAGAAAATTTTTTTTGCCAGGTTAATAGAGATTATTTTATTGCAAAGCAATCCAAAGCCCCTTTTTTTCTCCATTTGCTTTTTGGCACTGCACAATACAGCCAGATCCTTTTCCTAGCACAGCATGAAAATCCAGCAATATTAAAGGGGTCCCAAAAATCACTTTTGAGTGCGCAGAGAAATTTTTCTTTTTTATGTGGTACTGTCCAGCAGAGTAGAAATTTTTTTGATTATCTTACACAATTTCTTGACACCATTTTGTCCAACCCCCCAAAAAATACATACAGGCCACATGTTTTACAGTGCGGTATATCTGTGACGCGACTCATACATCCGTGTGCTAAAAATTTGGGCATTTTAGGCCTAAATTCCATTTTTTTTTGCTGTATTGAACATCCTCGCTCCATTTTGCATATGCCCCTGTGGGGGCGATATGCGTGGGGCCACGTCTGTTTCCACTCAGGATTCTGACTCATGGGATCACAAACGGACCTTTCTCCCTTTGGGTAATTTAGATGCTTCTCATGCTTACAACAGGGCTTTAGAATCAGAGGCTTTTTTCTCCCTATTGTGGGGGCATCTCTTGGGTCTTTTTTTGTTATTATTTGATCTGGGTTTCAAGTTGTCATTGGAGCTTCCGTTCTCCTGGTGGTCCACTTACCTGCCTCCCATTCATGGGTTATCCCAGCTGCTTGGAAAGGGGATATTATATATCTTTATAACACCCCTCTTCTTCTTCTTTTATTTTATAGGTCCTGGGATAATTATAAAATCATTAAATCTATGTATTGATTCATTAATGCATTGCTATTATGAGTGGACACGGTTTTCATGGTTTTTTAATTGTGTTTTAATTGTAACTGTGTATCAATAAAATTGGTGTTATATATATATATATATATATATATATATATATTTTGTACATTATTGTGGTGTGCATATATTCCAGTAGTGCTTTTTTTCTCCCAATTGTAGGACTCACAACTACAGTACTGAAGCCTTGTGTTCCTGGGCCGGATTCTGACAATCCATCACCAACTAATACTGAACTGGTTGGATGATGACGTCAAAAAGGAGCACATGCATTTTCTATAACAGAATTTCTAGATTTTGACATTTTGGCTGCATTTCAAAAGGTGTCAATTAGAGAGCATGGTGGTCGTAGATGTGACTTCTACACCACCACCCGAGCTGTCGCCTCTCCACCACCCTTGGTTTTGCACCCCCGACCTTCTGTCTCTTCCCCATTATCAGAATGTAAGTCTACCAGGACAAGGTCCTCTCCCCTCTGTACCAGTCTGCCATTGTAAATTTGTTTACTGTAAATGATATCTATTACTTTGTATGTAACCCCTTCTCATGTACTGCACCATGGAATTAATGGAACTATATACAGCATATAAATAATAATAATAATAATAATAATAATACTACTATATGGGTGTTTCCACTAGACAATCCATCCGACATGTTACTGAATCAAAATCTTGCTTTTCTGACAACTCTTGAGCTGTGAACAAACTATGTTAAATTGGTAGCTAGACCCCAGTGGGTCTTGGCACAGTGTCATGTTGACTACAGTCCACAGATGTTATCTAGGTCTCTAATCTCACCTCTACTTTACCAGCATGATGAATTAATAGGAAAAACATGTGGTATTGATGGAGCTGTTGTTTTCTTGCCAAAGAAACTCAATAAGATCAAGGAGGTGGTTAGCAACACATGGAATGGAGAAATAATAAAGATGACAATTAGTTTCACATTTGAGCTAAAGCACATTTCACCAACTTGCTTTCACTTTTACAAAATTATATTCCGAAGCCTTGAAGAAAAAGATGAATATATTATGAAGCAAATAGTTATGAATAATTATTATCACCCAAATGATGTTACATAAGTCAGAACATACACAACCTATCAGTGGGGAAATGATTTACCACCGAAATGTAGAAGTATGAGACAAGTGTCATCTTGTGGATTGATATGATCCACAAAGTACTTCAAAGTAGAGTTGAGCGACTTTTGCTTTTTTAGGGTCGCGTTTCGTTTCGTGAAACCCGTCTTTTCCAAAAGTCGGGTCGAGCAAGATCGTCCGATTATAGGGAAAAGTCGGGGTCATCCCGAAACACGAAACCCAATGTAAGTCAATGGGGAATAAAAGTCGGCAGTGAGAGGAGGACAGGAAACACACCTACAGTGCCCATTTGAATGCCAAAAGCATCAATTCTTCTTACTTAAGCTTGTCAACCTTAATTAACTTCATAATACAAGTTACGCACTGAAAAATGGGGGTTATTTGGCTAAATTTGTGGGGGGGGGCTGGCTGCAGGTTTTCATGTGCCCTGGGCGAAAGAGCGCCCCTTTAACACATACCACAACTCATCATGCTCCGATACGGCAGAGAAATAGCGGTATAGTACAATGAAAAATACCTCACTTTTTACATCTCATGACGAGGCCCATCTATTTCTCCATACAAAATCATTGGTCCCATATAATGTTTGAAACAGTATATGATGAGCTCCACATAATGCTACAGTATATGTTGGTCCCCATGGATGAAGCTCCACTGTCTTATGGGCCCAAATAATGCTCCAAACATAATGGGCCCCATTTCTACTGCTCTAGTGTATAATGGGCCCTGTAAATGCTGCTCCAGTGTCTGATGTCCACCTTTGGAATGTTCCAGTGTATGGAGGGCCCCATCTATCATTCTCCAGAGTATAGTGTTCCCCAAAAATTGCTGTCCCAACATAGAAAACAATCAAATAAGTCTCCTCGCTAGGGAATCCCTGTACTTGTCTGGACAGGTGCTGTAGCTTGCTTAACAGCTCGCCAGCCGTTCTCACGCCCAGTATGGATTGCACGTGATTGCACAAAGGTTAGAAAGGGTACCGTATCCCCGGATAACATGTATGGATAGCGTACACATTCAAAATATATATCTATACAGCATGAGGCAGGCTCAGACGGTGTTAGGCCCAGTATGGATTGCATGTCATTGCACAAAGGTTAGAAGGGGTACCGTTTCCCCGGATAACATTTATGGATAGCGTGCACATTCAAAATATATGTCTATACAGCATGAGGCAGGCTCAGACGGTGTTAGGCCCAGTATGGATTGCACGTCATTGCACAAAGGTTAGAAGGGGTACCGTATCCCCGGATAACATGTATGGATAGCGTACACATTCAAAATATATGTCTATACAGCATGAGGCAGGCTCAGACGGTGTTAGGCCCAGTATGGATTGCACGTCATTGCACAAAGGTTAGAAGGGGTACCGTATCCCCGGATAACATGTATGGATAGCGTACACATTCAAAATATATGTCTATACAGCATGAGGCAGGCTCAGACGGTGTTAGGCCCAGTATGGATTGCACGTCATTGCCCAAAGGTTAGAAGGGGTACCGTATCCCCGGATAACATGTATGGATAGCGTACACATTCAAAATATATGTCTATACAGCATGAGGCAGGCTCAGACGGTGTTAGGCCCAGTATGGATTGCACGTCATTGCCCAAAGGTTAGAAGGGGTACCGTATCCCCGGATAACATGTATGGATAGCGTACACATTCAAAATATATGTCTATACAGCATGAGGCAGGCTCAGACGGTGTTAGGCCCAGTATGGATTGCACGTCATTGCACAAAGGTTAGAAGGGGTACCGTATCCCCGGATAACATGTATGGATAGCGTACACATTCAAAATATATGTCTATACAGCATGAGGCAGGCTCAGACGGTGTTAGGCCCAGTATGGATTGCACGTCATTGCACAAAGGTTAGAAGGGGTACCGTATCCCCGGATAACATTTATGGATAGCGTACACATTCAAAATATATGTCTATACAGCATGAGGCAGGCTCAGACGGTGTTAGGCCCAGTATGGATTGCACGTCATTGCACAAAGGTTAGAAAGGGTACCGTATCCCCGGATAACATGTATGGATAGCGTACACATTCAAAATATATGTCTCAGGAGGCAGGCTCAGACGGTGTCAGGCACAGTATGGATTTGACGGCCCAGATTACACAGCGGAGGAGCAGGGAGAGGTAAAGATTGCAAATGCTGGGGCCCTGGCCAAGCAAGGGGGGGCCCACTCGTGGGCGTCGGTACTGGCACTGGGCCCCTCATAGTACAGCGGTGTGTCTGACGGCGGGTGTGCACCACCACCGTCAGAGACACTTGATTGCACTATGAAGGACCCTGTGCCAGTGCCCGCACCCAAGAGTCGGCCTACCCACCTGTCCAGGGCAACGGCACTCGCACGGTGTCGTGCGCTAGGTGGTGACCCCGGCCATGGGGGGGGGAGGCAGCACAGTTAGGGAGTTTTAGAAAGTGGCATATGTTGATGTTGGACATTCAACTGATGCAAAAGGCGAAATAGGTGAAGTACCAGGAAGAGGTGGACCAAAGCAAGCCATTTTTCTGTCACCCTATGTGTCATCAGGGGAAGGTGGGACAAAATCCTTGGAAACCCATGCGTGGTTCATTTTAATGAAGGTTAGATCATCCACATTTTGGGTTGACAGACGGGTCCTTTTTTCTGTCAGGATTGATCCAGCTGCACTGAAGACTCTTTCCGATAGCACACTTGCAGCTGGGCAAGCGAGCTCCTGTAAGGCATATTGGGCCAATTCAGCCCAGGTGTCCAGTTTAGCGGCCCAATAGTCAAAGGGGAATGACCTGTGTGGGAGAACATCGATATGGGAGGAAAAGTAGTTTGTAACCATAGTTGACAACTGCTGTCTCCTGTCACTTTCCATCGATGCAGTATTACCAGTTGTGTGAGCGGTATTTGAAAAATCAGTCCACAACATTGTCATGAAACCCCTGTCTCCAACGCCACTTCTGCTGTGTGCACCACGAACACCTCTGCCAAGCTGCCCCCAGCCCGTACGGCTCGTGTGAGAACCATCACCGCTGCTGTGTGCTGGGAATGCCTCAAGCAACCGATTTACCAGAGTTGCTTGTTTATTAGCCAATATTAGGTCAAGGTTCTCCTGTGGCATGATGTTTTGTAATTTGCCTTTATAGCGTGGATCCAGGATGCTGGCCAATCAGTAGTCGTCATCGTTCATCATTTTGGCAATGCGGGGGTCCCTTTTTAGGATCCGCAAGGCATAATCTGACATGTGGGCCAATGTTCCCGGTGTCAATGATGCACTGCGAGTGCTGGGTGGAGGAGCACTTTCTGGCAAATCCACATCCCTCCAGTCACGCACAAACCCTGTACCAGACCTTGCCACGCCAACATTTTCACTTGCCCCACGAGATGCATCCTCCTCCCCTAAGTAATCATCCCCATCATCCTCCTCCTCCTCCTCCTCTTCTTCCTCCACCTCGTCCAGGAGAGGTCCCTGAGCAGACAATGGCTGAATGTCATCAAGGATTCCCTCCTCCTCTTCCTCCTCATCAACATTGGCTGCAGACGCCTGCTCCTTAAGGTGCGTCAAAGTTTGCATGAGCAGACGCATAAGTGGGATGCTCATGCTTAGGATGGCGTCGTCTGCGCTTACCAGCCGTGTGCATTCCTCAAAACACTGAAGGACTTTACAAAGGTCTTTCAGCTTCGACCACTGCACGCCTGTCAACTCCATGTCTGCTCTCAAAGTGCCTGGCCGTGTATCCTCCCACAAATGCATTATGGCCTGCCTCTGCTCGCACAGCCGCTCCACCATGTGCAGGGTGGAGTTCCACCTTGTTGCAATGTCGATAATGAGGCAGTGGTTGGGAAGGTGGAGCAATCGCTGCAGCTTCTGCATACGAACGGAGTGTACAGGCGACCGGCGGATGTGCGCGCACAGTCTTCGCACCTTCTGGAGCAGGGCTGTTAACTGCGGATAATTTTTGAGGAAGCACTGCACCACCAGGTTCAAGGTGTGAGCCAAGCAAGATATGTGGCTGAGTTTTGAAAGGGCTATGGCTGCCACAAAATTACGGCCGTTATCACTAACTACCTTGCCTGCCTCAAGATGTACACTGCCCAGCCATGACTCAGTTTGTCGCTTCAAGTACTCGGCCAGCACCTCGGCGGTGTGTCTGTCGCCCAAACACATCATCTGCAACACAGCCTGCTGACGCTTTCCACTAGCTGCTCGATAGGGGGACACATCGTGTGCAACAGTGGCAGCTGCAGATGGAGTGCTCGTACGACTGCGCTCTGTGGACGAGCTGTCGCTTCTGGAGGAGGAGGAGGAGGAGGGTCGAACGCTTACAGCCAACTGTTTCCTATACCGTGGGCTAGGCAGCACTGTCCCACCACCGCTGTCCCCTGTGGACCCTGCATCCACCACATTAACCCAGTGCGCAGTGATGGACACGTAACGGCCCTGGCCATGCCGACTAGACAATGCATCAGTTGTGAGGTGCACCTTTCCGCTCACTGACTGCTTGAGTGCATGGACAATGCGGTCTTTCACATGATGATGGAGGGCTGGGATGGCTTTGCGAGAGAAGAAGTGGCGACTGGGTAGGTCATAGCGTGGTACTGCATAGGCCATGAGTTCGCGGAAAGCTGTGCTTTCCACCAACCGAAAGGGCATCATCTCAAACGAGATTAGTTTGGCAATGTGGGCGTTCAAACCCAGTGTACGCGGATGAGAGACTGAGTACTTTCTTGACCTACTCATAGTGTCTGGGAGGGTGAGCTGGACTTGAGAGCTGCATATGGTGGAAGTAGCGGTGGACAGGGCGGACTGAGAAAGGGTTGATGATGGTGATGGAGTTGGTGTTCTTTCTGATGGCCTAGAATCAGTCTTTCGTTGATATAACAGTGGGATTCCCTTACTGCTGTGGCCTTGCAATGACACCTCAACATTTGCTGCTGTGCTAACCGGTGGGCTTACAGTGGGGGAAACAATGTAGCGTTGCTGACTACCTTCGTTGTGATCAGTTGCACATGTGGCACTTGAGGTTTGGTGTTGTGTCCACGCTTGCAAGTGCATGCTGGTTAAATGTCTAAGCATGCAACTGGTATTCAAATTTTTCAGATTTTTCCCTCGGCTAAAGGTCTTTGCGCACTTCTTACAGATAACCTTGGCCTGATCATGAGGATTTTGTTCAAAAAAGTGCCACACTGCACTCTTCCTACTTTGGCAGACATTTTGCGGCCTAGCACGCTGTGATCTTTTGACCCTCTGGACAAGCTGTCCAGCAACTCTTTTGATGTTTGTAACCTGTCTTTGGAGTGCTCCGGGCCTGCCAGATAACAGCTGTTGCGATGTCGATGTCTGCTGTGGATGCTCCTCATCTGAGCTATTGGAAGCAGCACCCTCTTCCCCCAATGGATGCCAATCTGGGTCAACAACTGGGTCACCCATCACCTCCTCTTCTATGTCATGTGCACCTTTCTCTGTGTCACCGTGTATGGTGGTATAGTGTGCGGGAAGGGGCACCTGAGTCTCATCAGGGTCAAAATCTGGCTCTGTACACTGCGAGGACAATGTATTGCTCTGAGTGAATGTACCAGCAGAATCATCCATCAGCGGCTGTGCATCAGTGCACTCCATGTCAGATTCATCTTGGCCTGGGTAATTCACCATTTGACTTGATAATCCAGGCATGGTATGTGAAAACAGCTCCATGGAGTAATCAGTAGTATGGCCTGCGTCATCCTTCAATCTTGGTTGTGGTGAAGGACACAAGGAAAGGTGTGGTTCATGAACATGAGCCTCCAATGACGACTCAGTGCTTTTACTTTTTACAACTGAAGAAGAGGAGGCGATAGAGCTGGAGGCTGAGTCAGCAATGTAAGACAAAACTTTTTCCTGATGCTCTGCCTTTAAAAGCGGTTTGCCAACTCCTAGAAAACTAAGCGTTCGAGTCCTTATGTAGCCAGACGATGACGCAGGGTCAGCACCTCCTGCATTCGGTCCTATTTTGCTCTTGCCACTACCATCAGATCCACCACCAACACCATCATTACCAGCTGCCAACCCCCGCCCAATTCCACGGCCTCTTCCACCAGCCTTCCTCATTTTTGGTAGAAATGTAGACAAAATCCAACAAACTATATAGTAATGTAAAACAAGGTACAAGGTGTCTATAGGACAGGGGAGTTTTAGAATTTCTGCACACACTTGTGGACAGTGGACACTTGTGGATTGTGTGCGGCCCACTGATATCTGAGCGCTATGTGACACGCTCGATGGCACAGCTGCCTGTGACCAAAGTGACGAGAGGATAATGGAGATTTTGAATCTCTGCGTACACTTGTGGACAGTGGACACTTGTGGATTGTGTGCGGCCCACTGATATCTGAGCGCTATGTGACACGCTCGATGGCACAGCTGCCTGTGACCAAAGTGACGAGAGGATAATGGAGATTTTGAATCTCTGCGTACACTTTTGGACACTGGACACTTGTGGATGGTGTGAGGCCCACTGATATCTGAGCGCTATGTGACACGCTCGATGGCACAGCTGCCTGTGACCAAAGTGACGAGAGGATAATGGAGATTTTGAATCTCTGCGTACACTTGTGGACAGTGGACACTTGTGGATTGTGTGCGGCCCACTGATATCTGAGCGCTATGTGACACGCTCGATGGCACAGCTGCCTGTGACCAAAGTGACGAGAGGATAAGGGAGATTGGATTGCTTTTAAAAAAGCAGTTTGCGGAGCAGTGGGTAAACAGCAATGCCAGCGTGTCAGGAAGCCTTAAAAGGCAGCCCAACAACCAACACCACTGATACACCACAATATAGCCTCCCCTTGCACTGCACACACAGTGACTTGTGTGTTGTGCAGGCCAAATCGCTAGCAGCAGAAGCAGTTTTTTTGTCTTCTTCCCTGCCTAACGCTCTCCCTACAGAATCAGCAGCAACCTCTCCCTATACTAAGATCGGCAGAAGTAAGATGGCGGTCGGCGTGCACGCCCTTTTATACCCCCTGTGACGCCCACCAAAGCAAGCCAATCACTTGCATGCCCTTCTGAAAGATGGTGGTGACCCGTGCCTATGTCATCACGTTGCCCACAGTGTCCGTGGATCCTGATTGGCTGAAAAAGAGCGCAAAACAAACTTTTGAAACGCGACTTTGGCGCGTAAGTCGCCGACCTCGTGGCCGAACTCATCCTAGGGTCGGGTTTCGTTTCATGAAACCCGACTTTGCCAAAAGTTGGCGACTTTTGAATTTTTTCGACCCGTTTCGCTCAACTCTACTTCAAAGTAAAACTGTTCTGGATGTAATGTACAATTTTCTCTTGAAAATTGGAAGAACATGCATTCTATGATGCTTGCATTAAAGAACTGGCCAGATATGTATGGAGTCAGGATGACTGGGCTGTGGGTACTTGTGCTGTGCCGGTACCAGAACTGTCAAGGCTGCGCCCCCTGTTTCCCGGGGGGGAGGAATAGCGTAACGGACAGTCCCCATTACCCAGGAAGATGGGGAATATTTAGACAGGGAACATGGCCGGAAGCTGAGGGAAAAAAAAATGCAAAGCAGAAGTGAGTCCCCAGCTGTGAACGTGTGAGCAGCAACAGGGGCAGTGCACTACGCATCCGAAGTGCCAATGCTGCGATGAATTGCATCAGACAGATGTTAGGCATTGGATTCCTGGGACTGCACAACAGGAATCCAGAGCCGTACATCCAGCGGTCTCCAATTCCCCTCCGACGGCTCTGGGACCTGCTCAGCAATCCCGGAG
This sequence comes from Dendrobates tinctorius, assembly GCF_039654945.1. Classification (NCBI taxonomy): domain Eukaryota; kingdom Metazoa; phylum Chordata; class Amphibia; order Anura; family Dendrobatidae; genus Dendrobates; species Dendrobates tinctorius. The sequence continues at coordinate 36,477,924 of NW_027361714.1, forward strand.
ATCCAGGCATCCTGCTCAGACTCGCTCTGTGAGCCTGGATGTTGCTGCCACCTCTGGTGCAGCAATGGTAGCGCAACCTGCTCTGCAGGGAACCGCTCTAGAGGCTAAGTGCTCTCGCCGTGCTGCTGGGCATGGCCGCAAGATGACCTCTCAGTGGAAAGCAGGGGTTACATGCTCAGGTCCTGTGTCGGATCTGATTTGTCCTTCCCAGAGTACTGGAAGGTCCCGGAAGCGCATGGCTATAAAAAGCCCGCATGGCGGCTCGGCCATGCGCTAGTGTAGACTAATATGCTGTGTGTGTAAGGTGATGGATGCATGTGTCTGGTGACTGACTTATTTGAAACCCCCTTCCTTCTGATAATACGAATGGTGACAGAGTGTGGGTTATAGTCTGCTCCAGTTAGTGGCAAGCTATGCGCCACTGTGCTTCCTGCACTGTACACTAGCGTCCGACGGTGTCCGGCTTTCCGGCGCCGTCGTCTAGCATCTATAGTTAGCGCTGCGCTGCAGTAGCAGCATTTATTGGCGTTCGCGGCTGCGACGCCACACGCCAGCTGGTCCTGTGGAGTTAACAGGCCCAGCGCTCATTCCTAATTTATATTAGGGCGTCTCTGTGGCTTAACAGAGTCCGCCTTCACTCCTCGGGTGACGTTAACCCGAGTGCAGCACTTCTCCAGCTAGCGAGTCTGCCATTGTCCAGCAACGGTCTTGTCACCTACCGCATGGTGGACCCCGGGCGGCGAACGCATCTCCTATTATTTATATTTGGTGCGTTCCGCCGTCCCTAACATTACACTAGCACCAGGGTCTGGCTGGTAATGGCAGACGTGCAGCAACTGCAGCGCTACATTCGGCTGCTGGAGAGCAGGTTGGCAGCTATTGAGAGCGCCAACTCAGCTGCGAATGCTGCACTAGCTGCTGCTCAGAGAGTCGCTGAGGCTGTCTCACGGGTGCCCACACTTTTGCCCACGCCGACAATTTCTCGCCACCCGCTCCCAGACAAGTTTGCGGCTGACAGCGTCACCTGCAGGGGATTCATCAGCCAGTGCTCAATTCAGCTTGAGTTACTGGCTGCACGATTCCCTACAGAGCGGGCTAAGGTGGGATTTATTGTCTCATTATTGTCTGGCAGGGCATTACAGTGGGCCACGCCATTGTGGGAACGTGATGATCCTGTGGTTCAGGGTGCTGCTCAGTTCCTCACGGCCCTGAAGCAGGTCTTTTTGCGACCACGGATCACGCACGATACTGCTCTCCATTTGCTATCCCTAACACAGGGATCGCTTTCGGTTAGCCATTATGCCGTCCGGTTTCGGACACTGGCTTCTGAATTAGAGTGGCCAGACAAAGCATTGGTCCCGGTGTTTTGGAGAGGGCTAGCTGAGCACGTCAAGGATGCTCTAGCTACCAGAGAAGTTCCCACAAGTCTGGAGGAACTGATTGCATTGACCTCCGCTTTATGGAGCGCGGGCTGGAATGTGCACAATCCAGACGAAGGGTTAACTTGGCTCCCACCTTCACTGAGCCGCTGAGATACCCTGCACAGGAGCTTGCATCCTCTGAACCTATGGAGGTGTCTCGCACCGGCCCCAAGCCACGTCCGAAGCGAAGCTCTATACGTTGCTATCAGTGCCGACAGTTTGGTCACTCGGCTAGCACGTGTCCTCTGCGGGCGAAAAAACGTCCACGTTCAGTGGCCGTAGGGGGTGGTCAGTCCAATATGAAACCCTTTTCACCCAAACCAGTATTCCGGAGCATTTTAGACAGTGGGTCCTCCACCTGGAAGGCAGAGGTTATCATGGATTCCGGGGCTGAGGGGAATTTTATGTCCTCAACCTTCGCCCAGAAACACGCTATTCCCCTAGTGTTGCTGCCCCAGCCTCTGACCATCATGGTGGTTAACGGTGCACATTTGCCCACTCAGGTGACCCATCAGACAGCTCCACTCAGGCTTTCTATCTCTCCCTCCCATCGTGAGACTCTGTCCCTGCTCATTTTGCCTGATGGCATCGACCAGGTGCTTCTTGGGCTTCCCTGGCTCCGTTGCCACTCCCCTCATATTGATTTGGCGTCAGGGAAGATACTGGGTTGGAGCAAGGACTGTGAGGGAAGGTGTCTGAGGGGCAGTCTTCAGGTGGCTTCCACTGAAGTGCCTGCGGATCTCTCCGTGCTTCCTAAACCCTACGACGAGTACGCGGACGTCTTCTCCAAAAAAGCTGCGGAGATGCTCCCGCCGCACCGTCCATACGATTGCCCGATAGATCTCATGCCAGGCACAGAACCTCCTAGAGGCTGTGTGTATCCGCTATCACTCCCTGAGACAGAGGAAATGTCTCAATTTATCTGGGAGAACCTGGCTAGAGGTTTTATCAGAAAATCGGTGTCGCCGGCTGGTGCAGGGTTCTTCTTCGTACAGAAGAAGAGCGGAGAGTTACGCCCCTGAATTAATTACAGAGGTCTCAATGCTATAACGATCAAAAACAAATACCCTCTGCCATTGATCTCTGAGTTGTTTGACAGGTTGCGAGGGGCCCGGATCTTTACAAAATTAGATCTACGAGGGGCGTACAAACTGATCGGCAATTCGCGAAGGAGCCAAGTGGAAGACAGCTTTTAATACCAGGGATGGCCACTACGAATATCTGTTCATGCCCTTTGTAATGCGCCTGCTGTCTTCCAGGACTTCGTCAATGATGTCTTCCGCAACATGCTTTCTATCTGGATGACATCCTCATCTTCTCGCGAGATTTGACCACCCACAGGAGAGATGTCTGCATGGTCTTCGACCGTCTGCGGGCGAATTCCCTCTATGCCAAGCTGAAAAATTGTCAGTTTGAGCAGGAGTCCTTGCCATTCCTGGGCTACATCATCTCGGCCCAGGGATTGGCTATGGATCCTGCCAAACTACAAGCGGTAATGGACTGGCAGGATCCCCATTCACTCAAAGTGGTGCAGCGCATCTTGGGGTTCGTGAATTATTACCCTCAGTTTATACCTCACTTTTCCACATTGGTAGCTCCATTAGTTGCTCTCACTAAAAAAGGAGCTAACCCCAACGCTTGGTTGGAACAGGTCTCCAAGGCCTTCACAGCTATAAAATCTCATTTTGCTGGCGCTCCCATCTTACACTGTCCCGATGTGGATAAACCATTTATTCTGAAGGTAGATGCCTCTTCCGTCAGTGCAGGAGCAGTCCTTTTCCAGAAGGATGCTCAAGGTCGGAAGCATCCCTGCGTCTTCTTCTCTAAGACCTTCTCACCGGCGGAGAAGAATTACTCCATCGGTGACAGGGAGCTGCTAGCAATGAAGTTGGCCTTTTCCGAGTGGAGACATCTCCTGGAGGGAGCTCGGTTTCCCTTCCAGGTATATACAGACCATAAAAATTTGGTCTATTTGCAGACGGCTCAGCGCCTGAACTCTTGTCAGGCTTGGTGGTCACTCTTCTTTTCCCGCTTCCGCTTCACCCTCCACTACCTCTCAGGAGAGAAGAACGTCCATGCGGATGCTCTCTCACGCTCGGTTGTTTCAGCAGAGGAAGGAGAGGCTGAGCCTCGGCTAATTCTCCCCCCGGAGAGTTTTGCGACCGTGGCCCCAGTTGCTCTCGAGTTAGTTCCACCGGGCAAGACCTTGGTGCCTCCTCAGCTACAGCCGGAGGTTCTCGCCTGGGCACACGCCTTCAGGGTGGGTGTTCACTTTGGCAATAAACGGACCACAGAGCTCCCGGCTAGGTCGCACTGGTGGCCGCATATGGCCGAAATGTCAAGGAATACATACAGGCATGCGTCTCGTGTGCACAGAACAGACCCTCTAGACAGAGGCCGACAGGGCTATTGTATCCCCTGCCAGTGGCGGATAGACCTTGGGAGATGGTTGGTATGGTCTTTGTGGTTGGCTTGCCCAAGTCCGGTGGAAGTACAGTCATCTGGGTGGTCACCGACAATTTTTCTAAAATGGTGCATTTGGTGCCACTCGCACAGTTGCCTTCCGCTCGTGGTCTTGCCACACTGTTCATAAAACACGTATTCCGCCTACATGGCATGCCGGACAAAACTGTTAGTGATCGAGGTCCCCAGTTCGCGTCTCGGTTCTGGAGGGAGCTCTGCAGTCTACTCAGCATCGAGTTAATTCTGTCCTCCGCTTACCATCCCGAGACGAATGGCTTGGTTGAGAGAGCCAACCAAACCTTGGTGACGTACCTACGGCATTTTGTCTCTGCCAGGCAGGATGACTGGGCATCCTTGCTACCATGGGCTGAGTTTGCCCTGAACAATGCAGTGGCTGATTCCACTGGTCAGACGCCCTTTCTCCTAAACTACGGCCAACATCCACGCGTCCCTGTCCCGATGCCAGTGTCTTCCGCTGACTCCAGTGTGACAGACTGGGCAGTGGAGGCTCATGACATCTGGGATCGCACTCAGGATGCTATCCGGGCCTCTAAAGAAAGGATGAGGGCGTCTGCCGACACACATCCGTGACCCGCTCCAAGCTTCTCCCCAGGCGACATGATGTGGCTCTCTACTCGAAATATCAAACTGCGAGTCGAGTCCCACAAGTTCGCGCTGTGATACATTGGACCCGTCAAGGTTCTCGAGTGAAATAGCTCGGTGGTCTACCGCCTGGCTCTTCCTCCACACTTAGCCATTTCGGACGTTTTCCATGTGTCCCTCCTTAAACCAGTTCATATGGCCCGGTTCTCCGAGTCATCTGCCGGGTCATCAGACTTGTCGCCTGACGAGTTCGAGGTTAACGCCATTGTGGGACGCAGGATTGTCCGTGGCAAAAAATTTTATTTGGTGGATTGGAAGGGCCATGGACCGGAGGGTCGGACCTGGGAGCTGGTGGAGAATATCCATGCTCCACTCCTGATTGGGGCCTTTGAGCGCAGCAAGGCTCAGAGGGGGGGGCCTAGGAGGGGGGGTAATGTAAGGCATCGGATTCCTGGGACTGCACAACAGGTATCCAGAGCCGTACATCCAGCTGTCTGCCATTCCCCTCCGACTGCTCTGGGACCTGCTCAGCAATCCCGGCGATCCAGGCGTCCTGCTCAGACTCGCTCTGTGAGCCTGGATGTTGCTGCCACCTCTGGTGCAGCAATGGTAGTGCAACCTGCTCTGCAGGGAACCGCTCCAGAGGCTAAATCCTCTTGGTCCTTCCCAGAGTACTGGAAGGTCCCGGAAGCGCATGGCTATAAAAAGACCGCATGGCGGCTCGGCCATGAGCTAGTGTAGACTATTATGCTGTGCGTGTAAGGTGATGGATGCATGTGTCTGGTGACTGACTTATTTGAAACCCCCTTCCTTCTGATAATACGAATGGTGACAGAGTGTTGGTTATAGTCAGCTCCAGTTAGTGGCAAGCTATGCGCCACTGTGCTTCCTGCACTGTGTGACTTTAACCCGAGTGCAGCACTTTGCCAGCTAGTGAGTCTGCCATTGTCCAGCAGCGGTCTTGTCACCTACCGCACGGTGGACCCCGGGCAGTGAACGCACCTCCTATTATTTATATTTGGTGTGTTCCGCCATCCCTAACAACAGACAGACCTGGTGACCTAGAGGCAGGGGGCCAGCTTAAGGGAAAGTTGGCATGACAGCAGAGATTTTGGACGTGGACTAGCAGCGCATAGGAGGCTCAGCAGCGTGCTCTGTCCTCAGAGCACTGGCGCTGCAAAGGACTGTTCCCATTGTCTACCGCTACTAAAAGCGGTCCTGCCTTTTAGTGAGGCGCCGTGTGCCCAGTGACCACCAGAGAGCGAGGCGCCGTGCGCTCCTTCACCTTGAGTATAGCGCACGGATGCAGTAGAGAGAGCCAGTTCATGCCACATGTTCAGAGTGGATAACCAATAATTATAAGGCACAGAGGAATGACAGAGGACATTGGTACAGTAAGCAAGGTACTCCCTCAGCATTTTCCCAAACTTTTCACTCCTTGTGAGAGTCCCCCGTGCCTCAGGGTCAGGGCGATAGGCGGGTCTGAGAAAACTCTCACCAAACTTTGCAGTGTTCCACTGCCTCTGCTCGATTGGAGTTGTGTCTCTCTCACCTGTACTCCTTGCTTGGCTAACAAACTGTGACCTCTGCTGCCAGCGTTTTCATATAGGATTTTTTTTAATAGTTTCGCAAGAAGGGCCCTCAGGTCCTCCAACATTTTAGGGCATCTGTCTGCCTCTGGAAAAAGAGATAGAAAGTTCTCCTGGTAGCATGGGTCTAGAAGTGTCACCAGTCAATATTACACATCACCCAAAATTTTGAGAACGTGAGGGTGACTGGAAAAGCAACGTAACATAAACTCAGCCATGCATGCAAGACTGCTAACAGTCAATACTTCCGTTTCCTCACCAAAAGGACGACTGACCATGTTCTCCTCCTCCTCCTTGTCCTCAGTCCTCCATGACTTTCGACTAACCATATGTTTTATATCAAAGTAGTATTTTGATATTCTAGATGTTTACAATACCGCCATGTTGTGCACTTACCCTGTATATGTCCTGTACCATGCATAATACTATGTACTTTAGATATGTTGCATGCATTGTACTGACTACTTTCATTTTTCTTATAGTTTTGCACTCTTCCTATCAATAAAAGTTGTAAAGAACCCCCTGTGTCTACCTCAATGTATTTGTGGGAAAGAATTTAGCTGTCTGTCTACTTGCTTTTCTTAAGTACAAAGTTGAAGGTGCCACAACACATATGTCTGACATTCATGTCCACTCCTGAGATCTTATATGTGAAGTCAGAACTAAATACCGGCAACTTTGTTGATGCTGTTAGACTACTCACCAACAGCCCTCTTCTGTTCACAAATCCTTTCCAACATCTGCAGTGTAGAGTTCCAATGCATGGGGACATCACACACCAGTCAGTGAGCCAGAAGCTGTGAGACCTGCTGAAACATGGCAAGGGCGGCTGAAGCTGTAGCTGACTTTCTAAAATGGGTACGCAGAGCGTTGTACTTTTCCTAGCTGGTCTGGCAGCTTCAAGTTACTTTTCAGAAAATGTTGACCAATGAGGATAAGTGCATAAGCCAGGCATGACATGTGTGTGAGCTCGCCCTGCCACAGAGCAGCCACCAGGTTCCAGCCATTGTCGCAAACAACCATGCCTGGCTGTGGGTTCAGCAGTGTCAGCTACAGATCTGCCTGCTCTTTCAGAGCTGTCCACAACTCTTCATAATTGTGCGGTTTGACACCTAAGCATATTAGCTTCAGCAAAGCCTGTGACTGATGTGCTACTTTTGGAGGTAAAGGAGGTGCAGGAGCTGTATACTGTGGGGGCAACCCAGATTGACGTAGGGCCTGCAATACTCGGGATTGGGAAGACGTGCACCATACCAAGGTCGGAGTGGGTCCCGGCTTCCACTATGTTAACCCACAGTGCCCTCAGTGAGATGTACTGTTCCTGACCACAAGCACTTCTCCACGTGTTTGTGGTTAGGTGGACTTTCCCAGTAACAGCATTGTGGAGGGCACGGGTAATGTTGCGGGACACATGCCTGTGTAATATAGGGACGGCACACCAGGACAAATAGTCCTGCATGTTCGGGGCCTCAGGGTGATCCTCGACTCTGCCCTCTTTTTCAAGCTACATATCCAAGCCCTTGCCTTCTCCTGCCCACTACAACTCAAAAACATTTCCTGGTTCCGTACATTCCAAGAAGCTTCAAAAATGTTTGTGCATGCCCTCATGATCTCCCGCCTCGACTATTGCAACCTTCTACTCTCTGGCGTCCCCTCTAGCACTCTTGCACTACTCAGATCTATCCTAAACTCTGCTGCGACAGTAATCCAATTGTCCCTCCATTTTTCCCCAGCCTCTCCTCTCTGCCAGGGCCTTCACTGCCTTCTTATTGCCCATAGGCTACAGTTCAAAACCCTAACTATGATATAAAAAGCCTTCCACAACCTTTCTCCTCAATACATCTGTGACATGGTCTCCCAACATCCGACTGGCTGGGTATTTCCACTTGCGTTCCAAGGACTGGGGTATGGACAACAGAACGCTGCGTTGGGCCAAGGACGTGGTCGTGCTTGTTAATATTGCTAGTTGAGTATGTGTGCAACTACAGATGCAGGGCAGGAGGCATCTTTGCTTGCACCATGGACAAGGAATTGGCTTGCAAGCACAACAGCGGAAGAAGCAGTGGTATCACCCGCAGACACTGATTATGGAGCCTGGTGTTCAACCAAGAAAGTCGTGTGCTTTGCTGCCATGTGCCTGATCATGCTGGTGGTGGTAAGGCTTGTAGTTTTGCTACCCTTGCTGATGCGGGCATGGCTGGTGGTGCAAATGGCCTTTTTGGGGTTATCAGCAGAGTATTTAAAAAATAACAAGACTGTTAGGGGGATATTCATTGTCTACCTCTCCCACACCACCTCCTCACCTTGACACCTGTCTTTCGGTGTTCCCTAGGCTCAGTTCTAGGACCCCTACCCTTCTCCATCTACACATTCAGCCTGGGACAGCTGATGTAATGACTCAGTTTGCAATATCATCACTACGCCAATGACACACAGATCTACCCATCTGTACCTGACATCACCTCTTTACTGACCAAAATCACATGTCTTCCCACTATATCATCCTTCTTTTCTGCTCTCTTTCCAAAAGTGGACATGTGCAAATCAGAATACATCATCTTTCAAGCATCTCACGCTGAGTAGACATGAGAGATGTGTATGCATCATTTGGTACCACTTTAGTAAGAGGGAAACTTTGCCCAAGAGAAAATGATTTTCCAGACATTCATGGCCTTTTTGCACATTTTTTGCAGCTGTGATCTTCATCTTCTTTGTGTGGATGTAGTAAATTTCAAAGTCATCATCAATACTATCATCGTCCATATCTTGTAAAGATGAAATCTGGGGTTTCCAAGGGTCGCGGTTATTTACGCTTAGTGGCATTCCTTTAATAGTGTTCGTTACACTAGGACAAATAATTTTCGACTGTGACATTTTGATAGTATTGGTAATATGTATGGGTGAAGATCAGGGGTGGATTAAGGGTAGCCAGGGCCCGGGGCAGTTCAGACTCTGTGGGCCCCCCTCGTCACGTGACGGGGGTCACGAATCGTAGAGCCACACTCTACATAGAGAATAATGGGGCCTCCAGCACCGACCTCCACCCGCAGAGCCACACTCTACATAGAGAATAATGGGGCCTCCAGCACTGACCTCCACCCGCAGAGCCGCACTCCACATAGAGAATAATGGAGCCTCCAGCACTGACCTTTACCCGCAGAGCCACACTCCACATAGAGAATAATGGAGCCTCCAGCACCGACCTCCACCCGCAGAGCCGCACTCCACATACAGAATAATGGAGCCTCCAGCACCGACCTCCACCCGCAGAGCCGCACTCCACATAGAGAATAATGGGGCCTCCAGCAACGACCTCCACCCGCAGAGCCGCACTCTACATAGAGAATAATGGAGCCTCCAGCACCGACCTCCACCCGCAGAGCCGCACTCCACATAGAGAATAATGGCGCCTCCAGCACCGACCTCCACCCGCAGAGCCGCACTCCACATAGAGAATAATGGCGCCTCCAGCACCGACCTCCACCCGCAGAGCCGCACTCCACATAGAGAATAATGGAGCCTCCAGCACCGACCTCCACCCGCAGAGCCGCACTCCACATAGAGAATAATGGAGCCTCCAGCACCGACCTCCACCCGCAGAGCCGCACTCCACATAGAGAATAATGGAGCCTCCAGCACCGACCTCCACCCGCAGAGCCGCACTCCACATAGAGAATAATGGAGCCTCCAGCACTGACCTCCACCCGCAGAGCCGCACTCCACATAGAGAATAATGGAGCCTCCAGCACCGACCTCCACCCACAGAGCCACACTCCACATAGAAAATAATGGCGCCTCCAGCACCGACCTCCACCCGCACTCCACATAGAGAATAATGGAGCCTCCAGCACCGACCTCCACCCGCAGAGCCGCACTCCACATAGAGAATAATGGAGCCTCCAGCACCGACCTCCACCCGCAGAGCCGCACTCCACATAGAGAATAATGGAGCCTCCAGCACCGACCTCCACCCGCAGAGCCGCACTCCACATAGAGAATAATGGAGCCTCCAGCACCGACCTCCATCCACAGAGCCACACTCCACATAGAGAATAATGGAGCCTCCAGCACCGACCTCCACCCACAGAGCCACACTCCACATAGAGAATAATGGCGCCTCCAGCACCGACCTCCACCCGCACTCCACATAGAGAATAATGGAGCCTCCAGCACCGACCTCCACCCGCAGAGCCGCACTCCACATAGAGAATAATGGAGCCTCCAGCACCGACCTCCACCCGCAGAGCCGCACTCCACATAGAGAATAATGGAGCCTCCAGCACCGACCTCCACCCGCAGAGCCGCACTCCACATAGAGAATAATGGAGCCTCCAGCACCGACCTCCACCCGCAGAGCCGCACTCCACATAGAGAATAATGGAGCCTCCAGCACCGACCTCCACCCGCAGAGCCGCACTCCACATAGAGAATAATGGGGCCTCCAGCACCGACCTCCACCCGCAGAGCCGCACTCCACATAGAGAATAATGGGGCCTCCAGCACCGACCTCCACCCGCACTCCACATAGAGAATAATGGGGCCTCCAGCACCGACCTCCACCCACAGAGCCGCACTCCACATAGAGAATAATGGAGCCTCCAGCACCGACCTCCACCCGCAGAGCCACACTCCACATAGAGAATAATGGAGCCTCCAGCACCGACCTCCACCCGCAGAGCCACACTCCACATAGAGAATAATGGAGCCTCCAGCACGGACCTCCACCCGCAGAGCCGCACTCCACATAGAGAATAATGGGGCCTCCAGCACCAACCTCCACCCGCAGAGCCGCACTCCACATAGAGAATAATGGAGCCTCCAGCACGGACCTCCACCCGCAGAGCCGCACTCCACATACATGGCTGCTCTCAGTGCTCTGTGCTGTGCGCACAGGACCTGTGATGAGGTCACAGGAGGGGAGGAGACAGGGGTCACATGATCGGGGGCCCTGACACCTTCCCTCCTGTGAGCTCATCACAAGCCTTTGCACGCTACCAGCAGCATCAGCGTTCACGCTACTTGTAGATGCTGCTGGTAGCAGAGCACATAATGCCGCCCCCACGGTCACTCACTTTTAGGTGGGGAGAAGATGGAGTGCCATTGCAGCAGCCAGCAGGAATGTGGTGGGGGCCCCCTTAGAAGCTCTTGTGGTGGGGGCCCCGGGGCTGAAGCCCCGCCTGCCCTGCCTTTAATCCGGCCCTGCGCGGTGGCGGATTATAATGGGGCAATTTACTGGCCTGGGCTGTGGGCCCCTTAACCCCACTGGGCCCGGGGCAACTGCCCAAATTGACCTCATTATAATCCGCCACTGGTGAAGATGAAGAAGCTTGTGCCACGAGTGTGTTTATAGTTGCTGACAGTGCATTCCTCTTTAAACTTAGTTTTTCATGAGCATCCATCAGTTTGTTTGGTTTTCCTCCAACACTGATCTGCTTTCTCTAATGCAGCATCTCACGAGCATGTTGCACTTTGCCCTTTATACAGACACGTGAGTCTTTGGTAACATATTTTGGACTGGCATTTTTTAGGCCAAGTCTCACACGTGCATCTGTTACACCGATCTTCTGATGGGCATGAAACCTATTCTGGTAATTGGTGGTGGCTAAATGATTAATCATTGTAGGCTGTATCCTGCATCTCATACCTCCCATAGCCACTGCTGTTATTAATCATGTACGTTCCCATTCCAGTAATCACCAGGCCCCTTTTCCTCATCACTTCATCCAAAGATTCATCCGCCATATTTTTACTAAAAACCTGCACCTTCCCAAGGTGTTTATGATGCCCCTAAAAAAAAATTTACACACTATGTTGATATGTACCCCCAGGGGGAAATGTTTGTCAGCCCATACACTTAAGCCCCCGTTACACACTGCGATATCGCTAGCAATGTCGCTGTAAAGTCACCGATTTTGTGACATTACAGCGATATTGCTAGCGATATCGCTGCATGTGATACTTACCTCAGACCGGCTCCCCCGCTGATTATCGCTGATCGCGCGAGAAGCTGCTGGACCATTCCTCGTCGGCCACTTCCTGCTGGGCTTCCTGTGGCGCCGACGAGCGAGGCGTGGAGCCGGGCGGGAGGACGCAGGATCGCCGCGTCTGACAGGTAAGTAGCGACCTCCGACCCCTGCTATGTCGCTGGTGAGATCTGCCTGAGTGGCAACTCACTAGCGACCACCTAGCGATGCACCAGCGATCCTGACCGCGTCATATCGCTGGCGGGATCGCTGGTCCATCGCTAGGTGTAACGGTACCCTAAGTGTTTGGGTATTGCAAGTATAGATGAAACGCTCCTTTGTAATGTGACTTTATTATGAAACCCTCCCCCATGTTTTTCCAAGGGGGATTGTGGTGCATGCAAATTAGGGCCAGGTCTTCCATTCACTTCATGGACAAACTTTGTGGTAATAAAAATAAAATTGTAATGGAAACTTGTTTCATGTGGCTATCCAGTATGTGGTTTCAAAGGCTTATTTGGGGTGCACATGACTTGGCAGCAGGGCAGACCTTGCTGTCAATGCATAAGAAAAGAGTATGCGAGTACAAAATGAATAATGTGAAGTGGATTTTCCTGTGCCCTTCCAGTAAGTGGCTTCAAAAGCTTATTGGGGTGCATGTAACTTTGGGGCAGGCCAGGCCTTGCATTCAATGCAACATTTTTTCAGGAAACCCTACTGTACCTCTTGTGAAAGGGGTATTGGGGTGCATCGTATTTCTTGGCATCCCATTCACTCACTGCATAGGCAATAACAGCATAGGAGACCCACTGTTTAATAATGGCCCTTTAAGAAGATTAATGCTGCCTGATGCCCCTGTAAAAATAGTCTCTGTCAGTTTAAGAGTCCCTCCTTCATAAATGAAACAAGATGTGTTTGCTTATGTGTCACACACCACATGGCCAGCTAGGGTGGTTAAATGTTACAATGACATTTCCCATTGGTATTGATTGATAGCAATGCTAAAGTTGCAAAATGCCTCAAAAACGCTGTATGTGAACATAGCCCAAGTGGTGGAGGAACATTTTTTGGGGGGTCAATTATTTTGGCTTAGATAAAAGTCATTAACCTGGAAAGGATGTTCATTAACATATTTCCCAGCAAAATCCATTTTGTTTTCGTTTTTGATGGTTTTTTGGTGCCCCTGTAAAAAGGGAGTGAAACTCTGACAACATTGTTTAGAGCTGTGACCTAGGAGTGAGAAATGCTTCCAGGGGCAGTTGCCATGATGTTTCCGTGTCATTTGAGCAGTGTTTTCATCATTTTCTGATGTTTTTAGACCTTGAAAGGACCCCCGGGGAATCAAGGTAAAAATGTTTGGGTCTCCTATAGACTTGCATTGGGTTGGTTGTCCTATCCGAGTACCCGAGTATTCCAATTTGCTCGACCCGAGCAATGAGCACCCGAGCATTTTAGTGCTCGCTCATCACTAGTAGAGTGTTGTCTTAAATTTTCAGGGGGTATGAAAAGTATTCAGACCTCTTTAAATTTTTATCTTTTTGTTTCATTGCAGCCATTTTTTCTCATTAATGTACATTCTACACCCCATCTTGACTGAAAAAAACAAATGTATAAATTTTTGCAAATTTATTAAAAAAGAAAAACTGAAATATCACATGGTCATAAATATTCAGACCCTTTGCTCAGACACTCATATTTAAGTCACATGCTATCCATTTCCTTGTGATCCTCCTTGAGATGGTTCTACTTCATTGGAGTCCAGCTGTGTTTAATTAAACTGATAGGACTTGATTTGAAAAGGCACACACCTGTCTATATAAGTCCACAATCAAAGAGAAAGAATGTGGCACAGCCCCAACTCACAACAGAGGTTCACAATTATACGGCTTCAATAGAACCTCACTCAAAGACGTGGTGCACATCCAAAAAAAAGTCCAAGGTGCTTATAATGAATAAATATGAAAAAAGATTGATGGCACTCACTGTCTCTAAAATTCCATCCTTTATTGAGACATCTTAAAAATGCAGAGGCAGGAGAGTTTTTTCTGTGGATACTCTATCAGGACGACGTGTGTGCTTCTACGGGTCAGGTCAATATAAGACCTCACAGCACACAGTAGATGTCAGTCCAAATGAGAATCATGAGGTCAAAGGAACTGGTCAAGGAGCTCAGAGACAGAATTGTGGCAAGGCACATATCTGGCCAAGGTTAGAAAAGAATTTCTGCAGTACTCAAGGTTCCTGCAGTACTCAGTGAGCACAGTGGCCTCCATAATCCTTAAATGAAAGAAGTTTGGGACCACCAAAAGTTTTCCTAGACCTGGCCATCCAGCCAAAATGAGCAATCATGGGAGAAGAGCCTTGGTGTGAGAGGTAAAGAAGAACCCCAAGATCACTGTGGCACAAAATGCAATAATACAAAGAAAAAATACATTCTTTCCCGATCAGAGTTACCTTGTAGTGGTGGGATGGCTTTTATGCTATTGTTTCATAAAAAAAATATTACTAAAAACTCTGTTATTTAAATGCACCATTTGCTTTTTATTTACTTAGCTGCAGCAGGGTTTTTGCTTTTTTTTTCTCTTGTAGGTTTTATGTTTTGTGGCCAATGAGAACATGCGTTTATGTTCTGCATGTGGACCAACTCAAGTCAAGCTAAATTTTTGTGTTTTTTCTTTGTATTATTGGATTCTGTGCAAGTCGGGGTGTGTCCTCCCACTACGAGCTGGAAATTGTATATAAGGCTTCCCCACACTGGTGTTCCACTGATTGGGCCCAGTCTTTTTGTCTGCCCTTATTCACACACTGAGGTCAACATTGACACATGGTAAGGTTTTAATATTAGACAGTGTAGTACTGTCCCGATCAGAGATACAGTGGGGCAAAAAAGTATTTAGTCAGTCAGCAATAGTGCAAGTTCCACCACTTAAAAAGATGAGAGGCGTCTGTAATTTACATCATAGGTAGACCTCAACTATGGGAGACAAACTGAGAAAAAAAAATCCAGAAAATCACATTGTCTGTTTTTGTTTCATTTTATTTGCATATTATGGTGGAAAATAAGTATTTGGTCAGAAACAAAATTTCATCTCAATACTTTGTGATATATCCTTTGTTGGCAATGACAGAGGTCAAACGTTTTCTGTAAGTCTTCACAAGGTTGCCACACACTGTTGGTATGTTGGCCCATTCCTCCATGCAGATCTCCTCTAGAGCAGTGATGTTTTTGGCTTTTCGCTTGGCAACACGGACTTTCAACTCCCTCCAAAGGTTTTCTATAGGGTTGAGATCTGGAGACTGGCTAGGCCACTCCAGGACCTTGAAATGCTTCTTACGAAGCCACTCCTTCGTTGCCCTGGCGGTGTGCTTTGGATCATTGTCATGTTGAAAGACCCAGCCACGTTTCATCTTCAATGCCCTTGCTGATGGAAGGAGGTTTGCACTCAAAATCTCACGATACATGGCCCCATTCATTCTTTCATGTACCCGGATCAGTCGTCCTGGCCCCTTTGCAGAGAAACAGCCCCAAAGCATGATGTTTCCACCACCATGCTTTACAGTAGGTATGGTGTATGATGGATGCAACTCAGTATTCTTTTTCCTCCAAACACGACAAGTTGTGTTTCTACCAAACAGTTCCAGTTTGGTTTCATCAGACCATAGGACATTCTCCCAAAACGCCTCTGGATCATCCAAATGCTCTCTAGCAAACTTCAGGTGGGCCCGGACATGTACAGGCTTAAGCAGTGGGACACGTCTGGCACTGCAGGATCTGAGTCCATGGTGGCGTAGTGTGTTACTTATGGTAGGCCTTGTTACATTGGTCCCAGCTCTCTGCAGTTCATTCACTAGGTCCCCCCGCGTGGTTCTGGGATTTTTGCTCACCGTTCTTGTGATCATTCTGACCCCACGGGGTGGGATTTTGCGTGGAGCACCAGATCGAGGGAGATTATCAGTGGTCTTGTATGTCTTCCATTTTCTAATTATTGCTCCCACAGTTGATTTCTTCACTCCAAGCTGGTTGGCTATTGCAGATTCAGTCTTCCCAGCCTGGTGCAGGGCTACAATTTTGTTTCTGGTGTCCTTTGACAGCTCTTTGGTCTTCACCATAGTGGAGTTTGGAGTCAGACTGTTTGAGGGTGTGCACAGGTGTCTTTTTATACTGATAACAAGTTTAAACAGGTGCCATTACTACAGGTAATGAGTGGAGGAAAGAGGAGACTCTTAAAGAAGAAGTTACAGGTCTGTGAGAGCCAGAAATCTTGATTGCTTGTTTCTGACCAAATACTTATTTTCCACCATAATATGCAAATAAAATGAAACAAAAACAGACAATGTGATTTTCTGGATTTTTTTTTCTCAGTTTGTCTCCCATAGTTGAGGTCTACCTATGATGTAAATTACAGACGCCTCTCATCTTTTTAAGTGGTGGAACTTGCACTATTGCTGACTGACTAAATACTTTTTTGCCCCACTGTATATTGTCGTAGTGGGATGGCTTTTATGCTATTTTTTCAAAAAAAAATGTATTACTAAAAACTCTGTGTTATTTAAATGCATTTTTTGTTTTTTTATTTACTTAGTTACAGCAGGGATTTGCTCACTTTGTCTCTTGTAGGTTTTATATATTTTTTTCTTCCAGCCAGTCCACTGCAGAAAGAGCAGAGTTGATGTAGGGTCGGTGGGCCGGGCTGGGGGGTGGTCCCTCTGTATACCGCGCAGTGACGTACAGACACAAGATGGAGGCACATTTCGGGTGCAACAGGTCCAAGTTTATTCTTTCTTTCACCGTCTGCCTGACGGTCCCACAAAACACCGTGATTCTCTTCACAGCTCTCGGGTTACAGAACACATTGAGACAGCGTACTTTCAACAGGGACGTATATATACGTACCGTCCCTTTTCACTCTGTGATGCTCTGACAGCTCCGTCACTGTGGATGCCATAGGCCTGTGCACCAACAGTAATTTTACTGGTCATACGTCGTTCCAAATACGGTGTCCTACACTCGGAGCCTCATCTACTGTATACTGCGGTACTTCGTGTCAGGACCACCCCCCTTGACTTCCTTTCTCCTCAGTCCCTTGTTAGGTTTTCCTCACAGTGCACCAACTGTCACAGTCTTCTTGTCACTTCAGCTCCCCCTGGGGACTGGAATCTTCTGTAACCCTCCTGACAAATTTATAGCTTTCCCGATTCCCTGTAACTCCGCCCCCCATGACCAACAGTTTCTTTGCCCTAAGCTGATGTCAAGTCCTATGCTCACACTCCTCCCTGCCCTCTAATGTCAATTCCAGGTACTCCACGTCACCTACACTTTCCTAGCTGTTTTCCCTTCTGTCATAACTGACATCCTGCCTGGCAAGTGCAAACCCATTTGAAACCTGACCAGTCATTCCTTTCGTCTGGTCAACTTCCCTCCATTAACACCTGAGGATTATGGTCTTCCAGCTTCCACCTCACCTCTTTGCAATTGAGCTAAGTAGTCTGAACCCAAAAGTCATTCAGCAGTCTTTTCTGCTTTTTGATGACTCCTCTGGCTAGGGTTCTGTGGCCCATCCACCTGATCCTGCCCCAGAAGACTAGGAAGCTGAGTGCACTGTTGCCAAACTGCTTGTTAGGTTGGAGGATGAGTACATGGGAGGGCTGGTGTACATCTCAGAGGATGACAAAGCACCGTTGCCAAATGCAGCATCTTTCTGCTGTGTGCAGACTGGCAAGGACAGAGGTGAGCAGTGGGTGGAAAATGATGCAGGGGATGTTGAGGTCCTAGACCCCACATGGAGCGGAGGCTATCCTAGTGATGTGCACAGCTCAGATTAAGAGGAGGTCCCCTTCCCAGGCTATAAACATTAGCCCCCAGCTGTCGGCTTTCCCTCTGCTGGTTCAGAAAAGTGCGCGGAAGTCCACGCCATTTTTTTCTGAAAAATAATCTTTAAATACATTTACAGTAAGCTGAATACACACTGTACTGATTCTGTTTGTCACAGACATCTTTATATCTATTCTATTTTCATTTTTTGTATGTAATCCATCTTTTCTGTCCAGTTGGCTCCTGCAGTTATTGCACTGCACTATGCAGATGAATTGCTAGCTTTTCTTCTATCTATCTATGTAATGTGCATATGTCGTATACAGGTGCATCTCACAAAATTAGAATATTATCAAAAAGTTAACTGATTTCAGTTCTTCAATACAAAAGTGAAACTCATATATTATATAGAGTCGTTGCAAACAGAGTGATGTACAGTATTTCAAGTGTTTACACTAATAATAGCATGTATAACCTTATCAAGTCGCAGAGACACCACCGCAGCATAAGTAAACAACCCCAACGTGCATTTCGCCCACTATATTGCCATGCTTTCTCAAGGGGAGGTGTTATCTGGTTACCTGCAAGGACCTTTTGTATCCTAGGAAACCGGACACGTGTTATACTACATCACCGGCTGTTTAATGATTGTTTTGGATGATTACCTGCAAGGACTTTTTGTATCCTAGGAAACGGTCATGTTTGTACCACGTGACCGGCTGTTTAATAGTTGTTTTGTATGGTGCGTGTGCCCGTGGCCAGCCACACTGATCCCATGCAACCTGGTCCAACCCCCAAGTGCAGGCAAGAAGGAGCCAGGCAGTTGCCATAGCGCCCTGTCACAAGATGAGGAAGCCGAAGGGCCGGATGACGTGAGGCCGAATCGGGCAATTCAATTCAGGAATTTTTTCAATATTCTCATCATCCTTCACTTTATCCATTAAAGTATAACCCAAATAGACAATATTCAGATAGATAATCTTCATAGTCTCATCATTGGGGGTAAAGTCATCTCATTTGCCCTAAGATGAAAGCCAATGTCCTGAAAGAGGTCTTTTAAATTTTTACATCTCTGTGGGGTCGTCAACGGATGATCAGCCAGATGGGGTCCCAGGGAAGGCTCAGTACTTAGTATGGGCTAATGTTTGGTCAAAATGTTTCCCATATTATCCTATTCATGATTGAATACAGATATAAAGCAAATTGCCTCATCTCCCTTTTCCTTCTTTTTATGTTGATACAATAAACTATTTTTATTGGGGGGTAAATTTTGCTTGATTATATCTGTATCGGATGCATCGCTTAGTATACCCATGCTGTTCAAACTGGGTTTTAAGATCTTGAACCAGTGTTTCAAATTTCTTATCCATGGAGCAAATTCACTTCATCCTCAGGAACTGTCTGACTGGAACCGCCCTAATTGGTGGCTTTGACCAAACATTGGCCTATACAAATTACTGAGCCCTCCCTTGGACCCTATCTGGCTGATCGTCCATTGATGACCCCACAGAGATGTAAAAATTTAAAAGACCTCTTGGTTAGAAGCCATTATATTGCACCTACAAGTAACTCATTTGACACAAGGGGACCTTTAAAGGGGTGCTACACCTGCGATCACTGTCTTGCCTGCACCAAAGTCCTTTGCAGTATTTCCTTTCACTCTGCTGACGGCAATAAACATTTTCAGATCAAAGAGTACATTTCCTGTGCTTGAATGTCATTTACTATTCCACTTGTAGTTGCCCACTTATTTATGTAGGGCTCACCTCTAGAGAATTGACAGAAGAGTGAGGGAACATGTGAGGGACATTGGCGCGCCCAGGACAGTGACCGACCCCTCTGAATTGAAAACCATTCTGAGACATTTCAGAGCAGTGCATAACTGCGATCCCAAAGGGTTTATGGTTAGAGGAATAGACTTAGTCCATACTGGTATAAGAGGAGGAAATATTAAACAACTCCTGGCAAGATGAGAATTAAAATGGATTGTGATATTAAGAACAATGAAACCGCATGGTTTGAATGATGCCCTGAATTTTTCTCCATTTTTATAAAAAAAGATTGCTTAACTAGTTCTGCTGAGGTTCCTCTCTTCTCACTATGCTTTTAATGTGTATTTGGACTTTTTTTGAACAATTGTCATAATTTTATTTGTTATTTTAATTTATTCACTGTTTCCATGTTTAACTGGTTCCCATAATTACCGTATATTTCATGACCTTCGCTTCCATCTTATGGTAAATGATATGTGTTCTGTCTCCGACATAATTAATGAATGTTGACTATCTATTTTGATAATTTATATGCAGTAATTTGCTCAGAATATCGATGATGCTCAGTTTGCTATAGATTTAATGTTCATTGATTTGGCTCCATCTAGTAGCCAAAGTAATAATTGCAGTGGTTTTCTGTTTTTGGTTTCGTTTTTGCTCCCCTCCAAATTACCAATGTATCATGGGTAAGTTCGCAAGGGATTATGGTTAGCTCAGCCCATTTCCCTCCAGTCCACCATTTTCCTTCTGCTTGCATACTAGAAGCACCTCATCCCTCTTCTCCCCCTGCATCAGCATCGTCGGTAATCACGCTCCCCACATCTAATTCCTGTCCTAGATCACCCTCCTTAGTTAGCTCTCCCTTGGTTAGCTATTAGCGCAGCTAATCTATGTAATGTATATTATGTATTCCTATGTACCCATACTGACTGATTGTATTATATGTTTACTTGTAGTTTCACCGCGCCAACATACCATCACAATCAATAAAGCACAGATTCAGCCTACAGTCTTCTTATTGGACTCCTGGTATAGCGGTTGAGCTGCCTGTATACGCTACATGAATCCCGGTTCATTAGTGTCATGATCCATGCGGGATCAGGACAGATAAAAGCACATATAACCTCTTTTTTTTCTTAAGCTGTGCTTAAGTGTGGTTTTTGCCCCCCGGTGGCCATTAGGATTATTGCACTGTGGTGTCGTTTGTTCTAAGTTTGCCCCCGGTGGTGGGTAGCGTCATTGCACTCTAGTCTCTTTGGTTAAGTGCACATGATTATAATGCAGGTGTGATTGCTGGATCTGCTATAAAAGAGTCACAGGTGTTGCAATCAGGGTTGGTGATAGTGTTCATT
This sequence comes from Dendrobates tinctorius, assembly GCF_039654945.1. Taxonomy (NCBI): domain Eukaryota; kingdom Metazoa; phylum Chordata; class Amphibia; order Anura; family Dendrobatidae; genus Dendrobates; species Dendrobates tinctorius. The sequence continues at coordinate 36,498,899 of NW_027361714.1, forward strand.
TCAACCATCCTTGGTGGAGGAAGGAGCTGGAGAACGTTCCTTGCAGCACTGTCTTAGCCCTGGTATGGAAGGAGTCATAGGGGATTTCCTTGTAGCTCTGACAGAGCTTGGTGACAGCGATTCAGGAGGAGAGCTGCATTCTGGTGGTGGACTCTGTTGCCAGGAGCAAGTGCAACAGAGTAAAGTTAAGTGGTGTTTCCCTGTTTGTGTTTTTCCTTAGTGTGTATTAGTACAGCGGTGGGGCCAGTGCCTGTGCCACCCAGCTCCCTAGCAAGGGATAGGTGTAGGGTGTGCTAGGGCGAAAGGTATCCTGAGCGGCGCCCGGTACGGAACTGGCCTAGGGAACGTTAGGAGCATTAGGGACACTGACTCAGGGGAGTGCAGGAGGTCTCCAAGTCCCCTTTCCCTATCGCAGGGCCCACTGTTGTAACTGTTTTCCCTCCCCCTTGTCTTGTTGTTTTAGTTACCGGCCTGCGAGCCGTGTCACACAGGACAGTATCACGTGCTGCGTCTTGTTGTTTACAGTTACCGGCCTGCGGGTCGCGTCACACAGGACGGGTGATCGTGACAATTATTAAGGACAGAACAGTGAAACGACGGCTCTCCAGCTAGTGGGAATACAGAGAGAAGAGCCTTCCATCTTGCAGGACCGCAGTGAACAGTGGCTCTCCAGCTAGTGGGATCTCAGAGATAGAAGAGTCTTCCATTCTGCAGAGGCCAGTTACACAGCGCCATCCAGCTAGTGCAATTCAGGGAAAGTACAACCCTTCATCCAGCTTACAGGAACTAGTAAACTGCAGAAATCCATCTAGTGAGATTCAAGTCACCGGCTACACAGAGACAAATACAGCTACAGCAATCTCTGCACAGCGAAGCATCCCTCTAAGACACCATGTCACACAAATCACACAGGACAAAATCCGCTACATCCGTCTCCTCAAAGACTATATCCATCAGCAGCTCGGTCGCCATTGCCCGTGCAAATGCGGAAGCCGCCAAAATGCGAGCATGCTATGCTGAAGAAGAGATGCAACTTAAATTAGAGAAAGAATGCCTAGTTGATCAAGAGAGAAAGGCACGTGTGGATGCCGCCTTGGAGAGCTTAGCAGTAAAAAGAGAGGCTGCTGAGGCACTAGCCAAGGCAGAAGCACTAGAAGCTGCGCACAACCCTGAGCTGCATAGCCGTAGCAGTGTGTCAAGTCTGAAGTTGCCACTGCAAGATTCACCACAACACACATCTCAATACGTTAATGAACTTCCTGTTCCTGATCTAAACTATAACCAAGATCACGACACATCCAGTGAAACGAGTGAGAAGCATCATGAGGCTCAGCTCCAGGGAAACGTGGAGCAAAACAACTCTGCTAATGTCTACCTTGCCCCTTACCAGGTAACCAACATGAATCACCTTGCTTACACACCACATGTCAGACCAAAGCAATATGACACTGGCTGGAGCCACCCTGAGGATACTAACAGGTATGAACGCACCTTACAACACTATCAGGTTGACCCATCACCAGTATACTCTGCTGACAACCGGTTCACAACAGAACTTGCTAAGATCTTCACACGACGTGATCTGGTTACCAAGGGACTCATGAAATTCACTGACCATGCTGAAGGTTACAGAGCTTGGAATGCTTCCTTCCAAAATGTCACTAGATACTTGGGGCTACAACACAGGGAAGAGTTAGACCTCCTAGTCAAATACATGGGAGAAGAGTCAGTCAAACGCGCAGTAAGGATCAGAGACATTAACATAAATCACCCTCAAATCAGTCTCAAAGAGATCTGGAAGAGGCTGAATGAGTGTTACGGCTCAGCAGAGGTCATAGAGAGAGCCTTGTTCAAAAGAATCGATGACTTTCCTAAAATATCTAACAAAGGTCTCCCAAAACTAAGAGAGCTAGGTGACCTGCTACAGGAGGTCCTAGTTGCCAAATGTGAAGGTGACCTACAAGGACTTGCATACCTTGACACAGCCAAAGGTGTTAAACCTATAGTCCAAAAGTTGCCCACATACAAATACAAACACAGTGTTTCATTCCATCCCTTCTCCGTTTTTGTAGACTTTGTACATGAACAAGCGACAATCAGAAATTATCTCAGCTTTGACTTTTCAATGTCATATGCCGCACCACCACCAGCTGCAAACCCACGCAGAACATCTGTGGCAGTGCACAATACTAGCATTTCTTCTCCAAATTCTAATTACAGGTCTGCTGGCCGCTCTCAATCAAAGACAAAGGTACAAGTTCCTGACAAGCAGTGCCTGCTTCATCAGAAGCCTCATCCTCTCCTGAAATGCAGAGCCTTCAGAGGAAAATCTATGCCGGATCACAGAAGCTTTCTGAAAGAGAACTGTATCTGCTACAAGTGCTGCTCATCCACCACTCATCTCACCAAGGATTGTAAGGTCAGTGTAAAATGCACAGAATGTGGCACCACAGATCATAACACTGCCCTACACCCTGGCCCAGCTCAATGGAGTGCACAAAACACGCCAGCTGACAGTGAGCATGGCGGGGAGGAAAAGAGCACTGATGCAGCTACACCAGAGATCACTTCACAATGTGCTGAAGTCTGTAAAGGGACAATAGACAGTAGGTCTTGTTCTATAATATGCCTCGTCAGAGTTTACCCAAAAGGTCATAGCGACAAAGCTGTGAGACTGTATGCTATCTTGGATGATCAAAGTAATTGATCCCTGGCTAGATCAACATTTTTTGACCTATTCAACATTAAAGGACCAAGCACTCCTTACTCATTAAAGACATGTGCAGGTACTGTGACAACAGCAGGCAGGAAAGCCACTGACTATCAAATTGAGTCCTTAGACGGACAATTTTGTCTGCCACTTCCTACAATCATTGAGTGTAATCAGATCCCAGACAACAGATCTGAAATCCCTACACCAGATGTAGCAATCCATCATGCTCACTTGAAACGCATAGCACACCATATACCGGAACTTCACCATCAGGCACAGCTAATACTGCTGTTAGAAAGAGATATCCTACAGGTTCATAAAGTGAGAAGTCATATCAATGGACTCCACAATGCTCCTTATGCCCAAAGGCTAGACCTAGGATGGGTCATAATAGGAAACGTATGCTTGGGACACATGCACGCCCCATCTTCTGAGACAAGTATGCTAACAAATGCATTGGAGAAAGGGCACCCATCTCTGTTTCACCCTTGCAACAACGAGTTCCATGTCAAGGAACTACCAGACAGCATCCAACTACCCAATCATTTAATAGACTTTACTCATGCCAGCAATATGGTGTCAGGAAGCTATGATGATTAGTTGGGTGCGCAGTCTTCCAAATAACTAAGCAAGACAACCAAGTAGCAATGTCGGTAGAGGACAAGTTGTTCTTAGAGGTAATGGACAAGGGACTCGTAAAAGATGAGACCAACAGCTGGGTCGCACGTCTTCCCTTCAGAACCCACAGACCACATCTACCAAACAACAGAAATCAGGCATTCAAACATTTCTCCTCTCTTAAACGTAATCTGCAGAAGAAACCAGAGATGAAAGATCACTTCTTCTCCTTCATGTTAAAGATATTTGAGCACTGCCATGCAGATCTAACTCCCACTCTCAAAGACTCTGAAGAATGCTGGTTCCTACCCATGTTTTGAGTATACCACCCTAAGAAACCGGACCAGATTAGAGTAGTATTTGACTCCAGTGCTAAGCTTGATGATGTCTCCCTGAATGATGTTCTACTGACAGGACCAGACTTCAGTAACAAACTGCTGGGTGTACTTAAGCGCTTACATAAGGATTCCATTGCCTTCATCGCTGACATCCAGCAAATGTTCCATTGTTTCCTTCTGAGAGAGAGAGACAGGAACTTCCTAAGATTCTTCTGGTACAGAGACAATGATCCTACTAAAGAAGTCACAGAGTACCGCATGAGAGTGCACATCACAGGGACGGGGGAGGGTATTCCTTTTATAGGAGGGGAAGACAGTGCAGATAGAGACCTGGGCACAAATAATGACATTGGGGGTGGAGGTGGCATGGGGGGTGGGGTTAGAACAGTTAATAATTTAAGAAAGAATAGAGGTACAGAGAGATACATAAAGTGCATGTATACTAATGCCAGAAGCATCGCCAACAAGATGGAGGATTTGGAGTTAATGTTGTTGGAACATAATTATGTCATGGTGGGGATATCTGAGACATGGCTGGACGAGAGCCATGACTGGGTGGTTAATTTACAGGGCTATAGTCTGTTCAGCAATGACCGAACAAATAAGCGAGGGGGAGGCGTGAGTTTATATGTAAAATCATCCTTAACACCCATCCTTCGTGATAATATATATGAATCTAATGAAAATGTAGAGTCCCTGTGGGTAGAGATAAGGGGAGGGGGGGAAAATAATAAATTACTGATAGGGGTTTGTTATAAGTCTCCAAAAATAATGGAAGCAACAGAGAATATCCTCATAAAGCAAATAGATGAAGCTGCGACACAAGGAGAAGTCATTATTATGGGGGACTTCAACTACCCTGAAATACATTGGGGAACCGAAACCTGCAGTTCCAGCAAAGGTAATGAGTTTTTGACAACTATGAGAGACAATTAACTTTCACAACTGGTTCAGGACCAAACAAGAGGGGGGGCACTGCTAGACCTAATATTAACCAACAGGCCAGACCGCATATCAAATGTAAGGGTTGAGGGTCACTTGGGTAATAGTGATCACAAATTAATAAGTTTTCATGTACCCTTTAATAAGATGTGTAGTAGAGGGGTTACAAGGACACTAAACTTCAGGAAGGCAAATTTCCAACGGATGAGAGATGATCTTGGTGCAATTAACTGAGACGATATCCTGAGACATAAGAATACACAAAGAAAATGGGAGACATTTATTAGCATCCTGAATAGGACCTGTGCACAATAAATGCCATATGGGAATAAACATGCTAGAAATAGGAGGAAACCACTATGGCTAAACAGAGCTGTAAGAGGTGCAATAAGAGATACAAATAAAGCATTTAGAGAATTAAAGCAAGTAGGTAGTGATGAGGCATTAAATAAATACAGAAAATTAAAAAAATTCTGTAAAAAGCAAATCAAGACAGCAAAGATTGAGACAGAGAGACTCATTGCCAGAGAAAGTAAAAATAATCCCAAAATATTCTTTAACTACATAAATAGTAAGAAGCTAAAAAATGATAGTGTTGGCCCCCTTAAAAATAGCCTGGGTAAAATGGTGGATGAGGATGAGGAAAAAGCCAATATGCTAAATGACTTTTTTTCAATAGTATTTACACAAGAAAATCCCATAACCGATAACATGATCAGGGATAAAAATTCTCCATTAAAAGTCCCTGCTTAACCCAGCAGGAAGTACGGCTCTGTCTAAAAATCACTAAAATTGACAAATCCCCGGGCCCGGATGGGATACACCCCCGAATACTGCAGGAAATAAGCACAGTCATAGATAGACCATTATTTTTAATCTTTAAAGATTCCATAATAACAGGGTCTGTACCACAGGACTGGCGTATAGCAAATGTGGTGCCAATATTCAAAAAGAGGACAAAAACTGAACTTGGAAATTATAGGCCAGTAAGTTTAACCTCAACTGTGGGTAAAATCCTGGAGGTTTTCTAAGAGATACTATACTGGAGTATCTGGAGAAGAATAACCTCATGACCCATTATCAACACGGGTTTACAAGGGACCATTCCTGTCAGACTAATCTGATAAGCTTTTATGAAGAGGTAAGTTCAGGACTGGACCAAGGGAATGCAGTGGACATGGTGTACACTCTTCAAAAGCTTTTGATACGGTGCCACACAAAAGGTTGATACATAAAATGAGAACAATGGGGATAGGGGAAAATATGTGTAGGTGGGTTAAGAGCTGGCTCAGGGATAGGAAACAAAGGGTGGTTATTAATGGAGCACACTCGGACTGGGTCACGGTTAGCAGTGGGGTACCACAGGGGTCAGTTTTGGGCCCGCTTCTTTTTAACATATTTATTAATGACCTTGTAGGGGGCATAAAGAGTAGAATTTCAATATTTGCAGATGACACTAAACTCTGCAGGGTAATCAATACAGAGGAGGACAATTTTATATTACAGGAGGATTTATGTAAACTAGAAGCTTGGGCTGATAAATGGCAAATGAGCTTTTAATGGGGATAAATGTAAGGTCATGCACTTGGGTAGAACGAACAAGATGTATAATTATGTGCTTAATTGTAAAACACTGGGCAAAACTGTCACTGAAAAAGACCTGGGTGTATGGGTGGACGACAAACTCACATTTAGTGGCCAGTGTCAGGCAGCTGCTGCAAAGGCAAATAAAATAATGGGATGCATTAAAAGAGGCATAGATGCTCATGAGGAGAACATAATTTTACCTCTATATAAGTCACTAGAGCGACCACACTTAGAATACTCTGTACAGTTCTGGTCTCCGGTGTATAAGAAAGACATAGCTGAACTGGAGAGGGTGCAGAGAAGAGCGACCAAGTTTATTAGGGAACTAGGGGGTCTGCAATACCAAGACAGGTTATTACACTTGGGGTTATTTAGTTTGGAAAATCGAAGGCTTAGGGGTGATCTTATTACAATGTATAAATATATGCGGGGACAGTACAAAGACCTTTATAATGATCTTTTTACTCTTAGACCTGTGACGGGGACAAGGGGGCATCCTCTACGTCTGGAGGAAAGAAGGTTTAAGCATACTCACAGACGCGGATTCTTAACTGTAAGAGCAGTGAGACTATGGAACTCTCTGCCATATGATGTTGTAATGAGTGATTCCCTAATAAAATTTAAGAAGGGACTGGATGCCTTTCTTGAAAAGTGTAATATTACAGGGTATATACACTAGTTTCCTTAATATTGCGTTGATCCAGGGAGCTAGTCTGTTTGCCGTATGTGGACTCTTTTTGTGGAATTTTTTTTCCCCAATGTGAAGCTTACTGTTTGCCACATGGGGTTTTTTTTGCCTTCCTCTGGATCAACATGTTAGGGCAAGTTAGGATAGGATATGGGTTGAACCAGATGGACTTAAAGTCTTCCTTCAACCTTAATAACTATGTTACTATGTTACTATGCAATAGCCCGTCTCCTGCAGTCGCCATCTATGTACTTAAAATTCAGCCCAAGAAGGAGAAACAGAATACAGATCAGATGCCAGACAATTCATAGAAAAAGACTTTTATGTTGATCACTGTCTGAAAGCCATTCCTTCAAATGAGACTGCATCAGTCTTCTCAGGAGAGCCCGAGAGATGTTTGCTTGCTCTAACCTCAGGCTTCACAAAATAGCCTCAAACTTCCAAGAACTTGTGAAAGCATTCCCTTCACAAGACTTGTGTAATGGTCTCTGTTGTGAGTTCGCTTTCTGGCCTACCTCTGGTTACTAGTGACGGTAGTGGAGCTGGTTCTCTTTCCGGGCTCCCTCGGGTGGTTACTGGAGGTAATGGAGCTGATCTAATTAACAGAGGCCTGCCACCTGATAATGAGGAGGATTACTGGAGATTTGGAGTTTCTGACTGGATTTAAGACAGCCGACTCTCTCTATCCCTGCTGGTGATTTTTTCCTGCCTCCTGAGGTCTTAGTTTCCAGCTCAGTCCCTGCATGCTCAGCTAAGTGTTCTTTTGCTATTGTTCACATTTGATCTGGTTTTGTCTATTTCAGTTTTGTGTGGTCAGCCAGCTCAGGCTGGGGATGTGCTGAATCACCATCTATATATTACTGCTTGTGCCAGTTTGTTTTTGTCCCTTATTAGATTGGCCTCTTTTTGCTCTGCTTTCAGAATATACCAGAGTGCTGATATAGTGGGCGAAGTCTAGTGACTTCAGTATTTTTCTATCAGACGTGTTGGGCATTCTTTGCAGGGTTTTTGCATGATTGCAGACAGAGTCTTTCCTTTCCTGTCCTGTCTAGTTAGTGTGGGCCCCATCATTTGCTCAGTCTATTTTCCTGCCTGCGTTTGTGTTTTCATCTTGTCTCACAGACAATATATGTTTGGGGTCTATCTATTCCTTTGGGGTCTGCTCTGGGACAGTTTAGATTTCCCCTTTCTTGCTTTAGGCTTATTTAGTTCTCCGGCTGTGTCGAGGCGTCTAGGATCATCGTAGGTATGCTCCACGGCTACTGCTAGTTGTGTGGATAGGATCAGGGGTCTGCAATCCGCTTAGTTACCAACCTCTCTGGTTTTCTGTGGCTTAACTTGGTCTTGCTTTCCTCCTCGGTGACCCAATCATAACAGAATCACCAGCCTAAACCGCAGATTCTAGGGTACTCAAAAGCAGGAGAGAATTGTAAAAAAAAAATAGTGTCAGAATTTTTTTTATATATTTTTTCCTCTTTTTCTCTGGGGCCACAGGAGGATTTTTTCTTTAATGGAGATTAAGCAATTGTCTGATCGTGTTGAGCAGCTCGCTGCTGAAGTGCGGGGAATTTCCGCCTATCTCGCTCAATCATCTGCTGATGAAAAAAAAATCCCTACTCCTGATGTGTTTTCTTGGGATCGGTCTAAATTTCTGAATTTTAAGAATAATTGTAAACTATTTCTTGCCTTGAAGCCTAACTCATCGGGGAGCTCTGTGCAGCAGGTTAAAATTGTCATCTCCTTGCTGCGCGGCGATCCCCAGGATTGGGCTTTTTCTCTGACACCTGGAGATCCTATTCTGACTAATGTGGACGCATTTTTTCAAGCCTTGGGGTTGTTGTATGATGAGCCTAATGCTATTGATCAAGCTGAGAAAACCCTATTGGCATTGAACCAGGGTTAGGATTCTGTAGAGTTATACTGTCAAAAATTCCAAAAGTGGACGGTCCTTACTGCATGGAATGACGGTGCCTTGGCAGCACTCTTTCGGAAGGGTTTGGCAGAAACCGTAAAAGATGTTATGGTGGGATTTCCTGTTCCCTCTGGTCTTGATGGTTCTATGTCTTTTGCCATTCAAGTTGATGATCGGCATTTACGTGAACGTAAAACTACACGAGAGGCGTTGCCACCTTTTGAACGATCGTCTGAACCCATGCCTGTGATAGGGTTTTGTCTAGGGCGCAACGTCAGGAGTTTAGAAGGCGTAATAAGCTGTGTTTTTTCTGTGGAGACGCCTCTCATACTATTTCTGTCTGCCCTAAACGAGAAAAACATTTTGCGCACACATTTGCTGTGGGCAGTGTACAACCTAAGTTCCTTTTGGCAATTACTCTGATCTGCTCCTTGTCTACATTTTCCTCTAAGGCTTTTGTAGATTCAGGAGCAGCTTTGAATCTGATGGATTTAGACTTTGCTAAACGTTGTGGTTTTCCCATGATACCCCTGCGGACTCCTATCCCATTGAGGGGTATTGATGCTACTCCTTTGGCGGAGAATAAACCCCAGTTTTGGACCCAGGTAATAATGCGGGTCGCCCCGGACCACCAAGAAAATTGCAAATTTTTGGTGTTGCACAATTTGCATGATATTATTGTTCTGGGTTTTCCCTGGCTGCAAACTCATAATCCTGTTTTGGATTGGAAATCTGTGTCTGTGGTGAGTTGGGGTTGTCAGTGTGTTCTTAGTGACACTCCTGTTTTCTCCACCTCTCCCCAGTATCATGATATTCCTGATTATTTGGCTGATTTTTCTGATGCATTTAGTGAAAGTAAGTCTGCGTCTTTGCCTCCTCATAGGAGTTATGATTGTGCAATTGAGTTAATGCCTGGGTGTAAATCTCCCAAGGGTCGGCTTTTCAACTTATCGGTACCCGAACATGATGCTATGCGATCTTATATCAAGGAGTCGCTGGAGAAGGGTCATATTAGACCATCCTCTTCACCTTTAGGTGCTGTTTTTTTTGTGGCCAAGAAATATGGTTCATTAAGGCCTTGTATTGACTATCGTTCCCTTAACAAAATCACTGTTAAATATCAGTACCAGTTACCCTTGATTTCTGATTTATTTTCCAGAGTTAAAAGTGCCTGCTGGTTTACCAAGCTTGACCTCAGGGGGGCGTATAATCTTATTCACATCAAGCATGGGGATGAATGGAAGACGGCGTTTAATATTCCGGAGGGATATTTTGAGTACCTGGTGATGCCTTTTGGGCTCACTAATGCCCCTTCTGTCTTCCAATCTTTTATGAACGATATTTTCCGGGACTTTGTGGATAAGTTTTTGATCATTTATCTGGATGATATTTTGATCTTTTCCAGTGATTGAGAGTCTCCTGTGGAATATGTCCGGACTGTGTTCTGGATTTTGAGGGAAAATTCCTTATATGTTAAGGGATTGAAGTGCCTCTTTGGTGTACAGAGGATTTCATTTCTGGGATTTATTTTGTCCCCGTCGGCTATTGAAATGGACCGGGACAAGGTACAGGCCATTTATGATTGGGTTCAGCTAACTTCTTTGAAGGCTCTCCAGAAGTTTTTGGGTTTTGCTAATTTCTATCGTAAATCTATCGTAAATTTATAAGTAATTTTTCTGGTATTGTCAAACCACTGACTGATCTGACCCAAAAGGGCGATGATGTGGTGAATTGGTCCCCAGAGGCAGTCTCTGCATTTCAGGAGCTTAAGCGGAGATTCACTTCTGCTCCGGTTCTATGGCAACCTGATGTCTCACTCCCTTTTCAGGTGGAGGTAGATGCTTCTGAGATTGGTGCAGGAGCCATTTTGTCCCAAAAAGATCCGGTGACTTCTAAAATGAATCCCTGTGCCTTCTTTTCTCGAAAATTCTCCCTATCTGAACGTAACTATGACGTGGGGAATCTAGAATTGTTGGCCATGAAATGGGCATTTGAACAGTGGAGACATTGGTTGGAGGGAGCTAGACATCAAGTTGTTGTCCTCACCGACCACAAGAATTTGATTTATCTTGAATCAGCCAAACGCTTGAATCCTAGACAGGCTAGGTGGGCCTTGTTTTTTACGCGTTTTAATTTTGTGGTCTCTTTTCTTCCGGGCACTAAGAATGTTAAGGCGGACGCCCTTTCTAGGAGTTTCTTTGCGGATTCTCTTTTTGTGACTGAGCCTACTACCATTCTAAATGAGGGGGTAGTTCTTTCCTCCATCTCTCCCGATTTGAGACGTGCCCTGGAGGAATTTCAGGAGGACAAACCTTAACGTTGCCCTATGGGAAAATTGTATGTTCCTGACCAGTGGAGGAAGAGAGTAATGTCTGAAATTCATTGCTCCGCGTTGGCTGGTCATCCAGGTATTTTTTGTACCAGAGATTTGGTGAGTCAGTCTTTCTGTTGGCCTGCCTTATCTCGTGATGTCAGGAATTTTGTGCAGTCCTGTGGGACTTGTTCTCGGTCTAAACCCTGTTCTCGTTCTATTGGGTTGTTGATGCCCCTGCCGGTGCCCAAGAGGCCATGGAACCATATCTCAATGGATTTTATTTCTGATCTTCCTGTCTCTCAGAGAATGACTGTTATCTGATTTGTGATAGATTTTCTAAGATGATCCATCTGGTACCACTCCCAAAATTGCCATCTTCTTCAGAGTTGGTGCCCTTGTTTTTACAACAGTTGGTTCGGTTGCATGGGATTCCTGAGAACATTGTGTCGGACAGAGGAGTCCAGTTTGCTTCCAGATTTTGGAGAACTTTTTGTTCCAAACTGGGAATTCAGTTATCTTTCTCCTCTGCATTTAATCCTCAGACCAATGGGCAGACTGAGAGAACAAACCAGACTTTGGAGTCCTATTTGAGATGTTTTATATCTGCTGATCAGTCTGTAGTCTTCTTGGGTGCAGCTCCTCAGGGTTCCAATGGTGGCACCGACAACAGTAGCACGTGATGTCTCGGTGAGGTCTGTAACAGGCGGGGATCCAATGGTGGCACCGACAACAGCGGCGCGGGGCATCTTGGCGAAGTCTCTGGGAGGCAGGAAGATTTTCCGTGCTCAAGCATATCTAGCACGGGATCTTCTTGGGTGCAGCTCCTCAGGGTTCCAATGGTGGCACCGACAACAGTGGCACGTTATGTCTCGGTGAGGTCTGTAACAGGCGGGGATCCAATGGTGGCACCGACAACAGCGGCGCGGGACATCTTGGCGAAGTCTCTGGGAGGCAGGAAGATTTTCCGTGCTCAAGCATATCTAGCACGGGACTGAGTCTAGTGTGGGGAACTGCCGGAATGGGACTTCGCTCTGCGGTGTACACAAGTCCTTGATAGCGAGGCTCTGTCCTAGCCATCTGTCTCTCTCTCTGTGCGTTGCACTCATAGTGCAGTCTCTGCCTTCACTAGGGCTACCTCCTAGCGTGGAGGTTAGCAGGGAGCTAACAGTCGGTCATCTACAAACGGTGGACCTATATGCAGGGGTCTGTCAAGTATGCGGTCACCCTTGGGCAGAGCGTGTGCGGTACTCACTATCACGCCAGGTACGGCACTCGGCTTAGCTTTGCTCTGCTGGCACAGCTCTGCACGGCTCCACTCTGCTTTTCACGGCTCCACTCTGCAAGCAGCGGGGACTCCTTCCATACAGCCCGTCGCCAAACCGGTACTTACTGGTGGGGGAATGAGAGCGCGCTGTTCTCTGCTCTGCATTTGGCCCTCTGCACTGTCCTCAGCACTGCTCTGCACCAGCACCAGACTGACCTTTTTGGCGCACTTCTCCCTTTTATCCCCCTGCTGGGCACGCTTTCCCAGCTCTCTGAAGGAAGCTCTGTCTCTCTCCTCCTTCCCTCTTGCAGCAAGGGAGGGTCCACCTCTCTCAGGCTTACCCCCAGAAACAGAGGATGCAGCCTTTTTAGTTCCGGACTCGGCATACAGGTACCCGCGTTTCGGTCAACCTCCTTACACCCACATACAAAGTATCGTACAGCAGACACACACACTATAATGCATACACACAGTCACACACACACACACACACACACACACACACTACAATGCATACACACACATTCACACACACACTATAATGCATACACACACCTTCACACACACACACACACTATAATGCATGCATGCACACACATTCACACACACTATAATGCATGCATACACACACATTCACACACACACTATAATGCATGCGTACTACACACACATTCACACACACACCATAATGCATGCATGCACACACATTCACACACACACTATAATGCATGCATACACACATTCACACACACTATAATGCATGCGTACTACACACACATTCACACACACACTATAATGCATGCATGCACACACATTCACACACACACTATAATGCATGCATGCACACACATTCACACACACTGTAATGCATGCATACACACACATTCACACACACACTATAATGCATACACACACCTTCACACACACATACTATAATGTATGCATACACACACATATACATATGTATACATACGTACAGTCTCACACATACACACACACACTATAATGCATGCATATATAGAGTTATAGACACACTATTATGCATGCATACACACACTATACTGTAATGCATATGTGAGCATGTTGAGGGATGAAGTGACAGACAGGAGGCAGAGCATGGGTTAACAGTTTTACTTAACAAGGGAGTACGCCATGCAAGGGAGGACAAAAACAGTTCACATGCAAAAAGATGTGAAGAGTCAATGAAAAAAGGGAACAGATAGTGGCAGTTTATGTTAGATCAAATTAGCAGTCAGACATTCTCTGAAATGAGATGAATCCCAAAGCAGGGGTGATGTTCACAATGGCCGGCGTAGTACTTGTCTGGTGAAGGTCCTGAAGATAAGGCGGATTTGTTTTCAGGCAACAGCGGTCATTCTCTGGCACCTTCCACTGCCCCTAGTCCATAGACTGATGCAGCCGGGAGAGCTTGGGCCACGACGCTGTCTGCACCCACCTTTGTACAGCGGTTGTACGCTGGGAAATCCGGGAGCGAGCAATGGTCCCACACCCAGTCTCTTTTGGGCGGCACACACATGGTACTCACAGGCCCGGATTGTCTGGCACGTCGCTTCGTGGCAATTGATGGGTACACTTCACGTCGCTCTTTACAGTCTCTGTCAGCAGCGGGGGTGGCGGAGTTTGGTCACAGGCCTGCGCTGCACAGATGCGCTGGGGCCGGAGCACTCACTGCTTCCTGCTGTGCGCTGTCTGTTCCCGCCAACTCTGACTGCTTCCACGCGCACTTCTGCGGTACCCCCTTAATTAATCCCCTACTTCCACCTGCAAGGATTATTTCGGTCCCTTGAGCTTTCCCCTGGATAATAGAGGAGACAGCCCTGATGGTTCCGGAACCAGCACAGAACATGTAACCATGGTATGGTCCTTCTTTTTACACATGCATACACATACACACTATAATGCATGCATACACACACAGTCACACACAGTATAATGCATGCATACACACACAGTCACACACAGTATAATGCATGCATACACACAGTCACACACACAGACTATAATGCATGCATACACACACACTATAATGCATACATACACACACACTCACACACAGTACTTACCTTTCCTCCTTCTTCCTCCGCCCTCTGGCTTCTGCAGGGCATCTGATATGCTCCACTGCTGGCACACGCTGCTGAGTCAGAGGCAGAGGCTGAGTGATGGGAGAGGGAGTGTCACATGACGCTCTCTCCTCCATCACTGATTCAAGTTTAAAGCGTGATGCAAGGGGGCGCGGCGCCAGGTTCTTAATCAGGGGCCCCATAGCGGTTGTTTGTTGTGCCACTATTAGCGGCACACCACTGGCTGGGGGCCCCTGGTGGAGCGGGGGCCCTAGGTGGCTGCCTGATCTGCCTGCCCCTAATGCCGGCCCTGGCTGTCATGTGCAGCTGACACCTGTGTGAATTGCCGCCGCTCGGCAGCGCTATTCCCTTATTCTCTATCAACATTTTAAAATGGCAATGAGGACATGAGGCACCTTAATGACAGCCATTTTAATGCATATATGCACTCTTTAGGGGGTTAAGCAAGTATAGTTTGTAGATATTGCACTGTCATAATCATAATAAACTGGCTGTATCAACAGCACAAGACCTAAATTTTAAAGTATATGTCATCTAGTGATGAAATATTAAACTACATGCCAGCACACTTCTATCTAACTACAAGCAACACCTGAGTAATCTCGAGAATTTTCATTGTGGCTTTTTATGAATATTTGCAGGATTTATTTTGCTTAATGAAGAGTAGTTCTTTAAGCTTAGGAAAACTCAGGTGATCCATGAACCATATTCTTTTGCTACATTTACCAGATGTACAATGACCTTTCCCACTGCCCACAATGGATGTTTTAGCAATAACCTTTTGTGGCTTACCCTCCTTGTGGAGTGTGTTAATGACTGCCTTCTGGACATCTGTCAAGTCAGCAGTCCTCCCCATGATTGTGGAGCCTACTGAAACAGACTAAGGGACGTTTTAAAATGCTTAGGAAGCCTTTGTAGGAGTTTTTTGTTAGTTATACTAATTTAATGAGATAATGACATTTGGGTTTTTATTGGCTGTAAGCCATAATCATCAACATTAACAGATATAAACACTTGAAACAGAACCCTCTGTTTGTAATTACTTTCTAATATATGAGTTTCACTATATGTATTTAAGAACCGAAATAAATATACTTTTGATTATATTCTAATTTAGTGAGAAGCACCTGTATATATTTTTACATCTATCTATATATACAGTATATGTATATATAGATATTTTTAAGTGTGTATGTATATATATATATATATATATATATACTAGCTGAAGAGCCCGGCGCTGCCTGGGCATAGTAACTAACTGTGGTTGGTTATAGCAAATTATAATTATCCTTCCTCCATCCCATAGTCCCGTGCGCATATACCCATCATACATATCCACGATCCCATAGGCCCGTGCCCATATACCCATCATACATATCCTCCATCCCATAGTCGAGTGCCCATATACCCATCACACATCCTTCATCTCATAGTCCCATGCCCATATACCCATCATACATATCCTCCATCCCATAGTCCCGTGCCCATATACCCATGATACATATCCACCATCCCATAGTCCCGTGCCCATATACCCGTCATACACATCCTCCATCCCATAGTCAACCATTATGACATCATAATGAGCGGCGGGGCTTGCAACCTATGATGACATCAGCGTCGCCATGGCAACCATTATGACATCATAATGAGGGGCGGGGCTTGATACACACACACTTTTTCCCCATTATGTAGATAAGGGCAAAATTGTTTGGTGAATTGGAATGCGTGGGGTAAAAATTTTACCTCACAACATAGCCTAGGACGCTATCGGGGTCCAGACGTGTGACTGTGCCAAATTTTGTGGCTGTAGCTGCGACGGTGCGGATGCCAATCCCGGACATACACACATGCATACTGTACATACACACTTTGAGCTTTATATATTAGACTAGCTGAAGAGCCCGGCGCTGCCCGGGCATAGTAACTAACTGTGGTTAGTTATAGCAAATTATAATTATCCTCCATCCCATAGTCCCGTGCCCATATACCCATCATCCATATCCACGATCCCATGGGCCCGTGCCCATATACCCATCATACATATCCTCCATCCCATGGTGGAGAGCCCCTATATCTATCACACATCCTCCATCCCATAGTCCCATGCCCATATACCCATCATATATCCTCCATCCCATAGTCCCATGCCCATATACCCATCATACATATTCGCCATCCCATAGTCGAGTGCCCATATACCCATCACACATTCTTCATCTCATAGTCCCATGCCCATATACCCATCATACATATCCTACATCCCTTAGTCCTGTGCCCATATACCCATCATACATCCTCCATATCATAGTCAACCATTATGACATCATAGTGAGCGACGGGGCTTGCAACCTATGATGACATCAGCGTCGCCATGGCAACCATTATGACATCATAATGAGGGGCGGGGCTTGATACACACACACTTTTTCCCCATTATGTAGATAGGGGCAAAATTGTTTAGTGAATTGGAATGCGCGGGGTTAAAATTTCACCTCACAACATAGCCTAGGACACTCTCGGGGTCCAGATGTGTGACTGTGCCAAATTTTGTGGCTGTAGCTCCAACGGTGCGGATGCCAATCCCGGACATACACACATACATACAGTACATACACACATACAGTACATACATACACACACTTGAGCTTTATATAATATATATATATATATATTATATATAAACACTAGCCATGAACCCATTCTGTGCCTGGGTGGTGAGCATTTTTATTGGTAAATGGTCTCCCATGCTGCTATGTGCTGCCCCCCTCCTATCCGGTGTGCATGGCACCCCTCATCCCTATCCTGTATGCATGGTACCCTCACTCCCCCCCAATCCTGGTAAACATGGCACCCTATTCCTCATTGTGGTGTGCATGGTCCCCTCACCCCCCAATCCTGGTATGCATGGTACCCCCTTATCCCTATCCTGGTATGTATGATCCCCTCACCCCCTATCCTGGTATGCATGGCCCCCTCACCCCCTTATCCTGATATTTATGGTCCCCCTCACCCCTATTAAACTACACACATACAAAAAAAAAATTTATACTCACCCTTCTTTCCTGTGCTCCAGCGCTGTCACGTTCTGTTGCAGGCCGGGGGAGGAGTCAGGAGCCAGAGTACGCGCATTCCCATAGCGCTGTCCGGCGCCATATTGCTGAAGACACACTAAAAATGTGTCTTCAGTAAAATGGCGCCGGATCGCGCTATGCGCATATGCGTGATTCCGGCCGCACTCCTGCCCTAGTCTCCAGCCGAAGAGAAGCACCGCGGCAACGCTCCTCCCGGTCAGGTAAGTATGGCGCCCGAGATTGTGGTATGTACGCATACCGCCATCTCCGGGCGACATACACACTCCTCACCGCTGGATGCCTCATTCTGTCTGGAGCCAGACTGTGCAGGCGCGCCGCGCTTGCGCAGTCTATAAAGACTTCAGACAGAGTGACGCTTAGACCGTTATATTATAGATATATATATAGAGAGAGAATTTTTCTATCAATCTATATTATGCAGATTAAATTCACATGATGAACATGGTAATCAAACAGATAGAGAATATAGATGAGACATATGACATACACGTCAAGCACATAATAGGCATATGTTACATACAAGTCGTCACAAACTAGACATATCACATACACATCAAATCATGGGCCGATGCAGCTGCATCGGGACCTGGAGGTGGAAGGGTCCCTTGCAGTTAGGGGCATACTACCCATACTGTTTGACACTGAGCCCCTCTCACTCCCACCCGTAATCATTCTGGTACCCAGAGCCAGGGCGAGGGCGCTGTGGGAACTGGAAAAGGGGGCATATCATGCAGAGAGAGAGGCTGCTGGCCAATGAATGCTTGCTCATCATACTGGCTGGCTGTCCTCCTGCATTGCACACACTAACAGCAGGGATTTTAGCCCACTCCTCCTTACAGATCTTCTCCAGATCTTGATTGAGTAATGTAGCCTGTTTCTCTGAGCCTGAGAGTCCCATCGCCAGACTATCCTCATTATAAGCGGTGTATCGAGTAGGGAGGTGGGCCCAGACACAATTCTTGCACAGGGGCCCCAAACTCTGTGTATACCCCTGCATCAAATAAAAACAAATAACCTTTAAACATTAGAATAATTGTACAAAAATCAAACACATCAAGAATATGATATAGATATTTCAGCCTTATAGTCTGGAGAGGGAAAAATGACAAACAGAAATGCAAAAAAAAATATATCCTTTATTTTAAATAATTAAAATCAAAACACTTTGAAGGGAGAACATAACATGGCTGACATGTAAAGCATCCAAGTGCATGGACACAAAGAAAAGGCTCCAGCAGTATAGATACGTGCAAAATGTCCATATTTCAGGCTTTGACACATTCAGCACATGCTCAAAGTGCATCTCTTAGACACGCAAGCACGGCATACAGTATAAGTATTTGCCCCTACACACATCACTCATTACAAACATCCTAAATATCTAACAAGAATCTCATTGTTATACTTACTTCCTTATACTTCATTAGTTGAAACTCACACAACTTTGCTTAGTCCTTGGAGCTGCTCAACTAAGCCAACTCAACGCACATTCTTAAGATCCACCCCTTTGTATCGCTAATCCTTGCATTCCTATGGTGTGACTCCCATGGATATTTTATTTACCTTAATATTTCTGTGTCATTTTGCTGTACTGCTTGGCCTTTTAATACCTTGTATTGCTGGAATGCGCCCTGGGCTCCTGTGCAGTTGACACGGCTGCACAGGTGGTTTATCTGAACCTGTCAAGATGCCTGTACAATTCTTATTTGAAAGCTTTCCGATTTGAAATTAAAATATACATTTTATGAACATGCTTTTAAGGCGTTGTCCAGGCTTGTAGTTCAAGTTTATAAGGGACTGCAGAGTTGTAATTCCTCCCAGCGGGCAGTGTGCGCTCTGTCAGGATTCTCCACTGCTGGCTGCTGGCGCTGGGAGCTTGTGACTGGAAGTATACAATTTGCATACATGCAGTCACATGCCGGCTAATTAGACGTGCGTGGCTCAAGGCAAATAAATTGAGTGAGGCTGGACACGCCTAGTCGGAATGTGGCCAGAAGTACGAATGTTACTTGACCTCCCGCGGCCAGCCCGGGAGAATCCTTACAGAGAACAATGTGAACTCTGTCAGGAGTCACAAGTCTGCAGTTACCTAGAGTGACTGCAGACTTGAACCCCAAGCCTGGACACCATCTTTAAGCTGCTGGTTTATTGCAAAACAAATGTAGCTTATACACTTGGTTAATACATGACACTTAACCCATATGATATGAACATTACTGAGCTCCTCTAACTACATTTATATAACCTTTCTTAGGACTACATTTACCAAAGTCTGTTCACATGCTTTCTTTAGGATAGGAAGTCTAAAGATTGAAAAGGACAGCATGTTCGTAATCAATCTGTTATGTCAGGCCATACAACTACTGTTCTTTCCCTATGTTTTTCATTTCATAACAGAGCCAGACTTTCACATTAAATGGTTTCAAAGACCAAGTGAGCAAAAATTGTAAGTAAAACCATTTGGGACAAGTTCTGCCTGTGAAGTACTTATCGTTAGATCATTCTCGCCTGGCTGCCAGCCAACAAACACGTTTATAATGTGGAAAAAGAACACATGATGGGAGATTGCCAGACAGTGAAAACATATAGATATGGAATCTACGGTATTCTGACTTGGAAAGGACTTGCGTGTTTTTATTGTTACAGATGTGCACATTCAATAGTTTAAATGGTTTAGTGACATTCACAAATGCACCAGCTTTCTCTCTTAAGCTTACATGACATCAGGATTGTCTGAAACAGTCATTCTTGATCGTTTTTGATATTTGGCCAAAAATTGTCTCTTTTCTCTAATGCAAACAATGGATAGCTCACAGACAATATGTAGAAATACTGATCTGCCAAGTTAGAATTTTTGGCTGGTAGTTACATGAACTTCATGAAAAAAATGATCGATTGGCAGCTGATCAGACATTATTCAAAGACTTTGAATAGCATATGCCATAGATTCAAGTCTTGGGAACACCCCTAGCTTGATAATGCAGCACATATGGGAACATAGAAATGACTGTGCATGTGTAGCTACCTCTATTGACCTCCATTCGCTTCCATGGTAGTTCTGAAAATTGCATAACATACATTATGCAGACAAAGTGATCAAAGTTTTGCATTATTATTGATATTGAGTGAAGGCTTTGTTATGTCAAGCTTGCGATAGGTCAAGAAGTCACAATGTGCAAGTTTGTGGAGATTTTGTGGTGTTTTTCATTAATTGCAGGCAAGAGGGGCCGTACGGGGCCCCTGGCCCTGAGGGGAGGCCGACATGACTGGGTAACGTGGGAGATGAAGAGCTGACAGGGGTTCTTTGGGCGGAATGTTTGGGGTTAATGGTACATGAGGGTAGGGCTATTGCTTAGGTCATGAGTTAAGGAGGAGGTGGAGGTGGGGTTAAGGGGGTAAGGGGGGGTCAGTATAAGAAGAGGCACCCATCTTACGAGGTAACCATTTTGAGTTCCCACCTGGTGAATAGAGAATCTGTGAGCTACAGTACTTGCAAGATGGAGATTGAGGTCTTGCTTCAATGGCTGCGTGATGCAGCAGGCTCCCAGGGTACTGAGTGGCTGCAGGCATCGGTTAGCAGCCTGCGGCAGGGGAGAGTGGACGAAGCTTCCTGGGTACACAGCGCCCAGGTAGCTAGGTGAGAGTGACTATACTTTTCCTTTTAACCCTTGCTTAGCTTCCCCTGAGATTATGATTCAGGATGCTTTTTCCAGGGAAGTTGGTGGGGGTATGGGTTTGATCCTTAGGAGTCTGGGAGAATTAGCGTGGTTGTGGGGGTTTGGGCCGCACAGGGGAGCATTACCGTCGGCTGTGTGGTTGGGGAATTCCAGGGCAATTTCGGGATCTGGGGGCTCACCCGAAGTTTTTGGTGATAGCGGTAACTCAGGGTTAGGGGTGGGCGTCACAGCTTCTTCACTGGACAGTGGGGGGGCATCCAAGGCTATTATGCCAGCAGTCAGATCAGTGAATGTAGGTCTAGCTGTGGGCTCAAGCGGGGAAAAGAAAGAGAGGACACAATTCAGTTGGATGACACAGCTAGGAGAGAGGTGTACGTGTGTTTTGAGGGTCTGTTAGGGGCTCATTTAGAGCAAGAAGTAAAGGAAAAAATATGGATGGGAGATTATTTTGAAATTTTTTCTTTATTGCCGCTTGAGCATTTTAATTTAGACAGGGCGAGAGAGAAGATTCAAGGAGAGAGGACGAGGAGAAGAGGATGTATCTGTTAATACCGAGAACCTTTTCAAATTGGTTACAAGCGTTTGCTATTTTAGACAGTGTAATTGGGAAGAAGGCCACTGAAAATTGCTCAGGTCTTTTTTGCTATCTGGATGCAATAGGTGAGGCTTATAGGGTATACGGCGGACAGGGTTGGTTAAGGTATGATGAACAGTTTCTTCAATGGAAAGTGGTCCGGCCTAGTATTTGCTGGGATCAGAAAGATATAGCATTGTGGATGAGGTTTATGGTCCCATCTAGGTTAGGTCATAGTGGTCAGCCTTTTCATGGGGGCATCGGGGGTTTGGGGCAGTCGGGACACTTAGTGGCAATGCAGAAAGGATTGTGTTTCTCCTTCAATGAAGGGACATGCCAATTCGGGAGCAAGTGTAAGTTCAAACATGAGTGTTCCGCATGTGGGTTCACACACCATGCAGCAAAATGTTTCAAAGGAAGCAGACAAAAAGGAGGGGATTCAATTGAAAAAAGGGGAGACTCCGGTTCAGTTGGACTCAATGAAGGGTTTTTTAAGTAGGTATTCAGATGCAGCGGCAGTGGTTTTGTTGAGGGACGGTTTCAGGGAAGGTTTCAGAATCCAATTTGTTGAGCAAAAAGTTCGGTTATCTAAAAAGAATTTAAAATCGGCATTGCAATTTCCAGAGGTGGTCTCGGATAAGTTACGGTAGGAAGTAGCAGTGGGTAGAATGGCAGGCCCATTTGCAGTGGCTCCCCTCAGAAATTTGAGGGTGTCACCACTTGGCGTGGTCCCAAAGAAAGATCCTAATAAATACAGGCTGATCCATCATTTATCTTTTCCAAAGGGCTCGTCGGTAAACGATGGGATCGACCATCAATTGTGTTCGGTACTGTACACGTCGTTTGATACGGCTATGGAGTGGGTTCGGTTGTGCGGAAGAGGGGCGTGTCTAGCAGAAACGGATATTAAAGCAGCTTTCCGTTTATTACCAGTCCACCCTGAAAGAATGCACTTGTTGGGTTGTTTTTGGTATGAGGGGTTCTTTGTTGACTGTTGTCTTCCCATGGGTTGCTTGATTTCGTGTGCTTATTTTGAGACGTTTAGCACCTTTTTGGAATGGGTTGTTAAGGACATGTCGGGTTTAAGTTCATATATATTTAATATATTTATTAATGATCTAGTGGATGGCTTACACAGTAAAATATCAGTATTTGCAGATGATACAAAACTATGTAAGGTAGTTAACACAAAGGAGGACAGTTTGCAACTACAGACAGTTGAGTAAATTGGAGAATTGGACTGAAAAATGGCAAATGAGGTTTAACACAGATAAGTGTAAGGTTATGCACATGGGAAGGAGAAACAGATGCTACAATTACTTACTAAATGGGAAACTGGAGTTGGTTCACTACAATACCCAGAAAGGTTATCAAAATTAGGTCTATTTACTCTAGAAAAGAGAAGACTTAGGGGAGACCTAATATATATGTACAAGTATATCAGAGGGCAATACAGTGATCTCTCCAATGAACTGTTTGTACCAAGGACTGTGACAAGAACAAGGGGGCATTCTCTTCGTTTGGAGGAAAGACAATTTCTGCACCAGCATAGAAGAGGGTTCTTCACGGTAAGAGCAGTGAGGCTCTGGAATTCTCTTCCTGAGGAAGTGGTGATGGCCAGCTCACTGAATGAATTTAAGAAAGGAATGGATGCTTTTCTTGTGAGTAACAGTATAGAAGGTTACGAATAACATAATATTATAGGTAGATGGTTGACCCAGCTTAGGGGAAGGAATTTTTTTCCCTATGGAGAAAATTGGTTTCTACTCTGTGGGTTTTTTGCCATCCCCAGGATCAACAATGCAGAATGGCTGCACTAAAAATAGGCTGAACTAGATGGACATAAGGTCTTCCTTCAGCCTTCAAAACTATGTTACTATGTTACTATGTATTCATTACCTGGATGATTTTTTGTTCATTGGCCCGGCTCAGACAGCCGATTGCGCAGTGTTGTTACATACAATGGAGATTGTGGCTAAAAGATTTGGGGTCCCACTGGTGGAGGAAAAGACAGTGGGACCAGAAACTTCGTTGAGTTTTTTGAGAATCGAAATTGACACCGTGGCGATGGAGTGCAGATTACCTGCAGATAAGGTAATACCTTTGAGGGAAGAGGTTGCGAGAGTGGGCAGTTCACGAAAAATAACTTTGTGTGATTTACAATCATTGTTAGGTAAACTGAATTTTACATGCAGGATCATGCCAATGGGGAGAGCCTTTTGTCGCCGATTATCGTTGGCAACGGTGGGGGTGAAATCCCCAGTGCATTTTATCAGATTAAAAAAAGAATTGCTGGAGGACTTGAAGGTGTGGGCAGTTTTTCTAGAAGACTACAATGGCAGGTCCCTTTGGATACAGCCGGTAGTGTTAGTGGAAACATTGGGTTTCATGGTTGGTATTGTTGAGGAACGTGGTTTTGGTTTGTTTTTCCAAGGGAGCTGGCTGACGGCGGAATGGCCTCATGTTTGGAAGGAGCAAGGTTTAATGGCAAACCACATATTGCTGCAGTTATTTCCAATGGTTGTAGCGTTGTCAATGTGGGGGGGAAGGTAAAGAATAAAAAGATTTGTTTTACTTGCGAGCATGTGGGGGTGGTGACAGCCATAAACGCGTTGTCAGCCACAATACCAGCTGTGGTGAAGGTTTTTCCACACTTGGTCTTCTTGGGCCTTAAATTTAATTTATGGATGGTGTCTGAGGATAGGTCGGTAGTGTTTAATCCCATTGCTGACGCTCTTTCTCAATTTCAGTGGAATCGGTTTTGGGAGTTGGCACCACAAGTGGAGTCATCAGGCCTGGAGTGTCAGGTGGAGTTAGGGAACCTGCCTTGTGGGTTGTAAGGGATCTATTTTCTAGGTTGCTGTCAGACAGATCGTGGATTCAACACGGTCAGGCTTGTGGGAATAGTGGAAGTCGACTTTAGGTGAGGGGATGGAGGACGAATGTAGATTATTGCTGATGTTGGGTCATTACTGGGAGACAGGTTGGTCGGTAGCAAAGTAGAATAAGTTTTTGGCGGGTTTATCTTTTAGCTTTAAGGTCAGAGGTCTCAGAGATTAAACTAAATCTTTCTTGATGCGTCAATTGATTAGGAGATGGAAAAAAGGATGGAAGGCGGAAGATGGCAGGCTTCCTGTTTTTTATGAAGTGTTAACTATCAGGAATCAGTTACCTGGGGTGTGTTTTTCAGATTGGGAGGTGGATTTGTTTAAGGCGGCTTTTGCGCTGGCTTTTTTGGGGGCCTTCTGGCTGGGAGAGCTGATTAGGCCTTATAGGTGTATCAAAGGAGTAGGGGTGGCATATTGAATGAACCATTGTTAGTCCATGAGGACTGCTCCTTGTCTCAATTTCTGTTTATAACGGTATTTAGACGTTATTTAGAAGTGGGAGGTATTCCGGCGAAGGACTATAGTGGATCTTTCAGGATTGGGGCAGCAACGGAGGCAGCCAGAATGGGTCTTGGTGACGAGATGGTAAGGAGGATTGGACATTAGGAATCAACAAGGTTTAGGTCGTATGTTCGTCCGGCATTGGTGAAATGTTAAAAGCTCGCATTGTGTTGTAGTTTTCTTAAATATGTGTTGTTTTTCTCTGCTCTCTCATACATTTAGGTGGGAATGATTTGGGAAAACAGCCTTGTAGAGAGTTGATTAAGGATATTAATTTTGATATGTTGAGGTCATGGGCTATGTTTCCGAAGGTCTTGGTCTGATATCATTTCGTGAAAGGTGTGGCGAGGTGCCAGGTCCATTGAAGGAGTGAATAGAGCAAGAATCAAGGTGAACAGGGCTGTATTCTGGTTCGTGGCACGGAATGGGGCAATGGCTGTAAGTAGTGTTGAGCGATACCATCCGATATCGTGAAATATCGGATCGGATTGGATCAGACCGATACCCAAAAAGTATCGGGTATCGCCGATTCCGATACCGGAAGCCCCATTCAAGTCAATGGGACAGAAATATCGGAATTAAAAAAAACCCTTTCTTTCCTTGTAGGTTAATTCTACATGAAGAAAAACAACTAAGAATAATGTAGAATGTATTGGGGGAGGTGGAGGAGACATTAAAGGCATAGAGGTTTAGCCCAATCAAATGGAATTGCAGGAATTAATTTTTTTTTTTTTAAGACGTTCGGAGTTACAAAGATATTAACTATGTTAACCTTTTTTATATTTTGTCAGATATGTATGTTTCACTACTTCCATGCTCTTCACCTTCTTTTTTACTTCTCCGACACTTTCTCCTTCATGATCCTCAGCAGCAGCATCTTTTTCATCAACTTCTTCTTCACCTTCTTCCTATTATTCTTTTTTTGTACATTATTCATATTCTTCTTATTCAACGATTATTCTTCTTCATATTCTACTTCTTCATCTTCTTCCTATTCTTCCTATTCTTCATCTTCTTCCTATTTTTCCTTCTTATTCATCATATTCTTATTTGTGACAGGCATTCCTGTAGTTGTTATCTATAAAAGTTTGAAGATTACACCTTCCGTTCTGCCTGTCACAAAAGATTTACAACAGGATTTGTCCGCGTTCAGTTTGGCCTGCAGCAGCAGGCATTTTCCAGGGGCAACACGAGGAGGAACGGACTCACCCCCATACACTGCTTAGTCTTCTTCTGCTTATAATTTAGATAATATCTTTTGCTCTGATTTTTAGTCTTTTGCTTAATGTTCTTCTGATTTTGGTTCTTCTGCTTTTTGTTCTTCTTCTTCTTGGTCTTCTGTCTCTTGTTGTTCTGCATCTTGGTGGTTGTCTTCATATTCTTTGTCCTCTTGGTCATGTTCTTCAGGGTCATCTTTTTGGTCTTCTTCGGTGTGGTCTTCAGGGTCGTCGTCTTCAGGGTCGTCGTCAGGGAGATCCAGAGTGAGAACCAAAAACCATTTCCACAAGCATGAACTTGGAAAAGTAGCAGAAGGTACAAGAAGGCTGAGGAACTGCCGAGAACCAGCTGACGGTACAGGAACCCGGATGGTTAGCAGAAGGAACAAGAGCAAATGGAACTAGCAAGGACCAGCTGACGGTGCTGGAACCTTGAGGGGCGGCAGAAGGAACAAGAGCCAATGGCACAACCGTGGACCAGCTGACGGTGCTGGAACACGGATACTGAGAAGGAGGCATCTAGGCCAAAGGCACTGCCGAGAACCAGCTGACGGTGCTGGAACCCAGATGGGTAGCAGAAGGAACAAGAGCCAATGGCACAACCATGGACCAGAAGACGTTTCTGGAACTCGGATACTGAGAAGGAGGCATCTAGGCCAAAGGCACTGCCGAGAACCAGCTGACGGTGCTGGAACCCAGATGGGTAGCAGAAGGAACAAGAGCCAATGGAACTACCGAGAATCAGCTGACGGTGCTGGAACCCAGAGTGGCAGCTGAAGGAACAAGAGCCAATGGCACAACCGTGGACCAGCTGACGGTGCTGGAACACGGTTATTAAGCAGAAGGTACCTGTGCTACAAAGCACTACCAAGGTCCAGCAGACGTTGCTGGAACTCGGATACTGAGAAGGAGGCACCTAGGCCAAAGGCACTGCTGAGAACAAGCTGACGGTGCTGGAACCCGGATGGGTAGCCGAAGCTGCAAGAGCAAATGGAACTAGCGAGGACCAGCTGACGGTAATGGAACCCAGAGGGGCAGCAGAAGGAACAAGAGCCATTGGCACAACCGTGCACCAGCTGACAATGCTGGAACGCAGTTACTAAGCAGGAGGTACCTGTGCTACAAAGCACTACCAAGGACCAGCAGACGTTACTGGAACTCGGATACCGAGAAGGAGGCACCTAGGCCAAAGGCACTGCCGAGAACCAGCTGACGGTACTGGAACCCGGATGGGTAGCAGAAGGTACCCATGAAAACAAAGTTGCAAGGCCGCGAGCCAGCCGCAGTTACCGAAACCCACAGTCCTACAGGGGGTGCTTGTCCTATTGGCACTACAGAACCAGCCTTTATTACCAGAACACGCAGCCCACATAAGAAGCACCGAAACTGCAGGCACCATAGACTCGGCTAACCCGACTGCAACATGACAGGACAATGTATTGGTGGCAAAGTGACGTTGACACTACCCGGAAACAGCAGGCGTGCTGGAACCAGGCTGGGCAGGAGGGAGAACCCTTGCCAAAGACACTTCTGAGCTGAAACTGGCGATGTTGGAGCCCAGGGTCAATCAGGGTGTAGGCTGAGGCCTAATTTCATCAAGTTTAATATCTGTTGTAGACTACTACTGATTTTAAACGTGCTCCAACTAGGCCTCTGGCTCCAGTCTGTCTCTTGTATTTACCCTGGCCTCCAACACCGCAAGTTGCTGCTCAGAAGTGGAGTCTGCACAATCAACACTTGTTCCTGTGTTACTGGGGCTCAGTAGCATCTGCTGATCACCTGATGTGTGTCCGGCAATGTCTCCTGCTCTGTCCACATTCCCACTACTAGCAGGAGACATTGCCGGACACACATCAGGGGGTTCAGCTGACGTTACTGAACCCCAGTAACACAGGAACAAGTGTTGATTGTGCAGACGCCACTTCTGAGCAGCAACTGGCGGGGTTGGAGGCCAGGGGAAATACTAGAGACAGAGTGGAGCCAGAGGCCTAATTGGAGCAAGTTTGAAATCAGTAGTAGTGTGAATGTGGAGGCAGCAGTAGACATTGCCGGACACACAGCAGGGGAGCAGCTGGCATTACTGAACCCCACTAACACTGGAGCATGTGTTTTTCTCTGTGCAGATGGCACTTCCGAGCATCAACTGGCTGTGTTGAAGCCCTGGATCAGTCATGGAGCAGGCTGAGGCCTAATTGAAGCAAGTTTTATTTGTGATGTAGTTTGAATGTGGAGGCAGCAGGAGATATTGCCGTCCACACAACAGGGGAGCAGCAGGCATTACTGAACCCCACTACCACTGGAGCATGTGTTTTTCTCTGCGCAGACGGCACTTCCGAGCAACAACTGACTGTGTTGAAGCCCAGGATCAATCATGGAGCATTCTGAGGCCTAATTGAAGCAAGTTTTATATGTGATCTAGTTTGAATGTATAGGCAGCAGGAGATATTGCCGTACACACAGCAGGGGAGCAGCTGGCATTACTGAACCCCACTAACACTGGAGCATGTGTTTTTCTCTGTGCAGATGGCACTTCCGAGCAACAATTGGCTGTGTTGGAGCCCAGGGTCAATCATGGAGTAGGCTGAGGCCTAATTGCAGCAAGTTTTATATGTGATGTAGTTTGAATGTGGAGGCAGCAGGAGATATTGCCGTCCACACAGCAGGGGAGCAGCAGGCATTACTGAACCCCACTAACACTGGAGCATGTGTTTTTCTCTGTGCAGATGGCACTTCCGAGCAACAACTGGCTGTGTTGAAGCCCAGGATCAATCATGCAGCAGGCTGAGGCCTACTTGGAGCTAGTTGAAAATATGATCTAGTTTGAATGTGGAGGCAGCAGGAGACTTTGCCATCCACACAGCAGGGGAGCAGCTGACGTTACTGAACCCCACTGTTATGAATGGGAAACCGAGGAGGAAAAAAAGACAACAAGCTAAGTCTCAGAAAACCAGAGAAGTTGGTAACTATGCAGATTGCAGATCCCTGATCTTACCCGCACAACTAGCAGCAGTCGTGGAGCGTTCCTACGTTGGTCCTAGACGCCTCATCACAACCAGAGAACTACATAAGCCTAAAGCAGGAAAAGAGGAAAACTAACTGCCCCAGAGCAGACCCCAAAGGAAAGACAGTCCCCCACAAGTATTGACGGTGAAACAAGATGAAAATACAAACAAAGGCAGGAAAATAGGCTGAGCAAACGATGGGGCCCGGCTAACTAAAAAGGACAGAAAAGGAAAGGCACTGTCTGCAATCTGCCAAAAAAAACCCTACAAAAATATTGTCCAACACTTCTGATAGCAAAATTAACCCTGAAGTCACTAGACTTCTAAACCTATATCAGCACTCTGAAATATTCTGAGACAGAGCAAAAAAGGGGTCAATCTAATAAGGAACAAAAAGCAGATTGGCAAATACTGATTAATAGGAGTGGAATTTCAGCATAGCCCCAACAGGGGCAGTCTGATAACACAAAAAACTGAATTGACCAACAAGCACAAGTGTGAACATTAGCAAAAAACAAACTTAACTTGAGAAGACTGAAAGAGAGCTGAAGTCCAGGACCTGAGAAGCAGACTGAATCACCAGCACCCGGATATGGCGTCGGCTGTCTTATATCCAGTCTGATACTCCAGAGATCCAATCGTTATCTTCCTCATCAGGTGGCAGATCACTACCACTTAAACCAACCGCACTACCTCCTGTCACCACCAGAGGGAGAACGGAAGGGGAACTCTCAACTGGTGGAGCAGAAAATGAGTTCATGACACCCACTTACACAGGAGCTAGTGTTTTTCTCTGTGCAGACGGCACTTCCAAGCGACAACTGGCTGTGTTGAAACCCAGGATCAATCATGCAGCAGGCTGAGGCCTACTTGGAGTTAGTTGAAAATATGATCTAGTTTGAATGTGGAGGCAGCAGGAGATATTGCCGTCCACACAGCAGGGGAGCAGCTGGCATTACTGAACCCCACTAACACAGGGGCTAGTGTTTTTCTCTGTGCAGACAGCACTTCCGAGTGACAACTGGCTGTGTTGAAGCCCAGGATCAATCATGCAGCAGGCTGAGTCCTACTTGTAGCTAGTTGAAAATATGATCTAGTTTGAATGTGGAGGCAGCAGGAGATATTGCCGTCCACACAGCAGGGGAGCAGCTGACGTTACTGAACCCCACTGACACAGGAGCTAGTGTTTCTCTGTGCAGACGACACTTCCAAGCGACAACTGGCTGTCTTGAATCCCAGGATCAATCATGCAGCGGGCTGAGGCCTACTTGGAGCTAGTTGAAAATATGATCTAGTTTGAATGTGGAGGCAGCAGGAGACTTTGCCTTCCACACAGCAGGAGAGCAGCTGGTGTTGCTGAACCCCACTAACACAGGAGCTAGTGTTTTTTTCTGTGCGGACGGCACTTCCGAGCAACAACTGGCGATGTTGGAGCCCAGGGTCAATCAGTGTGTAGGCTGAGGCCTAATTTCATCAAGTTTAATATCTGTTGTAGACTACTACTGATTTTAAACGTGCTCCAACTAGGCCTCTGGCTCCACTCTGTCTCTAGTATTTCCCCTGGCCTCCTACCCCGCCAGTTGCTGCTCAGAAGTGGCGTCTGCACAATAAACACTTGCTCCTGTGTTACTGGGGTTCAGTACCGTCAGCTGATCTCCTAATGTGTGTCCGGCAATGTCTCCTGCTCTGTCCATATTCCCACTACTAGTACTGGGAATGTGGACAGAGCAGGAGACATTGCCGGACACACATCAGGGGATCAGCTGACGTTACTGAACCCCAGTAACACAGGAACAAGTGTTGATTGTGGAGACGCCACTTCTGAGCAGCAACTGGCGGGGTTGGAGGCCAGGG
This sequence comes from Dendrobates tinctorius, assembly GCF_039654945.1. Classification (NCBI taxonomy): domain Eukaryota; kingdom Metazoa; phylum Chordata; class Amphibia; order Anura; family Dendrobatidae; genus Dendrobates; species Dendrobates tinctorius. Next base: position 36,530,188 of record NW_027361714.1, read on the forward strand.
GAAATACTAGAAACAGAGTGGAGCCAGAGGCCTAGTTGGAGCACGTTTGAAATCAGTAGTAGTGTGAATGTGGAGGCAGCAGAAGACATTGCCGTCCACACAGCAGGGGAGCAGCAGGCGTTACTGAACCCCACTAACACAGGAGCTAGTGTTTTTCTCTGTGCAGACGGCACTTCTGAGCAACAATTGGCTGTGTTGAAGCCCAGGGATTACAGTTCAGGTGGTAGAAACATGAACACAACAGGAGACCTGGATACTGTTGCCAACCAATTATTTATTCTGGAAAAGGCTGGTCAAATTCTGTCGAGATCCAGGCCTTGTTCATTTTCAGAAAAGTAAGCCGGTCAACATTATCGGTGGATAGTCGCATGCGACGGTGTTAGTACACCACCTGCGGCACTAAAGACGCGTTCTGATAATACACTGGCAGCAGGGCAAGCCAGCACCTCTAATGCATACTGGCTAAGCTCTGGCCATGTATCCAGCTTAGAGATCCAAAACTTGAAGGGGGAAGAGCCGTCTGGGAGTACACTGACAGGGCAAGACATGTAGACTGTCACCATCTGACGGAAATGTTGCCTCCTACTGACTGGAGCCGTCTGTGATGGTGTAGACATTTGTGGCGGGCACACAAATCTTTGCCACATATGGGCCATACTGGTCTTGCCTTGTGCTGAGGCGCTGCCTCTGCTCCTTCTTTGTGCAGAGCTTCCTCCACTGCCTCGACGCACAGAGCTGCTTTGTAAAGCACTAGCAGCACTGCTCTCGGGTGTAATGGAGAACATGATGGAATGCACCAGTGTCTCTTGGTACTCCCGCATTTTACAATCCCTGTTCAACGGTGTTATGAGGCTTTGTAAGTTGTCCCGGTAGCGAGGATCTAGGAGGGTGTGCACCCAATAATCAGCCGTGTTGAGAATGTGGGCGATGCGGCGGTCGTTTCTCAGGCACTGCAGCATGAAATCAACCATGTGCTGCAGACTCCCAACAGCCCAAGAAACGCTGTCCCTTGCTTGAGGCATCATCTCTGCCTGCTCTGCATCACCCCACCCTCGCTGTACATACTGACTAGAGCATTGTGCACCTCCCTCCTCTGGAGAGATGTCTTCCTCCATTGACTCCTCCTCATCCTCCTCAAAAAAAGTGTCCCCTGCCTAGGCCTTTGTGAGGAACCACGTAGCGCAGACTGTCCAGAAGCAGATGGCATTTGAGACTCCTCATCCTCCACCTCTTCCAAAACCTCCTCCCTTAGTGCTTGCAGTGTTTTTTGAAGCAGGCAGATAAGGGGGACAGTCATGCTGACTAGTGCATCATCTGCACTCGCCATCCACGTGGAATCATCGAAGGCACGCAAAACGAGGCAGATGTCCTTCATAAAGGCCCACTCAGTGGTGCTGAAGTGTGACCGGCGCACAGTGCGACTTGTTTGCGCCTGATGCAGCTGGTACTGCATTACTGCTGCCTGCTGCTCACACAACCGCTCCAACATATGTAACGTTGAATTCCACCTGGTGGGTAGGTCACATATGATGTGATGTTCCGGAAGGTGTAATCGGCGCTGCAGAGCTGCAATGCGCGATCTTGCCGTGCTGGAACGCCGCAAGTGAGCGCACTCTATGCGGACCTTGTGCAGCAGTGCATCAAGATCCGGATAGTCCCTCAGAAAGCTCTGCACGACCAAGTTGAGCACATGTGCCAGACATGGGATGTGAGTGAGGTTGCCTAGGCCCAGAGCTGCCACCAGATTTCGGCCATTGTCACACACTACCAAGCCTGGCTGGAGATTCGCTGGCAGAAACCACACGTCACTCTCCTGCTTGATGGCATTCAAGAGCTCCTGCGCTGTATGGCTTCAATTCCCCAAAGAAATTAATTTTAGTACGGCCTGTTGACATTTGGCCACGGCTGTGCTCATATTGGTCGTAACAGGCTCCTGCAGCGCTGATTCTGAGGAACTGAAGTATGAGGAGGAGTCATTGTGTACAGACTGGATTCCTGCAATCCTTGGAGTTGGCAGAACACGTACAGCGCCACTCTCAAGAGCTGTACCCGGCTGCACAACATTGACCCAATGGGCAGAGAGGGAAAGGTATCGTCCCTGTCCATGGGTACTGGTCCACACATCGGTGGTCAGGTGGACTTTTCTACTGACGGCGTTTAGTAGCGCATGTTTAATTTTACCCTCCACATGCTTTTGCAGGGCAGGAACAGCTTGCCTGCTGAAATAAAAGCGGCTGGGCACGGTGTATTGTGGGACTGCCAATGCCATGAAGTTCCGGAAGGTGTCAGTCTCCACCAGCCTGAATGAGAGCATTTCAAGGGCCAGTAATTTGGCAATGCCAGCATTCAGAGCCTGTGCTTGGGGATGGTTTGCTGAGTATGGCCGCCTTTTCTCCCATGCCTGTGCTACCGATGGCTGTAGAGTGGCCTGGGAGTGTGAGGATGAACCGGAACGTGGTGCTGTGGGTGGAATGTCACTGGGTCTCTGGACAACAGTGCCAGAGGTTCTTCCATGGCGATCCTGTGAGGAAGCCGAACCAGCTGTGTGTGAGCAGGAGGAAGAAGCTACAACGCGAGCTGAAGTGGTGGTAGGTGGTGCTGTAGGTTGGCCTACGTCTTCAGTGTGTCTTTGTGACTCCACCTCGTGCTTGGTCCGCACATGTTTCCACATATTTGTGGTATTGAGGTTGCTGACACTTTTCCCTCTTTTGACTTTCTGATGACACAGCTTGCATTTGACAAAGCAAATGTCATCTGCAACTATGTCAAAAAAGGACCACGCACTGCAAGTCTTGGGAGCGCCCGTTTTGGCTTTTGGAAGAGGAATGCTCCTAACGGGTGCTGAAGTGGAGGCTACAGGCAACCAAGTCTGCCCCCTCCCTCTCCCTCCTGTTTTGGCCGTTCGGGGAATCTCTTCCTCAGAGCTGCTCCCACCACCTTCCTGTTCCTCACGCCATGATGGGTCAAGAACCTCATCATCTACACTCCTCTCTTCAAACACCTGCTTCTCCTGGGTAGTCTCGCCAGCACCGTACGCACCAGAAAGTGGCACCTGAGTCTTGTCATCATCTGATGCATACTGAGGTGTGCTGACCATAGGCACTGGCCCACCCGCCTCTTCAGATTCAGAGGGACAAAGCAGTTGTGCATAACTGCATACTCCCTCTTCTTCACATTCTTGAATGCTACTTGTCTGGCCCCTCTTTCCAAGCCAACAGATTCAGAGAACAGAAGTAGAGACTGTGATGGCTCCTGTACAGGGCTCTCTGACTGCCTGGGCAATTTGGCAGGTGGTGAAGAGACAGATGGCTGCTCTTCAGTGCTCTGGCCCTGAGAGGAAGTGGAAGTCATTGAAGTTGATGCGTTAGCTGCCATCCATCCGACAACAGCTTCAATTTGTTCCTCCCGCAGCAGTGGGATATAGCGAGGTCCTACAAAGCTGCGCATAAAGGACTGTTGCCTGGTAAAACTGGGGGATGCTGACTCACTGGTGCCCGCAGCAGGCACAGTATCCCCATGTCCTCTCCCTGCAGAATCCCCACGTCCTCTGCCTGCTGAAACTCCACGCCCACGCCCACGTGCCTTACTCCCTGCCTTCTTCATCTTGGTAAACTGATAAAGATAGGCAGAAAAGTACAAAGGGGGGCTTAGTGTGCTTATTCCTGAACAGCTTCTAACAGGTATAGGAAACACTAATTTTATAAAGTGTGTTGACTACACTTTAATATGAGCTAATGTGGCCTACACAACTGACAAATGGAGTGTTTGGTGAACTTTATTTTGTTTTGTTTTTTTCAAAAAAAACAAAAAGGATGTGACCAAAGATTTGAAAATGATAGTATCACAAACTTTTTGGAGCTATTACAATGCAGGAAGGTAACCTACAATGCAAAAGATGAGGCTCCAAAAAATAGGGTAATACTAATCTGGCTGCGGCTGAAGGGCACAAGCCAGAAAAAAGGCTCCTCTATCTACTCCTATATAGTGTTTGCAACCAACCAATGTAGATGGATACGGATGGATGCACACTAATAGGAGAATGAAAAATGAGCTGCAATAAAAGAAAAATATGTATGAGGCAGTGACGCACACTGAGCGGCCTACAACCAGACGTGGCTGCAGGACACACTACACAGCGTGAGCTGCACTCACATAGATCTTGCTCACAGCTGTGAACACTGCTGCAAGGCAAAAGAAAGCTACAGTGGTTGATTATGTAGCCTGGGTAAAGCACAATATGATTTGGAAAATCGCTATCTCTAACTGTCCCTCAGAGTCTTGAACAGCAGCCTGTCCCTAGCTGAATTCACAGCAGAGTGAACCCGAAATGGCGGCGGCTTTTATAGTGCATCATGACATCATTTCAGCAGCCAATCACAGCCATGCCATTAGTTAACATGCCTACATGCCTAACAGGATGTGCCCACACTTCTGAGGATTCCTCATTGGCTGAATCAAATCAAACTGGCTCATAGCATTATGGGAACTTCCGATTCCTGTATTCGATATGCAAAAAGTATCGGAACTCAGTATCGGAATTCCGATACCACGAATATCGGCCGATACCCGATATTTGCGGTATCGGATTGGTCAACACTAGTTGTAAGGCATGTGGATCTGGAGTCGGGAGAGGGAGGGTTCTGGAGAACAGAAGGAGTCTATCTGAGCACGGTAGGCACAGATATGTGGTGTTTGGCTATTCACGATGGTATAGAAACAGGTTTAAAAATATAGAGGGACATAAATGTTTAAGGTGTCAGAACATTTATGTTGGTGGTGGGGAGGGGAGGTCCTCCAAGTCGGTGGAACTGGAAAATAGCGGATTGGTGGGTGGGATCTCAAGAGGTCCTGGACTCCCCCTGGGGGAATTTAAGTAGACGGGGTTTGAATATCCCGCTGAAGTGATAATCAAGGGACCCTTGGATGGGTTTTTGTCTTGGCCAGGTTGGTTATTATCTACTCCTGAGCTGGTGCATAACGGATGGGGGTAAGACTTAACTTGGAGGCCAATGTGGGATTTGGATATTAGAGGTTTATATTGTTGGGGCTTCGAGGACCACTTCCTTCTGGGAATTTATTGTTTAAATTGTTTTGTACTATATGATAATAAAAGCCTTCTGTGGCCATTTAAATCCAAATGATGTCTTGAGTGTTTAGTTGGGTTTTCTGCTTTACATTAAGATAGATTTGTTGGGGGGTTTTGTTATCAATGATCAAAGGGGGGATTAACTTTGAAGCTCGCAGGAGTCAAGAATACCCTTATGTCATTTGGGCGGGAATCTTTTGATAGTGAAACCAGCTGGGACCTACAGCATGTTAAAAAACCTAATACTACAGATTTGTGCTGCTACTGTAAGCAGGTTGCGGGATGCAGTGGCAGACAGGAGGCAGAGAAAGGGTTAACAAGACGTAACAATTTAATAAAACAATGTATTCACTCCTCGCAGGGAGGTTAATGGTTAAAGGAGGGATAATGGGTTTAACAAATCTAAATCAATAACAGTCCAGTGATGGAACTTATCATGTCCTCTATGCTCTTATGCAGCAGATGATCCCTCAGGGGGGTTGTAGATGTCCTCAGATGGGGTTCTTTAAACAATGATCCGTCTTCTGGCGGCAGCGGTCTGTCTCCAGCACCTTCCGCTGAGCCCTTAGTCCATAAGCGCTTGCGGCTAAAGCAAACAAGGTAACAACTCTTTTCAAGTTCAACGTGGATCGGTCAATGTTCACTGGCAAGGAAGGCCGCAGGTATATGTCCGGTACCCGGCCTTCTCTACTCTGCACGTGCGCAGTACTCAGTCACAGAGTGCATGGCACCTCGCTCTCTCACAGACGCAGAGCACCCGGTCTTTCCCAGTCACTCTTGTGGTGGCGGAAGCCAGCAGGCACAGATCGTCGCAGCGCTGGTGCTCGGGGGACAGAGCACGCCACTCAGCCTGCTGCGCGCTTCTTATTCATGCTAAACTGCCTGCGGTTGCGAACACTTTGCTTTTTAAACCGCCCCTCCTACTCGGGTCAAGAGGGCTGTCCGGCTCCTCATTTCTTCCCCCAGACAAGGGAGGCAGCCTCAACAGTTCTGGACCCGGCTTGGTACAGGTACACACGGCCTGATCTTCCTCCTTACACTACTGATAATTAAATCCACTTTATGTGATGAGAATTTGGATTTTAAGGGAATCAGTCAGAAGGATCAACCTTCCTAAGCCGCCATTTATACAGCCATGTAGGTGACAGAAAGATCAATAAAATGATACCTTGATATATGTGGTCTGATGTTTTATTCCAGAGTAATCCACATTTCTCTTAATATGTAAAGTAGCTGTTAACCCCTTTACGACTTATGACGTATAGGTATGTCATAGCTCACCTCTCCCTGTTTGATGCGAGCTTTGGCGATGAGTCCGCAACTTTTCTGGGACATGTCAGCTGATTTCATTGTGACTGTTAACATTATATGCATTTGTCAATCTCTGAGAGCAGCATGTTTGCGCCAAAGCGTGTCATTGGTTCTGCCCATCGGCGGCTGTGTCACGTAACCGAGGGTCCAATGGGTTGGCATGACAACCCGTGGTCTGCAGGTGACCTCTGTTGTTGTCGTTACTTACGAGAGCATCCCTGTGGCCGGCGCTCATAGAAGATGAATATTTCTGCTACAAATAGCAGGGCTGAAGCCCTGCTATGTGTAGTAGAGGCGATTGGATGGTCACAGCTTCTAGTCTCCTAAGGAGACTATTGAAGCAAGTGAAAAGTAAAAAAAAGTTTCTAAAAATATTAAAATTTAATATATAATATACAGCTCTGGCAAAAATTAAGAGACCACTGCACTGCTTTATAAAAATCAGCTTATCTACATGTCTTACAGCCATTCCATTCCAGTGTCAGTAGAATTGCGATCAGAGGACACCTCATTCTGCTTAATGTGCTTCTGATTAGGTGATCAGTGATCACCTGAATCAAATCTTATTTAACGAAGGTGGTGTTCACAATCCTCTTGCAATAGGACAAGCTGGATGGCAAAACAAGTGCAAGTAATATCCCAAAAGTAATAGGAATGAAAAAATAACTTTTTAACCATGCCAAAGGAGTTGAAAAGAAAAGTAATTTACAAGTAATTTACATAATTCACTAATTATTTTCCACAAGAGAGTGAGGAAAAGAAGGGCTCAATTCTGGCTTTACAACCAGAGGGATACAGTGAGCTTCATGTTGCCTTCATACTTAAAATTTCTAATACGGCAGTCCATTACAACAAGGTCAAGCAGTAGACATTGGGGACAACGAAGCTAAAGATCGGCAGAGGACGAAATGACTCCACTGACCGGATGACAGTCATCTTATTCCAATGTCACTCAGCAACCGCAGGTTTACATCAAGTGACCTACAATACAAATGGCAAATGGCAGCTGGGGTGAAGTGCACGGCAAGAACAGTTCTAACAGGCTCCTAGAGGCAGGGCTCAAGTCATGTAAAGGTAGATAAAGGCCTTTCATCAATGAGAAGCAAAGGAGAGCCAGGCTGAATTTTGCCAAACACCATAAGGATTGGACCATATAGGACTGGAGTAAAGTAATCTTCTCTGATGAGTATAATTTTCAGCTTTGCCTAACACCTGGTCATCTAATGGTTAAAAGGAGACCTGGAGAGGCGTACAAACCAGTGTCTTGCACCCACTGTGAAATATGTTGGATGATCCGTGTGACTTGCGAGAAATACACAAACATTTTCCAGGTGACAGGAAATTGCCTCATCCATTATCAGGAAGCTTTGTCATGCAAATATCCCTGGCAACCTCTAGAAAATCCTGGAACATGCCTCCACGGAGTCCAGCAGCTTGGCCAGACACATCAATGTTGAGATGCTGATCGTTCTGGTTCAGGAGATGCCAGAACTATGGGACTAACGTGACGCACATTATTCGGACCGCGCACATAAGGATTCACATGGAGGCGAATCTGCACGCAAATGTTCCACTATTTTGAGGAAAGACCTCGTGAGGTCCAGCAAGAAATTAGTAAGTACAATCCTAAAAAAGTAATATTAAAAGTTCCACATGAAGCAACAAATTAACATAACATCATCATATGTGATGCTGTTTGTAATATGTGGCCTATTTCAGACTTTACACTTGCCAAGTAGCAGGCTACATGACACTGTAGCTAACATTTTGCAAGGCAAACACTGTGATTGAAAGTTAAAACATTTATTGTGTTACTTTGAAGTCAGCTGCCAAGACCAGTAACGGAGGGAGCGACAGTATTGGGCCAGGAGTGGTGATGCAGCATCCAAAAAAAAATATCTGTACTATGAAAGACTGAATTTTCTGGCTCCCTTAATGGATCTCATACTGTAAGTGCATGCATAACACCACATTTTACACATGCTCGTACGGGCAAATTTTAACAGTTTTTTTTCTACTTTGTGCTTAAAAACAGAACTGACTCTAACCTTACTGAGAGGGAAACAGCTTCAGACTCAGAGGTCAACATTGTTCCAGTTGGTGAAGGTGAAGAAGTGGCTGGCCCATCTTCATCACTATCATGCAGCACCCACCCAACCGCCACCAGGAGCTCCTTCAACCCAACAGGAGGATAATCCAGAGGACGAGGACCAGGGCCACAGTAGCAGCCCAACCTTGCCACTGGATACCTCACCCCAGGCTGCTGCCATACCATGCTGTGGCCAACACAGGAGGGAGCTTTCCTCCACAGGCAACAGGAGGCAAGTGGATACTGGGGTGTTCGACTATCTGTCATGTTTTGTCAATGATGATGGGGAGGAAGCTTACGCAAGCAATCTGGCACGCTACCTACGTCTAATTCCCCAGGAGGTGAGGCTGCACGCCAGAGGAGTCATACAAGTACTAATAGATGCTTGCACACCACCAAACAATCCCAACCCTGTATTTGTTTTCCTTGAAAGGTGGTAAATGTCAAGCAGTAACCAGCTGCAAATGCCTGGAATCCAAGAAGAGCAGGCTGTATCAGTTGCTAAGCCAGCTCCCCCATGTATGCCATCACCTCAGTCAAAGCCCGCCCCAACCCACCATCGGACACAACATGTCCAATTTTGTGATTCTGCAGCACCTGCTCAATATGGTCACTTGAGCAGACCCACTGTTGGAGGCTGGTCCCAACATGGGTATGCTTGACATGGCCATATTGGGGGATATGAACAAATGGGCCATGCCACTACCCAGGAGTACCAACAACCATACCCTACTTACCACTACTATGCTCCCCAACAGGATCCTTCCTTTGACCGTAATCTTGGGTCAGCATCAGCCATCCCACAGGGTGAAAGTCAGGTTGGCCCACAAACTAGACAAACCTCACATGCTGTGCTCCCACCATCACCACCCTCAATCTACCATTACTTGTAAGAAAAAGTGTAATCGTCACATATATGTTGTTTATTTTTGAAGTTTTGCACAGGCCCAGTTTTATTGGCACAATATGCCACATGCTACAAATATGTTTATTTGTTATTAAAAAAAACATGTTTTGATTAAAAACAGTTAATTTTAATATGAGTGTTTTGTGATGTTATGACGATATAGACGATGTGTTTATTTTAATATTGTTATTATCACATTATTAGGCCAACACAACACACACTTCAAACATTAACATTACTTTATTTTTGTCACCCAAAAAAAACATCACAACAGAGAAACTGCATTGTCTTGCCATGGAGTACACCCCTCTGGTGAAACAAAATAATTTGTAAATACATCCCGCACTTTATGTCCAGAGGGCTGATGACAGGGAGGAATTACATGTGTAGTAGCCAAGCATTATTTCCATCCTTCACTTCATCACCATCTTTTAATGTACAGTCATGGATTCTGGTGAAGTTATGAGGTATCACACAGGCTTTAATAACCTCATTCACATTTCCTTCAGTAAGTTGAATGGCTGAGTGCAGGACTAGCCACTTGGCACAGAGAATGCCAACGGTACACTCCAACAGTCGTCGTGCGAGGGATAGGGGGAAATTAAATATTCTGTGCCGGTGGTTCAGGCCTCTACGTAGATAGGGCCTCATGAGGTTGCATGCTAATTGAAAGACCTTATCAACAGCCATCAGATAAGGCACCACTTCCATAGTAGACCCGGGTAGCTGAATTGGGGGTGGGAAGTCCAACTCATTATTGCGCAGCCGCTGACCCATTATGGAAGAATTGAAGACTCTGGAGTCTCCAGTTCTTACATAGGCCCCAATATCTACAACAGAGCAGAGAGCGCAATACCAGTTAGCCATGAAGCAAGCAGGAGGGTGGCATCGCAAGAAGATGGGAGATGCCAGACCCAGACTCGCAACACCCATCAGACCGGGAAGCCTCCCCGGGTTAGTATAATAAAACGTATTTTTCTTATTTTTCAGGTCGTACCAGGGGCTTATCTACAGCATTCTATAATGCTGTAGATAAGCCCCTGGTACGACCTGAAAAGGCAGTGGCTTATATTGGTCAAAACTGCTGACAGGTTTAAGTAAAAGGCACCAGTGTGAAACATGTCATGACAATCTGCTGTCCTGGTCTACATGTCTCACACTGGTATCGCTCCTTCTCATTTAAAATAAGTTCTAAACTTTAAAGATCTTAAAAGCTCATTTACATAATAGGAAAAAAATGATTTCTCTGGAATAAGACATCAGATAGCAGATATCAAGATAGCATTTTATTCAACTTCCTATGCTGTGCATGCTCATGTACACAGCTTGGGAGGGTTAATCTAACTGACAAGATTCCTTTTCACTTTCACTTTTTGCATGTACTGCTCTGCGGGAGCTGCGGTACCACAAACAGCAGTAGAGGTATGCCGCACCGATCGTGTGGCCTCATGCTGAGCGCCGCGGCTACTGGGTGCGGGTGTCAGCTCTGTGTAAAATATCAGTTCAGGAAGTGCCAGATCGATGAGGCCAGTAGTGGCAGATGTGACTGCGGCGAGCAGTGTGCTGTCATTGTCAGAGACCCGCCCTGGCAGCACCAAGGGCTACTGTGCCCCGTTATCTGTGCTGTGCCAGGTGCTGTGGCGCCCATTACCTCTGCTGTGACAGGCACTGTGGCACCCGTTTCCTCTGCTGTGCCAGAGATTAAGAAGGCTGTCCACAAAATACAGAATGGAGAAGATTTACCCGACAATCACTGGAAAAAAAGAAGAAAATGTCAGAAAGAACAGATATAAATGGGTCACCCTCCCAGGGCCGTGGGGTTCTCGGTACCGGGCCGGTGTCAGGTGGGATGTGTCACAGCAGCGGTGACCCAGTCCATGGCCCCGGGTGCCCCAAAATCAATGGAAGTTTGTAATGTAATGGAATGTAGTTAGATGAATAGTTTGTGACGCCACCTGTGGTGTTCGGCAAGGGTGGTGTTAAGCCGACGCTGCATGCGGATCCTCTGGGGCTGGTGGTGTGTTGTAGCATAGATGGTGTAGCTCCCCACAGGTGAAGCTGTAGCCCCAGGGCCGTGTAGTGGCAATGGTTGAGGAGAGGCACAGGCAGTGTTAATGATGGTACCCAGATGTAGCGGTGCTGAGCGGGTTAGCACGAGAATGAATGGAGGACACCAGGGCTTGTAGTTCCAAAGCTTTACTCACAGTCTGTGGTACACAAGGGTGCCTGCCTCCGGGCCGTGTCCTCCAGGTCAGAGACTCAGTCAATCTCCAGGCGAGATGGAACGCTCCCCTCCAACACTCCGCCAACATGTACCTTTCTGAATGATTCCTCTATAGTGCCTTAAAGTGTGAAGATCTCCTAGTACTGAGTTACACTGGAGTTCCTCCTGACTGATGTTCCCAAGAACTCTACTTGTACGGCAGACAGCTGTAGCCTGCTTCGGGGACTCCCTTCTCCTGAGTCCCGGCTCTCTATCCAGTTGCTGTTGTGCCCCAAGTCTTACATGGGAGTAGTGAATTTACAGCCAACTACTCCACCGGTGTCTGCTGCAGAACCATAAGTGTCCATACAACCTCGGGGACCGGGCCCCGGCCTTGCGCTGAGAACCTGTAGGCAGGGTTCCTTCTCTAACCCACTTCCTCTCTGTTCTCCTAACTCCTTCTTTCCGTACTTGTCTTTCTCTCTCTTATGGAAGCTTAGGTTTCAGTTCTAAATCTTTCTCCTTCTTTTCCTTTCCTATGCCAGCTTGCTCAGATCACTGAGGCAGCTGCAGCACTCCTTCCTCCATCCCTTCTTCAGGGATCCTCACTCCTGTCTGAGTGACTTCCTACCCGACTGACCTTCTGTCAGACTGACCTGTCACCCTACACTTTCCCACTCTTTTATGTATCTTAACTCCACCCACCTCCCAGCACATCCAGTGTTCCAAGCAGGGAACCACCAAAGGTGCTCTGCTACTCTCTAAGCACTGAGCCTCAATGTTGTTGTGCAGAACTACCCTGTTGTGTGGGGTGCGAGTGTTGGAGTGTGGAAAGGAGTTCCCACCTTACCTGGACGGTGGGGCACTACACCTTAGGAGAAGGTGCAGTACCTCTGTGGCGACCGAGCCTCAGGGGCGCGACATACCCCCCGTTAAACACAGCACGTCCGCGGGCTGCAAAATAAACAAAGTTGACAGTACAGGAACATACAAAATTTTGGTAATGCTGCATAAACATTTCTTATACTAAGTTTCCTAATATAGGAGGCATTGTTTCTTGAACGTGGCAAACAATTCTTAATTAACTATCTAAATTTCAAGTCAAAAGTGCAATTTTTCATACTTTACGTAATTCTAAGTGCTAATATCTGTGACTCACTATCACTTCAGTATTCTTCATCTTTCCTTCCCTAGTACACATTTCTTCTTCTCTTTCTAGTGCACATTTTCTATTTTCTTACAAGTGACACCTGTTATACCTGGTTCACCATTTACATTTTCAACTCTTTATTCAAATTTCTCATCTCCGTATCAAAACATTCCTAATTCTATATAAAAGCCATTTCCTAGTTACTAATATTCTCATAAGATACATCATTATCAAATATACTTTACATTAAAACTTTCAACAATTATTCTTGTAAGTGCTGGACACCGCTCCCAGCCGGGATCTCTTGCAGTGTCCTTTGAGGTAGACCTCATCTTCACAAAGTGTCCTTATGTAAAACCAAGAGAGGGCACCTAAAGAGGCGCAACTATTTACAGGTAAGAATTTTTGGATCACTCCAAGTTCAGGATCACTAGTTCAATTTAAAGAACGCTGCCAATCCAAACAGGACAACTCTGGGAAAAACAAAACCATGGTAAGAAAACAAAAAGGCACAACGGTGCAAACAAAGCCTCCTGGGTCACGAGAGTTACAAATGCTGCAAGTCATTAATGCTGGTCCCCTCCTGGGGTTCTGGAAGCTGATTGGGAACTGCTACCAGATGTGGTATCTTCATCTTGATTCTGTTGCTGGTTACCTGCTATAGGGCACTGAAGCTGTGGTAAAGGGAACCCATGATACATCTCAATGCCCATCAACTGCTCCTCCTCAATAGGTGATTCCACTGCTCTGGTACGAGGCCTAGCACCGAGGGATTCCGCAGCTTGTCGGCGCTGGTAGGCAACTATACGAGGGTTCGGTAGCCAAGGGATCCCGAGGTCACTATCCCAAAGCGACTGAGACTCATCTTTTCCCGGAAGATGTCGAATCGTGCGCGCTTGTTCCAGCTGTACCCTCCTCAGTAGGGACCTCTTCCACCGCCCCATCTCTGACTGACTAGCGCCCCCAGCGGACTCTTCCAACTGCCCCATTTCGAGTTGTCACAAACCTGCCTCGGACAACGTGAATTCGGAGGTCAACCGATTAGGATGGCCGGAGTTATATACTTGGTGCCTCCTGGCGGTGTGGACTCCGCTCCGGTGCAGGCATGGTGGCAACGGGCACTGCCCGGTGAGACACCGGGGATGGCGGTAGAGCCAATGGCAGCTCCGACTCCGTGGGGGTCGCTGGCGGGACCTGCGCAGCCACGTCAGGTCCGGGCAGGGGCTTCTCTCCCTCCGCTTCGGCTCCCTGGGCTGTGTACAACTCCTCCGATACTAGCGGCAGAGAGGGAACAAAGTACGCTGCCGGTGGCATGGCAGCGGCTCCAGGCTCCACAGGGTCTGCCGGGAAGAGGTCCGGTGCAGCAGCGGCTGGTACCGGTGTTGCTGGTACCGCAGGTGTAGGCCCCTCCTTGGCGCACTGTAGATTCAATGTCCATAGTGCTTCCTGCATCAGTTGCAGGCAGCGCGTCAGCTGGGCAATTTCGTCTTCCAGCTCCTGGCGGTTTATCTTCACTACGGGGTCGGAGCCTTCAGCCATGGCGCCGGGGAGATCCAACTTAACCTCCGCGCGCTCTACAGGCCTCCTGCCCTCTCTCTCCAAAATGGCGTTCTGGCATTCTTCTTCCTGCCTCGGCCCCTTTCCCGCCACTGGCTTCTTCTGCCCCTCCTTCCGGGGGCGGCGTCTTCTTCCAGCGCCTCCATACCAAGCCAGTATACGAACCCCTCAGGGGTGGGCCATGTTGCTGTCACATAGTAATTCAGGCAGGGAAGGCCCAAGACTCTTCGCGGTCTTTTCCTAGGACCTCCTATCTCATCACGCCCTTCTTCTCTGCGCCAGCGGCCATTTTTAATATTCATGTCACATTCTATTAAATTGGGTCTTCTGCACATTTTCAAAAGTTCACAGTCCAACAAATCTTAGGCACACAGAACCCGATGGCATCGGGTCTCGTCATCCTGTTCATGATGCCAAGTTAGGTCGCCCTCCCAGGGTCGTGGGGTACTCGGTACTGGGCCGGTGTCAGGGGGGATGTGTCACAGCAGCGGTGACCCGGTCCGTTGCCCCGGGTGCCCAAAAATCAAAGGAAGTTTGTAATGTAATGGAATGTAGTTAGATGAATAGTTTGTGACGCCACCTGTGGTGTTCGGCAAGGGAGGTGTTAAGCTGACGCTGCATGCGGATCCTCTGGGGCTGGTGGTGTGTTGCAGCATAGATGGTGTGGCTCCCCACAGGTCAAGCTGTAGCCCCAGGGCCGTGTAATGGCAATGGTTGAGGAGAGGCGCAGGTGGTGTAAATGATGGTACCCAGATGAAGCGGTGCTGAGTGGGTTGGCGCAAGAATGAATGGA
Organism: Dendrobates tinctorius; assembly: GCF_039654945.1. Taxonomy (NCBI): domain Eukaryota; kingdom Metazoa; phylum Chordata; class Amphibia; order Anura; family Dendrobatidae; genus Dendrobates; species Dendrobates tinctorius. Next base: position 36,545,284 of record NW_027361714.1, read on the forward strand.
GGACACCAGGGCTTGTAGTTCCTAAGCTTTACTCACAGTCTGCGGAACACAAGGGTGCCTGCCTCCGGGCCGTGTCCTCCGGGTCAGGACTCAGTCAACCTCCAGGAGAGATGGAAAGCTCCCCTCCAACACTCCGCCAACAAGTACCTTTCTGAACGACTCCTCTATAGCGCCTTAAAGTGTGAAGATCTCCTAGTACTGAGTTACACTGGAGTTCCTCCTGACTGATGTTCCCAAGAACTCTACTTGTCCGGCAGACAGCTGTAGCCTGCTTCGGGGACTCCCTTCTCCTGAGTCCCGGCTCTCTATCCAGTTGCTGTTGTGCCCCCAGTCTTAGATGGGAGTAGTGCATTTACAGCCAACTACTCCACCGGTGTCTGCTGCAGAACCATAAGTGTCCATACAACCTTGGGGACCGGGCCCTGGCCTTGCGCTGAGAACCTATAGGCAGGGTTCCTTCTCTAACCCACGTCCTCTCTGTTCTCCTTACTCCTTCGTTCTGTACTTGTCTTTCTCTCTCTTATGGAAGCTTAGGTTTCAGTTCTACGTCTTTCTCCTTCTTTTCCTTTCCCATGCCAGCTGGCTCAGATCACTGAGGCAGCTGCAGCACTCCTTCCTCCATCCCTTCTTCCAGGGATCCTCACTCCTGTCTGAGTGACTTCCTACCCGACTGACCTTCTGTCAGACTGACCTGTCATCCTACACTTTCCCACTCTTTTATGTATCTTAACTCCACCCACCTCCCAGCACATCCAGTGTTCCAAGCAGGGAACCACCAAAGGTGCTCTGCTACTCTCTAAGCACTGAGCCTCAATGTGGTTGTGCAGAACTACCCTGTTGTGTGGGGTGCGAGTGTTGGAGTGTGGAAAGGAGTTCCCACCTTACCTGGACGGTGGGGCACTACATCTTAGGAGGAGGTGCAGTACCTCTGTGGTGACCGAGCCTCAGGGGCACCACATAAAGATATCCTGTCATGTGACCACAGTAGAGTTAAACTTGCACTGAAAATTCCACCTGATGAATCTGACTACGCCAATGCAAATTTTATCAAGGCAGTCCATGGCCCTAAAGCATATATAGCAACAAAGGGTCCTTTAGCTAATACAGTAATAGATTTTTGGAGGATGATTTGGGAATATCAGGTGAAGATAATTGTAATGGCTTGTCGTGAATCTGAAATGGGAAGGAAAAAACGTGAGCGCTATTATCCAAATTTTGGAGAACAAGCTTTAACGTTTGGAACTTTTCATATTTCTTGTGAGGAAGAACAGTCCAGAAAAGATTACATTGATAGAACACTTACGGTGGAATTCCAGAACGAGACCCGTAGGATTCTTCAGTAGAGTTGAGCAAAACGAGTCGAAAAAATTCAAAAGTCGCCGACTTTTGTCAAAGTCGGGTTTCATGAAACGAAACCCGACCCTAGGATGAGGTCGGCCACGAGGTCGGCGACTTACGCGCCAAAGTCGCGTTTCAAAAGTTTGTTTTGCGCTCTTTTTCAGCCAATCAGGATCCACGGACACTGTGGGCAACGTGATGACATAGGCACGGGTCACCACCATCTTTCAGAAGGGCATGCAAGTGATTGGCTTGCTTTGGGGGGAGTCACAGGGGGTATAAAAGGGCGTGCACGCCGACCGCCATGTTACTCATGCTGATCTCAGAATAGGGAGAGCTGCTGCTGCTGCTGATTTTGTAGGGAGAGCGTTAGGCAGGGAAGAAGACACCAAAAACTGCTTCTGCTGCTAGCGATTTTGCCTGTACAACACACCAGTCACTGTGCAGTGCAAGGGGAGGCTATATAGTGGTGTATCAGTGGTGTTGGTTGTTGGGCTGCCTTCTAAGGCTTCCTGACATTCCTGCATTGCTGTTTACCCACTGCTCCGCAAACTGCTTTTTTAAAAGCAATCCCAATTTTTTTTTTTGTCCTGCTGAGAAGAAAAAAAAACTGCTTCTGCTGCTAGCGATTTTGCCTGTACAACACACCAGTCACTGTGCAGTGCAAGGGGAGGCTATATAGTGGTGTATCAGTGGTGTTGGTTGTTGGGCTGCCTTCTAAGGCTTCCTGACATTCCTGAATTGCTGTTTACCCACTGCTCCGCAAACTGCTTTTTTAAAAGCAATCCCAATTTTTTTTTTGTCCTGCTGAGAAGAAGAAAAAAAAACTGCTTCTGCTGCTAGCGATTTTGCCTGTACAACACACCAGTCACTGTGCAGTGCAAGGGGAGGCTATATAGTGGTGTATCAGTGGTGTTGGTTGTTGGGCTGCCTTCTAAGGCTTCCTGACATTCCTGCATTGCTGTTTACCCAATGCTCCACAAACTGCTTTTTTAAAAGCAATCACAATTTTTTTTTTGTCCTGCTGAGGTACTGAGCATGCATTTTTTCACACCATACAGCGGTGTACGCTCCTCACACAGTACTGTGTAACGGCTGTTATCACAGCCACAGTGAAGCTATCAGTGAGTCACTCTGTGAGAATAAGTCGAGGACATGTTCCGTTCTTACAGACCTGCACTCTAGGGAGATTCCAATTCTGCCCAATTCTACATACACCTTGTAGTTTGTGATACACTAGCCAATTTCTGCCTGTGACAGAGCGCTCAGATACTCAGTGGGCCTCACACAATCCATAAGTGTCCAGTGTCCACAAGTGTGTGCAGAAATTAAAAATCTCCCTTATCCTCTAGTCACTTTGGTCACAGCTCTGCCATCGAGCCTGTGACAGAGCGCTCAGATACTCAGTGGGCCTCACACAATCCATAAGTGTCCAGTGTCCACAAGTGTGTGCAGAAATTAAAAATCTCCCTTATCCTCTAGTCACTTTGGTCACAGCTCTGCCATCGAGCCTGTGACAGAGCGCTCAGATACTCAGTGGGCCTCACACAATCCATAAGTGTCCAGTGTCCACAAGTGTGTGCAGAAATTAAAAATCTCCCTTATCCTCTAGTCACTGTGGTCACAGCTCTGCCATCGAGCCTGTGACAGAGCGCTCAGATACTCAGTGGGCCTCACACAATCCATAAGTGTCCAGTGTCCACAAGTGTGTGCAGAAATTAAAAATCTCCCTTATCCTCTAGTCACTTTGGTCACAGCTCTGCCATCGAGCCTGTGACAGAGCGCTCAGGTACTCAGTGGGCCTCACACAATCCATAAGTGTCCAGTGTCCACAAGTGTGTGCAGAAATTAAAAATCTCCCTTATCCTCTAGTCACTTTGGTCACAGCTCTGCCATCGAGCCTGTGACAGAGCGCTCAGATACTCAGTGGGCCTCACACAATCCATAAGTGTCCAGTGTCCACAAGTGTGTGCAGAAATTAAAAATCTCCCTTATCCTCTAGTCACTTTGATCACAGCTCTGACATCGAGCCTGTGAGAGAGCGCTCAGATACTCAGTGGGCCTCACACAATCCATAAATGTCCAGTGTCCACAAGTGTGTACAGAAATTAAAAATCTCCCTTATCCTCTAGTCACTTTGGTCACAGCTCTGCCATCGAGCCTGTGACAGAGCGCTCAGATACTCAGTGGGCCTCACACAATCCATAAGTGTCCAGTGTCCACAAGTGTGTGCAGAAATTAAAAATCTCCCTTATCCTCTAGTCACTTTGGTCACAGCTCTGCCATCGAGCCTGTGACAGAGCGCTCAGATACTCAGTGGGCCTCACACAATCCATAAGTGTCCAGTGTCCACAAGTGTGTGCAGAAATTAAAAATCTCCCTTATCCTCTAGTCACTTTGGTCACAGCTCTGCCATCGAGCCTGTGACAGAGCGCTCAGATACTCAGTGGGCCTCACACAATCCATAAGTGTCCAGTGTCCACAAGTGTGTGCAGAAATTAAAAATCTCCCTTATCCTCTAGTCACTTTGGTCACAGCTCTGCCATCGAGCCTGTGACAGAGTGCTCAGATACTCAGTGGGCCTCACACAATCCAAAAGTGTCCAGTGTCCACAAGTGTGTGCAGAAATTAAAAATCTCCCCTGTCCTATAGACACCTTGTACCTTGTTTTACATTACTATATAGTTTGTTGGATTTTGTCTACATTTCTACCAAAAATGAGGAAGGCTGGTGGAAGAGGCCGTGGAATTGGACGGGGGTTGGCAGCTGGTAATGATGGTGTTGGTGGTGGATCTGATGGTAGTGGCAAGAGCAAAATAGGACCGAATGCAGGAGGTGTTGAGCCTGCGTCATCGTCTGGCTACATAAGGCCTCGAACGCTTAGTTTTCTAGGAGTTGGCAAACCGCTTTTAAAGCCAGAGCATCAGGAAAAAGTTTTGTCTTACATTGCTGACTCAGCCTCCAGCTCTATCGCCTCCTCTTCTTCAGTTGTAAAAAGTAAAAGCACTGAGTCGTCATTGGAGGCTCATGTTCATGAACCACACCTTTCCTTGTGTCCTTCACCCCAACCAAGATTGAAGGATGACGCAGGCCATAGTACTGATTACTCCATGGAGCTGTTTTCACATACCATGCCTGGATTATCAAGTGAAATGGTGAATTACCCAGGCCAAGATGAATCTGACATGGAGTGCACTGATGCACAGCCGCTGATGGATGATTCTGCTGGTACATTCACTCAGAGCACTACATTGTCCTCGCAGTGTACAGAGCCAGATTCTGACCCTGGTGAGACTCAGGTGCCCCTTCCCGCACACTATACCACAATACACGGTGACACAGAGGAAGGTGCACATGACATAGAAGAGGAGGTGATGGATGACCCAGTTGTTGACCCAGATTGGCATCCATTGGGGGAAGAGGGTGCTGCTTCCAATAGCTCAGATGAGGAGCATCCACAGCAGACATCGACATCGCAACAGCTGTTATCTGGCAGGCCCGGAGCACTCCAAAGACAGGATCCAAACATCAAAAGAGTTGCTGGATAGCTTGTCCAGAGGGTCAAAAGATCACAGCGTGCTAGGCCGCAAAATGTCTGCCAAAGTAGGAAGAGTGCAGTGTGGCACTTTTTTGAACAAAATCCTCATGATCAGGCCAAGGTTATCTGTAAGAGGTGCGCAAAGACCTTTAGCCGAGGGAAAAATCTGAAAAATTTGAATACCAGTTGCATGCTTAGACATTTAACCAGCATGCACTTGCAAGCGTGGAAACAACACCAAACCTCAAGTGCCACATGTGCAACTGATCACAACGAAAGTAGTCAGCAACGCTACATTGTTTCCCCCACTGTAAGCCCACCGGTTAGCACAGCAGCAAATGTTGAGGTGTCGTTGCAAGGCCACAGCAGTCAGGGAATCCCACTGTTATATCAACGAAAGACTGATTCTAGGCCATCAGAAAGAACAACAACACCATCACCATCATCAACCCTCTATCAGTCCGCCCTGTCCACCACTACTTCCACCATATGCAGCTCTCAAGTCCAGCTCACCCTCCCAGACACTATGAGTAGGTCAAGAAAGTACTCAGTCTCTCATCCGCGTACACTGGGTTTGAACGCCCACATTGCCAAACTAATCTCGTTTGAGATGATGCCCTTTCGGTTGGTGGAAAGCACAGCTTTCCGCGAACTCATGGCCTATGCAGTACCACGCTATGACCTACCCAGTTGCCACTTCTTCTCTCTCAAAGCCATCCCAGCCCTCCACCATCATGTGAAAGACCACATTGTCCATGCACTCAAGCAGTCAGTGAGCGGAAAGGTGCACCTCACAACTGATGCATGGTCCAGTCGGCATGGCCAGGGCCGTTACGTGTCCATCACTGCGCACTGGGTTAATGTGGTGGATGCAGGGTCCACAGGGGACAGTGGTGGTGGGACAGTGCTGCCTAGCCCACGTTATAGGAAACAGTTGGCTGTAAGGCGTTCGACCCTCCTCCTCCTCCAGAAGCGAAAGCTCGTCCACAGAGCGCAGTCGTACGAGCACTCCATCTGCAGCTGCCACTGTTGCACACGATGTGTCCCCCTATCGAGCAGCTAGTGGGAAGCGTCAGCAGGCTGTGTTGCAGATGATGTGTTTGGGCAACAGACACACCGCCGAGGTGCTGGCCGAGTACTTGAAGCGACAAACTGAGTCATGGCTGGGCAGTGTACATCTTGAGGCAAGCAAGGTAGTTAGTGATAACAGCCGTAATTTTGTGGCAGCCATAGCCCTTTCAAAACTCAGCCACATACCTTGCTTGGCTCACACCTTGAACCTGGTGGTGCAGTGCTTCCTCAAAAATTATCCGGAGTTAACAGCCCTGCTCCAGAAGGTGCGAAGACTGTGCGCGCACATCCGCCGGTCGCCTGTACACTCCGTTCGTATGCAGAAGCTGCAGCGATTGCTCCACCTTCCCAACCACCGCCTCATTATCGACATTGCAACAAGGTGGAACTCCACCCTGCACATGGTGGAGCGGCTGTGCGAGCAGAGGCAGGCCATAATGCATTTGTGGGAGGATACACGGCCAGGCACTTTGAGAGCAGACATGGAGTTGACAGGCGTGCAGTGGTCGAAGCTGAAAGACCTTTGTAAAGTCCTTCAGTGTTTTGAGGAATGCACACGGCTGGTAAGCGCAGACGACGCCATCCTAAGCATGAGCATCCCACTTATGCGTCTGCTCATGCAAACTTTGACGCACCTTAAGGAGCAGGCGTCTGCAGCCAATGTTGATGAGGAGGAAGAGGAGGAGGAAATCCTTGATGACATTCAGCCATTGTCTGCTCAGGGACCTCTCCTGGACGAGGTGGAGGAAGAAGAGGAGGAGGAGGATGATGGGGATGATTACTTAGGGGAGGAGGATGCATCTCGTGGGGCAAGTGAAAATGTTGGCGTGGCAAGGTCTGGTACAGGGTTTGTGCGTGACTGGAGGGATGTGGATTTGCCAGAAAGTACTCCTCCAACCAGCACTCGCAGTGCATCATTGACACCGGGAACATTGGCCCACATGTCAGATTATGCCTTGCAGATCCTAAAAAGGGACCCCCGCATTGCCAAAATGATGAACGATGACGACTACTGGTTGGCCAGCATCCTGGATCCACGCTATAAAGGCAAATTACAAAACATCATGCCACAGGAGAACCTTGACCTAATATTGGCTAATAAACAAGCAACTCTGGTAAATCGGTTGCTTGAGGCATTCCCAGCACACAGCAGCGGTGATGGTTCTCACACGAGCCGTATGGGCCGGGGGCAGCTTGGCAGAGGTGTTCGTGGTGCACACAGCAGAAGTGGAGTTGGAGACAGGGGTTTCATGACAATGTTGTGGACTGATTTTTCAAATACCGCTCACACAACTGGTAATACTGCATCGATGGAAAGTGACAGGAGACAGCAGTTGTCAACTGTGGTTACAAACTACTTTTCCTCCCATATCGATGTTCTCCCACACAGGTCATTCCCCTTTGACTATTGGGCCGCTAAACTGGACACCTGGCCTGAATTGGCCCAATATGCCTTACAGGAGCTCGCTTGCCCAGCTGCAAGTGTGCTATCGGAAAGAGTCTTCAGTGCAGCTGGATCAATCCTGACAGAAAAAAGGACCCGTCTGTCAACCCAAAATGTGGATGATCTAACCTTCATTAAAATGAACCATGCATGGGTTTCCAAGGATTTTGTCCCACCTTCCCCTGATGACACATAGGGTGACAGAAAAATGGCTTGCTTTGGTCCACCTCTTCCTGGGACTTCACCTATTTCGCCTTTTGCATCAGCTGAATGTCCAACATCAACATATGCCACTTTCTAAAACTCCCTAACTGTGCTGCCTCCCCCCCCCATGGCCGGGGTCACCACCTAGCGCACGACACCGTGTGAGTGCCGTTGCCCTGGACAGGTGGGTAGGCCGACTCTTGGGCGCGGGCACTGGCACAGGGTCCCTCATAGTGCAATCAAGTGTCTCTGACGGTGGTGGTGCACACCTGCCGTCAGACACACCGCTGTACTATGAGGGGCCCAGTGCCAGTACCGACGCCCACGAGTGGGCCCCACTTGCTTGGGCAGGGCCCCAGCATTTGCAATCTTTACCTCTCCCTGCTCCTCCGCTGTGTAATCTGGGCCGTCAAATCCATACTGGGCCTAACACCGTCTGAGCCTGCCTCCTGATGTATAGACATATATTTTGAATGTGTACGCTATCCATACATGTTATCTGGGGATACGGTACCCTTTCTAACCTTTGTGCAATCACGTGCAATCCATACTGGGCCTAACACCATCTGAGCCTGCCTCCTGATATATAGACATATATTTTGAATGTGTACGCTATCCATACATGTTATCTGGGGATACGGTACCCTTTCTAACCTTTGTGCAATCACGTGCAATCCATACTGGGCCTAACACCGTCTGAGCCTGCCTCCTGATGTATAGACATATCTTTTGAATGTGTACGCTATCCATACATGTTATCCGGGGATACGGTACCCTTTCTAACCTTTGTGCAATCACGTGCAATCCATACTGGGCCTAACACCGTCTGAGCCTGCCTCCTGATGTATAGACATATATTTTGAATGTGTACGCTATCCATACATGTTATCCGGGGATACGGTACCCTTTCTAACCTTTGTGCAATCACGTGCAATCCATACTGGGCATAACACCGTCTGAGCCTGCCTCCTGATGTATAGACATATATTTTGAATGTGTACGCTATCCATACATGTTATCCGGGGATACTGTACCCTTTCTAACCTTTGTGCAAACACGTGCAATCCATACTGGGCCTAACACCGTCTGAGCCTGCCTCCTGATGTATAGACATATATTTTGAATGTGTACGCTATCCATACATGTTATCTGGGGATACGGTACCCTTTCTAACCTTTGTGCAATCACGTGCAATCCATACTGGGCCTAACACCGTCTGAGCCTGCCTCCTGATGTATAGACATATATTTTGAATGTGTACACTATGCTATACATACATGTTATCTGGGGATACGGTACCCTTTCTAACCTTTGTGCAATCACGTGCAATCCATACTGGGCCTAACACGGTCTGAGCCTGCCTCCTGATGTATAGACATATATTTTGAATGTGTACGCTATCCATACATGTTATCCGGGGATACGGTACCCTTTCTAACCTTTGTGCAATCACGTGCAATCCATACTGGGCCTAACACCGTCTGAGCCTGCCTCCTGATGTATAGACATATATTTTGAATGTGCACGCTATCCATACATGTTATCCGGGGATACGGTACCCTTTCTAACCTTTGTGCAATCACGTGCAATCCATACTGGGCCTAACACCGTCTGAGCCTGCCTCCTGATGTATAGACATATATTTTGAATGTGTACGCTATCCATACATGTTATCCGGGGATACGGTACCCTTTCTAACCTTTGTGCAATCACGTGCAATCCATACTGGGCCTAATACCGTCTGAGCCTGCCTCCTGATGTATAGACATATATCTTGAATGTGTACGCTATCCATACATGTTATCCGGGGATACTTTACCCTTTCTAACCTTTGTGCAATTACGTGCAATCCATACTGGGCCTAACACCATCTGAGCCTGCCTCCTGATGTATACACATATATTTTGAATGTGTACGCTATCCATACATGTTATCTGGGGATAAGGTACCCTTTCTCACCTTTGTACAATCATGTGCAAGCCATACTGGGCCTAACACCGTCTGAGCCTGCCTCCTGATGTATAGACATATATTTTGAATGTGTACACTATGCTATCCATACATGTTATCTGGGGATACGGTACCCTTTCTAACCTTTGTGCAATCACGTACAATCCATACTGGGCCTAACACCGTCTGAGCCTGCCTCCTGATGTATAGACATATATTTTGAATGTGTACGCTATCCATACATATTATCTGGGGATACGGTACCCTTTCTAACCTTTGTGCAATCACGTGCAATCCATACTGGGCCTAACACCGTCTGAGCCTGCCTCCTGATGTATAGACATATATTTTGAATGTGTACACTATGCTATCCATACATGTTATCTGGGGATACGGTACCCCTTCTAACCTTTGTGCAATCACGTGCAATCCATACTGGGCCTAACACCGTCTGAGCCTGCCTCCTGATGTATAGACATATATTTTGAATGTGTACACTATCCATACATGTTATACAGGGATACGGTACCCTTTCTAAAATTTGTGCAATCACGTGCAATCCATACTGGGCATAACACCGTCTGAGCCTGCCTCCTGATGTATAGACATATATTTTGAATGTGTACGCTATCCGTACATGTTATCCGGGGATACTGTACCCTTTCTAACCTTTGTGCAAACACGTGCAATCCATACTGGGCCTAACACCATCTGAGCCTGCCTCCTGATGTTTAGACATATATTTTGAATGTGTACGCTATCCATACATGTTATCTGGGGATACGGTACCCTTTCTAACCTTTGTGCAATCACGTGCAATCCATACTGGCCTAACACCGTCTGAGCCTGCCTCCTGATGTATAGACATATATTTTGAATGTGTACGCTATCCATACATGTTATCTGGGGATACGGTACCCTTTCTAACCTTTGTGCAATCACGTGCAATCCATACTGGCCTAACACCGTCTGAGCCTGCCTCCTGATGTATAGACATATATTTTGAATGTGTACGCTATCCATACATGTTATCCGGGGATACGGTACCCTTTCTAACCTTTGTGCAATCACGTGCAATCCATACTGGGCCTAACACCATCTGAGCCTGCCTCCTGATGTATAGACATATATTTTGAATGTGTACGCTATCCATACATGTTATCCGGGGATACGGTACCCTTTCTAACCTTTGTGCAATCACGTGCAATCCATACTGGGCCTAACACCGTCTGAGCCTGCCTCCTGATGTATAGACATATATTTTGAATGTGTACGCTATCCATACATGTTATCCGGGGATACGGTACCCTTTCTAACCTTTGTGCAATCACGTGCAATCCATACTGGGCCTAACACCGTCTGAGCCTGCCTCCTGATGTATAGACATATATTTTGAATGTGTACGCTATCCATACATGTTATCCGGGGATACGGTACCCTTTCTAACCTTTGTGCAATCACGTGCAATCCATACTGGGCCTAACACCGTCTGAGCCTGCCTCCTGATGTACAGACATATATTTTGAATGTGTACGCTATCCATACATGTTATCCGGGGATACTTTACCCTTTCTAACCTTTGTGCAATTACGTGCAATCCATACTGGGCCTAACACCGTCTGAGCCTGCCTCCTGATGTATAGACATATATTTTGAATGTGTATGCTATCCATACATGTTATCTGGGGATAAGGTACCCTTTCTCACCTTTGTACAATCATGTGCAAGCCATACTGGGCCTAACACCGTCTGAGCCTGCCTCCTGATGTATAGACATATATTTTGAATGTGCACGCTATCCATACATGTTATCCGGGGATACGGTGCCCTTTCTAACCTTTGTGCAATCACGTGCAATCCATACTGGGCCTAACACCGTCTGAGCCTGCCTCCTGATGTATAGACATATGTTTTGAATGTGTACGCTATCCATACATGTTATCTGGGGATACGGTACCCTTTCTAACCTTTGTGCAATCACGTGCAATCCATACTGGGCCTAACACCGTCTGAGCCTGCCTCCTGATGTATAGACATATATTTTGAATGTGTACGCTATCCATACATGTTATCTGGGGATACGGTACCTTTTCTAACCTTTGTGCAATCACGTGCAATCCATACTGGGCCTAAAACCGTCTGAGCCTGCCTCCTGATGTATAGACATATATTTTGAATGTGTACGCTATCCATACATGTTATCTGGGAATACGGTACCCTTTCTAACCTTTGTGCAATCACGTGCAATCCATACTGGGCCTAACACCGTCTGAGCCTGCCTCCTGATGTATAGACATATATTTTGAATGTGTACACTATGCTATCCATACATGTTATCTGGGGATACGGTACCCTTTCTAACCTTTGTGCAATCACGTGCAATCCATACTGGGCCTAACACCGTCTGAGCCTGCCTCCTGATGTACAGACATATATTTTGAATGTGTACGCTATCCATCCATACATGTTATCTGGGGATACGGTACCCTTTCTAACCTTTGTGCAATCACGTGCAATCCATACTGGGCCTAACACCGTCTGAGCCTGCCTCCTGATGTATAGACATATATTTTGAATGTGTACACTATGCTATCCATACATGTTATCTGGGGATACGGTACCCTTTCTAACCTTTGTGCAATCACGTGCAATCCATACTGGGCCTAACACCGTCTGAGCCTGCCTCCTGATGTATAGACATATATTTTGAATGTGTACGCTATCCATACATGTTATCCGGGGATACAGTACCCTTTCTAACCTTTGTGCAATCACGTGCAATCCATACTGGGCCTAACACTGTCTGAGCCTGCCTCCTGATGTATAGACATATATTTTGAATGTGTACGCTATCCATACATGTTATCCGGGGATACGGTACCCTTTCTAACCTTTGTGCAATCACGTGCAATCCATACTGGGCCTAACACTGTCTGAGCCTGCCTCCTGATGTATAGACATATATTTTGAATGTGTACGCTATCCATACATGTTATCCGGGGATACGGTACCCTTTCTAACCTTTGTGCAATCACGTGCAATCCATACTGGGCCTAACACCGTCTGAGCCTGCCTCCTGATGTATAGACATATATTTTGAATGTGTACGCTATCCATACATGTTATCCGGGGATACGGTACCCTTTCTAACCTTTGTGCAATCACGTGCAATCCATACTGGGCCTAACACCGTCTGAGCCTGCCTCCTGATGTATAAACATATATTTTGACTGTGTACGCTATCCATACATGTTATCCGGGGATACGGTACCCTTTCTAACCTTTGTGCAATCACGTGCAATCCATACTGGGCCTAACACCGTCTGAGCCTGCCTCCTGATGTATAGACATATATTTTGAATGTGTACGCTATCCATACATGTTATCCGGGGATACGGTACCCTTTCTAACCTTTGTGCAATCACGTGCAATCCATACTGGGCCTAACACCGTCTGAGCCTGCCTCCTGATGTATAGACATATATTTTGAATGTGTACGCTATCCATACATGTTATCCGGGGATACTTTACCCTTTCTAACCTTTGTGCAATTACGTGCAATCCATACTGGGCCTAACACCGTCTGAGCCTGCCTCCTGATGTATAGACATATATTTTGAATGTGTATGCTATCCATACATGTTATCTGGGGATAAGGTACCCTTTCTCACCTTTGTACAATCATGTGCAAGCCATACTGGGCCTAACACCGTCTGAGCCTGCTTCCTGATGTATAGACATATATTTTGAATGTGCACGCTATCCATACATGTTATCCGGGGATACGGTGCCCTTTCTAACTTTGTCCAATCACGTGCAATCCATACTGGGCCTAACACCGTCTGAGCCTGCCTCCTGATGTATAGACATATGTTTTGAATGTGTACGCTATCCATACATGTTATCTGGGGATACGGTACCCTTTCTAACCTTTGTGCAATCACGTGCAATCCATACTGGGCCTAACACCGTCTGAGCCTGCCTCCTGATGTATAGACATATATTTTGAATGTGTACGCTATCCATACATGTTATCTGGGAATACGGTACCCTTTCTAACCTTTGTGCAATCACGTGCAATCCATACTGGGCCTAACACCGTCTGAGCCTGCCTCCTGATGTACAGACATATATTTTGAATGTGTACGCTATCCATCCATACATGTTATCTGGGGATACGGTACCCTTTCTAACCTTTGTGCAATCACGTGCAATCCATACTGGGCCTAACACCGTCTGAGCCTGCCTCCTGATGTATAGACATATATTTTGAATGTGTACACTATGCTATCCATACATGTTATCTGGGGATACGGTACCCTTTCTAACCTTTGTGCAATCACGTGCAATCCATACTGGGCCTAACACCGTCTGAGCCTGCCTCCTGATGTATAGACATATATTTTGAATGTGTACGCTATCCATACATGTTATCCGGGGATACAGTACCCTTTCTAACCTTTGTGCAATCACGTGCAATCCATACTGGGCCTAACACTGTCTGAGCCTGCCTCCTGATGTATAGACATATATTTTGAATGTGTACGCTATCCATACATGTTATCCGGGGATACGGTACCCTTTCTAACCTTTGTGCAATCACGTGCAATCCATACTGGGCCTAACACTGTCTGAGCCTGCCTCCTGATGTATAGACATATATTTTGAATGTGTACGCTATCCATACATGTTATCCGGGGATACGGTACCCTTTCTAACCTTTGTGCAATCACGTGCAATCCATACTGGGCCTAACACCGTCTGAGCCTGCCTCCTGATGTATAGACATATATTTTGAATGTGTACGCTATCCATACATGTTATCCGGGGATACGGTACCCTTTCTAACCTTTGTGCAATCACGTGCAATCCATACTGGGCCTAACACCGTCTGAGCCTGCCTCCTGATGTATAGACATATATTTTGAATGTGTACGCTATCCATACATGTTATCCGGGGATACGGTACCCTTTCTAACCTTTGTGCAATCACGTGCAATCCATACTGGGCCTAACACCGTCTGAGCCTGCCTCCTGATGTATAGACATATATTTTGAATGTGTACGCTATCCATACATGTTATCCGGGGATACGGTACCCTTTCTCACCTTTGTATAATCATGTGCAAGCCATACTGGGCCTAACACCGTCTGAGCCTGCCTCCTGATGTATAGACATATATTTTGAATGTGTACGCTATCCATACATGTTATCCGGGGATACTGTACCCTTTCTAACCTTTGTGCAATCACGTGCAATCCATACTGGGCCTAACACCGTCTGAGCCTGCCTCCTGATGTATAGACATATATTTTGAATGTGTACGCTATCCATACATGTTATCTGGGAATACGGTACCCTTTCTAACCTTTGTACAATCACGTGCAATCCATACTGGGCCTAACACTGTCTGAGCCTGCCTCCTGATGTATAGACATATATTTTGAATGTGCACGCTATCCATACATGTTATCCGTGGATATGGTGCCCTTTCTAACCTTTGTGCAATCACGTGCAATCCATACTGGGCCTAACACCGTCTGAGCCTGCCTCCTGATGTATAGACATATGTTTTGAATGTGTACGCTATCCATACATGTTATCTGGGGATACGGTACACTTTCTAACCTTTGTGCAATCACGTGCAATCCATACTGGGCCTGACACCGTCTGAGCCTGCCTCCTGATGTATAGACATATATTTTGAATGTGTACGCTATCCATACATGTTATCTGGGGATACGGTACCTTTTCTAACCTTTGTGCAATCACGTGCAATACATACTGGGCCTAAAACCGTCTGAGCCTGCCTCCTGATGTATAGACATATATTTTGAATGTGTACGCTATCCATACATGTTATCTGGGGATACGGTACCCTTTCTAACCTTTGTGCAATCACGTGCAATCCATACTGGGCCTAACACCGTCTGAGCCTGCCTCCTGATGTATAGACATATATTTTGAATGTGTACACTATGCTATCCATAAATGTTATCTGGGGATACGGTACCCTTTCTAACCTTTGTGCAATCACGTGCAATCCATACTGGGCCTAACACCGTCTGAGCCTGCCTCCTGATGTACAGACATATATTTTGAATGTGTACGCTATCCATCCATACATGTTATCTGGGGATACGGTACCCTTTCTAACCTTTGTGCAATCACGTGCAATCCATACTGGGCCTAACACCGTCTGAGCCTGCCTCCTGATGTATAGACATATATTTTGAATGTGTACACTATGCTATCCATACATGTTATCTGGGGATACGGTACCCTTTCTAACCTTTGTGCAATCACGTGCAATCCATACTGGGCCTAACACCGTCTGAGCCTGCCTCCTGATGTATAGACATATATTTTGAATGTGTACGCTATCCATACATGTTATCCGGGGATACGGTACCCTTTCTAACCTTTGTGCAATCACGTGCAATCCATACTGGGCCTAACACTGTCTGAGCCTGCCTCCTGATGTATAGACATATATTTTGAATGTGTACGCTATCCATACATGTTATCCGGGGATACGGTACCCTTTCTAACCTTTGTGCAATCACGTGCAATCCATACTGGGCCTAACACCGTCTGAGCCTGCCTCCTGATGTATAGACATATATTTTGAATGTGTACGCTATCCATACATGTTATCCGGGGATACGGTACCCTTTCTAACCTTTGTGCAATCACGTGCAATCCATACTGGGCCTAACACCGTCTGAGCCTGCCTCCTGATGTATAGACATATATTTTGAATGTGTACGCTATCCATACATGTTATCCGGGGATACGGTACCCTTTCTAACCTTTGTGCAATCACGTGCAATCCATACTGGGCCTAACACCGTCTGAGCCTGCCTCCTGATGTATAGACATATATTTTGAATGTGTACGCTATCCATACATGTTATCTGGGGATACGGTACCCTTTCTCACCTTTGTACAATCATGTGCAAGCCATACTGGGCCTAACACCGTCTGAGCCTGCCTCCTGATGTATAGACATATATTTTGAATGTGTACGCTATCCATACATGTTATCCGGGGATACTGTACCCTTTCTAACCTTTGTGCAATCACGTGCAATCCATACTGGGCCTAACACCGTCTGAGCCTGCCTCCTGATGTATAGACATATATTTTGAATGTGTACGCTATCCATACATGTTATCTGGGAATACGGTACCCTTTCTAACCTTTGTACACTCACATGCAATCCATACTGGGCCTAACACTGTCTGAGCCTGCCTCCTGATGTATAGACATATATTTTGAATATGTAAACTATGCTATCCATACATGTTATCTGGGGATACGGTACCCTTTCTAACCTTTGTGCAATCACGTGCAATCCATACTGGGCCTAACACCGTCTGAGCCTGCCTCCTGATGTATAGACATATATTTTGAATGTGTACGCTATCCATACATGTTATCCGGGGATACGGTACCCTTTCTAACCTTTTTGCAATCACGTGCAATCCATACTGGGCCTAACACCGTCTGAGCCTGCCTCCTGATGCATAGACATATATTTTGAATGTGTACGCTATCCATACATGTTATCCGGGGATACGGTACCCTTTCTAACCTTTGTGCAATCACGTGCAATCCATACTGGGCCTAACACCGTCTGAGCCTGCCTCCTGATATATAGACATATATTTTGAATGTGTACGCTATCCATACATGTTATCCGGGGATACTTTACCCTTTCTAACCTTTGTGCAATTACGTGCAATCCATACTGGGCCTAACACCGTCTGAGCCTGCCTCCTGATGTATAGACATATATTTTGAATGTGTACGCTATCCATACATGTTATCTGGGGATAAGTTACCCTTTCTCACCTTTGTACAATCATGTGCAAGCCATACTGGGCCTAACAGCGTCTGAGCCTGCCTCCTGATGTATAGACATATATTTTGAATGTGCACGCTATCCATACATGTTATCCGGGGATACGGTACCCTTTCTAACCTTTGTGCAATCACGTGCAATCCATACTGGGACTAACACCGTCTGAGCCTGCCTCCTGATGTATAGACATATATTTTGAATGTGTATGCTATCCATACATGTTATCTGGGGATATGGTACCCTTTCTAACCTTTGTGCAATCACGTGCAATTCATACTGGGCCTAAAACCGTCTGAGCCTGCCTCCTGATGTATAGACATATATTTTGAATGTGTACGCTATCCATACATGTTATCTGGGGATACGGTACCCTTTCTAACCTTTGTGCAATCACGTGCAAACCATACTGGGCCTAACAAAGTCTAAGCCTGCCTCCTGATGTATAGACATATATTTTGAATGTGTACACTATGCTATCCATACATGTTATCTGGGGATACGGTACCCTTTCTAACCTTTGTGCAATCACGTGCAATCCATACTGGGCCTAACACCGTCTGAGCTTGCCTCCTGATGTATAGACATATATTTTGAATGTGTACGCTATCCATCCATACATGTTATCTGGGGATACGGTACCCTTTCTAACCTTTGTGCAATCACGTGCAATCCATACTGGGCCTAACACCGTCTGAGCCTTCCTCCTGATGTATAGACATATATTTTGAATATGTACACTATGCTATCCATACATGTTATCTGGGGATACGGTACCCTTTCTAACCTTTGTGCAATCACGTGCAATCCATACTGGGCCTAACACCGTCTGAGCCTGCCTCCTGATGTATAGACATATATTTTGAATGTGTACGCTATCCATACATGTTATCCGGGGATACGGTACCCTTTCTAACCTTTGTGCAATCACGTGCAATCCATACTGGGCCTAACACTGTCTGAGCCTGCCTCCTGATGTATAGACATATATTTTGAATGTGTACGCTATCCATACATGTTATCCGGGGATACGGTACCCTTTCTAACCTTTGTGCAATCACGTGCAATCCATACTGGGCCTAACACCGTCTGAGCCTGCCTCCTGATGTATAGACATATATTTTGAATGTGTACGCTATCCATACATGTTATCCGGGGATACGGTACCCTTTCTAACCTTTGTGCAATCACGTGCAATCCATACTGGGCCTAACACCGTCTGAGCCTGCCTCCTGATGTATAGAGATATATTTTGAATGTGTACGCTATCCATACATGTTATCCGGGGATACGGTACCCTTTCTAACCTTTGTGCAATCACGTGCAATCCATACTGGGCCTAACACCGTCTGAGCCTGCCTCCTGATGCATAGACATATATTTTGAATGTGTACGCTATCCCTACATGTTATCTGGGGATACGGTACCCTTTCTCACCTTTGTACAATCATGTGCAAGCCATACTGGGCCTAACACCGTCTGAGCCTGCCTCCTGATGTATAGACATATATTTTGAATGTGTACGCTATCCATACATGTTATCTGGGGATACGGTACCCTTTCTAACCTTTGTGCAATCACGTGCAATCCATACTGGGCCTAACACCGTCTGAGCCTGCCTCCTGATGTATAGACATATATTTTGAATGTGTACGCTATCCATACATGTTATCTGGGGATACGGTACCCTTTCTAACCTTTGTGCAATCACGTGCAATCCATACTGGGCCTAACACCGTCTGAGCCTGCCTCCTGATGTATAAACATATATTTTGAATGTGTACGCTATCCATACATGTTATCTGGGGATACGGTACCCTTTCTAACCTTTGTGCAATCACGTGCAATCCATACTGGGCCTAACACCATCTGAGCCTGCCTCCTGATGTATAGACATATATTTTGAATGTGTACACTATGCTATCCATACATGTTATCTGGGGATACGGTACCCTTTCTAACCTTTGTGCAATCACGTGTAATCCATACTGGGCCTAACACCGTCTGAGCCTGCCTCCTGATGTATAGACATATATTTTGAATGTGTACGCTATCCATACATGTTATCTGGGGATACGGTACCCTTTCTCACCTTTGTGCAATCACGTGTAATCCATACTGGGTGTGAGAACGGCTGGCGAGCTGTTAAGCAAGCTACAGCACCTGTGGTTTGCACACGTAAGTTTTTAATTTTTTCAGGAATGATGGTTAGGCCTAATTCCGGAACTGCGGTTGACCTGCACTTACTGGGAAATCATCGTTCGCGGGTAATAATTGTAATCACAGATCCCCATCACTAACGTTGTTCAGCGGGTTATCTGCACCTGTAAGCGACAAACGCTGGCCTTTTCTGTGTAGCGCACATGCAGCCACGGACATGTAAGGGCATGACACACCAGTTATTGGCCAATCTCATGTGCCAGAGCCTCACGTGTCCCTCTAGTAAGCCGGACTCGGACCTCGGGGCATGACGGAGTCTCGTTCGTTAACGGAATTAAGCTTGCAATGTATGCATCTGTTCTGTAGCTGGCATGGTTGAGGTTGCCCGTGTTGAGTCAAATTACGCCGTAGGCTCCACTCCTGGTGGTGCCCTTCTGGACATTCCTTTAAGGTTCAGCTTTGCAACCATACTGCCCACGTAAAACAAACACTTTGCCTTCATGAACGCTGTTTGGAGGGTCATGACTCGTGGGAATAACGCCGCCCAATCAGTTAACCTGCTAGAGAGATCCTTCGTTGCTCCCAAGCATGACATCACACTCCCTAGGAGGAAGGTAATGCCACTGTGGCGACCGTACTCCTGGGGGCGACACAAGTGCACTGATGCCCAGCCACTGCTCGATGAATCTGCTGGTACATTGACCCAGACCACTACATTCCCCTCGCACGCTACACGGCCTGAATCTGACCCTTATGAAACTCAGGTTACCCTTCCCATATACAGTTCCATCTTACACGGTGACAAAGAGGAACCTGCAGATGAAAGTGCAGGTTCGGCCCACCCGCCATCAGACACACCACCGTACTATCAGGGGCCCTGTGCCAGTGCCGTCGCCAACGAGTGGGCCCCCCCTGCTTGCAAGGTTGAAATACTGTGCAGTGAGATGGAAGATGGGGACGACGAGGAGTCCAGACTAGTACAGGGATTCCCTAGTGAGCAGACTTATTTGATTGTTTTCCATGTTGGGACAGCAATTTTTGGGGAGCACTATACTCTGGAGAATGATAGATGGGGCCCACCATACACTGGAACATTCCAAAGGTGGACATCAGACACTGGAGCAGTATTTACAGGGCCCATTATACACTAGAGAATTAGAAATGGGGCCCATTATGTTTGGAGCATTATTTGGGCCCATAAGACAGTGGAGCTTCATCCATGGGGACCAACATATACTGTAGCATTATGTGGAGCTCATCATATACTGTTTCAAACATTATATGGGACCAATGATTCTGTATGGAGAAATAGATGGGCCTCGTCATGAGATGTAAAAAGTGAGGTATTTTTCATTGTACTATACCGCTATTTCTCTGCCGTATCGGAGCATGATGAGTTGTGGTATGTGTTAAAGGGGCGCTCTTTCGCCCAGGGCACATGAAAACCTGGAGCCAGCCCTCCCCCCCCACAACTTTAGCCAAATAACCCCCATTTTTCAGTGCGTAACTTGTATTATGAAGTTAATTAAGGTTGACAAGCTTAAGTAAGAAGAATTGATGCTTTTGGCATTCAAATGGGCACTGTAGGTGTGTTTCCTGTCCTCCTCTCACTGCCGACTTTTATTCCCCATTGACTTACATTGGGTTTCGTGTTTCGGGACTACCCCGACTTTTCCCTATATTCGGACGATCTTGCTCGACCCGACTTTTGGAAAAGTCGGGTTTCACGAAACGAAACTCGACCCTAAAAAACCAAAAGTCGCTCAACTCTATTCTTCAGTTTCATTATGTAAATTGGCCAGACCACGATGTGCCATCATCTTTCGATTCTATTCTTGACATGATTAGTTTGATGCGGGATTATCAGGCTCACGATGAGGTTCCATTATGTATTCATTGCAGTGCAGGGTGTGGACGGACAGGAGCCATTTGTGCAATAGATTAAACATGGAATCTGTTGAAGGCGCGGTAAATACCTGGAGAGTTTAATGTTTTTAGTTTAATTCAAGATATGAGGACGCAGCGTCATTCGGCCGTCCAAACCAAGGAACAATATGAACTTGTACACCGTGCCATAGCTCAGATTTTTCAGAAGCAGCTGAAGGTGTATGAAAAGGAGTCCAGAATGATTGGGGATGACTTAGATGAAAATTCTGAAAATGCAGTAAATTCCTCAGAGAATGATAAAATGGATTCTCCACCACCAAACCCACCAAGAATCCGCAGTTGCCTTGTAGAAGGAGATGTTAAGGAAGAAATATTGCAACCACCAGAGCCTCACCCTGTTCCACCAATTTTGACACCCTCTCCTCCTTCTGCTTACCCAGCTGTGACTACAGTGTGGCAAGACAGTGATCGTTATCATCCAAAACCAGTTGTGCACATAGTACCCTCAGAAAATACGACCGACCTGAATGAGAACTATAACAAGGCGGGTGATGCAATGGAAAAAGGAGAACCCACCATGGAGAAAAAGATAGAATGTAAACTAAGTATAGAAATAAAGAAAGTACCTCTTCAAGAAAGCCCAAAAAGTTTTGAGACCACTACAGGTCTTCAAAGGGGACTTGGCTTTAAAATAAAATCTGCTTCATCTTATGCAGTTGACCAATTGCCTAAAACTCAAATGTCTAGTTCTTTGGAATCTCTGTCATTAATATCATCCAATCCTTGTGTGGACTGTAGAAGTTCAAAATCTACTAAAACTTTAGAAGATGTGCCATTCGAAAGCCTTGATATAAATATAATAAGTTGTGTGCCAGGTCAGGGTTGCAGCTGTGTCAGTAACCAGAGGTTCCCAAGATGGTGGAAGGCACCAAGAGTAAGGCAAAGGGGGAGGCCAATGCTATGGTCTATGAGGAGGTGGTCGAGGACAATACCAATGAAGGCGAGGGGGAACTCAGCCAGGGCTCCCCAAGGAGCCAGACCCCCGTGCTCAGTCCCGCAGTGGACTGTCCACCACCTGCCCGCCCCAGCCTGTCCAGATCGGAGGCCCTTTTCCAAGCGGCTATGGCACAGCTCGAGGCTGTTAACGACGGCGGCAGAGAAAGCAGCAGAGCGTGAGCATGCCGAACGTGTGCTGCAGGCTGCAGAACGCCGTGAAGCTGCGGAGCGCCGGCACCGACTGGAGATGGCTTAGCACGGGCTCCCGCTGGACGCTCCAGCCCCACCGGAGACCAAGGCTTCCAAGGTCCGGGCGAAGGACTTTCCCCTGCTTGAAAAGGATGGAGACCTGGATTCCTTTCCACTGGCCTTTCAGAGAACCTGCCTCCAACACCATCTGGCCCTGGATCAGTGGGCAAGGTACCCGACCCCCCGTTTGAGGGGTAAGTCCCTGGAAGTTTTGGGGGACTTACCTGCTGGGGAGGAGCAGGACTACAACAGCATCAAGCGGGCCCTGATCCAGCACTACAACCTCACCCCGGAGTTGTACCGCAAGAAGTTCTGGAGCCTGCAGCGGGGCTCAAAGGACACCTGGACCGACCACATGCGGGCACTGCTGAGAGCTGCGGAGCACTAGACCTCGGGTCTAGAGCTCACCACCTGCAAGGAGGTCCAGGAACTGTTCGTCATGGAGCAGTTATTGTGGAACTGCCCAGAGGACCTCCAGCAGTTCCTCCGTGACCGAAAACCAAAGGGGGCTTCTGCTACATTCGCCCTGGCAGACGAGTATGCCAACAACAGGGCGTCCGAGCCAAAGAAGCCTGCCAGCAGCACCTGGAGAGGGGGTAAGCCCAATCCTGCCCCTGTCCCCCCAGCCCCCAGAGTGCAAGGGGTGTACCCCCCCTGCTGCCCTCTCCAGGCCAGGAGCAGAACACAGATGTTGTCATCATTGAAACCAGCCAGGACACTTTAAGACTGCGTGTCCCCAGCGCCATAAGGCCCCATCCCTGTCCCAGAAGTCGTCCACTGTTTTGTGTGTGGGAGGGGGTGGTGGGAGGTCCCTGGACAATTACCAACCCGTCACCATCGGCCACTCAGCGGTCATGGGACTGCGGGACACAGGCGCTGAACGAACCCTGGTACGTCCTGAGGTGGTGTCCCCTCAAGACTTGGTGCCTGGGAAAACCCTTTCCATCTCCGGAATTGGAGGTGTTGAACCGGCGCTGCCCATCGCCAAGGTGTTTTTGGACTGTGGCGCTGGGAGGGGAATGCGGGAGGCTGGAGTAAAGCCAAATATTCCTGCCAATGTGTTGCTTGGGACCGATTTGGGGTGGCTAGTGCCTCAGAATGTGGCCACTGAACCCCTAAGTCCGGCTCCCCAAGAATGTCATGACTCTACTGTGAATGCTAATGTTAATGTGTTGAACGTGCCTCCAACAGTGCAGGAGGGAGTGAAACCTGATGCTAAGCCATGCACTGACACTACACACACAGGGCTCACAGTGAGGACAGGTGATAAGACTGCAGGGGAGAGCTCAGAGGTGGAGGGAGGGGCTGCTATGGGCAGTGTAGGGCCCCTAAGTGAATCCAGCCTGCTGAGTCTAGGGCCTGGCAGGAGTTCCCCGCATCTGGGATGTCAGGAGGCCAGGGAAGTCTGCCTGACCCGGCGACATGGTCGGGGGGCCGAGGGGAAGCAGGCGCTACCTGTGGTCTCAGCGGTCGTGGCTGCTGTTACCAGGAGTAGGAGCGCCGGAGCCCAAGGAGCCTCGCGGAGGTCCGACGGTTTCCCTGTTGTGAGTTCATTTTTCCCTTCACTATTGAGGTCTGATGAACTCCCTCCTCTGGTGAAGGAAGGTAGTGAGGCTGATTATCAGACACCTGGGCAGCTAGATGATGACTGGGTGGCTGGAATTGAGGACTGGATATAAGGCTGCCGACGCCCTTCTTCCTGGCTGGTGGTTTTCCTGCTGGATTCTTGGAGACCAGTCTGATTCCTGCATCTCAAAGCTAAGTTTTTCTGCTCTGCTTTGTACTCTTCAGTTTGTTTTTTGTTTTGCCTTGTTTTTTGGGAGTTCTGCCATCCCCGGTCGGGGGTGAGCTGTATTCCATTTTTGTCCCTGATCTTTTGATCTTTTGCTCTGTCTTCAGAATATACCTGAGTGCTGATATAGTCTTTTGAAGCCTAGCGACTTCAGGGCCTGTTTTTTCTATCAGTCGGTTGGCTCATTTTTATAGGGTTTTTGCGGATGGCAGACAGCAGCTTTCCTATCCTGTCCTATGTAGTTAGCTTGGGCCCAATCACTTGCTCAACCTATCTTTCTATCTGTGTTAGTGTTTTCATCTTGCTTCACCGTCATTATATGTTGGGGGCTGCCTATTGCTTTGGGGTCTGCTCTGGGGCAGTTTAGTTTTTCCCCTTTCTGTCTTTAGGCTATATAGTTCTCCGTCTGTGATCGAGGGGTCTAGGGCACCGTAGGAACCCCCCACGGATACTGCTAGTTGTTGTGGATAGGTTCAGGGGTCTGCAATCCGATAGCTGCCAACCTCTCTGGTTTTTCTGGACTTAGCTGGTATTTTGTTTTTTCCTCCTTCGGTGACTCATCATAACAGAATCACCAGCCTTACCGCAGATCCCAGGGTCCTCAATAGCAGGAGAGAATTGTAAAAAAAAAAAAAAAAGTGTCAGAATTTTTTTTTTTTTGTGCATATTTTTTTCCTCTATATCTCTGAGGCCGTAGGGGGAATTTTTCTCTCAATGGAGATGAAGCAATTGTCTGATCGTGTGGAGCAGCTCGCTGCTGAAGTGCGGGGAATTTCCGCCTATCTTGCTCATTCACATGCTGCTGAACCAAAGATTCCTACTCCTGATGTGTTTTTGGGGGATCGGTCTAAATTCTTGAATTTCAAGAATAATTGTAAATTATTTTTTGCCTTGAAGCCTAACTCGTCGAGGAACTCCGCACAGCAGGTTAAAATTGTCATCTCTTTGCTGCGTGGCGATCCCCAGGATTGGGCATTTTCTTTGAAACCTGATGATCCTATTCTGAATAATGTGAATGCATTTTTTCAAGCCTTGGGTTGTTGTATGATGAACCTAATGCTATTGATCAGACTGAAAAGACCCTGTTGGCATTAAGCCAGGGTCGGGATTCGGCAGAGTTGTACTGTCAAAAATTCCAAAAGTGGGCGGTCCTTACTACCTGGAATGATGGTGCCTTGGCAGCCCTCTTTCGGAAGGGTTTGTCAGAAACTGTAAAAGATACTATGGTGGGATTTCCTGTTCCCTCTGGTCTTGACGATTCTATGTCATTAGCCATTCAGGTGGATCGGCGTTTACGTGAACGCAAAACTACACGAGAGATGTTGCCACCTGTTGAACAAATGTCTGAACCTATGCAATGTGATAGAGTTTTGTCTAGGGTGCAATGTCAGGAGTTCAGAAGGCGTAATAAGCTGTGTTTTTTTTGTGGAGATGCCTCGCATATTATTTCTGTCTGCCCTAAACGAGAGAAACGTTGTGCACACACGTTTTCTGTGGGTGGTGTTCAACCTAAGTTTCTTCTGGCAATTACTCTGATCTGCTCCCTGTCCACATTTTCCGCCAAGGCTTTTGTGGATTCAGGAGCAGCTCTTAACCTGATGGACTTGGATTTTGCTAAACGTTGTGGATTTCCTATGACACCTCTGCGGACGCCTATCCCTTTGAGGGGTATTGATGCTACTCATTGGCAAAGAATAAACCTCAGTTTTGGACCCAGGTGGTAATGCGGCTCGCCCCAGACCATCAAGAAAATTGCAGATTTTTGGTGTTGCATAATTTGCATGATACCATTGTTCTGGGGTTTCCCTGGTTGCAAATCCATAATCCAGTTCTGGATTGGAAATCTTTGTCTGTGGTGAGTTGGGGTTGTCGGTGTGCCCTTAGTGATGCTCCTGTTTTCTCCACCTCTCCCCAGTCACATGATGTTCCAGACTATTTGGCTGACTTTTATGATGTATTTAGTGAGAATGAGTCTGCGTCTTTGCCTCCTCATAGGAGTTATGACTGTGCAATTGAGCTGAACCCGGGGTGTAAATTCCCCAAGGGTCGGCTTTTCAATTTATCTGTACCCGAGCACGAGGCTATGCGATCCTATATTAAGGAGGCATTGGAGAAGGGTCATATTAGACCATCCTCTTCACCCTTAGGTGCTGGGTTTTTTTTCGTGGCTAAAAAGGATGGTTCATTAAGGCCTTATATTGACTATCGTGCCCTCAACAAAATTACTGTTAAATATCAGTATCCGTTACCCCTGATTTCTGATCTATTCTCCAGAGTTAAAGGTGCTTGCTGGTTTACCAAGCTTGACCTCAGGGGGGCGTATAATCTTATTCGCATTAAGCATGGGGATGAAAGGAAGACGGCGTTTAATACTCCGGAGGGACATTTTGAGTACCTGGTGATGCCTTTTGGGCTCACTAATGCCTCTTCTGTCTTCCAGTGCTTCATGAATGACATATTCCGAGACTTTGTGGATAAATTTTTGATTATCTATCTGGATGATATTTTGATCTTCTCCAAGAATTGGGACACTCATGTGGAACATGTTCGGACTTTGTTCCGGATTTTGAGGGAGAATTCCCTGTATGTCAAGGGATCGAAATGCCTTTTTGGGGTACAGAGGATTTCATTTTTGGGATTTATTTTGTCTCCGTCAACTATTGAAATGGACCCGGCCAAGGTACAGGCCATTTATGATTGGGTTCAGCCCACTTCTTTGAAGGCCCTCCAGAAGTTTTTGGGTTTTGCTAATTTTTATCGGAAATTTATAGCTAATTTTTCTGGTATTGCCAAGCCATTGACGGATTTGACTAGGAAGGGTGCTGATGTGCTGAATTGGTCTCCAGAGGCTGTTTCTTCCTTTCAGGAGCTGAAGCGAAGATTCACTTCTGCTCCGGTTTTGAGGCAACCTGATGTCTCACTCCCGTTTCAGGTGGAGGTGGACGCTTCTGAGATTGGTGCAGGAGCGGTGTTGTCCCAAAAAGATCCTGTGACATCTAAAATGAATCCTTGTGCTTTCTTTTCCCGAAAGTTCTCTCCATCTGAACGTAACTATGATGTGGGGAATCGGGAACTGTTGGCCATGAAATAGGCATTTGAGGAGTGGAGACATTGGTTGGAGGGAGCCAAACACCAAGTCGTGGTCCTTACTGACCACAAGAATTTGATTTACCTGGAGTCGGCCAAGCGCTTGAATCCTAGACAGGCTAGGTGGGCCTTGTTTTTCACACGTTTTGATTTTGTGGTCTCTTTTCTTCCGGGCACTAAGAATGTCAAGGCAGACGCCCTCTCTAGGAGTTTCCTTGCTGATTCTCCTGTTGTGACTAAGCCTGCTACCATCTTAGGCGAGGGGGTAGTTCTTTCTGCCATCTCGCCCGATTTGAGACGTGCTCTGGAAGAGTTTCAGGAGGACAAACCTGAGCGTTGTCCCAGTGGAAAGTTGTATGTTCCTGACCAGTGG
Organism: Dendrobates tinctorius; assembly: GCF_039654945.1. Lineage (NCBI taxonomy): Eukaryota > Metazoa > Chordata > Amphibia > Anura > Dendrobatidae > Dendrobates > Dendrobates tinctorius. The sequence continues at coordinate 36,573,238 of NW_027361714.1, forward strand.
AGGAAGAGAGTGATGTCTGAAGTTCATTGCTCTGCATTGGCTGGTCATCCAGGTATTTTTGGTACTAGAGATCTGGTGAGTCGGTCTTTTTGGTGGCCCGCCTTGTCTCATGATGTGAGGAATTTTGTGCAGTTCTGTGGGACTTGCTCCCGGTCTAAACCTTGTTCTCGCTCTAGTGGCTTGTTGATGCCTTTGCCGGTGCCCAGGAGGCCATGGACCCATATTTCAATGGATTTTATCTCTGATTTGCCTGTCTCTCAGAGAATGACTGTTATTTGGGTGATTTGTGATAGATTCTCTAAGATGGTCCATCTTGTACCACTCCCTAAGTTGCCATCTTCCTCTGAGTTGGTGCCCTTGTTTTTGCAACAGGTGGTTCGCTTGCACGGGATTCCTGAGAACATTGTATCTGACAGAGGAGTTCAGTTTGTGTCTAGATTTTGGAGGACTTTCTGTTCCAAGCTGGGAATTCAGTTGTCCTTCTCCTCTGCATTTCACCCTCAGACCAATGGGCAGACGGAGAGAACAAACCAGACTTTGGAGTCGTATTTGAGATGTTTTATTTCTGCCGATCAGGATGATTGGGTTTCATTTTTGCCCTTGGCCGAATTTGCTTTAAATAATAGAGCTAGTTCTGCCACTTTGATGTCACCTTTTTTTTGTAACTTTGGTTTTCACCCTCGATTTTCTTCAGGGCAGGTGGAGCCTTCTGCCTGCCCAGGTGTTGACACTGTGGTGGAGAGAATGCACCAGATCTGCGACCAAGTAGTGGATAAGTTGTCTCTCTCCCAGGAAAAGGCCCAGCGGTTTTCCAACCGGCGTAGGACCGTTGGTCCCCAGTTTAAGGTGGGTGATCTGGTTTGTTTGTCATCAAAAAATATCGCTATGAAGGTGGCTTCTCCTAAGTTTAAGCCTAGATTTATTGGACCTTACAAGATTTTGGAGATTATTTATCCGGTCTCTTTTCGGTTGGCTCTTCCTGTCACATTTAAAATTCATAATGTGTTTCATAAGTCCTTGTTGAAGAGGTTTGTTGAACCAGTAGTTCCTGTGGTGGCACCTCCTGACCCTATATTGGTTGAAGGTAACATGGAATATGAGGTAGAGAAGATACTGGATTCCCGTCTGGCTAGATGGAGACTCCAGTATTTGGTTAAGTGGAAGGGTTAGGGTCAGGAGGATAATTCCTGGGTCTCTGCCTCTGATATTCATGCCGAAAGATTGGTGCATGCCTTTCATCGGGCACACCCGGATCGCCCTGGTGGCATGGATGAGGGTTCGGTGACCCCTCCTCAAGGGGGAGGTACTGTTGTGAGTTCATTTTTCCCTTCACTATTGAGGTCTGATGAACTCCCTCCTCTGGTGAAGGAAGGTAGTGAGGCTGATTATCAGACACTTGGGCAGCTAGATGATGACTGGGTGGCTGGAATTGAGGACTGGATATAAGGCTGCCGACGCCCTTCTTCCTGGCTGGTGATTTTCCTGCTGGATTCTTGGAGACCAGTCTGATTCCTGCATCTCAAAGCTAAGTTTTTCTGCTCTGCTTTATACTCTTCAGTTTGTTTTTGTTTTGCCTTGTTTTTTGGGAGTTCTGCCATCCCCGGTCGGGGGTGAGCTGTATTCCATTTTTGTCTCTGATCTTTTGATCTTTTGCTCTGTCTTCAGAATATACCTGAGTGCTGATATAGTCTTTTGAAGCCTAGCGACTTCAGGGCCTGTTTTTTCTATCAGTCGGTTGGCTCATTTTTATAGGGTTTTTGCGGATGGCAGACAGCAGCTTTCCTATCCTGTCCTATGTAGTTAGCTTGGGCCCCATCATTTGCTCAACCTTTCTTTCTATCTGTGTTAGTGTTTTCATCTTGCTTCACCGTCATTATATGTTGAGGGCTTTGGGGTCTGCTCTCGGACAGTTTAGTTTTTCCCCTTTCTGTCTTTAGGCTATATAGTTCTCCGTCTGTGATCGAGGGGTCTAGGGCACTGTAGGAACCCCCCACGGCTACTGCTAGTTGTTGTGGATAGGTTCAGGGGTCTGCAATCCGATAGCTGCCAACCTCTCTGGTTTTTCTGGACTTAGCTGGTATTTTGTTTTTTCCTCCTTCGGTGACTCATCATAACATTTCCCCCTCTCCGACCAAGTGGCTGCCGAGTCAGACAGCAGCCAGGAGACAGATCCCGGGGTGCTGACAGAGAATGTGGCAGTTTCATCAGTTCTTGCCACATCGAGTCAGGGATTTCAGGCAGCATTGGAAGCTGACGCTAGCCTGAACGCTCTCAAGGAGCAGGCAGCATAGCCTCCCCTGGAGTCCGACCGCGAGCGAGTGGTCTGGGACCAGGGACGGCTGTGCCGGGTAACGGTCCAGCAAGGTTCACCGGAGGCGTGGCCCAGGGACCGACAGTTAGTGGTACCCTATCCGTTCAGGGCAGAATTGTTGTGGATCGCACACAAGATTCCCATGGCCGGACACCTAGGGATCACTAAAACCAGGGCCAGGCTAGCTCAGCATTTCTACTGGCAAGGAATGAGGACCGAAGTGATTGCCTACTGCCGTTCGTGTGACACCTGTCAGAGGGTGGGGAAGGCGGGGCGGCACCCCAAAGCCCCACTGGTAACTCTGCCCATCATCGAAGAGCCTTTCTCGAGGGTGGCTGTGGATCTCATTGGACCTCTGTCCACTCCCAGCCGCTCCGGGAAATGCTTCATACTAACGGTAGTGGACTATGCCACCCCTTACCCGGAGGTGGTAGCTTTGCTGTCCATTCGGGCTGACGAAGTGGCCACTTCCTTACTGGAGATTTTCTCCAGAGTGGGGTTTCCCCAGGAAATGCTCACCGACCGAGGGACCCAGTTCATGTCGCAGCTGATGGAGTCTCTCTGTAAGCACATACAGGTGCAAAATCTGATAGCCAGCCCGTACCACCCACAGACCAATGGCCTGTGTGAGCGGTTCAATGGCACCTTAAAGCAGATGCTGAAGATGTTGGTCGACTCCCACGGGAGAGACTGGGAACGGTATCTCCCACACCTACTGTTTGCCTAACGGGAGGTCCCACAGGCCTCAACAGGGTTCTCCCCCTTTGAGCTCTTCTACGGGCGACGTGTACGGGGGCCCCTTGCTCTGGTGAAGAAAGCATGGGAAGGGGATTTGGCCAACCCTGGAGTGTCGGTCATTGAGTATGTCGTGCGCTTCCGGGACAGAATGATGGCCTTGACACAGCTGGTGCATGACAATATGGCCCAAGCCCAGGCTGACCAGAAGTGGTGGTATGACCAGAATGCTTGTGAGCGAATCTACGAGGTGGGTCAAAAGGTGTGGGTACTGGTCCCCGTACCTCAAAACAAGCTTCAGGCGGCCTGGGAGGGTCCATACCTCATGCACCAGCCGCTCAACGCTGTAACCTATCTGGTCACCCTGGACCACACCTGTGGAAGGAGGAAGGCCTTCCACGTGTACATGATGAAGGCCATCATGAGCGGGAGGCTTGTGCCCACCCAGTGTGCAACCTTCCCGAGGAAGGAGAGGTAGAAACCCTCCTGGATCTGCTCACCCAAACCAAGGTGGGTGGATCCATCGAGGATGTGGGGGTTGGCCACCAGCTCTCAGAGGACCAACGTACCGAGCTGGGAGTCACCTTACACCCCTTTCGGGACCTGTTCAGCAGCCTGCCTGGAAGGACTGAGACAGCCGTCCATGACGTGGACACCGGCAATCACCTCCAGATCCGGCGTTCAGCCTATCAGGTCTCTCTTGAGGTGCAGCAGCACATGCGCCAAGAGATAGATGAGATGCTGAAGCTGGGGGTGATCCAAGTGTCCAACAGCGTGTGGGCTTCGCCTGTAGTCCTCGTCCCTAAAAAGGACCGAACTATGTGGTTCTGCGTGGACTACCGGGGGCTCAACGCTATGACGGTCACCGATGCGTACCCAATGCCGCGCATCAATGACCTGCTACATCAGCTGGCCGGGGCCAAATACCTGACCATCATGGATCTGAGCAGGGGGTATTGGCAGATTCCCCTGACCCCTGGGGCACGGGAACGCTCTGCCTTTATCACCCCATTCGGACTGAATGAGTCCAAGGTGATGCCATTCAGCATGAAGAATGCCCCTGCCACTTTTCAGAGGATCGTCAACACGCTGCTCGAGGGACTGGAAGGGTATGCAAGCGTGTACCTAGATGACAAAGCCATCTTCAGTCCCACCTGGGAGGATCACCTAGTGCACCTGGAGCAGGTGCATGGGCGGATCCAGCGAGCAGGCTTGACCATTAAGCCGGAAAAATGCCAGCTGGGTATGAGTGAGGTACACTACCTGGGACACCGGGTAGGTAGGGGAGCTCTGAAGTCAGAGCCTGGGAACGTGGATGCCATTGCATCCTGGCCCACCCCCAGGACCAAGAAGCAGATGATGTCCTTCTTGGGAACTGCCGGGTACTATAGGAGGTTTGTTCCACACTATAGTGCCCTGGCCAAGCCCCTGACGGACCTCACCAAGAAGAAGCTGCCCATCACAGTCGACTGTAAAAATACAAAATTTGGAGCTAAAAAAGATTTTTGCTGGAAAAATGTGATTTTTTTATTTTCACAGTTTAACGTTATAAACTTTTGTGAAGCACCTGGGGGTTCAAGGTGTTCAATACACATCTAGAAAAGTTCCCAAAGGGGTCTAATTTCCAAAATGGTGTCACTTTGTTACGAAGGGGAAGGTACGTGGCGTAGCTTGGTTAGCTTAAATTACGCTCCCACGCTGCCAGGCCATGATGAAGTGGGGTGTGCGTCCCAGGTGGTAATGGAATGTGAACCCACTGGACCACAGAGGGGGACCGGGCCTACCCGGACTAGGGAAGGGCAGTGACCGGGGTCTGTGGCAGCTGAGCATGTGGGCAAGGTGGTGACGTGCAGGACTAGATGACACGCACAACTTCAGGTATAAAAACATAAAGTTTACTAAGACAAAGTCACATACAGAACGCAAGACATAACAATGCCAGGCTCCCGATTCTGCACATCAAGGAAGGGCAGACATGCCAGGTTAGCAGACGACAACAGGAGGTCGACACGCTGGGTATGAGTGAGGTACACTACCTGGGACACCGGGTAGGTAGGGGAGCTCTGAAGTCAGAGCCTGGGAACGTGGATGCCATTGCATCCTGGCCCACCCCCAGGACCAAGAAGCAGATGATGTCCTTCTTGGGAACTGCCGGGTACTATAGGAGGTTTGTTCCACACTATAGTGCCCTGGCCAAGCCCCTGACGGACCTCACCAAGAAGAAGCTGCCCGTCGCAGTCGACTGGACAGCCGCCTGCGAGACAGCTTTCCAGGCGCTCAAGACCGCCCTTTCTAGCTCTCCTGTACTACAGGCAGCTGACTTCACGCAGCCGTTCGTAGTGCAGACCGACGCCAGCAACTGTGCTCAGCCAGGTTCAACACTACGGGCCATGAACACCCCATTCTGTACCTGAGCCGGAAGCTCCTGCCGAGGGAAGTGGCCTATTCCACGATGGAAAAGGAATGTCTGGCAATTGTGTGGGCCCTGCAGCGTCTGCAGCCATACTTGAACGGATGCCAATTCACCGTGGAAACAGACCACAACCCCCTCAGCTGGTTACACCCGGTCTCTGGGACGAATGGGAGGTTGCTACGCTGGAGCCTCGCTCTCCAGCAGTATCACTTCACCATTCTCCACAAAAGAGGCAGGGACCATGGTAATGCTGATGGGTTGTCCTGGCAAGGAGAGGGTGCGGAAGGGCGCATGGGGAACACAGGAATGTGATACACCCTAGCGCCCTCTAAAGCAGGGAGGAGTGATGAACAAAGCAAGATTTAGTGCTCCAATGTTGAATAGCAAGGCCTTTTAGTATGATAATGAGATAAGGCCCAAAACAGAACTTCAAAGCTTGAGTAGGAGCCACGCCAACATGGGGCAGGAAGGGGCCTGGGGGCTTCAAATAGAATATACCTGTCAGCTAGACACAGAAATGCAAATCCATTGTCTCTCCCAGGCGCCCCGACTCCATCCTAGGATCATGGATTATGAGCACATCTTTCGAGTTATGGACTCATGAAAAATATCCGCTTGACCCTGAGGAAATCGCGCATCTGGCAGTGCGACTCCTGAGTTGGTGAGGGCTCTGGGACCTGAGATATAGAGATTGGCCCTCCACAGCGACTCAATGGGGCCATGTTTGCTCTCCACACGACAGGCAAAACAAACCGCATTCACTGGTACCTCTCATATCCTGATCCGATCATGCTGTTGAAAGTTACCCCCTTTCTTAGATATTGGGAATAAGTTCTGCAGGGAGCTAAAGGGTGGAGATGATTAGCCCACCCTCTGACACAGGGGGAGGAGCCTAGCGTGCTTAAGAACTAGCAGCACAAGACAGAGACTCTCTCTCTCACAGAAGAACCAGACGATGATAATCTAAGAAGGAACTGGGGACAGATCTGCCAAGGGGAGCAGCGGCCCACGTTTTGGGGTCTGTCCGGCAACTAAGATTCTTGTACCTGTGGACTGCAGAGCTCCCGGCACCAACATGTAACCTACAACCTGGTACATTGACCTCCAGCTTAATATCTCTAAGTCTTGTACCCTTATTGTTATGTTTTACTCTGACTGCAAATCAGCTGTAATTCCATTGTATAGCTTACTATATATTTCTGTAATTATCTAGTGTGCCCTTAAGGCAATTAAACCATAAAATTAATCTTGGACTGATGCTTTTACTCTGATTACGAATCTTAGAATACCCAGCGTGTAACAGGACATCCTCCCCGGCGGCCATTTGCTCTAGGTGCAGTTCCCTTACTGACCTGAGAGACAAAGGGGGCGCCAGAGAGCTGTGCCTGTGTAGTTACATCACATTGGTGACGTGGGAGGAGCGGGTCCTTTCCTCCACAGCACCCTCCAACCAATGCAGCAAAATTTGCACAGTAATGTGGCGCTACTTCCCTTCTGAGCTTTGCACTATGCCTCAAACATAGTTTTAGACCACATATGGGGTATCAGTGAACTAGAAGAAATTGCAAAACAATTTTTGGAGACCAGTTTCTCCTATTACTCTTGTAAAAATACAAAATTTGGAGCTAAAAAAGATTTTTGCTGGAAAAATGTGATTTTTTTATTTTCACAGTTTAACGTTATAAACTTTTGTGAAGCACCTGGGGGTTCAAGGTGTTCAATACACATCTAGAAAAGTTCCCAAAGGGGTCTAATTTCCAAAATGGTGTCACTTTGTTACGAAGGGGAAGGTACGTGGCGTAGCTTGGTTAGCTTAAATTACGCTCCCACGCCGCCAGGCCATGATGAAGTGGGGTGTGCGTCCCAGGTGGTAATGGAATGTGAACCCACTGGACCACAGAGGGGGACCGGGCCTACCCGGACTAGGGAAGGGCAGTGACCGGGGTCTGTGGCAGCTGAGCATGTGGGCAAGGTGGTGACGTGCAGGACTAGATGACACCGCACAACTTCAGGTATAAAAACATAAAGTTTACTAAGACAAAGTCACATACAGAACGCAAGACATAACAATGCCAGGCTCCCAATTCTGCACATCAAGGAAGGGCAGACATGCCAGGTTAGCAGACGACAGCAGGAGGTCGACACGCGTTGATGCAGTCCAGGGTCATCTGTTACAGGCATATCAGGAGAACCTCTCTCAGGCCTCATGCGTAGCGCAGGCACAGCAGGAGAACATCAGACACCGACCTCATAGAGACGTCACCACAGGGCAGACCACAGGGAACCGGAAGAACACAGTCAAGATACGGACAGCACAGATCCAGGAACACCGACATAGCAGATCAGGACATAGGCTGGTCATGTTCCTGGACGTGCTCCTCCTCCGTGTTCCTGTGGAGTCTCCAGTCTTGTTCCTGGTGATGGCTCTGCCTGTTAGTCCTGGATCTCCAGGACTAACAGGCAGAGCCATCACCAGGAACAAGACTAGAGACTCCACAGGAACACGGAGGAGGAGCACGTCCAGGAACATGAGTGGGACCGACTCTGGAACACCAGCTGGACCACCAGGACCACAGATTGGATATCAAGACACGGACAGCACAGGTCAAGGAGCATCAACATGGCAGCTCAGGACATCGGCTGGTCAGATCCAGGACACACAGGCAGAGCCATCACCAGGAAATAAGACTGGAGACTCCCCTGGAACACGAAGGAGGAGCCCATCCAGGAACACGAGTCTGAAACACGGGCTGGAGCACCAGGACCATGGAATGGACATCTGGACACAGGCTGGACATCTAGGACAAAGGGAGGACATCTGGACTCTGGATTACAGACACGGCTCCAGGCAGGGAACATCAGGACACAGGTAAGACATCAGAGACATTGGCAGAACATTGGGCAGTGGTCGCCAGGCTCCAGACATCGGACATGACCTCCAAGCACCAGACAGCGGACATCAGGCTCCAGGCACCAGACAGCGGTCACCAGACTCTGGACATCAGACATGACTTCCAGGCACCAGACAGCGGTCGTCAGGCTACAGGCACCAGGCAGTGGTCATCAGGCTCAAGGCACCAGGCAGGGGTCATCAGGCTACTGGCACCAGGCAGGGGTCATCAGGCTTCAGGCACCAGGCAGGGGTCATCAAGCTCCAGGCACCAGGCAGGGGTCATCAGGCTCCAGGTACCGGGCAGCGGTCATCAGGCTCAAGGCACAAGGCAGTGGTCGTCAGACTCCAGACATCGGACTCGACCTCCAGGCACCAGATAACAGTTACCAGACTCCAGACATGACCTAGATAGGAACTCAAGTGGTCTGGTGCAAGTACCGCAGGATTGGACCGGAGCTGAACAGAGCTAGCACCGCATAAAAAGCTGATCACAGCATAGTAGATGCTCAGCAGAAACAATAGACTTCACCTTCAAAAGACGAACACAGCTTTATTCACAGGACACAGGTTACAGGAAATTCACAGTCACTGGGTACGTGGTTCTAGACACAGAAAGACTTCAGGAACATCACACAGCAGGAATCAGGGCAAAGGCTTTGGTACCAACACAGGGACACGACAGGTCCAGAGACAAAAACATCAGTTTTCCCAGAACAAGACAAGGCAGACCAAGAGCAACATGGAGGACCAAACAAACATGGCTAGGTTCAGGAACCTAGTGAAAAACTCTGGCCATGCCCAACAGGGAAGAGGAACTTTAAATAGGAGCTGTCCCTCAGCAATAGGCTGGGGAAAGCAATTCAAGTGCACACACTACTCTTAATAAAAGCAGGGAAGGTGTGGCCACGCACACCCTAAGCACAGACAGAAACCAGTACAGCACAGCCAGCACAGGAACTGAGGTTTAAGGCACCTGGCAGCGGCTGCAAGCCTGGACACACGTAGAAAGTCATGCACCAGTTGCAGAGGACCTCACAACCTGCGGATAACTTCCACAGTGGCAGCCAGGGACCGCACATGCGGATGGTCATAGAACAAAGCAAAGACTCTACAACACATGTACGGCTACACAGCAGAGCAGGGAACTGAGCAGCATCCATACAGGTAACAGACAACAGTATCCCAGCTGATTAGAGGGAAAGGAGCAAAGGGTAGGTGCATCCAAATAGTTGTTTTCTTCCACATATTGGGTATGTGAGCACTCAAGAGACATTGTACAACAAATTGTGTGCAGCAATTTCTCCTTTTACCTTTATGAAAATGCAAAATTTGAAGCTAAAAAAGATTTATCTGGGAAAATGGTGTCATTTGTGGGGGTTTCCACAATTTAGGCCCATCAGGGGCTCTCCAAACATGACATGGCTTCCGCTAATTATGCCAGCAAATTTTACTTTCAAAAAGTCAAATGGCACTCCTTCCCTTCTGAGCCCTGCCGTGTGCCCAAACAGCAAAAGTCCCCCATATGTGGGGTATTGGCATGCTCAGGATAAGTTGCATAAGAAATTGTATAGTCCATATTCTCCTGTTACCCTTGTGGTCCCAATGCATCAAGACCGATGCTGTTCATGATGTAGGACTGTGCTGGTGTCAGACTTCTCTTCATGAGCCAGGAGCATGGGATGAGTGGCGTGAACCATTGTGTACTTCTCACCACAAATCCTACTCCAGCCCCTGCTGTGGCAAATGCTGCTGTGGCGCCCCTGAGGGTCCGGTCTCCACAGAGGTACTGCACCTCATCCAGAGGTGTGGTATCCAACCCTCAGGTAAGGAGGGATCACCACCCAGGACTCCTAACACTGCATTCAACACACACACTAGTTAGTCAGGGCATCTGGGTGTATCCTGTGGGAGGATGGCCTCATCCTAGACTGGCTAGGAAGGGGTGTTGGGGGTTAGTGTAGAAGGTAGGTAGAGTGGGAGCAGCTTAGGTAGTGGAGTGATTGTTGGGCATCCAATCAGAGTGAGTAAGGTGACAGTTGGTGGGAGGGGCTAGCTCTGAGGTAAGTAGACCTTTCCAGAATCTAGTCAGTCGGTGACAGAACTAGCGGGAGGGCAAGATTGCTGTAGAGGACTGTAGGTGGAAAAGAGAGAAACATCTTGTCCATGCTCCTTGACTGGGAAGAAGGGATCCTAGGGGCACGGGTAGTTCGACTGGCCACCTGTGGGGCCCATATCCCGGAAGGGAAGGATCTGGCTGAAGTGAGGTTGCTGGCCCCTAAACCTAGTGGTGGATTATAGGACTCAGCTAGAAGCCGGAGGCTGAGGTAACTTTAAGTGCCTCAGCCACATCCACAAGCACCCTCCAAAAGGCAGCGGTATGAGTAACGGACCTTGGGGCCTGACCCACGTTGCCTGAGGAGATCTGTGGCTACCAGCTGGGGGCACTACTTGTGAAGGCGCAGGGCAGGGAAAGTAAGGAGAATTCAGCGCAGAGACACTGCCTTGAGAGAAGACACAAGGAGGAGTCCTGAAAGGTGTACCCAATCTGCCTGGGAGTTTGCCAGACCCCTCCCTCGGAGGACGCAGCATTAAGTGGACCAACGTGTACAAGAAACTTGTGAGTAAAAAACCCAGAACCTACACCCAACTGTGTCCTTAGAGTTATTTTACAACTGCCTGCCTCACACTGCAAACACCATCACCGTCACCGGCTCACTGCCCTGGGACACAGCTCTACCCGTGGAGAGCTTCACCATCTTAGCTGCCAAATTATCATCCCAGAGGGTCTGCATAACAGCGTCGGCTATCCTAGCCGAGTACCACTGGTGGCGTCACGATTCCCCTTTCCCAATTATTTATCCTACCATCTTCCCCCTCATCTGAACTTCCATCTGCTTTATTGGACAGCCAGGGCCACGGACCGGGTCACCATCACCACCGTGACACTTTCCCCCTTCAAAGAGCCTGAAAGGCCCGGTACTGAGTAATCCCCGACCCTGCGGGTTGATCCACTGCCACTTATCATGAATTTGACAAAAGAAGAGAAAAAGAAATAGGCCCCAAACAGGGGATCATCCTAGGCAGTAAATAGCATGTAAAATACAAATTTTATTGGACACAGGAAAACAGACACAGGAAATATTAAAAACATTAAAAATGGTCACACATGTGACACACACACAAAATACACAATGCTCATAATAGAGCAAACTACCTGCTACCAAAAACCCCCACCGGGAATAGTACTTATAACCCTAGGTCCATGTAAACAGCATACCCAAATGAAAGGTATATACAGTACACCCTCAAATAGAAGCATTGAACTATACATGTGTTAGAAAAATAGACAATATATAATTATATGTGGGCAATGAATTCATAACCCAAAAAGGATGAACACTGATAGCATAGAAACCAACACATAGAATAACAATGCCTAGAAAATGTCTTATTCAAACAGGGTACATAAATCATGAAGGCAATGCAATCTAAGTAAACCTCCTTTAGGAATCTAAATACTCCAACCTGAAGGCTAGGCATGTAATGTACGAGTAACCCACATAGTCTGAACCCATAGGGGCTGAAGATGATTAGGTAGGCAAAAATAGCCACCCTCAATAGTCAGCACATATGCATGTCAGCAGTATACAAAACCCATGTGGAGTGGAGCAGGCAGAGTGGAAAAACCCGACGCGTGTCACCACTCTAGGTGGCTTCATCACCGCATGCCTAGCCTTCAGGTTGGAGTATTTAGATTCCTAAAGGAGGTTTACTTAGATTGCGTTGCCTTCATGATTTATGTACCCAGGTTGGATCCCTTTAAATAGTTTGGAGGTGCCCCCGTTTTTTTGTTTCTTATCATGAATTTGAAAAGCAATGGTTGCCTCACCCCTGTCCCATCTCGGCTCCACCCTTTTCAGAGTAGCTGAGAAAAACTTGCAAAATTTAGACTCATCTCCGAGTTGCACCTAACTTTTCAAAGCTTTTACACCAGAATTCTTTGCTTTGATGCAATAGGTCTTTTGTCTATCACTTTTTGACAATTTACACAAACTAATAAATCCTGGAGAAGTAATGTAAGAAAATACGGTATATTGATGAACAAGAGTAGATATGCCGTAATGTTAGGAACCTAATTAATTGGAGGCCAGCTGTCTTTCATTGACCTTTTCCAATGTCCGTACTTTTGAAACATAGTTTCCAGGTGATTTAGAAATAGACATTCCTATTCCGCTGCTAATGTGTCTCTAATCATAGACTTCTGGCACATAGTACTGAATATTCTGGTAGGAAAGCCCAATGTGATAGTACGGCAGGTTTCATTCCAGAATGAGTATATATAATTCTTTTCACATAATCAGTTTCAAATAGTTTTATGAAGTAGCGAACTAAACGTTTCCTTCCTTTGCAGACTACACCTCACTTTTTTCTTTTGCACTAACTAAAATTCCACTATTTGTTATAAAGTTTCCATACATTAAACATTGTCTACAGAACCTATGTCTACTCTTTATGTATACACTAGACAGACGTGTCTGCATATTGATGGGCAGATGGTCATTTTAGGCCTTTTCATCTGGAAGCCTTGGAACAGAATGAGAAAAACAGTTTTACCGTGTACACCCACATAGCCACACTGTTTAAGCTGTAAGTATAATAAACACAATTTAACACCTGAAAAGACTAATAGACATTTTACATCAAACAATATAATTACAAAGTATTTGAATTTATGTAAATGACTAACTCTGCAAGTTACAAGTAATGATTAAATTAACACGTAGGCAACAGCCAACACTACGCATCGCGCCATGTTTTGTACATAAGTGACTTAATTTCCTCTTTGCTGGTTCCCAGGAGAGCTTTGAGGAAAAGATTACAAATCTGTTAACAATTTCATGGGTACCTTGTAAAAAAGTAGTTTTCCATTGTAATTATCCATTAGTGAGGACTTCAGATCCCCTAAGGAATAATTTTTTAAACATGTTAACATATTTAACAAAGATGAAGCCCAATAGTATTAGTGCAAGATCCCATTCCTCCAGGAACTAATGGTGTCAATCACTTTAGTGCCTGTTGCATTACTTAGCAATAAAACACTGTAGTAGTAGAATGACAGTATCATTTACTATGTTGCAGCGTGGGCCGGAGTTGGCTGGCCACCGTAGAATCCTCACAAGTGGCCCCTTGCTCGAACACAATGACAAGACCTATAAGGTGCAGCAAAAATATATCTTATTTAATTAGAGCTATTGCTGCCAATATCTATTACAAAATAATGTATGAAAATAATTGTTTCTTTTGGTTTACACAAGGTACTTTTGAATCCAGCATCTGTAGAAGATAATAGTGAATGGGCGCGATTCAGCAAGACCGGCGTTGTCTTGATGAGGAGATAGGCTTAAGTCAGAGAAGGTAGTGCCAGTAGCTGTGGTAAGTGATGATGTCCCGTTTCAGAAGGGGTGATAGATGGTACAGGAAAGTGAGTGCAGCCTCAGCCTCCTATGACATCCCGCTTCAGATTGCTCTAAAAAAAAAAAAAACAGTACAGTAGGAAAAGTAAAAAAACACATTTAAGAAACAGCATGATAGTGAGAAGACTATGGAATTTAATAAAAAAAATAGAAAAGTGTGTAAAGCTTAGAGATAAAAATTATAAAGGGCTTTATTGGTATCAGACCATACTTTTAATGACTGAGCTTATAATACCATATTGTCACACTGTGACTGCTCGTGATTAGGGAAATGGTCCCTAGGACAGGGGTCCTAACCATCCCTACTCCCAAAGGTACCTCTAAAGGTGAGGAGGTTTGGACCACCAGCCTTACTGTTCTCCTGTTATTCCCTAAGCTGTTCCATTCCCCTTCCCAGGAGGCCTGGGACAGAAATGCTAGTGTATTTTCACGTAAGGCCTGTTTCACACTTCAGTTTTCTTGTGTCAGTCAAAATCTGTGGTTAGCAGAAAAAAATGGATCCGACAGATTTGCCTGGCGGATCCGTCTTTTTCCTCATAGACGTATTAGCGACGGATTGTGATGGATGGCCATCCATTTCGTTCGTCATGCGACAGATCCGTCGGAAAATAGGTGTCCGTCGGCCAGAAAAAAACGTCCATAGGAACGTTTTTTGTCTCCGTCGAAAAAAGTCTGACAGTGACAGATCTTTCGCCGTCTGTCGTCTGCTAGAATGGACACCCAAGGGCGACGGATCCGTCGCTGTCCGTCATATGACGGAATCCGTCGCTGGATTCTATTTTTTCAAACTGAGCATGCCCAGAACAATTTATCTTCATTGAATTTAACCCCAAAAGCCGTTCTGGCACTGAAAAATCTCTCTCTCTCACTTTGACGGATTGTGACTGATTCTAAAAGACTGATGTGTGAAACAGGCCTAAGACAGACAAGGATAACAGAAAGCAGCAACCATGCAAACACTCATCAAAGGTATAGAGGTATATAGAGAAAGATAGGAATGTACCAGCCAAATGAGAATAAGACAATGAGGAAAACAGCACACAACAATCTCCAATAACAACAGCGATTTCCAATTCAGCACAATGTCTCCAAGGAGCTAGGATGCAAAGCTTTCACTGACAAAGAAGAGAAGGTCTGACCACATTTTATAGGAAGAGGTAATGACCAGGTCAGAAACAGCTGTGAGATGGAGCTGCAAGTTTCTAACCAGTATAGAAAGGGTTGTTAACCTCTTCAGCACCAAAGGAAACAAAGTTCATTAACAGGGTGGACCATTTATATGGGTACACCTAAATAAAATGGGAATGGTTGGGATATCAACTTCCTGTTTGTGGCACATTAGTTTAAGGGATGGGGAAAACTTTTCAAGATGGGTGGTGACCATGGTGGCCATTTTGAAGTCGGCCATTTTGGATCCAGCTTTATTTTTTTCAATGGGAAGAGGGTCATGTGACTCATCAATCTTATTAAGAATTTCACAAGAAAAACAATGGTGTGCTTGGTTTTAATGTAACTTTGTTCTTTAATGAATTATTTACAAGTTTCTCTTTGTTTACAGTCATTGACATGTCACAGAGGTTAACACGTGAGGAGTGGATAGAAATTGTGTTGATGTCTGGTGAACGTAATACCTGGGTCATTGCAGCAGATTTCAATGCAAGACACCCTACACAAGAAAACTGTCACCATTCCCATTTTATTTAGGTGTAACCATATAAATGGCCCACACGAAAAGTTTGCATCATCACTGAACATAATGTTCTGTGTAAACTGAGGGGTCTGTTCCAATTTTTGTTTTGTCCATTCTGCAAAGTCAGTGCACCGATCTGGGTCACCAACCATTCCCATTTTATTTAGGTGTATCCATATAAATGGCCCACCCTGTACTTTGAAACACAAACACAAACACACTGGCTAAATGGAAGATCTACGATTCAGGAGGAGGTGACCTGCTTATGACACATGTGCTATGTAGTCAGCCCAGCATCTAATTGAATGACCAGATCATAAACCTGTGTTGCTGTATATATAGTGTAGTGTAAGTGCAATAATATACTCACCAACATCTTTCCCGGTTTCCAGTCTGGTGCTTCTCCCAGAGATGTGACCTATATTCAGACTTAGTGGTACGCACTAGGGTTGATGTGTGAGCCAGAAGTTGTTTTTAGTCCGAAGTCACACAGCCATTGAGTCTCTCATGTGAGAGAAGCTGGCCGATTATGCAAATTACACTAGGCTCCAACACTGTAAGAGGCAAATGTCAGTCCAATGTGCTCCAATTCTGTCTCATTAGAGAATTTTAACACAGGTGCGGAGGAGACAGAGAAAGTAATTTTTCCTTCTCCTCCATTAACATTGTCCTCGGTAATCACATTGCAAGTAAAGTCCAATTTTTCACACGCACCCATAGACGTGTACAGGTGCGTGCGATCCAATTCTTGGATGCACTTGAAACATACTGCGATTGTTTTCTCATGCCAAATCGGCATCACAAAACTGCACTGACCCATAGTATAACACTAGGCTGAGTGCAATTCAAATTTTAATCGGTTTGCAATTGCTTGATTTATACTATCATGTAAGCGAACCCTTACAATGTACTGTAAGTATGATGTGACATTACATGACACAGAAGAAGACTGGAGTGGTGCTGGAAAACAGGGAAGGTGGTGATCAGTGAATATGTTACTACACTTATGCAACACTATATATACACACTTATATTACACCAGAGCCAGCATCAGAATCCGGTTAAGTGCCGGGGCACTGAGCAGGCGAGGGGCCACTTGCCATCGGGGACATCGGCGTGCTATGGAGGCCCGGTGTCTGTGTCAGTGCTGGTTCCTGCGAGTGACCCCCCTGCTTGAGCAGGGACCTGACATTTGCAAAAATTACCTCTCCCTGCACCATCGCTGCAGCGTCTTCCGGGTCTTGAGACTGTGACGTTCAGTTCATAGGGCGCTATGACATCACTAGTGTGCACACTCTACCAGAACAGTTGCAATGCAGAGAGCCAGAAAACGGCAACTTTTTTTAATATACAAAAGCAGAGATTGAATCCCTAGCGAATGATGCTAATATTAATCAAAAATAATTATATGGTCCAGTGAGACAAAAAGTTTTCTAGCGTCCAAATAGGACTATATAAAAAGTTGTTCAACGCTACAACAGAGAAAGCATATAAGGATGTCCTCCTGACGAAGGCACGCCACTGAAACGTGCGTAGGGGAAGTGACACCATTGCATGGTGAGGTAAGATATGTTTATTTCATTCATTACATCAATGTAGGATACTATGGTCTTCACATCTATGCTCCAGTGTTCTATCCAATGTGTATTGCAGGCATTTTAGCTGTACTTTTGAGGGTTATGGGAATACAGTCAATAACACTATATGATTTCTTTCTAGTCTCTGGATGCAAGTCTTTTTTATGTTGGTACTTATATGTGTATTTTCTATTTTTGACTACATTGTTTAATAGCATTACATCTTGCTCTTGCCTGCCTCTGGTGGTGCCACACTTACCTTGGCTCAACACCCTGCAGTATATTGTCACTTTTTTAACGTTGTTTGTCTTTTAAATTATTTCTAATAAAGTTTTGTACCTTTATTGTTCATCTTACACCTCTCCTTTTTTAATGTTTGGTGTATTATATATGAGACCCATCTGTCACGTGCCCCGTCCTGAGTGACACGGCCAGCAGGCCGGTAACTGATACAACAGGACGCGGCACGTGTAATTGTCCTATGTGACGCGGCCCGCAGGCCGGTAACTAATACAATAAGACAAAGGGAATAGGGAAAACCTGGGAAACAATAACAATGGAGGCCCTGCGATAGGGAATGGGGACATGGAGACCTCCTGCACTCCCCTGAGTCAGTGTCTCTACACTCCGAGCGTTCCCTAGGCCGGTTCTGCACCGGGTGCCGATCAGGAACCTCAAAACCCTGACTCGCCCTGCACCTAAACCCTCACTAGGGAATTGGTCGGTGTGGAAACTAATCCCACCACTGCACTAAACACACATAAGGAAAAGTGACAAAACAGGGGAACACCACTTAGCTTTGCTCTGTTGCTTACGCTTCCAGCAACAGAGCCCACCACCTGCATGCATCTTTTCCTCCACTGTGTCCATCATCTGGGTGCACTGTCCAGAAACGGATCCAACCTGGATCATAACACCATCATACACTGGAGCATCACATAAAGTATGGGGCCCATCATACACTGGAGCATCATATATGGGGCTCATTATACACTAGAGCATCATATACAGGGCTCATTATATATGAAGCATTATATGGGCCCATCATACACTGGAGCATCATATATGAGGCCCATTAGATGTGGAGAATTATATGGGCCCATCATACACTCGAGCATCATATGGGGCCCATTATATATGGACCGTTATATGAGGTTCACCATAGAGCATTATAAAGGGCCCATTATATTTGAAGCATCATATGGGGCCCATTATATATGGAGCATCATATGGGACCCATTATATATGGAGCACCATATGGGGCACATTATAAATGGAGAATTACACTGTATGGAGCAATATATGGGGCTCATTATGCTCTATTGTGCCCATCCTATACTGTATGGGACATTATATGGGGCCCATTATGTATAGAACAATATATGGGGCTCATTCTTTATGGAGCAATATATGGGGCCTATTACATACTGTATGGAGCAATAAATGGGGCTCATTATTCTGTATGGAGCAATTTATATGGCTCATTATACTGTATGGAGCATTATATGGGGTCCAATATTCTGTGTGGAGCAATATATGGGGCTCATTATTCTGGAGCCGGCCCTGTACTACACTACATATACACTCTTATACTATGCTAGATATACACTGACACTTAGGGAATAAAAAGATAAAGTAAAAATGAAATATTGGCACACATTCATGATACTCTTCAAATATGTAGTCTGAAATGGACATAAGTCACAGTTGTGACATGTTAGAACCTTTCTGAAGCAATATATACAATAGGAAGTAATTGCTTACTTATACACACCATATGTTTATGATGTTACAAGCACCACAGTGGGGATTGAGTGTCAGCTGGATCACTGTATAGGCCTTGTTGTATTACGCGACTATTTTTATACTTCTGCTACTCAACAATTTCCACCATTACCATATCACCGGATGAACTTCCAAGGAAGTCATATGGCTTACATTAGCAGGTGCAGCAATAAAACTGAGCCCTCCGCATAACGTTTTTGTGTAAAAGGCATATGTTCATACAGAGCTCTCTTTTGTTTCGTTTATTAACACTTTACCTCAACCCTTGGTTCCTCAACCCTTGGTTGTACATTCATCTGTACAATTACGTGCCAGATGTTGCTGATCAGAGGGCTATAAGAACAAGGATGAAAATGTTTATGTTTTGGAGTGAATTAAAAAAGATATAAATTGGTCATATTATTTAAAAACATGATTATTTACTGGAAAAAAATTATAAAGATTTATCAAGCTCTGTATAGCTAAGTGATAGCATTATACACATAGTATGCAGACTCTTTGGAAAATTGACAGCACATTAAAAGGAATCTGTCACCATGATTCACTTCTCCAAACTATTTACTATACATTGCCTCTGGAAGACAATTCCATCCATATCTTTACTGATGCCATCTTCAGCTTCCTGATTAAAAAAATCGCTCTTAACCCCTTTACCCCTAACGGTGGTTTGCATGTTAGTGTCAAGGACAATTTTTACAATTCTGACCACTGTCCCTTTATGAGGTAATAACTCGGGAACACTTCCATGGATCCTGTTGTTTCTGACACTGTTTTCTTGTGACATATTATACTTCATGATAGTGGTAAAATTTATTTTAGATGACTTGCGTTTATTTGTGAAAAAAAATGGAAATTTGGCGAAAATTTAGAAAATTTTGCAATTTTCCAACTTTGAATTTTCATGCCCTTTAATCACAGAGATATGTCACATAAAATACTTAATAAGTAACATTTCCCACATGTTTACTTTACATCAGCACAATTTTGGAACCAAATTTTTTTTTGTTAGGAAGTTATAATGGTTAAAAGTTAAACAGCGATATCTCATTTTTACAACACCATTTTTTTTTAGTGACAACATCGCATTTGAAGTCACTTTGAGGGGTCTATATGATAGAAAATATCCAAAACCACATTCAAGAAGTTTATTAGCCCTTCAGGTGCTTTACAGGAATTTTTAGAATGTTTAAAAAAAATGAACATTTAACTTTTTTCACAAAAAATTTGCTTCAGATCCAATTTTTTTATTTTACCAAGGGTAACAGGAGAAATTGGACCCCAAAAGTTGTTGTACAATTTGTCCTGAGTACACCACCCCATATATGCAGGTAAACCATTGTTTGGGCGCATGACAGAGCTCAGAAGGGAAGGAGCGCCGTTTGACTTTTCAATCCAAAATTGGCTGGAATTTAGATTGGACGCCATGTCGCGTTTAAAGAGATCCTGATGTGCCTAAACAGCGGAAACCCCCACAAGTGACAGCATTTTGGAAAGTAGACCCCTAAGGAACTTATCTAGATGTGTGGTGAGCACTTTGAACCCCCAAGTGCTTCATAAAAGTTTATAACGAAAAGCCGTAAAAATATAAAATCATTTTTTTTCACAAAAATGATAATTTTGCCCCCAATTTTTCATTTTCACAAGGGTAACAGGAGAAATTAGATCACAAAATTTGTTGTCCAATTTGTCCTGAGTACGCTGAAACCCCATATGTGGGGGTAAATCACTGTTTGGGCACACAGCAGAGCTCGGAAGGGAAGGAGCACTGTTGTGAACTCATTTTCTGGTCTGCCTCTGGTTTCTGGTGAGGGAACTGTTTGTGCTGAGGAGTTGTGAGTTCTCTTTCCGGGCTCCCTCTGGTGGTGGCAGGAGGTAATGAAGCTGATCTAATTAACAGAGACCTGCCACCTGATAATGAGGACGAAGATTGGAATTTCTGGAGTCTCAGGCAGGATTTAAGACAGCCGACTCCCTATTCCCATGCTGGTGATTTTTTCCTGCCTCCTGAGGTCTTGGTTTCCAGCTCAGTTCCTGTCTTCTCAAGCTAAGGTTTCTCTGTTAATGTTCACATTTGATTTGGTTTTGTCTATTCAGTTTTTGTGTGGTCAGCCAGCCCCGGCTGGGGCTATGCTGAATTTCCACTCTTATGTTACTGTATGTGCCAGTTTGCTTTTTGTCCCTTATTAGATTGGCCTCTTTTTGCTCTGTTCTCAGAATATGCCAGAGTGCTGATATAGTGGGTGAAGTCTAGGGACTTCAGGGTTTTTTTTGCTATCAGAAGTGTTGGACATTTTTTGCAGGGTTTTTTGGCATGATTGCCAACAGTATCTGTCCTTTGCTGTCCTTTCTAGTTAGGGTGGCCCCATCATTTGCTCAGCCTATTTTCCTACCTGTGTTTGTGCTTTCATCTTGTTTCACCGTCAATACATGTGTGGGGGCTGTCTATTCCTTTGGGGTCTGCTCTAGGGCAGTTTAGATTTCGCCTTTTCTTGCTTTAGGCTTATTTAGTCCTCCGGCTGTGACGAGTCATCTAGAATCATCGTAGGTATGCTCCACGGCTGCTGTTAGTTGTGTGGTTAGGATCAAGGGTCTGCAATCCGCGTAGTTACCAACCTCTCTGCTTTTCATAGAATCATAGAATCATAGAATTATAGAATTGTAGAGTTGGAAGGGACCTCCTGGGCCATCTGGTCCAACCCCCTGCTCAAAGCAGGATTCACTAAATCATCCCAGTCAGATGTCTGTCCAGCCTCTGTTTGAAGACTTCCATTGAAGGAGAACTCACCACTTCTCGTGGCAGCCTGTTCCACTCATTGATCACTCTGTCAAAAAGTTTTTTCTAATATGTAATCTGTGTCTCCTCCCATTCAGTTTCATCCCATTGCTTCTAGTCTTTCCTTGTGCAAATGAGAATAAAGTTGCTCCTTCTACAATGTGACAGCCCTTTAGATATTTGTAGACAGCTATTAAGTCTCCTCTCAGTCTTCTCTTTTGCAAACTAAACATTCCCAAATCCTGCAACCTTTCCTCATAAGACAGGGTTTGCAGACCGGTCACCATTCTGGTTGCTCTTTTCTGAACTTGCTCCAGTTTGTTGATGTCTTTTTTAAAATGTGGTGCCCAAAACCGGACACAATATTCCAGATGAGGTCTGACCAAAGAGGAGTAGAGGGAAACAATGACTTCACGTGATCTAGACTGTATGCTTCTGTTAATACATCCTAGAATTGCATTTGCCTTTTTTGCTGCTGCATCACACTGTTGACTCATATTCAGTCTGTGATCTATTAGTATACCCAAGTCTTTTTCACATGTGCTGTCACTTAGCCCTATTCCTCCCATTCTGTATATGCTTTTTTCATTTTTATTGCTCAGATGTAGTACTTTGCATTTCTCCCTGTTAAAAACCATTCTTTTAGTTGCTGCCCACTTCTCCAGTTTATTTATATCTTTTTGAATCCTCTCTCTCTTCTCTAGTATTAGCTATCCCTCCTAGCTTTGTGTCATCAGCAAATTTAATCAGTTTACCCTCAATTCCTTCATCTAAATCGTTAATAAAGATGAACAATACAGGGCCCAGGACAGAGCCCTGTGGTACCCCACTTGAGACATTCTTCCAACTGGATGTGCAGCCATTTACGACCACTCTTTGGGTCCCATCACTAAGCCAGTTATGAATCCGCCTAACAGTTGCCTTGTCCATTCCATACTTAGTCATTTTTTCAATAAGGATTGTATGAGAGACTTTGTCAAATGCTTTGCTGAAGTCAAGATATACTATATCTACAGCATTTCCTTGATCCACCCAATCAGTGATTCCGTCATAGAAGGATATTAAGTTAGTCTGACATGACTTATTAGTTACAAACCCATGCTGACTCTGTTTAATCACTTCATTCTTATCCAGGTACTGACATACATGTTGTTTAATAATTTGTTCAAAGATCTTTCCTGGTATAGAAGTCAGACTCACCGGCCTATAGTTGCCTGGGTCCACCTTCTTCCCCTTTTTGAAGATAGGAACAACATTTGCTCTTCTCCAGTCTTCTGGCACTTCTCCTGTTCTCCAAGAATTTTCAAAGATTATGGAGAGGGGTTCAAAAATTTCTTCTGCTATCTCCTTCAGTACTCTGGGGTGTAATTCATCTGGACCCGGAGACTTGAATTCATTTAGGTTAGCTAAGTGTTTCCTCACTATCTTTCTTTTTATAGATATCCTGGATTCTTCTATTCCCTTAATAGGACAGTGAAGAACATTTGATGTTACATTTCCTTTCTGAGAGAAAACAGATGCAAAATAGGAATTTAAAAGTTCAGCCTTCTCAACATCCTGTCTTACCATTTCATCATTTTCATCCTGTAAAAATCCTATAGCATCTTTGACTTTTCTTTTACTTTTGACATATCCCCAAAATCCTTTATTATTGCTTTTGACATCTCTTGCAAGCCTCAATTCATTTTCAGCTTTAGATAATCTGATTTGTGCCCTGCAGGTTCTGCAGACAGCATTATATTCTTCTTTAGATATGCCTCCCTCTTTCCCTCTCCCTCTGTGACTTAGCTTGGTTTTGTTTTCCTCCAAGGTGACCCAATCATAACAGAGCACCGTTTGACTTTTTCAACACAGAATTGGCTGGAATTGAGATCGGTTGCCATGTCGCGTATGGAGAGCCTCTGATGTGCCTAAACAGTGGAAACCCCCCCAATTCTAACTCCAACCCTAACCTCAACACACCCCTAACCTTAATCACAACCCTAACCCTAATCCCAACCGTAACTGTAAGCCAAGCCCTAACCCTTACTTTAGCCCCAACCCTAACTTTAGCTCCAACCCTAACCTTAACCTTATCAAACCTAACCCAACCTTAATTCTCAACCCTAACCCTAACTTTAGCCCAACTCACTTTAGTCCAACTCTAACCCTAATGGAAAAATGGAAATACATTTTTTTATTTTATTATTTTTCTCTAAATAAGGGGGTGATAAAGGGGGTTTGATTTACTATTTTTTTATTTTGATCACTGTTATAGGGTCTATCACAGTGATCAAAATGAACCATTAGGAAAAAATCTGATACTGTTGCCAGGTGGCGGCCGGCAGATCTCGGCGGGCGCACTGCACATGTGCCCGCCATTTTCTCCTGGAAGAAGAAGCCGGCGGCCCAGAGGACTTCAGGGGGGCCTGCAGGTACAAAGGAGGTACTGGGGGGTGTACAGGGGAACCTATTTCTCTCTCCTCTGATGTGCGATCACAGAAAATGCTACAAACCCCTGGGATAGTCGAATATATTTGAAATTGATAAACAATGTAATTCTGCTAATTGATAAAAAATGTAAATTTATAAATCTGAAGATCTTCATATCTGAAAGACACAATGTAATGTTTATGGCTGATAACATACAGCTTGATCCTGAAGTGATAGGTGTTACCTGCCATAACTAGTTTCTATACACTTCAATTAGGCTCTTGGATGGAATGGAAGAGTTGAAATATTATCTTCCCAGGTTGCATTTGGACCCAAATTTGTATGAGATCCTAGTTACTCTAGTGGGCTTTGCACTAGCGCATAATTTCTTTCTGTTCAGGGATGCCTTCTATGTACAGCTCTAGAAAACCACAATGGGGTAGGCATGTACATCTTATTTTACTGATCATTTTCTGGGATTATGGGAGAGGGACATTTTCTTGCCCTATCCTGTCGCTTAGCTCAAGTGGTTCAATTCTATGGATGATAAATAGATGACACTATTATTATAAGGTAAGAATCAGTAAAACTACAATCATTTAAGGAGTCTTTAGAAGTGAACACCTGCAACATTAAAATCACATACAAATCTAACATAGAATTTCTTGAAATTCTTTTTTAGGAGGGAGAAATAGTTTTGACTCACTTTGATCTGTTTCAGAAAAATACATCAATCAATTCCATATCACATGACTTATCTCTACACATTAAAACACTAATCAACAAGGAAGAAATCAATAAATTCTATGAATTCTATAAAAACAGGTGCCGCAACTTGAGATAATGGATCAGGGAACATGGCAGCATTGAGAGCTCTGTTGACTTGGAATAGCAGAGGTCAAAGAGATCCAAGTGCAATGAACTATTAACACTCCCCCAAAAAAACAGCCTAGTCAGAATAACCCGGTGAGTTATCACTACAGATAAATCTAGACAACATAAAGTTCGATTTTCTCTTTAGAAGTACTGAGGCATCTTAACCATCAACAGTAGAAAAAATATCTACCAGATCACTCCTCTATCTTATACCAACATGCTATCAATCTATGAGATACAGAAGTATGCAGTCGTTAAAATGACCACCAAAAATGTGTTTAGCTATGGGCCTGCGTACTATGCATAGCCTGCATAAACATTGTGCAAGCCACTTTCTTTCTCCAATATAAGGTATGTAGATATCACTACTAGGAAATTCAAGAGATGTACACAGAAACATATTCTGGGGATTGAAGCAGCTAAAGGCAAACAGTAATTTGTGAACTGAAAGGAATGCCCAAGCACTTAAACTTCAATGTGTTTGGCAGACTGTTGTTGAAGATGCGCATTAGCTAACATGTGAATGTTGGGGCCTTCTATTTTCATATGCTGCTGTTTTTCCACATGCACCACAGCTTGAGTATAGAGTGCCAACCTTCTAGAATAAAGCCACAGTTCATCGGACCGCTCACAATGAGCTGCCCATGGGAACTGTAGCTTCAGTGACCAGCCATAACCTCTATGACCTCACTACTCTTCACTGAAGCTGCACTATCAGGATTTTAGTATCTTCTGGATTTTAGCCTGAATGGTTTCATCATGCCACGGTTCAGGTTGAAATCCAGATGTCACAGAGATGGATTATGGTGTGGAGCAGTATCTTCAAGGCAGACAGGTGAGGAATATGGTTATTTATCATTTTTGTTTTTTTAACAGGTGATATGGGCATTGGAAGATTATCTTCACATTGGACAGGTGAGGGATATGATTTTTTGGTGTATTTTTTTTTTACAGGGACCATGGGTATCAGAGGATAATCTTCACGTTCACATTTGCTACCACCACAGGTCAAGTGGGAAGAGCGAGGCAAAATGCCAGATTTGAACCATCTTATGGATGCACCATTTCTGGGATGGTGAGGGCTGATGTTGGTAGCCTGAGAGGGGTGGCAAAATCTTTGTCCCCTTCCCACAGATGTCTGTTTAGTCTTTGCTGGTTTGAATTTATGAGGGACCCAACATATTTTTCTTGGGTCCCCCATAAACATACCAGTAAAGGCTAAGCAAACAGCTGTGAGGTCTGGGAACCTTTTGGGATAATGTCCCTTTTCTCAGATTATTAACATCAGCCCTCAGCCATGGGCTTTCCAATGCTAGTTATGAAAATTACGCGGAAGCCCACATCATTTTTTTTATTTAATTCTTAATTTTACACAAAAGGTGCACAGCAGGTGCTGAATATAATTCCCATCATTGTCGCCTGGTTGTGCTAATCTCAGGTAGACCAGGCGGCAATGATGAGAGGTGCCTCAAGCAGTCGGCACCTGGGATCAACGCAAACTGTACCCCTTCTTCCGAGGCACCGGTACTTGACTCACGGATGGCACAAAGATGTGACACACGAACAGTAAATGAATACATGGATGTCACATATGTACATACTGATGGCACACTGATTTCAGCAGTACTGTTTTTTCCTATACAGGAATCACCAAGACGTATGAAGGAGGCCTTACTATGTGAGTTTACATTTTATTTCTATTTTACCAGTTTATTTGTGTTTTCTTTTTTTTATTTCACTTAAAGATGTGGTCCGAAAGCAAATTAATTTTCCTTCTAACTCCCTATTTGATGCCTTATTCTAAGCTATTTTCTAATATAAAAAAAAAATTGGATTAGCAAACTGAATTTCTATAAAAAAAATTCTTCTTTATTTCATGCTTTTAAAATAAGTAGTCCAGACAAATTGTAAAATCATGTAGCATTCTTACATGATTCTGGCCGTAGCCCTTAGTCATAGACAGGCTATGCCCTGTAGCCACTCCCAGGGCCAACATTGGGGGTTTAAGACAGGTTCCCCCATATAGCACTGAGGACGGTGAGAAGGACACCCTGGTTCAGGATCTCTTTGAAACCTGCTGAACTTAATTGAGAAAGTTTTTACTTAGAGTAATTCCATGTTTTATATTTCCAGTATTTATATGCAACGTTCAAGTAAAAAGTACCTCCCATAAAAGGAAGAAAGAGTTACCTGTTTAACTGTTTTACTTGTTGAAATGCATTTCAGAAAATTATTTGCATGTTTTAACATCTGTTTTACTCTGTTCCAGCTTTTGGATATGCTGTGTTTTACACCACGCCACTCCAGGCAAGGGGATCTGTGCGGGCCCTATTTGGTAGTGCCTCATCTCAGGCTGGAGGGGGAACTAGTAGAGAGTGTGGGTGGAGGAAGTAGATAAGGGTAGGAGACCTGGAGGTAGAGTGACAGTTGTAGAGAAAGTTGACAGTTGGTAGTGGAGAGTTGTCATGGAAACGGTGGAGCAAGTGTCAAAAGAGGAGAGAGGAGTGACCGATGGGTCATAGAGGGGCTCCTGTTGTGAGTTCATTTTTCCCTTCACCATTGAGGTCTGATGAACTCCCTCCTCTAGTGAGGGAAGGTAGTGAGACTGATTACCAAACACCTGGGCAGCTAGATGATGACTGGGTGGCTGGAATTGAGGACTGGATATAAGGCTGCCGACGCCCTTCTTCCTGGCTGGTGATTTTCCTGCTGGATTCTTGGAGACCAGTCTGATTCCTGCGTCTCAAAGCTAAGTTTTTCTGCTCTGCTTTGTACTCTTCAGTTTTGTTTTTGTTTTGCCTTGTTTTCTGGGAGTTCTGCCATCCCCGGCCGGGGGTGAGCTGAATTCCATTTTTGTCTCTGATCTGTTGATCTTTTGCTCTGTCTTCAGAATATACCTGAGTGCTGATATAGTCTTTTGAAGCCTAGCGACTTCAGGGCCTGTTTTTCCTATCAGTCGGTTGGCTCATTTTGATAGGGTTTTTTGCGGATGGCAGACAGCAGCTTTCCTATCCTGTTCTATGTAGTTAGCTTGGGCCCCATCATTTGCTCAACCTATCTTTCTATCTGTGTTAGTGTTTTCATCTTGCTTCACCGTCATTATATGTTGGGGGCTGCCTATTGCTTTGGGGTCTGCTCTGGGGCAGTTTAGTTTTTCCCCTTTCTGTCTTTAGGCTATGTAGTTCTCCGGCTGTGATCGAGGGGTCTAGGGCACCGTAGGAACCCCCCACGGCTACTGCTAGTTGTTGTGGATAGGTTCAGGGGTCTGCAATCCGATAGCTGCCAACCTCTCTGGTTTTTCTGGACTTAGCTGGTATTTTGTTTTTTCCTCCTTCGGTGACTCATCATAACAGAATCACCAGCCCTACCGCAGATCCTAGGGTACTCAATAGCAGGAGAGAATTGTAAAAAAAAAAAAAGTGTCAGAATTTTTTTTTTGTGTGTGCATATTTTTTTCCTCTATATCTCTGAGGCCGTATGGGGAATTTTTCTCTCAATGGAGATGAAGCAATTGTCTGATCGTGTGGAGCAGCTCGCTGCTGAAGTGCGGGGAATTTCCGCCTATCTTGCTCATTCACATGCTGCTGAACCAAAGATTCCTACTCCTGATGTGTTTTTTGGGGATCGGTCTAAATTCTTGAATTTCAAGAATAATTGTAATTTATTTTTTGCCTTGAAGCCTAACTCGTCGGGGAACTCCGCGCAGCAGGTTAAAATTGTCATCTCTTTGCTGCGCGGCGATCCCCAGGATTGGGCGTTTTCTTTGAAACCTGATGATCCTATTCTGAATAATGTGAACGCATTTTTTCAAGCCTTGGGTTGTTGTATGATGAACCTAATGCTATTGATCAGACTGAAAAGACCCTGTTGGCATTAAGCCAGGGTCGGGATTCGGCAGAGTTGTACTGTCAAAAATTCCAAAAGTGGGCGGTCCTTACTACCTGGAATGATGGTGCCTTGGCAGCCCTCTTTCGGAAGGGTTTGTCAGAAACTGTAAAAGATACTATGGTGGGATTTCCTGTTCCCTCTGGTCTTGACGATTCTATGTCATTAGCCATTCAGGTGGATCGGCGTTTACGTGAACGCAAAACTACACGAGAGATGTTGCCACCTGTTGAACAAATGTCTGAACCTATGCAATGTGATAGAGTTTTGTCTAGGGCGCAACGTCAGGAGTTCAGAAGGCTTAATAAGCTGTGTTTTTTTGTGGAGATGCCTCGCATATTATTTCTGTCTGCCCTAAACGAGAGAAACGTTGTGCTCACACGTTTTCTGTGGGTGGTGTTCAACCTAAGTTTCTTCTGGCAATTACTCTGATCTGCTCCATGTCCACATTTTCCGCCAAGGCTTTTGTGGATTCAGGAGCAGCTCTGAACCTGATGGACTTGGATTTTGCTAAACGTTGTGGATTTCCTATGACACTTCTGTGGGCGCCTATCCCTTTGAGGGGTATTGATGCTACTCCTTTGGCGAAGAATAAACCTCAGTTTTGGACCCAGGTGGTAATGCGGGTCGCCCCAGACCATCAAGAAAATTGCAGATTTTTGGTGTTGCATAATTTGCATGATACTATTGTTCTGGGGTTTCCCTGGTTGCAAATCCATAATCCAGTTCTGGATTGGAAATCTTTGTCTGTGGTGAGTTGGGGTTGTCGGTGTGCCCTTAGTGATGCTCCTGTTTTCTCCACCTCTCCCCAGTCACATGATGTTCCTGACTATTTGGCTGACTTTTATGATGTATTTAGTGAGAATGAGTCTGCGTCTTTGCCTCCTCATAGGAGTTATGACTGTGCAATTGAGCTGAACCCGGGGTGTAAATTCCCCAAGGGTTGGCTTTTCAATTTATCTGTACCCGAGCACGAGGCTATACGATCCTATATTAAGGAGGCATTGGAGAAGGGTCATATTAGACCATCCTCTTCACCCTTAGGTGCTGGGTTTTTTTTCGTGGCTAAAAAGGATGGTTCATTAAGGCCTTGTATTGACTATCGTGCCCTCAACAAAATCACTGTTAAATATCAGTATCCGTTACCCCTGATTTCTGATCTATTCTCCAGAGTTAAAGGTGCTTGCTGGTTTACCAAGCTTGACCTCAGGGGGGCGTATAATCTTATTCGCATTAAGCATGGGGATGAATGGAAGACGGCGTTTAATACTCCAGAGGGACATTTTGAGTACCTGGTGATGCCTTTTGGGCTCACTAATGCCCATTCTGTCTTCCAGTGCTTCATGAATAGTGTTGAGCTTTCCGATACCGCAAGTATCGGGTATCGGCCGATATTTGCCGTATCGGAATTCCAATACCGAGTACCGATACTTTTTTCGTATCGGATACCGGAATCGGAAGTCCAAAATGCAATGATCCACTTCTGTGGCTCTGATTGGCTGCCGAAATGACGTCATCATGATGCGCTGTCTGTGCGCATCATGATGCGCCGTCAGTTCGGGCCTTCGGGGGGGCTGTGCCGACTGTCCGGGGGTCTGTGCCGGCCTGCCGATAGTCTGTGCAGGCTCCGGGGGTCTGTGCCGGCCTGCCGGGGGGCTGTGCCGGCCTGCCAGTGGTCTGTGCAGGCTCCGGGGGTCTGTGCCGGCCTGCCGGGGGGGCTGTGCCGGCCTGCCGGTGGTCTGTGCAGGCTCCGGGGGGCTGTGCCGGCCTGCCGGGGGGCTGTGCCGGCCTGCCGGAGGGCTGTGCCGGCCTGTCGGTGGTCTGTGCAGTCTCCGGAGGTCTGTGCCGGCCTGCCGGGGGGCTGTGCCGGCCTGCCGGTGGTCTGTGCAGGCTCCGGGGGGCTGTGCCGGCCTGCCGGTGGTCTGTGCAGGCTCCGGGGGTCTGTGCAGGCATCGTCCGATGGGAATACAAGTCCCATCGGGCGATGCCTGCTACAATGACAGTGATTGAAACATTAGCCAATGATGGGACAGTAGTAGTCCCATCATCCGGCTAATGTGTTGAATGTAAAAAAAAATAAAAATTTACATGCTACATACATGCTACATACATACAACATGCATACTACATATATACTACATGTAACATACATACTACATGCAACATGCATACTACATACATGCTACATACTACATGCATGCTACATACATGCTACATACTACATACATGCTACATACATAATACATATATACTACATGCATGCAACATACATACAACATGCATGCAACATGCATACTACATATATACTATATATACTACATGTAACATACATACTACATATATACTACATGCTACATACATGCTACATACTACATACATAATACATATATACTACATGCATGCAACATACATACAACATATATACTACATGCATACTACATATATACTATATATACTACATGTAACATACATACTACATATATACTACATGCTACATACATGCTACATACATACTACATACATAATACATATATACTACATGCATGCAACATACATACAACATATATACTACATACATGCAACATGCATACTACATATATACTATATATACTACATGTAACATACATACTACATATATACTACATGCTACATACATGCAACATACACACTACATGCTACATACATGCAACATACATACTACATACATGCTACATACATACACACTACATGCTACATACATGCAACATACATACTACATACATGCTACATACTACATACATGCTACATACATACTACATATATACCACATGCATGCAACATGCATACTACATATATACTGCATATATACTACATGCATGCAACATACATATATACTACATACAATACATACATATAGACATACAGTACATATAAATTCCCACACAGCAATGGCATAAAGTGAGACTAGGGACTTTTTTTTTTTTTAAAGTGGTGGAGGAATACAGTGCGGAAGGATACCTACCTTCCATCATTGTATTCCTGGAGCTGGTAGAGAACGGTAGCATCAGCTGATGCTGCTGTTCTCCACGCAAGATGGACGTGGGACCCTCGTGGACTTCTGCGGATCGGGGTAAGTATATTGGTGTTTTTTTTATTTTGATATTTATTCCTCAAGGGGACAATGGCTTCGGGGATCAAAGTGACAAGTGACGGTGAGTATGTACGCTTTGTTATATGTACTGTATGTCTATATGTATGTATTGTATGTAGTATATATGTATGTTGCATGCATGTAGTATATATGCAGTATATATGTAGTATGCATGTTGCATGCATGTGGTATATACAGTCATGGCCAAAAGTATTGACACCCCTGCAAATCTGTCAGATAATATTCAGTTTCTTCCTGAAAATGATTGCAAACACAAATTCTTTGGTATTATTATCTTCATTTAATTTGTCTTAAATGAAAAAACACAAAAGAGAATGAAGCAAAAAGCAAACATTGATCATTTCACACAAAACTCCAAAAATGGGCCGGACAAAAGTATTGGCACCCTCAGCCTAATACTTGGTTGCACAACCTTTAGCCAAAATAACTGCGACCAACCGCTTCCGGTAACCATCAATGAGTTTCTTACAATGCTCTGCTGGAATTTTAAACCATTCTTTGGCAAACTACTCCAGGTCCCTGATATTTGAAGGGTGCCTTCTCCAAACTGCCATTTTTAGATCTCTCCACAGGTGTTCTATGGGATTCAGGTCTGGACTCATTGCTGGCCACCTTAGAAGTCTCCAGTGCTTTCTCTCAAACCATTTTCTAGTGCTTTTTGAAGTGTGTTTTGGGTTATTGTCCTGCTGGAAGACCCATGACCTCTGAGGTAGACCCAGCTTTCTCACACTGGGCCCTAAATTATGCTGCAAAATTTGTTGGTAGTCTTCTGACTTCATAATGCCATGCACACGGTCAAGCAGTCCAGTGCCAGAGGCAGCAAAGCAACCCCAAAACATCAGGGAACCTCCGCCATGTTTGACTGTAGGGACCGTGTACTTTTCTTTGAATGCCTCTTTTTTCTCCTGTAAACTCTATGTTGATGCTTTTGCCCTAAAAGCTCTACTTTTGTCTCATCTGACCAGAGAACATTCTTCCAAAATGTTTTAGGCTTTTTCAGGTAAGTTTTGGCAATCTCCAGCATGGCTTTTTTATGTCTCAGGGTAAGAAGTGGAGTCTTCCTGGGTCTCCTACCATACAGTCCCTTTTCATTCAGATGCCGACGGATAGTATGGGTTGACACCGTTGTACCCTTGGACTGCAGGGCAGCTTGAACTTGTTTGGATGTTAGTGGAGGTTCTTTATCCAACATCCGCACAATCTTGCGTTGAAATCTCTTGTCAATTTTTCTTTTCCGGCCACATCTAGGGAGGTTAGCCACAGTGCCATGGGCTTTAAACTTCTTGATGACACTGCGCATGGTAGACACAGGAACATTCAGATCTTTGGAGATGGACTTGTAGCCTTGAGATTGCTCATGCTTCCTCACAATTTGGTTTCTCAAGTCCTCAGACAGTTCTTTGGTCTTCTTTCTTTTCTCCGTGCTCAATGTGGTACACACAAGGACACAGGACAGAGGTTGAGTCAACTTTAATCCATGTCAACTGGCTGCAAGTGTGATTTAGTTATTGCCAACACCTGTTAGGTGCCACAGGTAAGTTACAGGTGCTGTTAATTACACAAATTAGAGAAGCATCACATGATTTTTCGAACAGTGCCAATACTTTTGTCCACCCTCTTTTTTATGTTTGGTGTGGAATTATATCCAATTTGGCTTTAGGACAATTCTTTTTGTGTTTTTTTCTTTTAAGACAAATTAAATGAAGATAATAATACCAAAGAATTTGTGTTTGCAATCATTTTCAGGAAGAAACTGAGTATTATCTGACAGAATTGCAGGGGTGTCAATACTTTTGGCCATGACTGTATGTAGTATGTTTGTAGCATGTATGTAGTATGTAGCATGTATGTAGTATGTATGTTGCATGTATGTAGCATGTAGTGTGTATGTATGTAGCATGTATGTATGTTACATGTATGTAGCATGTAGTGTGTATGTTGCATGTATGTAGCATGTAGTATATATGTAGTATGTATGTTACATGTAGTATATATAGTATATATGTAGTATGCATGTTGCATGCATGTAGTATATACACTCACTGGCCACTTTATTAGGTACACCATGCTAGTAAGGGGTTGGACCCCCTTTTGCCTTCAGAACTGCCTCAATTCTTCGTGGCAGAGATTCAACAAGGTGCTGGAAGCATTCCTCAGAGATTTTGGACCATATTGACATGATGGCATCACACAGTTGGCGCAGATTTGTCGGCTGCACATCCCTGATGCGAATCTCCCGTTCCACCACATCCCAAAGATGCTCTATTGGATTGAGATCTGGTGACTGAGGAGGCCATTTGAGTACAGTGAACTCATTGTCATGTTCAAGAAACCAATCTGAGATGATTCGAGCTTTATGACATGGCGCATTATCCTGCTGAAAGTAGCCATCAGATGTTGGGTACATTGTGGTCATAAAGGGATGGACATGGTCAGCAACAATACTCAGGTAGGCTGTGGCGTTGCAACGATGCTCAATTGGTACCAAGGGGCCCAAAGAGTGCCAAGAAAAAATTCCCCACACCATGACACCACCACCACCAGCCTGAACCGTTGATACAAGGCAGGATGGATCCATGCTTTCATGTTGTTTACGCCAAATTCTGACCCTACCATCCGAATGTCGCAGCAGAAATCGAGACTCATCAGACCAGGCAACGTTTTTCCAATCTTCTACTGTCCAATTTCGATGAGCTTGTGCAAATTGTAGCCTCAGTTTCCTGTTCTTAGCTGAGAGGAGTGGTACCCAGTGTGGTCTTCTGCTGCTGTAGCCCATCTGCCTCAAAGTTCGACGCACTGTGCGTTCAGAGATGCTCTTCTGCCTACCTTGGTTGTAACGGGTGGCAATTTGAGTCACTGTTGCCTTTCTATCAGCTCGAACCAGTCTGCCCATTCTCCTCTGACCTCTGGCATCAACAAGGCATTTCCGGCCACAGAACTGCCGCTCACTGGATTTTTTTTCTTTTTCGGACCATTCTCTGTAAACCCTAGAGATGGTTGTGCGTGAAAATCCCAGTAGATCAGCAGTTTCTGAAATACTCAGACCAGCCCTTCTGGCACCAACAATCATGCCACGTTCAAAGGCACTCAAATCACCTTTCTTCCCCATACTGATGCTCGGTTTGAACTTCAGGAGATTGTCTTGACCATGTCTACATGCCTAAATGCACTGAGTTGCCGCCATGTGATTGGCTGATTAGAAATTAAGTCTTAACACACAGTTGGACAGGTGTACCTAATAAAGTGGCCAGTGAGTGTATGTTGTATGTATGTTGCATGCATGTAGTATATATGTATTATGTATGTAGTATGTATGTAGCATGTATGTAGTATGTATGTTGCATGTATGTAGCATGTAGTATATATGTAGTAAGTATGTTACATGTAGTATATATGTAGTATGCATGTTGCATGCATGTAGTATATATGTTGTATGTATGTTGCATGCATGTAGTATATATGTATTATGTATGTAGTATGTAGCATGTATGTAGTATGTAGCATGTATGTAGTATGTAGCATGTATGCAGCATGTAGTATATATGTAGTATGTATGTTACATGTAGTATATATAGTATATATGTAGTATGCATGTTGCATGCATGTAGTATATATGTTGTATGTATGTTGCATGCATGTAGTATATATGTATTATGTATGTAGTATGTATGTAGCATGTATGTAGTATGTATGTTGCATGTATGTAGCATGTAGTATATATAGTAAGTATGTTACATGTAGTATATATTTGTAGTATGCATGATGCTTGCATGTAGTATATATGTTGTATGTATGTTGCATGCATGTAGTATATATGTATTATGTATGTAGTATGTAGCATGTATGTAGTATTTAGCATGTATGTAGCATGTAGTATATATGTAGTATGTATGTTACATGTAGTATATATGTAGTATGCATGTTGTATGTATGTAGCATGTAAATTTTTTTTACATTCAACACATTAGCCGGATGATGGGACTACTACTGTCCCATCATTGGCTAATGTGTCAATCACTGTCATGGTAGCAGGCATCGCCCGATGGGACTTGTAGTCCCATCGGACGATGCCTGCACAGACCCCCGGAGCCTGCACAGCCCCCCGGCAGGCCGGCACAGACCACCGGAGCCTGCACAGCTCCCCGGCAGGCCGGCACAGACCACCGGAGCCCGCACAGACCACCGGCAGGCCGGCACAGCCCCCCCGGCAGGCCGGCACAGTTCCCCGGCAGGCCGGCACAGACCACCGGAGCCTGCACAGACCACCGGCAGGCCTGCACAGACCACCGGAGCCTGCACAGACCCCCCGGCAGGCCGGCACAGCCCCCCGAAAGGCCCGTACAGACCCCAGAGAGGCTGTACAAGGCAAAAATAGGGTTTTTCTTATTCCAATACCGGAAGTCCCATAGACTTGAATGGGACTTCCGGTATCGGAATCGGCGATACCCGATATTTTTTTTAGATCGGCCAATACCATCCGATATGATACTTTCAAGTATCGGACGGTATCGCTCAACACTATTCATGAACGATATATTCCGAGACTTTGTGGATAAATTTTTGATTATCTATCTGGATGATATTTTGATCTTCTCCAAGAATTGGGACTCTCATGTGGAACATGTTCGGACTGTGTTCCGGATTTTGAGGAAGAATTCCCTGTATGTCAAGGGATCGAAATGCCTTTTTGGGGTTCAGAGGATTTCATTTTTGGGATTTATTTTGTCTCCGTCAACTATTGAAATGGACCCGGCCAAGGTACAGGCCATTTATGATTGGGTTCAGCCCACTTCTTTGAAGGCCCTCCAGAAGTTTTTGGGTTTTGCTAATTTTTATCGGAAATTTGTAGCTAATTTTTCTGGTATTGCTAAACCATTGACGGATTTGACTAGGAAGGGTGCTGATGTGCTGAATTGGTCTCCGGAGGCTGTTTCTTCCTTTCAGGAGCTGAAGCGAAGATTCACCTCTGCTCCGGTTTTGCGGCAACCTGCTGTCTCACTCCCGTTTCAGCTGGAGGTGGACGCTTCTGAGATTGGTGCAGGTGCGATGTTGTCCCAAAAAGATCCTGTAACATTTAAAATGAATCCTTGTGCTTTCTTTTCCCGAAAGTTCTCCCCATCCGAACGTAACTATGATGTGGGGAATCGGGAACTGTTGGCCATGAAATGGGCATTTGAGGAGTGGAGACATTGGTTGGAGGGAGCCAAACACCAAGTCGTGGTCCTTACTGACCACAAGAATTTGATTTACCTGGAGTCGGCCAAGCGCTTGAATCCTAGACAGGCTAGGTGGGCCTTGTTTTTCACACGTTTTGATTTCATGGTCTCTTTTCTTCCGGGCACTAAGAATGTCAAGGCAGACGCCCTCTCTAGGAGTTTCCTTGCTGATTCTCCTGTTGTGACTAAGCCTGCTACCATCTTAGGCAAGGGGGTAGTTCTTTCTGCCATCTCGCCCGATTTGAGACGTGCTCTGGAAGAGTTTCAGGAGGACAAACCTGAGCATTGTCCCAGTGGAAAGTTGTATGTTCCTGACCAGTGGAGGAAGAGAGTGATGTCTGAAGTTCATTGCTCTGCATTGGCTGGTCATCCAAGTATTTTTGGTACTAGAGATCTGGTGAGTCGGTCTTTTTGGTGGCCCGCCTTGTCTCGTGATGACAGGAATTTTGTGCAGTCCTGTGGGACTTGCTCCCGGTCTAAACCTTGTTCTCGCTCTAGTGGGTTGTTGATGCCTTTGCCGGTGCCCAGGAGGCCATGGACCCATATTTCAATGGATTTTATCTCTGATATGCCTGTCTCTCAGAGAATTACTGTCATTTGGGTAATTTGTGATAGAGTCTCTAAGATGGTCCATCTTATACCACTCCCTAAGTTGCCATCTTCCTCTGAGTTGGTGCCCTTGTTTTTGCAACAGGTGGTTCGCTTGCACGGGATTCCTGAGAACATTGTATCTGACAGAGGAGTTCAGTTTGTGTCTAGACTTTGGAGGACTTTCTGTTCCAAGCTGGGAATTCAGTTGTCCTTCTCCTCTGCGTTTCACCCTCAGACCAATGGGCAGACGGAGAGAACAAACCAGACTTTGGAGTCGTATTTGAGATGTTTTATTTCTGCCGATCAGGATGATTGGGTTTCATTTTTGCCCTTGGCCGAATTTGCTTTAAATAATAGAGCTAGTTCTGCCACTTTGATGTCACCTTTTTTTTGTAACTTTGGGTTTCACCCTCGAATTTCTTCAGGGCAGGTGGAGCCTTCTGCCTGCCCAGGTGTTGACACTGTGGTGGAGAGAATGCACCAGATCTGGGACCAAGTAGTGGATAAGTTGTCTCTCTCCCAGGAAAAGGCCCAGCGGTTTTCCAACCGGCGTAGGACCGTTGGTCCCCAGTTTAAGGTGGGTGATATGGTTTGGTTGTCATCAAAAAATATCGCTATGAAGGTGGCTTCTCCTAAGTTTAAGCCTAGATTTATTGGACCTTACAAGATTTTGGAGATTATTAAACCGGTCTCTTTTCGGTTGGCTCTTCCTGTCACATTTAAAATTCATATTGTGTTTCATAAGTCCTTGTTGAAGAGGTTTGTTGAACCAGTAGTTCCTGTGGTGGCACCTCCTGACCCTATATTGGTTGAAGGTAACATGGAATATGAGGTAGAGAAGATACTGGATTCCCGTCTGGCTAGACGGAGACTCCAGTATTTGGTTAAGTGGAAGGGTTATGGTCAGGAGGATAATTCCTGGGTCTCTGCCTCTGATATTCATGCAGAAAGATTGGTGCGTGCCTTTCATCGGGCTCACTCGGATCGCCCTGGTGGCATGGATGAGGGTTCGGTGACCCCTCCTCAAGGGGGAGGTACTGTTGTGAGTTCATTTTTCCCTTCACTATTGAGGTCTGATGAACTCCCTCCTGTGGTGAAGGAAGGTAGTGAGGCTGATTATCAGACACCTGGGCAGCTAGATGATGACTGGGTGGCTGGAATTGAGGACTGGATATAAGGCTGCCAACGCCCTTCTTCCTGGCTGGTGATTTTCCTGCTGGATTCTTGGAGACCAGTCAGATTCCTGCATCTCAAAGCTAAGTTTTTCTGCTCTGCTTTGTACTCTTCAGTTTTGTTTTTGTTTTGCCTTGTTTTTTGGGAGTTCTGCCATCCCCGGCCGGGGGTGAGCTGAATTCCATTTTTGTCTCTGATCTGTTGATCTTTTGCTCTGTCTTCAGAATATACCTGAGTGCTGATATAGTCTTTTGAAGCCTAGCGACTTCAGGGCCTGTTTTTCCTATCAGTCGGTTGGCTCATTTTGATAGGGTTTTTTGCGGATGGCAGACAGCAGCTTTCCTATCCTGTTCTATGTAGTTAGCTTGGGCCCCATCATTTGCTCAACCTATCTTTCTATCTGTGTAAGTGTTTTCATCTTGCTTCACCGTCATTATATGTTGGGGGCTGCCTATTGCTTTGGGGTCTGCTCTGGGGCAGTTTAGTTTTTCCCCTTTCTGTCTTTAGGCTATGTAGTTCTCTGGCTGTGATTGAGGGGTCTAGGGCACCGTAGGAACCCCCCACGGCTATTGCTAGTTGTTGTGGATAGGTTCAGGGGTCTGCAATCCGATAGCTGCCAACCTCTCTGGTTTTTCTGGACTTAGCTGGTATTTTGTTTTTTCCTCCTTCGGTGACTCATCATAACAGGCTCCAGGGAGAGAGAAGGGGTCCTAAGGGCCAGGAAACTGAAGACTCCACCCACGGCGCCCGAATCCATGCCGACCGTAGTCGGGTGGAGGGACGAGGTTGCAGTGGGGACTTACCCCAGACTAGTGGAGAGACTGTAGGACTCAGCTAGTGAACCGGAGGCTGTAGTTTCTGTATGTGCAACAGCCAAATTGACTCACAATCGCTAAAAAGGCAGCCACATAGCGTCAAGGGGACCAGGAGGTCATCGCCCGACAGGACCTTTAGCTGCTGGCTTGGAACACTGTGTGTGTGAGGCGCAGGGCAGGAGGGTGTGAGCCAGCACAGAGAGATGACCTGGGAAGGTACACAAGAAGGGGGTCCCAGAAAAGTGCGCCCAAACTGCCCGGCTGGTAATTGTAACCTAAAGACTGTGAGTAAAGTTTGAAGATTGCACCCTGCAGTGTCCTCAGATTTATTTACTGTGTCACCTTCACTGTACTACAACAGTTACCATCATCAAAGTAACCCTATAACTGTCCTGGGACCCGCTCTACCCATGAACAGCCATAACATCTCTGCGGCGTCACCAACTGCCCCAGTGTACCTGAATCGCATTGTCGGGCTACTATTGCCGAACATCATGGGTGGTGTCATGACTTAATTCCCTACAAACTTTCCCCCTTACATTTTATTGCACACCCAGGGCCACGGACCAGGTCACTGCTGCCGTGACATCCCCTGAAGAACTGTCCGGCCCGGACTGAGTACCCCTGTCTCTAGCGGGTGTTGCATCAATTACATGCCTCTCTCATTTTTTTAAGTGGGAGAACTTGCACAATTGGTGGCTGACTAAATACTTTTTTTACCCACTTTGCAAACAAAACAAAATTAACTAATAAAGAAAATTATTCCTTTTTGGTCTATTTACAATATGGTTACACCTTGAAGTATGACATAGACGTTATTAAATGAAAATCACTAATATAAAGTAACAACATTTTCAAAACATTTTGATATATTTGTAAGGGAGTGGTAGGACTGTAGTCATGACCTGTACCCTGGTTGCAGCTGCATCCAGTCCTTCCTCTACATGAAACAATACTCTTCTCTTCGGCATACCTCCAGATTCAACTTCACCTGCGCACTTCCCAGGCCACAACAGTCCTGCTTCTAGGCGACTCCCATTAATGGAAACACAGTCTGAGACAACTTTAACACTTTCTTTACTTAGGATTTTGCACTTTACATCCACAGTTGGTACATTATAACATTTGTTTGCTTCCTCAACTTTCTCTTGCTTGTTGTCACTTCAGTGCAGTACACGCCTGGACCGGACCATACTATACTGCTTTCCAGTTCCTTCCTGGCCTGACCTCACTATAATGACATTTCCTTCAGCCTGTTTTGCCCCAGACATGAATTCATCAATCACTACGTTTGGTGGCCCCTGAGGAAGCATCCGGCCTGTCTGTACCGATCTCGTCGAAGCTCTCCAACTCCGTTCATTTCCTTAGTCCAGCCAACTTCTGCCCTAAAAGCATTGGCCCAGGCGGTAAGACGCCACATCTTCCTTTTCCTTTTTTGACTCACTGTTAAGACATGCAGTGGCCGTGGGTAATGTGAGCTCTAACAACTTAACGTTATGTGGCTGCCGAGACGTCCAGGCCTATAGCCCATGTGGACACTTGGGCACCCTGGCCCCGTCTGACCAAACCACTCTTCATCACTAACCTTAACTCTCAGCAGCCCCTCCTACAATTAACCCTCTATGAACATCCTATCAGGACCCACTAGTATGTCCCATCTAGTGGCCCACAACATAATTACATCTACCCGGTCTATGTGGAAACTATGTACTATGAGTGCCCTCCTCTACTGTCCCAAGAAAGATACACTAACTCTCCCTAACTGTACATGTACAAAGGACACATAACATATATGCAATACTATAATACAGGAATACAAAGCAATACATGACAGTCTTCTATATAATGATAACACATTCAAGTGCCAATAACATAAGCAATGAGCGGTAATACATAATTATACTTGTAGCAGTACCGCAGGCAATTATCACAAAACACATCTGTAAACATCAAGAACTGGAAGACAGAAGAAAGAGAAACATGAAATACATTATATCCATATTCAGTATAAAGTATAATACACACTGACACGTCTTGGCATACTATCAGTGAATTTATTAATAGTAGTTAGAGGAATGTTCTGTCACTCTGAACTCACTAGGGCATTGTCACGCACAGTGTATGAAAGACTAAGTGCAACACAAAGGGATAATAGGAAGGGAAGCCAACACTAGGGAAGGGACTAGGGAAGGGGGTAAGTGGACACCCCTAGGCAGATGTAACATCACTCTGTCTGCCCTCAGTGTCCCTGTATAGGTTCTGTATCTATCGCTGAGCAGCAACCTAATTCCTGCCTAACCCTGGCGATAAGCCCTGGATAGAGATGTCTGGATATGCACTAGTCAATCCCCACTACCAATAAAGACAGAATAGATAATCAAGGGGAACACTTATATTGAGAAAACTCAGACATGTAACACAGATGTCCTCTAGCAACACCAAAAAGGAAGATAGATGACTGCTATAGCTCCAAGCCTCAACAGGGGGGATATGAAAATATCACCTGTTAGGCGTCAGGTTTCTTCTCCTGCACAGGAGGAATTTCAAGCCTTGCCTTCTGTGGTCTCCCATTCAGTCTCAACCGCAGAGGGAACTGCTCAGCAGAGACGTCGATCCCAGCGTCTTGCTCAGGTTAGTGCTGTCAGGTTGGTTGCTGCTGCCGTCTCTGGTTCAGCTATAGCAACCCACACTAGTCAGTAGCAAGCAGCTCTTGGGACTAAGTCCTTCTTTCGGCCTACTGAGCATGCTCATGGGACGACCTTTCATTGGAGGCCAGAGTTCACATGCTCAGGTCCTACTGCTGCTCTGACTGGACCACTAGGAAGGTCCTGGAAGGCTACAACTATAAAAGGTTCGCTTGGCTGCTCTGCCATGCGCTAATATACAAAACTATAGACCATGTGGAGTGAGTGTTGTATGCATGTATGAATGTCTCTGGTGAATGACTCATTCAGAAACCCCTACCCTTGGTACACATGTGTAGTTCAGCCTTGCCTGTTAGCGCCCAGGCTGAGGTGCAGGTAGGAAGCAGAGTCAAGGACTGGTATCAGTGCCAAGTGGTGGCTTTATCTGTATGCCACTGTGCACTTGGGCTTCACTCCACGGAAGCCAGTCTCTATTAGTCGCGTCCGCAGGTGCGACGCCACACGCTTAG
This sequence comes from Dendrobates tinctorius, assembly GCF_039654945.1. NCBI lineage: Eukaryota > Metazoa > Chordata > Amphibia > Anura > Dendrobatidae > Dendrobates > Dendrobates tinctorius. Next base: position 36,616,162 of record NW_027361714.1, read on the forward strand.
TGGTCTAGAGGGATTCTCACCCTGTGTCCTTTGGCAGAGTCCTATGACCGTATAATAAGCGCTCATTTTGCTGAGCTCTGTGAGCTTTAACAGGCTACGGCATTTATGTTCCGTGGTAGTGTGGTTCTGTGAAGCAACAGAGTCCGCCTCTATACACAACGGGTGACGTTAACCTGCATGTGTTCTTCTCTTATACCGCCATATAGCATCCGCCATTACCAAGCAGCAGTTTACATCTCTGCACGGTGGACCCCGGGCTGCGAACACACGTTTGTAACACCTCTTTATTATTTGGTGTGTTCTGCCAGCCCTAACATCACCAGCAACTCCCAACAGCAGGCTGGGTGTCTGTAACACCCAGGTCCAGGTGTGTCAATTAGAGCCGGAGAAAGGTTGCTACTGGGTCAAAGAAGGGTTAAGAAGGTGTCTGCAAAGCCAAACGCAAAGACCTTGTGTTGCCAGATGCAGTGCGATTGTCTGCAGCCTCAGACACACCTATGACAGGCATCAAGATCTACTGCTGGCAGTTCCCTTTGCAATTGCAGACCAATGATGTCCCAGATGTGTTTACTGGAAGAAAAGTACAGAGATGCTACAGGCCATAGTAACACATTTCAGCCATGTAGGCTGTTAACAGTTGCATGAGCCAATGGCTCCTGGGGAACCATTACATATCTCATTTACATATAAGAAAATTGTGGATTTCTCTGGAATAAGACATTGGATTGTAGATATCAAGGTATCATTTTATTGAGTTTCCTATGACCTTGATGCCCATATAGACTGTTTAGGAGTGGTGACCTTACAGACAGATTCCCTTTAGAGCCCAGAACCAAGCGCAGTACATCATGCAGTTAAATAAAGATAAAGAGGACAATTCCATTAAGGACAGCCCGAGTATACCAGCTTGAGAACAGCTCATTGTCAGTGGCTTCCTGTTCTGGCTAACAGAAGAAGGAATCTGAGTGAAATCTAATATCATGGTAAGGGAAAAGAAAAGGCCAGTACATATAAGATGTTCTGATTCATAATAAGGACTCATTTTTATTAATACCAATAGAGAAACAAGCAAGACGGTGCCGCTATCGCCTGCGCAATAGCAGCTATTGGTTCAATTCTATATAAACTGATAGCTGCTACTGTGCAGATTTTAAAATGATTTTTTTTTAAATATTAGGATAACCTCAATCACAATAATTTTGAACACAATCCACATGCAATTATGCTGCATTTTTTTTATTTTGTATGTGCATATAATGTTCATTACGGAAACTAGGGTCAGGTCAGCAGTCTTGATCACAAAAGCCTAAGCAGAGGACTACATGAAGACTCCCACCACAGGCCGCCCCAGAGCACGAGCATATTATTAACTATGAAAATTGCCTCTTCAGAGACAAAGAGGACTAGAACTCTATAGCACCACCTGTTGGTTGTAGCCATCCTACAAGTCACAATCGACCCTTTAACAAGTCTTGCAATATGACTTAGGATTAAAGCCATATCAGAATCTCAATTTGCAGACATGGTGTTTCGGGCTATTGGCCCTCGTCAGTGCAAAGTATGAGAGCTGATTAGGCTAGGTGAGAGGCTCTGTACTGGGGTCTAAGGGGTAAGGTTTCTCCTTGTGGAGAGTGACATACCAGCTCTGGCTTGTCAAGGTAAGGAGGCATATTCACTGTGCAATGCTCCTCTGGGAAATTTAATAGCAAATTGCCTCTTCAGAGAGAAAGAGGACTTGAATTCTATATCGCCACTTATTGGAAGTAGCGATCCTACAAGTCACAATCGACCCTTTAACGAGTCTTGCAATATGACTTAGGATTAAAGCCAAATCAGAATCTCAATTTGCAGATACGGTGTTTCGGGCTATTGGCCCTCGTCAGTGCAAAGTATGAGAACTGATTTGGCTAGGGGAGAGGCTCTGGACTGAGGTCTAAGGGGTAAGGTTTCTCCATGTGGAGAGTGACATACCAGCTCTGGCTTAAACTGAAAATAAAGATTAAACCACAACTACAAGACAGATTTTAGCAATCAAGGTATCATTTTAATTAGAATAACGGTGCAGACCTGACAGTGTGTGTAGGTTACTATGCACAATCCTGCTGACAGGTTCCCTTTAATCATTATGTTTCTGTCTTTGTTTTTTTCTGTTTAGTGGCCAGTGTGAATGTGCGCTTACACGCTGCATGCACACCATTTTATATTACACTTCTTACCTTTGGGTTTTTTCCGTCTGTTTGCATCAGGAGCATGTTAAGGTGTGTCCTACCTTTCCTTTGAGCTGGGCATTATATTGAAGTGGTCTCCAGTGGCTGAGTGTCCACTAGTTGGGCTCAGTCCGTATCAACCCTTATCCACATGCATGTCACTTGACAAACGGTAAGGATTTAAATATTAGCGTTAGGTCTGTCCCAATTATGGTCACCGTGAAGAGGTGGGACGACGTTCACATTTTCAAAATAAAAAAACATGTTAACTAAGTACTGTATATTATTTTCATGCACTATGGTATTTATTTATTCACTGTAGGGTGTTTAACCCCTTACTGCCATCGGGCGGGATAGTACATCTGAAGGCAGTACACCTGCTTTGATGTGGGCTCCGACATTGAACCCGCATCAAAGCCGGGACATGTCAGCTGCTTTGAACAGCTGACATGTGCCCGCAATAGACAAGGGAGGAATTGCGATCCACCCACACCTATTAACTAGCTAAATACCACTGTCAAACTCTGGCCGGAAAAATATGCACAAATGACCCACGTCACGTGATCAGGGGTCAACGGTTCATAAGCATAACAACCAGAGGTCTCCTTGAGACCTCTATGGTTGTTGATGCCGGATTGCTATGAGCGCCACCCTGTGGTCGGCGCTCATAGCAATGCATTAATTCTGCTACATAGAGGCGATCTGAGCATGCCAAAGGAAGCATGCCAAAAGTGAAAGAAAAATAGTTTTTAAAATATAAAAAAATATAAAAGTTTAAATCACCCCCCTTTTGCTCCATTCAAAATAAAACAATAAAAAATTTCAAGCATACACATATTTGGTATCGCAGTGCTAAGAATCACCCAATCTATCAATAAAAAGGATTAAAATGATCGCTAAACAGCGTAGCGAGAAAAAATATAAATATGCCAGAATTACGTTTTTTTGGTCGCTGCGACATTGCATTAAAATACAATAACGGGTGATCAAAAGAACATATCTGCACTAAAGTGGAATCATTAAAAACGTCAGCTCAGCATAGAAAAAATAAGCCATACCCAACCTGAGAACACAAAAAATGGAGATGCTGCGGGTCTCAGAAAATGGGAAAAATGCAAGAAAAATGGAGTAGCAATCCACTGATAAAATCAGATCACTATTTTATTAGCAATAATGTCACACAAATTTTAACAAACAAAAAGTATTATGGCGGAATACTGACAAGAGACATAGGTGCAACACAAATACAGCACCAATAGTATCGCAGCAAGGCCCAGAAATTCTCTTAATTATATATACCATGCCAGTGCAAAGATCAAAGTGAATACATAGGGCCCCAGAGATCAGATCAGCACAGACATAGTTAATCCCCAAGTGAGGTGTGAATATACCATCTGTCCCTAACTAGTAAGTCACCCGGTCTCGGAAAATGGCGCAATTTTTTTTTAGCAAACTTTGGAATTTTTTTTCATCACTTAGATAAAAAACAACCTTAGGGTACGTGCACACGCTGCGGATTTGGCCGCACATATTTTGTAAAAAGACCTGCGGTTTTACCTGCAGATTAGCCTGTGGTCTTGCCCTGCGGTTTTTCATCTCCACAATGGAGGAGATGGCAAACCGCAGTGGAATCCGCAGAAAGAATTGACATGTCAATTCTTTCTGCCGTTTAGAAACCGCAGGAAAACCGCGTGGAAAAATCTGCACCGTCTGCACTGCGGTTTTTAATATCCATAGGATATTATGGTACTGTACACCGCAGCAAAAACTGCTGTGGATCCGCAGCGGCCAAAACCGCTGCGGAACTGCAGCAGAATCCGCAGCGTGTGCACACACCCTTAGCATGTTTGGTATCTATGATGAACTCATAATTACCTGGAGAATCATAACAGTCAGTTTTAGAATTTAGTGAACCTAACAAAAAAGCCAAACAAAGAACAAGTGTGGGATTGCACTTTTTTTGCAATTTCACCCCACTTGGAATTTTTTTCCCGTTTGTGAGTACATAACGTGCTATATCCAATGATGTCGTTCAAAAGTACAACTCGGCCCACAATAAATAAGCTCTCACAAGGCCATATTGACGAAAAAATAAAAAAAGTTATGGCTCTGGGAAGAAGGGGAGCGAAAAACGAAAACGCAAAACCGAAAAAAGCTCCGGTCATGAAGGGGTTAATCAATATGTTTGTCTGTTCAGTGGCTAGTGTGAACATGTGCTTACACTCTGCATGCACACCAGTTTATATCACAGTTCATACCTTTTGGTTTTTTTTTTTGTGTTTTCATGTGGTTTTTTTAGTTGTTTTTTTTATCATGTTTGCTTGTTTGTCTATTGGTGTTAATAAAAACGTGTCTTTATTATGAATCAAGTGCGCACATGTTATATGCACTGGCCTTTTCTTTTCCTTTACTATTGATGTTTCTATGCATGATGCAGCACCCTTGTGTACGTATACATATGTACATTATTTAGGCTCATATTCTTGTGCACCCTGTCTATTACATAGGCGATCCTACTTTCGTGGGCTCCATATATCTTTATAAGGCAAACAGAAACGTTTTCTTTGAAAAAAAAAAAAAACTCCTACGCATTTGCATTTAGATTAGTAGGTTCAAACATGGTTATGAAAGTGATGTGACCGCCTTCTTTTGGCCGTGTAGTCTATCTATAGCGAATAGTTACACGTACGCTTTAACGGACTACGTTCATGCTTGATAACATTATGAAATCAAAACAAATTTAGTTAAAAAAAAAAAAGTCAAATGTTTTTTTTTAGGAGTGTCTTGTTTTTTTCATTAAAGTTACATGTTTTTGCCAGTGAAAACACTTTGAACCGTTTCATTGACTATTTTAATTGGCTTGGCTTGCCGGCTAGATTGGCCTCTAATCTGTGCAAGAATGTTGTTTGGAAAACCTGAAGTATGCCCAACATCTAGGCAGCATTCATCACCCTAGCACTTTCTGGTCACTTTAGACCCACATTGCGCTGAAGTTGGCAGCTGCAGAAGAAACTCACTCCATCTATCACATAAAAGGCCAATTCACCCTCATCCTCGTCTGGAAGTTTAGGTGTGGCCCTTAGCTAACGGTGAACGTTAGGGTGCTAGTGAAAGCTGACAAATTAAAACCCTTCAATAGATGGGGTCATACGCTGTCTGTTTTAATGTAAACGCTGGACATAAAGATAATGGTGCAAATATGAAGCAATGATTTCATGAAAAGCTTTCTGTGCTTCTAGTCTGATGTGGAATGTTATTCCATCACTGCATAGGGCAAATTAAAGGAGGACATATTTGTTTTGGCACTGTTAGTCCTAAATTTTGAGAAGCTGTAATTTCTGTAGCAACTTAAGTTGCTCTATTCAGTGTGGTTATATAAATAATCAGGAACTTAACTTCCTATGCAATATTACAGTCAGATATGATGAATTATACGAGAGGTATTCCAGACATTTACTGAAATCATGCCTTGCAGAGTATCTGTCAAATTTCTCAGGATCAACTGGTTGCACTGTTATGAAAAGGGACATCTATTCCTTTTATCCTCTCTTTAATGCATACTATTCATTGACACCAACTGTAGAACTGTATTTAGCATTGCTGAGAGCTAACCTATGCCTCTGAATACTTTGTATGGGTTAAGGAGATCATAAAGAGAAATGTGGCGCAAGGTCCAGAAAAAACAAAACAGAAAAAGGCAAAAACAGAAAATAACATTTGGAAACAAATATTTTGTTACGTCTAAATCAAGGTTTCATTCCCATCAATTGAAAAGAGGGACATTACTGTACACCATTAGTTTATAGTGTACACACAGTATAGCTACATAGCTGCATACAATTCACATCTGTTCCATAAATCTGTTGTTTTTATCCCCACTTGTTTGCAGGGTTTCAGGGATTTTTTTGGGGATTCATTGTTTACAGGAGAGTGTGGCAATGGGAATAGCATGGACAAAAAGGGTTTCTTCCCTTGCTGATGCTGTCTTGGGATCATCTTTGTGTGTCCACTTGTAAGAGTAACAAGCAGGAATGCGGGATGCAGTGACGGGACGCAGGCAGAGCAAGGGTTAACAGGTTTATTTACAGGGGAATACTCGATGCAGGGAGATAAGGAGATAAACAGCACATTAAATCAAAAGATATTCTTAAAGGGGTTGTCCAGGCTTTTCACATAATCTCAGTGCATATCTGGGCTGCAGAATGCTGACAATAAGTAATTTACCTTCTGTGGCCAGTTTGCAGGGTTTGCTAGATATCATCTCTTGCTTGTAAGAGAAACATCCAGGGGGGGGGGGGTGTTCTGGCATTGAAATGAGAACTGGTCGCTTCCCAGATATGCACTGAGGTTATGTGAAAAGCCCGGACACCCCCTTTAAGGTGAAGGACAATGGTTCAAAATAACGGCGGTCCAATAGTACAGATGTCAGGAAGTCCTTAAACTCAATGGCGCCAGCAACAGCCGGCGCGGTGTCCTTATTAATGGGGTCCAGCAAGCAAACAATACCCCTTCTTCTGGTAACAGTGGTCGGTCTCCGGTACCTTCCACTGCCCCTAGTCCATATACTGTAGATGCCTACAAGGTTATGGGCCACGGTACTGTCTAAGCCTGACGTGTCTCATGCACAACTCTCCTGAGTCTCGGTCAAATAGGCCCAAAGTGGCTGATGGTAATACGGGTCATGGTCTTGTACGAGCCCAACATGGCTTGGGAGGTGTTTACTGACCCAGTCAGGGTGCAAGTGTCTGTCCTGTCCCCCGTCACCCTTATGGGGCACGTGTTTAATACTCACGGACACAGAGACCAGACTCACACCGCACGTCTCTTTCTCTCTGGTCCCCGCTGTTGGCAGCAGGCGATGATAAGCACTGGCTGGCACGCTGCTGGTGCTCTCAGAGCAGGGCACTTCTCTCCCGGGCTGCTGCACAGCTGGCTCAGCTCCGATCAGCCTGCACGGCTCAGCTCAGTATATACAACTCGACTCTGCACAGCTTTTCTCTGCAAGTGCCAGGGGCTCCTTCTATATGGCCCATCGCCACACCGGTACACTCAGATGGGGGAAGCAGAGCGTGCTGCTCATTGCTCTGCATGCTGCTCTGCACGCCACTTTCTGCACTACTCCCCACACTCTTCTCTGCCGGTGCCAGAGTCTTCTGCTTCGCGAACTTTTTCCTTTTATGTGCCAGATGCTGCGCACCTTTTTCTGACTCTCCAGGAAGGTCCCTCCCACTCAGGCTTCCCTCAGGCTGCAGGGAATGGTCTGCCTCCTCAAAGCTGTTCCCCAGGAACAGAGGATGCAGCCTTTCTAGTTCTGGTCCCGGCATGCAGTTACCCACGGTCCAGTCAACCTCCTTACACACTCACCAAGAATTGGGCCGATTGCACAAGAGTGTGTTGCGGGTGTGCATCTGTTCTCTCCACTAAGCTTCATATGCCCCTAATATAGCAAATTCTTAAGGCTTATATCAAATAAACTCTTTAAGAAGGTTACACAATATAAGCCTGCATGGTAAATTCCATATTGGTCTCTGATGTAAATACTGTACATGGTAACAATAAACAACTAGTAATTATTTTATAAGAAAAAGGTATACTCTACAGCAATGGTTCCCAACCTTTCAACTGTAAAGCCACATTCAGCTCTGAAAGAGGGTTGCTAGCCCCATCCAGATATTGACTCCCCCCAAAATAGTGACATCCTCCTCCCTCACCCCTCAAAGTAACGACTACCAAAGCCCCTATTATCGGTATAGTGCTGAGCACCCTAATCAGCCGTACTTTTCCTTCCTTGCATTTTACACCCTTCTGGGTGAGCGGCTTGTTGCAGCATGGACCCAGCAGACTATCAACCATCATGCAGGACTTTAAAAACAGATGACCTGTGGTGACATCAGCATCACGTCACGTTCCACGTTACCAGCCAGCCTCCGAACCCAGAAGTCGGGACGGCGAATGGTGCACGATAAACACCCCTGGCTCTGCAAACATGGTTATGCTGGCAGCCTAACCATGGCAGGTTAGGGTACTTTGCTCTTAACCTCTTCCATTTGACCATCGGGTGTCACACCAGGAGCGCCCCCTCCTCTCTCCTATTTTGTTTCTATTATCGGTATAATGACAGCCAAAGCTTAACCATTGAAATCACACTGAGGTAGTAAACTTACATCCGGGGGTTCCAACTTTTCCTCCACTCAGTATTCTCACATCAACCACTCCTACGACACTGTCGCATCCAGTTTCAATCCCTTCCTCTGACACTTCTGATACCTAGATAATCTGTAAACCACTAAGGCCATTATATGCACATCCAGATCTGCTCTTCTGTGTGGGCTACTCACAAAATTCACCATCTGGAGACTTTCTTTTCATAGCTGATTTTTAGACTTGGTGCATTAGCACCAAGCTGACAGATAACCACGAACCACACATTATAGGCTTGAGAGCCACATGTCGCTCCAGAGCCACAAGTTGGGGACCCCTGTTTTCTAGAACACTTAGGTAGACAGTTTTACACAAATTTATTCTTTTACATCTGCAAAGAACGATTTATGAAACAATGTATTATTCTTCCATATATCTCATGTACGAGGCTGGACATATAGGACATATTGCGTGAGTACTACACCTACAGTTGTGGCCAAAAGTATTGTCACCCCTGCAATTTTGTCAGATAATACTCAGTTTCTTCCTGAAAATGATTGCAATCACAAATTCTTTGGTATTATTATCTTCATTTAATTTGTCTTAAATGAAAAAACACAAAAGAGAATGAAGCAAAAAGCAAAACATTGATAATTTCACACAAAACTCCAAAAGTGGGCCAGACAAAAGTATTGGCACCCTCAGCCTAATACTTGGTTGCACAACCTTTAGCCAAAATAACTGCGACCAACCGCTTCCGGTAACCATCAATGACTTTCTTACAATGCTCTGCTGGAATTTTAGACCATTCTTCTTTGGCAAACTGCTCCAGGTCCCTGATATTAGAGGGGTGCCTTCTCCAAACTGCCATTTTTAGATCTCTCCACAGGTGTTCTATGGGATTCAGGTCTGGACTCATTGCTGGCCACCTTAGAAGTCTCCAGTGCTTTCTCTCAAACCATTTTCTAGTGCTTTTTGAAGTGTGTTTTGGGTCATTGCCCTGCTGGAAGACCCATGACCTCTGAGCGAGACCCAGCTTTCTCAAACTGGGCCCTACATTATGCTGCAAAATTTGTTGGTAGTCTTCAGACTTCATAATGCCACGCACACGGTCAAGCAGTCCAGTGCCAGAGGCAGAAAAGCAACCCCAAAACATCAGGGAACCTCTGCCATGTTTGACTGTAGGGACCGTGTTTTTTTTCTTTGAATGCCTCTTTTTTCTCCTGTAAACTCTATGTTGATGCCTTTGCCCAAAAAGCTCTACTTTTGTCTCATCTGACCAGAGAACATCCTTCCAAAATGTTTTAGGCTTTTTCAGGTAAGTTTTGGCAAACTCCAGCCTGGCTTTTTTATGTCTTGGGGTAAGAAGTGGGGTCTTCCTGGGTCTCCTACCATACAGTCCCTTTTCATTCAAACGCCGACGGACAGTACGGGTTGACACTGTTGTACCCTCGGACTGCAGGGCAGCTTGAACTTGTTTGGATGTTAGTCGAGGTTCTTTATCCAACATCCGCACAATCTTGTGTTGAAATCTCAATTTTTCTTTTCCGTCCACATCTAGGGAGGTTAGCCACAGTGCCATAGGCTTTAAACTTCTTGATGACACTGCTCACGGTAGACACAGGAACATTCAGGTCTTTGGAGATGGACTTGTAGCCTTGAGATTGCTCATGCTTCCTCACAATTTGGTTTCTCAAGTCCTCAGACAGATCTTTGGTCTTCTTTCTTTTCTCCATGCTCAATGTGGTACACACAAGGACACAGGACAGAGGTTGAGTCAACTTTAATCCATGTCAACTGGCTGCAAGTGTGATTTAGTTATTGCCAACACATGTTAGGTGCCACAGGTAAGTTACAGGTGCTGTTAATTACACAAATTAGAGAAGCATCACATGATATTTCGAACAGTGCCAATACTTTTGTCCACCCTCTTTTTTATGTTTGGTGTGGAATTATATCCAGTTTGGCTTTAGGACAATTCTTTTTGTGTTTTTTCATTTAAGACAAATTAAATGATGATAATAATAACAAAGAATTTGTGTTTGCAATAATTTTCAGGAAAAAACTGAGTATTATCTGACAGAATTGCAGGGGTGTCAATACTTTTGGCCACAACTGTATCTTTGTACTTATGCTTTGTGTTCCTGAAACATTCTTATCACACTTTATACAATCTTATATAAGCTGTACTTGTTTAATGTTCCTCAAATGTGATTATAAAAAAGGGGTACATTTTTCTACCATTAGTAACAAAAAAGGCAATTTCATTTTTATACGAAGGAGAGCCAACATTTATGCAGAGTGAAATAAATTCGTATTCCATTAAACTCCCCTGTGGTGAAACACTGGCTTCACTATGAGACATTGTTAGAAATAGTAAACCTTTGTTCTATTATTGTAACTGAACAGCTTGATCTCACTTATTTTAAGTCCTGTTTCTACCATGAGTTAAAATAATCTTATTTGCTTAAAACCAAAGGGTATGTGCTGGAAGATGTTCCCAGTCTACACATTTCCAGACAGTCGTACAGCGGTTACAAACCTCAGAGGGTGCCATGGAGCGCCGTCACGTGGCATGTCAACGTTTCAGCTGGCAAATGTATCCTGGAACTGGCAATTAAAACCACTGTAGAATGCAGACGTCATAAGCAAAAAAATCTATTACCAGTGCAAATGTTAGGATGTTTGCTTTAGCTTCAACATACACACATAAACAGTAGACAAGCTGGTCATTTTCGCACAGAAGTAAATTCCAAGAATTACACTCAACCTGGCAACAAGTAAGACAAAACTAAAGACAGAAAATATTTTTGCATACAAAATACACATTTGCTATGTGTTGAGTGAGCACCCAATGATCGTCTCGATTCTCCTTTTCTTTGTCTGACTGTTGGCTGTGTTAATACAGTGTGTAACAAATTGCTCTCATACCAAAGCTGGTTACATAGTTACTAGTAGAATAGAAGAAAAATCAAGCTCAACATTTTTAAGACCAGAAAAGACAAAATAAATCCCCCGATTGAAGCCAAATCTGCTTAAACTAAGAAAAATAAAAACTTCTCTGAAAAACATATGGCAGTCGATGAACCACCCTGGACCAAATGAAAAAGAATTCTTCAATTATAGCTGTAACTCTCAATGTCTTAAGTAAATGCAATGTGATAAATGTCTATGTCTAGCACTTGTTTCAATTCTTCTGAACTGTTTCTCAATAATATTTAGGCCAAATATTGCAAAGCCCCCAAATTTCCCATTTTTAAAATAATGCATGGCTTTGGTTGCTGTTCCTCTGCTTTTCCTCCCTAAATCATACACCTCTAACAAGCCCCAGTCCCTCCCTAACTTGAGTCCTGCAACTTCCGAGCTTTGCCTGTAAATATGGAGTACCATTCTTAAAGAAATTAAACAAAAATGTACATGTGCCCTAATATTAGTCCCCACTGTCTTTTTATTTCACTAAATAAAAGAAAGAACTTCACACTCTTGACTTTTATTGTATTTTTAGGCATGCAACATTGCAATAAAATGCAATAAGAGCCGACTAAAACATTGCATCTATACCAAAATGGTATTATTAAAAACGTAAGCTCGGGATGCAAAAAATAAGCCCTCACACAGACCCATATCCCCAAACAAAGGAAAGCGCTACGAGTCTTGAAAAACGGTGACATAAGCAAATAAGCAAAAACATTTTTTCTTACAAATTTTTAAAAATGTTTCATTATTTAAATAAAAAATTTATACATATTTGGTATCTGTGTACTCATACTTACCTGGAGAATCATATTGCCTAGTAGGTTTTATCATATAGTGAACATGATAAGTAAAAAAAAACAGTTGTTCAATTGCACTTTTTTGGAATTTCAAAGCACTTGAAATTTTTTTTCCAGCTTTCCAGTGCATTACATGAAAAAATGAATGGTGTCATTCAAAAACACAACAAGCAAATCAAGCCATCACACGACTATAAGGACAGAAATATAAAAAAAAAGGTATGGCTCTAGGAAAAAAGGAGTGCAAAAATGGAAAATCGCAAGTCATGAAGGGGTTAAAGAGGATAAAAATGTTACTTCACTGCTCACATGTTCCGGTACCCCTGCCATTGTCATTGACCGATGCCCGGCATGTGGTCCTCAAGGCCTCTTCTTTCCACAGTTGCACACCTGTACCTTCACTCGAGAACAGGACTACTGATCGCAACAAGGTCTCAAAGGATACATCGATGCAGCGACATGCACTCTGACATTACAATGTGCCGTGACCTACGAGGCCTGTACTCAACCAGAAGTCCTGCTCTAGAGTTAAGACAATAGGCCTCGGAGGTCCCAGCATGTCATAACACCATGATGTAATGACATGAATAGTGAAGTTATGATGTGCTATGACATCTGATGCCTGGTCGTGGCCGAAAGTCTAGAGTGAATACACTGGTGGATGACTGCAGAAAGAAGAGGACCTATGGACCAGACAGTTGGGTAGAGGCACAGGAGGCAATACATTTGAATATTAGTAGGTCCGCTAAACTCTAATCCCATTATTATCTTATTTATTCAACTCTCCATTCTGCCATACCACTGCATTGCATCTAAAATTTGCGGAGCTACAACAAGTGTGGGGAATCTGCTAAGGGCCATTTGGATATTTATACCATCCTTCGGGGACCGAACAAATTGCTAACTAACTTCGTCCACAAGATACATCCTGACGCTGGCACTGATGTCAGGTTTTAATCTTTCATTGCACGCGCTTCAGCATTCAGTAGTGAACACAGCGTACAGACCCCAGGAATCTGCCCAGGGGTCGGATAAAAGGTCATCGAGGGCCTGAGGTTCCCCATCCCTGCGCTACAAGAAACATTTTACAGTTCCCTCTAGCAAAAGGCTGTCTGTAACATTTTATATATCATTTAAAAACAACATGACTACTATGTAAATAGAAAATGCAGTCTCATTCCTGAGATTCTATGGGTTCTGATACTAAATTCAACATCTCCCATAAATATACCTAAGTTTTACCAAAACATGGTGGAATCTTTTCACTTTTCCCAAATCGAGATTGAAGGCATCCCTTTAGACTAAATACACAAATTTTCCCTAAAGTAATCACATTTTTCAAACAGTTCTAAATTGCTCCATTCTTCCAAAACAATCTTGAATAACAGATGAATTACATAAAAATATACACAGGAAAGACTATTTGGGTTTGGAATACCCTAAACTCAAAAGTATTTTGTTATGAATTCTCCATATGGATGAATGGGGTCATGAACTTTCCAATGTCCAAAAATAGAAGAACAATAAAAAAAATTGTTGAATGTACACTGAATCTGAAATTATGGGCAATCAGGTCAGATTACTACTCCATTATTTTTTTTTTGCATGTGCTTTATTGAAGTCCTCATCTCATCTTTTTTCATCTCTAATCCTTGAACGTTGTTTTATCACCCTTTGCTTCTATAACCAGATGCACAAATTTTATTAATTGTTTCTGCCATACTTCCTCCACTGATGGATATTTTTAATACCCAAGCTGATAATATGCTTTGACTTCAACTTCTTTCCCTTGGATTTTTCCAGTAAACAAACTACATATTAAGTATATATAAAAATCAAAAGCAAATATTCCCTCCACCACCTATAAACATTAAAAAGATGCATTTTGGACGCATGTCCTTACTCATTGGACATATATATATTTTTTTTCTAATAAAATATTTCCTGGATCCTCCTGCTGCTGGAATTTATTTTGTCTTCACTGAATATTATTTTTTTCTTGGTACAACATTTCAGCAGGAAAGTAATGATCAATGATTTTAGGATCTTTGTACTGACAAAACTCTTCTTCGCCCTATGAAATATACTCTCCTGAAAAGGACAACATAAACTCTCTTCTGTCTCTTCTGTCATGGCATTCCCTAAACTTAACCTATTGCATAGAGGAGACATACGACCTTGTAGGGTACAATCCCTGACCCGTGTTTCGCCATTGCTTCGTACATTACCCCCTTGGATGAAGCAAGGGCGAAACGCGCGTCGGGGAATGTGCCCTACAAGGTTGTATGTCTCCTCTATGCACTTTTGCACCTTTTCATGCACTTAGTTGGCCTCTTGGATTTCTATATTTGCAGTTTGGCTAGTGTATACTGTGGCCCCTGTATGCACTGTTGGCAGCTATATATACACATTGGTATTTACCTTGTATCACTATTGTGTGGCCCTTGAGTTTACTGCTAGCCACAACTGCATTATATTCACACTGTGCTTATATTGGTAGCGGTATATAGTGCACTCTTTTGTATTGAGAATTAGAGTGTACCATGTAGACAGTTCTTACATAGGAGCCACTTCGCTGTTATATTTAGCCTTTAAATTTACTGTATTTTCTACTGGTACTTTAATATGTGAGATATGTGTGCATACTTACCTTGTCTGGCGATATTGGATTCATATTTCCTTTTATTATATTTTTATTCTCTGGCCATTTGTGCTTTAATAAAATATAACATTTTGTGGCTCAACTTCTTTTGTCTTTTTGGATATATTTATGTTGAATCAATTTGTATAATTGAAATTTCTTTTGTCGCAATAATATTTTCTGCCGTAGATTACCTTGCCAATGAAACACTGACTTGGGCCTTTATTATTTCTCTTCTGGAAAACTATCATTGATTATTTCTTACCTAAATTACAGTTGTTTTTTCACCAACCATACTAAATCCAGTAACACGATTGATCTTCCTATCTTACAGTCCTTCATCTGCTCAATGACTTGTGTTCAATGTACAGTAGAATAGTATTAAAGGGAATCTGTCACCCTTTTTTTTGACTATGAGCTGCTGCCACCGACATCAGGTTCTTATCTACAGCATTCTGTAATGCTGTAGATAAGCCCCCGATGTAACCTGAAAGATAAGAAAAAAGAGTTAGATTATACTCACCCCGGCGTTCGGTCCAGTCCGATAGGTGTCGCCATCCAGTCTGGCGCCTCCCATCTTTAAGTGATAAGAAATAACTATTTTTCCTTTGAAGATTCCATTTTCCATCAGATTAGAGGTACATCTATGGGGTCCAGGGTAGCTCCCACTTACGCCAACCTTTTTATGGCAGTATTTGAGATTTGGCATGTATATATTAATGATTATTATGGCAATGTTATCCAATACAAAAGGTTTATTGATGACATTATAATTATCTTTGATAATGATCAGAACACCCTACAGTCGTTCCTGAGGCCGATTCTCAATAACAATTGGGGTATTGAGTTAATCCCAGAAATCAGTAAACAGACAATCAATTTTCTTGATTTAACCATCTGGCATGATTGGGTTAAAATTAATACAAAAACTTATTTTAAAACAGTAGATGCTAACAGTTATGTACACTTTAACAGTAACCATTATGTTCAGTGGCTAAAAAGCATACCTAGTAATCAGTATAAACGTATCAGAAAAAAATGTACTCATGAGGAAGATTTCAAATATCAGACTGACATTTTCCGTGAGCGATTTTTGGAAAAGAAATATCCAAAAAATCTGATTAGAAAAGCCAATAATGAAACTAAGGATATCCCACAGGCCGAGTTATTAGAAGAAAAATACAAAAATATTCTAGAGGTTCCAGTTAACTTTATTACCACTTTCTCATCTCAAAATAAAGAGATTAAGAATATTATTCATAAACATTGGGGGATCTTGCTAAATGACCCCATATGCAAGAAATGTTTACCCCTGACCCCGTTGGTGACATACAAGAGAGCACCTTCCTTAAAAAGTATATAGGCTCCTAGTAGACTGAGGAAAAAGAAATCGGCTATAAAGGGATTTAATGCCTTCTCTAGGACAATGTCAGTGGGATTGTATAGGTGCAATAAAAATAACTGTTTGTGTTGCGCCTGGATTAATCATAAAGAGTCTACCTTTTTTTCCCATAATGATAAAGGGACAATTTTTAACATCAAGTACAGGTTAGATTGCCAGTCAAGTTTTGTAATCTACCTTGTAGAGTGTACATGCAGTAAACAGTATATAGGTAGAACTATCCAACCCCTACACAAAAGGATTAATGCGCACAGGCACAACATTAAAATAGGATTTTCAAAACACGGGTTATCAAGGCATGTTACTACTATGCATAGGGGACATGTCCAATTGAAGATCATATTCCCATTGATACTCCCAACAGGGTTCAAGCCTTAAATAAACGTGAAATTTTTTTGATCTATAAGTTAGGCACGATATATCCTGGAGGACTAAATGAGATTTTTGATTTGTTTTAACTAGAGTTGAGCGAAACGGGTCGAAAAAATTCAAAAGTCGCCGACTTTTGGCAAAGTCGAGTTTCATGAAACGAAACCCGACCCTAGGATGAGGTCGGTCACGAGGTCGGCGACTTACGCGCCAAAGTCGCGTTTCAAAAGTTTGTTTTGCGCTCTTTTTCAGCCAATCAGGATCCACGGACACTGTGGGCAACGTGATGACATAGACACGGGTCACCACCATCTTTCAGAAGGGCATGCAAGTGATTGGCTTGCTTTGGTGGGCGTCACAGGGGGTATAAAAGGGCGTGCACGCCGACCGCCATCTTACTTCTCCCGATCTTAGTATAGGGAGAGGTTGATGCTGATTCTGTAGGGAGAGCGTTAGGCAGGGAAGAAGACAAAAAAACTGCTTCTGCTGCTAGCGATTTGGCCTGCACAACACACCAGTCACTGTGTGTGCAGTGCAAGGGGAGGCTATATAGTGGTGTATCAGTGGTGTTGGTTGTTGGGCTGCCTTTTAAGGCTTCCTGACAGGCTGGCATTGCTGTTTACCCACTGCTCCGCAAACTGCTTTTTTAAAAGCAATCCCAATTTTTTTTTTTTGTCCTGCTGAGAAGAAAAAAAAACTGCTTCTGCTGCTAGCAATTTGGCCTGCACAACACACCAGTCACTGTGTGTGCAGTGCAAGGGGAGGCTATATAGTGGTGTATCAGTGGTGTTGGTTGTTGGGCTGCCTTCTAAGGCTTCCTGACAGGCTGGCATTGCTGTTTACCCACTGCTCCACAAACTGCTTTTTTAAAAGCAATCCAATCTCCCTTATCCTCTAGTCACTTTTGTCACAGCTGTGCCATCGAGCCTGTCACATAGCGCTCAGATATTCATTGGGCCTCACACAATCCAAAAGTGTCCAGTGTCCAAAAGTGTGTGCAGAGATTCAAAATCTCCCTTATCCTCTAGTCACTTTTGTCACAGCAGTGCCATCGAGCCTGTCACATAGCGCTCAGATATCAGTGGGCCTCACACAATCCAAAAGTGTCCACTGTCCACAAGTGTGTGCAGAAATTCAAAATCTCCCTTATCCTCTAGTCACTTTTGTCACAGCAGTGCCATCGAGCCTGTCACATAGCGCTGAGATATCAGTGGGCCTCACACAATCCAAAAGTGTCCACTGTCCACAAGTGTGTGCAGAAATTCAAAATCTCCCTTATCCTCTAGTCACTTTTGTCACAGCAGTGCCATCGAGCCAGTCACATAGCACTGAGATATCAGTGGGCCTCACACAATCCAAAAGTGTCCAGTGTCCAAAAGTGTGTGCAGATATTCAAAATCTCCCTTATCCTCTAGTCACTTTTGTCACAGCAGTGCCATCGAGCCTGTCACATAGCGCTCAGATATCAGTGGGCCTCACACAATCCAAAAGTGTCCAGTGTCCAAAAGTGTGTGCAGATATTCAAAATCTCCCTTATCCTCTAGTCACTTTTGTCACAGCAGTGCCATCGAGCCTGTCACATAGCGCTCAGATATCAGTGGGCCTCACACAATCCAAAAGTGTCCACTGTCCAAAAGTGTGTGCAGATATTCAAAATCTCCCTTATCCTCTCGTCACTTTGGTCACAGCTGTGCCATCGAGCCTGTCACATAGCGCTCAGATATCAGTGGGCCTCACACAATCCAAAAGTGTCCAGTGTCCAAAAGTGTGTGCAGAAATTCAAAATCTCCCCTGTCCTATAGACACCTTGTACCTTGTTTTACATTACTATATAGTTTGTTGGATTTTGTCTACATTTCTACCAAAAATGAGGAAGGCTGGTGGAAGAGGCCGTGGAATTGGGCGGGGGTTGGCAGCTGGTAATGATGGTGTTGGTGGTGGATCTGATGGTAGTGGCAAGAGCAAAATAGGACCGAATGCAGGAGGTGCTGACCCTGCGTCATCGTCTGGCTACATAAGGCCTCGAACGCTTAGTTTTCTAGGAGTTGGCAAACCGCTTTTAAAGCCAGGGCATCAGGAAAAAGTTTTGTCTTACATTGCTGACTCAGCCTCCAGCTCTATCGCCTCCTCTTCTTCAGTTGTAAAAAGTAAAAGCACTGAGTCGTCATTGGAGGCTCATGTTCATGAACCACACCTTTCCTTGTGTCCTTCACCCCAACCAAGATTGAAGGATGACGCAGGCCATACTACTGATTACTCCATGGAGCTGTTTTCACATACCATGCCTGGATTATCAAGTGAAATGGTGAATTACCCAGGCCAAGATGAATCTGACATGGAGTGCACTAATGCACAGCCGCTGATGGATGATTCTGCTGGTACATTCACTCAGAGCACTACATTGTCCTCGCAGTGTACAGAGCCAGATTCTGACCCTGATGGGACTCAGGTGCCCCTTCCCGCACACTATACCACCATACACGGTGACACAGAGGAAGGTGCACATGACATAGAAGAGGAGGTGATGGATGACCCAGTTGTTGACCCAGATTGGCATCCATTGGGGGAAGAGGGTGCTGCTTCCAATAGCTCAGATGAGGAGCATCCACAGCAGACATCGACATCGCAACAGCTGTTATCTGGCAGGCCCGGAGCACTCCAAAGACAGGTTCCAAACATCAAAAGAGTTGCTGGACAGCTTGTCCAGAGGGTCAAAAGATCACAGCGTGCTAGGCCGCAAAATGTCTGCCAAAGTAGGAAGAGTGCAGTGTGGCACTTTTTTGAACAAAACCCTCATGATCAGGCCAAGGTTATCTGTAAGAAGTGCGCAAAGACCTTTAGCCGAGGGAAAAATCTGAAAAATTTGAATACCAGTTGCATGCTTAGACATTTAACCAGCATGCACTTGCAAGCGTGGACACAACACCAAACCTCAAGTGCCACATGTGCAACTGATCACAACGAAGGTAGTCAGCAACGCTACATTGTTTCCCCCACTGTAAGCCCACCGGTTAGCACAGCAGCAAATGTTGAGGTGTCGTTGCAAGACCACAGCAGTCAGGGAATCCCACTGTTATATCAACGAAAGACTGATTCTAGGCCATCAGAAAGAACACCAACTCCATCACCATCATCAACCCTCTCTCAGTCCACCCTGTCCACCGCTACTTCCACCATATGCAGCTCTCAAGTCCAGCTCACCCTCCCAGACACTATGAGTAGGTCAAGAAAGTACTCAGTCTCTCATCCGCGTACACTGGGTTTGAACGCCCACATTGCCAAACTAATCTCGTTTGAGATGATGCCCTTTCGGTTGGTGGAAAGCACAGCTTTCCGCGAACTCATGGCCTATGCAGTACCACGCTATGACCTACCCAGTCGCCACTTCTTCTCTCGCAAAGCCATCCCAGCCCTCCACCATCATGTGAAAGACTGCATTGTCCATGCACTCAAGCAGTCAGTGAGCGGAAAGGTGCACCTCACAACTGATGCATGGTCCAGTCGGCATGGCCAGGGCCGTTACGTGTCCATCACTGCGCACTGGGTTAATGTGGTGGATGCAGGGTCCACAGGGGACAGCGGTGGTGGGACAGTGCTGCCTAGCCAACGGTATAGGAAACAGTTGGCTGTAGGCGTTCGACCCTCCTCCTCCTCCAGAAGCGA
Organism: Dendrobates tinctorius; assembly: GCF_039654945.1. NCBI lineage: Eukaryota > Metazoa > Chordata > Amphibia > Anura > Dendrobatidae > Dendrobates > Dendrobates tinctorius. The sequence goes on from NW_027361714.1 coordinate 36,636,358, forward strand.
AAGCTCGTCCACAGAGCACAGTCATACGAGCACTCCATCTGCAGCTGCCACTGTTGCACACGATGTGTCCCCCTATCGAGCAGCTAGTGGAAAGCTTCAGCAGGCTGTGTTGCAGATGATGTGTTTGGGCGACAGACACACCGCCGAGGTGCTGGCCGAGTACTTGAAGCGACAAACTGAGTCATGGCTGGGCAGTGTACATCTTGAGGCAGGCAAGGTAGTTAGTGATAACGGCCGTAATTTTGTGGCAGCCATAGCCCTTTCAAAACTCAGCCACATACCTTGCTTGGCTCACACCTTGAACCTGGTGGTGCAGTGCTTCCTCAAAAATTATCCAGAGTTAACAGCCCTGCTCCAGAAGGTGCGAAGACTGTGCGCGCACATCCGCCGGTCGCCTGTACACTCCGTTCGTATGCAGAAGCTGCAGCGATTGCTCCACCTTCCCAACCACCGCCTCATTATCGACATTGCAACAAGGTGGAACTCCACCCTGCACATGGTGGAGCGGCTGTGCGAGCAGAGGCAGGCCATAATGCATTTGTGGGAGGATACACGGCCAGGCACTTTGAGAGCAGACATGGAGTTGACAGGTGTGCAGTGGTCGAAGCTGAAAGACCTTTGTAAAGTCCTTCAGTGTTTTGAGGAATGCACACGGCTGGTAAGCGCAGACGACGCCATCCTAAGCATGAGCATCCCACTTATGCGTCTGCTCATGCAAACTTTGACGCACCTTAAGGAGCAGGCGTCTGCAGCCAATGTTGATGAGGAGGAAGAGGAGGAGGGAATCCTTGATGACATTCAGCCATTGTCTGCTCAGGGACCTCTCCTGGACGAGGTGGAGGAAGAAGAGGAGGAGGAGGATGATGATGGGGATGATTACTTAGGGGAGGAGGATGCATCTCGTGGGGCAAGTGAAAATGTTGGCGTGGCAAGGTCTGGTACAGGGTTTGTGCGTGACTGGAGGGATGTGGATTTGCCAGAAAGTGCTCCTCCACCCAGCACTCGCAGTGCATCATTGACACCGGGAACATTGGCCCACATGTCAGATTATGCCTTGCGGATCCTAAAAAGGGACCCCCGCATTGCCAAAATGATGAACGATGACGACTACTGGTTGGCCAGCATCCTGGATCCACGCTATAAAGGCAAATTACAAAACATCATGCCACAGGAGAACCTTGACCTAATATTGGCTAATAAACAAGCAACTCTGGTAAATCGGTTGCTTGAGGCATTCCCAGCACACAGCAGCGGTGATGGTTCTCACACGAGCCGTACGGGCCGGGGGCAGCTTGGCAGAGGTGTTCGTGGTGCACACAGCAGAAGTGGCATTGGAGATAGGGGTTTCATGACAATGTTGTGGACTGATTTTTCAAATACCGCTCACACAACTGGTAATACTGCATCGATGGAAAGTGACAGGAGACAGCAGTTGTCAACTATGGTTACAAACTACTTTTCCTCCCATATCGATGTTCTCCCACACAGGTCATTCCCCTTTGACTATTGGGCCGCTAAACTGGACACCTGGGCTGAATTGGCCCAATATGCCTTACAGGAGCTCGCTTGCCCAGCTGCAAGTGTGCTATCGGAAAGAGTCTTCAGTGCAGCTGGATCAATCCTGACAGAAAAAAGGACCCGTCTATCAACCCAAAATGTGGATGATCTAACCTTCATTAAAATGAACCACGCATGGGTTTCCAAGGATTTTGTCCCACCTTCCCCTGATGACACATAGGGTGACAGAAAAATGGCTTGCTTTGGTCCACCTCTTCCTGGTACTTCACCCATTTCGCCTTTTGCATCAGCTGAATGTCCAACATCAACATATGCCACTTTCTAAAACTCCCTAACTGTGCTGCCTCCCCTCCATGGCCGGGGTCACCACCTACCGCACGACACAGTGCGAGTGCCGTTGCCCTGGACAGGTGGGTAGGCCGACTCTTGGGCGTGGGCACTGGCACAGGATCCCTCATAGTGCAATCAAGTGTCTCTGACGGTGGTGGTGCACACCCGCCGTCAGACACACCGCTGTACTATGAGGGGCCCAGTGCCAGTACCGACGCCCACGAGTGGGCCCCCCTTGCTTGGGCAGGGCCCCAGCATTTGCAATCTTTACCTCTCCCTGCTCCTCCGCTGTGAAATCTGGGCCGTCAAATCCATACTGTGCCTGACACCGTCTGAGCCTGCCTCCTGAGACATATATTTTGAATGTGTACGCTATCCATACATGTTATCCAGGGATACGGTACCCTTTCTAACCTTTGTGCAATCACGTGCAATCCATACTGGGCCTAACACCGTCTGAGCCTGCCTCATGCTGTATAGACATATATTTTGAATGTGTACGCTATCCATACATGTTATCCGGTGATACGGTACCCTTTCTAACCTTTGTGCAATCACGTGCAATCCATACTGGGCCTAACACCGTCTGAGCCTGCCTCATGCTGTATAGACATATATTTTGAATGTGTACGCTATCCATACATGTTATCCGGTGATACGGTACCCTTTCTAACCTTTGTGCAATCACGTGCAATCCATACTGGGCCTAACACCGTCTGAGCCTGCCTCATGCTGTATAGACATATATTTTGAATGTGTACGCTATCCATACATGTTATCCGGGGATACGGTACCCTTTCTAACCTTTGTGCAATCACGTGCAATCCATACTGGGCCTAACACCGTCTGAGCCTGCCTCCTGAGACATATATTTTGAATGTGTACGCTATCCATACATGTTATCCAGGGATACGGTACCCTTTCTAACCTTTGTGCAATCACGTGCAATCCATACTGGGCCTAACACCGTCTGAGCCTGCCTCCTGAGACATATATTTTGAATGTGTACGCTATCCATACATGTTATCTGGGGATACGGTACCCTTTCTAACCTTTGTGCAATCACGTGCAATCCATACTGGGCCTAACACCGTCTGAGCCTGCCTCATGCTGTATAGACATATATTTTGAATGTGTACGCTATCCATACATGTTATCCGGGGATACGGTACCCTTTCTAACCTTTGTGCAATCACGTGCAATCCATACTGGGCCTAACACCGTCTGAGCCTGCCTCATGCTGTATAGACATATATTTTGAATGTGTACGCCATCCATACATGTTATCCGGGGATACGGTACCCTTTCTAACCTTTGTGCAATCACGTGCAATCCATACTGGGCCTAACACCGTCTGAGCCTGCCTCATGCTGTATAGACATATATTTTGAATGTGTACGCTATCCATACATGTTATCCGGGGATACGGTACCCTTTCTAACCTTTGTGCAATCACGTGCAATCCATACAGGGCCTAACACCGTCTGAGCCTGCCTCCTGAGACATATATTTTGAATGTGTACGCTATCCATACATGTTATCCAGGGATACGGTACCCTTTCTAACCTTTGTGCAATCACGTGCAATCCATACTGGGCCTAACACCGTCTGAGCCTGCCTCATGCTGTATAGACATATATTTTGAATGTGTACGCTATCCATACATGTTATCCGGTGATACGGTACCCTTTCTAACCTTTGTGCAATCACGTGCAATCCATACTGGGCCTAACACCGTCTGAGCCTGCCTCATGCTGTATAGACATATATTTTGAATGTGTACGCTATCCATACATGTTATCCGGGGATACGGTACCCTTTCTAACCTTTGTACAATCACGTGCAATCCATACTGGGCCTAACACCGTCTGAGCCTGCCTCCTGAGAAATATATTTTGAATGTGTACGCTATCCATACATGTTATCTGGGGATACGGTACCCTTTCTCACCTTTGTGCAATCACGTGTAATCCATACTGGGCGTGAGAACGGCTGGCGAGCTGTTAAGCAAGCTACAGCACCTGTCCAGACAAGTACAGGGATTCCCTAGCGAGGAGACTTATTTGATTGTTTTCAATGTTGGGACAGCAATTTTTGGGGAGCACTATACTCTGGAGAATGATAGATGGGGCCCACCATACACTGGAACATTCCAAAGGTGGACATCAGACACTGGAGCAGCATTTACAGGGCCCATTATACACTAGAGCATTAGAAATGGGGCCCATTATGTTTGGAGCATTATTTGGGCCCATAAGACAGTGGAGCTTCATCCATGGGGACCAACATATACTGTAGCATTATGTGGAGCTCATCATATACTGTTTCAAACATTATATGGGACCAATGATTCTGTATGGAGAAATAGATGGGCCTCGTCATGAGATGTAAAAAGTGAGGTATTTTTCATTGGACTATACCGCTATTTCTCTGCCGTATCGGAGCATGATGAGTTGTGGTATGTGTTAAAGGGGCGCTCTTTCGCCCAGGGCACATGAAAACCTGGAGCCAGCCCTCCCCCCCCACAGTTTGTAGCCAAATAACCCCCATTTTTCAGTGCGTAACTTGTATTATGAAGTTAATTAAGGTTGACAAGCTTAAGAAAGAAGAATTGATGCTTTTGGCATTCAAATGGGCACTGTAGGTGTGTTTCCTGTCCTCATCTCACTGCCGACTTTTATTCCCCATTGACTTACATTGGGTTTCGTGTTTCGGGACGACCCCGACTTTTCCCTATAATCGATCTTGCTCGACCCGACTTTTGGAAAAGTCGGGTTTCACGAAACGAAACGCGACCCTAAAAAACCAAAAGTCAACTCTAGTTTTAACCCCTTTACTCCCAAGGGTGGTTTGCATGTTAATTTCCGGGCCAATTTTTACTATTCTGACCACTGTCCCTTTATGAGGTAATAACTCTGGAACGCTTCCATGGATCCAGGTGATTCTGACAAAGTTTTCTCATGACATATTGTACTTCATGATAGTCATAAAATTTCATTCATATAACTTGCGTTTATTTGTGAAAAAAATGGAAATTTGGAGAAAATTTTAAAAATTTTGCAATTTTCCAACTTTGAATTTTTATGCTCTTAAATCACAGAGATATGGCACTCAAAAAACTTAAGAAATAACATTCCCCACATGTTTCCTTTACATCAGCACAATTTGGGAACCAACTTTTTTTTTGTTAGGAAGTTATAAGGGTTAAAAGATGACCAGCGATTTCGCATTTTTACAACACCATTTTATTTTTACAGACCACATCACATTTGAAGTCACTTTGAGGGGTCTATATGTTAGAAAATATCCAAAAAGTAACACCATTATAAAAACTGCACCCCTCAAGGTGCTCAAAACCACATTCAAGAAGTTTATTAACCCTTTAGGTGCGTCACAGGAATTTTTTGAATGTTTAAAAAAAAATGAACATTTAACTTTTTTTCACAAAAAAAATTACTTCAGGTTCAATTTTTTTATTTTACCAAGGGTATCAGGAGAAATTGGACTGGAAAAGTTATTGTGCAATTTGTCCTGAGTAAGCTGATACCTGATATGTGGGGGGGAACCACTGTTTGGGCGCATGGCAGAGCTCGGAAGGGAAGGAGCGCCGTTTGACTTTTTCACTGCAAAATTGGCTGGAATTCAGATTGGATGCCATGCCACGTTTGGAGAGCTCCTGATGTGCCTAAACAGTGGAAACCCCCCACAATGACCCCATTTTGGAAACTAGACACCCCAAGGAACTTATCTAGATATGTGGTGAGCACTTTGAACCCCCAAGGGCTTCACAGAAGTTTACAACGTACAGCCGTACAATTAAAAAAATCATATTTTTTCCACAAAAGTGATCTTTCACCCCCAATTTTTATTTTCCCAAGAGTAACAGGACCCCAAAGGCTATTGTGCAATTTTTTCTAAGTACGCTGATACCCCATATATTGGGGTTAACCACTACTTGGGCACATGGTAGAGCTCGGAAGGGAAGGAGCGCCGTTTGACTTTTTCACTGCAAAATTGGCTGGAATTCAGATTGGACACCATGCCACGTTTGGAGAGCTCCTGACGTGCCTAAACAGTGGAAACCCCCCACAAGTGACCCCATTTTGGAAACTAGACCCCCCAAGGAACTTATCTAGCTATGTGGTGAGCACTTTGAACCCCCAAGGGCTTCACAGAAGTTTATAACGTACAGCCATACAATTAAGAAAATCATATTTTTTTCCACAAAAATGATCTTTCACCCCCAATTTTTATTTTCCCAAGAGTAACAGGACCCCAAAGGTTATTGTGCAATTTTTCCTGAGTACGCTGATTCCCCATATATGGGGGTAAACCACTATTTGGGCACATGGCAGAGCTCGGAAGGGAAGCAGCGCCATTTAACTTTTTTGGCTGGAATTGAGATCGGACGCCATGTCGCGTTTGGAAAGCCCCTGATGTACCAAAACAGTGGAAACCCCCCAATTCTAACTCCAACCCTAACCCTAACCCTAGCCCTAACCCTAGCTCTGACCCTAGCCCTAATGCGAAAATGGAAATAAATACACTTTTTTTTAATTTTATTATTTTTCCCTAACTAAGGGGGTGATAACGGGGGGTTTAATTTACTATATATGGAGGGTTTTTATTTTTGGCAGCTGTCATACGCTAAAAGACGCTTTCTATTGTAAAAATCGTTTTTGCCATCACTCCATTTAGAAAGCTATAATTTTTCCATATTTTGACCCACTGAGTCATGTGAGGTCTTATTTTTTGTGGGACGAGTTGGTGTTTTTATTGGTACCATTTTCGGGCACGTGACTTTTTTTATCGCTTTTTATTTCGATTTTTGGGACACAGAATGAACAAAAACCAGCATTTCATGAATTTCTTTTGGGGGGTGCGTTTACACCGTTCCGCGTGCGCTAAAATTGATGAAGCGGTTTTATTCTTCGGGTCAGTACGGTTATACTGACACCTCATTTATGTCTTTTTTATGTTTTGGTGGTTTTATGCAATGAAAACAATTTTATATAAAAAATGATTATTTTTGCATCACTTTATTCTGCGAGCTATAACTTTTTTATTTTTTCGCTGATGACACTGTGTGGTGGCTCATTTTTTGTGGGACAAGATGACATTTTCAGCGGTACCATGGATATTTATATGCATCTTTTTGATCGTGCGTTATTGCACTTTTTGTTCGGCGGTATGATAATAAATCATTATTCTTTGCTTCGTTTTTTATTTTTTAGGGGGTTCGCTAAAGGGGTTAACTAATGGGACAGTTGTATAGGGAGGGTCATTACGGACGTGGCAATACCAAATATGTGTACTTTTATTGTTTTTTTGCTTTTTGATTTTCAAAAAATGAATTAATCAGGGAATATTTTTTTTTATTTATTTAGCGATTTTTAAAAAATTATTTTTATACTTTTTTTTACTTTATTATAATGTCCCATGGGGGAAATCACTGTCCTGTGACAGATCGCTGATCTGTCATATCACAGATTTCTGTGACAGATCAGCAATCTGTCACAGGCACTGCTGCAGGCTTCCTCATGCCTGCGCTCTGCGTGCAGGGAGGAAGCCAGCTCCCTGCAGGCCCCCGAAGGTCCCCGTCGCCATATTGGATCTGGGAACCTGCAAGAAAGGTGACCCCCGCAGCGGCGCTGCGCATCACGCTGCTGTGGGGGTCGCAGGGAAGCACGGAGGGAGCCCCCTCCCTGCTGATGCTTCCTTTAACCCCCGGTACAGCGCGATCATGTTTGATCGTGGTGTGCCAGGGGTTAACATGTCAGGGCGGTCCGTGACCACCCCTGACACATTGTACCGGGTGTCAGCTGTGATAATCAGCTGACACCCGGCTGCAATCAGCTGCGCTCCCCCGTGAGCGCAGCTGATTGCATTAGACATACTATTCCGTCCTTGGGACTTAGGTCCCAGGTCACATGGAAGGAATAGTACGTCTAATGTAGGAAAGGGGTTAATTTTTGGCTTTTGCCAATTTATTTCCTTTACTTCCTTGGTTCCCCCTGGGTGGGTCACCCTGGATAATAGGTCCTAGTGTGACCTTTGGCCTATGAACCTTGGTGTCTGTTTCGGGGTCCCCTGCTTGGCTCAGTCCTGTTTCTTTTGCTTCTCCTTTTATATCTAGGTGGGTGTCCTCTCTTCAAACTGATCCCTGCCGTGGTTTCTTCACCTTTCTTCATTCCTTTCTCTTCTTTCTTCTCCCCTTTTTTTACCCTCTTTCTTTGCCGCTGGTCCCTTATTCCGTGTCCTCGATCAACTGATAATGAAAGTTTTTTCTATCAGATATCATTTTTTGGTGGTGTCAAATCGGATGAAGGTCTGGTGGAGCCGCGGGTTAGTGGTGTCATCAGTGTATATTGGAGTGTGGGCTCTCTAATATGAGTTCAAACCCCCCCAATGTTCTTTTATCTAGATGATTTAACCATGGTGCTGAAGCTTTAAAGTAACCTTAGATGATGACTGCAGAAGCTGAAAGCAGCTAGAATTGGAAATTATGTTCCTAATTCTATCGTTTAGCCGCTGAAGCATGGGTTCTATGCTGCTATCATTTTTGTTGAATTGCACATCGATTTACACAATTTTATATTTTTTATATATGTTAATATTGGTTTTAGCATTTCATATTATATAAATATCTTTATTCATAGTTTTATAATAATATTTTCATCAGGATGATAATTTGTAGGGTTTTTAGTTTAATGTGGGCGTTCCCAAAGGAACTGACATCATTCTGATGTCATCTGTGTAATGTATATAATGGTTTCTTGTGAACTGACTGTAGCATTGTTGCCCTGATGAAGTGGCCAGGTAGCCATGAAACGCGTTGGCTTGAGTGTGAATAAAGGTTTGCTTGCATCTTCGGTTGGTTCCTTGTGGTCCAGCGCGGATATACCCCGGCTTTTCTCTTCATCTACTGTATGTATCTTCAAACGATGCCGTCCTCTTCTTTCCTTCCTGTCGTGGCTCCTGCACAGGTGCACTGCTCTGCCCTGTTGAGGGCAGAGCAGAAGTCCTGCAGTGCGCAGGCGCCGGGAGAGGTCCGATACCTGTGCACTGCAGTGTTCTTCTCTGCCCTCAACAGTGCAGAGCAGTGCGCCTGCGCCGGAGCCACGACAGGAAGGAAAGAAGAGGACGGCATCATATGAAGATGGGAGGCGCCGGACCGCATCACCCATCGGACCAAGACCAGACTGCCCCCTGGTGAGTATAATCTTATCTTTCAGGTTACATCGGGGGCTTATCTACAGCATTACAGAATGCTGTAGATAAGCCCCTGATGTCGGTAGCCACAGCTCGTAGTTGAAAAAAAGGGTGACAGATTCCCTTTAAGAGTTCTTCTTCTCATACAGAAAGCCATCCTCCATTCTGCAGTAAACTACATATAATCATCCATCTCTGTCCACAAGAACTTCCACCTTGATCTATTACTGCTCTCCCCTAATTAAAACTTCACAGGCACAGCTCTAAAAATTTCTCCTGAACTGCTCCAATACTCTGAAAAATATTAATGGTTTTCCTTTGAACATAATACATTGTGTGTTATCCTTACAAAAACAACTTCATTTACTCACATCAATAAAGTATAGTTTCCCAAGTAAACTCTACACCAAGTCTTATCAGCAGGCCATGAAAATAATATTTCTGGAGAAGAAAACTTGGCAGTGTTCAACTTTACAATGATTATAAAGGAATAATTTTGTAAAACTATTCTTTTGAAATGCTACAATATCTTTCTCATTTGGATGTTTTGATAAACTTTTATCCTTGTTTTCGTATATATGTATTGTAGAATGGAAATCCAGGCGTTGAAAGCTTTTAATGTGATGCCTTTGAGTAAGCCCTGGCAAGTCTTTGTACCCAAACAATTTCACAAAAGTTAATTTGTTCTAGAGTCCATATGAACAAAAGTAACTCTCTTTACACAAGATCTTGCTGCCTCTTCACACATACAAATGCCCCCTCTTGTGTTTTGTTAACTTGACAATATCTCACGACAAGCATATTAAGAACCAAAATAGCTCAAACTCTACTTATTTTGTCAAATCTACTACTGAAATTTCTAATTCAAACCGGGAAATACAAACAAAGCCTGGAGACAGCTTGTTCTCTCACTCTAAATTCATTCCATGTTGCTATAGCAGTACCACTGAGAAAATGGCAATGTTTCTCCTTTCAGGCTTGCTCCACCTCAATGGGCCTTTTGTCAGCTGCTGAATTGTAGCATTATAATTTAAATACAGGGGATTTAATAGTGGATTATTATGACACCTCAACGCATTCTTGCTGTTTCTGTTGGTAACTCGTTCAAGGAAAAATTAGGAAAATTAAGTTTGGCTTCGTTTAAAAATGTCAGGGGAACTTTTTGCATGCTTTACGCATTCTAAAAAGCACAACGATTTGCTTTGTTGAAGAAAGGTTGTACAGACCGTTATCATGAATGAAAACTTTTGCAATTATACATTTGGAATTTATATGCTGTATTTTGCCATACAGTCACTCTCTATAATATTAAAGAGTAGATTCATTTATTCAACCTTATAAAACAATTTAAAACTTTATGCATTTATGAATGAACTTATATGATCGCTGTATAAACCATCATTAGTTTCTAAAAAATAAATAAATAACAGTGCTTAAGACATAGTATTGCTCTGTATTCCTTTACAAAAATGCTAAATTATTCTACAATTCAAACAACCATGATAGTACATTGTCATTTAATGTAGGTTGCACATTCATAACAAGGGATGAGCGGACCGGTGGATGCTTGGGTTTTGCCGAACTAGAGTAAGAGGTTCACTTCGTTATACAAACTTGACTTCAAGCTTCAACCCAAATCCAATTCAAGTCAATGGGGACCTGAACTTCGGTGCTTCAAAATGGTTGTAACATGGTCATATTAAGGGCTAAGGGGTTACAAAAGGAAGCTAAATGGGGGTAAGAGCAGGACAAGCGCCCTGCAAACACATTTGGATCGTGAAATGACTTAAAATAAAAGAATAAATAAAAGGAAAATTATAATCTTGAACCAGGAGGAGGAGGTTCAAGTGGAGGATGAGGTTGCGGAGAAGGAGGAGGTGGCCATGTAGGTGGAAGAGGCGTTGGAAGAGGAGGGGGCAGTCAATACAGTTTTTTGTGTTTGTTTTTTTTCTATTGATTTTTTGGCAGGTATTCTGAAAACAGGCAGTGTGATAATTTGCTGGTTACTCTCTCTCTACACAGCCCATGTAATACTTTAAGGTGAAAGCAATGAGGAGAGCATCAAATAGGGAACGGGCCGTGCTGCTGGTGGTGGTGGTGTAGCTGCTACAGTGGTCGATCTGTGCTTAATATGCGCCAAAATGCATCTTTTTTGGGTGCATGCAGGTGACACTACGTTCTGTGTAATTTCATAGGGCTGAGTAACGGTGGCTAAATGGTAAAGTCAGAACAAGTGGTTTTAGATTGCTTGGCTGAAAGTGCCTTCAGTTTCTTGTCTTTGTGCAGAGATTGCACCTGCAGCCCATGGGCATCTGTCTTCCATCTCATCCCCTTGCAAATCAGTCAAGCAGCCTGAGCCCCAAGGCATGCATCAGTCACTTCTGCTTTTAAATGACCTCTGCTGGCTGTGGTTCTGAGGGCCTTCCATCTGGCCCTGCCTGACAAGTGGAAGAAATTGAGTGCACAGATGCCCAACTTATTCTGTTTGAGAAAGATAATGTCGGAGGAGTATTGCAAACAGTCAGAGACAGAAAAATGACAAAAAATGATAAAATTATCTTTATTATCTATAAATTTTACACTGCATTCAATAAACAGCTGCACCATAAAAAATAAAATAAATAACACATAAAAAGTCCCACAGATAGCAAAAATAATGGAAAGGGAGTAAGAATATAAATTACTTATATAATCCAGATAATAACTTTACCACGGCAGATTAATTCTAAAGAAAGTATATATAAATGGAGTATTAAGTATATATACAGATATATAAAACAATGTGAAAGTGCACAGTGCTAAATAATTAAGGAGCACTTCTGAAACGTGCGTCGGGGCGCATGCTGCACCATTTTTCCCTGGCCCTGCTATTCAGGTAACATACTAATGCCTGCTTAATATTGGAACAATCTCTTTAAGTCAGACAGTATGGATATTTATGCTGCTATGTAAATATATGGGAGTCTTTGATATTTTTCCCCATGGCTTTTATCCTCCGGTATATGGGAGCCCCTATCTATCTATCTATCTATCTATCTATCTAAAGTTAATTTTATATTTGTGCTAAATTAGTACCCGGATATTAAATAAAATCACATAAAAATGTGTAATGAAGGAACGCACATACGTAAAAATAGCCCAGATAATAAATAATGCTTGGCGATAACTGATATATACATCCAGTGGCCACTAGAAATGAATGAATAGAGGTACATAAAACATTTAAAAGAAGGATATATATATATATATATATATATATATATATGCAGTAGAGTACCTTAATATTAGCGTGACAGTATGATGAAAAAAATCTTTCCCGAAAAGGTCCTATGGGAAGACACTGATTCAGGCAGATATCGAAGTTTCCATGCGGATCACAGTGTAGATTATCCTTTGCTTCCAGGGAGGGAGTTTTGTCTCAATTATCAGACGCTGTCCCGGGAGGTGACAGATGTCCTACCTGCCATGTGCCAACCACCACTGAAGAGCGGTAACGGCGCCACATGCAACCTGTTGCCAGCAAGGTGCAGAAGACCTGCAGGACCTTGCGTGACGTCAGGGTTCATATATATGAAATATTCTGTTTTGTTATAACTCATTTATTACTTTTTGCACTTTGAATTTTACTAAATGCTTGAGAAGTGGATTGATATATATGAGAGTTTAAGAAATATTTTTTGATACATCTTTTAATATTTTATATCCCCATCTTTTTGCATATTGCACTTTTTTGATTATTTATACATATGTGATATTATTTTTTCGTTATTAAGCACTGTGACTTTCACATTGTTTTATATATTTGTATATATGCTTAATACTCCATTTATGTATATCCTGTCTTTGGAATTAATCTGCCGTGGTATACTTATTATCTGGATTATATAAGTAATTTATATTCTTACTCCCTTTCCATTATTTTTGCTATCTGTGGGCATTTTTATGTGTTATTTATTTTATTTTTTATGGTGCAGCTGTTTATTGCATGCAGTGTAAAATGTATTGATAATAAATTATTATCAAATTTATTGATAATAAATTATTTATCAAATTTTTTAATTTTTCTGTCCCTATTATATTTTTTTAAATTATTCTAAGTTTTACCTGACTGACCTGTACCTCTTTTTTTATTTTTTTTTTATCTTCAGGAACTTGTATGTTCTCACTGTGTTTGCGTGGGTTTCCTCCCATTCTCCAAAGACATTCTGATAGGGAGTTTAGATTGTGAGCCCCAATAGGGACAGCGATGACCATGTCTATAAAGTGCTGTGAAAAATGATGGCATTATATAAGAAAGGTATAATAAATAAATAAATAAAGGGTGCACAAGTATTAGACCATGATCAGTATGTGGTCAGTATTTTACATCAGTATTTGTAAGCCAAAATCAGGAGTGGGACCAATCACAGGAAAATTATAATAGAAGCACGTCACTACTTCTACATTTTTGACCCACTTCTGGTTTTGGATTACAAATACTGATGTAAAATATCGAACAAATACTGGACGTGTGAACGTGGCTTTCGTTTAAGTATACGCATATTTATGCACTTACATTATTTTTGTCCTTTATTTTTTTTTCCACCAAAAAAGATTTAATTTTTTTTCAATTGAATTGATGCACGGATCCAACGAGCTATTTAGTTTGCAAAACATATATATTACAGAACAGAAATACATATACAATAAGGTAACATCAAGCTTTGATTAATACATAATTCTGAAAATGACAACTGTTCTTTGGTATATAATGTCCCTAGCTGTTCACAGATCAGCAGATTCTCTGTTCTTCCGAAATAAATGGCTCTATTCATTTATTCTTTACACACCTGTTTTTCAGTCACTTCCTTATTGTTTCTGCACAGCACAGAGCAAATACTGTAAAACCCATAGCAGGTGCAGTCAGTAACCACCATGGACAAGACCCAAGTGATACCTAAGCTAGTAATAAGAAAAGTGGAGAGCATGTATCCGCTATGCTTGGTTGATCTATTTCACCTCTAGTTTGTGGTTATTATTTATGAGGTTTATGAAATTTTTATCTTTCATTACCAAAAAAATAACACAATTATATCCAATAAATAAATGTAACAAAATAAAATGTGTGGTGAGCGCTGATACATTGTGGATTGTTTACAAGTTTACAAAGAAATACACATTTCCAAAGTTCATCAAGTTCACAGAGCTATAATCTTTATAATCTTTTACGCTGGGTTCGCACTAGACTGATCCATAGGGAGTCTATTCATTTCTATGGTACAAAGAAATTAGTAGTGTGAAGTGACATTATGTCCATGTCAATTAGCAGAATGCGGATATGTGAACAGTGCTGTATAAGGAATAAATGTTTGAAAATGATAAAAAATATTTCATAAACTAAGTTAGTGCTACTAAAGTAATGGAGTTTCTCTACAAAAAAAAAACTGTCCTTACAGGTGGTTCTTCGGATAGGAGTCAGAATGTAGAATCCCACTTAAAGTGAACCTGTCACTAGGTTTAGCCGATAAGGTAAGGCAACCATATGTCAGCCCTCATATATAGTATTCCATAATGCTGTATATCTACCCCCAACCGACTTGCAAGACAAGAAAACACCTTTTATTATACTCACCTGCAGGGCGGTCCCGTCCGAGAGGTGTTGCTGGTCTTCATTCGGAGCCTCCATTCTTCTTGCAATGCAGTCCTCCTTCCTGTTTCGTGTGGATGACAAGTCCCTACGTCATCCACACAGTCTTCCCAGCATAGCGCGCCTGCGCAGGAATACTTCTCTACCCTGACAAGGGCACTGAAGACTCGTCCTTAGAGAATGCTGGCTGTTTGACATGACAAAACCTTCAAGGTGTAACACCCGAGCACAGGCCACTCTTCCATTTTTGAAGACCAAAATGCAAAAGGGTCCAAACCCCCATTGATGGCATTGATATTGAGCTCCAGATACTCCTGCACCATCCTCTCTACTTGTTCACAACACGTCAGACTTCTATTCTTTTCTGCTGGTGCACATGCTGGTCTCAAAAATGTGTGAAACGATTCACAGAAATTGCTTATGCCACTTACACTGCTGCTGCTGTTAATTTTTTTGCGAGGTCGCCTTGACGTTTCCGGGGTTGGATGTCTAATACTGGGATGCACACGGGATGCACACTGTGTGCCTCACTGCTGTCTTGGGAAAATCACTCTTAAGACTGTCTACAAGCATGTTTCAATACTCCAGCATGCGTGCATCCCTTTCCAGGGGGAAGCATCTGGCTAAATTTACTTTTGTACCATGGTGTAACAATTATGTGGGTACTATGGAACCTGATTGCATGGGATAAAATGAACCTGAGACCAAAGATGAGGCTAGCACGTTTATTCTGTATTTAACAAAGTAAGAAGTGGAAACAAAACTGAGATCTTCCTGCAATTGTAATGAAGTGCACAGCACAATATAGAAATGTTCAACATACTGAATAGCGGGGAGCGACCGCTAATATGAACCAGTCCAGCAGTAATATGATACAGGAGTGCACACGACACTTAAACATGGAAGTCCAGCAATAATATGATTGAGAATGCACACAGCACTTAAACATGGTAGTCCAGCAATACATAGGTGGAGCGTTAGCAGGAGAAAGTCTCTAAATATACCTTTTGAACTGAAAAGTCCGCTCAAGTCCAGCACCGCAGAACAACAGACACAGTCCAGGAAGACATAATGGTGTCAAAATTTCTTACTGACCACAGCAGTTCCAGAGGCAAGTAGCTCCACATTAGAAGTCCAGACTATAGGTAATCCCGGTCAGGATCAAGGAGCAGCACAGAGGACTGAAAGCAGCAGAATGTGGAGAGGTAGAGCATCGAGTAATAAGCAGCATCAGCTGCAGCAAGGAGTCCAGAAGAAGCAGGCAGAAGCTCAGAAGCCAACAGCAACAAAATACTCAGGCAAGGAGGATCTCCTGACCCAGACTAAAATAGCAGGAAAGACTAAAAGTTCAAGGGCAGAGCGAAGTACCAGACTCCATATTGGACAAGGGCAAAACAGGCTCCAAGGAACATCCGGAACCCTTACACATGGATCTAATAGAGTGGCAACCCAGTAGTCAGCACTATTTCTAATCCTAAGAATAGTGGCATCTTGTTGAAGATAGTGCAGCAAAAAGTCACTCATTTGTTGGGCACTTCCATGAGATCTAAGTCCATAGTGTGCGGGGGCGGGGTAAGACTCAAAGTTGCTTCCTCCCACCACCCATGGACAACAAAGAGTGGATAATTATCCTCTTCATCTCCTGACTGTTGCATGTCCATCACCTTGTTCCCCTTTATTTGTTCCTCGACTCCTGCATCTTCACTATCAGTTTTTCTGGTACCATGAGCCTCCATTGATCGGTGTAAGCCACCCTCCCATGGCGCCCACCTGTGTGAAGACAGTCTGAAAATTTGAGATAATTTTATCCGTTCTGCATCCTCCTCTGCTTCCATCTCTTCCTCTGGGACCACTACCTCCCAGACTATTCAAAGTGTGCTCCAGCATATAGATGACCGAAATAATGCTGATGAAGGCATCATCAGCGTTAACTATCTTAGTAGCCATTTCAAAATTGTGCAAAAGGCTGCAGAGATCCTTTACCTATGCCCATTCGGCAGTCGTCATTTGCACCACTTCCGGACTACACTGGCCCAGGCTATACAAAAGACATACTGCAACGGGGCTCGTCACTGCTGCCACAGCCGCTGCAACATATGCAGAGTGGAATTCCACTGTGTCAGAACATCGCTAATCAAACAGTTAACGGATACCCTGAAAGACCTCAATTGCGATGCAAGTCGATGACTTGCGGGGTGCGATTGACGGAAGTGAGCACATAGCAATCGTGCTTTCTGCAGCAGCGCATCAGGCCAGAATAGTGGTGGAGAAATTCCTGTACCACCAGGTTAAGGACGTGAGCCATGCAAGCCAAGTGAGTGAGGTTGCCCCGGCATAGGGCTGCCACCAGGTTTGCACCATTATCACACATGACCTTCCTTGGCTTCTGGTTTAGTGTTGACAGCCTTTGCTCTAACTCAGCCTGGATGCCTGTCCACAACTATTGAACTGTGTGACTGCGACCTCCAAGGCATATTAATTTAAACACTGCCTGATTGCAGTGAGCCATGGCTGCACAGTAGGGAGGTGGTGGAGATTCTATCTACACTCTTGGAATGCTTGTCTGATGTGGTTGAGAGCACAGGTTGGGGTCCTAGAGGAGGTGGAGGAGGCAGAATCAGTTGAGGAAGTGTTAGACACAGAGGTTTGTCCCACATGCTTTGTGGATTCAAAGACTTGTGGAGCAGCCCCTTAATTGCCTGCCCACAAAAGCCACCAGAGTCACCAAGTGCCCAGTCAGTGAGATGCAATGCCACTGCCCATGTTTGCTCATCTAGGTGTCAGTGGTGAAATTCACCCTGGTAGACATAGATTTTCTCAGGGAACGGGTGGTGTTGTTAGTGATATGCTGATGTAGTGCAGGCACAGCTTTCTTAGAGCTATAATGGTGAATGGGCAACTGGTACTGCGGGACTGCGTCGGCCATCAATTTTCTGAAACTGTCTGTATCCACTAGGTGGAGAGGCAGTAGTTCCATGGTCAACAGATTGGAGATGATGGAGTTCAAGCTCTTAGTTTTGGCATGTGTAGGAGGAAACATTATTTTACGTGGCCACAAATGTGGGACCGAGGGCTGGCTGCTGTGCTAAAAGAGAGTAGAGTACGAAGAACAGGACAAACTGCTGGACTGTGAATGAGGTGCAGTTGGAGATGTTATGTTGGATTGAGAAAGATGTGTTGCACTAGGAGACACAAAAGCAAATTAAACAGCAGACAAAAAGGCAGCAACACTTACCTGCCCAGATCTTGCAATAAATGCACTAAAGGGCACAGCCAGCCCACAAAACAAGATGTTAGCAACACAGGTGCAAAATACCAGATCAACAGCAACTCTCCACCTACCCATTCCTGGAGGGGGTGACTGCCCTGTATACAATTGCACAATAAAGGCCCGGATAGGGCGTTGTTCACACAAGGGTACTGCATAGTGTCTGGTTAACAGCCTATTAGTCATGCCCCTGCTTTTCGATTAGGCGGGCTGGCCAGCACACTCTCAATGCATCACAGTGTGAACATCCCTCATGTGAGACCAAACGTGTTTGGCCTTGGCTGCACCCCGAAAGATTTAGTGCAAAAAATACAAATATAGTGAGGTATTAGTTGATATTTTGACCAAAATACGCAAGCTCGTAACCTGTGCCAAGGGTCCCCACGTTTATGAATCCCAAAACTAAACTAATTAGCAAAGCCACTAAAGAAGACTGGAGAGGGGAGGTTCATTTCAGGTTAATAGTATCAGGTCATACCATTCACATGTTTTAAAAAGCACTTCAACTTATTGAAGTTATTTTTTTTTACATGTAAGAACACTGTGTTACTTTTCAAAAACCATACTTTTAAAAACCTCGGAACAATCTGTAAAGTCCAAGACTACATTAGTGTTGTTTTAAAAAAAGAAAAAAAAAGAGTTTTCCTTATTAATATTGACATAATGGAAACTTATTCGATCATTTTTTAAGTCATGACCCATGTTATGCATTTAGTTGCTTGAATTACAGCAAAACCAAATACAGAATGAGCCAATGTATTAAACTCTAGCTGAAGAACATATTTCAGATCTCTAAAACCACATCCATGTGGAAATGTTAGGACATCAGTTTGCTGGTTTCTCATATTCTTGTAGTTCCATAACATATAATTATTAAATCACAATATATCAAAGTAAGCATTTTTACTGTGTAATTCTATGTATTATAATATTTCAACACACTTACATAAATATAAGAAATACCAAATAAACCCTGTATAATTAAATGGTTCCTCCTTAACCAGGAGTTCAGTTATATAAGAATACCACAAAAGGTAACATGCTAGAATATTTTATATATATAGACTGATAAAAGTACACCTCAACTAGTGCCACTTGCAGATGTAGTTCAAACCTTGTAACCTGGCCTCCACCACATGTTGTTTAGAATATTGGTGTCTTTTTAGTGGCTTTTTTTTCCCCCTACCGGATTAGTGCTAAAACTGACTTCCCCAATTGAATGCACAGCTCTTGCCTGAGCATGTACACAGAGCAGGGTATGGATTCTATAGAAAGCATAGGCTTCATCGCCTATGCTTAGGATTGTATCTGTACTGCTGGTTGTGTGCGCGCTCAGGCAGGAGCTGTACACGTCTGTCTCCTGAGCTGCGCATCTTTTGAGAGTAGGTGGGGGTTGAGCAATCGGTAGGCGTCCCCAGGTCTTGACATCTGCCTGTAATCATTAGGGCAATGAAATGTCACAAAACCACATTTCAAAGGCATTATTTACCCTTTAAGTCATAATCGCATACATTATATGAATTTTAGATAATTGTATCCAAAATGTTAAAGTCCTCATTCCTTGTCTATCATATTAGAGGATGTTGTAAAGGAAATTATTAAGCTTTGTTCACATAAGTATTGTGGCTTTAGTTTACAGATAGAGTTTCATTAGGGACAGCACTGGTGTTGGTTGAATCTTCAAGACTTACAATCTTTTTGCTATCAAATATGATGGAATCTATTATGGAGATGTGAACAGAGTCCAACAACTAAATATTTTGACTTCTTTGAGAACTAAGAAAACTCTCAGTGGTTGTGTACTTTCCACCTACTTTGACACCCACAGAGATGAAAGAAGTTGAATGATAAAAAAATTAACATATTTAGGTGCCATTGAGTTTGGCACCTTGCATGTCCACAATGGAATGGAGAAAATGAAAAGGAAAAAAAATGTTTCTATGTACATTCCTGCTAGTATATAAAGGAATGTGAAAACACAGGGAGAACAAACCAAGAAGTCGTCATATAGATGTTAACAATGTTAAAGGTACATCGAAATGTGCGTCAGGGTGAGCGCATATCATAGCAAGTTACATTGACTCATGCCATAGGCTCATGTATATATCCTGTTGCATTTATTATATTTGGCACATATTGTGTACCTGTAGTTGCAATCTTCCTTACATTCAATCTACCATGTCCTACAGTTATTTTTCCACATAGGGATTTTTCACTGATACTATATATTGTACTATCCATTGGCTGGTACCTGCACTTTAGAATATTTATTACAACCATATCTGGATATAAATCTATCACAGCTGTCTTCCCATATAGGGAAGATATCGATAGGTTAGCACTTACACTTTAGTATATATTTCACAACATATGTGCATATAATTTTACTTGATGGATTTATATTTCAACTATATTTATTCATGTATACAACTATGGGTTAACTATATGATATTTATTCTTAGATTGGAGCCATCGTATTGCTTATTCTCTTTTGCATTTACATTTTGATATTTATTTGAGCATATATGTGTATGGTTATGCATTGTATAAACGTTATGCCTTTTTAAGCATTTTTTCATAGTAAGTTTTTCTCCTATTGTTTATACATATAGCTATTTTTCCTTTTATTTTCTTGAGCCTATTTGTAACATCCAAGGATTTTTATATACATCTTTTCATGGTATGCACCTCTTGCAGTTCTTTTGCATGTCCATTGCTGGCAATATTTATTATCTAATAAAATTTACTTTTTTAATGTCTTTATGACCACATCTCAGTTTGTTCTCACTGCATTTTCTATTTAAATATTTTCCAAGGGTCTTTCCTTTACACTTTGTCCAACACACATGGGTACATATGTTTTTTTTAGGATACATGTGATTAAGCATCCATTAATATAGTATCCTTTACGTTTATGAATATGTACAGTGCTGTGCAAATTAATTGGGACAAAGCATTTTTTTAAGTAAAATTGTAAGTTGGTTACCAGTCAGTGATTCAAACCAGTTTTAACTGCTTTGAACAGGTGTGAGTGCCTGTTCAAAGCAGTTAAAACTGGTTTGAATCGATGACTGGTAACCAACTTACGATTTTACTTAAAAAAATGCTTTATCCCAATTAATCTGCACAGCACTGTATATATATATATATATATATAAAAAAAAAAAAAACTTCCCTCATTCCCTCACACCTCCCCAATGGGGAATTTCTCATTCTCGGGTCCTCTACCAGAGGCCTGGGAGTTTGAGGGTTCTGCGCAGGATCTTAGTTGTTCCCGGCATTGCGTTTTTCTGGACAGAGAATTCAGATGTTGCTCCTGGGATCTGTTTTAGTCATTTTTCCATATTAGGGGTCACTGCTCCAAGTGCTTCTATCACCACTGGAATCATTATTGCTTTCACCTTCTTCAGTTCTCCTTTGAGGCCCTGGTATTTCTCCAGCTTCTCATATATTCCTTCTTTCTGATGTTGCTGTCACTTGGCACTGTCACATCTATTATCATTGCTGTCTTCTGGTCCCTGTCTACTATCACAATATCTGGTTGGTTAGCCAACACCTGCTTATCTGTCTGGATCTTGAGGGGGTCTCTCACCTGGACTTAGGGGGACACATCTGCTTATGCGGTGCAGATGTTCCTGTAGACAATTCCCACTACTTGGTTGTGGCGTTCGTTATACTCTGTTCCTGCTTGCATTTTGCATCCTGCCACTATGTGTTCGACTGTTTCTGAGGTTTCTTTGCATAGTCTGCACCTTGAGTCTTGTCTTTTGTTGTAGATTGCTGTTTCTATGGATCTGGTGCTTAGTCCTTGCTCTTTTGCTGCTATGATTAGTGCCTCTGTGCTGTCTCGGAGTCCAGCTTACTCCAGCCATTGGTAGGATTTCTCAATGTCAGCCACCTCCATTATCTGTCAATGGTACATCTCATGCAGCGGATTGTCTAGCCATGACGCTTCATGTTCCTGTTCTTCCTTCCAGATCTGTTGTTGTTGCAGCTGCCTTAGGCTTTCTCTCAGCAGCTCATCTTTTAGTGCCATTTTTCTGATGTTTTCCTGGATACTCCTTGTTTGTCCGTGATGATGACTTGGATGATTATCAAGCCTTGACCACCCTCCTTTCTGTTGGTATACAATCTTTGGGTGCTAGACTTAGAGTGGAGACTTCCATGCATTGTGACGAGCTTTCGTGTCTCTTCACATCTGAAGTTTCAATCTCTTCTTTTGGCCAGTACACTATGCCAGCAGGGTATCTGTTAACTGGCAAGACATATGTAATATGTATTGATGGTGCAGATTTTACTATTCCCATTGAGCTGGCTCTTCAGGACCTGTCTTACTCTTTGATGGTATTCAGATGTTGCTGCTTTCCTTGCCTCCTCATCATGGTTACCGTATCCCTGTGGGATGCCAAGGTACTTGCAGAATATCTGTACATCTGCTATGTTATCAGCTGGTAATTCCACTCCATCAGTCTTGACTACCTTGCCTCTCTTTATTACCAACCGGCTGCATTTCACCGGTCCAAAGGACATCCCTATGTCGTCGCTGTAGATCCTTGTCAGGTGGATCAGTGAATTGATGATTCGTTCGTTTTTCACATACAGCTTGATGTCATCCAAGACAGAGGTGGTGGCTGATGGTGCTTCCTGTTAGGCATCGAGTTTCCCCCACTGCACAGGGGGAATCTCAAGCCATGTCCTCTGCGATCTCCCATTCCTCTGCGGCCGCAGAGATTCCTATTCAGCAGAGACGTCGGTCCAGGCGGCATGCCCAGGCTAATGCTAGGCGTCTGGTTCCTCCTTCAGGCTGTGCTGTAACACCATGTTTGAGTCAGCAGCAAGCAGACGCTCCAGGGACTAAGTCCTGTATTCTGCCTACTGACAATGTCCGTGGGATGACCTCTCATTGGAGGTCGGAGGTCACATGCGCAGGTCCCGTTCCTGCTCTGATAGGTCCACTACTGGGAAGGTCCTGGAAGGACGCCGCTATAAAAGAGTCGCATGGCCGCTCGGCCATGCGCTAGTATAGACTCCGATGGCTAGTTGTGTGTGTGATGACGAATATATGAGACTGGTGACTGACTCATTATGAAACCCCTACCCTTGGTTGTGTATGTGTTAGGGTTTAGGGAGATAGAGTCAGCGCCAGTAGTGGCATAAGCTATGTGCCACAGAGCATCCTGCTCTCCACACGAGTGTTAGCACCAGATAGTGCCATTCAGCACAAGGCACCACTGTACCGCAAGAGCAGCAGTGTTCCTCGTAGCGGCGCTGTGCGCAAGTCAAGTGCTTACCTCCCTGCTCAGGGTGGTTAGTGGCGTCTGCCGAACTGGTGCAGTGCGTACGTGGTGCAATTAAATTATTCTGGCATCGCAGTTGCGATGTCGGACGCTAGTAGGACTAGAGGGACTCTAACCCTGTGTCCTTGGGGCAGAGACCTGTGTCTCTTGGCTAGTGTTCACCTTGCCGAGTCCTGTGAGGTTAACAGGCTCCGGCATTTACGTTGAGTGGTAGTGCGGCTCTGTAAGGTAACAGAGCCCACTTCCTTTCACACTGCGCCAGTGGTTACCCACCAGTGTTAGTTACTGATACTCCATATAGCGTCTGCCATTACTGAGCAGCAGTTTGTCATCTCTGCACGGTGGACCCCGGGCTGCGAATGCACCTTATTCCATCTTTATTATTTGGTGCGTTCCGCAAGTCCATAACACTTCCTCTCTTGAACTTGTATCCATAGCCAGAGTCTGTAATTATCTGACTGAGGGGGCTCAAGCCTATGCAGAACATCAATGGGGATCTTGGTATAGGCCTCATTTGATAGTCACTTGTGCTAGTTGTCTTGAGTTGACTTCCAATGTTTTTCTCAATAGCCCAATTCAGTTTCTGAGGAAGGTTCTTAATTTCCTGTTGACATTGTAAAGAGCCAAACATTCACAGATCCATGTGTGTGGCATTGAGGCATAGGCTTCCTTAAAGTCAATCCAGGATGTGCTGAGATTGGTCTGTCTGGATCTTGAGTCTTGAGCAACTGCTCTATCTAGAGTTGAGCGACTTTTGTTTTTTTAGGGTCGCGTTTCGTTTCGTGAAACCCGACTTTTCCCAAAGTCGGGTCGAGCAAGATCGTCCGATTATAGGGAAAAGTCGGGGTCGTCCCGAAACACGAAACCCAATGTAAGTCAATGGGGAATAAAAGTCGGCAGTGAGAGGAGGACAGGAAACTCACCTACAGTGCCCATTTGAATGCCAAAAGCATCAATTCTTCTTTCTTAAGCTTGTCAACCTTAATTAACTTCATAATACAAGTTACGCACTGAAAAATGGGGGTTATTTGACTACAAAGTGTGGGGGGGGAGGGCTGGCTCCAGGTTTTCATGTGCCCTGGGCGAAAGAGCGCCCCTTTAACACATACCACAACTCATCATGCTCCGATACGGCAGAGAAATAGCGGTATAGTACAATGAAAAATACCTCACTTTTTACATCTCATGACGAGGCCCATCTATTTCTCCATACAGAATCATTGGTCCCATATAATGTTTGAAACAGTATATGATGAGCTCCACATAATGCTACAGTATATGTTGGTCCCCATGGATGAAGATCCACTGTCTTATGGGCCCAAATAATGCTCCAAACATAATGGGCCCCATTTCTAATGCTCTAGTGTATAATGGGCCCTGTAAATGCTGCTCCAGTGTCTGATGTCCACCTTTGGAATGTTCCAGTGTATGGTGGGCCCCATCTATCATTCTCCAGAGTATAGTGCTCCCCAAAAATTGCTGTCCCAACATTGAAAACAATCAAATAAGTCTCCTCGCTAGGGAATCCCTGTACTTGTCTGGACAGGTGCTGTAGCTTGCTTAACAGCTCGCCAGCCGTTCTCACGCCCAGTATGGATTACACGTGATTGCACAAAGGTGAGAAAGGGTACCGTATCCCCAGATAACATGTATGGATAGCGTACACATTCAAAATATATGTCTCAGGAGGCAGGCTCAGACGGTGTTAGGCCCAGTATGGATTGCACGTGATTGCACAAAGGTTAGAAAGGGTACCGTATCCCCGGATAACATGTATGGATAGCGTACACATTCAAAATATATGTCTATACAGCATGAGGCAGGCTCAGACGGTGTTAGGCCCAGTATGGATTGCACGTGATTGCACAAAGGTTAGAAAGGGTACCGCATCCCTGGATAACATGTATGGATAGCGTACACATTCAAAATATATGTCTATACAGCATGAGGCAGGCTCAGACGGTGTTAGGCCCAGTATGGATTGCACGTGATTGCACAAAGGTTAGAAAGGGTACCGTATCCCTGGATAACATGTATGGATAGCGTACACATTCAAAATATATGTCTCAGGAGGCAGGCTCAGACGGTGTTAGGCCCAGTATGGATTGCACGTGATTGCACAAAGGTTAGAAAGGGTACCGTATCCCCGGATAACATGTATGGATAGCGTACACATTCAAAATATATGTCTATACAGCATTAGGCAGGCTCAGACGGTGTTAGGCCCAGTATGGATTGCACGTGATTGCACAAAGGTTAGAAAGGGTACTGTATCCCTGGATAACATGTATGGATAGCGTACACATTCAAAATATATGTCTATACAGCATGAGGCAGGCTCAGACGGTGTTAGGCCCAGTATGGATTGCACGTGATTGCACAAAGGTTAGAAAGGGTACCGTATCCCTGGATAACATGTATGGATAGCGTACACATTCAAAATATATGTCTCAGGAGGCAGGCTCAGACGGTGTTAGGCCCAGTATGGATTGCACGTGATTGCACAAAGGTTAGAAAGGGTACCGTATCCCCGGATAACATGTATGGATAGCGTACACATTCAAAATATATGTCTATACAGCATGAGGCAGGCTCAGACGGTGTTAGGCCCAGTATGGATTGCACGTGATTGCACAAAGGTTAGAAAGGGTACCCTATCCCTGGATAACATGTATGGATAGCGTACACATTCAAAATATATGTCTATACAGCATGAGGCAGGCTCAGACGGTGTTAGGCCCAGTATGGATTGCACGTGATTGCACAAAGGTTAGAAAGGGTACCGTATCCCCGGATAACATGTATGGATAGCGTACACATTCAAAATATATGTCTATACAGCATGAGGCAGGCTCAGACGGTGTTAGGCCCAGTATGGATTGCACGTGATTGCACAAAGGTTAGAAAGGGTACCGTATCCCTGGATAACATGTATGGATAGCGTGCACATTCAAAATATATGTCTCAGGAGGCAGGCTCAGATGGTGTTAGGCCCAGTATGGATTGCACGTGATTGCACAAAGGTTAGAAAGGGTACCGTATCCCCGGATAACATGTATGGATAGCGTACACACTCAAAATATATGTCTATACAGCATGAGGCAGGCACAGACGGTGTTAGGCCCAGTATGGATTGCACGTGATTGCACAAAGGTTAGAAAGGGTACCGTATCCCTGGATAACATGTATGGATAGCGTACACATTCAAAATATATGTCTCAGGAGGCAAGCTCAGACGGTGTCAGGCACAGTATGGATTTGACGGCCCAGATTACACAGCGGAGGAGCAGGGAGAGGTAAAGATTGCAAATGCTGGGGCCCTGCCCAAGCAAGGGGGGCCCACTCGTGGGCGTCGGTACTGCCACTGGGCCCCTCATAGTACAGCGGTGTGTCTGACGGCGGGTGTGCACCACCACCGTCAGAGACACTTGATTGCACTATGAGGGACCCTGTGCCAGTGCCCGCGCCCAAGAGTCGGCCTACCCACCTGTCCAGGGCAACGGCACTCGCACGGTGTCGTGCGGTAGGTGGTGACCCCGGCCATGGGGGGGGAGGCAGCACAGTTAAGGAGTTTTAGAAAGTGGCATATGTTGATATTGGACATTCAGCTGATGCAAAAGGCGAAATAGGTGAAGTACCAGGAAGAGGTGGACCAAAGCAAGCCATTTTTCTGTCACCCTATGTGTCATCAGGGGAAGGTGGGACAAAATCCTTGGAAACCCATGCGTGGTTCATTTTAATGCAGGTTAGATCATCCACATTTTGGGTTGACAGACGGGTCCTTTTTTCTGTCAGGATTGATCCAGCTGCCCTGAAGACTCTTTCCGATAGCACACTTGCAGCTGGGCAAGCGAGCTCCTCTAAGGCATATTGGGCCAATTCAGGCCAGGTGTCCAGTTTAGCGGCCCAATAGTCAAAGGGGAATGACCTGTGTTTGAGAACATCGATATGGGAGGAAAAGTAGTTTGTTACCATAGTTGACAACTGCTGTCTCCTGTCACTTTCCATCGATGCAGTATTACCAGTTGTGTGAGTGGTATTTGAAAAATCAGTCCACAACATTGTCATGAAACCCC
The DNA here is from genome assembly GCF_039654945.1 of Dendrobates tinctorius. Taxonomy (NCBI): domain Eukaryota; kingdom Metazoa; phylum Chordata; class Amphibia; order Anura; family Dendrobatidae; genus Dendrobates; species Dendrobates tinctorius. The sequence goes on from NW_027361714.1 coordinate 36,663,685, forward strand.
TGTCTCCAATGCCACTTCTGCTGTGTGCACCACGAACACCTCTGCCAAGCTGCCCCCGGCCCGTGTGAGAACCATCACCGCTGCTGTGTGCTGGGAATGCCTCAAGCAACCGATTTACCAGAGTTGCTTGTTTATTAGCCAATATTAGGTCAAGGTTCTCCTGTGGCATGATGTTTTGTAATTTGCCTTTATAGCGTGGATCCAGGATGCTGGCCAACCAGTAGTCGTCATCGTTCATCATTTTGGCAATGCGGGGGTCCCTTTTTAGGATCCGCAAGGCATAATCTGACATGTGGGCCAATGTTCCCGGTGTCAATGATGCACTGCGAGTGCTGGGTGGAGGAGCACTTTCTGGCAAATCCACATCCCTCCAGTCACGCACAAACCCTGTACCAGACCTTGCCATGCCAACATTTTCACTTGCCCCACGAGATGCATCCTCCTCCCCTAAGTAATCATCCCCATCATCCTCCTCCTCCTCCTCTTCTTCCTCCACCTCGTCCAGGAGAGGTCCCTGAGCAGACAATGGCTGAATGTCATCAAGGATTCCCTCCTCCTCTTCCTCCTCATCAACATTGGCTGCAGACGCCTGCTCCTTAAGGTGCGGCAAAGTTTGCATGAGCAGACGCATAAGTGGGATGCTCATGCTTAGGATGGCGTCGTCTGCGCTTACCAGCCGTGTGCATTCCTCAAAACACTGAAGGACTTTACAAAGGTCTTTCAGCTTCGACCACTGCACACCTGTCAACTCCATGTCTGCTCTCAAAGTGCCTGGCCGTGTATCCTCCCACAAATGCATTATGGCCTGCCTCTGCTCGCACAGCCGCTCCACCATGTGCAGGGTGGAGTTCCACCTTGTTGCAATGTCGATAATGAGGCGGTGGTTGGGAAGGTGGAGCAATCGCTGCAGCTTCTGCATATGAACGGAGTGTACAGGCGACCGGCGGATGTGCGCGCACAGTCTTCGCACCTTCTGGAGCACGGCTGTTAACTCCGGATAATTTTTGAGGAAGCACTGCACCACCAGGTTCAAGGTGTGAGCCAAGCAAGGTATGTGGCTGAGTTTTGAAAGGGCTATGGCTGCCACAAAATTACGGCCGTTATCACTAACTACCTTGCCTGCCTCAAGATGTACACTGCCCAGCCATGACTCAGTTTGTCGCTTCAAGTACTCGGCCAGCACCTCGGCGGTGTGTCTGTTGCCCAAACACATCATCTGCAACACAGCCTGCTGACGCTTTCCACTAGCTGCTCGATAGGGGGACACATCGTGTGCAACAGTGGCAGTTGCAGATGGAGTGCTCGTACGACTGCGCTCTGTGGACGAGCTTTCGCTTCTGGAGGAGGAGGAGGAGGAGGAGGGTCGAACGCCTACAGCCAACTGTTTCCTATACCGTGGGCTAGGCAGCACTGTCCCACCACCGATGTCCCCTGTGGACCCTGCATCCACCACATTAACCCAGTGCGCAGTGATGGACACGTAACGGCCCTGGCCATGCCGACTGGACCATGCATCAGTTGTGAGGTGCACCTTTCCGCTCACTGACTGCTTGAGTGCATGGACAATGCGGTCTTTCACATGATGGTGGAGGGCTGGGATGGCTTTGCGAGAGAAGAAGTGGCGACTGGGTAGGTCATAGCGTGGTACTGCATAGGCCATGAGTTCGCGGAAAGCTGTGCTTTCCACCAACCGAAAGGGCATCATCTCAAACGAGATTAGTTTGGCAATGTGGGCGTTCAAACCCAGTGTACGCGGATGAGAGACTGAGTACTTTCTTGACCTACTCATAGTGTCTGGGAGGGTGAGCTGGACTTGAGAGCTGCATATGGTGGAATTAGCGGTGGACAGGGCGGACTGAGAGAGGGTTGATGATGGTGATGGAGTTGGTGTTCTTTCTGATGGCCTAGAATCAGTCTTTCGTTGATATAACAGTGGGATTCCCTGACTGCTGTGGCCTTGCAACGACACCTCAACATTTGCTGCTGTGCTAACCGGTGGGCTTACAGTGGGGGAAACAATGTAGCGTTGCTGACTACCTTCGTTGTGATCAGTTGCACATGTGGCACTTGAGGTTTGGTGTTGTGTCCACGCTTGCAAGTGCATGCTGGTTAAATGTCTAAGCATGCAACTGGTATTCAAATTTTTCAGATTTTTCCCTCGGCTAAAGGTCTTTGCGCACTTCTTACAGATAACCTTGGCCTGATCATGAGGATTTTGTTCAAAAAAGTGCCACACTGCACTCTTCCTACTTTGGCAGACATTTTGCGGCCTAGCACGCTGTGATCTTTTGACCCTCTGGACAAGCTGTCCAGCAACTCTTTTGATGTTTGGAACCTGTCTTTGGAGTGCTCCGGGCCTGCCAGATAACAGCTGTTGTGATGTCGATGTCTGCTGTGGATGCTCCTCATCTGAGCTATTGGAAGCAGCACCCTCTTCCCCCAATGGATGCCAATCTGGGTCAACAACTGGGTCATCCATCACCTCCTCTTCTATGTCATGTGCACCTTCCTCTGTGTCACCGTGTATGGTGGTATAGTGTGCGGGAAGGGGCACCTGAGTCTCATCAGGGTCAGAATCTGGCTCTGTACACTGCGAGGACAATGTAGTGCTCTGAGTGAATGTACCAGCAGAATCATCCATCAGCGGCTGGGCATCAGTGCACTCCATGTCAGATTCATCTTGGCCTGGGTAATTCACCATTTGACTTGATAATCCAGGCATGGTATGTGAAAACAGCTCCATGGAGTAATCAGTAGTATGGCCTGCGTCATCCTTCTATCTTGGTTGGGGTGAAGGACACAAGGAAAGGTGTGGTTCATGAACATGAGCCTCCAATGACGACTCAGTGCTTTTACTTTTTACAACTGAAGAAGAGGAGGCGATAGAGCTGGAGGCTGAGTCAGCAATGTAAGACAAAACTTTTTCCTGATGCTCTGGCTTTAAAAGCGGTTTGCCAACTCCTAGAAAACTAAGCGTTCGAGGCCTTATGTAGCCAGACGATGACGCAGGGTCAGCACCTCCTGCATTCGGTCCTATTTTGCTCTTGCCACTACCATCAGATCCACCACCAACACCATCATTACCAGCTGCCAACCCCCGCCCAATTCCACGGCCTCTATCACCAGCCTTCCTCATTTTTGGTAGAAATGTAGACAAAATCCAACAAACTATATAGTAATGTAAAACAAGGTACAAGGTGTCTATAGGGCAGGGGAGATTTTGAATTTCTGCACACACTTGTGGACAGTAGACACTTTTGGATTGTGTGAGGCCCACTGATATCTGAGCTCTATGTGACAGGCTCGATGGCACTGCTGTGACAAAAGTGACTAGAGGATAAGGGAGATTTTGAATATCTGCACACACTTTTGGACACTGGACACTTTTGGATTGTGTGAGGCCCACTGATATCTGAGCGCTATGTGACAGGCTCGATGGCACTGCTGTGACAAAAGTGACTAGAGGATAAGGGAGATTTTGAATATCTGCACACACTTTTGGACACTGGACACTTTTGGATTGTGTGAGGCCCACTGATATCTGAGCGCTATGTGACAGGCTCGATGGCACAGCTGTGACAAAAGTGACTAGAGGATAAGGGAGATTTTGAATTTTTGCACACACTTGTGGACAGTGGATACTTTTGGATTGTGTGAGGCCCACTGATATCTGAGCGCTATGTGACAGGCTCGATGGCACTGCTGTGACAAAAGTGACTAGAGGATAAGGGAGATTTTGAATATCTGCACACACTTTTGGACACTGGACACTTTTGGATTGTGTGAGGCCCACTGATATCTGAGCGCTATGTGACAGGCTCGATGGCACTGCTGTGACAAAAGTGACTAGAGGATAAGGGAGATTTTGAATATCTGCACACACTTTTGGACACTGGACACTTTTGGATTGTGTGAGGCCCACTGATATCTGAGCGCTATATGACAGGCTCGATGGCACAGCTGTGACAAAAGTGACTAGAGGATAAGGGAGATTTTGAATTTCTGCACACACTTGTGGACAGTGGATACTTTTGGATTGTGTGAGGCCCACTGATATCTGAGCGCTATGTGACAGGCTCGATGCCACTGATGTGACAAAAGTGACTAGAGGATAAGGGAGATTTTGAATATCTGCACACACTTTTGGACACTGGACACTTTTGGATTGTGTGAGGCCCACTGATATCTGAGCGCTATGTGACAGGCTCGATGGCACTGCTATGACAAAAGTGACTAGAGGATAAGGGAGATTTTGAATATCTGCACACACTTTTGGACACTGGACACTTTTGGATTGTGTGAGGCCCACTGATATCTGAGCGCTATGTGACAGGCTCGATGGCACAGCTGTGACAAAAGTGACTAGAGGATAAGGGAGATTTTGAATTTCTGCACACACTTGTGGACAGTGGACACTTTTGGATTGTGTGAGGCCCACTGATATCTGAGCGCTATGTGACAGGCTCGATGGCACTGCTGTGACAAAAGTGACTAGAGGATAAGGGAGATTTTGAATATCTGCACACACTTTTGGACACTGGACACTTTTGGATTGTGTGAGGCCCACTGATATCTGAGCGCTATGTGACAGGCTCAATGGCACTGCTGTGACAAAAGTGACTAGAGGATAAGGGAGATTTTGAATTTCTGCACACACTTGTGGACAGTGGACACTGTTGGATTGTGTGAGGCCCACTGATATCTGAGCGCTATGTGACAGGCTCGATGGCACTGCTGTGACAAAAGTGACTAGAGGATAAGGGAGATTTTGAATATCTGCACACACTTTTGGACACTGGACACTTTTGGATTGTGTGAGGCCCACTGATATCTGAGTGCTATGTGACAGGCTCTATGGCACAGCTGTGACAAAAGTGACTAGAGGATAAGGGAGATTTTGAATTTCTGCACACACTTGTGGACAGTGGACACTTTTGGATTGTGTGAGGCCCACTGATATCTGAGCGCTATGTGACAGGCTCGATGGCACTGCTGTGACAAAAGTGACTAGAGGATAAGGGAGATTTTGAATATCTGCACACACTTTTGGACACTGGACACTTTTGGATTGTGTGAGGCCCACTGATATCTGAACGCTATGTGACAGGCTCGATGGCACTGCTGTGACAAAAGTGACTAGAGGATAAGGGAGATTTTGAATATCTGCACACACTTTTGGACACTGGACACTTTTGGATTGTGTGAGGCCCACTGATATCTGAGCGCTATGTGACAGGCTCGATGGCACAGCTGTGACAAAAGTGACTAGAGGATAAGGGAGATTTTGAATTTCTGCACACACTTGTGGACAGTGGACACTTTTGGATTGTGTGAGGCCCACTGATATCTGAGCGCTATGTGACAGGCTCGATGGCACTGCTGTGACAAAAGTGACTAGAGGATAAGGGAGATTTTGAATATCTGCACACACTTTTGGACACTGGACACTTTTGGATTGTGTGAGGCCCACTGATATCTGAGCGCTATGTGACAGGCTCGATGGCACTGCTGTGACAAAAGTGACTAGAGGATAAGGGAGATTTTGAATCTCTGCACACACTTTTGGACACTGGACACTTTTGGATTGTGTGAGGCCCAATGAATATCTGAGTGCTATGTGACAGGCTCGATGCACAGCTGTGACAAAAGTGACTAGAGGATAAGGTAGATTGGATTGCTTTTAAAAAAGCAGTTTGCGGAGCAGTGGGTAAACAGCAATGCCAGCCTGTCAGGAAGCCTTAGAAGGCAGCCCAACAACCAACACCACTGATACACCACTATATAGCCTCCCCTTGCACTGCACACACAGTGACTGGTGTGTTGTGCAGGCCAAATTGCTAGCAGCAGAAGCAGTTTTTTTTTCTTCTCAGCAGGACAAAAAAAAAAAATTGGGATTGCTTTTAAAAAAGCAGTTTGCGGAGCAGTGGGTAAACAGCAATGCCAGCCTGTCAGGAAGCCTTAAAAGGCAGCCCAACAACCAACACCACTGATACACCACTATATAGCCTCCCCTTGCACTGCACACACAGTGACTGGTGTGTTGTGCAGGCCAAATCGCTAGCAGCAGAAGCAGTTTTTTTGTCTTCTTCCCTGCCTAACGCTCTCCCTACAGAATCAGCAGCAACCTCTCCCTATACTAAGATCGGCAGAAGTAAGATGGCGGTCGGCGTGCACGCCCTTTTATACCCCCTGTGACGCCCACCAAAGCAAGCCAATCACTTGCATGCCCTTCTGAAAGATGGTGGTGACCCGTGCCTATGTCATCACGTTGCCCACAGTGTCCGTGGATCCTGATTGGCTGAAAAAGAGCGCAAAACAAACTTTTGAAACGCGACTTTGGCGCGTAAGTCGCCGACCTCGTGGCCGACCTCATCCTAGGGTCGGGTTTCGTTTCATGAAACCCGACTTTGCCAAAAGTCGGCGACTTTTGAATTTTTTCGACCCGTTTCGCTCAACTCTAGCTCTATCTACTAGGAGCTGGTGTTTAGAGCCTTGGTGTTGGTCCCAATGCCTTTCTGAGCTGAATTCATGTACTGGTTCATATGGTTCTGTAGCTTGGTGGCTCTGATGCCTGAGGAGTCTCCATGTTGTTGTAAGGCAGGCTATTGGGTGGTAGTTTTTATGGAACTGTTAATTTTTGAGGATTCTTCATGATTAGTGAGGATCATCATGTAGGATATATACAGTACAGACCAAAAGTTTGGACACACCTTCTCATTCAAAGAGTTTTCTTTATTTTCATGACTATGAAAATTGCAGATTCACTCTGAAGGCATCAAAACTATGAATTAACACATGTGGAATTATATAATTAGCAAAAAAGTGTGAAACAGCTGAAAATATGTCTTATATTCTAGGTTCTTCAAAGTAGCCACCTTTTGCTTTGATTACTGCTTTGCACACTCTTGGCATTCTCTTGATGAGCTTAAAGAGGTAGTCACCAGAAATGGTTTTCACTTCAGAGGTGTGCCCTGTCAGGTTTAATAAGTGGCATTTCTTGCCTTATAAATGGGGTTGGGACCATCAGTTGTGTTATGCAGAAGTCTGGTGGATACACAGCTGATAGGCCTACTGAATAGACTGTTAGAATTTGTATCATGGCAAGAAAAAAGCAACTAAGTAAAGAAAAATGAGTGGCCATCATTACTTTAAGAGATGAAGGTCAGTCAGTCCGAAAAATTGGAAAAACTTTGAAAGTGTCCCCAAGTGCAGTTTCAAAAACCATCAAGTGCTACAAAGAAACTGGCTCACATGAGGACCGCCCCAGGAAAGGAAGACCAAGAGTCACCTCTGCTGCAGAGGATAAGTTCATCCGAGTCACCAGCCTCAGAAATCGCAGGTTAACAGCAGCTCAGATTAGAGACCAGCTCAATGCTACACAGAGTTCTAGCAGCAGACACATCTCTACAACAACTATTTAGAGGAGACTTTGTGCAGCAGGCCTTCATGGTAAAATTACTGCTAGGAAACCACTGCTAAGGACAGGCAACAAGCAGAAGAGACTTGTTTGGGCTAAAGAACACAAGGAATGGACATTAGACCAGTGGAAATCTGTGGTTTGGTCTGATGAGTCCAAATTTGAGATCTTTGGTTCCAACCACCATGTCTTTGTGCGACGCAGAAAAGGTGAACGGATGGACTCTACATGCCTGGTTCCTACCATAAAGCATGGAGGAGGAGGTGTGATGGTGTGGGGGTGATTTGCTGGTGACACTGTTGGGGATTTATTCAAAATTGAAGGCATACTGAACCAGCATGGCAACCACAGCATCTTGCAGTGGCATGCTTTTCCGTCCGGTTTGCGTTTAGTTGGGCCATAATTTAATTTTCAACAAGACAATGTCCCCAAACACACCTCCAGGCTGCCTTCAGAGTGAATCTACAATTAATAAAGAAAACTCTTTGAATGAGAAGGTGTGTCCAAACTTTTGGTTTGTACTGATATATATATATATATATATATATATATATACACATATATATATATATATATATATATATATATATATATACACACACACACACACATTTGTCTTTTGATGCTTTTTCTTAATTTATATATAGGAATGTGTAGCATAGAAGGTCAACAACTGTGAAGGTCCCCTTTAATTAGGAAATATCTTCAAATTTAGACAATTCATTTAATTTAAAAGCTAAGGTAGATTGTTCCATCATTAGCATGACACAAGCCATATCAATTTTATGGAGGTGGATATCACCATCTTTAATTTCACTCTATTACGACCCAGCATCTAGCAGAAATTAGATGGAATAGTTTTGTTAGATCTTAAACATTGATGACATATCTATAGGATATGGATTAAAACGAAGATAGATTGTCACAATATGTAATGACCCAACTGGGGGGTTGGTCGGCGGATAGCAAGACACACACAATGGGATGGTAAAGGGGTGAGAAAGGCCCTACCGATAGGAAAATGAAGAATGGTCACCTCCTGCTCAACCCTAAGCCTGACTCTGTACTCCCCTAACACCCTAAGTGGGTCCTTTCCCCCCACCACCATCAGGAGCCTTGTCCTTCTCTGTCACCTCACATTGCAATGGCTAGTGCACTGGCCGGCAAGGACGCTAGCTTCACCACTGCAGATAATACAACACAGGACAGTGACAAACACAAGACTGACTGGGTAATAACACAAATTAGCTTTACAACTTCCTCTGCTGCAAAGCACCGGACAGCAGAATAAAGGCACCAGGTTCATAAACTCTTGAAACCAGCTGATACACCACAGCAGCCATTGAGTTCCTTACTCCAGGCTTGGTCATTGTAGATTGCTCTATCACCGACAGTCAGCTGATGCATCAGGTGACTATTTAAAGGATGGTGGGAGTGGTCACCACCCACATCAGCTGAACTAGCAACTCTGCAGTTGCAGCAAGGGAAACTGACATTAACCCCTGCTGGCCTGAAAGCAAAAAAGCTACATTTAAAACATAGTGGAAGCAGAGCTGCCACAAATCCAAAAATGGATCATGACATAGATGCAGTTCATTCTTTATCTCATGAAGGGGTCCCTCCACAGGCCACTGTCAATGCAGAGGTGACAAACATGGGCAGATCTCTTCATCCATTTGTATGGCTGCCCTAAAAATTGAATGTAATTTTTCTAACTACCATGAAATGAATAGAGCTAACCATGCAAGTACAGCCACCTCTCCCTTCTTGATAGTTTGTCAGGGTTGTGCTCTAGATGCAGATATAGATCACAGCCCTGTAAAATGTCCGACAATGGTGAAAAAAGTATTTAGTCAGCCACCAATTGTGCAAGTTCTCCCACTTAAAGAAGATGAGAGAGGCCTGTAATTGACATCATAGGTAGACCACAATTATGAGAGTTAAAATGATAAAACAATTCCAGAAAATCAACTTGTTTGATTTAGCAAGATTTATTTAGCAAATTATAGTGGAAAATAAGTATTTGGTCATTAACAAAAGTTCAGCTCAATATTTTGTTATATATCCTTTGCTGGCAATGACAGAGGTCAAAGATTTCCGGTAAGTCTTCACAAGGTTGGCACATACTGTTGGTGGTATGTTGGTATGTTGGCCCATTCCTCCATGCAGATCTCCTCTAGAGCAGTGATATTTTGGCCCTGTTGCTGGGCAACACGGACTTTCAAATCCCTCCAAAAGGTTTTCTATGGGGTTGAGATCTGGAGACTGGCTAGGCCCCTCCAGGACCTTCATATGCTTCTTACGAAGCCACTCCTTCATTGCCCTGGCAGTGTGCTTGGGATCATTATCATGCAGAAAGACCCATCCACGCTTCATCTTCAATGCCCTTGTTGATGGAAGAGGTTTGAACTCAAAATCTCACGATACATGGCTCCATTCATTCTTTTATGTACACGGATCAGTCATCCTGGTCTCTTTGCAGAAAAACAGCCTCAAAGCATGATGTTGCCACCCCCATGCTTCACAGTAGGAGTAGGTATGGTTTTCTTTGGATGCAACTCAGCATTCTGTCTCCTCCAAACGTGTCAAGTTTTGCTTCTACCAAACAGTTCTACTTTGGTTTCATCAGACCATATGACATTCTCTTAATGCTCTTCTGGATAATCCAAATGTTCTCTAGCAAACTTCAGACGGGCAAAGACATGTACTGGCTTAAGCAGGGAGACACGTCTAGCACTGCAGGACCTAAGTCCCTGGTGGCATAGTGTGTTACTGATGGTAGCCTTTGTTAAGATGGTCCCAACTCTATGCAGGTCATTCACTAGGCCCCCCTCGTGTGGTTCTGGGATTTTTGCTCACTGCTCTTGTGACCATTTTGACCCCACAGGGTGAGATCTTGTGTGCAACTCCAGATCGAGGTAGATTATCAGTGGTCTTGTATGTCTTCTATTTTCTTATTATTGCTCCAACAGTTGATTTCATCACACCAAGCTGCTTGCCTGTTGTAGATGAAGTCTTCTCAGCCTGGTGCAAGGCTACAATTTTGTTTCTGGTGTCCTTTCACAGCTCTTTGAACTTCACCATAGTGGAATTTGGAGTGTGACTGTTTGAGGTTGTGGACAGGAGTCTTTTATACTGGTGATAACAAGTTCAAACAGATGCCATTACTACAGGTAATGAGTGGAGGACAGAGGAGCCTCTTAAAGAAGAAGTTACAGTTCTGTGAGAGCCAGAAATCTTGCATGTTTTAGGTGACCAACTACTTATTTTACACCATAATTTGCAAAATAAATATTGCCAAATCAGACAAGGTGATTTTCTAGGTTTGTTTTCTCATTTTGACTCTCATAGTTGTGGTCTGCCTATGATGTCAGTTATAGGCCTCTCTCATCTTTTTAAGTTGGAGAACTTGCACAATTGGTAGCTGACTAAATACTTTTCCCCCACTGTATATGGGCCACTGCTTTAAAAAATATTAAAAAAAGATATGCATAAAATATTAAAAAACTTTATACTCATCTAGTCAGCCACCAATAATCAAATGCATTCATTATTTCATATTGTTTTGTTAATTCTTTTTCATCTCATCTCCTGCTTAATTCCTGCTCTTAATTAAAAATGCTGTAATAAACATAACCTTTGTACATCTGAATTTACAACTGGATAAATAATCTTAAAATGCAGTAATTCTGGGTAATAAAACCACGTCCTGTGTGGTTCAGAAATACATATTTTTGAATTTTTATGTTAAGCCTGAAGAACTACTTAAAATGTCATAGTATTAAACAGATAATGTTACAAATTTTCCCATAAATAAAACCCTGGAAATGACTAAATTGCAATATTTGTAACATTACACAGCCCCATCATTAGGTTTAATTACGAGTTGCATTTGCAGTGGTCGTAATAGCCATTTTTGTGTTCCATAAAATATGTACTTGCTGTCATGAACCCAGCTGCCTCCACAAGATGAAAATAGCATCAGTACAGCTAGTACCAACCCAAGACACATGTTCGTTTCTATGGTACATCTCATATTGCTATTAGGCAATAGCTCAAAATTACCTAGTACTTGTAAAATTGTTACATTGCCAGCAGTGTCATAGACTTTGCGGCTTATCCCATCATTCACAGTACTGTACTTGACTTACCATAAATAGAATGCATTTTAGCTGTTATGTGATGTATTTTAGCACTCAGCAGTAATTCTGAGAGTTATGAAATGAGCAGTCTAGGCATATGAGAGTCAATACTGTAATTTACGAAATCCTATATTAAATTATGTTTTTACAAATTAATAAAATGTATTGCTTAAACATCAAGCTAAGATCGTAGCTCTATTTAACCTTAAAGGAAACATGTCAGTGATTTTTTGTTATGTAATATGAGATCTGCATGATCTAGGGGCTGAGACACTGATTCCAGTGATGTGTCATTTGCTACACTGCGTATTACTGTTTCAATAAAATAAATGTTTTATCAGCAGGTGATTATCACCAGAGGACTAGTTCTCTGTACTGTACTATATGTTAGTGACTGTGGGTGATCCAATAAACTATCAGCCCATTGTGTTATCCTCACCCTGTGTTGTCTGCAGGGCCGGTTTTCGGCAAAGTGGGGCCCTAAGCAAAGTTTAAAATGGTGCCCCAAATGCTAACATATTGCACATCTGTCATGATCCCAGTGCAGGTTTTGACCTGCACGTCTGGGGTTAATGTCTGAAGCCCAGTGCAGGCATTGACCTGCACGCCTGGGGTTAATTATTGTGGCCTCTCTTTGGTTCAGGGAGAGCTTCTTATACCCATGAGAAACTCCCATCCCCATCAGTTATACTTTTGCCTTTGGCCGAGTGTGTTGACCCCTGTGTGCCTGTGCCTGTTCGTTGTCTTATAGCTTGCTTATTTAGTTCTGACCCGGTTCTGTTCCTTGTTGTGAGTTTGCCTGTTGATTCTGTACTGCGCTACCCTCTCTGTGTATGACTCATTGCCTGTGACCTGACTACTCTCTGCTCGCCCCTCTTGTACTTTGCAGCTATCTCCGTGTATGACTCATTGGCTATGTCCTGACTATCCTTCCTGTCTAATCCTCTGGTTTTGTCATGCTACCTCGTGCTTTTCGTCCCTGTCTATGCCCCTTGGAAATTTTGTCCTGTAATTACCCTGCTAGGAGTTTTCCTGCAGCTCCTAGCTCTCTGAGGTTTAGGCCACGCCCCCAACAGTCAAGTGCTTCAGGTCCTGCTGTTCTGCTGCTGCCCGCTCCACAGGTATCTCTGAGCACAATTTGTTTTACTCAGGAAATGTGCACTGGCTCAGTGAGCAAGTTCAGTGCGGTGTTCCTGACATTATAACTGACAGTGAACTTTTTTCTCTCCTCACTTCTACAGCATGGACCCAATGTGTGCTTTATCTGAGCAGGTGAAATGCTTGACTCAGTCACTGCAGAAGCTAAGTTTGGAACACCAAGCTCTGGCCCAGTCCCAACGGCAGGTTGCGGACTCGGTTCAGGGGGCGCTTTCCGCAGGCCTTCAGCAGGTGGGGAATAGAGATGTCATTTTAGTCCCACCCGAATCCCCGTTTAAATTGCCAGATATGTTTGCTGGTAACAAAAATGAATTTAGAGCATTTAAGGAGGGCTGTAAGCTTTTTTTCTCCTTGAGACCCCGCTCCTCTGGGGATGAGAAACAGAGGGGTGGCTATGTCCCTGCTTAGGGGTTCCCACAAGCCTGGGCATTTTCGCTTTCCTCTTCTGCCCCTGAGAGAATGACTGTGGATGCATTTTTTGAGGCCTTAGGGGTTATTTACGATGAGCCTGATAGAGTGCGTTTGGCTGAGGTCAAGGTGATGAGTGTCTGTCAGGGGAAGCACTCGGCCGAGTGGTTCTGTTCTGAATTCAGACGTTGGGCAGCCGAGATCTCTTGGAGTGATGCCGCCCTTCGGGGGCTGTTCCGTAGAGGCCTGTGTGAATGTCTAAAGGATGCTCTGGCACTTCATCCTCCACCTGACTCCCTGGAGGATGCCATGACCCAAGCGGTTCGCATGGATCGCAGACTGCGGGCAAGAGGGGTTATGCAACTTGAAACACCATTATTCTCCAGTGGAGGTGAGACCCGGACCTTTCCTGTGGATATGGAGGTGAGCGCTGTCACCTGTGAGAAGGAAAGAAGACGCCGCCGGGAGAAGCAGTTGTGCTTTTATTGTGGGGAATCTGGACATTGGAAGAAGGACTGCCCCTCCTGTCCGTCATCCTCCAAGGTGGCGGGAAACAACTAGGTCTGGGTAGTAGTCGAGGAGGCTACCAAGACCTTCAGGTACAATTTTCCTCACGTACAAAAATTGTGCTGCAGGTGGAACTGGAACTTGGTAATGGTCCGGTTCAGACTACTGCTTTTGTTGACTGTGGTTCTGCTGTAAACCTGATTGATTCCCGAATTATGACTCTTAATAAGATAGGGACAGTCAGGCTTCAGGATCCTGTTAAAGTTGTGGCAATTGACTCATCCCCTCTTACCCAGGATGGTGTCTGTTTCAGGTCTGAACTTTTTTCTCTAAAAGTGGGTCCCACTCATGTGGAAAAAATAAGCTGTCTTGTGTTAGATAACTTGCCTGCAGGACTGGTACTGGGGATGCCTTGGCTTCAACGCCATAATCCCACCATTGATTGGGTAACAGGGGAGATCACTCAATGGGGATGCAAGGATAAATGTTGTAATCTGGGACATCTTGTTAACTCTGTTAAATCCTTATCTGTGTTGTCTGTCGGTCTGGAAGGTATTCCGGAGTACCTGAAGGGTTTCAAAGACGTTTTTTCCGAAAGTGAAGCTGAGGCGCTGCCACCACATAGACCCTACGATTGTGCCATTGAGTTAGTACCCGGAGTCAAGTTACCTAAGGCTCAATTGCTCAATTTGTCCGGGCCTGAGCACTAAGCCATGAAGGAGTACATAGCTGAGAGTCTCTGCAAAGGGCTTATCAGGCCTTCTGTGTCACCCGTGGCAGCAGGATTCTTCTTTGTGAAGAAGAAAGATGGTGGTTTACGGCCGTGCCTCGACTTTCAGGCACTTAACAAGATAACGGTTAGGAACACTTACCCGCTTATCCTCATCCCAGACTTATGTAACCAGCTAGCTGGGGCCCAAGGGTTCTCCAAGTTAGATCTCCAGGGGGCCTACAATCTGATAAGGGTTCGGGAAGGGGACGAGTGGAAAACTGCGTTCCTCACATCAGAAGGGCTCTTTGAAAACCTGGTAATGCCGTTTGGGTTAACTAATGCACCCGCTATTTTCCAGAATTTCATCAATGTTGTGTTTTCTGACCTGATAGGTAGAGTTGAGCGATACCGTCCGATACTTCAAAGTATCGGATCGGAATGGATCGGCCGATCTTAAAAAAAAGTATCGGTATCGCCGATTCCGATACCGGAAGTCCCATTCAAGTCTATGGGACTTCCGGTATAGGAATAAGAAAAATCCTGTTTTTCCCTTGTACAGCCTCTCTGGGGTCTGTACGGGCCTTTCGGGGGGCTGTGCCGGCCTGCCAGGGGGTCTGTGCAGGCTCCGGTGGTCTGTGCCGGCCTGCCGGGGGGCTGTGCCGGCCTGCCAGGGGGGCTGTGCAGGCTCCGGTGGGCTGTGCCGGCCTGCCGGGGGGCTGTGCCGGCCTGCCGGGGGGCTGTGCAGGCTCCGGGGGGCTGTGCCGGCCTGCCGGGGGGCTGTGCAGGCTTCGGGGGTCTGTGCAGGCATCGTCCGATGGGACTACAAGTCCCATCGGGCGATGCCTGCTACCATGACAGTGATTGACACATTAGCCAATGATGGGACAGTAGTAGTCCCATCATCCGGCTAATGTGTTGAATGTAAAAAAAAAAAAAAAAAAAAAAAATTACATGCTACATACATACAACATGCATACTACATACATGCTACATTCATACTACATACTACATACATGCTACATTCATACTACATATATACTACATGCAACATACATACTACATACATACTACATGCATGCAACATGCATACTACATATATACTACATGCATGCAACATGCATACTACATATATACTACATGCTACATACATACTACATATATGCTACATACATACTACATATATACTACATGCATGCTACATACATACTACATACATACTACATATATGCTACATACATACTACATGCTACATACATACTACATATATACTACATGCATGCTACATACATACTACATGCTACATACATACTACATATATACTACATACATACCACATACATACTACATACATACTACATGCTACATACATACTACATATATACTACATGCATGCTACATACATACTACATGCTACATACATACTACATATATACTACATACATACTACATACATACTACATGCATGCTACATACATACTACATACATACTACATGCATGCTACATACATACTACATGCTACATACATACTACATATATACTACATGCATGCTACATACATACTACATGCTACATACATACTACATACATACTACATACATACTACATGCATGCTACATACATACTACATGCTACATACATACTACATATATACTACATGCATGCTACATACATACTACATGCTACATACATACTACATATATACTACATTCATGCTACATACATACTGCATGCTACATGCATGCTACATACATACTGCATGCTACATGCATGCTACATACATACTACATACATACTACATGCTACATACATACCACATATATACTACATACATACTACATACAATACATTCATACAATACATACATAGACATACAGTACATATAACATAGAGTAACATACTTACCAATACTTGTCACATTGTTCCCCGAAGCCATTGTCTTTTACGGAATAAATATTAACATAACAAACCACAAAAATACTCACCCACGATCCGAAGCAGTCCACGAGTGTGTCCCACGACGATCTTGGGTAGAGAACTGCAGCATCAGCTGTTGCTGCCGTTCTCTACGGGCTGCAGGAATCCAATGACGGAAGGTAGGTATCCTTCCGCACTGTATTCCTCCGCCACTTTAAAAAAAAAAAAGTCCCTAGTCTCACTTTATGCCATTGCTGTGTGGGAAATTCCCACGCAGCAATGGCATAAAGTGAGACTAGGGACTTTTTTTTTTTTTAAGTGGCGGAGGAATACAGTGCGGAAGGATACCTACCTTCCGTCATTGGATTCCTGCAGCCCGTAGAGAACGGCAGCAACAGCTGATGCTGCAGTTCTCTACCCAAGATCGTCGTGGGACACACTCGTGGACTGCTTCGGATCGTGGGTGAGTATTTTTGTGGTTTGGTATGTTAATATTTATTCCGTAAAAGACAATGGCTTCGGGGAACAATGTGACAAGTATTGGTAAGTATGTTACTCTATGTTATATGTACTGTATGTCTATGTATGTATTGTATGAATGTATTGTATGTAGTATGTATGTAGTATATATGTGGTATGTATGTAGCATGTAGTATGTATGTAGCATGTATGTAGCATGCATGTAGCATGCAGTATGTATGTAGCATGCATGTAGTATATATGTAGTATGTATGTAGCATGTAGTATGTATGTAGCATGCATGTAGTATATATGTAGTATGTATGTAGCATGTAGTATGTATGTAGCATGCATGTAGTATGTATGTAGTATGTATGTAGTATATATGTAGTATGTATGTAGCATGTAGTATGTATGTAGCATGCATGTAGTATATATGTAGTATGTATGTAGCATGTAGTATGTATGTAGCATGCATGTAGTATATATGTAGTATGTATGTAGCATGTAGTATGTATGTAGCATGCATGTAGTATGTATGCAGTATGTATGTAGTATATATGTAGTATGTATGTAGCATGTAGTATGTATGTAGCATGCATGTAGTATATATGTAGTATGTATGTAGCATGTAGTATGTATGTAGCATGCATGTAGTATATATGTAGTATGTATGTAGCATGTAGTATGTATGTAGCATGCATGTAGTATGTATGTAGTATGTATGTAGTATATATGTAGTATGTATGTAGCATGTAGTATGTATGTAGCATGCATGTAGTATATATGTAGTATGTATGTAGCATGTAGTATGTATGTAGCATGCATGTAGTATGTATGTAGTATGTATGTAGTATATATGTAGTATGTATGTAGCATGTAGTGTGTATGTAGCATGCATGTAGTATATATGTAGTATGTATGTAGCATGTAGTATGTATGTAGCATGCATGTAGTATGTATGTAGTATGTATGTAGCATGTAGTATGTATGTAGCATGCATGTAGTATGTATGTAGTATGTATGTAGTATGTATGTAGTATATATGTGTTATGTATGTAGTATGTATGTAGTATATATGTGGTATGTATGTAGTATGTATGTAGTATGTATGTAGTATGTATGTAGCATGTAGTATGTATGTAGCATGCATGTAGTATGTATGTAGTATTTTTTTTTTTTTTTTTTTTTTTAACATTTAACACATTAGCCGGATGATGGGACTACTACTGTCCCATCATTGGCTAATGTGTCAATCACTGTCATGGTAGCAGGCATCGCCAGATGGGACTTGTAGTCCCATCGGACGATGCTTGCACAGACCCCCGGACATCAGCACAGCCCCCCGGCAGGCCGGCACAGCCCCCCGGCAGGCCGGTACAGACCCCCACAGGGTGCACAGACCACCGGCAGGCCGGCACAGCCCCCCGGCAGGCCGGTACAGACCCCCACAGGGTGCACAGACCACCGGCAGGCCGGCACAGCCCCCTGGCAGGCCGGTACAGACCCCGGGCAGTCCACACAGCCCCCCCGGCAGGCCGGCACAGCCCCCCGGCAGGCCGGCAGAGACCCCCGTAAGGCCCGAAATGACAGCGCATCATGATGCGCACACACCGCGCATCATGATGACGTCAGGCTGTCAATCAACTTTGAACTTCCGATTCCGATGCCGACTTCCGATATTGAAAAAATATCGGAAGTCGGTATCGGAATTCCGATACAGCAAGTATCGGCCGATACCCGATACTTGCGGTATCGGAATGCTCAACACTACTGATAGGCCATTTTGTTATCATTTATTTGAATGACATTTTGGTGTATTCCCCGGACAGTCAGTCTCACTTGCAACATCTACAGACAGTTCTCCAGAGACTCAGGGAGAACCACCTGTTTGCTAAATTGGAAAAATGTTAATTTTTCGTACAGGAACTGTCTTTTTTGGGGCTGATTGTGTCCTGTGAGGGGTTTCGTATGGATCCTAAGAAGGTGCTGGCGATTGCTGACTGGTTTCAGCCTCGAGATCTCAAGGGGCTCCATCGCTTCTTAGGATTTGCGAACTACTACCGGAGATTCATTAAAGGTTTCTCTCAAGTGGTTAAACCACTTACGGATCTTACCGGAAGGGGGCTGAAGTAAAAAATTGGTCTGTACTCGCTAAGGAGTCCTTCTCAGCTCTTAAGAAATGTTTCATGTCCGCCCCGGTGTTGGTCCAACCAGACCCGGCCAAACCATTCATTGTGGAGGTGGATGCTTCTGAAGTGGGGGTGGGGGCTGTGCTGTCCCAGGGTCTGGCCACCCCTACTAATCTCAAACCCTGTGCCTTCTTCTCCAAGAAGTTCCCTTCAGCCGAGAGAAACTATGATGTAGGCAATAGAGAACTTCTTGCGTTCAAGCTGGTATTCAAGGAATGGAGGCACTTTTTGAAAGGGGCGGCTCACCCTATCACTTTTATCATGGATCACAAAAATTTGGCATACCTTGAATCTGCTAAGAGGCTTACTCCTAGACAAGCCCGTTGGCCACTTTTTTTCACAATTTCAATTCTCCATTACTTTTCGACCGGGGTCTAAAAATGTTAAAGCGGATGCCCTGTTCAGAAGTTTTGACCCGGTGTCTCCCCCTGAGCCGCCGTCCTCCATTCTTCCCCCAGGGGTGGTAGTGGCGGGGGTCTCATCAGAGTTGGAACAAGAAATTTTAAGGGCTCAGGCCCTAGCTCCAGCAACCAGGCTAGGGGATAATGTTATGATGAGTCACCGAAGGAGGAAAAAACAAAATACTAGCTAAGTCCAGAAAAACCAGAGAGTTTGGCAGCTATCGGATTGCAGACCCCTGAACCTATCCACAACAACTAGCAGTAGCTGTGGGGGTTACTACAATGCCCTAGACCCCTCGATCACAGCCGGAGAACTAGATAGCCTATAGACAGAAAGGGGAAAAACTAAACAGCCCCAGAGCAGACCCCAAAGCAATAGGCAGCCCCCAACATATAATGATGGTGAAGCAAGATGAAAACACTAACACAGATAGAAAGATAGGTTGAGCAAATGATGGGGCCAAAGCTAACTAAAATAGGACAGGATAGGAAAGCTGCTGTCTGCCATCCGCAAAAACCCTATCCAAAATGTGCCAACCGACTGATAGGAAAAACAGGCCCTGAAGTCGCTAGGCTTCAAAAGACTAAATCAGCACTCAGGTATATTCTGAAGACAGAGCAAAAGATCAACAGATCAGAGACAAAAATGGAATTCAGCTCACCCCCAGCCGGGGATGGCAGAACTCCCAAAAAACAAGGCAAAACAAAAACAAAACTGAAGTGTACAAAGCAGAGCAGAAAAACTTAGCTTTGAAACGCTGGAATCAGACTGGTCTCCAAGAATCCAGCAGGATCACCAGCAAGGCAGAAGGGCGTCGGCTGCCTTATATCCAGTCCTCAATTCCAGCCACCCAGTCATCATCTAGCTGCCCAGGTGTTTGGTAATCAGCCTCACTACCTTCCTTCACCAGAGGAGGGAGTTCATCAGACCTCAACGGTGAAAGGAAAAATTAACTCACAACAGGATAAATTGTTTGTTCCAGATTTATTGCGGCCTAGACTTCTGCAGGAGTTTCAGGAGTCTAGGCTGAGTGCTCATCTTGGTATCACGGCCACTAGAGAGGCAGTAGCCAGGGGGTTTTGGTGGCCTTCACTGAGGTCCGATGTCAAGAAATTTATTTCTGCTTGTGGTGTGTGCCCGTTCCAAAATCTCGCATAACCAGCCAGCTGGTGAACTCATACCTTTACCGGTTCCTGATAGGCCATGGACTCATCACCACATGGACTTTATTACCGGCCTTCCACCTTCCAGGGGCAATACTGTGATCTGGGTGGTGGTGGATAGGTTTTCAAAACAGGCCCATTTCATTCCCTTGGCAGCATTACCCTCTGCAGAAACATTGTCAAGGTTGTTTGTGCAGCATGTGGTCCGATTGCATGGGGTACCCCTGAATGTTGCGCCTGACAGAGGTGTGCAGTTTGTGGCCAAATTTTAGAGGGCATTCTGTATGAAATTGGGCATCTCACTCTCCTTCTTGTCGGCATATCACCTGGAGAGTAATGGTCAGACGGAACACACCAATCAATCCCTGGAACAAATTCTCAGGTATCTGACCTCCGCCAGACAGGATTGGTGTGATGCGTTACCGTTGGCGGAATTCGCTTTTAACAACCGGGTGAGTCAGTCCACCAACATGTCCCCATTCCTGATTAATTATGGGTTTAATCCTCATTTTGGGGAGTTTTCACGGGTGGATTCCAGTTGTCCAGGGGCAGAGGGGTCCGTTCAACGGTTAAAAAACCTCTGGGCTGAGGTCCATCATAATATCTCTCGGGCCCAGGGGAGGTACAAATATTTTGCTAACAAAAAGAGAGTCCCGGGAGACATGTTTCAGGTGGGAGAGAAGGTTTGGCTTTCCACACGTAACATCAACTTAAAGGTACCATCAGCTAAATTGGGACCAAAGTTCATTGGTCCGTACGATATTATGGAGATAGTCAACCCAGTGGCATATATTTTGCGTCTCCCCGCCTCTTTGAAAATATCCAATGTGTTCCATAAATCTCTGTTGAAACCCGTAGGGTCTGTCAAGGAGGACTCCAAGTCTGTTATTCCTCCAGTGTTGGTGGAGGGTCAATTAGAGTATGAGGTCGGACATATTATGGACTCTCGGCGGGTGCGCCGCTCCTTGCAGTACCTGGTCCACTGGAAGGGATATGGACCAGAGGATCGCTCATGGGTCCCTGCTCACTCTGTACATGCAGATTGCCTGGTTCGGGCTTTCCATGCCAAATACCCAGGGAAGCCTGGGGGTCCAGAGGCCCCCCGTTGAGAGGGGGGTACTGTCATGTTCCCAGTGCAGGTTTTGACCTGCACGTCAGGGGTTAATGTCTGGAGCCCAGTGCAGGCTTTATCCTGCATGCCTGGGGTTAATTATTGTGGCCTCTCTTTGGTTCAAGGAGAGCTTCTTATACCCCTGTGAAACTCCCATCCCCGTCAGTTATACTTTTGCTTTTGGCCGAGTGTGTTGACCCCTGTGTGCCTGTGCCTGTTTGTTGTCTTATAGCTTGCTTATTTGGTTCTGACCCAGTTCTGTTCCCCGTTGTGAGTTTGCCTGTTGATTCTGTACTGCGCTACCCTCTCTGTGAATGACTCATGCCTGTGACCTGACTACTCTCTGCTCGCCCCTCTTGTACTTTGCAGCTATCTCCATGTATGACTCATTGGCTACGTCCTGACTATCCTTCCTGTCTAATCCTCTGGTTTTGTCATGCTACCTCATGCTTTGACCGAGGCTTGATCAGTTTTCGTCCCTGTCTATGCCCCTTGGTAACTTTGTCCCGTAGTTACTGTGACGAACAGCCCACCGCTGTTCGTCCAAATACGGGCGACTGACGGGAGTCCCTCTGCCACCAAAATGCGATGGACAGCGGACCCTGTGTCACCACTATGTCACAGTCCCACCACTGACACAGGTGTATCAGCGGACGGAGGGATGAGACACACTGCCGGCACACGGCTATCACAGGCACAGTGGGGGGGCTTATCTTAGTTATCCCACCACTGGCACCATGTGACCAAAAATATCCAGCAAGCTAATCTCGCTCTGACAATTTGCCGTAGGGGGAGTTTAATTTGGATGCCCCACCACTGCTATCAATCTTCCAAGTACTGCAGGGATTTATGTATATCCCACTTTCTCAGTTCCACTTTGGAACTCGCAGCTCTCCGGCGCCCCCTTACCCTCAGGTCAGTCAGGGAACTGCACCTAGGATAATTGGTCGCCGGACGGGCTGCCTGTTGTGAACCGGCAATTAGGCTTCTGCAGTAAGGGAATTATCAATGCTGTGGCCGCAGCCCCTCATTCAGCAATATAAGACCCTTCTGTACTGCCAGCAAGCCGCAATAGCCGTACACAACGCGCTGCCACCAGTCACGGTTACTTAATTCACAGTGTTAAATTAAGAGGGTCTGTGGCAAACCCCTTGAATTAGTAGCGATTATCTATCAAAGGCGTATAGTTCGATTCTTAGAGCATAGAGACAGAACTAAATAATTTTATCATTTATTCCCCGAAAAAGTAGGGCAGTGGTTACAGATAAAAGTTGCTATAAAATTGAGACATAAAATATGTACAGTACAAATATAAAATAAAGGGATTATAAACAGAGGTACACTCACGGTTGATCATGACTCTTTAGGCAAACCCATGCGGCTGAGAAAGAAGGCGGAGCCACACATCTCCACTCATCTGGAGTTCTTGTCAGCACAAGGACTGGAGCTCTTCTGAGCTGGTTTTGCCAAGGGAATGCCTTATAGACTTTGCTATGTGACATCACGGAGATGCATTCTGGGTTAATCCCGCCTCTCTCATCCCAGTTATAATTTGGCTACAAAACTTAGATTAGCTATAACTTTATGGGAGAAGCTGGTATGGACTCATCAGTGGTATCATGTTTCCCAGCGTAATGAGCCCATCAAGAAAACATCAAACATCTATGCGATATGACCGTCCATTTGGGAGCAAATCATATCTCAGGTTCTGGACATGGTAGAACTGAGGAAGTGACACTGTAGCGGAGCTGGGACCGCTCAGATTACCAAAATATGATTTTCATATCTCTACTTTGTACGGTTTTCGCAGGGCAGGCTCTTAAAGGTTTACTTCTAACTCCTGATTTCAGACAAAGAGGTTTTTTTTTCCCTCTCTTTTTTCTCTCAGCTGTGGAGAGGAACCAAATGGTTGTAACAGCAGGGGGTTTCCTATTACTAGTGCGAACACAGGCTGTAAAGGAGGGTGGTGACACTGCTCTGTGTGTGTGAAGGGAGGAGGGGTGAAGCTGCAGAGCCAGCAGCCTGCATTGTCATATAGTGCTGGATCTTTCTGGAAAGTTACAACAGAAAACATCATATTTTGTAGACAAAACTCCGTACCTCACAGACATTGTATATCACACCTCCCCCCTTAAGAGGGCGCTAAGGAGGCATTACCTCTCGGTAATCGGCCATGCGCACCTCAGCAGGTTCGCCCCGGCGGGACAACCCATCGGCATTGCCATTTTAACTGCCCTTCCTGTGTTTTACAGTAAAGTCGTACTGTTGAAGGGCAAGGCTCCAGCGGAGCAACCTTCCATTGGTTCCGGACACTGTGTGCAACCAGCTCAGAGGGTTGTGGTCGATTACCACCGTGAAGGTGCGCCCGTACAGGTAGGGCTGCAAACGTTGCAGTGCCCACACCATGGCCAGACACTCCTTCTCGATGGTCGAGTATGCCACTTCCATCGGCAAAAGTTTCCGGCTCAGGTACAACACGGGGTGCTCTTGGTCCCCCGAGTCGACCTGGCTAAGCACAGGACCGAGGCCAAACTCGCTGGCATCGGTCTGTACCAGAAACGGGCGACTGCTGTCGACTGCTCTCAACACTGGAGAGTTGCACAGGGCTGCTTTCAAAGCTTGGAAAGCTGCCTCACAGTCATCTGTCCAGTTGACTGTTTGGGGTAGCCTCTGCTTGGTGAGGTCCGTCAAGGGTTTTGCAATGGCGCTATAGTCCTGTACGAATCGCCTATAGTACCCTGCAGTGCCCAAGAAGGACTTCACCTGTTTCTTGGTCCTGGGGGTGGGCCAGGACACGATTGCGTCCACTTTTTCTGGCTCCGGACTCATGAAACCCCCGCCTACCCGGTGCCCCAGGTAGTGGACCACGCTCATGCCCATCTGGCAC
The DNA here is from genome assembly GCF_039654945.1 of Dendrobates tinctorius. Taxonomy (NCBI): domain Eukaryota; kingdom Metazoa; phylum Chordata; class Amphibia; order Anura; family Dendrobatidae; genus Dendrobates; species Dendrobates tinctorius. The sequence continues at coordinate 36,688,158 of NW_027361714.1, forward strand.
TTCCCCGGCTTGATGGTCAGGCCTGCCTGGTGAAGACGCTTTAGCACCTCCTGGAAGTGCTGAAGGTGTTCCTCCCAGGTGGAACTGAAGATGGCAATATCGTCTAAGTATGCCACCGCGTACTCCTCCAGTCCCCGAAGCAGGTGGTTGACCATCCGCTGGAAAGTGGCAGGAGCATTTTTCATGCCGAAGGGCATGACTGTGGACTCGTACAGCCCAAAGGGGTGATAAAGGCGGATTTCTCCTGCGCCTCAGGGCTCAGGGGAATCTGCCAGTATCCCCGACTCAAATCCATGATGGATATGTAGTTGGCGTTGGCCAACCGCTCGAGCAGATCCTCGATGCGCGGCATCGGGTGAGCATCAGAGGTTGTGATGGCGTTGAGCCCCCTGTAGTCCACGCAGAACCGGGTGGTCCGATCCTTTTTAGGCACGAAGACTACAGGTGAAGCCCACGCGCTTTTTGACTGTCGAATCACCCCCAGCCTTAACATCTTATCGATTTCTTGGCGCATGACTTGTTGCACCGTTTCAGAGATCCGATAAGGTGTTCGCCGTAATGGGGCGTGATTCCCGGTGTCCACCTCATGAACCGCTAACTCTGTCCTCCCCGGTTGGTTGGTGAACACGGACCGGAAGGGTTCCAGGGTGGCCATCAACTGCAACCACTGGGATACGGTTAGCGAACCACTTATCTTCATGTCCTCAATGGACCCATCGGCCTTGGCCTGGGCCAGCATGTCCAGGAGGGGATCTTCCTCCCCCTCCTCTGGCAGATTGCAGACCGGTAGGACGCAAGCTTCACGTTCGTAGTGCGCCTTCAGCATGTTGACGTGAAAGGCCTTGCGCCTACCCCGAGCATGGTCAAGCGTGACCACGTAGGTGACCGGGTTGAGCTGTTGGTGGATGATGTACGGGCTTTCCCAGGCTGCCTGAAGCTTATCCGTTGGTACAGGGACCAGCACCCACACCTTTTGACCCACCTGGTAGGTCCGCTCCCGGGCGTTCTGGTCGTACCAGCGCTTCTGGTCAGCCTGAGCCTGCCTCATGTTGTCATGCACCAACTGCGTCAAGGTCTGCATCTTGTCACGGAAGCGCATGACATAATCCACGATGGACACTTCTGTGGGGTTTGGCTCATCTTCCCAGGATTCTCTTATCAACCCAAGGGGTCCCCGGACTCGCCTGCCATACAGGAGCTCGAAGGGGGAGAACCCGGTCGAGGCCTGCGGAACTTCTCTGTTAGCGAACAGCAGGTGTGGAAGGTACTACTCCCAGTCACGCCCTTGGGTCTCAACCAGTATGCGGAGCATCTGTTTGAGGGTACCGTTGAAGCGTTCACACAAACCATTAGTCTGTGGGTGATACGCACTCGATACCAGGTGCGTCACCTGCATTTTCTCACAGAGAGCCTCCATTAGGCGAGACATGAATTGGGTCCCTTGATCGGTAAGCATCTCCCTGGGAAATCCTACCCTTGAAAAGATGGTCACCAATGCGTCAGCCACCTTATCTGCCCTGGTTGAAGATAGAGCTACTGCCTCTGGGTACCGGGTAGCGTAGTCTACCACGGTGAGAATATATCGCTTTCCGGAGCTGCTGGGGACGGCCAGCGGGCCTACAATGTCCACCGCGATTCTCTGGAAAGGCTCCTCTATCACCGGCAAAGGAATAAGGGGAGCCTTAAGAGCAGGCCCCGCCTTACCCACTTTTTGACAGGTGGCACAGGAGCGGCAGTAGTGTGTTACATCTGTCCCCATCTTGGGCCAATAGAAGTGTTGAGACAGCCGTGCCTTTGTTTTGCTGATCCCCAAGTGTCCAGCGAGTGGAATCTCATGGGCAATCCGCAACAACTCAGTTCTGAACTGATAGGGGAAGACCAGCTGTCTTTCCCTCAACCACTTCTTTTGAGGATTTCCAGGTACTGTCTCCCGGTACAACCTTCCTCGTTCCCAGAACACCTTCTCCTTATCAGACTCGGAGGTGGGCGTCTTGGCGAGACTTCTCAATTTCTCCAGGCTGGCATCTGAGTGCAGAGCAGCCTGGAACTCCTTGCTGGAGGCTGCCAGAAGTGACGTCAGGGTCCCTTCTTTACTGGGACCCTCTGGAACCGGCTCTGGGTTCACCTCTGGTTCAGTCTCTCCTGTAGCAGCAGAGGGTCCAGAAGACAGTGCGTTACCTACGATCTGGGCACTCTGACTGCGTGTGACAGCTGCTATGTATGCTGCCTCCCTGGGGATTTCTACAGACCCACCAGCCGGTGCTGCCCTGGGCTCTACCTCCCCATCCACCCCCAACACTTCATGAGCAGTGCTACTTATGGGCCAGTTACCTTCCTCGGTGGCACTGGTCAGCTGCATGGCATTACCTTCCTCATGGTCCCCATGCACCTCCCCATTTCCTTGAGCACCGCTGCTTGCTCCTGCCAGGGGTTCTTCAGCTGTCTCACTCCGCAGAGTGACGGGGCTGAGCACCTCGGTACCTGTGGACACATCTACCGTTTCAAAGAAAGGGTTAACGGGTTCAGTCGGCACAGATACATCAACATCACCATCATCCTTCCTAGGAAAAGAATGGTTATCAGATTGCTTTGGTACATTCACATCAGCATCAGCATCATACCTGGGGAAAGAATGGTTGTTAGTTGCATCATTACTCATCAAGGCATTAGCAGGTAACACATTCAGTTTCCCATCATCATCATCATCATCATCAGGGTTAACGTTACTATTATTATCAGTTTGGGGAAGGGTGTCAGGGACGTAGTATGCAACCATCCGCCCCAAGTCAGTCCCCAATAAAACATCAGTGGGCAAATTTTCAGACACTCCCACCTCCCTCAACCCGCTCCCAGCACCCCAATCAAGATAAACCCGGGCAACTGGCAAGGGACAACGGGTGCCTCCAATCCCGGTGACAGTCAGGGTTTTCCCCTCGACAAACTCTTCAGGGGCCGCCAGTCCAGAACGGATGAGGGTTCGTTCAGCCCCGGTGTCCTTGAGGCCTGTAGCAAGACGGGCCCCCACCTGGACAGGTTGAACGTTGTCGTCAGCCCTCCCAACCACACCTCCCACCAAAAGAACAGAGGCGTTGGGCCCGGGGGCCTTGGCTGGGGGGTTCTTTCTTCGGCCTATCCGGACAGGTGTAAGAGAAGTGACCATTCCGCTTGCAGAGGTGACACAGGCGACTGTCAGTAGCCGGCCTGCTGTTGGCAACAGGGACTGGGCCTCCGGAGGGACGGCTAGCTGGGGCACTGGGGTTGGTTGCAGGCTTACCCCCTCTCCAGCTGGTGGCGATGGGCCTCCACGTCTCGGGCTTCCGGTTGGCCTCGTAGTTGTCGGCGATCTGCGCCGCTTTGTCCGCGTTCGTTGGTTCGCGGTCCAGGATGAACTGTCGGACCTCAGCTGGGCAGAGATGCAGGAACTGGTCTTTGATCATCAGATCCCGTAGCTGCTCAAAGGATTCAATGGACAGTCCATGGATCCACTGGTCAAAGTGGGTCCTGAGTCCTTGCACCACATCACTGTAGCTATCGTGTGGGCCACGTTGGAGGTGCCGGAACTTATACCTCAGGTGTCAGCCGATATTTGGCGATCAGCGCCTCCTTTATGGCGTGATAGTCATCATCATGCGCTTGCGGAAGAGAAGCAAACGCCTCGAGAGCTTTGCCTTTTAGCCCTGGGGTCAAGTACCTGGCCCATTGGTCTTCGGGCAGTCGGTACTGTCTGCAGGCTTTCTCAAAGGCTCACAGAAACGTGTCCAAGTCCCCGTCCTTTTCCATCACGGGAAAATGCTCTGGCCGGGGTTTAGGAGTCTGGACGCTGCTGGGCTCACCGCTTCGGGCTGTGGGGGCATGCCCCCCTTGTCAGAGCATCTCCAGCTCATGGGCTCTCTGAGCCTCAGCTTGGCGCTCAGCTCTCTCCGCCTCCCGCTCGGCTCGCTGCTCTGCTCTCTCTCGAGCTTGCTGGATCAGCTGCAGGCGTCCATCACGGTTTTCGGCAGGGAGTGCGTCCAAGGCCGCTTGCAGGTAGGGGTCCAGCATGCTCTGGTTGAATGCGGGGCCAGCGCTCCGGAGTGGAGCCTTTGCTGCAGCCCCATTGTCACTAGGGCCAACTTCTGCGCCCGCTGGATTCTGGTCGTTGTCCAGCTGCACCAGAGCCGCGATCAGTTGGTCTTTGGTTTTGTTTGTGGCTTCAATGCCTCGGTACATGCATACTGCAGCAAGATTGTCCTTTTTCTGCTGTCTGTACCAGTGTTCTCCTTTTGCCGCCATGGTTGCCAAATAAAAGATAGAAAAAGAAAAACGGAGAGAAAGGGAGGGGATACTTGCAAGTACACACTAATGTTCTCCAAAACCTATGATGCAGGATTCTCGCAGGAATCGTGCAGGTTTTTAGTGAGAGGAATGATTGCTCAAACCAAATCACTAATGCTCTAGGATCCCACCGCTCTGCCACCAATATGTGACGAACAGCCCGCCGCTGTTCGTCCAAATACGGGCGACTGACGGGAGTCCCGCTGCCACCAAAACGCAACGGACAGCGGACCCTGTGTCACCACTATGTCACAGCCCCACCACTGACACGGGTGTATCAGTGGACGGAGGGACGAGACACACTGCCGGCACACGGCTATCACAGGCACAGTGGGGGGCTTATCTTAGTTATCCCACCACTGGCACCATGTGACCAAAAATATCCAGCAAGCTAATCTCGCTCTGACAATTTGCCGTAGGGGGAGTTTAATTTGGATGCCCCACCACTGCTATCAATCTTCCAAGTACTGCAGGGATTTATGTATATCCCACTTTCTTAGTTCCACTTTGGAACTCGCAGCTCTCCGGCGCCCCCCTTTCCCTCAGGTCAGTCAGGGAACTGCACCTAGGATAATTGGTCGCCGGACGGGCTGCCTGTTGTGAACCGGCAATTAGACTTCTGCAGTAAGGGAATTATCAATCCTGTGGCCGCAGCCCCTCATTCAGCAATATAAGACCCTTCTGTACTGCCAGCAAGCCGCAATAGCCATACACAACGCGCTGCCACCAGTCATGGTTACTTAATTCACAGTGTTAAATTAAGAGGGTCTGTGGAAAACCCCTTGAATTAGTAGCGATTATCTATCAAAGGCGTATAGTTCGATTCTTAGAGCATAGAGACAGAACTAAATAATTTTATCATTTATTCCCCGAAAAAGTAGGGCAGTGGTTACAGATAAAAGTTGCTATAAAATTGAGACATAAAATATGTACAGTACAAATATAAAATAAAGGGATTATAAACAGAGGTACACTCACGGTTGATCATGACTCTTTAGGCAAACCCATGTGGCTGAGAAAGAAGGCGGAGCCACACATCTCCACTCATCTGGAGTTCTTGTCAGCACAAGGACTGGAGCTCTTCTGAGCTGGTTTTGCCAAGGGAATGCCTTATAGACTTTGCTATGTGACATCACGGAGAGATGCATTCTGGGTTAATCCCGCCTCTCTCATCCCAGTTATAATTTGGCTACAAAACTTAGATTAGCTATAACTTTATGGGAGAAGCTGGTATGGACTCATCAGTGGTATCATGTTTCCCAGCGTAATGAGCCCATCAAGAAAACATCAAACATCTATGCGATATGACCGTCCATTTGGGAGCAAATCATATCTCAGGTTCTGGACATGGTAGAACTGCGGAAGTGACACTGTAGCGGAGCTGGGACCGCTCAGATTACCAAAATATGATTTTCATATCTCTACTTTGTACGGTTTTCGCAGGGCAGGCTCTTAAAGGTTTACTTCTAACTCCTGATTTCAGACAAAGAGTTTTTTTTTTTCCCTCTCTTTTTTCTCTCAGCTGTGGAGAGGAACCAAATGGTTGTAACAGCAGGGGGTCTCCTATTACTAGTGCAAACACAGGCTGTAAAGGAGGGTGGTGACACTGCTCTGTGTGTGTGAAGGGAGGAGGGGTGAAGCTGCAGAGCCAGCAGCCTGCATTGTCATATAGTGCTGGATCTTTCTGGAAAGTTACAACAGAAAACATCATATTTTGTAGACAAAACCCCGTACCTCACAGACATTGTATATCACAGTTACCCTGCTAGGAGTTTTCCTGCAGCTCTTAGCTCTCTGAGGTTTAGGCCACGCCCCCAGCAGTCACGTGCTTCAGGTCCTGCTGTTCTGAAGTACGCACCTTCTCTGCTGCTGCCCGCTCCACAGGTATCTCTGAGCAGTTTGTTTTGCTCAGGACACGCGCACTGGCTCAGTGAGCAAGTTCAGTGCGGTGTTCCTGACAACATCACACAGAAGCATTTCGATTGTATTTACATGCGCTGAGTTCAGGCCGCTAAATGAGCGTGATCGACAAAATTGAAGAAGTCGTTCAACACTTGCTTCCCGGTCTCTTTCCACTGTCTGAGAAAGAATGATGGGAACAGAACGATCACTAATGGATGCACACGTTGCGTTTTTGCTGCGGATCCGCAGCGGATTTGGTCATGCGGATCCGCAGCAGTTTCCAAGCAGTTTACAGTACCATGTAAACCTATGGAAAACCAAATCCGCCGTGCACATGCTGCGGAAAATTCCGCGCAGATTTGCTGCAGTTTATTTTCCACAGCATGTTACTTCTTTTATGCGGAACCGCAGCTGCAGTGTACTTTCCGGGACATACAAATCAATCAATCTCTCTCTCATCCGCACTGCCAAACCGCACTGGAACCTGCATCTAATCTGCTGTACAGATGCTAGGAATCCGCAGGAAAAATGCATATGTTTTACCCTGCGGTTCTGCCAAGAGATATGGATTCTCTGCAGAAAAAGCCGCAGACTAATCATCAACGTGTTCACACACCCTAACGCATCACCATACAGTATCATGTTATCAGCAGCACATCTACAGTTTACACCCCATAGTCCTCCATATAATATAATCTGCCCCATAGTCCTCCATATAGTATAATACACTCCACAGTCCTCTGTTATGATGAGTCACCGAAGGAGGAAAAAACAAAATACCAGCTAAGTCCAGAAAAACCAGAGAGGTTGGCAGCTATCGGATTGCAGACCCCTGGACCTATCCACAACAACTAGCAGTAGCCGTGGGGGGTTCCTACGGTGCCCTAGACCCCTCGATCACAGCCGGAGAACTAGATAGCCTAAAGACAGAAAGGGGAAAAACTAAACTGCCCCAGAGCAGACCCCAAAGCAATAGGCAGCCCCCAACATATAATGACGGTGAAGCAAGATGAAAACACTAACACAGATAGAAAGATAGGTTGAGCAAATGATGGGGCCCAAGCTAACTACATAGGACGGGATAGGAAAGCTGCTGTCTGCCATCCGCAAAAACCCTATAAAAATGAGCCAACCGACTGATAGAAAAAACAGGCCCTGAAGTCGCTAGGCTTCAAAAGACTATATCAGCACTCAGGTATATTCTGAAGACAGAGCAAAAGATCAACAGATCAGAGACAAAAATGGAATTCAGCTCACCCCCGGCCGGGGATGGCAGAACTCCCAAAAAACAAGGCAAAACAAAAACAAAACTGAAGAGTACAAAGCAGAGCAGAAAAACTTAGCTTTGAGATGCAGGAATCAGACTGGTCTCCAAGAAACCAGCAGGAAAATCACCAGCCAGGAAGAAGGGCGTCGGCAGCCTTATATCCAGTCCTCAATTCCAGCCACCCAGTCATCATCTAGCTGCCCAGGTGTCTGATAATCAGCCTCACTACCTTCCTTCACCAGAGGAGGGAGTTCATCAGACCTCAATAGTGAAGGGAAAAATGAACTCACAACAGTCCTCCATATAGTATAATACACTCCTCATAGCCCTCCATATATTAAAATACACTGCTCAGTCCTCCATATAGTATAATACACTCCTCATAGTTCTCCATATCGTATAATGCACTGCCATAGTAACCCATGTAGTACAATTCACTTCCCATAGCATAATGCACCCCATAGTTCTTCATATAATGTATTCCCCATAGTCCTCGATACAGTATAATGCAGTCCACATATAGTATAATGCAGCCACCCCTTAGAGAATAATGTAGCTACCCCAGAGTATAATGTAACCCTCCCATAGTATATAATACAGTCCCACTCCCATCTAGCATAATGCAGCCCCTCCATAGAATATATGGCAACCCCCTCATAGGATATAATGCAGTCCCTTATATAGTATAATGTAGCCCCTCCATAGAATACAATGTAGCCCTCCTCATATAGTATAATTCAGCCCCCATCGAATATAATAAATATAATACAGCCCCCCATAGAATATAATGTAGCCCCAAATAGAATATAATACAGCCCACCTCCCGATAGAATATAATGTAGCCCCCCATATTATATAACACAGCCTCCCCCTATAGAATATAATGTAAAATGTACCCCCCATGGTATATAACACAGCCGCATAGTATATAGCCCAGAACCACATTGTATATAGCCCAACACCACATGGTATACAGCCCAGCATGGTATATAGCCCACCATGGTATAATACAGCCCACCATGGTATAATACAGCCCACCATGGTATAATACAGCCCACCATGGTATACAGGCTGTATACCGTGCTGGGCTGTATACCATGGTGGGCTGTATAATACAGCTCACCATGGTATACAGCCCTCCATGGTATAATACAGCCCAGCAAGGTATATAGCCCCCCCAGAATGGTATATACAGCCCAGCATGGTCTAATACAGCCCAGCATGGTATATATCCCCCCAAAATGGTATACTACAGCCCAGCATGGTATATAGCCCCCCAGAATGGTATAATACAGCCCAGAAAGGTATAATAGAACCCAGCATGGTATATAGCCCTTCAGAATGGAATAATACAGCCCAGTATGGTATAATACAGCCCAGGATGATATATAGCCCCCCCCAGGCTGTATACCATGCTGGGCTGTATACCATGCTGGGCTGTATAATACAACCCACCATGGTATAACACACAGCCCAGCATAGTATAATACTGCCCAGCATGGTATATAGCCCCCCAGAATGGTATAATACAGCCCAGCATGGTCTAATACAGCCCAGCATGGTATATAGCCCCCCAGAATGGTATAATACAGTCCAGCATGGTATATAGCCCCCAGAATGGTATAATACAGCCCAGCATGGTATAATACAGCCCAGCATGGTATATAGCCCCCCAGAATGGAATAATACAGCCCAGCATGGTATATAGCCCCCCTAGAATGGTATAATACAGCCCAGCACGGTATAATACAGCCCAGCATGGTATATAGCCCCCCCCAGAATGGTATAATACAGCCCAGCATGGTATAATACAGCCCAGCATGGTATATAGCCCCCCAGAATGGAATAATACAGCCCAGTATGGTAAAATACAGCCCAGCATGGTATATAGCTCCCCAGCATGGTATAATACAGCCCAGCATGGTATATAGCCCCCTAGAATGGTATAATACAGCCCAGCATGGTATAATACAGTCCTGCATGGTATATAGCCCCCCCCAGAATGGTATAATACATCCCAGCATGGTATAATACAGTCCAGCATGGTATATAGCCCCCAGAATGGTATAATACAGCCCAGCATGGTATAATACAGCCCAGCATGGTATATAGCCCCCCAGAATGGAATAATACAGCCCAGTATGGCATAATACAGCCCAGCATGGTATATAGCCCCCCAGCATGGTATAATACAGCCCAGCATGGTATATAGCCCCCCTAGAATGGTATAATACAGCCCAGCACGGTATAATACAGCCCAGCATGGTATATAGCCCCCCCAGGATGGTATAATACTGCCCAGCATGGTATAATACAGCCCAGCATGGTATATAGCCCCACAGCATGGTATAATACAGCCCAGCATGGTATATAGCCCCCCAGAATGGAATAATACAGCCCAGTAGGGTATAATACAGCCCAGCATGGTATATAGCCCCCCAGCATGGTATAATACAGCCCAGCATGGTATATAACCCCCCTAGAATGGTATAATACAGCCCAGCACGGTATAATACAGCCCAGCATGGTATATAGCCCCCCAGAAAGGAATAATACAGCCCAGCATGGTATATAGCCCCCCCAGCATGGTATAATACAGCCCAGCATGGTATATAGCCCCCCTAGAATGGTATAATATAGCCCAGCATGGTATAATACAGCCCAGCATGGTATATAGCCCCCCCCAGAATGGTATAATACATCCCAGCATGGTATAATACAGCCCAGCATGGTATATAGCCCCCCAGAATGGTATAATACAGCCCAGCACTGTATACTACAGCCCAGCATGGTATATAGCCCCCCAGAATGGTATAATACAGCCCAGAAAGGTATAATACAGCCCAGAATGGTATATAGCCCCCCAGAATGGTATAATACAGCCCAACACAGTATAATACATCCCAGCATGGTATATAGACCCCCAGAATGGTGTAATACAGCCCAGCATGGTATATAGCCCCCCCAGCATGGTATGATACAGCCAAGCATGGTATATAGTCCCCCATAGTGGCCCCACAGTCCAGTACTCACACTGATTTACAAAAAAGAAAATAAAAAAAACACTCCTCACCTTCTCGCGCCCGCGCTGTTGGCTTCTCCTGCCTCCTCCTGCTCTGTCTGGCACACAGTGAGAGTGCGATAACATCATTGCGCCCCTGCTGAGTCAGAAGCAGAGCGGGGAATGATGGGAGAGGGAGCGTCAGCTGACGCTCTCTCCTCCATCACTGCCTCCTTCAGTGCGGCGGCGGCGGGAGTCGCCGCTGGGCCCCCCGCCTCACGGGGACCCCATAGCGGCTGTGTGATGTGCCGCTGGCTGGGGGCCCCTGGAGGAGCGGGGGCCCTAGGCAGCTGCCTGGTCTCCCTGCCCCTAACGCCGGCCCTGGTTGTCTGGGTAGTATTCTGCCTACACGAAAGTAGTATGGGTGTTGAGTGGAATGAGCCATGGTCCATGCGGTCTTTCTAAAGACAGCCAGGTCAGTGAACAAAGTCAACCACTGACAGGCCCCATCTGTGACTAGCAGTTTTCTGTCAATATAAATTTTGCACAGATGGCTCCCAATAAGTGGTGTGGGAGAAGTTTTACACAGCTCAACGCCTAAGCTCTGCTAGGTCTGCTTTCCATCAAAACTACTACACCCAGTAAAATAAGTGATACATCACTGGAATCAGAATGTCTATCCCTACATCATGCTGCTGTTAGATTACATAGCAAAAAACAGCAGATATACTCCTTTTAATTAGCCATATAGGCTTTTTAACCCCTTCATGACTTCATGACCGGAGGTATTTTCGTTGTTGCGTTTTCGTTTTTTGATCCCCTTCTTCCAAGAGCCATAAACTTTTTTTTTCAGTCAAAATGGCCATGTTAGCTAGTTTTTTGTGGGACAAGTTGTACTTTTGAACGACACCATTGGTTTTAACATTTCGTGTACTGGAAAATGGGAAAAAATCCAAGTGAGGTGAAATTGCAAAAAAGTGCAATTCCACAATTGTTTTTTTTTTTTCCATGTTCATTAAATGCTAAAACTGACCTGCCAATATGAGTTCACAAACACCAAACATGTCTAGGTTCTTTTTTATTTAAGTGGTGAAAAAAAAAATCAAACTTTGGTAAAGAAAAAACTAATATAAAAATGGTGCCATTTTCCGAGACCCTTCGCATCTCCATTTTTTGTGACCTGGGGCTGGGTGAGAGCTTATTTTTTATTCGCCGGGCTGATGCCTTTGTTGATACTATTTTGGTGTAGATACGATCTTTTCATTGCCCGTTATTGCATTTTATTGCAAAGTAGCAGCGACCAATGAAACGTATTTCTGGAGTTTTGAATTTTTTTCTTGTTACGCCATTAAGTGATCTAGTTAATTCTTTTTTATATTGATAAATTGGGCAATTCTGAACGTGGCAATAACAAATATGTGTATGTTTGATTTTTTTATTGTTTTATTTTGATTTTTTTATTGTTTTATTTTGAATGGGGTGAATGGGGGTGAATACCATCTGTTTGTATGTGCTTTCCATCTTGGTCAATTTTTGCCGTAGTATCTACCTATTTTGACAATGTTGCATATGTTGTTGGAGCTGTTTTATACATATGATATTGTGCTTGGTATGTAAAAAATATCTTATTCTTATCCCTGGCCACTGGGCTCATGAAAAACTACTGTGTTTATTTATTATTATTCTTTTCTCTACAATAAATCTGAAATCTATTTTGAGCTATGTATTATCTATTTAATATATGCACATACAGTGCCTCAATGTACTCATTTTTTGGCACTTGGTGACCTTGATACCTAATAGCCCTGCTTATGCAGTCTTATGAAGTTCCTTTTTCCTTTTCTTTTTCATTCTTTTTAAATTGAATGATTAAAATCATATATTCAATAGACTATTTTTTTTTATATTGGGCAGTGTATCAGGTCCATCTGAGGTGTGCAAATGAGCCTGGCATTGTAATACAGCCTTTTTTTTTTAGCTGTGAATTTTTATGTGGCATTTAGCATTCTACATTTGGGCCTCAAACCCCTTTTAAAAAAAAAATGTTTGTTAAATAAATCACATTGCTATATTTATACTGCAGTCTCATATGTCCATCTAAATTGGGCACATTTTGTTGGCATTGTAATACTGCAATTTTTTGGAGCAGTGAAATTTTATATGGCATTTATTGTGCTACAATTGTGCCTCAAAATCTCCCAAAAATAAATAGTTTATTAAAAAAAAAAAAATAAGTGCTATATTTATACTGCAGTCTGATACATCAATCTGAGGTGTGCTTTGCAATGCAGCCTTTTTTTAACTGTGAAATTTTATAAAACATTTAGCGTACTACAGTTGGTCCTAAAAAACACCCAAAAACTAGTTTGCAGTATAAATATAGCAATACAATTTATTTAACAGTCTAATACATCCATCTCAATTGGGCAAATTATATACGACATATATCGTGATAAAGTTAGACCTTCAAACCCCCCCAAAAAATTGTTTGTTAAAAAAATCGCATTGCTATGTTTATACTGCAGGTTTATACGTCCATATGATGTGTGCAAATTTGCCTGGCACTGTTATACTGCTATTTATTTTGAGCAGTGAATGTGTATACAGCATTTAGCATGCTACAGTTGGACCTCAAAACTCCCCCCAAAACCAGGATCCTTGCATCATGTGTTCTCACACACTTTATTCATTTAATAGCTTCTGTGTCTGTACTTTTCCACATACCGGTTTGTTACCGGCTCATGCATTACATTAACACCTAATTTATTACATTGATGGCTGAACTGCACAATAAAAATGACGCGACCACCCGGGCCGTGGGGTACCCGGAATTGGACTGGACAGTTCTATGGGGGAGGTCATGAGGCCGTGATCCGTTCCCGTGGCCCTGGCCGTGTCATAAAATAGAGGATAGTTATGTGGTATTTAATCCTGATGCCACCCGTGGTGTTTGGCAATGGGTGGCCGATGCTGAGGTTTTGGTCCACTGGGGCTGATGGTGATGCAGCAAAGATGGTTCAGCTTCCAAAGGGTAGAGCGGGGCCCCAGGGCAAATATATTTGATTGTTCTGATGGTGATGAAGGTTGGGGTGCAGAGAATAAGTGAAGGACATAGAGAGGTGCAGCTTTCTTTACCTTTTACTTGAAAGTAGATGCAATCTGGGGTACCAATTACAGATTAAGTCCGGCTTGCCTGAAGGCATTCAGGGGATCCACCCTGCTAGGTGGAGTTGGGGACCTTCCTTCTGTGCACTCTTTTTGGGTCCCTGCTGCTTGTAGCTAAGGCCTGTTTCACACTTCAGTTTTTTGTGTCAGTTAAAATCCGCCAAAATGCCGGAAAGCCGATCCGTTGCTAAACTGATGTGAACGGATGCCACCGGACCGTTTTTTTTCCGGATCCGATGAATGAAGAATTTTAAAGGAACCGTAGCCCGGAGAGAGAGAGAGATATTTTTCCAGCCGCCAGAACAGACTTTAGGGTTAAATTTCAGGCAGAGTGAAGTCTTTCGGGCATGCGCAGTGTGAAGTGCTGATCCTGCCGGCTGAAAAAACGTTACATGCTCCGTTCAGGCATGTCAGTGGACTTCAAAATTTTGGCAGATCCGCAAAAAAATGGATCCAACGGATGGTCATCCGTCAAGATCTGCCGGTAATGCAACTCAATGGGAAAAAAACGGATCCGCCAAGCAAAATGGCGGATCCGTTTTTTTTGCAAAACGGCGGATCTTGAATGATGGACAAAAACTGAAGTGTGAAACAGGCCTAAGCTGCTGCCCTCTCCTGTGCGATGATTTTTAACCTGTATGGCAGACAGCGTGAGCCGATATCACGGGCACTGTTAATTTCACTGTCAGCCCCGGGCTCTTGGTTTGCTGCTGTGCCATCAGGTGTTCGGTGTGGCCAGGGAGCTTGCAGTCCCCTACCCTTCAGATCCAGATGTCAGGGCGTACAACAACCGCCCAGCCAAGGACTCTGGCATCCTTTTTTTTATCAGTGCTCTGCTCTTTGGTCAGCTATATGCAATTTTAGTTCCCCTGAGCTCTTGTCTCTGTTCCTGTCCCTTCCCTCTCCACAGACCAACTTGCAACTCTCCCCTCTCACGTTCCTGTCACGAGCTCCAGCTGGCTCCCGTTTCCATGACAACTCTCCTGTTTACTCTCTGAGCTGACTTCTTTCTGACTCACTAACCCCACCTGCTGGCCAGAATTTATAAGGAAGCTCGCCTTTCTGGCATGGAGCAGGAATTAACATGTACACTGTGTTACCTGGCATGGGGAGCCCCCTGCCTCCAGGCATGACAACAACCCTTAGAGGGAGGCAATATCACCATGGTAACTGGACTCTAGGGTTCCTAAAAAGCAATTGTTACCATCCATCTTTTGTGTCTCACCTATTTCCGCATAGATTGTCATTTGCGAACAAGGACCTCCCTCCTCTTGGTATCTGTTAGTTTATGTAATTATTGTTATTCCGTAATGTCATTTATTGTCTGTACAAGTCCCTCTAAAATGTAAAGTGCTGCAAAATATGTTGGTGCTATAGAAAGAAAATATATTATTACTATAACTGCAGTCTCTACATCCATCTGAGGTGTGCAAATTTGCCTGGCATTGCAATACAATCTTTTTTGAGCTGTGAAATTTTCTACTGCATTTAGCGCTGCTGCACAGAGGGAATCTCATGCCATGGCCTCTGCGGTCTCCCATTCTTCTATAGCCACGTCACTCCCATCATCTTACTCAGGCTAATGCTATGCGTCTGGTTGCTGCTACCACCCCAGGTTCAGCTATAGAATCCAGCATTAGTCAGCGGTGAGCAGACACTCCTGGGACTAAGTCCTGCTTTTCCTCATCTGAGCATGCCTGGGAGATAACCGCTCATTGATGGTCGGAGGTCACATGCTCAGGTCCTCAAGCAGCTCAGATTGGGCCATCAGGAAGGTCCTGGAAGGCTGTGGTTATAAAAGGACCGCACGGCCACACGGCTGTGCGCTAGTATAGACAAGGTGGAGTGAGTGCTGTATGTACGCATGAATGTCTCTGGTGACTGACTCATTAAGAAACCCCTACCTTTAATACGCATGTGTTGATCAGCCTTGCCCGGTAGTGCAGGCAGCAGGCAGAGTCAGGGCCTAGCTTCAGCACCAAGTAGTGGCTTTGCTTGTACGCCACTGTGCACTTGGGCTGCACTCCACAGTAGCCAGCATCTATTAGTGGCGTTCACAGTTGTAAATCCATGTGTCTAGTGGGTCTAAAGAGGCTCTTACCATGCATCTTTGGGGCAGAGTCTTGAGACCGTACACTAGCGCAGATGCAGCTGTCCCCTGTGACAGTTAACAAAGTTAACAGTTAGTTATGTATGTAGTATGTATGTATGTTGTATGAATGTAGTATATATGTAGTATGTATGTAGTATGTTTTTGGTTTTTTTTTACATTCAACACATTAGCCGGATGATGGGACTACTACTGTCCCATCATTGGCTAATGTGTCAATCACTGTTATTGTAGCAGGCATCGCCCAATGGGACTTGTAGTCCCATCGGACGATGCCTGCACACACACAAGACCCCCGGCAGGCCCGCACAGACCACCAGCAGCCGGCACAGACCACCGACAGCCGGCACAGGCCCCCGAGAGGCCCGTACAGACCACCGGCAGCCAGCACAGGCCCCCGGCAGCCGGCACAGACCACTGACAGCTGACACAGGCCCCCGAGAGGCCCGTACAGACCAACGGCAGCCGGCACAGGCCCCCGACAGGCCTGTACAGACCCCGAGAGGCCCGTGCAGACCGCCGGCACAGGCCCCCGAGAGGCCCTTACAGACCACTGGCAGCTGGCAAAGGCCCCCGACAGGCCTGTACAGACCCCCGAGAGGCCCGTACAGACCACCGGCAGTCGGCACAGACCC
This sequence comes from Dendrobates tinctorius, assembly GCF_039654945.1. NCBI lineage: Eukaryota > Metazoa > Chordata > Amphibia > Anura > Dendrobatidae > Dendrobates > Dendrobates tinctorius. Next base: position 36,704,552 of record NW_027361714.1, read on the forward strand.
CCCGCAGTTGGCACAGGCCGCGCATCATGATGCACACAGACCGCGCATCATGATGACATTATTTCAGCAGCCAATCACAGTCACAACAGTGGCTCATTGCATTATGGGGACTTCCGATTCCAGTATCCGATATTGAAAAAATATCGGTACTCGGTATCGGAATTCCGATACAGCGAATATCGGCCGATACCCGATATTTGCAGTATCGGAATGCTCAACACTAGCAGTAACATTTTCTATAGCATTTATTGTGCTAAAGTAGGGTCTCAAACCCCCCCGAGATAAAAAAAAAAAAATAGTTTGTTAAAAAAAATCACATTGCTATATTGATACTGCAGTCTTACACAATGGGTATGGAAAGTATTCAGACCCCTTTAAATTTTTCACTTTGTTTCATTGCAGCCATTTGGTAAATTCAAAAAGTTCATTTTTTCTCATTAATGTACACTCTGCAAACCATCTTAACGGAAAAAAACAGAAATGTAGATATTTTTGCATATTTATTAAAAAAGAAAAACTGAAATATCACATGGTCATAAGTATTCAGACCCTTTGCTCAGACACTTATATTTAAGTCACATGCTGTCCAGTTCCTTGTGATCCTCCTTGAGATGGTTCTACTCCTTCATTGGAGTCCAGCTGTGTTTAATTCAACTGATAGGGCTTGATTTGTAAAAGCAAACACCTGTCTGTATAAGACCTCACAGTGCATGTCAGACCAAATGAGAATCATGAGGTCAAAGAAACTGGCCAAGGAGCTCAGAGACAGAATTGTGGCAAGGAACACATCTGGCCAAGGTTACAAAAGAATTTCCACATGTCATGATCCAGGTTGGATCTGACAGAGCAAATGCACAAAGTAACCTTTTTTCCCTTAGCTGTGTGCCAAAGGTGGTTTTGCCCCCGGTGGCCATTAGGGTCATTGCACTGTGGTGATTTCAGTTGTAGTTTTCCCCCTGGTGGCGATTAGGGTCATTGCACTTTGGTTACCTTAGTTTGTGCACGTAATTATAAAACAGGTGTGGTAGCTCTATAAGAGAGTATCAGGTGTGTTAATCACTGTTGGTGATATTGTAAAGTATTCATTTGCAAGCAAGCCTGGGTGAAGGATGGAGCTAAAGGAGAGTCACAGGCAGCTCAGAGAGAGTCCTAGAGTGGATTGGTGGAGTCAGCGATGGTGTCTGCAAGGAGTGCTGGCATGGCGTGGTGGAGTTGCAGCAATGGTGTCAGCAAGGAGTGCTTGCATGGCTTGGTGGAGTGGCAGTTGCGGTGTAGAACTGCACTCACGGTGCTGGACTTGGTTGCTGATAGCTGGACTCAAGCATGCTGGACTTTTTGGCAGAAAAGCTGGACTCATTTGTGGGACTCCGTTTCTGGACAGCTGCATGGAGGTGGTGGACTCTGGTTGCTCCAAGGCTGCACTATGGTGTTGGACCCGGTTGGAGGAAAAGATGCACGCAGGTGGTGGGCTCTGTTGCTAGGAGCGTAAGCAGCAGAGCAAAGCTAAGTGGTTTCCCCTGCTTTGTCACTTTTCCTTATGTGTGTTTAGTGCAGTGGTGGGATTAGTTTCCGCACCGACCAATTCCCAAATGAGGGTTTAGGTGCAGGGCGAGTCAGGGTTTTGAGGTTCCTGATCGTCGCCCGGTGCAGAACCGGCCTAGGGAATGCTAGGAGAGCAGAGACACTGACTCAGGGGAGTGCAGAAGGTCTCCACGTCCCCATTCCCTATTGCAGGGCTGCCATTGTTAATGCTACCCAGGCTTCCCCTTTTCCCCTATGTCTTATTGTATTAGTTACTGGCCTGCGGGCCGCGTCACATAGGACAATTACACGTGCCGCATCCTGTTGTATCAGTTACCGGCCTGCTGGCCGTGTCACTCAGGATGGGGCACGTGACACTGCAGTACACAAGGTTCCTAAGAGCACAGTGGTCTTAAATGGAAGAAGTTTGGGACCACCAGAGGTCTTCCTAGATCTGGCCATCCAGTTAAACTGAGCAATCGTGGGAGAAGAGCCTTGGTGAGAGAGGTAAAGAAAAACCCGAAGATCACTGTGGCTGAGCTCCAGAGATGCAGTAGGGAGATGGGAGAAAGTTCCACAAAGTCAGCTATCACTGCAACCCTCCACCAGTCGGGCCTTTATGGCAGGGTGGCCCGACCGAAGCCTCTCCTCAGTGCAAGACATATGAAAGTCTGCATAGAGTTTGCTGAAAACACATGAAGGACTCCCAGACTAGGGGAAATAAGATTCTCTGGTCTGATGAGATGAATATAGAACTTTTTGGTGATAATTCTAAGTGGTATGTGTGGAGAAAACCAGGCACTGCTCATCACCTGCCCAATATAATACCAGTGTGGAGAGGAGGACACCCATGCAGTGACCGGGCAGGTACCCAGGGGATCGCCATCAGGGTTCCTGAGGGAACAATACTGGGAGAACAGAAAAGGGAGAGACTTGACTGAAGTTGTCAGGGAAACAGGGGGCGGGGCAAGGGTAAAAGGAGCAGGGGGCGCGCTGAAGTGGCAGTTGACAGAGAGCAGGACAACAGACAGGAAGCCGTGTGAGACATAGAGGACCGAGGGAGCGGACGGTGTGTTGTGGAGAGACCGACAGGGCCCTGTGAAAGGAAAGCTACAGACTTACCGACTAGTGACACGTGAGAGCCTTGCACCGGTGGCCGCTCCCCTCATACGGTCACATACAGCCGCCCCCGCTGTTTCCCGTCCTGCTGTGACAGGTCCACGACCTCCACTGACCACTGCGACTAGAGACTATTCCTTTACAGCGATCAGGACACTGCCTCCCTGCCTTCTCCCACAGCTGTGGCCCTGTCATCACCGGCCCCAGGGGGCGCCACCTCGCTACAGGCGGCAGTAGAGGCCTCCATCCGGTTTGCTGAGGGACTCTGGGCAGAGACTGGTGAATGGTTGCATTTAGAGACTGCGTCATCACCGCGCCCACCAGCATTGTTCCTTCAGGGCCTGTTGCGCCCCATCGGCACCGTTTCTTCAGGGCCTGTTGTGGCCCATCGTCATCGTTTCTTCAGGGCCTGTTGCGCCCCACCGTCACCGTTTCTTCAGGGCCTGTTGCGCCCCACCATCACCGTTTCTTCAAGGCCTGTTGCGCCCCATCGTCACCGTTTCTTCAAGGCCTGTTGCGCCCCACCAGCATAGTTTCTTCAGGGCCTGTTGTGCCCTACCGGCATCGTTTCTTCAGGGCCTGTTGCACCCCACCGTCATCGTTTCTTCAGGGCCTGTTGCGCCCCACCGCCATCGTTTCTTCAGGGCCTGTTGCGCCCAGCTTCATCCTGGAGTATCGAGGCGTCAAGGCAGCCGCATCAGCGACCTCTACGCGGCCACGCCTGTGAACCTGACAGACGCCTTGAAGGATAAGTTTATTATAGTAGATAAGGACCCCCAGTTTGGTCATACGTGGCCTATAGCACCCCGGGCAAACCGGGTTAGTCGCATCCATAATAAGAAAGTGTTGTTAGGTTTGTTGAGTCCCTGCGTGGACTGGTTATTGTTAACCTCTTTTGTTTGCTCAATATAGCCCCAGCGGCTACAGTTTATAAAAGTTGTTTCCTCAAACCACACTCAGTCTCGTGCCTCGTCACTGCATTCTGCGAACCTGCTGAACCCTACACCAACAGTGAAACATGCTTGTGGCAGCATCATGCTATGGGGAGATTTTCAGCTGCAGGGACAAGACTACTGTTTGCAAATGATGGAAACATGAATGCCAATTACAGAGCTATCCTGGATAAAAACCTTTTCCAGAGGACTCTGGAACTCAGACTTGGCCGAAGGTTCACCTTTCAACAAGACAATGACTCTAAGCACACAGCTAAAATAACAAAGGAGTGGCTTCAGAACAACTCTGTGACCATTCTTGACATGCCCAGCCAGAGCCCTGACCTAAACCCAATTGAGCATCTCTGGAGACACTTGAAAATGGCTGTCCACCAATGTTCACCATCCAACATGACAGAACTGGAGAGGATCTACAAGGAAGAATGGCAGAGGATCCCCAAATCCAGTTGTGGAAAACTTGTTGCATCATTCTTAAGAAAGAAAATTAGACACTCCAATACGCTAGGTCCTATTTTGCATTTGATTAGATAAACCATCTGCTACATATTATTCCGAAGAATATGCATGGCTGTGTGCTAGCACAAAAGGGTGCTTCTACTCAGGGGTGAACCTAGCCTCTCTGCCGACTGAGGCGAACTGCACAACGGCTCCCCCCCCCCTAGTAAATTTTTAAAATCGGCAGTAATTAATCTGGTTCATACAGATTCATGTCCACCCTGTAAAAATTTGTACAATAGTGGACTTTTTAATTTAGAGAAATAGAGAAAAGATGTCTGAACACAAGGATATCAGCGCCATCACCGCACATACAAGAACCACACAGAAGAATCCAGAAGAGGGGTTTATATACCACACACGATGTGTATGACCTGTATACACCATACGCTACACTCTATATACCGCACATGATGTGTATGACCTGTATACACCATACACTACAGTTTATATACCACACACGATGTGTATGACCTGTATACACCATACGCTACACTCTATATACCGCACACGAAGTGTATGACCTGTATACACCATACACTACAGTATATATACCGCACACGATGTGTATGACCTGTATACACCATACACTACAGTATATATACCGCACACGATGTCTATGACCTGTATACACCATACGCTACACTCTATATACCGCACACGAAGTGTATGACCTGTATACACCATACACTACAGTATATATACCACACACGATGTGTATGACCTGTATACACCATACACTACTGTTTATATACCGCACATGATGTGTATGACCTGTATACACCATACGCTACACTCTATATACCGCACACGATGTGTATAACCTGTATACACCATACACTCCACTCTATATACCGCACACGATGTGTATGACCTGTATACACCATACACTACAGTATATATACCGCACACGATGTGTATGACCTGTATACACCATACACTACAGTATATATACCGCACACGATGTCTATGACCTGTATACACCATACGCTACACTCTATATACCGCACACGAAGTGTATGACCTGTATACACCATACACTACACTCTATATACCGCACACGAAGTGTATGACCTGTATACACCATACACTACAGTATATATACCGCACACGATGTGTATGACCTGTATACACCATACACTACAGTATATATACCGCACACGATGTCTATGACCTGTATACACCATACGCTACACTCTATATACCGCACACGAAGTGTATGACCTGTATACACCATACACTACAGTATATATACCACACACGATGTGTATGACCTGTATACACCATACACTACTGTTTATATACCGCACATGATGTGTATGACCTGTATACACCATACGCTACACTCTATATACCGCACACGATGTGTATAACCTGTATACACCATACACTCCACTCTATATACCGCACACGATGTGTATGACCTGTATACACCATACACTACAGTCTATATACCGCACACGATGTGTATGACCTGTATACACCATACACTACTGTTTATATACCACACACGATGTGTATGACCTGTAAACACCATACGCTACACTCTATATACCGCACACGATGTGTATGACCTGTATACACCATACACTACACTCTATATACCGCACACGATGTGTATGACCTGTATACACCATACACTACAGTATATATACTGCACACAATGTGTATGACCTGTATACACCATACACTACAGTTTATATACCACACACGATGTGTATGACCTGTATACATCATACACTACAGTTTATATACCACACATGATGTGTATGACCTGTATACACCATACACTACAGTATATATACCGCACACAATTTGTGTGACCTGTATACACCATACACTACAGTATATATACCACACACAATGTGTGTGACCTGTATACACCATACACTACAGTATATATACCGCACACAATGTGTGTGACCTGTATACACCATACACTACAGTATATATACCACACACAATGTGTGTGACCTGTATACACCATACACTACAGTATATATACCGCACACAATGTGTGTGACCTGTATACACCATACACTACAGTATATATACCGCACGCGATGTGTATGACCTGTATACACCATACTCTCAACTCTATATACCACACACGATGTGTATGACCTGTATACACCATACACTACAGTCTATATACCACACACGATGTGTATGACCTGCATACACCATACACTCCACTCTATATACCGCACACGATGTGTATGACCTGTATACACCATAAACGACAGTCTATAAACCGCACACGATGTGTATGACCTGTATACACCATGCACTACAGTTTATATACCACACACGATGTGTATGACCTGTATACACCATACACTCCACTCTATATACCGCACACGATGTGTATGACCTGTATACACCATACACTACAGTATATATACCGCACACGATGTGTATGACCTGTATACACCATACACTACAGTATATATACCGCACACGATGTCTATGACCTGCATACACCATACGCTACACTCTATATACCGCACACGAAGTGTATGACCTGTATACACCATACACTACACTCTATATACCGCACACGAAGTGTATGACCTGTATACACCATACACTACAGTATATATACCGCACACGATGTGTATGACCTGTATACACCATACACTACAGTATATATACCGCACACGATGTCTATGACCTGTATACACCATACGCTACACTCTATATACCGCACACGAAGTGTATGACCTGTATACACCATACACTACAGTATATATACCACACACGATGTGTATGACCTGTATACACCATACACTACTGTTTATATACCGCACATGATGTGTATGACCTGTATACACCATACGCTACACTCTATATACCGCACACGATGTGTATAACCTGTATACACCATACACTCCACTCTATATACCGCACACGATGTGTATGACCTGTATACACCATACACTACAGTCTATATACCGCACACGATGTGTATGACCTGTATACACCATACACTACTGTTTATATACCACACACGATGTGTATGACCTGTAAACACCATACGCTACACTCTATATACCGCACACGATGTGTATGACCTGTATACACCATACACTACAGTATATATACCGCACACAATGTGTGTGACCTGTATACACCATACACTACAGTATATATACCGCACACAATGTGTGTGACCTGTATACACCATACACTACAGTTTATATACCACACACGATGTGTATGACCTGTATACACCATACACTCAACTCTATATACCACACACGATGTGTATGACCTGTATACACCATACACTCCACTCTATATATCGCACACGATGTGTATGACCTGTATACACCATAAACTACAGTCTATAAACCGCACACGATGTGTATGACCTGTACAGTATACACCATACACTACAGTTTATATACCACACACGATGTGTATGACCTGTATACACCATACACTACACTCTATATACCGCACACGATGTGTATGACCTGTATTCACCATACACTACAGTATATATACCGCACACAATGTGTGTGACCTGTATACACCATACACTACAGTATATATACCGCACACAATTTGTGTGACCTGTATACACCATACACTACAGTATATATACCACACACAATGTGTATGACCTGTATACACCATACACTACAGTATATATACCGCACACAATGTGTGTGACCTGTATACACCATACACTACAGTATATATACCACACACAATGTGTGTGACCTGTATACACCATACACTACAGTATATATACCGCACGCGATGTGTATGACCTGTATACACCATACTCTCAACTCTATATACCACACACGATGTGTATGACCTGTATACACCATACACTACAGTCTATATACGACACACGATGTGTATGACCTGCATACACCATACACTCCACTCTATATACCGCACACGATGTGTATGACCTGTATACACCATAAACGACAGTCTATAAACCGCACACGATGTGTATGACCTGTATACACCATGCACTACAGTTTATATACCACACACGATGTGTATGACCTGTATACACCATACACTCCACTCTATATACCGCACACGATGTGTATGACCTGTATACACCATAAACTACAGTCTATAAACAGCACACGATGTGTATGACCTGTACAGTATACACCATACACTACAGTTTATATACCACACACGATGTGTATGACCTGTATACACCATACACTACACTCTATATACCGCACACGATGTGTATGACCTGTATACACCATACACTACAGTATATATACCGCACACAATGTGTGTGACCTGTATACACCATACACTACAGTATATATACCGCACACAATGTGTGTGACCTGTATACACCATACACTACAGTTTATATACCACACACGATGTGTATGACCTGTATACACCATACACTCAACTCTATATACCACACACGATGTGTATGACCTGTATACACCATACACTCCACTCTATATATCGCACACGATGTGTATGACCTGTATACACCATAAACTACAGTCTATAAACCGCACACGATGTGTATGACCTGTACAGTATACACCATACACTACAGTTTACAGTATATACCACACACGATGTGTATGACCTGTATACACCATACACTACACTCTATATACCGCACACGATGTGTATGACCTGTATTCACCATACACTACAGTTTATATACCACACACGATGTGTATTACCTGTATACACCATACACTACAGTATATATACCGCACACAATGTGTGTGACCTGTATACACCATACACTCCACTCTATATACCGCACACGATGTGTATGACCTGTATACACCATACACTCCACTCTATATACCGCACACTATGTGTATGACCTGTATACACCATACACTACAGTATATATACCGCACACGATGTGTATGACCTGTATACACTACACTCTATACACCGCACATGATGTGTATGACCTGTATACATCATACACTACAGTCTATATACCGCACACGATGTGTATGACCTGTATATACCTTACACTACAGTATATATACACCACACACGATGTGTATGACCTGTATTCACCATACACTACAGTCTATATACCACACACGATGTGTATGACCTGTATACACCATGCACTACAGTTTATATACCACACACGATGTGTATGACCTGTATACACCATACACTACAGTATATATACACCACACACGATGTGTATGACCTGTATACACCATACACTACAGTCTATATACCACACACGATGTGTATGACCTGTATACACCATGCACTACAGTTTATATACCACACACGATGTGTATGACCTGTATACACCATACACTACACTCTATATACCGCACACGATGTGTATGACCTGTATACACCATACACTCCACTCTAGATACCGCACACGATGTGTATGACCTGTATACACCATACACTCCACTCTATATACCGCACATGATGTGTATGACCTGTATACACCATACACTCCACTCTATATACTGCACACGATGTGTATGACCTGTATACACCATACACTCCACTCTAGATACCGCACACGATGTGTATGACCTGTATACACCATACACTCCACTCTATATACCGCACATGATGTGTATGACCTGTATACACCATACACTCCACTCTATATACTGCACACGATGTGTATGACCTGTATACACCTTACACTACAGTATATATACACCACGCACGATGTGTATGACCTGTATACATCATACACTACACTCTATATACCGCACACGATGTGTATGACCTGTATACATCATACACTACAGTCTATATACTGCATATGATGTGAAAATAGTCATTTTTCATTAAGCTGGGGCTATATGTCGACTTTGGCCATGAAACAGCGGCTTCTATAATGCAGGTGAATGGGGTCGCATTGTGACCCGCTAGGTACCGCCACAAAGAATCAGAACCAGTTGGTTCTTTTTTTTAAACTTGATTGTCACAGTTGCAATACCTTGTGGGTCATAATGCGACCCCGTCAATGGAGCCGCAGCAGCCTAGAGCAATTTTTGGCCGTTTGTGTCACAGTCAATGTCACCTTCTTTGATGTAATGGATGTGAAAGGTATATAAATGCTATTCAAAACAATGTACATATTTTATATGGCATTTTCTTAGTAAATATTAATATAAAACTGATTAGCTGCGGTGCGGGGGGGGGGGAGACCAACTTTAGGACCCCCTTAAATCCCCAAATAGTCACTCTACACTAAGGCTATGTGCCCACGTAGCGTTTTCCATGCAGAATATTCCTGAGCGGAAACGCACACCCTCCTCCCAGGAAAACGCATGCGTTTTATGAAGTGCTTTTGTAAGCGCTATTGACGCTTTTGTTTAGCATTTTCCTATGCATTTTTGCTATACAATTGAATGTATGCGGAAACGTGTGCGTTTCCGCAAAATTATTGAACATACTGCGATTTTTTCCGCTTAGCGTTTCCGCAGCGGAAAAAACGCACCATTAGCACAACATGTGCATTTTCCATTATATTACATTGGATGCTTTTCTTAAGCGTTTCTGCAGCAGAAACGCTTGTCTAAAAGCGCTGTGGAAACGCTTAAAAAACACAACGTGGGCACACAGCCTAAAAGAGAGATATATGACTGAACTGCAATACCAGACACAGCCCATAGACAAGAGGGCGCTAACAAAGCAGAACTTTTCACAATCCCATTAATGTGGTGACCTCATATGTGCAGCCACTGGGAATGGGGAACCTGATATCCCATGGATGATGGGGTCCTTAAACCTCCTGCATGACCAAATATTAGCTCAATTATTGATCAAATCTAGCATCACAAATTAGGATTTAGTTCAGAAATAGCCACAAGATGTTCTGCAGCAGCTTGCACCTGGAAACCAAACCATATCACTAAGCAGAGGACATGGAGCATAGTCCTAATAGTCCAAAACTTTACCTACAACCTCTTCAACTTATGGGAATATTTGCTGAATATGTCAATATTGGCCAAGATGTTCTGCAGCAGTTCCACCTTTACAAAACACACACTGCATCATCAGGTTGAGTTGAGGCCAGGCCTAAGGGTATGTGCACACATAGTGAAATCTGCTGCGTTTCCGCAGCGGCTATGGTTCTGCGGAAACGCAGCAGATTCTGCTGCGTTGTACTGTACCTTTATTTTCAATGGAAAAAAAAATGCAGTGCACATGGTGCGGATTTTTCCACGCGGTTTTGCTGCGGTTTACAATCCGCAGCATGTCAATTGTTTGGTGCAGAAACGTTGCAGTTTTACACCTCATCCATTATGAGGTGTAAAACCGCAGGGCAAAACCGCAGATAAACCGCAGGACTTTTGTCCTGCGGATTTACCTTCGGTTTTCTCTCCAAAATCCGCACACCCATAAAACTATGTGTGCACATACCCTTATTTATGGTCCTACTTGGTAAATTACTGCATCATTTCTATCTACAAATTGTAATTGTTCAACTTCTATGGGACTACAAGTCCCAGTACATCAAACACTACATGTGGCCAAGATGTTCTGCAGCAGCCACTCATCTACATTTACCAGCATGTCATAAAAAACTTGTCAACTAGACACAGGTTGCAAATCTCATAAAGTGCAACCTTGCCAAGATGTTCTGCAGCAGCAACACAAGGTAACAATTTGTAGCAGTCCACAAGTTACTGTTGTGGGACTATAATCCCCAGCAGGTTTTAGGTAAGGAGTAATAAGCTGTAGCTGCTAGATAACTAGAAGTCCCAGCATATAAAGCTGGATTAATAGGGAAGAGCAGAAGTGCCTGTGGACTACAAATCCCAGGATATTATAGATTCACTAGATGCATAGTTTGGAGCTAACCATAGTGACCCTTGGAAGATGTTCTGCAGCAGCAGCAAGGTAGTAGTACTCACACAGCTCTGCCAGAATGTCTCCTCCAGCCCAAGAGCTCCAGTTGAATATGGTCCTCAGGGAAGGTGTGGGGGTCTCTCTCTAGGTGCCCGGAGGTCCCCTGTCCTGCTCTCAGCTCTCTCGCTTCACACAGTCACCTGGAGGCTTCAGACAGCATTCAGAGGCGTGTTTACATAGCACGCTGTACATGACAGCCTCTGAACCCTGTCTGAACTCCAGCGCGCTGCTGGGTGCCATAGCAACGCCAGGGGTCTCAGCCTGCTCTGCAGTGTCCCGCCCGCCCCCTGTCAGCTGGGTGTGGCCGCCTGGCTGGCCGGCCGCTCTCAAAGTCCTACTTCGTTCACTGTGCGCCCCTGCTTCTAGGGGGGGCAGCTGCCCCACGGTGGGTAGTACGCCCATGGCTGGGACTGGGAGTTCTAATTCTCCCTGTGCCTCTGTTGCATAGCACTTATCTTACTGCAGGGTCACGCTGCCGCCCCCTCCTGAGTGCCACCTGAGCTCACTTCTCAACTTGGTTCATGGATGATGCGGCCCTGCTTCTACTAAATACTGAGCAAAAAAATCTGAATACTTATGACCATGTGATATTTCAGTTTTTTTTTTAATACATTTGCAAAAATGTCTACATTTCTGTTTTCTTTCACTCAAGATGGGGCGCAGAGTATATATTAATGATAAAAAATTACCTTTTTTGAATTTACCAAATGGCTGCAATGAAACAAAAAGTGAAAAATTTAAAGGGGTCTGAATACTTTCCGTACCCACTGTACGTTCATCTGTAGTGGGCAAATTATTCTGATATTGTATTACTTTCTGCAATGTTTTCTCAAAAGGGAAGGGGAAGTGGACGTGGTGCTGATGGTGAGCACAGAGGATGAGGTCGAGGGCAAGGTAAAACTGTGTCTGCCAACAAACACAACAAACACACATCAGTTTGATCTTTCTTCCTGTCCCACTTTGTGTGGTGGAGCATAACACCACTCTTGAAGCCAGACCAGTGTAAAAAGGTTGTTGTATGGATAGCAGATAATGCTTCCATTCACTTTGCCAGCACCACCCTGTCTATCCCAATGTCCAGTCTCAGTAGCCGTGATTCTGGACCACATAATCTTCACCCTAACCTTCTTCCTCCCACCATGTAAAGTGCCTGGAGACAAGTGATCCCACACTTAGACACTCTGAAGAGCTGTTCACGTTTCTATTTATAGATTCTAGTCTCTCGCCCTGCCTGTTTCTACCAGGACATGAGGAGATTGCATGTAGCGATGCTCAAATATTTGAGCATCCGCAATCACAAGAAGGTGAAGGTGGCAAAATGCAATTACTATTGCAAAAGCTGGATGATGAAGAGACACAATTGCCAAGTGGTGTTGTTATGCAAGCCAGGAGAAGGACCAGGGTGCAAATGTGGAAGATGAGGTGATGGATGATGAAGTCACTGACCAACTTGAGAAGGTGACCTGCATAGCAAGGACAGAAGCGCACAGGGGGAGGTATCCACAGCACCACAACAGGCAGAAAGAGGCAGTGGTGTGGCCAGAGACATAAGAATGGCAACTGATCCCCAGAGCACCAATTTGGGTTCCAAGGGTTAGGTGTTCCCAAGTCTGGTGCATTTTTAAAGACAACTCAGTTAACTCAAAAAAGGCAATCTGCAACATCTGCCATGCCATCATCAGAGGGGGAGCAAAATTACCAGCCTAACCACCACCAGCATGCTCAGGCATGTGCAAGCAAAGCACCCGACTTCTTGGGCCAAACGCAAAGGTCTAGAAACATTGTCTGTTGGTGACAACACTGCCTTTTCCCCTGTTCTACAGGCACGCCAATCCCCTGTCCATGAAGTAGGCGAAAATACCTCCCACCTTGCACTAGTTGCACACTTGCAGCCACCATCAGCAACCATGTTCACGTCCATGTCCCAGCGCAGCATTCAGTTGTCCCTACCACAGTCCTTGGAACGCAAGCGTATATACAAAGCCACCCACCCCACATGCTACACTGCTAATTGGCCCCATTTCTATACTCTTTGCCCTGGAAATATTGTAATATAGGCTTGTGGAGATTGAACCTTTCCACAATCTCATGGCGGTGGCTGTCTCTTGGTACTCAGTCCAAACCCACCACCATTTCTCCCGGTGTGCCATCCCCGATTTACAGAAGCATGTGTCCCATAACATTAGCCATGCCCTGACCAACACTGTGACTGGGAAAGTCCACTTACTGTAACCAAGGACACCTGGACAAATGCTTGTGGCCAGGGAAACTACATTTCCTTGACAGCGCAATGGAAGAACATTGTGGAAGCTGGCACCCAGACTATGCGACGGAACACGTGCTATTGAGACCATGGATTGTGGGCGTGGTTAAAATTATGGTTGTCCCCACATACTACAACAGTTCCTACACCTCCTCCTCACCCTAAATCTCACAAACGTCAACATCAGTCACAATCTGGAAGCACTGCAGCACTGCCTCGGCCAAGCAAAAGCAAGCTTTGCTGAAACTAATCTGCTGAGGTCACAAAACGCACACTACCACAGAATTGTTGAAACCAAAGTGTTCTGTGGCTATGGCCCTTGAACCTCCAACCAGACATAGTCGTGTGTGATAATGGCCTTAACCTGGTGACATCTCTGAAGCTTGGTAACGTTGCACACATACCATGCCTGGCCCACGTACTCAACTTAGTGGTTCAGTGTTTTCTCTAAACCTACCCAGATCTGCCTGAGCTATTTGTGAAAGTACACCAGGTGTGTGCCCATTTACGAAAGTCAGCTACAGCTGCCACCGCTCTGGAAGTGCTGTGAGGCTTTTTTGGCAAGGCTTTGTGAGCCGCAGAAGGCAGTAGTTGAATATCAGCTACACCATGCACATCGGTAAACCTCCACACATACATGTAAGAACTGATGAGTGGGCATTGATGTCTGACATCTATGTGGTTCTGCCAAAACTTTGAAGACTTGATCAAAATGGTTAGCGGTGATAACACCATAATCAGCATCACCATCCCGCTTCGTTGCCTACTGTAAGACACAGTGCTCATGATTAAAGAGGAGGCTTTTCAGGCAGAGCAAGTTTAGATGGAGCAAGAAACTATACTGGGTGATGCTACACAGCTCAGCTTCATCTCATCTTCTCAGTGTGGATTGAGTGATAATGCGGAGGAGGAATAACAAGAGCTTGCTGCCTGAGCTACAGACGGTAGTACCCACACCACCTCCATCCCTTCTGTTCAATGTGGATAGCCTGAAGACGAGGAGGAGAGGGAGGACAAGGAGGAGGACAAGGAAGGACAACATGGACAGTCACCCTCTTGGTGGAGATAGGGAAGTCTTGGCTGCTGTCAGTCTGGCACACATGGCTGAGTTTAATTTCTGCTGGCTTTCCCTTGACCACCATGTTGTACACAATTTGGTTAAGATTAATTACTGGTTGGTCAGGCTTCTAGACTCACACTACAATTAGATCTTGCATCTCTCCTTTCCCTGGAGGAAAGGTCTAATAAAATGTTGCAGTACCAGGAGACCCTAGTTGAAGAATTATTTTAAAAAGTCCTATCTGACAACGCTGGCGGCAGAGGTCACAGTTCCTTGAACATCCAAGGAGTGGAAACTATAGAGACACACATGAGATACAGCAAAGGAAGGGGAACACTCTCAAAGGTCTGGGACAGTTTTCTCAGGTGCTCTCAGCATCCAGGCCCTGATGCGCAGGGTTCACTGACAAGGAGGGAAAAGTTTCAGAAGGTGCTGAAGGTGTACCTTCTCAACCATACCAAAGTGCTCCGTGATTCCTCTGTGCCTTACAACTATTGGGTATCCAAGCTGGACATGAGGCATGAACTATCTGCTTATGCCATGGAGGCTTTGGCCTGCACTGCCGCTTGCGTTTTGTCAGAGTGGGTTTTTAGTGCCGCCGGGGGTATTATACCGATATACACATCCGCTTGTCAACTGAAAATGCTGACAGGTTTCTGTATACCATCAGATGACAAAAGCAGAACATAAACTCAAATTCAGTGTTTTGTTTTTTTTCTGTTCTATTCACAGATATATGAGGGGCACTTATTAAGGATTTCCCCTGACCCCCTTCCTGTGGGCTGAGAGCAATGAAACTTGGCATAATTATTAGTCCTTCTCTACATAGCTGCCACATAGGAACACACACTTCTTCCATCTCTTTAAGCAACTGTAAAGACTTTGCTTGTAGAAGTCGACAGGTTGCTCCAAAAGCCATGTTGTGAATTCTGAAATCAGAGTCTCATCATCTGGAAAATGCTTGCCCTTTAAAAATAACTTCACTGTTGGAAAGACGTGGAAGTCCGATGGTGCAAGGTCAGGTGAATAAGGGGGATGTAGTAGAATTTCAAAGCCACGGAAACATGCAGAAGGCCTGCCTAGTGTTTGGAACATGCCATTTTTGGAGGTGTTGAGTCATGATGCTTCCATTGCATCGACTGGACTTTAGTCTCAGGATCATAGTGATGGACACAGCTTTCATTCTGTGTGATCAGTCTGTTGAGAAAGTCCTCCTGGTTTCCATGGCACATTGTCAATAGAGCCTGAGAGCATTCAACTCGTTCCTGCTTCTGGAAAGTTGTGAGCAGTCGAGAAACTCAGCAAGCTGATGCCTTTTGCATGTGAAGATGGTCTTGGATGATTTTTCCACTGACTCCACACTTATCTTGACATTTTGGCCTAGGTGGCGGATAGTTACGTGGCGATTTTCCAAAACGGTGACCTCCACTTGCTGGATGGTGTGCTCATCAATAGTAGAGTGGGGTCGCCCTGGAATTGGAACTGTTTGCCCCAAAGTCTGACCACATTTGAGTTGACAATGCCAGTTCTTGACTACATCATATGATAGGGAATCATCACCAAAATTCTCTTTCATGTCATCGAACTTTGGTGTGCAGCCTTTCAAGTAAAGGAATTTGATGACTGCTCTGCATTCCACTGGGTCCATTATCACACCTCACACCACTTCAGCACCTAGGGAGAGTGATGTCATGCCTGGAAGCAATGAAGGGTCTCTCTGGCAGTTAATCACTGCATGCAACACAGTTCCCACTCCGGGTCAGCAGAGGGAGCTCTGAACCCAGAACTGAGGGGAGGAGCTGTCTCTGGGGGCCAGGAAGGAGTGAGTTAGTTAGTGTGAGGAGGGCGTCATGTGCAGACGTGGAGGAGAAGAGCTGGGGAGACTTAGGAAAGTGGAGAGCTCAGTCCCAGTGATAGCGCATGATCTGGAGCCTGGTCTCCAAGGGTGTATTGATACTAACGGTCCTGCACCAGAAACCAGAGGAATAGGAAGCTGTAAATGCCCTATTCCCACATAATCCTCAGAGGCACAACAGCGACGGGTGAGCCAAGAGAGATAAAAGGCTACGGCTGTCTGCCATGCGAGTGGAGTGTGGATAATATCAGAAAGGAGGAACTCCAGTGTAACTCAGTACTGGGAGTACTTCATAGAGAGCGCTAGTAAGGAGACTGCACAACCCATCTGCCAGAGTGATTCCTGATTTGCTTCCAGGCTAACCAGCTCCTGTGCCATCTGTACTCAGGACCCTGGGCTGCATTTGCCAAGTAAAGGTAAAGAAACTGCAACCTATTGTGTCCTTGCCTTCTTGCTGCCACCTCCCCGGCACTGCTACATCTCTGTGCCTGACACTGCACCTTCCTTCCTAACACCCATCTACACTGCCCTGAGACAACAGCCCTGCTGTGGAGGGTTATAATATCTTGGCTGCACCACACCATCTGTCCCAGCAGATCTGTCAGCAGCGTCGGCTTAACATCTTCATTGCCGAACACCACAGGTGGCGTCACAAATCATCTATTCATAAACTTTATTCCCTCACTTCACTCCCTTACATGGACGCCAAGGGCCACGGACCGGGTCACCACTACTGTGACACTTCCCAGTGAAATACCAGCCCTGTACCGAGTACCCCACTACCCTGGCGGGCGATACAGATCCACCCTTTAGTAATGGGAAAAATGCGTTTCTGTGGATCCATCTTCTAGTTGAGTTAAAATTTTTTGAAACCAAAAGAGCTGATGGTTTCTAATACTATATGATTCACTGCCTTGTTGTTCTCATGTGGTCGTCACATAGGGAGTTCTTACATTGTATACAGGATTTCACAGTCGGGAGAGGAGAGTTTGTACAGTAAGTACAGAAGATCCTGATCTCATTATTCTCAGGCTGAGTAGATGCGAAATGCTCCACTATATTCCCCAGCAGGGTTGATGAAATAACAGTCTTTGATGATGCTTATCTTCAAATCGGGTAAGGTGAGGTGTGGCAGTAGGTATAGCGTATGACAGGCATCTAGTCAGTGATTACTGCCTTACAAATTCTAAGCCTTCCTGATGCTGCTTTTTTTCCATGGACTTATTGATCAATTCATATTTTTTATGGTAATCTGTACTCTGAAATGTATCCAAGCTGCCAGTGTTACTTGCATTACTCCAGAGATTGCTGTTGCCAATTACATAAAAAAAAATGTTCAGGGCCAATTCAAATCTTTTATATTCTACAATAATACCACTCTTATCAGCAATTTGTCCACAGTGAGGTGTTGTAGGTATATTTGATCAAAATTATGTTAACTAAATACCCTTATTATTACTATTATTACTACCTTCATGCAATTTTTGCAATATATTTTTTTACTTTTTTATTCCAGGATATTTGTTTTGTGTTTTGCTTTTGGTTTTCATATGGTATGGCAGGTATCGAAACAGCGATTATTGCCTTATACTGTAAATTCTAAGCCTTGCTGCTGTTTTTTTCAATGCCCTCCTTGACCGATTCATGTTTTTTTACTGTAATCTGTACTCCGAAATACATCAAAGCTGGCAGTATTACTTGCGTTCCTCCAGACTTTATGGCTGCCTTGTACAACAAAAAATCTTTTCAGGTCCGGTTTAAATCCCTTCTTAGGCTAGTTTCACACTTGAGCCTTTTAGCGCTGCGTTTTGAGCGCACATCAAATGCATAAAAAAAAACGCTTTCAAATGCTTGTAAATGCTGCGATATTTTGTGGCATCATCGTGCGCATGAAGCCAAAAAAAGCAGCGCTTGTATGCGTTTTTACGTGTTTTTCCATGTGTGGAGCCCCCAGGATTATGGTCGCCACAGTGGCATTACCTTCCTCCTAGGGAGTGTGATGTCATGCTTGGAAGCAATAAAGGGTCTCTCTGTCAGGTAAATTCAACACACAGCACGTTTCCCACTCCAGGCCAGCAGAGGGAGCTCTGAACCAAAAATGGGGGAGGAGCTGCTCTCTGGGGGCCAGGAAGGGGAAGTTGGTCAGTTCGTGTGAGCAGGGCGAAGTGTGTGGACAGGAGAAGAAGAGCTGGAGGATTGAGCAGAGTTCAGGTTCACTTCTAGCATAGCGCATGTTCCGGAGTCTGGTCTCTGAGGTTGTACGGATGCTGATGTTCTTGCAGCAGAAACCGGAGGAGCAGGAAGCTGTAAATGCTCTGTTCCCACATAAGACTCGGAGGCACAACAGCAACGTGTGAGCCAGAAGAAGGAGCAGGGCCGGACTGGGACTAAAATTCAGCCCTGGCATCTGAAGTTACACAGGCCCACTAGTCACATGGTGACTATATAATATCTTTGTACACTTGTAGTTTACAAGAAGTGAGAGGAGATTAACACGACTATATAACATGTAGTCACAGCTGTGCCCAGTATTTCAGCTCAGGCCTATTTTCCCAAATCTCTATCCCCTTTTGTATGCATGATTACAGAATTCCTGGCAGAACTGCTCTCTATTGGGCAACCAGACCCCCTGGTCATAGCCGCCCCTATCATACCTCCCAACTTTTGAAGAAGGGAGAGATGGACAAAGACTGCTGCAAATTTTGGCCACACCCAGCCACACCCATTTCACAACTAGTCACACCCATGTCCACACCTAATCGCACCCATTTAGCACTGCTGATCACACTGACTGGTACTGAGGAAGAGAGAAAACAGAGAGAGAGAAAAAAGAAAACAGAGAGAGCGAGAAAGAAAGGGGAAAGAAAGAAAGAACAGTGAGAGACAGAACAGAGAGAAAAAGAAAGAGGGGAAAGAAAGAACAGAGAGAGAAATAAAGAAGTAAAGAAAAGAAAGAAAGAACAGAGAGAAAGAGAGGAAAGAGAAAGAAAGAGGGGAAGAAAGAACAGAGAGAGAAAAAAGAAAGATTAGAGAGAGAAAGAAAGAACAGAGAGAGAAAGAAAGAACAGAGAGAAAGAAAATGAGGGAAAGACAGAACAGAGAATGAAAGATCAGAGAAAGAAAGAAAAAGAGAGAAAGAAATAAAGAAAGATTCTACAAAGATACTATAGCAGCCCGGCTCCCATTGTAGTGCTCACCTGAGCCTCCCGATGCAGGACATATCATGATCCGCTCACATGGCCGGCATCCCCGATTCCAAGGCGATCCTGCTGTCTGCACTGTCGGAGGAGGACATGGTGATGGATCTGAAGCATTCCTGGTTCCGTCACAATCTCCTCAAGAAATTATCTCATTTCCGGTCAGCTTTCAGCACATCACTTCAGGTGGAACGTCATGTGTGTGTTTTAAAATGCTCCTCGGGGCTCCGCCATGTACTCCTGTGTCCGTGGGAAAAGCCCGCTTTGTATGCTTTGTACACACTTGGCTCCGCTCCGTACATCCCGTACACATATGGCTCCACTCCATACACGCGCGGCTCCTCTCCGTCCACCTCGTACACGCGCGGCTCCGCTCCGTACACCTCATACACACGGCTCCTCTCCGTACACCTCATACACACGGCTCCTCTCCATACACCTCGTACACGCGCGGCTCCTCTCCGTACACCTCGTACACGCGCGGCTCCTCTCCGTACACCTCGTACACGCGCGGCTCCTCTCCGTACACCTCATACACACGGCTCCGCTCCGTACACCTCGTACACACGGCTCCTCTCCGTACACCTCGTACACACACGGCTCCTCTCCGTACACCTCATACACACACGGCTCCGCTCCGTACACCTCGTACACACGGCTCCTCTCCGTACACCTCGTACACACACGGCTCCGCTCCGTACACCTCGTACACACACGGCTCCGCTCCGTACACCTCGTACACCCACGGCTCTGCTCCGTACACCTCGTACACACACGGCTCCTCTCCGTACATCTCGTACACACATGGCTCCGCTCCGTACACCTCATACACACACGGCTCCGCTCCGTACACCTCGTACACACGCGGCTCCTCTCCGTACACCTCGTACACGCGCGGCTCCTCTCCGTACACCTCGTACATACGCGGCTCCGCTCCGTACACCTCGTACACACGCGGCTCCGCTCCGTACACCTCGTACACACACGGCTCCGCTCCGTACACCTCGTACACGCGGCTCCGCTCCGTACACCTCGTACACACACGGCTCCGCTCCGTACACCTCGTACACACACGGCTCCGCTCCGTACACCTCGTACACACTGCTCCGCTCCATACACCTCGTACACGCGCGGCTCCGCTCCGTACACCTCGTACACACACGGCTCCGCTCCGTACACCTCGTACACACACGGCTCTGCTACATCCACACTGTAAATCCTGACCCCACACATACTTACCTCAACCAGCAACATGACAACAGCAAAGCAGAGTCTTGCAGACGGTAGAGGCAAGGCTGAGCGCACAGGACCTGTGATGAGGTCACAGGAGGGGTGGAGTCAGGGGGTGACATGATCGGGGGTCTGGACAAAGGCTCCTGATCATGTGACCCCCCTGACTCCTCCCCTCCTGTGACCTCATCACAGGTCCTGCGAACAGAGCGAGCAGGCAAGCGAGTGCGACGCTGTGAGTGGCTGCGGGGGCCTCATGCTAAGGCGAGGATGGGGTGCGTGGGGGGTGCGTGGGGGGGGCGTGGCGGCTTATCTCCCTGCAGTGAGGGAGGAACTTGAAACTATCACCGCCGTGCCCGCAGAGGGCCGGCGGCAGGAGCAACAGTGGCCGCAGCCGCTGGCAAGCGGCCAGATGATCGGGCGCTGCCGCCCGCGGCCCACGTGACAGCGGCCCAGCGGGAAAACGCCTGGTTAGTTATATTGCCAATCCGGGCCTGAGAAGGAGGCTACAGCTGTCTGCCATATAAGGGGGTTCTAAAAGAGAGCAAGCAAGAGGAACTTCAGTGTAACTCAGTACTGCATGTACCTCAGATAAACGCTAGAAAGGAGACTACACAACCCATCTGCATAGAGAGATTCCTGAGTTACTTCCAGGCTGGCCAACTCCTGTTCCATCTGTAATCTGGATCCTGGACTGCACTTGCAAAGCAAAGTAAAGGTAAAAGAAACTGCACCCTGTTGTGTCATTGCCTTCTTCCTGCAACCCCTTCAGCACTGCTACATCTCTGTGCCTAATACTGCACTCTCTTCCTCAACACCTATCATTACTGCCCTGGGACTACAGCTCTACCTGTGGGGAGCTATTACATCTTGCTGCCTTATACCATCTGTCCCAGAGGATCTGCCTGCAGCGTCGGCTTAACCCCTTCATTGCCGAGCACCACAGGTGGCATCACGTATCATCCACTTATAAATTTAATCAGCCATGCTCAACCCCTTTTACATGGATGCCCAGGGTCACACACCGGGTCACCGCTACTGTGACACTTCCCTCTGAGATACCGGCCCGGTACTGAGTACCCCACTGCCCTGGCAGGCGATCCACATGCGTTTGCAATTTTTATGAGCATGGTGTCACAATCACAGGAGGAAAATTCTAGAAAAATTCTTGCAACAGACACCACCAATGGGACATCAGTGGGCATGTGTTATGGTAATTCTTTATATAGACCCTGTCTACAGCCATATTCTTCACATTTTCTTTCTTTTTCTCATGTCAACATGGATCTGCGCTGGAAGAGTTTTCACTTTAACTTGGATCTGGACATCAGGATGGCTCAGGCTTATGCAGTTGCTTGCCGTCAACAAAGGGAGAGAGAGAGACAGCGAAGACGGCAGTGTTGGCATTTGTGGATACATCCGATTGTTGAACTCCGGGAAAGCCATGGAGTGTACCACATCCTCTACAGCGAGCTACAGGCAAACATGGAGAAATTTACAGACTATACAGTGGGGAAAAAAAGTATTTAGTCAGTCAGCAATAGTGCAAGTTCCACCACTTAAAAAGATGAGAGGCGTCTGTAATTTACATCATAGGTAGACCTCAACTATGGGAGACAAACTGAGAAAAAAAAATCCAGAAAATCACATTGTCTGTTTTTTTTTCATTTTATTTGCATATTATGGTGGAAAATAAGTATTTGGTCAGAAACAAGCAATCAAGATTTCTGGCTCTCACAGACCTGTAACTTCTTCTTTAAGAGTCTCCTCTTTCCTCCACTCATTACCTGTAGTAATGGCACCTGTTTAAACTTGTTATCAGTATAAAAAGACACCTGTGCACACCCTCAAACAGTCTGACTCCAAACTCCACTATGGTGAAGACCAAAGAGCTGTCAAAGGACACCAGAAACAAAATTGTAGCCCTGCACCAGGCTGGGAAGACTGAATCTGCAATAGCCAACCAGCTTGGAGTGAAGAAATCAACTGTGGGAGCAATAATTAGAAAATGGAAGACATACAAGACCACTGATAATCTCCCTCGATCTGGTGCTCCACGCAAAATCCCACCCCGTGGGGTCAGAATGATCACAAGAACGGTGAGCAAAAATCCCAAAACCACACGGGGGGACCTAGTGAATGAACTGCAGAAAGCTGGGACCAATGTAACAAGGCCTACCATAAGTAACACACTATGCCACCATGGACTCAGATCCTGCAGTGCCAGACGTGTCCCACTGCTTAAGCCTGTACATGTCTGGGCCCGTCTGAAGTTTGCTAGAGAGCATTTGGATGATCCAGAGGAGTTTTGGGAGAATGTCCTATGGTCTGATGAAACCAAACTGGAACTGTTTGGTAGAAACACAACTTGTTGTGTTTGGAGGAAAAAGAATACTGAGTTGCATCCATCAAACACCATACCTACTGTAAAGCATGGTGGTGGAAACATCATGCTTTGTGGCTGTTTCTCTGCAAAGGGGCCAGGACGACTGATCCGGGTACATGAAAGAATGAATGGGGCCATGTATCATGAGATTTTGAGTGCAAACCTCCTTCCATCAGCAAGGGCATTGAAGATGAAACGTGGCTGGGTCTTTCAACATGACAATGATCCAAAGCACACCGCCAGGGCAATGAAGGAGTGGCTTCGTAAGAAGCATTTCAAGGTCCTGGAGTGGCCTAGCCAGTCTCCAGATCTCAACCCTATAGAAAACCTTTGGAGGGAGTTGAAAGTCCGTGTTGCCAAGCGAAAAGCCAAAAACATCACTGCTTTAGAGGAGATCTGCATGGAGGAATGGGCCAACATACCAACAACAGTGTGTGGCAACCTTGTGAAGACTTACAGAAAACGTTTGACCTCTGTCATTGCCAACAAAGGATATATCACAAAGTATTGAGATGAAATTTTGTTTCTGACCAAATACTTATTTTCCACCATAATATGCAAATAAAATGAAAAAAAAAAGACAATGTGATTTTCTGGATTTTTTTTCTCAGTTTGTCTCCCATAGTTGAGGTCTACCTATGATGTAAATTACAGACGCCTCTCATCTTTTTAAGTGGTGGAACTTGCACTATTGCTGACTGACTAAATACTTTTTTTCCCCACTGTACATGGATGTCCCTTCAAAGCTTCAGTGATTTACTTGCTCGTGTTCACAATCCATCAGGAGACAGGACACACAGCTCCGTCATGCGATTCCTCCTGAGGAACGGCTCCTGGTCACATTACGGTAGGTAATATTTACAAACCAATGCCTGCATAATTTTCTTTGTTGTGACAAGTACCTTTCCAAACCAGGCAGAATTATTTTTCTGCAATGTACTAAATTGTTTTTTTTCTTTTATTGTTTTAAAAAACCATATACAGAAATATTAATTTTACTTCTTTCACTGTTTCGCAGATTCCTGGCGACTAGAGAGACCCTACCTTCACTACACTTCCAGTACCGGATTGGAATCTCCACTTTGTCGGGAATTGTTGTGGACACCTGCCGGGCTTTGTGGAACATTCTTTGTCCAGAATTTATGGCCCTGCCCACCGCTGGATGGAAATTGCTGACAAATTCTGGACAGTCTGCAATTTTCCCAACTGTCTGGGAGCTGTTGATAGTAAACACATACGGATAATCAAACCGAAAAGAACTGGATTTGAGTACTATAACTACAAAAAGTACTTTTCTACAGTACTCATGGCCATTGCGGATACCGGATGTATGTTTGTAGCAGTGGACATTGGGGCATTTGGCCGTGGGAATGACTCCCAGGTTTTTAAGAACTCGGACATGGGCCAGAGGTTGTATGGCAACCAATTTAATTTCCCCATGCCACGGCCTCTTCCCCACACCGAAGCTCTGCCACAGCCCTTTGTAATGGTTGGGGATCAGGCTTTTCAAATGTGCGCAAACCTGGTGAAACCCTACTCCAGCCGTGACTTCTACCACACAAAAAAAATCTTTAATTACAGGCTGACCAGGGCCAGAAGAACTGTAGAGTGTGCTTTTGGGATTCTTGTCTCCAGATGGCGCATTCTCTGCACAGCCATTAATCTTAAACTGGAAACAGTGGTTGAGGTGGTGAAGGCATGTGTGGTTCTACATAATTTTGTAATGGCTAAAGAGCACCTGACCTTTGTACTTGATGATGCTGCTCCTAACCCATTGCCTGAATTCACTCATCACCCTCTCAGGTCATCCATTGAAGTTGGCCAAATGAGGGACCAATTTGCGGCCTACTACATCTCAGATGTAGGACGGGTGGAATGGCAAGATCAAATGGTGTAAAAATATTTTCTTGTGTGTTTGTTAGTAAAAAACCTGTTTTGATACCTGTACCGAGTGTACTATGTCTTTTTACACTCCAATTCAATAATCAACTGCCCTGGTATAGATATGCCTTGCACTCAACACCATCCTCTATTCAGTCTGTGCAATTTTAGCAAACTGAAGAGACTGGTGGTGAAAACAAGACAAGTCATATATTTGTGTTTTTGACAACACATATCTCCTTGACAGACACAAGAAACATGTGTCAGTAGTGGAGTTATGAGTTGGCAAATACACAAAGTGTACGGCGCAGTGTATGTAGGTGGCAAAAAACACATTAACAAAACTTTATTATGGCAAACCAGAAATGTAAATTTATTTTAAACAAAAAAAATATATATTTTTTACTGCGTTTTTAGGAAGATGGTAGCAAATTTGGGGTGTGCAGTGACAAGGAACACCTTATAGTGGATGAAGGTGTTCTAGGGGAAGGGGCGACAAAAGTTGTGGGGGAAGGGAGGTCAGTTATGGAAATGGAGGTAGACACACTAGGAGGTACAGTTAAAGTTTTGCGAACTTTTTTGTGTCTCCTGAAACTGTCCTGCCTGGACCTCCTTGTGCCCAATGACCGGCTTGATTCTTGGCTCCGCCTGGAACTTTGGGCAAATAAGAAATGGGGGTCCCCTGTTTGCTGCTGCTGTGACTGCTGCTGTGGCTGCGGCTGCTGCTGCTCATTGGTGGCGGTGGCAGTGCTCGTCCTTGCAGGAGGACTGGTGGCGGCAGTGCTGGTCCATGTTTGCAGAGTGGTGGCGGCAGGGCTAGTACATGTAGGAGTGGTGGCGGCAGGGCTGTTCCACATTTGAGGAGTGGTCACAGTGGCTGTGCTCCAAGCAGGCGTGGGGGTGGCGGTGGTGCTCCAGACAGGAGCAGCGCTTGCCATGGTGGTGGCGGTGAAGTGACCAGCAGCACTCCAACTTGTGGTGGTGTAATGTTGGCTGTTAAGGCTTTGAATAGAGGCGGCCGTGAAGTGGTATGCAACAGAAGTCGGTAGTTCGGTGTGACGAGTCAGTGGTGGCACAGTTGGAAATGACACCACTGACTGCTGCACGTACCGATTCTGCTGCATAGCCTGCTAGTAAGCAGTGTTGCAGGCCTGCAGCACACTCAGCTGTTGCTCAGGACTAAGGTGTTCTGCCATGTCCCGTTCAATTTTACTGAAAAAATGGTGCGCTGGTCTGTTGAGGTCGGCCTCCATGCGGTCAAGGCACTGTTCGACAGACTGGAAGCGGTGTTCCATGTGGGTAAAACCTCGTTCCATGAGTGAAAAAACGCTTTCCACTCTGTCTGACAGCGACTTGAGGCTGGCATGAAAGGCCTCGCTCAAGTGCATGAACTCGGGCAAGACATTCCTGTCCAAGGCCCTCTGCCACTGGCGGGTAGTGCCCGTATAACCAGTGGCAGAGACCTGGGACAGGGGAACACCTGATTGACCAGCTTCCTGGTCACCAGCTGTCCATGCTGCTGACCTGAAAGCTGCTTCCTGGCTGTCGGATGGCTGGGACGGGTCCGAGGTCGTCCGATGAAGGACTGCTCCAGGGACAGGTTGCAGGGTGCTGCTCCAGGTGCTGTAGAAAGAAAAGAAAAACATTACTATCATGCATTTACAAGAAGCATCAGCTGTGGAAAAGAAAAGCATAGATTTAAAAAAATATATATATACTTACGCTCTGGTGGCAAGGACCGGTCTTAGGAATTCCAAATTGCGAAGGTATCGGTAATTGATTCTGGTCTTTGCCGCTGAACCACTGCGGACCTGTCCCTCAGCACGAACATCAGTGTTGAAGCGGTCCTTTATCGAGCGCCAACGTGTTCGGACTTTGTTCACTGTTGGAAAAACAAAGAAAAGACATTTATGTGTATGATGCAAGATACTGTATATTCTATCAGTAAACACAACAGTGCCATCAGGAAAAACAGTCAAGGCAGCACAATTCAGCAATACAATACCCAAAGCAGTCACTGTTGATCCTGATATTACTGTTGTGTTTCCTGCTAGAATATATCTAGCAGGAAACACAACAATGCCATCAGTAAAAACAGTCAATGCAGCACAATTCAGCAATACAATACCCAAAGCAGTCACTGTTGATCCTGATATTACTGTTGTGTTTCCTGCTAGAATATATCTAGCAGTAAACATAACAATGCCATCAGTAAAAACAGTCAAGGCAGCACAATTCAGCAATACAATACCCAAAGCAGTTACTGTTGATCCTGATATTACTGTTGCGTTTCCTGTTAGAATATATCTAGCAGAAAACACAACAATGCCATCAGTAAAAACAGTCAATGCAGCAAAATTCAGCAATACAATACCCAAAGCAGTCACTGTTGATCCTGATATTACTGTTGCGTTTCCTGCTAGAATATATCTAGCAGTAAACACAACAATGCCATCAGTAAAAACAGTCAAGGTAGCACAATTCAGCAATACAATACCCAAAGCAGTCACTCTAGATCCTGATATTACTGTTGCGTTTCCTGCTAGAATATATCTAGCAGTAAACACAACAATGCCATCAGGAAAAACAGTGTTGTGAGTTCATTTTCTGGTCTACCAGTTGTGAGTTCTCCTTCCAGGCTCCCTCTGGTGGTAACAGGAGGTAGTGAGGCTGATTTAATCAGTAGAGATCTGCCACCTGATAATGAGGATGACGATTGGACCTTAGGAATCTCAGATTGGATTTAAGACAGCCGACGTCCTACTCTGGTGCTGGTGATTCCTTCTTCTTGTCAGGTCTTGGTTCTCAACTCTGTTCCAGTCAGCTCAATCTAAGTTTCTCTGCTAATGTTCACATTTGATTTTGTTGTTCTATTCAGTTTTTTGTTTGGTCAGTCAGCCCCGGCTGGGGCTGTGCTGAATTTCCACTCTTATTAATCTGTATTTGCAAATTTGCTTTTTGTCCCTTATTAGATTGGCCTCTTTTTGCTCTGTCTCAGAATATTTCAGAGTGCTGATATAGTGGGAGAAGTCTAGTGACTTCAGGGTTAATTTTGTTATCAGAAGTGTTGGACATTATTTTGTAGGGTTTTAGGCAGATTGCAGATAGTGTCTTTCCTTTCCTCTCCTTTCTAGTTAGTTTGGGCCCCATCATTTGCTCAGCCTGTTTTCCTGCCTGTGTTTGTGTTTTCATCTTGTTTCACCGTCAATACATGTGTTGGGGCTGTCTATTCCTTTGGGGTCTGCTGTGGGGCAGTTAGTTTTCCCCTTTTCTTGCTTTAGGCTTATTTTAGTCCTCCGGCCGTGATGAGGCGTCTAGGTTCATCGTAGGTACACTCCACGGCTGCTGCTAGTTGTGTGGTTAGGATCAGGGATCTGCAATCTGCATAGTTACCAACCGCTCTGGTTTTTCTGGGCTTAGCATGTTTATGTTTTTTCCTCCTCGGTGACCCATTCATAACAGAATCACAAGCCATACCGCAGATTCTAGGCTACTCAAAAGCAGGAAAAAGTTGTTAAAAAAGTAAAAAAAAGTGTCAGAATTTTTTTTAGATATATTTTTTCCTCTTTTTCTCTGGGGCCGTAGGAGGTTTTTTTTTTCCCTAATGGAGATTAAGCAATTGTCTGATCGTGTGGAGCAACTTGCTGCTGAAGTGCAGGGAATTTCCACCTACCTCATTCAGCCACATGCTGCTGAACCTAAGATCCCTACTCCTGATGTGTTTTCTGGAGATCGGTCTAAATTTCTGAATTTTAAGAATAATTGTAAATTATTTCTTGCCTTGAAGCCTAATTCATCAGGGAGCTCTGCGCAGCAGGTTAAAATTGTCATCTCCTTGCTGCGTGGCGATCCCCAGGATTGGGCTTTTTCTCTGACACCTGAAAATCCTATTCTGACTAATGTGGATGCATTTTTTCAAGCCTTGGGTTTGTTGTATGATGAACCTTATGCTGTTGATCAAGCTGAGAGAACCCTGTTGGCATTAAACCAGGGTCAGGATTCTGCAGCGTTATACTGTCAAAAATTCCTGAAAGTGGGCGGTCCTTACTACATGGAATGATAGTGCTTTGGCAGCTCTCTTTTGGAAGGGTTTATCAGAGACCGTAAAAGATATGATGGTGGGATTTCCTGTTCCCTCTGGTCTGGATGATTCCATATCATTAGCCATTCAAGTTGATCAGCGTTTATGTGACCGTAAAACTACACGGGAGGCGCTGCCACCTTTTGAACAAACGTCTGAACCTATGCAATGTGATGGGGTTTTGTCTAGGGCGCAACATCAGGAGTTTAGAAGGCGTAATAAGCTGTGGTTTTTCTGTGGAGATGCCTCTCATACTATTTCTGACTTCCCTAAACAAGAGAAACGTTCTGCACACACATTTGCTGTGGGCAGTGTACAACCTAAGTTCCTTTTGGCAATTACTCTGATCTGCTCCTTATCCACGTTTTCCACTAAGGCTTTTGTGGATTCAGGAGCAGCGTTGAATCTGATGGATTTGGACTTTGCTAAATATTGTGGTTTTTCCATGACGCCTCTGTGGACGCCTATTCCTTTGAGGGGTATTAATGCTACTCCTTTGGCGGAGAATAAACCTCAGTTTTTGACCCAGGTGATAATGCAAGTTACCCCAGACCACCAAGAAAATTGTAAATTTTTGGTGCTGAATAATTTGCATGATACTATTGTTCTGAGTTTTCCCTGGTTGCAAACTCATAATCCAGTTTTGAATTGGAAATCTGGGTCTGTGGTGAGTTGGGGTTGTCAGTGTGTTCTTAGGGACACTCCTGTTTTCTCCACCTCTCCTCAGTCTCATGATATTCCTGATTATCTGGCCAATTTTTCTGATGTATTTAGTGAGAGTAAGTCTGCATCTTTGCCTCCTCATAGGAGTTATGACTGTGCAATTGAGTTGATGCCTGGGTGTAAATTTCCCAAGGGTCGGCTTTTCAACTTATCAGTACCCGAACAAGATGCCATGTGATCCTATATTAAGGAGTCATTGGAGAAGGGTCATATTAGACCATCCTCGTCACCTTTAGGTGCTGGGGGTTTTTTGTGGCCAAGAAAGATGGTTTATTAAGACCGTGTATTGATTATCATTCCCTTAACAAGATGACGGTTAAATATCAGTACCCGTTACCTCTGATGTCTGATTTATTCTCCAGAGTTGAGTGCCTGCTGGTTTACTTAGCTTGACCTCAGGGGGGCGTATAATCTTATTCGCATCAAGCACGGGGGTGAATGGAAGACGGCGTTTAATACTCCGGAGGGACATTTTGAGTATCTGGTGATGCCTTTTGGGCTCACTAATGCCCCTTCTGTCTTCCAGTCTTTTATGAATGATATTTTCTGTGACTTTGTGAATAAGTTTTTGATCATCTATCTGGATGATATTTTGATCTTTTCTAGTGATTGGGATTCTCATGTGGAACATGTCCGGACTGTGTTCCGGATTTTGAGGGAGAATTTCCTGTTTGTTAAGGGATCAAAATGCCTCTTTGGTGTACAGAGGATTTCATTTTTGGGATTTATCTTGTCTCCGTCGACTATTGAAATGGACCCGGCCAAGGTACAGGCCATTTATCATTGGGTTCAGCCTACTTCTTTGAAGGCCCTCCAGAAGTTTTTGGGTTTTGCTAATTTCTATCGTAAATTTATAGGTAATTTTTCTGGTATTGTCAAACCACTGACTGATCTGACCAAGAAGGGCACTGATGTTCTGAATTGGTCTCCTGAGGCTGTCTCAGCATTTCAGGAGCTTAAGCGGAGATTTACTTCAGCTCCGGTTTAACGGCAACCTGATGTCTCACTTCCATTTCAGGTGGAGGTAGATGCTTCTGAGATTGGTGCAGGAGCTGTTTTGTCCCAAAATGACCCTGTGACTTCTAAGATGAATCCCTGTGCCTTCTTTTCTCGAAAGTTCTCCCCATCTGAACGCAACTATGACGTGGGGAATCGGGAATTGTTGGCCATGAAATGGGCATTTGAGGAGTGGAGACATTGGTTGGAGGGAGCTAGACATCAAGTTGTGGTCCTCACCGATCACAAGAATTTGATTTATCTGGAGTCGGCCAAACGCTTCAATCCTAGACAGGCTAGATGGGCCTTGTTTTTCATGCGTTTTAATTTTGTGGTATCTTTTCTTCCGAGCACTAAGAATGTTAAGGCAGACGCCATTTCTAGGAGTTTCTTTGCCAATTCTCTTAATGTGACCGAGCCTACTACCATCCTAGGTGAGGGGGTAGTTCTTTCTGCCCTTTCGCCCGATTTGAGATGTGCCCTGGAGGAATTTCAGGAGGATAAACCTGAGCGTTGCCCTATGGGAAAATTGTATGTTCCTTACCAGTGGAGGAAGAGAGTGATGTCTGAAATTCATTGCTCCGCATTGGCTGGTCATCCAGGTATTTTTGGTACCCGAGATTTGGTGAGTCGGTCCTTTTGATGGCCTGCCTTATCTCGTGATGTCAGGAATTTTGTACAGTCCTGTGGGACTTGTTTTCGGTCTAAACCCTGTTCTCGTTCTAGTGGGTTGCTGATGCCCCTGCCGGTGCCCAAGAGGCCATGGAACCATATCTCAATGGATTTTATTTCTGATCTTCCTGTCTCTCAGAGAATGACTGTTATCTGGGTGATTTGTGATAGATTTTCGAAGATGGTCCATCTTGTACCACTCCCAAAGTTGCCATCTTCCTCTGAGTTGGTGCCCTTGTTTTTACAACAGGTGGTTCGGTTACATGGGATTCCTGAGAACATTGTGTCCGACAGAGGAGTTCAGTTTGTTTCCAGATTCTGGAAAGCCTTTTGTTCCAGTCTGGGAATTCAGTTATCCTTCTCCTCCGCATTTCATCCCCAGACCAATGGACAGACTGAGAGAACAAACCAGACCTTGGAGTCTTATTTAAGATGTTTTATATCTGCTGATCAGGATGATTGGGTCTCATTTTTGCCCTTGGCTGAATTCGCGCTGAACAATAGAGCTAGTTCTGCCACTTTGATGTCACCCTTTTTCTGTAATTTTGGGTTTCATCCTCGATTCTCTTCAGGGCAAATGGAATCTTCGTCCTGCCCAGGTGTGGACACTGTGGTTGAGAGAATGCAGCAGATATGGGACCAAGTGGTGATAAGTTGTCACTCTCTCAGGAAAAGGCCCAGCGATTTTCCAACTGGCATAGGACCATTGGTCCCTGGTTTAAAGTGGGTGATATGGTTTGGTTGTCGTCTAAGAATATTCCTATGAAGGTTGCATCTCCAAAATTTAAGCCAAGATTTATTGGACCTTGTAAGATTTTGGAGATTCTTAATCCTGTTTCTTTTCGATTGGCTCTTCCAGTTACGTTCAAGATCTATAACGTATTTCACAAATCTCTGTTGAAGAGGTTTGTTGAGCCAGTGGTTCCTATGGCAGCACCTCCTGACCCTGTGTTGGTCGAAGGCAATGTTGAATATGAGGTAGAGAAAATATTGGATTCTAGTTTGGTTAGACGGAGACTCCAGTATTTGGTCAAATGGAAGGGTTATGGCCAGGAGGATAATTCTTGGGTCTCTGCCTCTGATATTCATGCCAATAGATTTGTTCGTGCTTTTCACCGGGTCCATCCTGATCGGCCTGGTGGCGTGGATGAGGGTTCGGTGACCCCTCCTCAAGGGGGGGGTACTGTTATGAGTTCATTTTCTGGTCTACCAGTTGTGAGTTCTCCTTCCAGCCTCCCTCTGGTGGTAACAGGAGGTAATGAGGCTGATTTAATCAGTAGAGATCTGCCACCTGATAATGAGGATGACGACTGGACCTCAGGAATCTCAGATTGGATTTAAGACAGCCGACGCCCTACTCTGGTGCTGGTGATTCCTTTTGCTTGTCAGGTCTTGGTTCTCAGCTCTGTTCCAGTCAGCTCAAGCTAAGTTTCTCTGCTAATGTTCACTCTTGATTTTGTCGTTCTATTCAGTTTTTTGTGTGGTCAGCCAGCCCCGGCTGGGGCTGTGCTGAATTTCTACTCTTATTTATCTGTATTTGCCAATTTGCTTTTTGTCCCTTATTAGATTGGCCTCTTTTTGCTCTGTCTCAGAATATTTCAGAGTGCTGATATAGTGGGAAAAGTCTAGTGACTTCAGGGTTAATTTTGTTATCAGAAGTGTTGGACATTATTTTGTAGGGTTTTGGGCAGATTGCAGACAGTGTCTTTCCTCTCCTTTCTAGTTAGTTTGGGCCCCATCGTTTGCTCAGCCTATTTTCCTGCCTGTGTTTGTGTTTTCATCTTGTTTCACCGTCAATACATGTGTGGGGGCTGTCTATTCCTTTGGGGTCTGCTGTGGGGTAGTTAGTTTTCCCCTTTTCTTGCTTTAGGCTTATTTTAGTCCTCCGGCCGTGATGAGGCGTCTAGGTTCATCGTAGGTACACTCCATGGCTGCTGCTAGTTGTGTGGTTAGGATAAGGGATCTGCAATCTGCATAGTTACCAACCTCTCTGGTTTTTCTGGGCTTAGTATGTTTATGTTTTTTCCACCTCGGTGACCCATTCATAACAAACAGTCAATGCAGCACAATTCAGCAATACAATACCCAAAGCAGTCACTGTTGATCCTGATATTACTGTTGTGTTTCATGCTAGAATATATCTAGCAGGAAAGACAACTGTGTCATCAAGGACAATAGTCACTGCGGCATCACAGAGCAGGGAAATACTTACGAAACGCCTTTTTGGAGGTTGCAGGGGCACTGTCCCAGCCATCCATCAACGCTGCGTCCACCTCATTCCATAGTCGCCGGGTCACCACATTGTCCTTGTGCAGCTGGTCACAGCTGTCCCACAACGGGACACGCTTCTGGACCAGACGGATCAGGTGCTCATTATCCAGGTAGACATCTTCATCCCGTTGTGGAACCTATAAAAAAAACATTTATTAGAATCTTGGAATTTTGTGTGAATGAAAAAGTTCAAAAAAGAAACAGAAAAGAAGAAAGATAGAAGATAAAAAGGGACATTCAAAATCATTTTATACTTACATTACGTCTCAGCGCCGGGACTTGGCTTTGCTGCTCCCACTGTTCGGCCTCACTAGTTGAGTCCGATGATGATGATGTCTGCAAAAAAAGAACAAAAATTATTAGACATTTGTAGATGGAGCAGCTATACTTACCCAAAGGCATGAAAATAATCACCTCACGCTCTGCTTGGGCCAGTTCCTGCTGGATGGTGAATAATCTGATCCAGAAGACATACTGCATGTTAAAAAAATACAAAGCATTAGTACATAATATATTTGACAAGACAGGCATACATTTTAGATGTAAGAATGCTCACATTCTTGCTGCTGAAGCTTTAATCCAAAATGCTCTGTTGTTTTGCAAGCTGTCTGCTCTCCAGGCTGTCTGTAGAGTTGTGGTACAGTGCAGGCAGGCACCTTCTTTATCTAGACTCATCTCAAACAATGTTGCTTGTGGAGGGGGTGGTTTGAACTAGTGTCTAGACATTGTTTACTCAAAATTTGCATGCGCTGATAAGCGCTGACGTGCGCTGAGCCATGCACTTGCCAGCGCACCCATAGTCTGTAATGTTATTTTTTGCGTACATGAGCGCATGCGCTTTTTTTACGAGGTTGGGCGGAACAAAAAATGCAACATGTAGTGTTTGGCGTGTCTGGACGCACACCTGGAAAATGCGCAGCGCACGAAAAACGCTGATGAACGTGTACAAGCACTAGACCATGCGCCCGCCCATGTTAAAGATAGGGGAGTATTGCGCATGCTTACTATTGCACACGATGCGCTGCGCGATAAAATACTAATGTGAAACCAGCCTTAATTCTACAATAATACGACTCTTACCTGCAATTTGTCTACGGTGAGGTGTGGCAGTCAAAATAGCATATGACAGGCATCTAGTCAGGGATTATTGCCTTATGAATTCTAAGCCTTGCAGCAGAAATTCTTCAAAGCAGGCAAAATTGAGTTATTTAATGTGTACATTCACAGTTTCACTGTAGCATCTGTATGTAAAAGACAGTGGTGGGAAACTTAATGGCATTGGAGCTGGAATTACCACTTCTGAGCTCTCCAGAGCTTTATTTCCATCTATTTCTGGGTGGTTCATGAAGTATATTTGTGGTCATTGTCCTGCTGGAAGACCCATGACCTACTGAGATGCAAACCCAACTTTCTGACCGTGGGCACTACATTGTGATCAAAAATCCTTTTTGGAATTTTCACATTTCAAGGCACTCAGGGCCAGAGGCAGTAAAACAAACCCAAAACATCTTTGAGTCTCCACCATATTTGACTGTAAATACTGTGTTCTTTTATTTGTAGGCCTTAAAGGGAACCTGTCACCCCCCAGGGCGTTTTTCAGTTAAAGAGCCACCTTCAGCAGCACTAAGGCTGCATTCTGTGAAGGTGGTTCTTCTTTTCCTGACCCCCAGTAATGCCAAAATATTGACTTTTATAATTAGCTCCTCATACCTGTAATGTATCCCACAGGTATGTTGTGTCCCCCAGTATCAGCCGCCTACCATCCGTCAGTCATGCCTGTCCGAGGCCTCGGTGCCGCCCACGATCTGTCCATCATGATGCCCCGTGCGTCGCTGCCCCCTCTTGATCTGAATCCTGGCGCCTGCGCTGTAACAAGTGTTCTCAGGCATGCACAGTGCGTGCTGCCCGAGAACCGACATCAGGCTATTGCAGCTGCACATTGTGGAGGCCCCAGATCCTGCCCCGCAGTGTGTTATGATGTATTCACACTGCGGGGCTGGGGCCTCCGCAACACGCAGGCGCAATAGCTTGATGTCGGTTCTCGGGCAGCGCGCACTGTGGATGCCTGAGAACACTTGTTACAGCGCAGGCGCCGGGATTCAAATCATGAGGAGGCAGCGACTCACGGGGCATCATGATGGACAGATCGTGGGCGGCGCCGAGGCCTCGGACAGGCATGATTGACGGATGGTAGACGAATGATAGAGAGGGACACAACATATCTGTGGGACACATTACAAGTATGATGAACTATTTATAAAAGTCAATATTTTGGCATTACTTGGGGTCAGAAAAATAAGAGCCACCTTCACAGAATGCAGCCTTAAGGTACTGTCACACTTAGCGATGTACCAGCGATCCCGACCAGCGATATGACGCGGTCAGGATCGCTGGTGCATCGCTAAGTGGTCGCTAGTGAGCTGCCACATAGGCAGATCTCACTAGCGACATCGCTGGGGACGGGGGTCGCTACTTACCTGTCACACCAGGCGATCCTGCGTCCTCCCGCCCGGCTCCACGCGTCGCTCGTCCTCACAGCAGGAAGCGCCGCAAGAAGCTGACGACGAGAAGCGGTCTTGAACGTTCTCGCACAATCAGCGATAACCAGCGGGGGAGCCGGTCGTAGGTAAGTATCAGACACAGAGATATCTCTAGCAATATCGCTATAACGTCACTAGTTATAGCGATATTGCTAGCGATATCTCTTAGTGTGACATGCCCTTTAGTGCTGCTGAATATGGCTCTTTAACTGAAAAACGCCCTGGGGGGGTGACAGGTTCCCTTTAATCCATTTACAGTAAACAATAGAACTATGTGCTTTACAAAAAAATAAACTCTATCTGTGCACAAGACACCTGCTGGCCCCATAACAATAAGATAAGATAATCCTTTAATAAAAAGGGCTGCCTGATGACCCTCTACAAATAGTTATGGCCCTGGAAAAAAAATAATAACTTTCAATGTGTCTCAACAAAATATTAACTTAAGGTACCATCATTTCTGGCCAGGCCTATTTCATGAGCTTAGTTAAGGTGTCATCATTTTTGCCAGGCCTATTTCATGAGTTTTTTTTTCTAAGTTCTGTGGAGGCATGGTTGAAAAAACAATGTCTGACTTTCACTTGTTCATTTTCAGAGATTCATGATTTATTATTATTTTTGCCAGATTCAAGGTTCCACCGGCCCGATCTATCTTCCTACACTTATATCATGCACATGTACACTGTGCAGAGGACTGGGCATCCTGCATCCTCAGTCTCATGCAATGGGGGCACAGGACCCTCATTAAATTCTCCATGTGCAGCTCTGTGCACAGCAGACTGTTCCCCTCCCCCTCCTGCTTGCTGACTACTAGCTGTTCTGGAAAGGCAGGAGAGGGAGGAATAATGATTGCTGTGTGGCTGGTGAGAAGCAATGGTGCTGAATAGGGGTCAGGGGGAGTAGTATCCTCTATCCTCTTGTAAAAACAAACCTGTGAGCCAGCAGAGAGGAGGCTTCTTCATCCTGGATGCTTCTCCATCCTGGAGGCAGCAGGTCTGCTCTGCTTTGCAGGAGGATCTTTGGATATGGTGGAGTCTGCACTGTCTGAAGATTGCAGCAGCTGGAGCAGAGCAGTGAGTGCAACAGTGCAGCTGCACCTGGCTGTTGTGTAGCTCCTCTCCTACATGGAGCACAGACACTTGCAGGAGTGGTCACATCTATGTGTTGTGCTCCCGGGTGCAGGAGAGGAGTCAGGAAAGGCAGCGCTACTGTGTCAGGCTGCTCTGAAAGAACGTGCCCTCAGGAGGCTCAGAGCATCAAGCTTTTGATCCAGGGCTCAGGCCTAGAATGTAACTGCCTAGTTACACCCTGCCCTGGAGCTGATGAGGAGAAGCAAATTGGGAGGACAGGACTGTGTGAGACACGCTATCTAACCCAGTCAGGGTCCTCCCTCTTTGCTTCTGCTCACGGGACCCCACACACCAGTAAAGGTACTGTCACACTTAGCGATGTACCAGCGATCCTGACCAGCGATATGACGCGGTCAGGATCGCTGGTACATCGCTAAGTGGTCGCTAGTGAGCTGCCACACAGGCAGATCTCACTAGCGACATCGCTGGGGACGGGGATCGCTACTTACCTGTCACACCAGGCGATCCTGCGTCCTCCCGCCCGGCTCCACACGTCGCTCGTCCTCACTGCAGGAAGCGCCACAGGAAGCTGACGACGAGAGACAGTCCTGAACGTTCTCGCGCGATCAGCGATAACCAGCGGGGGAGCCAGTCGTAGGTAAGTATCAGACACAGAGATATCGCTAGCAATATCGCTATAACGTCACTAGTTATAGCGATATTGCTAGCGATATCTCTTAGTGTGACAGGCCCTTCAGGGTAGTAATGCCCTGATGGCGGCCCTGTGGAGACGTACCACTGAACCAAACTCTGGGCCATGCCAAAAGTAATCCAAAACCTCCGCATATTTGCATATGAATTAAAAAAAATTTTTTCAGACACTGTACCAGTAACAGGTATAGTAGTAGTATGGATTTTATAGGGGCTAAGTCACCTACACCACTGCTTTCATTCCATTTTACATTTATTTTTAGAGTGATGAACTCCCTTTAATTCAGAAAAAAATCTACGGTATATATTTTCTCCTTGACATATCTCATTTATTTTCTAGGGTACAGAGTCCACCATAAAATCATCACGTTCCAGAGAAAAAATGCATCTTTTCTATGAAAAGCCCAAATATATAACTTTTTTTCAAGTAACTTGCTGCCTTATTCAATGTGATGACATATCAGAAGTCAGCATTGCTGAGCATGATAGTCTTGAATTGTCTGTGTTGGAAATTTTGCTCAACTTCATGAAGAAAACAAATTGAGGAGATGCTATGTTCTTTTAACTGTATGTCCCCTCCCCACTATAATTTACTAGTCATCCAATGTCATATAGTACTTCTGAAAACCAAACTAAGAAGTCATATCCCATTTACAACTTTTAAATTTCCCATTCAATATTAAAAATACACAATTCCTGGAAATGGAGTGTTCTAGTTACTGAATAAAGGACAACATCCAAGGGCGTAAAAGTTGGCTTTACAATTTATACTGTGAGATGTGGCTGAAGATGTATTGGACTCCTGTGCATTCACTTTCCATCCCTTTACCATACTATCACACAAGAGAACTATGCTATTAAATTTTATGGAGTCACAAAAGAAATATGATGTTTGGAAATGTAATATACCAAAAGCATACACCCAATCTAGGCGCATAATAAGACCTTTGCAGCGTGCAAACTGTTCTTCTGAAATAGAAAGGAAAACATGACTCATTGTTTTAAAGAATAACAAGGACTTTTATTCAAAAGATTTGCAGAATTAAAAAGTTACTTTTGTACACAATGTACAATACAACACACATATTACATTTATCTTAATATGATATGGATGCAGACTGACTGGCTGGCTGTGTCGCATTGCCAGGGCCAGTTTTCCACATTTCTACGTACTAGGCCATAGCATAAAATTCTGTGCCCCCTTAACAACCACCTCAAAAAGTTGATTACAAATGTATTGGTTCAAAAGTTGTCATGCCCACTTAAACAAAGTTCACTATTACTTGTTTCATCTAATTGAAGTTTCCTGATAATCTCACACTTTTCATGACACTCATATACTTTCTGTCACAATTCCAGCACTCACGATGGCCTATGGTTGCTGTGAATAGCAGCTCTGCCACCAGGTGGGATTGAGGACTTGCTGAGCTGTCAGGATTGTGAATGACAGTTCAACCCCCCAATCTAAGGTAGAGATATGAGTGTTGTGAATGAGAGCTCAGCTGTCCTATCTGGCTGTTTCTGTGGAATCTTCTTGAGGTGTCATTCCCTCTGGGTGATTACTGGGCTAATTAGCACGCTGACAATGGTCATACCATTGCCATTTGTAGTTTTGCGCAAGTGGTATGTGTTTTCTTTGAGTTGTATACTGATTTCTGTTGCCGATCTTGGATTTACCTTGGAAAATCCGTTTTACTAAAGGGGGTTTTACACTAAGCAATATCGCTAGCAATATCGCTAAAACGTCACTGGTTTTGTGACGTTATAGCGATATTGCTAGTGATATCGCTATGTGTGATACTTACCAACGACCGGCTCCCCCGCTGCTCATCGCTGATCGCGCGAGAATGTCCGGCTCCATTTCTCGTCGTCTGCTTCCTGCTGGGCTTCCTGCTGTGACGTCCAGCGACGCGTGGAGGCGGGCGGGAGGACGCAGGATCGCTGTGTGTGAATGGTAAGTATCGTGCGCTGCGTCGCTGCTGCATCGCTGTGAGATCTTTCTGTATGAAAGCTCACTAGCGATCATTTAGCGATGCACCAGCGATCCTGACCGGGTCGGATCGCTGGTTGGATCGCTGGTGCATCGCTAAATGTAAAAGGGCCTTTACCTTTTTGCCTTGAACCGCTACCTTCCTGATACTCTGACTTTGAACTGAGACCTGACTAAGCTTTTGTCTTTTCCCCTTGTCTATTATGAGCTCTACTGGTACTGACCCCAGATCTTTTGACTATCCTACCCAACTGCAAATCAAGCAGTAGTGACTAGCGTCACAATACAATTGACCCAAAATACTTTTTTTTTCTCCGGATACTTTGCAATCAGGTTGCAAATCTGATCAGGGGGTTCAGGGAGCAACAGAAATTAGAAGCCTTATAGTCTCAGCTGTAGGGTCAGTTTTCTAGTGCAATGGGTGCTACTCAGAAAGTTCTGGTCCTGGCAGTAGCTGTAACGGCTGTACCTTCTGTTGTGCAGTTCGTCTCTGCCAAACCAGTAGTTGCTCTTTCTGATAAATTTTCAGGAGAGAAAGATCAGTTCAGGATGTTCAGGGAGAGGCGTAGGTTATTTTTCACTCTGTGACCCCCAGTCTTCTGGGGATGAAGTGCTTAAATGTATATTCATGCTGCCAATTATCTTACTCTTAAATGATTCAATTCTCAAATAATGCTTGTAAAAGTGTAATCAATGATAACATGTGACATAATATCCATTGTATTGTCTTTGGGTAGCAGAAACAGCCTATAATATAATTATATGAACAGCATCAGGGTGGTTTGTATAGGATTCTTTGATCATGGCTACATAGCCCTGAGATCTTTCAGCATCTTTTGCATTCTCTTATGCCTTTATACCTTATGGCTTATGAGGTATCCATCTTTTCCACATCGGTTATAGCCAAACATTAAAGTCTATCATCTGATTTAATGGTGGTGCTTCCTAATGTATAAACCTGCTTTTACATACTATATGTTGTGGTTTACCTCAGTAAGGCTGTTTAGCCCTTTGATTTTCTATATTGTATATCTCTCATGACTCTGCCATTGGATCTAAAGCCTGTTTACCCTTCTTTGTGTATTTCCAAATGTCTGATTTATCCATTGTCTCTTATTGCACTTTTGATTTTATCTATATATATAAAAATGAATGTGTGTGTATGTATGTGTGTATTGGCCACGCCCACTCCACATAGCCTCACCCAATCACTACACATCTTTCATTTCACCAGAGCTGTTTAAAAGAAGCTGAGCTCTGATTGGTTGCTATGAGCAATAATTTTCCCATTCCACAACACCTCAGCAGACACTGACCGGGTGGGAGAAATCTAGCATCCCTTCGAACATAAGCTCCTAGCCATTGTCTACTGCCCAGAAAGGAGCAGAGAGCACATGACATAAATTAATCCCCCCTCCCTGCCCATATACCCATCACACATCCTCCATCCCATAGTCCAGTGCCCATATAACCATCACACATCCTCCATCCCATAGTCCTATAGGCACATCTTCTTGTCCACAACAGGTACACTTCCTGTGTTGCCCATAGCAACCAATCACTAAGCATCTTTCATTTCACCAGAGCTGTTTAAAAGATGAAAGCTGAGCTGTGATTGGTTGCTATGAACAACAGTCCCATATCAACCAATCACTAAGCATCTTTCACGCAGGATAGGATTAGATACACAGCACAGCAGACAGTATCACACAGGATAGGATTAGATACACAGCTCTGCATACAATATCACACAGGAGAGGATTAGATACACAGTTCAGCAGACAGTATCACACAGGATAGGATTAGATACACGGCTCAGCAGACACTATCACGCAGGATAGGATTAGATACACAGCTCAGCAATCAGTATCACACAGGAGAGGATTAGACACACAGCTCAGCAGTCAGTATCACACAGGATAGGATTAGATGCACAGCTCAGCAGACTGTATCGCACAGGATAGAATTATATATATGGCTCAGCAGACAGTATCACACAGGAGAGGATAAGATACACTGCTCAGCAGACAGTATCACAAAGCATAGAATCATAGAATCGTAGAGTTGGAAGGGACCTCCTGGGCCATCTGGTCCAACCCCCTGCTCAAAGCAGGATTCGTTAAATCATCCCAGTCAGATGTCTGTCCAGCCTCTGTTTGAAGACTTTCATTGAAGGAGAACTCACCACTTCTCGTGGCAGCTTGTTCCACTCATTGATCACTCTAACTGTCAAAAAGTTTTTTCTAATATCTAATCTGTGTCTCCTCCCATTCAGTTTCATCCCATTGCTTCTA
Organism: Dendrobates tinctorius; assembly: GCF_039654945.1. NCBI lineage: Eukaryota > Metazoa > Chordata > Amphibia > Anura > Dendrobatidae > Dendrobates > Dendrobates tinctorius. The sequence goes on from NW_027361714.1 coordinate 36,747,735, forward strand.
GTCTTTCCTTGTGCAAATGAGAATAAAGATGATCCTTCTACAATGTGACAGCCCTTTAGATATTTGTAGACAGCTATTAAGTCTCCTCTCAGTCTTCTCTTTTGCAACCTAAACATTCCCAAATCCTGCAACCTTCCCTCATAAGACAGGGTTTGCAGACCGGTCACCATTCTGTTCGCTCTTTTCTGAACTTGCTCATACACATAGATACACAGCTCAACAGACGGTATCACACAAGATAAGATTAGATACATGGCTCAGCAACAGGATGTGCCAAAGGAGAGGACATTTTCATTCCAAGAATTCCATCCAGTCCATCTGATGTCACGTCGCTGTCAGACACAGGGCCTGCTGTTTCGGCTTCGGCCACTAGGATGCGCCGGACTGGCACGTCGCTGCCAGACTCAGGGCCAGCTGTTCCGGCTCCGGCCACTAGGAGGCGCCGGACTGACACTTCGCCATCAGACTCGGGGCCTGCTGTTCCGGTCTCGGTCACTAGGAGGCGCCGGGCCGTCACTTCGCCGTCAGACTCGGGGACGGCTGTTCCTGCCTCGACCACTGGGAGGCGCCGTGGTTCGCCTCAGGGTGAGGGTGGTGACAGAGAAGAGGCCCCTGCGTGGGCATCTGGTGGCTGCAGGCTCCGCCCCTCTGTCAATCATTTAGGGCTTATTGCATGTCCATCTGGCCTGGTCCTGGGGCGGTCCTGGTTACATCATCAGTCCGGGAACCTGTGAGGGATGACCTGATCCCTCAAATACCTTGGGACTGGTCTTGCAAGCCGCTGGATATATTCTTGGTTCCCCTGCGTGCTACTTTGCTATAGTTAAACTCTGACCTCAGCCTGGATTTCTGACCATTCTATTGCCTGCCGTTTTTATACCTCTGCCTCTATTCTGATATTTTGATGCTGACCTTTGCTTGGATTCCCGACTCTCCTTCTGCCTGCTGATTTTGTACCTTGCTGCCCTCCTGGTTTTACTGACCCTGGCCTGGACTTTTGACTCTCCTTCTGTCTGCTGATTTCGTACCTTTACTGGCCTCCGGCCTCCGACTCCTTTTTCCTGACTTTGATAACGGGTTTTAGTTTTGACCCCTTGGCGGCCGTCCTGCTCTGGTCCACTGCTCCTCTAAGCATCTACCCCCTGGGCCTTGCTACAATTCCAGATCCCTGTATAGGGGTTAAGGGTCTCGGGGTTACTCGGGGTGCTGTTCCTACTGCAGCCCAGATTCGCAGACGGCAGTCAAATCTGATTTGTCTTTTGATTTTTACCCCTTTACCCCCAAGGGTGGTTTGCACGTTCAAGACCAGGCCAATTTTTACAATTCTGACCACTGTCCCTTTATGAGGTAATAACTCTGAAACGCTTCCATGGATCCTTGTGATTCTGACACTGTTTTCTCGTGACATATTGGACTTCATGTTAGTGGTAAAATTTCATTGATATAACTTTTAACTTTTTAACTTTTTATTTGTGAAAAAATTTCGCCATTTTCCAACTTTGAATTTTTATGCCCTTAAATCACAGAGATATGGAACACAAAAAACTTAATAAATAATAGTTCCCATATGTTTACATCAGCACAATTTTGCCACCAAAATTTTTTTTGTTTAGAAGTTATAAGGGTTAAAAGCTGACCAGCAATTTCTCATTTTTGCAACACCATTTTATTTTTATGGACCACATTACATCTGAAGTCACATTGAGGGGTCTATATGATAGAAAATACCCAAAAGTGATACCATTCTAAAAACTGCACCCCTCAAGGTGCTCAAAACAACATTCAAAAAGTTTATTAACCATTCAAGTGCGTCACAGGAATTTTTTAAATGTTTAAAAAAAATGAACATTTAACTTTTTTTCACAAAAAAATTACTTCAGGTCCAATTTTTTTTATTTTACCAAGGGTAACAGGAGAAATTGGATGCAAAAGTTATTTTGCAATTTGTCCTGAGTACGCTGATACCTGATATATGGGGAGAACCACTGTTTCGGCGCATGGCAAAGTTCAGAAGGGAAGGAGCGCCGTTTAACTTTTTCAATGAAAAATTGGCTGGAATTCAGATCGGACGCCTTGTCACGTTTGGAGAGCCCCTGATGTGCCAAAACAGTGGAAACCCCCCACAAGTGACGCCATTTTGGAAACTAGACCCCCCAAAGAACTTATCTAGATATGTGGTGAGAACTTTGAACTCCCAAGGTCTTCACAGAAGTTTATAACGCCTTGGTGTGAAAATAAAAAAATCATATTTTTTCCACAAACATGTTCTTTTAGTCCCCAATTTTTTATTTTCCTAAGGTTCACAGGAGAAATTGGACCCCAAAAGTTGTCGTCCAATTTTTCCTGAGTACATTGATACCCGTTATGTGGGAGAAAACTACTGTATGGGCACACGTCGGGATTGGAAGGGAAGCAGTGATGTTTTGGAATGCAGATTTTGATGGAATTGTCTGTAGGTTTCATGTCGCATTTGGAGAGCCTCTGATGTGCCTAAACTGCTGAAACCCCCCACAAGTGACCCCATTTTGGAAACTAGACCCCTAAGGGAACTTATCTAGATGTGTGGTGAGCACTTTGAACCCCCAGTGCTTCATAGAAGTTTATAACGCCCAGGCGTGAAAATAAAAAAATCATATTTTTTTTCTACAAAAATGATATTTTTGCCCCCAATTTTTTATTTTCCTAAGTGTAGCAGGAGAAATTGAACCCCAAAAGTTGTTTTGCAATTTGTCCTGAGTAGGCAGATACACCATATGTGGGGGTAAAACACTGTTTGGGCGCATGGCAGAGCTTGGAAGGGAAGGAGCACCGTTTGACTTTTTCAACGCAGAATTGGCTGGAATTGAGATCAGATGCCATGTTGCGTTTGGTGAGCACCTTATGTGCCTAAACAGTAGAAACCCCCCCAATTCTAACTCCAACCCTAACCCCAACACACCCCTAACCCTAATATCAGCCCTAACCCTAACCCTAGCCCTAACCCTAATCCGAATGGGAAAATGGAAATAAATAATTTTTTTAAATTTTATTATTTTTCCCTAACTAAGGGGGTGATAACGGGGGGTTTGATTTACTATTTATAGCGGGTTTTTATGTTTCACAGCTGTCACACGCTAAAAGACGCTTTTTATTGTAAAAATAGTTTTTGCATCACCACATTTTGAGAGCTATAATTTTTCCATATTTTGACCCACTGAGTCATGTGAGGTCTTATTTTTTGCGGGACGAGTTGATGATTTTATTGGTACCATTTTCGGGCACGTGACATTTTTTGATCACTTTTTATTCTGATTTTTGGGACGCAGAGTGAACAAAAACCAACATTTCATGAATTTCTTTTGGGGGGGGCGTTTACACCATTCCGCATGTGGTAAAATTGATAAATCAGTTTTATTCTTCGGGTCATTACCATTACAGCGATACCTCATTTAAGTCATTTTTTTATGTTTTGGCGCTTTTACGCAATGAAAACAATTTTATAAAAAAAATAATTATTTTTGCATCGCTTTATTCTGTGAGCTATAACTTTTTTATTTTTTCGCTGATGATGCTGTGTGGCAGCTTTTCTTTTGCGGGACATGATGACATTTTCAGCGGTACCATGGTTATTTATATCCGTCTTTTTGATAGCGCGTTATAGCACTTTTTGATTGGCGGTATAATAATAAAGCATTTTTTTTTATTTGTTTTTTATTTTTATTTTTTAAGGGGTTCGCTAAAGGGGTTAACTAATGGGACAGTTTTATAGGGTGGGTCGTTATGGACTCGGCAATACTAAATATGTGCACTTTTATTGTTTTTTTTTATTTCCAAAAAATGAATTTTATTAGGTAATATTTTTTTTTAATTTATTTAGCGATTTTTTATAAATTATTTTTACACTTTTTTTTTTAACTTTATTACATTGTCCCGGGGGGACATCACTGTCATGTGTCAGATCGCTGATTTGACACGTCACACAGCGCTGTGACAGATCAGCGATCTGACAGGCGCTGCTGCAGGCTTCCTCATGCCTGCGTTCTGCAGGCACTGAGGAAGCCGCCTCCCTGCAGGCCCCCGAAGGCCCCTGCGGCCATATTGGATCCGGGGACCTGCAGGGAAGGAGGCCTCCAGAGCATCGCAGCACATCGCGCTGCGCTGGAGGTCTCAGGGAAGCATGGAGGGAGCCCCCTCCCTGCCGATGCTTCTCTAAACCCCCGGTACACTGCGATCATGTTTGATCGCAGTGTGCCAGGGGTTAACGTGCAGGGGGCACATTAACCGGCAGTGCCGGGTGTCAGCTGTGATAATCATCTGACACCTGGCCACAATCAGCGGCACCCCCCTCCAGGAGCGCCGCTGATCGCGATGACGTACTATCCCGTCCCCGGTCTTAGGGGCCCGGGTCCCGTTGACAGGATTGTACATCAGATGTCAGGAAGGGGTTAAACACCAACAGTTTCCAGTTCGACTGGTATTTGTAATGTCCATTAACAAGGCTCGGACAGTCCTTGAAAGAGGTAGGGATCAATTTGCAATCTCCATGCTTTTCTCATGGTCAACTTTACGTGGCATGTTCAAAAGTTGGAACTGCCAAAAATCTATTCATCTTTGCAACGAAAGGAAAAAACAAAAATGTTGTTTATCAAAAGGCTCTTGAATGAGTTGAAAATAAAATACTATCAATACTTGGGTAATCATTTAGTTAATTTGTGCTGCAAATCTGTTGTGTTGAATATATGATGTGAAATGTTTTTATGTGCAATATAATCATTATCATTTGTTATAACTAACCACAGTTGGTTACTATGCCCAGGCAACGCCGGGCTCTTCAGCTAGTCTTTAATATAAATATAAATTAGATCCTATTTTTTTATATGTCTGCCAGGTATTTTGAAATTTTTTTCCGGTGCTAGGATATTGTTAATGCCTTGAAGCACAATATCTTTACCGACAATTACCTTATAGGATTGGTGTATGAACAGACAAGTAAAGTAAAATAAAGTAAAGATTCTAGCACCAGCCTCAAATGAATCTTCATCAGTGAGGTGCTGGTGACGCACAGCTTCTATCTCTACCCCAATGATGATTCCATTGGGGGTGGTGCTAGAAGCCATGGGGCGATGCTGGTGTCACTCTCTGCTTCTGTTTCAACAGTTAGATGTTACGGTGGTTGGTATAAAAGTAGTGTGCCATTGCTGCACTCAATTCTCCAATGACGTTTATCACCATGGACCCAGGTCTTCTTCAGAGGGAAGCGGCACAATTAAATGTAATAAGTATCTGCAGCGCTACTCCCTGATGACATTCTGTTCAGTTCTAGGAGGGATAATATGTGATATGGGGACATGACTGCAGTCCCAGCCTCCTGTGACTTCCTGTTTGAGTTTTCTCTCAAATGAAAAATTATGGGAAGTGAAGTAAAAAAACACGTAAGGATAAGCTGGATAGGGAGACATGTAGGGTATTTTAAAATTCAGCCAATTGCAAAAGTGATTAGGTTGCAAAAATAGATATTTAGAAAGGACATTTTAGGTAAAGGACCAACCATTAAATGGAATATATTGAAAAAAAGGCTATTCGTGAAAAAGGAGTGTCTAACCTCTTTAAGGAATTCAGCACATTGTACTCTAGTGAGACCTTCATCAAAGGGACACTGGAGATATAAACAATCATTGTAATGGCTATTTCTTCATAAACTATTAGCATAACAAGAATAGTGCTGTTTTTCAACATCACACTACCTGTAATTCTGTGTGTTGCTGCAGCTGCTCCTCATTGTTCCCCTACCTTATGGAACATTATGTCGCACATCAGGGCACGTGACCTGCTTCATGTCAGTAATAGCAGCCATCCCCCTGATAATATCTGCTTGTATGTGGTCCAATATTTGGGGTGTGATGTGAGCATGGCCTGCTCCCGGCTGCTAGTAGCAGCAACCAGCCACCTGATAATATCAGCTTTTATGTGAGCTGATATTGGGGGCGTGGCCTGCTCCCGGTTACTAGTAGCTGCCTGCCCCTTGATACTATCTACTTGTATGTGGCTCGATATTGGGGGTATGGCATTGGGGATTTCCTGCTCCACTACCTCTCCACTGATACTATCTGCTTGTATGTGGTCAGATAGTGGGGACATGGCCTGCTCCCTGCACATAGCAGCAGTCAGTTCTCTGATACTATCTGCTTGTATGTAGTCTGATATTATCAAGGGGATGGCTGCTGCTACTAGCAGGGAGCTGTCCACGCCATCAATATTGGGCAACATACAAGCAGATAGTATTATGGGCAGCCCCACGTCACGCCCCAATATCAAACCACATACAAGCAGACAATATTAGTGGGTTGCTGCTGCTACTAGCAGGAAGCAGGCCACGCCCCTTCATGTATGACATAACATCCCATAAGGGAGGGGACTCAATTTTTTTTAACTAATTTGGTTTGTACACCATGAGACACAGTACTCTGAACTCTAGAAATATAATTTAAGGAATAATAATCTTTATTTTTGCATATTCTGCAGCGCTTTACAGTTTGCGCACATTATCATCACTGTCCCCGATGGGGCTCACAATCTAAATTCCCTATCAGTATGTCTTTGGAATGTGGGAGGAAACCCACATAAGCAGGGGTAGAACATACAAACTCCTTGCAGATGTTGTGGGATTTGAACCAAGGACTCCAGCGCGGCAAGGCTGCAGTGCTATCCACTGAGCCACTATCCTGCCCTAGGAATTAGAGGAGTATACAATTACTTTTGTCTAGGGCAGAACTTAATTCCTGTTAAAGTGGTAAATACCAAAGCAGATGATTGCACTGTGAATATGTTATTTCCTTTTTGACTGGTGCCTTAGTTTGCCAATATCAAAACTTAAACTATAATAAGTACTAAATTTTGTAACATACACGCATTAGATACTGGCAAGTATACATTTGGCTTATATTGCATAAGAAAAATAATGTTTGCAAATGCTGACAAGGAGTAAAAAGTAATGAAAAGCTTTTCAGATAAAGATTTGATTGTAGCACCTTACAAACATTCTTTAAATATTTCAGTCTTTATTATGTACAAGCAGATGGTTACAATGTATTGGAAATGTGGCCAAACATTAGCTACAGTATTTTTTCGCTGATTCCACTCTGTCAGTGTGATCTGCTGACGTTGTAATTTCTGGAATATCCTACCACAGTTGATAATTCCTGTGTGATTATCAACTATGAAACAAAGAAACAACGATGTACTAGTCCAAGACAGCAAATAATGTGTACTTTATTATTAAAAGACATAACAACTGGTTGTGTAGAAAATTCATGAAACACAAATACCGTATTTTCCGCTTTGTAAGACGCACTTTTTTTCCCCCAAACTTGGGGGGAAAATGGGGGTGTGTCTTACAAAGAGGATATACATTACCGGGTGTAGGCCGCACGGGTGTCCGGCTGTCCGTCGGCGCTGTGGGTGTCTCCGGGTGCCCAGCCGTGTCTCCACGTGCCCAGCGGTGTCTCCGGTTCCAATCCCGGGGCTCTGCCGACATTTTGCGACAGGCCAGAGTCCCGGGGCTCCCTCTCGGTTCCTTCTGCTTTGGCTCTGGCAATATGGCTGCCGCCGCCGGGGGCGGCGCATACGCTGATGGTGATCTCGGGACAGATCTCGAGAGATGAGATCTCAGTGCTGAAATCTCATCTCTCGAGATCTCAGTCCCGAGATCACCATCAGCGCATGCGCCGCCACCGGCGGCGGCAGCCATATTGCCGGAGCCAAAGCAGAGGGAACCGAGAGGGAGCCCCGGGGCTCTGGCCTGTCGCAAAATGTCGGCAGAGCCCCGGGATTGGAACCGGAGACACCGCTTGGCACGTGGAGACACGGCTGGGCACCCGGAGACACCCACAGTGCCGACGGACACCCGGTAAATGTGGGCAGAGCCCCGGGTTGCTGCACAGCCCCCCCTGGCAGCAGTACAGCCCTCCTGGCAGCAGCGCAAGCCCCCTTGGCAGCAGCGCAAGCCCCCCTGATAGCAGCACGAGCCCCCTGGTAGCAGCATGAGCCCCCGTGGCAGCAGCATGAGCCCCCCTGGCAGCAGCACGAGCCCCCCTGGTAGCAGCATGAGCCCCCCTGGTAGCAGCATGAGCCCCCCTAGTAGCAGCATGAGCCCCCCTTGGCAGCAGCACGAGCCCCCCTTGGCAGCAGCACGAGCCCCCTTGGAAGCAGCACGAGCCCCCCTGGTAGCAGCACAGACCCCCCTTGGCAGCAGCATGAGCCCCCCTGGTAGCAGCATGAGCCCCCTGGTAGCTGCACAAGCCCCCCTGGCCGCAGCACAGACACCCCGGGCAGCAGCACGAGCCCCCCTGGCAGCAGCGTGAGCCCCCTGGTAGCAGCACGAGCCCCCCTGGCAGCGCGCTGCACATCAGCACCCTCTCATCCCTTCCTGCGGCCTGCAGTATCACCCCACTCCTGCCTCCTCCAGCAGCGACCCTGGGACCCCGTTTCACCGCAGCCACCACCTCCGGTAAGCAATAAGACACCTGGATTATAAAAGGCACCACCATTTTATTAAAAAAGCGTTTTTTCCTATTTTTCGCCTCAAAATTTGTGGTGCGTCTTATAATCCGGAGCGTCTTATAAAGCGAAAAATACGGTAGCTAAATTTAGTTGGAATCTACATGATTACCAAACCAACAAAGTATACCTCTGGAGGAGATCTCAATCACAAGGTCAACAAATCCAGCGTACAGCATTGCATTCTTCAAAATCCTCTATGAGTGACCAGTCTGCGACATCAGGCACATCAATGGCTACCAGGTCAGGGGCAATATCTAAAAGATCCAGAGATATGAATTTCCAGCCATATAGAGTACAGGTATCATGAGTAAAGGTCATTAAAGTACAAAAGGCGTGACTGTCACGTGGACCCGTCCTGTGTGACGCGACCAGCAGGCCGGTAACTGAAACAGCAAGACACGGCACATGAAACTGTCCTGTGTGACACGGCCCGCAGGCCAGTAACTAAAACAACAAGACACGGGGGAAGGGAAACAGTTACAACGGTGGGCCCTGCGATAGGGAACGGGGACGTGGAGACCTACTGCACTCCCCTGAGTCAGTGTCCCTCACACTCCTAACGTTCCCTAGACCAGTTCCGCACCGGGCGCTGATCAGGATACCTGTCACCCTACAACACCCTACACCTATCCCTTGCTAGGGAGCTGGGTGATGCAGGCACTGGCCCCACCGCTGTACTAATACACACCATGGAAAAATACAAACAGGGAAACACCACTTAGCTTTGCTCTTGCTCCCAGCACTAGAGTCCTCCTGAATAGCTGCCACCAAGCTCTGTCAGAGCTGCAAGGAAATCCCCTCTGACTCCTTCCACAACAGGGCTCTGACTGAGCTGCCAGGACCTCTCTCTAGCTCCTTCCTCCACCAAGGATGGTTGAAATGAACACTATCACCAACCCCTGCTCATAGACCATGTGACTCTATATAGGAAAAGGGAATGGTCAAATGATCAGGGGCCAAAAGCTGCTATAACCCCACTGAGACCGGGGGCAAAAGGCAAAGCAAAGAAAACATCAAGTGCAATGACCCTAACGGCCACCGGGGGCAAAACTAGAACTGAAACGACCACAGTGCAATGACCCTAATGGCCACCGGGGCAAAACTATCATTAAGAACACAGCTTAACCCCTTCACTACCAAGGGTGGTTTGCACGTTAACTACCGGGCCAATTTTTACAATTCTGACCACTGTACCTTTATGAGGTCATAACTCTGGAACGCTTTCATGGATCCTGGTGATTATGACATTGTTTTCTCGTGACATATTGTACTTCATGTTCGTGGTAAAATTGCATTCAAATAACTTGCGTTTATTTGTGAAAAAAACGGAAATTTGGCGAAAATTTTGAAAATTTCGCAATTTTCCAACTTTGAATTTTTATGCCCTTAAATCACAGCGATACGGCACACAAAAAACTTAATACATAACATTTCCCACATGTTTACTTTACATCAGCACAATTTTGCAACCAAAATTTTTTTTTGCTAGGAAGTTATAAGGGTTAAAATTTGAACAGCGATTTCTCATTTTTGCAACACCATTTTATTTTTAGGGACCACTTCGCATTTGAAGCCACTTTGAGGGGTCTATATGATAGAAAATACCCAAAAGTGACACCATTCTAAAAACTGCACCCCTCAAGGTGCTTAAAACCACATTCAAGAAGTTTATTAACCCTTTAGGTGCGTCACAGGAATTTTTTGAATATTAAAAAAAAATGAACATTTAACTTTTTTTCACAAAAAAAATACTTCAGGTTCAATTTTCTTTATTTTACCAAGGGTAACAGGAGAAATTGGACTGCAAAAGTTATTGTGCAATTTGTCCTGACTACGCTGATACCTGATATGTGGGGGGGAACCACTGTTTCGGCGCATGGCAGAGCTCAGAATGGAAGGAGCGCCGTTTGACTTTTTCAATGCAAAATTGGCTGGAATTCAGATCGGACGCCATGTCACGTTTGGCGAGCCCCTGATGTACCTAAACAGTGGAAACCCCCCCAAGTGACCCCATTTTGGAAACTAGACCCCCCAAGGAACTTATCTAGATATGTGGTGAGAACTTTGAACCCACAAGGGCTTCACAGAAGTTTATAACGTACAGCGGTACAATTAAAAAATCATATTTTTTCCACAAAAATGATCTTTTCACCCACAATTTTTATTTTTCCAAGGGTAACAGGACCCTAAAAGTTTTTGTGCAATTTGTCCTGAGTACGCTGATACCCCATATGTGGGTGTAAATGACTATTTGGGCGCATAGCAGAGCTCGGAAGGGAAGCAGCGCCATTTGACGTTTTTGGCTAGAATTGAGATCGGACACCATGTCGCGATTGGAAAACCCCTGATGTACCAAAACAGTGGAAACCCCCCACAAATGACACCATTTTGGAATCTAGACCCCCCAAGGAACTTATCTAGATGTGTGGTGAGAACTTTGAACCCCCAAGGGCTTCACAGAAGTTTATAACGTACAGCAGTACAATTAAAAAATCATATTTTTTCCACAAAAATGATCTTTTCACCCTCAATTCTTATTTTTCCAAAAGTAACAGGACCCTAAAAGATATTGTGCAATTTATCCTGAGTACGCTGATACCCCACATGTGGGTGTAAACCACTATTTGGGCGTATGGCAGAGCTCGGAAGGGAAGCAGCGCCATTTGACGTTTTTGGCTGGAATTGAGATCGGACACCATGTCGCATTAGGAAAGCCCCTGATGTACCAAAACAATAGAAACCCCCCACAAATGACACCATTTTGGAAACTAGACCCCCCAAGGAACTTATCTAGATGTGTGGTGAGCACTTTGAACCCCCCAGTGCTTCACTGAAGTTTATAACGTCCGGGCGTGAAAATAAAAAAATCGTATTTTTTCCACAAACATGATCTTTTAGTCCCCATTTTTTTATTTTCCCAAGGGTAACAGGAGAAATTGGACCCCAAAAGTTGTTGTCCAATTTGTCCTGAGTACGCTGATACCTCATATGTGGGAGAAAACTACTGTATGGGCACACGTCGGGGCTCGGAAGGGAAGTAGTGACGTTTTGGAATGCAGACTTTGATGGAATGGTCTGCGGGTGTCATGTTGCGTTTGGAGAGCCCCTGATGTACCTAAACAGTGGAAACCCCCCACAAGTGACCCCATTTTGGAAACTAGATCCCCTAATGAACTTATCTAGATGTGTGGTGAGCACTTTGAACCCCCCCAGTGCTTCACAGAAGTTTATAACGACCGGGCGTGAAAATAAAAAAATCGTATTTTTTCCACAAACATGATCTTTTAGTCCCCATTTTTTTATTTTCCCAAGGGTAACAGGAGAAATTGGACCCCAAAAGTTGTTGTCCAATTTGTCCTGAGTACGCTGATATCTCATATGTGGGAGAAAACTACTGTATGGGCACACGTCGGGGCTCGGAAGGGAAGTAGTGACGTTTTGGAATGCAGACTTTGATGGATTGGTATGCGGGTGTCATGTGCGTTTGGAGAGCCCCTGATGTACCTAAACTATTGAAACTCCCCACAAGTGACCCCATTTTGGAAACTAGACCCCCCACGGAGCTTATCTAGATGTGTGGAGAGCACTTTGAACCCCCAAGTGCTTCACAGAAGTTTATAACGCCTGGGCGTGAAAATAAAAAAAACATTTTTTTCCGCAAAATTATATTTTTGCCCCCAGTTTTTTATTTTCCTAAGGGTAACAGGAGAAATTGGACCCCAAAAGTTGTTTTGTAATTTGTCCTGAGTAGGCTGATACCCTACATGTGGGGGTAAAACACTGTTTGGGCGCATGTCAGAGCTTGGAAGGGAAGGAGCACCATTTGACTTTTTCAACGCAGAATTGGCTGGAATTGAGATCAGACGCCATGTTGCCTTTGGAGAGCACCTGATGTGCCCAAACAGTGGAAACCCCCAATTATAACTCCAACCCTAACCTCAACACACCCCTAACCCTAATCTGAGCCCTAGCCCTAACCCTAACCCTAGCCCTAACCCTAGCCCTAACCCTAACCCTAACCCTAACCCTAGCCCTAACCCTAGCCCTAACCCTAGCCCTAACCCTAGCCCTAACCCTAACCCTACCCTAACCCTAACCCTAACCCTAACCCTAACCCTAACCCTAGCCCTAACCCTAGCCCTAACCCTAGCCCTAACCCTAGCCCTAACCCTAACCCTACCCTAACCCTAACCCTAGCGGGAAAATGGAAATAAATACATTTTCTTTTAGTTTTATTATTTTTCTCTAACTAAGGGGGTGATAACGGGGGGTTTGATTTACGATTTATGGCGGTTTTTATGTTTGGCGGCTGTCGCACGCTAAAAGACGCTTTTTATTGTAAAAATAGTTTTTGCATCACCACATATTGTGAGCTATAATTTTTCCATATTTTGACCCACCGAGTCATGTGAGGTCTTATTTTTTGCGGGACGAGTTGACGTTTTTATTGGTACCATTTTCGGGCACGTGACATTTTTTGATCGCTTTTTATTCCGATTTTTGGGATGCAGAATGAACAAAAACCAGCTTTTCATGAATTTCTTTTGGGGGGTGCGTTTACACCGTTCCGCGTGCGGTAAAATTGATAACGCGTTTTTATTCTTCGGGTCAGTACGGTTACAGCGATACCTCATTTAGGTCGTTTTTTTATGTTTTGTCGTTTTTTTGCAATGAAAACAATTTTATATAAAAAATAATTATTTTTGCATCGCTTTATTCTGCGAGCTATAACTTTTTTATTTTTTTGCGGATGATGCTGTATGGTGGCTCGTTTTTTGCTGGACAAGATGACGTTTTCAGCGGTACCATGGATATTTATATGCGTCTTTTTGATCGCACGTTATTGCACTTTTTGTTCGGTGGTATGATAATAAATCATTATTTTTTGCTTCGTTTTTTATTTTTATTTTTTAAGGGGTTCGCTAAAGGGGTTAACTAATGGGACAGTTTTATAGGGCAGGTCATTACGGACGCGGCGATACCAAATATGTGTACTTTTATTGTTTTGTTTTTTTTTTATTTTCAAAAAATGGATTTATTGGGGAATATTTTTTTTTTTTTTAACTAATTTATTTAGCGATTTTTTTAAAATTATTTTTAACACTTTTTTTTTTTTTTTTTTTACTTTATTACCTTGTCCCAGGTGGGACATCACTGTCCTGTGACAGATCGCTGATCTGTCACATCACAGATCACTGTGACAGATCAGCGATCTGTCACAGGCACTGCTGCAGACTTCCTCATGCCTGCGCTTTGCAGGCACTGAGGAAGCCAGCTTCCTCAGGCCCCCGAAGGCCCCCGTCGCCATCTTGGATTCGGGGGCCTGGAGGAAGGGAGTCCCCCGCAGCAGCGCTGCACATTGCGCTGCCGTGGGGGGCTCAGGGAAGCACGGAGGGAGCCCCCTCCCTGCCGATGCTTCCCTTTAACCCCCGGTACACCGCGATCGCGTTTGATCGCGGTGTGCAAGGGGTTAACGTGTCGGGGGCGGTCCGTGACCGCCCCTGACACATTGTGCCGGGTGTCAGCTGTGATAATTAGCTGACACTCGGCCGCGATCAGCGGCGCTCACCACGTGGGCGCCGCTGATCGCGATGACGTAATATTCCGTCCATGGTAATTAGGTCCATGGTCACATGGACGGAATATTACGTCAATTGTAGGTAAGGGGTTAAGGAAAAAAAAGGTTACTAGTGCATTTTATCTGTCATGATCCAGCATGGATCATGACAGTGACAACAAGGTAATTAACCTAAGTCAGCATGTCTTTTCATCCTCTGATCTCTCTCTTCTTAATAAGGGTCTATCTTTTGCACCAGTTGCTGCATTTGATGTATTTACCACTATTAAAGATCTTCATTTGTTTTCACAGTCATTGTTGTTCAGGAGATTATTTTTATGCTAATCTTTCTCAATTATTTCCCAGAGGGGAAGGACAAATAGCACTTTAGAGGATCTATCCATTGAACACAAAACCACAGAAGGAGGTTAGGTGCCTCCCTCCATCCAACCACACGCTAAAAATTCCCCCCCATCCTCCTGTTCTAACAATGATCTCTTTGTTCAGATTGTCTTGAAAGATATCCATATCCATATCCATCATGAAAATCTCACAGTGGTGGATCGAGGGCTCCTGTGTGTTGTTGAGAACCTATCTGATGTGCTATTTAAGCAGGCGAGCAAGGGGAGCAACATCATCGTTTGGCATAAGACCCTTTGTGAGAAGGTAACATTTTGCTAATTCAATGACAAGGTGTGTTAAAAGAAACTCACTTTTAACCCCTTGTCCGGTTTTACTACCCAGTTACAGAGCATCATTAGCAGAGCTAGAGAGAATGGTACTATTACTAAAGAACTAGCCACTGCTCTGACAATTGTAGAACCTACCATCTCCACCCTATATCTATTGCCCACAAGAACCTGCAGGCTCCCCCTGGTCGACCCATCATTTCAAGGAAGGGAAATTATCTGTAAAATGTGAATCAATGGATAGATTCGAAACTCCAGCCTCTTGTAGAGGATTAACATTCCTTTATTAAAGATACAGGGTCGATGGTTTGCTTCTAGATAGAGATGCTGTGCAGGTGAGAGCAGACGTTGAGTCCTTGTACTCCAGCATCTGACATAAAGATGGCCTTTGAGCCATTGATTTTTTTCTAGGCATTTCAGCTCTCCCCCAGGATATTAGGAACTTGATACTCGAATTGTTGGCGTTTACACTTACCCATCTTTTTTTAAGGGGTCCTAGTTCCTACAGCTCCAGGGAACAGCAATGGGGCCTCCTTCATCCCCTCCTACTCCAACCTGTTCCTGAGGCTGCAAGAGCAGGACCTCTTCCTGTTGGATGCAATACATTGGTGAAATATTGCTGATCTAACAGGGATCTGCATTAATTTTTTCTTTCCTGAACATCAATGACTGTAACATTTATCTTACACATCAGTATAGTTATGATACTATCAAATTTTTAGATGTTACATTAAGGATGCATGACAAGGATGAGATAAAGACAAACATATTTCATAGATCCACCTCTACGAACATTCTGCTACATGTCTCCTCCTCGCACCCTAAGCACATGATTAAGTCTGTTCCCACTGGATAGTTTCTGCGCTTCTGCAGGCTATGCTCAACCAAAATGGATTTTGTGATACAAGCTGAGGATTTAAAATCATGGCTAGTCAAGCGGGGGTACAGTAAATGTATGATTAAAAAGCTTATAACAGAGCTACGGGCACTTCAAGACATGACCTCCTTTATAAAATTCAGATGAAGGAAGACCATGATATTGTCCGGTTTATTTCCAATTTTCTCTCACAGTTCCCAATGATGAGGAAATCACTGGACAAATCAGAAATCAGAAAGTCAGAAGTCAGAAATCAGTCCGGGTCATACACGTGACTTTCAGTCTCCTGAAAGTGTACAAAGTCATGGATCTCCAAGGACTTTTGCACCCCAATCGCAGACTGTACAGACTAGGCGATGTTGTAGTTTTTAGTGTGATTTCAATTAATTGCAGTCTGTGATAGCTTTAGTGTGGCTTCTATGCCTACTGTTGTTGCTGCAGATGTTAACACTAATTTTTGGAAATGTGAACACTCCTGGTTGGGTCTATATCTGCTGGGTTGGCTGCAGTGGAAGAGCTGTCGGTCCCCATTATACTATTTCTACTCTAATCAGATTGATGCTACTTCGGTGGTGTCAGGCCCTATTTTTGTGAAAGACTCCTGATTGGGTACCAATCTGTTGGGTTGGCTGTAGTTCAAGAAATGTCGGTCCCCATTATACTATTTCTACTCTGCTGAAATTGATGCCACTTTGGTGGTGTCAGGACCTAATTTTTGGAAATGTGTAGACTCCTGATTGGGTCTTTGTAGCACCGGCAACTCTGCCTTCTGCCTCACTATCCCGGCAGAGACGCTGACTTTATCACCACTGCAGCTCCTGTCCCGCACTTCCTTCTTCCTCCACATCTGCCCAAGCACTGCTTGCAGGTCCCTGGGCACTATGCTTAGAGAGCATGCACTCTCTCCCTCTTAAAGGGACCGCGCATGTCACCCTAAGGTACCCCCTACCAATAAGTGGGTAACACCTTCTATTTAAGGCTTCTCTTCGAATATGAAGGTGCCTGAGCAATGTTATTAGTTTGCCTTGCATGCCTGCTAGTTATCAGGTGCACCAGGTCCGACAGTCTGCTTGTCTACCGTGTATCCATCTGCTCAGAAATGTCTGTTCCCTTATGTCCATCAGCTGATCCAGCCTGCACCTGTCAGTACTCCTCTGTTCAACACCCAGTCCAGTCCGCACTTGCCAGTGCTCTCTTGCTGCTCAACTGGTCCAGCCTGTACCTGCCAGAGTTCCTCTGTCATGAATGAGTCACTGAGGAGGAAAAAACAAAAAGCAAGCTAAGCCCAGAAAACCGGTGAGGTTGGTAACTAGCGGATTGCAGACCCCCGATCCTATCCACACAACTAGCAGTAGCCGTGGAGCGTGCCTACGGTGGTCCTAGACGCCTCATCACGGCCGGAGAATTAAATAAGCCTAAAGAAAGAAAGGGAAAATCTAAACTGCCCCAGAGCAGACCCCAAAGCAATAGACAGCCCCCAACATGTATTATCGGTGAAACAAGATGAAAACGCAAACACAGATAGAAAGATAGGCTGAGCAAACGATGGGGCCCTCACTAACTAGAAAGGACAGGAAAGAAAAGCTGCTGTCTGCAATCACGCAAAAAACCCTGCCAAAAAATGGCCAACACGTCTGATAAAAAAAGGCCCTGAAGTCGCTAGACTTCAATTCCCTATATCAGCACTCAGGTATATTCTGAAGACAGAGCAAAAGAGATCAACTGATCAGAGACAAAATGGGGATTCAGCCCAGTCGCAGCCAGGGCTGGCTGAACACAAAAACTAAGTAAACCAGACAAAAACTCATATGAACAATAGTAGCAGAGAAAACTTAGCTTTAAGAAGGCAAGAACCAAACTGGAAACCAGAAGCCACAGTCAGGAGAAATCACCAGCAAGAAACTAGGGAGTCGGCTGCCTTAAATTCAATCAGAAACTCCTGACATCCAATCACAGTCCTCTTCCTCAGGTGGCCGGTCTTTGCCATTTAGATCAGCTTCATTACCTCCCTTCACCAACAGAGGCAGTCCAGATAGAGAACTCACTACTCCTCTGTCAGCACAGCCAGCTCCATAACCCTCACCAGAAGCTAGAGGCAAACCCAAAAATGAGCTCACAACATTCCTCTATCTAACACCCGGTCCAGCATGCACCTGCCAGTGCCCATCTGTTCAACACTTGGGCCAGTCTGCACCTGCCAGTGCTCCTCTGTCTAAAACCCTGTCCAACCCACATCTGCTACTTCCCATCTGTTCAACTCCCGGTCCAGCCTGCACCTGCCAGTGCCCATCTGTCTCATACCTGGTCCAGCCCACACCTGCCAGTGCTCATCTGTCTAACAGCCAGTGTAGTCTGCATCTGCCATAGCTTTTCTGTTCCTAAGCCGGTCCCATCTGCACCTGTGGTACCAGGGTCCCTACAGTGCCTGCTTTCATTCTTAATCCCTCCTTCGGGCCGTACCAGCCTACCCACTCTAGGGGGTTAGCTGCTCCCTCTGTAGGTCAGCACTAGAGTACCACCTGATGCCACATCCTTGTCCCACTTTGGTTTGCAGTGTTGCCTGATGCAACTTATCCAAGATCGGATTTGGTATGCCACCTAGTTACTCCCCTCCAGGCTTTCCGAGGGCTATGGCACAGGGGTTCCAGCACCTTGCCTGTTACAGTCTCCATCTGCTTGGTTGGCTGTAGTGGAAGACTTGTTGGTCCACATTATACTAGCTCTACTATTGCGAAATTGTTGCCAATTTGGTGGTGTCTGCCACTAATTTTTGGAAATGTGTAGGCTCCTGGTTGGGTCTCCATGTGTGTTGCCTGTAGCAGTATGCCTCCGAGACTGACAGGCCTCTACTTACTTTTAGTCAACTACCTGTGTTATTATCCTTACATTTTTCTGACTTTAGTTGTCTATGAAACTGATATTTGTGCCACCTGAGTGTGGCTGAGCATGAAATCAGGTTGAGCTGTTGCATGTGGTATCAGGGCTCCCAGCACAGCAAGCCTACACTGGTGGCTCACCCACTTCATCTTAATTTGAAGCTCAATTCAAAGCTTTAAGTGGTGGCCCAGACCCTAATACTACACGCATGGCTAATTGCTACAGTGTAATTCTAAAATTTTTATCTGGTGTTTACCCCTAATTTGCTGTGTTTTGGCGGCTTTTGGGTTCATTTGAAGGTGTTGTGTATGCATTTGTTTTTGCCTCCAATTGACTCCAAATGGCATTTGGCTATGTTTGACAAATATTCGACGAATAATTCAGCAAATATTTCAAAATTGGCAATCGTAATCTGAACCGAAAATGTTAAAAATATTGAAATATTCACTCATCTCTACATACTACCTTAAAAAATCTCTTTGCACATGATGTGGCCTAGTCTGTAGCACTACCTGGGACTCTCTTCACTACTAACTGCTGACTCGCTCTATCCAGGAACTCTCTTCTAAAGGGCCAGTTACACATAGCGATATCGCTAGCAATATCGCTGTAACGTCACTGGTTTTGTGACGTAGCAGCAATATTGCTAGCGATATCGCTACATGTGATACTTACCTCCGACTGGCTCCCCCGCTGGCTATCGCTGATCGTGCGAGAATGTCCTGCTGGGCTTCCTGTGGCGCCGACGAGCGACGCGTGGATGCGGGCAGGAGGACGTCAGGATCACCGCGTCTGACAGGTAAGTAGCAACCCCCGACCGCTGCTATGTCGCTGGTGAGATCTGCTTGTGTGGCAGCTCACTAGCGACCACTTAGCGATGCACCAGCGATCCATATCGTTGTCGGGAACGCTGGTGCATCGCTAAGTGTAACGGTACCCTTACTTTCAAAACTCCTAACATCTTCAGGACTGGCTAACAATTCAGTCATTTCTGTGCCCTGTAGCAACACTGTTAGTTTCACTTTCTCAATCAGTTGCATATAGGGTTATTAATCACACATTAAAAATTAACATAAACAACGAAATTGCAGGAAGTTTGTCAGGAGGTTGTTACTTCTCTTACAGAACTACTACCTCTCTCAAACCATCTAAGCATTTGAGTCATGTCTTTTTCCCAATCTCACTCAAGTCAATGTCTCTTCTCATTCAACTCATCAACTGAAAGAAGCTTTTGTAAAATATCTTCATTAGCACCTGGAGTGCTGTGACTTAGAGGAAAAGTGGTTCTAAAAGACAATAGTTTTATTGATAGAAATGAAAGTTTGCAATCGAAAAGATGGACTATGATGGTGTAGTAAGAGTAATGTGCCAAACTTTGACATAGATTTCGCTCACACGAGCATATAAATTGTATGAGTGCAATATGACAACAAAAGGGATTGCACATAGACTAATGTTGTTAAGTGAGGTAGTGCAGATTTGTGTATTTTTTTTCTCAACAGTATTCAGAAAGACAAAACAATGCAGCATACTGCGATTTCAATCCAAAACGTGATGTATGTTTGAAAAAAATTGGATGCCATGCAAGTATCAGTGAGGCACTTGCTTTTTACGGATGCATTACAATTCTGTAGCATAGGAAATTGTAGATGGTCCTGTAAAAGATTAATAGTTGCTGAGTAAAAAACAGATTGCATACAGACAGCACACGTATGGCAAGAGAGAAAAAATGGTATCACTTCTCTGGATGAGAGTGGGACTGATTATTTATTCGCTTTTGTGAGCGTACCCTTAAACTGATTGTATGACTGTCTAAAATCAACAGACCACAAAA
This sequence comes from Dendrobates tinctorius, assembly GCF_039654945.1. Lineage (NCBI taxonomy): Eukaryota > Metazoa > Chordata > Amphibia > Anura > Dendrobatidae > Dendrobates > Dendrobates tinctorius. The sequence continues at coordinate 36,768,107 of NW_027361714.1, forward strand.
AAAATTCATCCAGCAAGAGTTTAGAAGGAAAAATATTTTAAAAACAAGTGTTTATTAGAAGAAAAAAAACCAAGTTGTTAAAAAAGGTGCTCAATATGCTTAGGTATACTTGCACTGACGCATTTCGAACTATAAGTTCTTATTCATAGTATAGCACCTTGGCGGCCAACCCAAGCTTCACATCCCTGCACTAACGGTGGACACACTTGTGGGTAAGCTGGATATAAATCCTGTGATAAAACACTCCGGGATCGCCTTTGCTGGGGTCAAAGGTCACGTGCGTTCAGCATGAAACTCAGGCGCAGAGCTGGGATTCGGGTGTAACTGACCCTGAGTCAGGTTTATTATGGTGAAAGCAATGCAAAAAAGGGAATAAAATATAAAACAAATCCTTGCCTGTCCGGCACTAACTAAACAATGGACAACCTAACTACCAACTGGCGGGCTTCTCCCGTCCAGCCAAACCACAGTTGCAGTGGGCACTGCTTCCACTCACGTGTGTCTCTCACACAGACAGGCTCTCTGTGTTCCCAGGCTGAGACACTCACACAACCACCTTGCATCCTTTTATATCCACCTCCCATTATCCATTAGTAAGCAGGTGCGATACTGACCAGACTAGGCCACATAGGAAAGGAATCTGGGCGAGATATACCTGCCCTCATCCACTATTCCCACATGATTCTCACATATCCCCCCCTTCTGCTCAGACCACTCCGGTCGAGCAATGAGACCCGCCAAACAGTGCACTCGGGACAGGGCATCTGCATTTCCCATCTGTACCCCTGGGCGGTGCTCCACCGTAAAAGTGTAGGCCTGCAGGGCAAGGAACCACCGGGTCACCCGGCTATTCCGTTCCTTGTTCAAGTGCATCCACTTGAGAGGGGCATGGTCAGTGATCAGCCTGAACTTTCGGCCCACCAGGTAATATTTGAGGGCCTCTAGAGCCCACTTAATGGCGAGGCACTCTTTTTCTATGACTGCATACCTTTGCTCGTGTTTATTCAGCTTCCTGCTGAGATAGAGGACTGGGTGTTCCACTCCGTCCCTCACTTGTGAGAGTACAGCCCCGATACCGGTATCAGAGGCATCCGTTTGTACCACAAACTCACTGCGGAAGTCCGGAGTCACCAGTAGGGGCTGAGAGCAAAGTGCCCGTTTTAGGCTATGGAAGGCTTCTTCAGCCGCTAAACTCCATTTAATCATGACGGAGTCTTTCCCTTTTGTAAGATCCGTCAGGGGGGTAGCGATGGCTGCAAAATTGGGTATGAACCGGCGATAATAACCGGCGATCCCCAGGAAGGCTTGTACCTGCTTCTTGTTGACAGGTTGCGGCCAGTCCTGAACTGCCTGAATCTTATCAACCTGGGGTTTAACAACACCCCTCCCAATTACATACCCCAAATACCGGGCTTCTTCTAGCCCGATGTGACATTTCTTGGGGTTCGCGGTTAGACCTGCCTCCCACAGGTCGTCAATCACAGCTTGTACTTTCTGGAGATGAGTCTCCCAGTCCAAGCTGTAAATGACAATGTCGTCCAAATAGGCCGAAGTGTACCGCCTATGTGGCCTCAGGACTCGATCCATCAGTCTCTGGAAGGTCGCCGGTGCTCCGTGCAGTCCAAACGGCATATACACATACTGAAATAGACCTTCTGGGGTAGCAAATGCCGTCTTTTCTCTGGCAGCCTCCGCCAGAGGGATCTGCCAATACCCCTTTGTTAGGTCTAGGGTCGTAATATACCGGGCTTTTCCTAACCGATCTATTAACTCGTTGACCCGGGGCATAGGGTAGGCATCAAATTTTGAGACCGCATTAAGTTTCCTGAAGTCATTGCAGAACCGGATGGTGCCGTCCGGTTTAGGAATTAGCACAATCGGGCTGGACCAAGCACTGTGCGATTCCTCAATGACACCTAACTCTAACATTGCCTTCACTTCTCGGGAAATGGCTTCATGGCGCGCTTCCGGGATTCGGTAGGGCTTTACGTGAACTGTGACACCAGGTTCCGTTACAATGTCATGTTTCATTAGCGTAGTCTGCCCGGGTTTTTCTGAGAAAAACTTTTGGTTGTAAAGTAGAAACTGCCTGACCTCAGTCTTTTGCCGCTCCGAGAGAGTCTCTGCAACCCGTACCTCCGGTACGGTATGCGAGCAGAAGGGACGGGCCAGCTCCGCTGACAAGGCAGACCGATCCTTCCAGGGCTTTATCAGATTTACATGATAAATCTGTTCAGGTTTCCATTTACCTGCCTGGTATACTTTGTAGTTTACTTCACCAACTCTTTCCTTGATCTCAAAGGGGCCCTGCCACTTTGCCAGGAACTTACTGTCCACCGTGGGGACCAGGATCAACACCCTATCTCCGGATGCAAACGTACGGATCTTGGCGCCCCTATCATAGATTCTTTTTTGGGCTCCTTGAGCCTGTATCATGTGTTCTTTGACGATAGGCATAACAGCCGCAATACAGTCCTGCATTTGTGTGACGTGATCCATCACTGTTTTAAACGGAGTGACCTGACCCTCCCAGGTTTCTTTTGCAACGTCTAACAGTCCGCGAGGACGTCGGGCGTACAATAACTCGAAAGGCGAGAATCCCGTGGAAGACTGGGGTACTTCCCTCATGGCAAAAAGCAAATATGGAAGTAAATAGTCCCAGTTCTTCCCATCCTTGTCTATCACCTTTCTCAGCATCTGCTTCAGAGTTTTATTGAACCGTTCGACCAACCCGTCTGTTTGAGGGTGATACACGGATGTGCGTAACGGTTCGATTTGTAACAATCGGCAGAGCTCCTTCATTATCCTGGACATAAAGGGGGTACCCTGGTCGGTGAGTATCTGTTTTGGTATACCGACCCGACTAAACACATGCACCAGTTCCTTGGCAATCGTCTTGGTGGCCGTGTTACGCAAAGGGATGGCCTCCGGGTAACGAGTGGCATAATCCAAGATGACCAGGATATGTTGGTGTCCACGTGCAGACCGTGGAAGGGGCCCAACTAAATCCATCCCAATCCTCTCAAACGGGACTTCAATAATAGGTAGGGGTACCAAAGGGCTACAGAACCGGGGCTTAGGTGCAGAGGCTTGGCAGTCAGGACAAGACTCACAATATACTCGAATATCGTGATGCATGCCTGGCCAAACAAAACAGTGTAATATCCTTTCGGTGGTTTTCTGGACTCCCAGGTGACCTCCCATCACATGTCCGTGGGCCAGGTCCAGCACCTGCCGCCGGTAGGGTTTTGGCACGACTAATAGTTGCACCGTATCTTCCCCCTTTTTCTCTATCTGATAGAGTAAATCATTCTCCAGAACCATGTAAGGATATGCCAGCCTAGAGCCAGGTTCAACGGGTACCCCATTTATCACTTTTACATTTGTCCTAGCCTGAGAAAGGGTAGGATCCTTTATTTGCTCGCTTTGGAAGTCATCTTTCTGAACTTCCAAATCTGGCAAACGGGGAGGTGGACGGCTGTCGGCCTCCTCCTCTTCCCCCGTCTCCTCCGTATCACCCGCCATGACTGAAAACGGGAACTGTAGGTCATTTCCAGCAGACTCTTCCCCCGAGTCTTCCGGGGAGACCTCTTCCAGGGGTTCGGGACCCACACGCGCCCTGGGAGAAGAATCATGTACACTATTACCCGAGGGCATCAACTGATTCTCCCACAATTGCCAGAAGTGGGGAAAATCCCGGCCCAGGATAACATCATGCAATAACGCCGGGACGAGTCCCACTTTATGTTGCACAGACCCATAGGAAGTAGTAATGCATATGACCGCGGTGAGGTACGAACAGGTGTCTCCATGCACACACGTTACAGAAAATTTGTCTGATGGTCCAGTCGGGGCTGACACCAGACTGGCCTTCACCAGAGTCACCACACTTCCCGAGTCTAGCAATGCCACCACATTTTTGCCATCAACAGTTAAATCACACAAATGTTTTTCCACATCTTTTTGACTGGCATTCACACTCACTACCCGTGCCACCATAGACATGTGGTTTTTAGAGTCTGTGACGTCGCACTGCATGGGTTCAGTAGTGACCGGACAGTTCGCAGCAATATGTCCCATCTCTTGGCAGCGGAAACACCTAACGGGCCCCTTGCTTAGACCATAGTTCGTTACTCTCGGCCTCGCAGTGCGGGCAGTCCCGTTTTCCTCCCCCACTGTCTTAGGGATTTTTCCATCTCCCCTACTCCCTGGAACAGTCTTACCGGTTCCACGTGGAGATGATGAAGAACGAGGTGGGGTAGCGTCGTCTCGGAGTCCTTCCACCACGGAGTAACGTTCAACCAGATCCACCAGTTGATCTGCCGTCGTAGGATTTCCATGGCTTACCCACTTCCTCAGGGCAGGCGGTAGAGCTCTCATGTACTTGTCCATGACGACTCTCTGAATTATCTCTCGACTCGGTTTCCAGGTTAAGCTCAGGTAAGCTTGCCAGGCGCTGCGCCACCTGCTGGAGAAGCGAACGATCGTAGCTGTCATGTCCACCAACTCCTTCAGCTGGGCCATCATCACCCGATTAGCTTCTTGCTGGACAGCGGTGGACTGTACCAGCGCTTTCACCACGTCCTCCATGCTCATGCTTGCAACGTGATGCCCGCGTTCTCCACCACAATGTGATAAAACACTCCGGGATCGCCTTTGCTGGGGTCAAAGGTCACGTGCGTTCAGCATGAAACTCAGGCGCAGAGCTGGGATTCGGGTGTAACTGACCCTGAGTCAGGTTTATTAACGGTGAAAGCAATGCAAAAAAGGGAATAAAACATAAAACAAATCCTTGCCTGTCCGGCACTAACTAAACAATGGACAACCTAACTACCAACTGGCGGGCTTCTCCCGTCCAGCCAAACCACAGTTGCAGTGGGCACTGCTTCCACTCACGTGTGTCTCTCACACAGACAGGCTCTCTGTGTTCCCAGGCTGAGACACTCACACAACCACCTTGCATCCTTTTATATCCACCTCCCATTATCCATTAGTAAGCAGGTGCGATACTGACCAGACTAGGCCACATAGGAAAGGAATCTGGGCGAGATATACCTGCCCTCATCCACTATTCCCACATGATTCTCACAATCCCCTTTTTCTATTTCAACAACAAATCTCAGTATTAGTGAAATGTGTGCATATATTAAATTTGACTACTGAATACTAATGACTAATAAAATAGGTGTGAAAAAAATCAGTAGTTTGTGCCATGCATACTTTGAGAGGAGGAACGTCACAGAGTTTAATGGTCTGCATTTTTTATTTGTATTTTGAAATTGATTTAACACAATTCCAAATTTTCCAACAAAAATTGACCAAGAAATGTTAAGTACAAGCCCTAAAAACAGTGGGAACAGATCACAGTTTTGCTGTTGTGTGTATTAATGGCAAAAATAAGGAATAAAATGGGTGTGCAAAAAATCAGTAATAAATGATACATACAGTAAATTCGAGTCAGATATTCACAGGGTTAATTGTATGCTTTTTAGCTTGTAATTTGTATTTTTTTAAACTATTTTTCCCTTCCAAAAATTGACCCACCAAGAAGTGTTAAGTACACGCCCAAAAAACAACAGAAGCAACAGGCCGCAGTACTGATATGTTGTGTATGTACATTACGTTTAACTAAAAAAAAGTGTGCAAAAATCATCAGTTTGTAACACACACACTTTGTGAGGCAGAAAATAATGAAGTAAAATATTTATATTTTTTTACTTCTCGTTTTTTTTAACACAATTCGAACATTCCAAAAAATAACTAACCAGGATAAGTTAGGTAAATGTCTGAATTTACATTGGCAATGATCCGCATTATCAGAATTGTTAATATGTATGTCAAATTAGACTAATAAGGCAGGTGTGCAAAAATCAGTAGTTTGTGACATGCCCAATTTGCAATTCAGTCAGAGTTAAATGCTTTTGTTTGTTTTTTTGCTTCAGCTAAAATATTGGTGGTCCAAGTTATTTAGTGTTGTAATGCTTTCTGTCCCTATCTTTATGGCTAAACTGTGAGCCATGATTCCCTGTCACAATACAGATTAACCACAAAGAGGCTGCTGCCTTCCCTGGTTCTGCTTTTAAATAGGCTAAAATACTCCCTCATGATTGACTGTGCTATACCACATAATGTGATAGTTGCAAGGCATTATGTTCAAGTCTGCAATGCTATGAACGAAACCATGTGAGTTTTTTGTGGCTGAGGCAGTCTTCTACAGTGTGTTAAATGGCGGTGACCATTTTAGGAATTTTGTGCCAAATATTTTGAAATTTGTCAGGTTCAGCAAATTTCAAAAAATGTCTCCAATATTTAAATTCACATCAAATCATCATATCAAGACTAACTCTACTAATTGCCAATTTTTCTCAGCTGCACTGCTTTCAAAGATGCAGTATCTAATTTTATATACAGTTACATCCAGAAATATTTGCAGGAAATGAATGCCTGAAGCCTGGAAGCCATGGACGTCACCAAACACTGGGTTTGCTCCTCCGTGATGATTTCAAAAGGCCTTTACTGCAGCTGACTTTAGTTGGTGCTAGTTTGTGGGTCTTTGTCTTAAGCAGGTGAAATGCATGCTTGATGGGGTTGAGATCTGGTGATTGACTCGGCGATTGCAGAATGTTCTACTTCTTTGGCTTAAAAACTTCAGGGTTGCTTTTGCAGTATGCTTTGGATTATTGTCCATCTGTACTATGAAGCACCATCTAATCGACCTTGTATTTGGTTGAATCTAAGCAGAAAGTATAGCCCTATACACTTCAGAATTCATCTGATTACTCTCTTTAGTTACATCATCAATAAACACTAGTGACCCAGTGCCATTAGAAGCCATGCATGCCCATGCCATCACATTATTTCCACAATGTTTTACAGAGGATGTGGCTTGATTAAATCATGAGCTGTTCCAAGCCTTCTCCATACTTTCTTCTTCAAATCATGCTGCTACAGGTTGATCTTAGTTTCATTTGTCCAAAGAATGTTTTTCCAGAATTGCGTCTTTTCTGTATATGGTTTTTTTTGTGCAAAATCTATTTTTAAGGCTAATTAATGGTTTTCACCTTGTGGTGTATTTGCTCTCATGAAGTCTATTTATGGTAGACTTAGGAAATGAAACACCTAGTTCCTGGAGAGTGTTCTTCACTTGGATAGATGTTGTGAAAGGGTTTTCTTTACAATGGAAAGGATTCTGCAATCATCCACCACAGTTGTCTTTTGTGAACGTCCAGGCCTTTTTGAGCTCCCAAACTCATTAGTGAGTTCTTTTTTTTCAGAATGTACCAAACTATTGATTTGGCCACTTCTAACATTTCTGCTATGACTTTGATGAACTTCTTTTTTTCAGCCTAACAATGGTCTGTTTCTCTTCCATTGAAAGCTGCTTTGACTGCATGTTGTGGGTTCACAGCAACAGCTTCCAAATGAAAATGCCACACCTGAAATCAACTCCAGACCTTTTAGTTGCCTAATGGATGATGGACTAACGAAGGAATAACCCATGTAGCCCAGTAAGAAGCTTTTGAAATAATTGTCAATTTGCTGGTCCCATTAAAAAGAGGCAGCTACATATCAAAGAGCTATAATTCCTAAACAATTAGGATGTGAATACCCTCAAATTAAAGCTGAGAAACTGCACTGTAAGCCCATATTAATATTGAATATGTATTTGCAAACAGCCTAAATGTCAAAACTTGTTTCACTGTCAAAACATTGCCGGACCTTACTGTAGCACAGTTTGGAGCAGTTGAAACATAGCTCTCCTTTCATCTGCTTCCATCTATTTCTATAATAATGTTTTTTTCATAAACATTTTTTTCTAAGCATATTTTTTGTAATAACAAGCCCATTTTCAAGTAGTTCTATGACTTTGGATATTCTTACCCTGCAGTTTGGAAGCTCTAATGAGTTCTATTTTAATCATTCGATTTGATAGTCCTATTTTATTAAATATATCATAAACGTAATGAAATATTCCGCAATGTGAATTGGCGATCTCAATTCATTTTCTAGAATTTGACAATTTAGTTTAATTTCATATATATGTTTGTCTCTGAGAAAGCACATAATTCATAGAATAACTATGATGATTAAAACATTACAATTTTACATAATTCTTAACATAGATTAGACTCAGTCAATGCAACACAGATGAGAGCATGTCTCCCTCTAGTGCTGGCTATAATGTACTTGGATTAATATAATAATTCCTTTTCATATTGTACATGGGGAACATTTCCATCCATACAAGATGGGAAAAATGTGTGAAAACCGTTACCAACTTAACATGTCTGAATACAGTATGTGATGTAAGCTTACATCTAAGGCCTCTTTCACACTTCAGTTTTTTTGCATCAGTTCAAATCCGCCAAAAAGTCAGACAAGCGGATCCGTTCTCAACTGATGTGAACGGATGGCACAGGATCCGTTTTCAGACGGATCCTGAAAATGAGGAAATTTAAAGGAACCGCTGGCCGGGAAGGGGAGAGAGAGAGAGAGAGAGAGAGAGAGAGATTTTTTTTGGTTGTCCGGCACCCAGAAAGAATTTCGGGTTAAATGAGTGTCTGGAGCATCCGCCAGAGAAAAAAACGTTGCAAGCTCCGTTTTGAAATCTTTGAGGATGGTGACGGACAGCAACTATTGGCGGATCCTCAAAAAAAACGGATGCAACGGACAGCAATCCGTCACAATCCGCCATTAATGGAAGTCAATGGGGAAAAAAAACAGATCCTCAAAAGAAAATTGAGGATCCGTTTTTTTCAAAACCTGGCGGATTGTGACTGACTGTAAAAAACTGAAATGTGAAAGAGGCCTAAGTCTACGTTATTCCGGTCCCATATGTATGTTAGGTTAGAAAAAAATTTGTGTTCAGAGTAGAAGCTTGTTAACGTGGAAATTACTATAACACAATTGTATACAATATAGACATAGGTCTTACATGGTTGAGGGAATGAGGAAACTAAAGTGTAATTTCTTACATTTTTGCATTTGAGTGAAGGGTGTTGATCATTAACGAAGGAATAATTATGACATTGATTTTTCTGACTCTTTTAACCAGTTCTCAACTGCCTCGCTTTTAAACCTTAGCGTAATGATTTTTCGGCATAAACGATGTCTGCTGTGCCAATATATCACACTGCTAGCAAATAAGGTACAGGTGAGGTACGGGGTTAATATTTTGGCATCCTAGTGTTTATTATTAGTGCAAGCTATATTGAGCCACATATGGATTCACCTATAGTGCCAATATATAGTGCCACGTCAAGAAAAGTGAAAAATTGAAGACAGATAGCAAAGGCTTATATAATGGCTAATAGCTCAGATTGCAGCTCACCTCCTTCCTACTCAGTAATATCTGTACATGCTCAGTATGTTGTCCCGAAGGAGCAAAAGAATCATCTCAGGAAATTTGTCAGCTTGATAAACAAATTTTGAATCGCCTCCTGACATTGACGCACTGCTATGTCCAACGTTATGTCTTTGATGCAAGCTGAGGTACTGAACCCACATACTTTCTGTAAGATGATGACTGTATTATTCAGCCATCATCTCCCTCAAAAACTCAAAAATGTGAAGATTGCTCCATTTACAATCCAAAAATTCAGCAAAAAGATTCAATGTGCACAAACCCTAACAACAGGGAGTGCGGCTAAGCTCTGCCCACTGCCGTTCACTTATTACATTCTGTTGTCAATCTTTGACAGCAGCATTTACAGTGCACAGCACAGGAGCGCAGTTCCATGCACTCATCAGACCCCTATTATGTGATTGTGGGTCACCGGTGGGTTGCTTTATCTACTCATGACCCCCTGTTCTACCATGACTGCACTCGGTTGAAGTCCAGCCTGTGTCTGGGCATCATAGGAGTCTGTGATTTTGCTTTATGCTGCAATACTTTCAGCATAGGGTATAAGTGATTAGTCGGCTTATAAGGGTAGTTAGAATAGTCATTGATTATTCCAAAAAAGATTTACAGCTGGGGTCTAGACCAATAACACTGCAGAAGGGATCACATGAAGTGGCATGTAAAAGTTTGGGAACACCAGATCAAAATTACTGTTATTATGAACAGTTAAGCAAGTAGAAGATGAAATGATCTCTAAAAGGCCTAAAGTTAAAGATGACACATTTCCTATGTATTTTAGGCAAAAACAAACAAATATATATTTTCATCTTTTACATTTTAAAAATTCTAAAAAGGGTAATGGGCCGATGCAAAAGTTTTTAACCCTGTATGGTTTGTACCTAGTAGCACCTCCTTTTAAAAGTATCACAGTTTCTAAACGCTCTTTGTAGCCAGATGAGAGTCTTTTCATTCTTGTTTGAGGGATTTTCATTCACTCTTCCTTGGGAAATTGTTCAATTTCTGTGAGATTCCAGCGTCGTCTTACAATGCTATTTTGAGGTCTAGCCACAGATTTGCAATGATGGTCTGATCAAGGGACTGTGAGGGCCATTATAAAACCTTCAGTTTACGCCTTTTGAGGTAGTCTATTGTGGATTTTGATGTGCATTTAGGGTCATTGTACATTTGTAGAAGCCATTCTCTTTTCAAGTTCAGCTTTTTTTTTTACAGATGGTGTTACATTTGCATCTTGTGCATACGTCTGACACTGAATTTTATAGTGAGGATGCAGGAGAGGTTTTCATTTGCTGACTTCCATGAAGGCCATATTTGTGCAGATGTCTCTGAACAGTAGAAAAATGTACCACATCTCCAGTGTCTGCTAAATCTTTCTGAAGATCTTTTGCATTGAAGAGGGGGTTCTGATTTGCTTTCTAGCAATCCTACAAGCAGCTCTCACTGATAAACTATTTGGTCTTCCAGATCTTATCTTGACCTTGACTATTCCTGTTAACTGCCATTTCTTAATTACATTTCGAACTGAGGAAAGGGCAACTTGAAAACGCCTTTCTACTGTCTTAGAGTCTTCTCCTACTTTGTGGGCCTCCACCATTTTCATTTTCAGAGTGCTAGGCAGCTGCTTAGAAGAACCCATGGATGCTGTTTTTTGGCACACGGGAGGCTGTATTTTTGTAAAGCTGGGAAATTTGCATCATCTTACCTTTCCTAATGATGAATGATGATAGTGAACAAGCCATAACCCTATCAGGCTAATTAAGGTCTGAAACCTTGGTTAAAGTTATCTGAGCACACAAATCTCCAATGGTGCCATAACTTTTGCATCATCCCATTTTCTTTATTATAATTTTTTAAAATGTAAAAAATTATAATATATATTTTTTTGCAAAAATAGAAAAAAATGTGTCGTCTTCAACTTCATTCCTTTTGGAGTTTTAGAGATCATTTAATCTTCAACTTGATTAACTGTTCACATTAACAGTAATTTTTTCCAGGGCTGCCCAAACTTTTACATGCCACAGTATATTTTTATATCATCTTTTTGCAGCAAATTTTTTAAAAATAGCAGTAAAATGCAATGACAAGAAACATGCCATGTTGCCCATAATTACAATTGTGTGCAGTTGTGTATATAAAATAATGCTCCCGGGTATGAATGTGTAAAAGCACTCCACAGAAAAAGTGTACTCGTGTGTATAATCACCTATGTGTATGTAAAATTGGGTTTTTGCGTGTGTGAAAGTTCATTCAGACACTTCAGATATCGAGGCATTCTGATAATACTGTGATAGTGGGACGCCCTCACACCGAGGGCAGTGGGGTACTCGGTACCGGCCCCGATGGTCCTCAATGTGAGATGTCACGGTAGCTGGAACCCGGCCCGTGGCCCTGGGCGCCCATTGTAAATGTTCAGTGTCAATGTGTAAGTCATGACGCCACCTGTGGTGTTCGGCAATGAAGATGTAAGCCGACGCTGCAGACAGATCCTCTGGGACAGAAGGTGTGATGCAGCAGTGATGTTATAGCCCTCCACAGGCAGGGCTGTAGTCCCAGGGCTGAGTAGGTGAAGTGACACATAGATGGTGTAGTGTCAGGGGCAAGGGATGTAGCAGTGGTGGGCAGGTTGGCGCAGGAATAAGTGGAGGACACCAGGGCATGTAATTCCAAAGCTTTACTCACAGTCTGTTGTGCAAAGAGGTGCATGCCTCCGTGCCGTGTCCTCCGGGTCAGGGACTCAGTCAACTTCCAGGCAAGATGAAGTACTCCATTCCAACACTCCGCCAACATGTGCCTTTCTGAACTCCTCCTCTAATAGCGCCTTTAAATTAAGTACTCCTAGTACTGAGTTACACTGGAGTTCCTCCTGTCCGATGTTCTTATGAACTTTACTTGTACGGCAGACAGCTGTAGCCTGCTTCGGGGACTTCTTGCTACTAAGTCCCGGCTCACTATCCAGTTTCTGTCGTGCCCCCAAGTCTTGTGTGGGAATAAAGTGGTCACTACTTCTATTCCTCCGGTGTCTGCTGCAGGACCATTAGTATCCATACAACCTCGGGGACCGGGCCCTGGCCTTGCGCTTGGAACTTCTAGGAAGGGTTCTCTTCTAACCCACGTCCTCTGTTCCCTTTTACTCCTCACGTTCCGTACTAGTCTTTCTTTCTATGGAGAATCAGGCTATCAGTCTATGTTGCTCTCTCTCTTCCTTTCCCGTGCCAGCAGACCCAGGTCACTGGGATCTGCTGCAGCACTTCCATCCTTCTATCCCTCTCTTCAGGGATCTTCTCTCCAACTCTCTAACCAACTGATTCACTGTTCTAAACTCTTCCTGCTCCTTGTAATGTAATCTAACTCCACCCACCTCCCAGCACGTTTCGTGTTCCAAGCAGGGAGCCACCAATGGGTGCTTTACTATACTCCAAGCAGGGAGCCGCCAAAGGTGCTTTGCTACACTACTTTGTGGTGTGGGGTGCAGGTGTTGGAGCGTGGTCAGGTGTCCCCACCTTACCTGGATGGTGGGATACCACAGCTGAGGAGGAGGTGCAGTACCTCTCTGGCGACTGAGCCTCAGGGGCGCCACATACCCCCCGTTAAACACAGCACATCCACAGGCTGCAAGGCAAGCAAAAGTTGACAAATACAGGAACATACAAAATTTTTTTGCAATGCTTAATAAACAGTTCTTATCTAATCTTCTCAATATGAGAGGCAATCATTCTTGAACATTGCAAACAATTCTTAATTAACTATCTAAAGTCCTAATTCAAAAAGTGCTTTTGGCTATAACTCACTACCACTTCTTCAAGTATTCTGCATCAACACACTTCTTCATCATATCTTCTACTTTCCATCATTAACCTTAAGTGATAACCGCTGATGCCTGGTCCATCACCTACATCTTTCAAATCTTTATTTTCATTTCTCATCTCTTTATTAAAACATTCCTATAAAAGTTACTGTGACTAAGTACATTCTTCATAAAAGCTGTTTTCTATCTATTAATACTTGCATAAGACACATTATCAAATACTTCACATCAAAAACTTCAATAATAATTCTTGTAAGTGCTGGACACCGCTCCCAGCCGGGATCTCTTGCAGTGTCCTTTGATTGGAGCTATGCTCCAGGTGAGGTAGTCTTTATCCTCAAAAGGTCTATGTAAAACCATGAAAGGTCACCTAAGGAGGTGCAAACTATTTACAAACACAGTCCGGATCACTCAGTGTTCATGATCTCCACAATTCAATTATGAAAAATATGCTGCCAATGCAACTGGGCAATAAAACTGGAAAACAGAAAAAGAACCATGATAAACAAATAAGGCACAACAATGCAAATACCTTCCTGGGTAACGAGAGTCAATGGAATGTTTCTTTATTGGGGGTCCCCTCCTGGGGTACTGGAAGCTGGTTTTCTTGGCTGCTGCTTCCACTGAAGAATTTCTTGACATCTTCTTCCTGCAGATGGATTGACATAGGATGAGGTGGTGGCAGCTGGGTGGATTACTGCCTGGGGTACAGCTGGTGTGGCGATACCAATGGTTGCCAGCGATGTCTCTGCTACCAGTGATTCAGTAGGAATGGCAGCTGGTACCAATGGATACGGTTCCACATTTGCGGGTGATATGGCTGTTCTGGCCCTTGGTCTAACATCGGAGGATGCCACGGCCTGTTGGCATTGGTAAGAGGCTACACGGGGGTTTTGCAGCTGCGGCCAAGGGAACTCATGATGCCTTTCAATATCCCAAAGCTGCTGAGGCCTTTGTAAGTCCTGAAGGTGTCAGACAGTACACGTCTGCTCCAGCTATACCTTTCTCAACAGGGCTTTCTTCCACTTCCCCATCTCCGTCAGCCTGGTGCTCCCAGATGACTCTTCCAATATCCCCATTTCGAGCTCCAGCAGGCCAGCCTCCGACAAGGAGAATTCAGGGGGTAGTCCGTTGGAAGGGCCAGCGTCCATACCTGGTGCCTCCCGGCGGTGCGGCCTCAGGTCCGGCACTGGCCCGGTGCGGACCCTGGTGGCAGCGGTGGTAGTGGTGGCTGTCCGGGTAGATATTGGAGACGGTGGTGGCGCAGATGGCGGCTCTGGGTCTGCGGGGATCTCAGGCGGAGCCTGCGTGGCCGCGATAGGTCCAGACGGGAGCTTCTCTTCCTCCGCTTCAGCTCCCAAAGCTTCACACAGCAGCGGTGGCAACGGGGAGATGACTGTTGTGAGTTCATTCTCTGGTTCACCAGTTGTGAGTTCCCCTTCTGGACTCCCTATGGTGGTGATGGGAGGTGGTGCGGCTGGTTTGATCGGTGGAGATCTGCCACCTGAGAATGAGGATGACAATTGGATCTCAGGATTCTCAGATTGGATTTAAGACAGCCGACGCCCTATTCAGTTGCTGGTGATTCCTTCTGGCTTGTCAGCTCTTGGTTTTCAGCTCTGTTCCAGTCATCTAAAGCTAAGTTTTTCTGCTAATGTTCACACTTGATTTTGTTGGTGTATTCAGTTTTTTATGTGGTCTGCCAGCCACGGCTGGGGGTTGAGCTGAATTTCCACTCTTATTTATCAGTATTTTGCCAATTGGCTTTTTGTCCCTTACTAGTTCGGTCTCTTTTTGCTCTGTCTCAGAATATTTCAGAGTGCTGATATAGTGGGAGAAGTCTAGTGACTTCAGGGTTAATTTTGCTATGAGAAGTGTTGGACATTATTTTTGTAGGGTTTTTTGCAGGTTGAAGACAGTGTCTTCCCTTTCCTTTCCTGTCTGGTTAGTTTGGGCCCCATCATTTGCTCAGCCTATTTTCCTGCCTGTGTTTGTGCCTTCATCTTGTTTCACCGTCAATACATGTGTGGTGATTATCTGTTCCTTTGGGGTCTGCTCTGGGGCAGTTAGTTTTCCCTTTTCTTGCTTTAGGCTTGTGTAGTCCTCCGGCCGTGACGAGGCGTCTGGGTTCGTCGTGGGCGCGCTCCACGGCTACTGCTGGTTGTGTGGTAAGATCAGGGATCTGCAATCTGCATAGTTACCAACCACTCTGGTTTTCTGTGGCTTAGCTTGTTTTGCTTTTTTCTCATCGGTGACCCATTCATAACAGAATCACCAGCCATACCGCAGATTCTAGGGTACTCAAAAGCAGGAAAGAATTGTAAAAAAAAAAAAAAAAAATAAGTGTCAGAATTTTTTTTTTTATATGTATATTTTTTCCTCTTTTTCTCTGGGGCCGTAGGAGGATTTTCTTTTTTTTTTAATGGAGATTAAGCAATTGTCTGATCGTGTGGAGCAGCTTACTGCTGAAGTGCGGGGAATTTACGCCTATCTCGCTCATTCACATGCTGCTGAACCAAGGATCCCTACTCCTGATGTGTTTTTTGGGGATCGGTCTAAATTTTTGAATTTTAAGAATAATTGTAAATTATTTCTTGCCTTGAAACCTAATTCATCAGGGAGCTCTGCGCAGCAGGTTAAAATTGTCATTTCTTTGCTGCGCGGCGATCCCCAGGATTGGGCGTTTTCTTTGACACCTGAAGATCCTATTCTGACTAATGTGGATGCATTTTTTCAAGCCTTGGGGTTGTTGTATGATGAACCTAATGCTATTGATCAAGCTGAGAAAGCCCTATTGGCATTGAACCAGGGTCAGGATTCTGCAGAGTTATACTGTCAAAAATTCCGAAAGTGGGCGGTCCTTACTACCTGGAATGATGGTGCCTTGGCAGCTCTCTTTCGGAAGGGTTTGTCAGAAACCGTAAAAGATACTATGGTGGGATTTCCTGTTCCCTCTGGTCTTGACGAATCTATGTCATTGACCATTCAAATTGATCGGCGTTTACGTGAACGCAAAACTACACGAGAGGAGTTGCCACCTTTAGGACAAATGTCTGAACCGATGCAATGTGATAAAGTTTTGTCTAAGGCGCAACATCAGGAGTTTAGAAGGCGTAATAAGCTGTGTTTTTTCTGTGGAGACGTCTCTCATATTATTTCTGTCTGCCCAAAATGAGAGAAACGATTTGCACACACATTTGCTGTGGGTAGTATACAACCTAAGTTTCTTTTGGCAATTAATCTGATCTGATCTGATCTGATCTTATCCACATTTTCCACGAAGGCTTTTGTGGATTCAGGAGCAGCGTTGAATCTGATGGATTTGGACTTTGCTAAACATTGTGGTTTTTCCATGACGCCTCTGCGGACGCCTATTCCTTTGAGGGGTATTGATGCTACTCCTTTGGCGGAGAATAAACCTCAGTTTTGGACCTATGTGACGATGTGGGTTGCCCCAAACCACCAAGAAAATTGTAAATTTTTGGTGCTGCATAATTTGCATGATACTATTGTTCTGGGTTTTCTTTGGTTGCAAACTCATAATCCAGTTTTGGATTGGAAAACTGGGTTTGTGGTGAGTTGGGGTTGTCAGTTTGTTCTTAGGGACGCTCCTGTTTTCTCCACCTCTCCTCAGTCTCATGAAATTCCTGATTATCTAACCGATTTTTCTGATGTATTTAGTGAGAGCAAGTCTGCGTCTTTGCCTCCTTATAGGAGTTATGACTGTGCAATTGAGTTGATGCCTGGGTGTAAATTTCCCAAGGGTCAGCTTTTCAACTTATCAGTACCCGAACATGATGCTATGTGATCCTATATTAAGGAGTCATTGTAGAAGGGTCATATTAGACCATCCTCGTCACCTTTAGGTGCTGTTTTTTTTTTTGTGGCCAGGAAATATGGTTCATTAAGACCGTGTATTGATTATCGTTCCCTTAACAAGATGACGGTTAAATATCAGTACCCGTTACCTCTGATGTCTGATTTATTCTCCAGAGTTGAGTGCCTGCTGGTTTACTAAGCTTGACCTCAGGGGGGCATATAATCTTATTCGCATCAAGCATGGGGATGAATGGAAGATGGCGTTTAATACTCCGAAGGGACATTTTGAGTACCTGGTGATGCCTTTTGGGCTCACTAATGCCTCTTCTGTCTTCCAGTCCTTTATGAATAATATTTTCCGTGACTTTGTGGATAAGTTTTTGATCATTAAGGGTGGTTTCACATTAGCGCTTTTTAAGCGCACGCACGGCCGGGGGTATCTCCGCCCCCGAGCCGGCTCTCTGCCCGGCGTGCCCGCCCCTTGCTTGTAGCGCCGCCTCCTAGCGCACAGCGGCGCCTGCGATCGGCGCACCCTATCTTTAGCATAGGGTGCGCAGATCGTGCGCAGGCCGTGCGCTAGTTGTGCTTTGACCTGCGCTGCGCACTTTTGACGGTGCGCCGTGCGCGCCAAAATCAAACTTTTCGGATTTTGGCGCGCACGGCGCACCGTCAAAAGTGCGCAGTGCAGGTCAAAGCGCAACTAGCGCACGGCCTGCACACGATCTGCGCACCCTATGCTAAAGATAGGGTGTGCCGATCGCAGGCGCCGCTGTGCGCTAGGAGGCGGCGCTACAAGCAAGGGGCGGGCACGCCGGGCAGAGAGCCGGCTCGGTGGCGGAGCTACCCCCGGCCGTGCGTGCGCTTAAAAAGCGCTAATGTGAAACCAGCCTTATCTGGATGATATTTTGATCTTTTCTAGTGATTGGGATTCTCATGTGGAACACGTCCGGACTGTGTTTCGGATTTTGAGGGAGAATTCCCTGTTTGTTAAGGGATTGAAATGCCTCTTTGGTGTACAGAGGATTTCATTTTTGGGATTTATCTTATCTCCATCGACTATTGAAATGGACCCGGCCAAGGTACAGGCCATTTATGATTGGGTTCAGCCTACTTCTTTGAAGGCCCTCCAGAAGTTTTTGGGTTTTGCTAATTTCTATCGTAAATTTATAGGTAATTTTTCTGGTATTGTCAAACCACTGACTGATCTGACCAAGAAGGGCGCTGATGTGCTGAATTGGTCTCCTGAGGCTATCTCAGCATTTCAGGAGCTTAAGCAGAGATTTACTTCAGCTCAAGTTTTACGGCAACCTGATGTCTCACTTCCATTTCAGGTGGAGGTAGATGCTTCAGAGATTGGTGCAGGAGCTCTTTTGTCCCAAAAAGACCCTGTGACTTCTAAGATGAATCCCTGTGCCTTCTTTTCTCGAAAGTTCTCCCCATCTGAACGCAACTATGACGTGGGGAATCGGGAATTGTTGGCCATGAAGTGGGCATTTGAGGAGTGGAGACATTGGTTGGAGGGAGCTAGACACCAAGTTGTGGTCCTCACCGATCACAAGAATTTGATTTATCTGGAGTCGGCCAAACGCTTGAATCCTAGACAGGCTAGATGGGCCTTGTTTTTCACGCGTTTTAATTTTGTGGACTCTTTTCTTCCGGGCACTAAGAATGTTAAGGCAGACGCCCTTTCTAGGCGTTTCTTTGCCGATTCTCTTAGTGTGACTGAGCCTACTACCATCCTAGGTGAGGGGGTAGTTCTTTCTGCCATTTCGCCCAATTTGAGACGTGCCCTGGAGGAATTTCAGGAGGATAAACCTGAACGTTGCCCTATGGGAAAATTGTATGCTCCTGACCAGTGGAGAAAGAGAGTGATGTCTGAAATTCATTGCTCCGCATTGGCTGGTCATCCAGGTATTTTTGGTACCATAGATTTGATGATTCAGTCCTTTTGGTGGCCTGCCTTATCTCGTGACGTCAGGAATTTTGTACAGTCCTGTGGGACTTGTTCTCGGTCTAAACCCTGTTCTCGCTCTAGTGGGTTGCTGATGCCCTTGCCGGTGCCCAAGAGGCCATGGACCCATATCTCAATGGATTTTATTTCTGATCTTCCTGTCTCTCAGAGAATGACTGTTATCTGGGTGATTTGTGATAGATTTTCGAAGATGGTCCATCTTGTACCACTCCCAAAGTTGCCATCTTCTGCTGAGTTGGTGCCCTTGTTTTTACAACAGGTGGTTCGGTTACATGGGATTCCTGAGAACATTGTGTCCGACAGAGGAGTCCAGTTTGTTTCCAGATTCGGGAAAGCCTTTTGTTCCAATCTGGGAATTCATTTATCCTTCTCCTCCGTGTTTCATCCCCAGACCAATGGACAGACTGAGAGAACAAACCAGACCTTGGAGTCTTATTTGAGATGTTTTATATCTGCTGATCAGGATGATTGGATCTCATTTTTGCCCTTGGCCGAATTTGCACTGAACAATAGAGCTAGTTCTGCCACTTTGATGTCACCCTTTTTCTGTAATTTTGGGTTTCATCCTCGATTCTCTTCAGGGCAAGTGGAATCTTCGTCCTGCCCAGGTGTGGACACTGTCGTTAAGAGAATGCAGCAGATATTGGACCAAGTGGTGGATAAGTTGTCACACTCTCAGGAAAAGGCCCAGCGATTTTCCGACCAGCATAGGAACATTGGTCCCCGGTTTAAAGTGGGTGATATGGTTTGGTTGTCGCCTAAGAATATTCCTATGAAGGTTGCATCTCCTAAATTTAAGCCAAGATTTATTGGTCCTTATAAGATTTTGGAAATTCTTAATCCAGTTTCGTTTCAATTGGCTCTTCCAGTTACGTTCAAGATCCATAACGTATTTCACAAATCTCTGTTGAAGAGGTTTGTTGAGCCATTGGTTCCTATGGCAGCACCTCCTGACCCTGTGTTGGTCAAAGGCAATGTGGAATATGAGGTAGAGAAAATATTGGATTCTCGTTTGGTTAGACGGAGACTCCAGTATTTGGTCAAAAGGAAGGGTTATGGTCAGGAGGATAATTCTTGGGTCTCTGCCTCCGATATTCATGCCAATAGATTGGTTCATGCTTTTCACCGGGCCCATCTTGATCAGCCTGGTGGCGTGGATGAGGGTTCGGTGACCACTCCTCAAGGGGGGTACTGTTGTGAGTTCATTTTCTGGTTCATCAGTTGTGAGTTCCCCTTCTGGACTCCCTTTGGTGGTGACGGGAGGTGGTGCGGCTGGTTTGATCGGTGGAGATCTGCCACCTGAGAATGAGGGTGACGATTGGATCTCATGATTCTCAGATTGGATTTAAGACAGTCGATGCCCTATTCAGTTGCTGGTGATTCCTTCTGGCTTGTCAGCTCTTGGTTTTCAGCTCTGTTCCAGTCATCTAAAGCTTTTCTGCTAATGTTCACACTTGATTTTGTTGGTCTATTAAGCTTTTTGTGTGGTCTGCCAGTCCCGGCTGGGGCCTGAGCTGAATTTCCACTCTTATTTATCAGTATTTTGCCAATTGGCTTTTTGTCCCTTACTAGTTCGGTCTCTTTTTGCTCTGTCTCAGAATATTTCAGAGTGCTGATATAGTGGGAGAAGTCTAGTGACTTCAGGGTTAATTTTGCTATGAGAAGTGTTGGACATTATTTTTGTAGGGTTTTTTGCAGGTTGCAGACAGTGTCTTCCCTTTCCTTTCCTGTCTGGTTAGTTTGGGCCCCATCATTTGCTCAGCCTATTTTCCTGCCTGTGTTTGTGCCTTCATCTTGTTTCATCGTCAATACATGTGTGGGGGCTATCTATTCCTTTGGGGTCTGCTCTGGGGCAGTTAGTTTTCCCTTTTCTTGCTTTAGGCTTCTGTGGTCCTCCGGCCGTGATGAGGCGTCTGGGTTCGTCGTGGGCGCGCTCCACAGCTACTGCTGGTTGTGTGGTAAGATCAGGGATCTGCAATCTGCATAGTTACCAACCACTCGTGTTCTGTGGCTTAGCTTGTTTTGCTTTTTTCTTCTCGGTGACCAATTCATAATAGATGACACTAGACGCTGCCGGTGACATTGCAGCAGTGTCAGACGCTACAGGGTCTTCCTGGTGGAGATCTGGTGTAGCGGTGGCAGGTACCGGTGACACGGGTACCGCGGGTGTAGGCCTCTCCTTGGCGTGCTGCCCGCTCAACTTCCGCAAGGCTTCCTGCCTCAATCGCAACCGGTGCATCAGATGGGCGATCTCGTCCTCCAGCTGCTGGCGGTTCATCCTGGAAGCCGGGTCGGAGCCTTCAGCCATGGTGCTGGGGAGATTCAGCTCAGTCTCCTCTCGCTCAGCAGGCCTCCTCCCTTCTTCCAATATGGCGTTCTCGCATTCTTCCTCCTTCCTCTGCTCTTTTTCCGCCACTGGCTTCCTCTCCTCCTTCTGGGGGTGGCGTCTTTTTCCTACTCCTCCATACCAAGCCAGTATACGAACCCCTCGGGGGGTGGGCCATGTTGCTGTCGCATAGATGTTCAAACAGGGGAGGCCCAAGACAGTTTGCGGTCTTTTCTTAGGACCACCCAGATTATCACGCCCTTCTTCACCGCGGCGGCCATTTTCAACATTCATCTCACAGTCTAATAAATTTGGTCTTCTGCACATTTCCAAAAGTTTTAAGTCTTAGGTACACAGAACCCGATGGCATTGGGTCTCATCATCCTGTTTGTGACGCCAAAAATGGGACACCCTCACACCCAGGGCACTGGGGTACTCGGTACCGGGCTGATGGTCCTCAATGGGAGATGTCACGGTAGCTGGACCCCGGCCCGTGGCCCTGGGCGCCCATTGTAAATGTTCAGTGTCAATGTGTAAGTCGTGACGCCACCTGTGGTGTTCGGCAATGAAGATGTAAGCCAACTCTGCAGACAGATCCTCTGGGACAGATGGTGTGATGCAGCAGTGATGTTATAGGCCTCCACAGGCAGGGCTGTAGTCCCAGGGCAGAGTAGGTGAAGTGACACGTATATGGTGTAGTGTCAGGCGCAATGGATGTAGCAGTGCTGGGCAGGTTGGCGCAGGAATAAGTGGAGGACACCAGGGCATGTAGTTCCAAAGCTTTACTCGAAGTCTGTTGTACAAACAGGTGCCTGCCTCCGTGCCGTGTCCTCCGGGTCAGGGACTCAGTCAACTTCCAGGCAAGATGAAGCACTCCTTTCCAACATTCCGCCAACATGTGCCTTTCTGAATGCCTCCTCTTATAGCACCTTTAAATGAAGTACACCTAGTACTGAGTTACACTGGAGTTCCGCCTGTCCGATGTTCTTATGAACTCTACTTGTATGGCAGACAGCTGTAGCCTGCTTCGGGGACTTCTTGCTACTAAGTCACGGCTCACTATCCAGTTGCTGTTGTGCCCCCAAGTGTTGTGTGGGAATAAAGTGGTCACTACTTCTATTCCTCCGGTGTCTGCTGCAGGACCATTAGTATCCATACAACCTCGGGGACCAGGCCCTGGCCTTGCGCTTGGATTTTCTAGGAAGGGTTCTCTTCTAATCCACGTCCTTTGTTCCCTTTTACGCCTCACATTCCGTACTAGTCTTTCTTTCTATGGAGAATCAGGCTTACAGTCTATGTTGCTCTCTCTCTTCCTTTCCCATGCCAGCAGACCCAGGTCACTGGGATCTGCTGCAGCACTTCCATCCTTCTTTTCCTCTCTCCAGGGATCTTCTTCTCTCCAACTCTCTAACCAACTGACTCACTGTTCTAAACTCTTCCAGCTCCTTGTAATGTAATCTAACTCCACCCACCTCCCAACTTGTTTCGTGTTCCAAGCAGGGCGTCACCAATGGGTGCTTTGCTATACTCCAAACAGGGAGCCGCCGAAGGTGCTTTGCTACACTACTTTGTGGTGTGGGGTGCAGGTGTTGGAGCTTGGTCAGGTGTCTCCACCTTAACTGGATGTTGGGATACCACACCTCAGGAGGAGGTGCAGTACCTCTGTGGTGACTGAGCCTCAGGGGCGCCACAATAGGACCAGTGGTACAATAACAACAGCATTTCGATGGTGTTGAAAACAGCACATGGTTATTATATAAACTGACATGCTTTGTCAGTGAGTTATTTACCTGCATGACCAAAATATATTAGAATATCATAGTGGTAAAGATACTGTTACACAACATCCAGTCAAAAACAGTTGTACAAAAGTGCATGTGTTTACTGCATCAAACTCGCTCTAGCTCCAACTAGTTTATCTGTTCTTTTCCTATACAACAGTTATACAGCATGTGAAATGTGGTGGTCCATCTTGCTCCACGAAGAAAATACAACTTTTGAGCTAAACCCTGCTACACTAGGTTTGGAACCACACTTGGAAACATGCTGCATATCAATCTATTGCTAAAAAAGAAGAAACTTCTCACTTAAAGGGAAACAGTCACAAGCTTCAACACCCTCAAACAATTTAAATGTCAGTGTAGCTCTGTGTAGTTGATCTAATAACCCCAAAACGATCTTACAGTGACATAGTTGCCAGAAAACATGTATTAAAGTTCTGTATATTTGTGTCTAGAAGTTGATTGGTAGTGATGATGTACTTACAGCTTCTTAGTGTCATGGTTCCACCCCTCAGTGTGACTGAGCTGTCAGCACTTTAATTGACAGCTCAGTTGTCCAGTCTGGTGCAGGGGTGTGCTGAGCTGTCAGTGTGTTGATTGGCAGCTCAGCTTTCCAATCTGAGACTGGTAGGTGTGAGCTCTCCAAATGTTCATTATCCCAGATTATTGCCAGGCCACGTAACTAAGCTGTTACTCCCAGACCTCTGCCAGATGTACATTCAGCTACTGTGCGGTTTGCCTCTCTGTGCCTTGCGTTCTATTTGTAGATCTTTCACTTCCTGATCTTGGACCTTGTTCTGACCATCTGTCTGTTTAACCCCTTCATGACCCAGCCTATTTTGACCTTAATGACCTGGCCATTTTTTGCAATTCTGACCAATGTCCCTTTATGAGGAAATAATTCAGAAACGCTTCAACGCATCCTAGCGATTCCGAGATTTTTTTTCATGACATATTGTGCTTCATGTTAGTGGTAAATTCAGGTCGATAATTTTTGTGTTTATTTGTGAAAAAAATGGAAATTTGGCGAAAATTTTGCAATTTTCAAATTTTGAATTTTTGTTCTGTTAAACCAGAGAGTTATGTGACACAAAATAGATAATAAATAACATTTTCCACATGTCTACTTTACACCAGCACAATTTTGGAAACAACATTTTTTTTTTGTTAGGACGTTATGAGGGTTAAAAGTTGACCAGCGATTTCTCATTTTTACAACAAAATTTACAAACCCATTTTTTTAGTGACCACCTCACATTTGAAGTCACTTTGAGGGGTCTATATCGCAGAAAATACCCAAAAGTGACACCATTCTAAAAACTGCACCCCTCAAGCTACACAAAACCACATTCAAGAAGATTATTAACCCTTCAGGTGCTTCACAGGAACTAAACCAACGTGGAAGGAAAAAATGGACATTTTAATTTTTCCAACAAAAATTTTCTTTCAGCATCAGTTTTTTCATTTTCACATGGGTAACAGGATAAAATGTATCCTAAAATTTGTTGGGCAATTTCTCCTGAGTACACCGATACTTCATATGTGGTCATAAACCACTGTTTGGGCGCACGGCAGGGCTCAGAAGGGAGGGAGCGCCATTTGACTTTTTGAATGGAAAATATGCTTGAATATTTAGCGGTTGCCATGTCACGTTTGGAGAGCCACTGTGCCTAAACATTGGAGCTCCCCCACAAGTGACCCCATTTTGGAAACTAGACCCTCCAAGGAACTTATCTAGATGCATAGTGAGCACTTTGAACCCCCAGGTGCTTCACAAATTGATCCATAAAAAAAGCACTTTTTTTTCACAAAAATTTTACTTAGCCTCAATTTTTTCATTTTCACATGGTCAACAAGATAAAATGGATCCTAAAATTTGTTGGGCAATTTCTACTATGTACATCGATACCTCATATGTGGTCATAAACCACTGTTTGGACGCACGTCAGGGCTCAAAAGGGAAGGAGCGTCATTTGACTTTTTGAATGGAAAATTAGCTCCAATCGTTAGTGGACACCATGTTGTGTTTGCAGAGCCCCTGTGTGCGTAAACTTTGGAGCTCCCCCACAAACCCATTTTGGAAACTAGACCCCCTAAGTAACTTATCTAGATGCATAGTGAGCACTTTGAACCCCCAGGTGCTTCACAGAAGTTTATAACGCAGAGCCGTGAAAATAAAAATATTTTTTTTCCTCAAAAAATGAATTTTTAGCCCGCTATTTTTTATTTTCACAAGGCTAACAGGAGAATTTGAACCACAAAAGTTGTTGTGCAATTTGTCCTAAGTACACCAATACCCCATCTGTGGGGGGAACCACTGTTTGGGAGTATGGGAGAGCTCAGAAGGGAAGGAGCGCCATTTTGGAATTCAAACTTTGATGGAATGTTCTGCGGGCGTCATGTTGCGTTTGCAGAGCCCCTGATGTGCCTAAACAGTAGAAATCCCCACAAGTGACCCCATTTTGGAAACTAGAACCATCAAGGAGCTTAAATAAATGTGTAGTGAGCACTCTGAACCCCCAAGTGATTCGCAGAAGTTTATAAAAGCAGAGCCATGAAAATAAAAAAAATTTTTTTTTCCTCAAAAATGATTTTAGTCCGCTATTTTTTATTTTCCCAAGGGTAACAGGATAAATTGGACCCCAAAAGTTGTTGTCCACTTTGTCCTGAGTATGCTGGTACCCCATATGTGGGGGGAACCACTGTTTGGGCGCACGGCAGGGCTCAAAAAGGAAGGAGCGTCATTTGACTTTTTGAATGGAAAATTAGCTCCAATCGTTAGCAGACATCATGTAGTGTTTTCAGAGCCCCTGTGTGTATAAACTTTGGAGCTCCCAAAAAATGACCCCATTTTGGAAACTAGACCCCCCAAGGAACTTATCTAGATGCATAGTGAACACTTTGAACCCCCAGGTGCTACACAGAAGTTTATAATGCAGAGCCGTGAAAATAAAAATTTTATTTTTCCTCAAAAAAAGAATTTTTAGCCCGCTATTTTTTATTTTCACAATGGTAACAGGATAAATTGGACCCCAAAAGTTGTTGTCCAGCTTGTTCTGAGTATGCTGGTACCCCATATGTGGGGGGACCACTCTTTGGGCAAACGTTGGGGCTCGGAAGGGAAGTAGTGACGTTTTGAAATGCCGACTTGATGGAATGGTCTGCGGGCGTGATGTTAGGTTTGCAGAGCCCCTGATGTATCTAAACAGTGGAAACCCCCCACAAGTGACCCCATTTTGCAATCAAGACCACCCAAGGAACTAATCTAGATGTGAGGTGAACACTTTGAACCCCCAAGTGCTTCACAGAAGTTTATAACGCAGAGCCGTGAAAATAAAAAAATATTTTTTTTTCCTCAAAAAATGATGTTTAGCCCACTATTTTTTATTTTCACAAGGGTAACAGGATAAATTGGACCACAAAAGTTGCTGTCCAGTTTGTCCTGAGTACGCTGGTACCCCATATGTGGGGGGACCACTGTTTGGGGACACGTTGGGGCTCGGAAGGGAAGTAGTGACGTGTTGAAATGCCAACTTGATGGAATGGTCTGCGGGCATCATGTTACCTTTGCAGAGCCCCTGATGTACCTAAACAGTGGAAACCTCCCACAAGTGACCCCATTTTGGAAACTAGACCACCCAAGGAACTAATCTAGATGTGTGGTGAGCACTTTGAACCCCCAAGTGCTTCACAGAAGTTTATAACGCAGAGCCGTGAAAATAAAAAATAATTATTTTAGCCCCCATTTTTTATTTTCCCAACGGTAACAGACCCCCAAAGTTGTTGTGCAATTTTTCCTGAGTACGCTGATACCCCATAAGTGGGGGTAAACCACTGTTTGGGCACACGTCAGGGCTCGAAATGGAGGGAGCACTGTTTGACTTTTTGAACGCAATATTGGCTGGAATAAATGGTGGCGCCATGTCGCGTTTGGAGACCCCGTGATGTTCCTAAACAGTGGAAACCCCTCAATTCTATCTCCAACCCTAACCCCAACACACCCCTAATCCTAATCCCAACCCTAATCATAACCCTAACCACAACCCTAACCAAAACACACCCCTAACCCTACCCCTAACCCTAATCCCAACCCTAATCATAACCCTAACCACAACCCTAACCTCAACACACCCCTAACCCTAATCCCAACTCTTACCCTACCCACAAGCCTAACCATAATCCCAACCCCAATCCACCCCTAACCCTAATCCCAATCCTAATTACAGCCCTAACCCTAATCCCAACCCTAACCCTATTTCTAACCCTAACCCTATTTCTAACTCTAACCCTAATTCCAACCCTAACCCTAGCCCTAACCCTTACCCTAGCCCTAACCCTAGCCCTAACCCTAGCCTTAACCCTAACCCTAGCCCTAGCCCTAACCCTAGCCCTAACCCTAACTCAAGCCCTAACCCTAGCCCTATCCCTAACTCTAAAGGAAAAATAAGAAAAAAAAAATTTTCTTTATTTTATTATATGTCCTTACCTATGGGGGTGATAAGGGGGAGGTGATTTACTTTTTTTATTTTGATCACTGTGAAAGTTTGTCATAGTGATCAAATAAATGAATGAATCTGCAGCGTTGCAGATTCGATTCGGCGCACTGCACATGTGCCCGCCATCTTCCAAGATGGCAGCGCCCATGATGCTGGACAGCGGGACACCGGGATGGCTATCGGGAGTTCGGAGGCACCATGGAGGGTGAGAAGGAGTGATCGGATGGCGGGGGGAGAGGAGGGAAGGTGGGGCGGCAGATTATGACAGCGGCTGCCGATCGGTGGTGGCAGATGGTGGCGGCAGCCGATTGGTGCCGTCAGTCGGTGTGTGGGGGGGGTCGGGTCTCGGTCTCCAGCCATGTCCGATGCTATTTCAGCATCGGCCATGGCTGGATTGTAATATTTCACCAAATTTCATTGGTGAAATATTACAATCGCTCTGATTGGCAGTTTCGCTTTTAACAGCCAATCAGAGCGATCGTAGGCACGTGGGGGCTAAGCCACGCCCCCTGTGGTTAACTATGAAGGGTCCTTTGTGTGTGGGTCGGATGACCTTTCAGTGACCCAGGTCACCCGACCTGCAGGGGGGCAATCAATTCATGACGCCACATAGGCGTTATGGGTCGTATTGGCACGACTTTTCATGACGCCTACATGGCGTCAAAGGTTGGGAAGGGGTTAACCCCTTCTGCTCTGATCTGCTATCTTCCTGTTATTCTGCCCTTGGTACATTACCTGATTTCCTCCTTCTGTTTATGATGTGCTTTCCTGGCTTTTCACCTCAGACTCCTCACTATCCCATCTCATGGCTTGGCCACAAGAAGTGACTCAGCGTCACGCTGAGCCTCTTGCTGTTTTTGCTGCCTAGCGCCACAATCCTCTCATTCATTGACAGGTCATTGGCTCTGATACAAGGCAGGTAATACATTGTGAGACTGGGGAGCTGTAAGAGCATAGTTATGCCCCAATGCTCTTTCGACCCCCTATATACAGAAACTCAAAACACAGTTTCTTACTGCTGGAACGTCACTTTTGGGGTGAAAGAGGGATCAACTTGCTGAGCTTTCCAAGGGCTACACAGTTATACAAATGGTTTTTAGACATAGACGTTTCTGACATGTTCCCATTAACAGGCACGACCATTGTGTTTGAAATCAAATATGCTGTTTTATATAAAGTATGCAGGAGGATTAACTGTATACTATGCTTGTAGAAAGAATTAAAATAAAGTCAGTTATCCAGGCATGGGCAGACTGGAGAGAACCCTGTCCAGAGATTGCTCTGGGCCCCTTAAGGCTCTACTTACTCTACTTCTTTATTTTTCACATGTCTATGGGTGTTTAGCTGGAATCATAAATGCAGTTTTTGTGGCATTTTTGTAAACAAACACAGGAGTGGATCCATAAATAGTGGAAAATATAAAGGAAGAATTTTCTTTGCTTCCACTTCAGTGTTTGGTACCAATGATTGCCACAAAGATTGTGTGAAAAAATCCAGCATTAAAGGCTTTATTCACATATCAGTATTTCAGCAGTATTTCTATGCCAAAGCAAGGAGTGGCTCCAAAATACACAACAGGTGTCAATTACTATAGTTTTTTTTCTGAAAGTTTCACTCCTGGATTTGGCATACAAACACTGATGCAAAATACTGACCAAATACTGACATGTGAATAAGTCCTAAGGCTAGGTTCACATTGCATTACTGCAGTCCATTCAACGAGGAAGCTAAATAGCGAAACGTGCGTTGGGGTCCCGCATGCACTAATAGTAAGTCTGGGTTTTGGCTTATTGTAATTTTTTGTATAACAATTTTTTGCACTGGTTCTTTTTGACATCATTATATCTAGCAGCGTTATCTATCACCATTGATATGTGATTAAATCCCTCATTTCCATATGTCTATATTGCAGATCCGTTTTTGGGATTGCTTTAATATTATTTACTATAGACCTATGGATATATTCTGACAAATATGCACTAGTGCACTTTAATATCCTATTAGTGATATAAACTCCCTTTTTTTCATATATACATATATATTTGTAAAAATATTGCAACTATGCATTATACTATATATTTTGCCATATATGTGTGTATATGTACAGTTGTGGCCAAAAGTATTGACACCCCTGCAATTCTGTCAGATAATACTCAGTTTCTTCCTGAAAATGATTGCAAACACAAATTCTTTGGTATTATTATTTTCATTTAATTTGTCTTAAATGAAAAAACACAAAAGAGAATGATGCAAAAAGCAAAACACTGATCATTTCACACAAAACTCCAAAAATGGGCCAGACAAAAGTATTGGACCCTCAGCCTAATACTTGGTTGCACAACCTTTAGCCAAAATAATTGCGACCAACCACTTCCGGTAACCATCAATGAGTTTCTTACGATGCTCTGCTGGAATTTTAGACCATTCTTCTTTGGCAAACTGCTCCAGGTCCCTGATATTAGAAGGGTGCCTTCTCCAAACTGCCAGTTTTAGATCTCTCCACAGGTGTTCTATGGGATTCAGGTCTGGATTCATTGCTGGCCACCTTAGAAGTTTCCAGTGCTTTCTCTCAAACCATTTTCTAGTGCTTTTTGAAGTGTGTTTTGGGTCATTGACCTGCTGGAAGACCCATGACCTCTGAGGGAGACCCAGCTTTCTCACACTGGGCCCTACATTATGCTGCAAAATTTGTTGGTAGTCTTCAGACTTCATAATGCCATGGACACGGTCAAGCAGTCCAGTGCCAGAGGCAGAAAAGCAACCCCAAAACATTAGGGAACCTCCACCATGTTTGACTGTAGGGACCGTGTTCTTTTCTTTGAATGCCTCTTTTTTTCTCCTGTAAACTCTATATTGATGCCTTTGCCCAAAAAGCTCTACTTTTGTCTCATCTGACCAGAGAGCATTCTTCCAAAACGTTTTAGGCTTTTTCAGGTAAGTTTTGGCAAACTCCAGCCTGGCTTTTTTATGTCTTGGGGTATGAAGTGGGGTCTTCCTGGGTCTCCTACCATACAGTCCCTTTTCATTCAGACGCCGACGGATAGTACAGGTTGACACTGTTGTACCCTCGGACTGCAGGGCAGCTTGAACTTGTTTGGATGTTAGTCGAGGTTCTTTATCCAACATCCGCACAATCTTGTGTTGAAATCTCTTGTCAATTTTTCTTTTCCGTCCACATCTAGAGAGGTTAGCCACAGTGCCATGGGCTTTAAACTTCTTGATGACACTGCGCACAGTAGACACAGGAACATTCAGGTCTTTGGAGATGGACTTGTAGCCTTGAGATTGCTCATGCTTCCTCACAATTTGGTTTCTCAAGTCCTCAGACAGTTCTTTGGTCTTCTTTCTTTTCTCCATGCTCAATGTGGTACACACAAGGACACAGGACAGAGGTTGAGTCAACTTTAATCCATGTCAACTGGCTACAAGTGTGATTTAGTTATTGCCAACACCTGTTAGGTGCCACATGTAAGTTACAGGTGCTGTTAATTACACAAATTAGAGAAGCATCACATGATTTTTCGAACAGTGCAAATACTTCTGTCCACCCTCTTTTTTATGTTTGGTGTGGAATTATATCCAATTTGGCTTTAGGACAATTCTTTTTGTGTTTTTTCATTTAAGACAAATTAAATGAAGATAATAATACCAAAAAATTTGTGTTCGCAATCATTTTCAGGAAGAAACTGAGTATTATCTGACAAAATTGCAGGGGTGTCAATACTTTTGGCCACAACTGTATATCTATCATATAAAACCAATTTTTGTGCAATTTATTTTAATATTTGCCTATTTAGATACCCTCTCTAATCTATATGTGGATACTAGTTTCGCTGATTCCTTTACATATTGTGATTTTTGATTGATTCATTACTTGTATTCTATTATTCCTTTTTGGAAGAAAATAATAAAAATATACTTTTTTACTCTATTGCTCTTTCTTCCTTTTTTTCTTTGGGTATTATATCTTGCTGTGATGGATGAGCTTTGATATTAGCCTGCTTTTGGTTTGTAATATGGTCAGAAGTATATGACTAAGTGGAAAGAACAAAAAATTTACTTCCCCCGCACCCCAAAAAAAGTTATATTAGCAGGCTTTTGGTTACTATCTGTGTTTTTAATGGTTTTCAATCTTTAAAAGTAAGTTCTATGTAGATTTCTATTCTTGGCATCTTGGTGGCTCAGCGGTTAGCACTGTTTCTTTGTAGACCTGGGGTCTTGGGTTCATATCACGCCAAGTACATCTGAAAGGAGATTTTAACTTCTTACCGTGTTTGTGTGGGTTTCCTTGGGGTACTCCAGTTTCCTCCAACACTCCAAAGATATACTGATAGGGAATTTAGATTGTGAGCCTCAATTACTTGAGTCCTCCTTCATTTTACATAATAGTGTAGCAATCCGAACTCTGCACCTCTTACTCCTCACCTTCACACCTAGTTTTACACCCCAGTGTGTCTTAGAATCATAAAATCGTAGAGTTGAAAGGGACCTCCTGGGCCATCTGGTCCAACCCCCTGCTCAAAGCAGGATTTACTAAATCATCCCAGACAGATGTCTGTCCAGCCTCTGTTTGAAGACTTCTATTGAAGGAGAACTCACCACCTTTCGTGGCAGCCTGTTCCACTCATTGATCACTCTGTCAAAAAGTTTTTTCTAATATCTAATCTGTGTCTCCTCCCATTCAGTTTCATCCCATTGCTTCTAGTCTTTCCTTGTGCAAATGAGAATAAAGATGATCCTTCTACAATGTGAAAGCCCTTGAGATATTTGTAGACAGCTATTAAGTCTCCTCTCAGTCTTCTCTTCTGCAAGATAAACATTCCCAAATCCTGCAACCTTTCCTCATAAGACAGGGTTTGCAGACCGGTCACCATTCTGGTCGCTCTTCTCTGAACTTGCTCCAGTTTGTTGATGTCTTTTTTAAAATGTGGCACCCAAAACTGGACACAGTGTTCCAGGTGAGGTCTGACCAAAGAGGAGTAGAGGGCAATAATGACTTCACGTGATCTAGACTGTATGCTTCTGTTAATACATCCTAGAATTGCATTTGCCTTTTTTGCTGCTGCATCACACTGTTGACTCATATTCAGTCTGTGATCTATTAGTATACCCAAGTCTTTTTCACATGTGCTGTTGCTTAGCCCTATTCCTCCCATTCTGTTTATGCTTTTTTCATTTTTATTGCCCAGATGTAGTACTTTGCATTTTTCCCTGTTAAAAATCATTGTTAGTTGCTGCCCACTGCTCCAGTTTATTTATATCTTTTTGAATCCTCTCTCTCTTCTCTAGTATTAGCTATCCCTCCTAGCTTTGTGTCATAAGCAAATTTAATCAGTTTACCCTCAATTCCTTCATCTAAATCATTGACAAAGATGTTGAACAATACAGGGCCCAGGACAAAGCCCTGTGGTACACCACTTGAGACATTCTTCCAACTGGATGTGCAGCCATTTACGACCACTCTTTGGGTCCGATCACTAATCCAGTTATGAATCCACCTAACAGTTGCCTTGCCTGCCATTCCATACTTAGCCATTTTTTCAATAAGGATTGTGTGAGATACATTGTCAAATGCTTTGCTAAAGTCAAGATATACTATATCTACAGCATTTCCCTGATCCACCCAATCAGCAATTCTGTCATAGAAGGAAATTAAGTTAGTCTGACATGACTTATTAGTTACAAACCTATGCTGACTCTGTTTAATCAATTCATTCTTATCCAGGTACTTACACACATGTTGTTTAATAATTTGTTCAAAGATCTTTCCTGGTATAGAAGTTAAACTCACCAGCCTATAGTTGCCTGAGTCTACCTTCTTCCCCTTTTTGAAGATAGGAACAACATTTGCTCTTCTCCAGTCTTCTGGGACTTCTCCTGTTCTCCAAGAATTTTCAAAGATTATGGAGAGGGGTTCAATAATTTCTTCTGCTATCTCCTTCAGTACTCTGAGGAGTAATTCATCTGGACCTGGAGACTTGAATTAATTTAGGTTAGCTAAGTGTTTC
This sequence comes from Dendrobates tinctorius, assembly GCF_039654945.1. Taxonomy (NCBI): domain Eukaryota; kingdom Metazoa; phylum Chordata; class Amphibia; order Anura; family Dendrobatidae; genus Dendrobates; species Dendrobates tinctorius. The sequence continues at coordinate 36,801,675 of NW_027361714.1, forward strand.
CTCACTATTTTTCTGTTTATAGATATCCTGGATTCTTCTATTCCCTTAATAGGACAGTGAAGAACAGTTGATGTTACATTTCCTTTCTGAGAGAAAACAGATGCAAAATAGGAATTTAAAAGTTCAGCCTTCCAAACATCCTGTCTTACCATTTCATCATTTTCTTCCTGTAAAAATTCTACAGCATCTTTGACTTTTCTTTTACTATTGACATATCCCCAAAATCCTTTATTATTGCTTTTGACATCTCTTGCAAGCCTCAATTCATTGTCAGCTTTAGATAATCCGATTTGTGCCCTGCAAGTTCTGCAGACAGCATTATATTCTTCTTTAGATATGCCTCCCTCTTTCCATTTTATAAACATTTCTTTATTCCTTTTTAGCATGTGCTTAAGTTCTGTGTTCATCCATCCTGGTTTCCTTAAATGCTTCCTATTCTTCCCTCTTTTTGGAATAGTTAACAACTGTGCTTTGAGGATTTTATTTTTCAAGATTTCCCATCCTTCCTGGACATTTTTGTCCTTAAGGATATCCAGCCATTGGATCCCTCCAATTCTCTTTCCGAACCCCTTAAAATCTGCCTTTCTGAAATTTAACCTTGACGTCTGAGTCTTTACAGGTCTTCCTCCTCTAGTTATCCAAAATTCTAAACTGGCATGGCCGCTACCTCCTAGGGTCCCAGCCACTTTTACCTCCTCAACCATTTCCTCCCTGTTTATAAGGATTAGATCCAAGGTAGCAGTTCCCCTTGTTTTCTCCACTACCTTTTGGAAGATAAAGTTGTCAGCAAGAGAGGATAAGAATTTCCTTGACCTCTTAGTTTTGCCTGAGAGAGATTCCCAACAAATGTCTGGATAGTTGAAATCTCCCATGAAAACTATGTCATATTTTTGGAGAACTTGGCCATTTGATGCATAAAGAGTTCATCCATATCTTCAGCTTGCACAGGCGGCCTGTAGTAAATGCCTACAATGGTGTCCTTTCCATTGTTCTGTCCTTGTATTCTTACCCAAACAGTTTCCACAGAACTCCCAGCCTCTGAAGCTTCAATCTCTGTGCAGATATACGCGTTTCTACATACAATGCGACACCTCCTCCTCGTTTATAAAGTCTGTTTCTAGCAAATAAGTTGTATCCTTCTAGCCTTGTATTCCAATCATGTGTATTGTCCCACCAAGTTTCAGTGATTCCAATGACATCATATTTCTTTTCCTGTGTTAGTAGTTCCAATTCTCCTTGTTTGTTGCCCATGCTTTGTGCATTAGTATAAAAACATTTTAGTTTTTGATTGGTTTCTCTTTCTCCAATATTTTTATTATTTAGATTCTTTTGTCTTTGTTCTTCCTTTCCACTTTATTAGCAGAGTTCTCAATAGCATTTATCAGGTGTATGACTTTTTCTGGCCTTTTGCTTCCCTTCCCACATTATTCTAGTTTAAAGCTCTCCTGATGAGTGTAGCAAGGCGACTTCCAAATACATGCTTTCCAGTCTTCATAAGGTGCACCCCATCTCTGGCAAGTAGTCCATTGTATAGGTAATTCATTCCGTGATCCAGAAATCCAAATCGTTGCTGACGGCACCATCGATGTAGCCAGTTGTTCACCTGCTGACTCTTATTCCACCTCCTTGTTCCATGGCCATCCACTGGGAGGATGGAAGAGAAGACCACCTGCGCTCCCAGTTCTTTCACTTTCTTGCCTAAGTTTTCAAAGTCACTGCAGATGGTTTCCAGGTCGTTTCTTGCTGTGTCATTTGTCCCTACATGTATTATCAGGAATGGGTAGTCATCTGTAGGTCTGAAGAGTCCTGATATCCTGTCAGACACATCTTTAATTTTTGCACCTGGAAGACAGCACATTTCTCTTGAGGTTATATCTTGAAGCAGTCTCCTAGTTCAGGCATGCACACTGCAGGAAATACATACATGTTCCAATTTTTACTACTCTTTGCAACTACGTGAGACAACTTCTCCAAACTACTCCATGTATTTTTGGACTGTGCTCTTTTTTAATCTAAACCACTCCAAACTTCCAGAACTCTTTACTCAGGTATATGCAAATGAAAAAATTGATGTCAAGCTAGCTAAATACAGTGGAAACCACCAGTAAAAGAGAATAATAAAAAACAGTTTAGTATGAACTATACACTATTATCTACTTTGCAATGAACTGCATAGACACTCTATGTGTAATACATACCAGTCATAAAACTCTCTTTCTGGGTTACTCAAGAAGAAGGCAACTCAATGAAGGTAGTGTGATGCTCTGGGTAATGTTGATTATCTTGTTTCTTGTGTTATTCACGTGGACCTTGCTTTCGTATTGTCAAATTGACAATGGTATTACCTAATGGCAGTGGTTTCTTTCAGCTTTCTACCAACCTACAAAAATGATTCAAGAATCATTTGAGGAACATAACACACATTTTAAGATATTAACCTGTCCTACAAATTCTCAATATCCCAAACTAGTTGAGTGTGGAATTTGCTGGAATACTGAATTTAAAGCATTCCAAGATGTAAAGGGTCTGCATTTAATGCCATGGGTAATCAGTGTATGGATAGACAATAATGCAGCCTTCCATATTAATGGTCTTGCAGAAACAATATTTTTTTAAAACATCTTACTCAACATAACAAGAATGTTGTAAGCACTAAAGAAGAATATACAGTAAACGACCAGCATGATGGTTAAATCTTGCATTCATAAAGTTACAAGACGACACTGTGATAATACATGCAGTAGCTTGAGAAATATTATGTGGATTGTGTCATTGTTTTTCTTGACTGTCTTATTTTATCTTGTTATAGGTATTTCTGCTGTTATTGCAAAAATACGTGTAAAATACTTTGCTGTAGTTCTTGTCAGTTGTTATGTTCTTGCTGTGCTATTTCGCAAAATTACAGGATAGTCTCAGGGCTACAAGCAATTCTCAGGTGTTCAAGTGACCCTGGGTTTCAATAGTTGTCACTAGTGATGAGCGAGTATACTCGTTGCTTGGGTTTTTCCGAGCATGCTCGGGTGGTCTCCAAGTATTTTAGTTTTCGTCTCTCAGCAGCATGATTTGCGACTGCTAGACAGGCTGAATACATGTGTGGAATGCCTGTTTGTTAGGGAATTCCCACATGTATTCAACCTGTCTACAAGTCGCAAATCATGCAGATAAGACGACGAAAACTAAATCTCCGAGCACGCCAAAATACTCGGAGAACACCCGAGCATGCTCGGGAAAACCAGAGCAGCGAGTATACTCACTCACCACTAGTTGTCACATGTCTGCCCAGATCATGTACAGCTATTTCCTCTTTAGCCTTTAGGTGCTGTCCAGCCAGGGATTAGTCTAGCTCAGGCCTCTTGTTCAGTTTGGCCAGGCAACTGCATGTGTGCTGTCCAGCAGCCCACCAGGTGTAATCTTCTCCCTTCTGCGGCCAATGGGGAAGTACTATGGCATTTTTAAGCTCTCAGCATTCTGCTGCTAGTTGCCAGATATTGTACCAGGAAACTCCCTGGACTTTGATGTTTTTGCTTATCTGATTTAACTTTTACTTTGACCTTGTCTGACCTGTGAGCCCTCCTCACTTTGACCCTGGCTTGTTTGACCTTGTTTTTTTTCTATCCTTCAGGTGTCTGACCTTGGCTATTATGCTGACTACAGTTTAGTTTTATGATGTTGTCTCAGTTTTGTCCCTTCTCATACTGACTCAATTTAATTAGACTTCTTTTGCCTTAGACTCTCTCCTCTGACCAACAGCAACTCTGGAAACAACCCAGGAGTCCAAATTGTAAGTCCGGATTAGGATTTAAAGGGTGATGGTCAGAGTTCCTCTGTGTTAAGCCACTTGGAGTCGCAAATATCATATCTGTTTGCCAAACCATTTTGAGCTAATAGCCTAAGACAAACAATACAATAGTTATGCAATCACACTGTTAATTTCTACACATATACTGTATAGTGATATTTGCTATATGTCATAATTGTTTACAATTCTGGGACTGCAAGCAAACCTGAGTAAATAAATCATGTGTTACCACATATGCCCTACTATTCTAAACTATGACATTAATTTATTTAATGCTGGATTTGAACATACAGGCCCAAATTAATCATTACTGACATTGTGTGGGCCAGTCTTGATGTAGGATGCACAACCAATACAAAATTAAAGAAATCAGTAACCAATCTTTATTATAATCTTGATATATACAACTAAACTGATAAAAGGATGCCTCAAATGCGAGAGACATGTTAGCTAATGACCCTATTAAGCATCAATTGCCTATGGAGCAGCATAATTAACAGTCAATACTGGTTTAAACAAAAAATCTTATATCAAAAAAGGCTCCTATTAAAAAGTGCCAGTGCTTATTAACTAATAATAATGACAACCAGAATTAGCGTATACTGTGACTAATCAGCTCAAATATTTAGCTGCTGTACAATAGTAAGCATAGGCACAAAGCCCTAAGTAGGCAACTTACAAAATGATGTAGGGTCTGAGCCGTGTCCCTCCACCCTGATGCGTGATTCGTCAGCACTTCCTCAGGGGGCACATTTCAGACATCCTTTTATCAGTTTACTTGTATATATCATGATTATAATTAAGATTGGTTATTGATTTCTTTAATTTTGTGTTGGTTGTACTTTTTCTGATTACCCTTTATCACTCCTTAATTCGAGTGGTTAGGGATTTCAGGTGGGTTTACATGTATTGTTGACCACCATATCATAGTACCATATCATTGGATCTTTTTCTATTGATTCTATTGATATAGGATGCGCTGGAGTAAAATGTGCCACACTAAGAAATGAACTAAAGTCATAGACTGGAGTACATTTGTGTCATAAGCCACTCCTGATTAAGCTACACATGCCTTCCTAAAAGCTAGTGTGATGACTAGTGTTGAGCATTCCGATACCGCAAGTATCGGCCGATATTCACTGTATCGGATACTTTTACGATACTTTTATCATATCGAATACCAGAATCGGAAGTTCCCATAATGCTATGAGCCAGTTTGATTTGATTCAGCCAATGACAATCCTCAGAAGTGTGGGCACATCCTGTTAGGCATGTAGGCATGTTAACTAATGGCATGGCTGTGATTGGCTGCTGAAATGATGTCATGATGCACTATAAAAGCCGTCGCCGCCATTTATGGTCACTCTGCTGTGAATTCAGTTAGGGACAGGCTGCTGTTCAAGACTGTGAGGGACAGTTAGAGATAGCGATTTTCACAATCATAGTGTGCTTTACCCAGGCTACATAATTGACCACTGTAGCTTTCTTTTGCCTTGCAGCAGTGTTCACAGCTGTCTGCAAGGTCTGTGTGAGTGCAGCTCACGCTGAGTAGTGTGTCCTGCAGCCACATCTGGTTGTAGGCCGCTCAGCGTGTGTCACTGCCTCATACATATTTTTCTTTTTTGGCTGCTCATTTTTCATTCTCCTATTAGTGTGCACTGTGCATCCATCCATATCCATATACGTTGGATGCAAACACTATAGGAGTAGACAACGGAGCCTCTCTGCAGCATTTCCGTGCTAGTGCCCAGTTTGCTGCACTATTCACGGCTGTCTGAGAGGTCTCTGTGTGTGAGTGCAGCTCACGCTGAGTAGTGTGTCCTTCAGCTACGTCTGGTTGTAGGTCGCTCTGCGTGTCACTGTCTCACACATATTTTTCTTTTTTTGCTGCTCATCTTTCATTCTCCTATTAGTGTGCATCCATCCGTATCCATATACGTTGGTTGCAAACACTATAGGAGTAGACAGGGGACCCTCTCTGCAGCCTTTCAGTGCTAGTGCCCACTTAGCTGCACTGTTCATGGCTGTCTGAGAGGTCTCTGACTGTGTGTGAGTGCAGCTCACGCTGAGTAGTGTGTCCTACAGCTACGTCTGGTTGTAGGCAGCTCAACGTGCGTCACTGCCTCACACATATTTTTCTTTTATTGCAGCTCATTTTTTCTTCTCCTATTAGTGTGCATCCATCCCTATCCATCTACATTGGTTGGTTGCAAACACTATATAGGAGTAGATAGAGGAGCCTTTTTTCTGGCTTGTGCCCTTCAGCTGCAGCCAGATTAGTATTACCCTATTTTTTGGAGCCTAATCTTTTGCATTGTAGGTTACCTGCCTGCATTGTAATAGCTCCAAAAAGTTTGTGATACTATCACTTTCAAATCTTTGGTCACATCCTTTTAGTTGTTTTTTAAAAAAAAAAAGCAAAATAAAGTTCACCAAACACTCCATTTGACAGTTGTGTAGGCCACATTAGCTCCTATTAAAGTGTAGTCCACACACACACTTCAGAAAATTAGTGTTTCTTATACCTGTTACCAGCTGTTCAGGAATAAGCACACTAAGCCCCCCTTTGAACTTTTCTGCCTATCTTTATCAGTCTACCAAGATGAAGAAGGCAGGGAGTAAGGCACGTGGGCGTGGGCGTGGAGATTCAGCAGGGAGAGGACGTGGGGATTCTGCAGGGAGAGGACGTGGGGATTCTGCAGGGAGAGGACGTGGGGATTCTGTGCCTGCTGCGGGCACCAGTGAGTCAGCATCCCCCAGTTTTAGCAGGCAACAGTCCTTTATGCGCAGCTTTGTAGGACCTCGCCGTACCCCACTGCTGCGGGAGGAACAAATTGAAGCCGTTGTTGGGTGGATGGCAGGTAACGCATCGACTTCAATGACTTCCACGTTCTCTCAGGACCAGAGCACTGAAGAGCAACTATCTGTCTCTTCACCACCTGCCAAAGTGCCCAGGCAGTCAGAGAGCCCTGGACAGGAGCCATCACAGTCTCTACTTCTGTTCTCTGAATCTGTTGGCTTGGAAAGAGGGGGACAGCCAAGCAGCATTAAAGAATGTGAAGAAGAGGGAGTATGCAGTGATGCGCAACTTCTTTGTCCCTCGGAATCTGAAGAGGCAGGTGGGCCAGTGCCAATGGTCAGTACACCTCAGTACGCATCAAATGATGACGAGACTCAGGTGCCACTTTCTGGTGCGTACGGTGCTGGCGAGACAACCCAGAAGAAGCAGGTGTTTGAAGAGGGGAGTGTAGATGATGAGGTCCTTGACCCATCATGGCGTGAGGAACAGGAAGGTGGTGGCAGCAGCTCTGAGGAAGAGATTCCCCGAACGGCCAAAACAGGAGGGAGAGGGAGGGGGCAGACTTGGTTGCCTGTAGCCTCCACTTCGGCACCTGTTAGGAGCATTCCTCTTTCAAAAGCCAAAACGGGCGCTCCCAAGACTTGCAGTGCGTGGTCCTTTTTTGACACAGTTGCAGATGACATTTGCTTTGTCAAATGCAAGCTGTGTCATCAGAAAGTTAAAAGAGGGAAAAATGTCAGCAACCTCAATACCACAAATATGTGGAAACATGTGCGGACCAAGCACGAGGTGGAGTTACACAGACACACTGAAGATGTAGGCCAACGTACAGCACCACCTACCACCTCTTCAGCTCGTGTTGGGGCCTCTTCCTCCAGCTCACACACAGCTGGTTCGGCTTCCTCACAGGATCGCCAAGGAAGAACCTCTGGCACTGTTGTCCGGAGACCCAGTGACATTCCCCCCACAGCAACACGTTCCCAGTCATCCTCAAACTCCCAGGCCACTCTACAGCCATCGGTAGCACAGGCATGGGATAAAACGTGGCCATACTCGGCAAACCATCCGTGAGCACAGGCTCTGAATGCTGGCATTGCCAAACTACTGGCCCTTGAAATGCTCTCATTCAAGCTGGTGGAGACTGACACCTTCCAGAACTTCATGGCATTGGCAGTCCCACAATACACCGTGCCCAGCCGCTTTTATGTCAGCAGGCAAGCCGTCCCTGCCCTGCAAAAACATGTGGAGGGAAAAATAAAACATGCGCTACTAAACGCCGTCAGTAGCAAGGTCCACCTGACCACCGATGTGTGGACCAGTAACCATGGACAGGGACGATACCTTTCCCTCACTGCCCATTGGGTCAATGTTGTGGAGTCGGGTACAGATCTGGAGAGTGGCGCTGTACGTGTTCTGCCAACTCCACGGATTGCAGGAATCCAGTCTCTACACATTGACTCCTCCTCCTACTCAAGTTCCTCAGAAACAGCGCTGCAGGAGCCTGTTACGACCGATATGAGCACAGCCGTGGCCAAACGTCAACAGGCTGTACTCAAATTAATTTCTTTGGGGAATCGAAGCCACACAGTGCAGGAGCTCTGGAATGCCATCAAGCAGGAGAGTGACATGTGGTTTGTGCCAGCGAATCTCCAGCCTGGCTTGGTAGTGTGTGACAATGGCCGAAATCTGGTGGCAACTCTGGGCCTAGGCAACCTCACTCACATCCCATGTCTGGCACATGTGCTGAACTTGGTCATGCAGAGCTTTCTGAGGGACTATCCGGATCTTGATGCACTGCTGCACAAGGTCCGCACAGAGTGCGCTCACTTGCGGCGTTCCAGCACGGCAAGATCGCGCCTTGCTGCTCTGCAGCGCCGATTACGCCTTCCGGAACATCGCATCATATATGACCTAACCACCAGGTGGATTTCAACTTTACATATGTTGGAGCGGTTGTGTGAGCAGCAGGCAGCAGTCATGGAGTACCAGCTGCATCAGGCGCAAACAAGTCGCACTGTGCGCCGGTCACACTTCAGCACCACTGAGTGGGCCTCTATGAAGGACATCTGTCTTGTTTTGCGTGCCTTCGATGATTCCACGCGGATGGCGAGTGCAGATGATGCACTAGTCAGCATGACTGTCCCCCTTATCTGCCTGCTTCAAAAAACACTGCAAGCACTAAGAGAGGAGGTTTTGGAAGAGGTGGAGGATGAGGAGTCACAAATGCCATCTGCTTCAGGACAGTCTGCGCTACGTGGTTCCTCACAAAGGCCTAGGCAGGGGACACTTTGTGAGGAGGATGAGGAGGAGTCAATGGAGGAGGAAGACATCTCTCCAGAGGAGGGAGGTACACAATGCTCTAGTCAGTATGTACAGCGAGGGTGGGGTGATGCAGAGCAGGCAGAGATGATGACTCAAACAGGGGACAGCGTTTCTTTGGCATGTGGGAGTCTGCAGCACATGGTTGATTTCATGCTGCAGTGCCTGATAAACGACCGCCGCATCGCCCACATTCTCAACACGACTGATTATTGGGTGTACACCCTCCTAGATCCTCGCTACCGGGACAACTTACAAAGCCTCATACCACCGTTGAACCGGGAGCGTAAACTGCGGGAGTACCAAGACACGCTGGTGCAGTCCATCATGTTCTCCATTCCACCAGTGCTGCTAGTGCTTTACAAACAGCTCTGTGCGTTAAGGCAGTGGAGGAAGCTCGGCACAAAGAGAGAGGAGAGGCAGCGCCTCAGCACAAGGCAAGACCACTATGGCCCAAATGTTTTGTGTGTCCGCCACAAATGTCTACACCATCACAGATGGCTCCAGTCATCAGGAGGCAACGTTTCCGTCAGATGGTGACAGACTACATGTCTTGCCCTGTCAGTGTACTCCCAGATGGCTCTTCTCCCTTCAAGTTTTCGGTCTCTAATCTGGATACATGGCCAGAGCTTAGCCAGTATGCATTGGAGGTGCTGGCTTGCCCTGCTGCCAGTGTATTATCGGAACGCGTCTTTAGTGCCGCAGGTGGTGTACTAACAGACCGTCGCACGCAACTATCCTCCGATAACGTTGACCGGCTTAGTTTTCTGAAAATGACCAAGACCTGGATCTCGCCCGAATTTGCCAGCCCTCTTCCAGAATAAATAATTGGTTGGCAACAGTATCCAGGTCTCCTGTTATGTTCATGTTTCTACCACCTGAACTGTAATCCCTGGGCTTCAACACAGCCAGTTGTTGCTTGGAAGTGCCGTCCGCACAGAGAGAAACGCTAGCTCCTGTGTAAGTGGGGTTCAGTAACGCCAGGTGCTCCCCTGCTGTGTGGATGGCAAAGTCTCCTGCTGCCTACACAGTCACACTACTACTGATTTTTAACCGTGCTTCACTTAGGCCTCTGGCTCCACTGTCTCTAGTATTTCCCCTGGCCTCCAACCCTGCCAGTTGCTGCTCTGAAGTGGCGTCTGCACAATCCACACTTGTTCATGTGTTACTGGGGCTCAGTCACGTCAGTTGATCCCCTGATGTTTGTCTGGCAATGTCTCCTGCTCTGTCCACATTCCCATTACTAGTAGTGGGAATGTGGACAGAGCAGGAGACCTTGCCGGACACACATCAAGGGATCAACTGATGTGCCTGAGCCCCTGTAACCCAGGAACAAGTGTGGATTGTGCAGACGCCACTTCAAAGTAGCAACTGGCAGGGTTGGAGGCCAGGGGAAATACTGGAGACAGTAGAGCCAGAGGACTAAGTGGAGCACGGTTACAATCAGTAGTAGTGTACAACCGACATAAAACTTGCTTCAAGTAGGCCTCAGCCTGCTCCATGATTGATCCTGGGCTTCAACACAGCCAGTTGTTGCTCAGAAGTGTCGTCTGCACAGAGAAAAACACATGTTCCATTGTTAGTGGGGTTCAGTAACGCCAGCTGCTCCCCTGCTGTGTGGACGACAAAGTCTCCTGCTGCCTCCAAAATCACACTACATCTTATTTTCTACTCGCTTCAAGTAGGCCTCAGCCTGCTCCATGATTGATCCTGGGCTTCAACACAGCCAGTTGTTGCTCGGAAAGTGCCGTCTGCACAGAGAAAAACACATGCTCCAGTGTTAGTGGGGTTCAGTAACGCCAGCTGCTCCCCTGCTGTGTGGACGACAAAGTCTCCTGCTGCCTCCAAAATCACACTACATCTTATTTACTACTCGCTCCAAGTAGGCCTCAGCCTGCTGCATGATTGACCCTGGGCTCCAACATCGCCAGTTGCTGCTCAGAAGTGTCTTTGGCACGGGTACTCCCTCCTGCCCAGCCTGGTTCCAGCACGCCTGCTGTTTCCGGGGATTGTCAAAGTCACTTTGCCACCAATACGTTGTCCTGTCGTGTAGCGGTTGGGTTAGCCGAGTCTATGGTGCCTGCAGTTTCGGTGCTTCCTATGTGGGCTGCGGGTTCTGGTAATAAAGGCTGGTTTCGTAGTGCCAATAGGACAAGTACCCCCTGTTGGACCGTGGGTTTCAGTAACTGCGTCCTGCTAGCGGCCTTGCAACTTTGTTTATTATGGGTACCTTGTGCTACCCATCCATGTTCCAGCACCGTCAGCTGGTTCTCGGTAGTGCCTTTGGCCTAGGTGCCTCCTTCTCAGTATCCGAGTTACAACGTCAGCTGCACCTTGGTAGTGCTTTGTAGCACAGGTACCTCCTGCTTATTAACCGTGTTCCAGCACCGTCAGCTGGTCCACGGTTGTGCTTTTGGCTCTTGTTCCTTCAGCTGCCACTCTGGGTTCCAGCATCGTCAGCTGGTTCTTGCTAGTTCCATTGACTCTTGTAGCTTCTGCTACCCATCCGGGTTCCAGCACTGTCAGCTGGTTCTCGGCAGTCTCTTTGGCACGGGTACTCCCTCCTGCCCAGCCTGGTTCCAGCACGCCTGCTGTTTCCGGTAGTGTCAACGTCACATTGCCAACAATACGTTGTCCTGTCGTGTTGCGGTCGGGTTAGCCGAGTCTATGGTGCATGCAGTTTTGGTGCTTCCTATGTGGGCTGCGGGTTCTGGTAATAAAGGCTGGCTCCGTAGTGCCAATAGGACAAGCACCTCCTGTTGGACTGTGGGTTTCGGTAACAGCGTCCTGCTCGCTGCCTTGCAACTTTGTTTATTATGGGTACCTTGTGCTACCCATCCGTGTTCCAGCACCATCAGCTGTTTCTCGGCAGTGCCTTTGGCCTAGGTGCCTCCTTCTTGGTATCCGAGTTCCAGCACCGTCAGCTGGTCCACGGTTGTGCCATTGGCTCTTGTTCCTTCTGCTGCCCCTCCGGGTTACAGCACCGTCAGCAGGTCCTCGCTTGTTTCATTTGCTCTTGCAGCTTCTGCTACCCATCCGGGTTCCAGCACCATCAGCTGGTTCTCGGCAGTGTCTTTGGCCTAGGTGTCTCCTTCTCGGTATCCGAGTTCCAGCTATGTCAGCTGGTCCTTGGTAGTGCTTTGTAGCACAGGTTCCTCCTGCTTAGTAACTGTTCCAGCACCATCAGTTGGTCCACGGTTGTGCCATTGGCTCTTGTTCCTTCTGCTACCCCTCCAGGTTCCAGCACCATCAGCTGGTCCTCGCTAGTTTCATTTGCTCTTGCAGCTTCTGCTACCCATCCAGGTTCCAGCACCGTCAGCTGGTCCACAGATGTGCCGCTGGCTCTTGTTCCTTCTGCTGCCCCTCCGGGTTCCAGCACCGTCAGCTGGTCCTCGCTAGTTTCATTTTCTCTTGCAGCTTCTGCTACCCATCCGGGTTCCAGCACCGTCAGCAGGTTCTCGCCAGTGTCTTTGGCCTAGGTGCCTCCTTCTCGGTATCCGAGTTCCAGCACCGTCAGCTGGTCAACGGTTGTGCCATTGGCTCTTGTTCTTTCTTCTGCCCCTCCGGGTTCCAGCACCGTCAGCTGGTTCTCGCTAGTTTCATTTGCTCTTGCAGCTTCTGCTACCCATCCGGGTTCCAGCACCATCAGCTGGTTCTCGGCAGTGTCTTTGGCCTAGGTGTCTCCTTCTCGGTATCCGAGTTCCAGCTACGTCAGCTGGTCCTTGGTAGTGCTTTGTAGCACAGGTACCTCCTGCTTAGTAACCGTGTTCCAGCACCATCAGTTGGTCCACGGTTGTGCCATTGGCTCTTGTTCCTTCTGCTGCCCCTCCAGGTTCCAGCACCATCAGCTGGTCCTCGCTAGTTTCATTTGCTCTTGCAGCTTCTGCTACCCATCCAGGTTCCAGCACCGTCAGCTGGTCCACGGATGTGCCACTGGCTCTTGTTCCTTCTGCTGCCCCTCTGGGTTTCAGCACCGTCAGCTGGTCCTCGCTAGTTTCATTTGCTCTTGCAGCTTCTGCTACCCATCCGGGTTCCAGCACCGTCAGCAGGTTCTCGGCAGTGTCTTTGGCCTAGGTGCCTCCTTCTCGGTATCCGAGTTCCAGCACTGTCAGCTGGTCCACGGTTGTGCCATTGGCTCTTGTTCCTTCTTCTGCCCCTCCGGGTTCCAGCACCGTCAGCTGGTCCTCGCTAGTTTCATTTGCTCTTGCAGCTTCTGCTACCCATCCGGGTTCCAGCACCATCAGCTGGTTCTCTTCAGTGCCTCCTTCTCGGTGTCCGAGTTCCAGCAACGTCTGCTGGTCCTTGGTAGTGCTTTGTAGCACAGGAACCTCCTGCTTAGTAACCGTGTTCCAGCACCGTCAGCTGGTCCACGGTTGTGCCATTGGCTCTTGTTCCTTCTGCTTCCCCTCCAGGATCCAGCACCGTCAGCTGGTCCTCGCTAGTTTCATTTGCTCTTGCAGCTTCTGCTACCCATCCGGGTTCCAGCACCGTCAGCTGGTCCACGGTTGTGCCATTGGCTCTTGTTCCTTCTGCTGCCCCTCTGGGTTCCAGCACCGTCAGCTGGTCCACGGTTGTGCCATTGGCTCTTGTTCCTTCTGCTGCCCCTCTGGGTTCCAGCACCGTCAGCTGGTCCTCTCTAGTTTCATTTGCTCTTGCAGCTTCTGCTACCCATCCGGGTTTCAGCACCGTCAGCAGGTTCTCGGCAGTGTCTTTGGCCTAGGTGCCTCCTTCTCGGTATCCGAGTTCCAGCTACGTCAGCTGGTCCTTGGTAGTGCTTTGTAGCACAGGTACCTCCTGCTTAGTAACCGTGTTCCAGCACCGTCAGCTGGTCCACGGTTGTGCCATTGGCTCTTGTTCCTTCTGCCGCCCCTCAAGGTTCCAGCACCATCAGCTGGTCCTCGCTAGTTCCATTTGCTCTTGTTCCTTCTGCTAACCATCCGGGTTCCTGTACCGTCAGCTGGTTCTCGGCAGTTCCTCAGCCTTCTTGTACCTTCTGCTACTTTTCCAAGTTCATGCTTGTGGAAATGGTTTTTGGTTCTCACTCTGGATCTCCCTGACGACGACCCTGAAGACGACGACCCTGAAGACCACACCGAAGAAGACCAAAAAGATGACCCTGAAGAACATGACCAAGAGGACAAAGAATATAAAGACAACCACCAAGATGCAGAGCAACAAGAGACAGAACACCAAGAAGAAGAAGAACAAAAAGCAGAAGAACCAAAATCAGAAGAACATTAAGCATAAGACTAAAAATCAGAGCAAAAGATATTATCTAAATTATAAGCAGAAGAAGACTAAGCAGTGTATGGGGGTGAGTCCGTTCCTCCTCGTGTTGCCCCTGGAAAATGCCTGCTGCTGCAGGCCAAACTGAACGCGGCCAAATCCTGTTGTAAATCTTTTGTGACAGGCAGAACGGAAGGTGTAATCTTCAAACTTTTATAGATAACAACTACAGGAATGCCTGTCACAAATAAGAAAATGATGAAGAAGAATAGGAAGAAGATGAAGAAGTAGAATATGAAGAAGAATAATCGTTGAATAAGAAGAATATGAATAATGTACAAAAAAAGAATAATAGGAAGAAGGTGAAGAAGAAGAAGATGAATAAGGTGAAGAAGATGTTGATGAAAAAGATGCTGCTGATGCTGCTGCTGAGGATCATGAAGGAGAAAGTGTGGGAGAAGTAAAAAAAGAAGGTGAAGAGCATGGAAGTAATGAAACATACATATTTGACAAAATATGAAAGAGGTTAACATAGTCAATATCTTTGTAACTCCGAACGTCTTTAAAAAAAAAAATTAATTCCTGATTCCTGCTATTCCATTTGATTGGGCTAAACCTCTATGGCTTTAATGTCTCCTACACCTCCCACAATACATTCTACATTATTATTAGTTGTGTTTCTTCATGTAGAATTAACCTACAAGGAAAGAGAGTTTTTTTTTTAATTCTGATATTTCTGTTCCATTGACTTGAATGGGACTTCCGGGATCGGAATCGGCTTAATTATGCCAGACATAGAGTGGGTACGGAAAGTATTCAGACCCCTTTAAATTTTTCACTCTTTGTTTCATTTCAGCCATTTGGAAAATACAAAAAAGTTCATTTTTTTTCTCATTAATGTACACTCTGCACCCCATCTGAAAAAAACTGATTTTTGCACATTTATTAAAAAATAAAAAAAACTGATATATCACATGTTCAGAAGTATTCAGACCCTTTGCTCAGACACTCATATTTAAGTCACATGCTGTCCATTTCCCTGTGATTCTCCTTGAGATGGTTATACTTCTTCATTGGAGTCCAATTTATCATTCAAGGCAGTGGGAGGCCTTACTAGAATCTCTTGCGGACATTCCTGCAACATCCGGCGCCTAGGGTTCGGTACAGATACTGCCAAGAGTACCTTATCTTCTAGTGTACAGAGGAAAAGGATGTGAAACTGCATTAAGAGAAGGTAAAGGATGCCCGGTGAACTGAGGAACTGAACAGGAAATCCCTGGAAAACCAGTTAACGCGAGGATAGTCCAGGAGGAACGGAGAGTGATACTGGAGACATACTGTACTAAAGAAACAAAGAATAAGAAGGAACAGAGGCCACAGTTTACAAAGCCAACTGGGCCCAACTGCACCCCAAAAAATGTAAAAAGTGCATAAAACACATATAAAAACATGTGTGGTCTTAGTTGATATTCTGGCCAAAATATGGAAGCTTGCAACCCACGTCACGGGTCCCCACACTTGCCAGTCCTACTTTAACAGCAAAACCACAAAAAGAAGACTTGAAAATGACGCGCCCCAGGGGCCGTGGGATACTCGTCATCCAACAATCTAGAAAAAACACACCAAACAACAGGCAGAGATACTTAACTGTCTAGGCCTCAAGACAAATGCACTAACAGGGTGCAGCGGACCAAAATAAAGATGACGGCTACACAGCTGCAGTAGTACCGATAAGACAGCCAGCCTACAATCAGTGATTGGCCATTTGGTACACCAGTGCAAAACAATCAGTGATTGGCCGTTTGTTACACCAGTGCAAACAAATATAATCTACATGCGGCACTGTTCACACGCAGAGGATGCAGAGGATCTGGCTTACAGCCTATTAATGACGTCCTATGGCGGACTGCCCAGTGCTAACTATAATGCATCCTGTGTGAGCAGAGGCCACAGTTTACAGAGCCATCTGGGCCCTACTGCACCCCGAAAAATATAAAAAGTGCATAAAACACATATAAAAACATGTGTGGTCTTAGTTGATATTCTGGCCAAAATATGGAAGCTTGCAACCCACGTCACGGGTCCCCACACTTGCCAGTCCTACTTTAACAGCAAAACCACAAAAAGAAGACTTGAAAATGACGCGCCCCAGGGGCCGTGGGATACTCGTCATCCAACAATCTAGAAAAAACACACCAAACAACAGGCAGAGATACTTAACTGTCTAGGCCTCAAGACAAATGCACTAACAGGGTGCAGCGGACCAAAATAAAGATGACGGCTACACAGCTGCAGTAGTACCGATAAGACAGCCAGCCTACAATCAGTGATTGGCCATTTGGTACACCAGTGCAAAACAATCAGTGATTGGCCGTTTGTTACACCAGTGCAAACAAATATAATCTACATGCGGCACTGTTCACACACAGAGGATGCAGAGGATCTGGCTTACAGCCTATTAATGACGTCCTATGGCGGACTGCCCAGTGCTAACTATAATGCATCCTGTGTGAGCAGAGGCCACAGTTTACAGAGCTATCTGGGCCCTACTGCACCCCGAAAAATATAAAAAGTGCAAAAAACACATATAAATACATGTGGGCTGTGCAGGGGTGCATGAAATGAGAGGCAGTGTGGGGATGGACATTAAATGAGGGGCTGTGCGGGGGGCCGTAAAATGAGGGGATGAGCAGTTTGGCCATTAAATGAGGGGCTGTGAATGTGGGACAGTAAAGAATATATGAGTACCTGTGGTGACCATACTGTATATGGGGCTGTGGAGGTCAAAGAGGCACAGAATGGATATGGAGAGGGGACAGCATGAAATGGAGGCAAAATATGGAGAGGGGTTAGCATGGTGGGGGGACAGTGTGGAGACATAGAAAGTGGAATAGAAAGAGATGGGACAGCCATGGTATAGAATGGTGTGACTTTTAGAGCTGATAATGTGCAAGCTGCATATGTCACATGACGGGCACAAAAACCATCAGATGTATCCTTTTATTTATAATGGGGGTCTGTTTATTTTTCATTAGGATATTTGCCAAATGCTGGATACCTTAATTGAAACCAAGCAACCTCAATTATAGATATCCTTTATTAGTTTCACAACTATCCTTGGGTTCTATATTTAAAATCTAGGACATAAGGGATGAACATCGCTATTTTTTTACCTGTTTTATGTAAATGGTCTGCAACGATTCTGCATCTGACTTTATTATTGCACTCCCTGTTAAGTCGCATCCCTAAAAGTACACCATTTTTTTTTACTTTTTATTTTTTTGGTGAAAAAGGTAACAATTCTAGGGAAAGTAGTCATCGGATTTGGCAAGCTAACTCATTGGAGGGGAAGTGGAGCTGTGCATTAGGGTTAATGTTACGTTAATTTCTGAGCCATTCCTTTGCTTTGGGATGGGGGGCACCATTGGCTTCATCTGCTTAGGGCACCAAAATACTTTGTCTCAGCTCTAAACCCTCTCATTGTAGGTAGAGGGTTCTAGACCCACGCGATTGCAGCCGGCAGCTTGGTGTAAGTAATAGCTGAGACCCGGTAGTCACTGTCAGGAGTGGTTAAGAACATAATCTATTATGCACAGTCACAGACCTGCTGCACCTGCCCTTATTCCAGCTTTATAGCAAGTAATACAATAATAATTCCTTTTCTTTCGGATTGTTGGTGTCCTGGCCTCTTCCTACTGAAAAACCATCAGCTTCTACTGGCGTACCTGTTCGGGGTTCTGGTTCACCATCAGGAATTTCACGGCGGTGTTGCACAGCTCCTCCACACTCTGCTTCTGTGCACAGGGTCGAAAGAATGGACACAGATACTGGTTCAGATGCCATCCAAACGATTTTACTTTTCTCTTCAACGGTCCCGGACACATCAATTACATTACAGTCCACACAGCATTCCTCCTGCACTTCCCCTTTACTGATTTCTTTGTCTTCACGCACATTACGTGAGGACAGTAGTCCAGGCAGGAGTGGATCAGGGCGACAGTGAGGGTCTTTGTTGTATTCATGGTGAGAAAGGGGTGGACTCTAGAGATGTTCTTTAGGTGTAAGCGGCAAGAGAGGGCAAGAGATTGTATATGGGAGGTGAAGGAAAGCTTGGCGTCAAACGTAACACCCAGATAGTGCTGCCTGGGCATCTTGGAGAAATTGTTGGAATTCTTCTGTTTGCTAGTGGGTGTTGTGGCTCAATAAAGCTTGGCCACACTGTTTTACCCTAACTCTGTGTTGTCTGTGTAGTGTCCTGCCCACAAGGAGATAAAGCGGGCGTTCAGTGGTATGAGCCCTAGTCCATGCAGTCTTGCTAAAGACAGCCGGACCAGCGGAATAGAGCACCCACTAACCCCATTTCTCCACACGCTCCAAGAGTTTAGTGATGAATGGGAGGTTGGAGACTGGTCTGTCGTTATATATGCAGGATGGGTCGAGAGAGGTTTTTTTTTAATAATGGAGTAATGATAAAGTGTTTGAAGGAGGAGGGGAAAATACCAGAAGAGAGGGAGAAATTGAAGATTGTAGTTAGATGTGCAGTTACGACAGGAGAGAGAGACTGGAGGACATGTGAGGGAATGGGGTCAATAGTGCATGTAGTTGGATGAGAAGAAGAGAGGAGCCTGGAGACTTCTTCTTCTGTGATGGGATCAAATGTGGAGAGTGAGCCAGAGGAGATGTGGGGAGGAGGGATAGGAGTTGTGGCACTTGATGGCAGGGAGCTGATTTCCTGACAGATATTCTCTATTTTCTCTATAAAGTGGGAGGCCAGTTCATCAGCTCAAATGTCTGTGATAGGGCCTGTGTTTTCGGACTGAGGAGGGAGTGAAAGGTGTCAAAAAATTTTTTGGGGGTTGTTAGACAGTGAGGAGATCAGGGTGGTGAAGTAAGTCTGTTTGGCAAGGAGAAGGACAGCGTTATAGGTCCGTAACATAAATTTGTATTGGATAAAATTTTCTGGTGATCGAGCTTTCTTCCACAGGGGTGCGAAACTCCTAGAGCATCGCTGGAGAAATTGAGTTTGCAATGTGAACCTAGGCTTTTTTACTCTGTGTTTGGAAGTTCTGAGAGTGAGGGGTGCCACTTGGTCCAGGCTGCTTCTGAGAGTATCATTGTAGTGATGTACAGCCAGATCAGGACATGAAAAAGAGGAGATTGGGGACAGTGATGAGTGTAGGCTTCTGAAAGTGTATGAGGGTTAATGGCTTGTAGATTTCTGCATATGTCCCCATCATTCTGAGCCAGCCAGAGTACAGAGGCCGGGAAAAAAGCATCGAAAGACTTCAATATCGTTGATCACGCTCGTTTAATGGCCTGAGGTCTGCGCATGTAAATGGTGATGGTGAAATATGTGAGCATTTAGTGCCCCACTTTAAACTTTTGCCCAGGGCCTCACTTTTTCTAAAAATAGCCCTGGTCCCGGTCCCAACTTACTGGCAATTGTGGGGTGCATCACATTCACCTGTAGACCGCAGACATCTGCTTTCCCCAGATCTCCCTCCTCAGGAGATGCCAAACATAACTAAGGAAACACGCAGTTCATTGTAACAAGCAATCATTTATTGGGCAGTTTAAGTTCATCAGACTGTAACACGCAGTTCATTGTAACAAGCAATCATTTATTGGGCAGCAGTTTATGTTCATCAGACTGTAACACGCAGTTTCTGGCGCAACACTTCTTATTCTTTGTTTCTTTAGTACAGTATGTCTCCAGCATCACTCTACGTTCCTCCTGCACTATCCTCACGTTATCTGGTTTTCCAGGGATTTCCTGTCCAGTTCCTCAGTGCACTGGGCATCCTTTACCTTCTCTTAATGCAGTTTCACAAGCTTTTCCTCTGTACACTAGAAGATAAGGCATTCTTGGCAGTATCTGTACCAAACCCTAGGTGCTGGATGTTGCAGGAATGTCCACAAGAGAATCTAGTAAGGCCTCCCACTGCCTTGAGCGATAAATGCCCTCCCAGTGCAACTTGAACTTGACCTTGGTTACTGTACTTCCCAGACTATCAGGAAGTAGTCCTCTTTTATGGGGGGGTTCCCCTCCCACTATGGGCCAGTACTAAGCTTTAGCTAAGTCTGTCCCTACAAGCACAAAGTATTACATTTCCATATATTACACATATAGGCTTGGACTGGCTCACAGGAGAACAGGAGAATCCTCCGGTGGGTCACTGTGCATTACTGGGCCACAACCCTCTCATATAGCAGTACTTGGAAAAATATCCTTTATTCACTATGTACTTACAGAGGCAGCATCTTATTCATGTAACAATCTTCCCAGTTCATTGTTATATAAATTTGTGATTGAGGATAATGTCACATTCGCAAGTAGCTGTAAAAGTGGGACACTTAAGTTGGTTACTGGAGTTGGCAACCAGTGGGCCCTTGGCACCCCAGTCCGGCACTGCTTGTGTCTCTTGTATTCTGCAGCTCTGTGTCCCCGTCTTCAGTCTTCTATCGGGTAGTTTTTTGTGTAGGACATATACTATTTTAGGGTACTGCCTCTATAACAATTTTAATGTAACTTGGGACAGGAGTTGACATTACGATACCACAATGGGTGGAGATTTATGTGGTCTACCTTCTACCCCATAATTCCTGGTACAACTTGTAGAGTACTGAGAGTAGTAATGATCACTCCCATCATTGCAACTGTGTAAAAATAAAGTGAACAGAAAAAAGATCCCATGACACTTTTATTTTCTCTCTTATTTTTTTTTATTGGAATAGCAATAAGCAACATTGTAATAAAAATATTACGGGCCCTTTAAGAAATTAAACCATAATCACAATGACTTTCAGGTCAGTCTCTATACAGACCACAGAACTAGCTGTGGGCATTGAGGACCGGCTGAGAGCTACTGGATCACGAGAATCAGAGGAAGGCGAAAACCCCCCCGGAGAGTTCTGCCTCAGGGGGGGAAAAAATTCCTTCCTGACCCCATTTGTGGCAATCGGATATTTCCCTGGATCACATCTGTCCTGCTGCATATTGCTGTATATCTGCACGTATTATAAGCTCAGGAGAGTCGATCTGGAAGGGAAAAGATAAATGCATCTTGCTTCTAGGAGCTAACAATCTAATATAAAATATACACCCTGCTCCTAGGAGCTTACACTCTAATTTACAATAGACATATACATATACTATACAATAGAAATATACTATACAATAGACATATACATATACTATACAATAGACATATACTATACAATAGACAATTATATATACTATACAATAGTCAGACGAATACTATACAATATACTTATTCAAATACTATACAATAGACTTATATGAATACTATACAACAGACATATTTGAATACTATACAATACACATATACGAATACTATACAATAGACATATACTTTACAATAGACAAATACATATACTATACAATAGATATAGACAAATACTATACAATAGACATAGAAGAATACTGTGCAATAGACATATACAAATACTATGCAAGAAACATAGACGTATGCTATGCAGGAGACACAGACGTATGCTATGCAGGAGACACAGACGTATGCTATGCAAGATACACAGATGTATGCCATGCAAGAGACACAGAAGTATTCCATGCAAGAGACACAGATGTATGCCATTCAAAAGACCTAGACGTTTGCCATGCAAAAGACACAGACTTATGCCATGCAAGAGACACAGACGTATGCCATTCAAGAGACATAGACGTATGCCATGCAAGAGACATAGATGTATGCCATACAACAGACATAGACCTATGCCGTGCAACAGACATAGACATATGCCATGCAACAGACATAGACGTATGCCATGCAACAGACATAGACGTATGCCATGCAACATACATAGACGTATGCCATGCAACATACATAGACGTATGCCATTCAACAGACATAGATGTATGCCATGCAACAGACATAGACGTATGCCATGCAACAGACATAGATGTATGCTATGCAAGAGACATAGATGTATGCCATGCAACAGACATAGACGTTTGCCATGCAACAGAAATACTTGTATACTATACAATAGACATACACATATACTATACATATACTATACAATACATATACTATGCATTACATATGCAATACATTTATACATTTACTAAACAATACTTATACTATACAATACATATACTAGGCAATACATTTACTGTACTATACACACACATACACATACCCACATACATAATAGAGTTGCAGACTCCGATCAGGCTTTGATTAGAGTGTGATCAGAGTGGCATCAGTTTTTCTTGGAGGTGGAGAGGGGGGGGAAAAGTTTCTCCATTTTGTCAGTCTGTGAAAATCGAAGAGCATATATATGAGTGAATATATATCTATAAATATATTTATATTTATTTATAAATATTTAGTTCATTTCTATATATAGTATGTATACATAGCGCTGTGGAATTAATGGCGCTATGTAAACGAGTAAAATAAATAAATATATATGAGTTTGCTGTCCGTGGTTTTGACAGATAACACTCGTACCTATGATATTCTATGGGCCTGTACAAATGTCAGATTTTTTGCTCGGACCCAGTGCTCCATGGAAAAAATCGGAGACAAATCCGATTTTGATCCCAGTGTCAGATCAAAATCGGCAATGCAAGTCTTTGGGCCCATGAAAAAATTGGACTCCACTTGGATGACATCTAAGTGTGTCTGATTTTTACAGACTGACATAAGTCTGAAGGTGGAGAAACCTTTTTTCCCCCTCTCCACGCCCGAGAAAAACTGATGCAATTCTGATCTGTGCCTGATCGGAGTCTGCAACTCTTATGGCAGTTGCCTTTAAATCAATTCTGCTCATGATATCCTGTGGTTCCAGTTCTGGTCCTCCTGCTTCCATCGTGCTACTACGTTCTCCATCGTTTCTGCTCAGCCTTCCTGCTGCGCCACCGTCATCTGTCCGTGCTTCATTACAGCAGATCATTTGAACTGGATGAGACATAACACCTATCACTACAAAAAAGAGGATTAAATGGTAAGTTCTATTTAAGGAATCATTCTAATGCACAAAAGAGCGAGATGTTTGCTGAGATTTTTTAGGGGTAAATAGTGCAGTTCTAAACTTCACAACAAACACCGCACAGCTACACAATGTGTGAATGGGGCCTTAGTGTTAATTGAGCAGCTACCTACTTGGACTTGTCTTCCTCAATACGCTGGGGACGCAAGGTGGTTCAGGATAATAGCTTTATAAATTCTGTCCCAATTGTGATATGTATGATGTGATGTGTCATGTGATATCTATGATGTCATGTGCCCTGTGATGTCATGTGTCCTGTCGTAATAACTGCCACTGGTGTGTTGTGTATCAAGTTTCCAACATCAAGAGTAGAATTAATAAAACAAAATCACAGGCTGCAAATAACCACCAGCCTCATTTTTTATTGAGTCATGACGCATATTAAAACCTAAGCATTTGCACCCAATTTTTCTAATCTGTATCACCTGCTTTTCTACGCACTAAAGGAAAACACAGGACCCCATACTGCAATTCCTGACCACGATAAACCGTCAGTTCTTGGTCATCCCTGATCCAACAGGACCGAGAGAGCTGACAATGGAGAACTGTAGCAGTCTTCATTTACATTTATGTTATGATACCATTTTCACAGCATTAATGGCAAAGCTACCCCAAAATGGAACCAAGTGGAGTTGTCTCACTGCCCCACCCTTTCCTATATGCTTTTATTAGAGCACATGGGTGTCATAGAGGGCAAAACCAGCCGATTGCTGAGGGTCTTCAAGACCAGTGACAATGATCAGTTGATCGCCAGCAAGTCCTCATTTAGGGAAGGAGTGGTCCAGAGTGGTAACTCCTGTTTGGCTGGGCTCACACTCGCTTAGAGAGAACCCAAATGTGCAGATTTTCCATAGAAGCTGATCAATAGCATTTTTTAATCATAGAATCATAATAAATTTCACAGGACACAGGCTATAGCACTTTTTGAAAAGATTTTCAGATGAATGATGCAGTTCTTATTCCCTCTTCTAATCCCCCATCTAAACAATTTGTGAGTGGCGTCATAAGTGAAGAGTTCCCTACCTGGACTTGTTTCCTTCAAGCTGTCAGGCTCTAATGAAACAAGATGGCTCATGTGTTGCACTTTCCTCATTCTATGCCGATTGTGATGTCATATGATGTCTGTGATGTTTATGTGCTTTGTGATGTCATCAAAACTGACTGTTTAACCCCTGCCCACCCAATGACATACTTTGATATTGTGAACAGGTTATTTCAATGCAACGGCGCAGACAATGAAGGGACAATGGTAATCATCCAAAACTATTTATCTTTCTACCACAGAAAAGAAATCTAACTAAAGGGACACATACTGTATATATTGTATGTATGAAACCAGAAGTTTACATACACTATATAAAAACACATACAGTATGCATGTTTTTCTCAATATCTGACAAGAAATCAGAATAATTCTTTTCCGTTTTAGGTCAATTAGGATTACCATAATTATTAATATTTGCCAAATGCCAGAATAATGAGAGAGAGAGAATGTTTTAAGGCATTTTATTTATCTAATTTCAACTGTAGTGTAATGCACCCCCCATAGGCAGACTCTGTATGGAATAATGCACCCCCATAGGCAGACTCTATACTATGTAATGAACCCCTGTAGGCAGACTCTAAATAGTATAATGCACCCCACATAGCCAGATACCATATTGTATAATGCACCACCCATAAGCAGACTCTATATTGTATAATGCACCCCCCATAGGAATATATACTATGATGCACTCCCCATAGGCCTCTATGGCATACTTTTTATTGTATACTGCACTCCCCATAGACAGACTCTATATTGTATAATGCACACCCCAAAGGCAGATTCTTTACTGTATAATGCACCCCCGTAGGCAGACTCTATATTGTATAATGCACTCCCCATAGGCAGACTCTATATGGTTAATAAGCACCAGGAGATCATTGAGCTTGTACCACAATATGGGTGCCAATCCTTAGCATATTATTAAGAAGTGTACTACCTTATATTATACCCTGACATTAGTGTGTATAACCATGCAATTGGTGGTATTGTATTTATTTCTATGTAGCTACAAAGTGGGCCCCAAGAATGATTTTCTTTGGTAGGCCCAGGGTGCTCCAGTCCGATGCTTGCTGGAAGTGTAGGTAGATAGTGAGAGAACATTTCACATGGAGGGCAGGTAGAGAGTGAGAGACAGACCCCGCACTTCACAGAGGGCAGGTAGAGAGTGAAAGAACCCTGCAGTACACATGGAGGTCATGTAGGGAGTGACAGAACCCCCCAGTACATATGGAAGGCAGGTAGAGAGTGAGTGACAGACCCCACACTACACTGAGGGCAGGTAGAGAGTGAAAGAACCCCGCAGTACAGATGGAGGGCATGTAGAGAGTAACAGAACCCCCCAGTACACATGGATGGTCAGGTAGGGACAGACAGACCCCACACTACACATGGAGGGCATGTAGATAGTGACAAACCCAACAATACACATAGATGGCAGGTAGGGAGTGACAGACCACCACATTACACATGGAGGGGAGGAAGGGAGTGACCGACCACCGCACTACACATGGAGGGCAGGTAGGAAGTAACTGACCGCCGCACTACACATAGTGGGGAGGTAGAGAGTGACAGACCACCGCACTACACAAGGATGGCAGGTAGAGTGACATAACCCCACACCACACGTAGAGGGCAGGTAGAGGGTGACAGACCCCACACTACACATAGCGGGCAGGTAGAGAGTGACAGACCGCTGCACTACACAAGGAGGGCAGGTAGAGAGTGACAGAACCCCACAGTACACATAGAGGGCAGGTCGAGAGTGACAGACCCCTGCACTACACATGGAAGGTAAAAAGGTAATGACAGACCCAGCAATACACATAGATGGCAGGTAGGGAGTGACAGACCCCAACCTACACTTGGAGGGCAGGTAGGGAGTGACAGACCCCAACCTACACTTGGAGGGCAGGTATGGAGTGACAGACCACCGCATTACACATGTAGGGGAGGAAGAGAGTGACAAAGCACACACTACAAATGGAGGGCAGTTAGGGAGTGATCGACCACCACACTACATATGGAGGGCAGGTAGGAAGTAACAGGCCGCCGCACTACATAAGGAGGGCAGGTAGGTAGTGACAGAACCCCACAGCACACATAGAGGGCAGGTAGAGAGTGACAGACCCCACACTACACATAGCGGGCAGGTAGAGAGTGACAGACTACTGCACTACACAAGGAGGGCAGGTAGAGAGTGAAAGAACCCTGCAATACAAATGGAGGGCAGGTAGGCAGTGACAGATCTTGCCTTACTCATGGAGGGCAGGTAGAGAGTGACAGACCCCACACTACACATGGAGAGCTGGTATGGAGTGACAGACTGCTGTACTACACATGTAGGGCAGGTAGGGCGTGACAGACCCCGCAGTACACAGAAGGCAGGTAGACAGTGACAGACCCCTGCACTACACATGGATGGCAGGTAGGGAGTGACAGACCCTGTGTGGTACTCGCAGGTGAGCAGCATGCAGTAACGAGTCACGAGACAAGTAGGTGCTTTCTGTATTAACGTTTATAGGGCCAGAGGGAACTTTCCTCAGTCCCGGCCTGATCACCAAAAACAGGGGTATCAAGGGTTGCCCTCGCAGGGGCTCTATACAGGCACACACAAAACGGTAGAACACGACTACTTCCGGCAACAGCCGGTCACTATAGGGCCGCGGTATGGCCGACTACGGGTCCTTAATTAAAAAGTCAACTTAGCTGTCCAGATGTCCTTCGCCGTTCCGGTTGGTGGTCTTTCGGCGTAGTAGTTGCTGGGCCCGGTTGCTGAGACGATGACGAAGTCTTCGCGCACTCCGGCACGCTGATGACACTGGAGCCTCACAGGCTCCGGCGGGGTCCTTGGATGGACCATTGCCCCTGGCCTGGGGCAAGCGGCAGCGATGTGTGGTGGCGAAGGGTAGGCCACCTGCGCAGCTAACAGCTGCGACGGGGGGTCCGCGGTCAGCGAAGGCCCGGCCTCTGCTGCGGACCTGAGCGGGACAGTGATGGCCGCCGGCGGTGTTTGTACTTGCTGCGGCCACTCGAGAGAACAGGGTGGCTACTGGCGGCGGGGAACAGGCTGCAGTCACGGGCTCGGGCGGGACAGCAGCGGCCGCAGGTGACCGCGAGCAGGTCGCAGCCGTGGGCTGAGGGGAAGCGGCCACGGATTGAACTGGGGCTGCAGTGGCCACGGGCTGGAGCGGGGCAACAAGTCCCGGATAGTCGCCTCGGTACCGTCCTTCTGGAGTCCTCGGTGAGCGTCGTCCCTGGCACTGGTGAATCGCTCTCCCTTGCAGCCACTCCCACTGTCTCCTGCTCTCTCTGTGTCGGTCTGCTGACTCATCGCCCTGGGAATTCCCCGCCTTCTTTATATTGGTCCCTCCCCCAGCCCATCTGTTTGTCAGTGGTCTGTCCGTGAATCCTGTCCCCCGGGGACAGTTTCCCCCAGAACCTAGATGACGGCTCCCATGGTTCCGACTCGGGCACTCGACGGGGGGCCGTTCCTCCCACACTCCCCCGCGCTGTATGCTCGCCAGTCCTTTGGTGAGGGTTTTTGTAGACTCGGGCTAGTCTTTCGGGAAGCCAGTCATACGAACTGGTCCTGTTCGTAACATTCAGGGGTTTTGCCAGATGTTGACTGCTCGAAGCGTCGAAGCTCGGGTATCGTGGAGTCTTCTGGGGTGGTGGAGGGTGGTCGCATAGTGGGTTCTGGTGGGATGTCCGGGTCTACTGGAGTGCCACTGCTGGGGCGACCCGCAGATGTGACGGGGGAGTCCTCTTCATCATCCAGGTCCCAGACTGTGGGTAGGGGGTCGGGGACCTGGAGGGTCGGTTCGAGCTGCGTGACAGACCCCGCACTACACAAAGGCAGGTAGAGAGTGACAGACACCTGCACTACACAAGGAGGGCAGTTTGAGAATGACAGAGCCCTGCACTACACATAGAGGGCAGGTAGACAGTGTCAGACCACTGCACTACAAATGGATGGCTGGTAGGGAGTGACAGACACTGCACTACTAGAGTTGAGCGAAACGAGTCGAAAAAATTCAAAAGTCGCCGACTTTTGGCAAAGTCGGGTTTCATGAAACGAAACCCGACCCTAGGGTGAGGTCGGCCACGAGGTCGGCGACTTACGCGCCAAAGTCACGTTTCAAAAGTTTGTTTTGCGCTCTTTTTCAGCCAATCAGGATCCACGGACACTGTGGGCAACGTGATGACATAGGCACGGGTCACCACCATCTTTCAGAAGGGCATGCAAGTGATTGGCTTGCTTTGGTGGGCGTCACAGGGGGTATAAAAGGGCGTGCACGCCGACCGCCATCTTACTTCTGCCGATCTTAGTATAGGGAGAGGTTGCTGCTGATTCTGTAGGGAGAGCGTTAGGCAGGGAAGAAGACAAAAAAACTGCTTCTGCTGCTAGCGATTTGGCCTGCACAACACACCAGTCACTGTGTGTGCAGTGCAAGGGGAGGCTATATAGTGGTGTATCAGTGGTGTTGGTTGTTGGGCTGCCTTCTAAGGCTTCCTGACATTCCTGCATTGCTGTTTACCCACTGCTCTGCAAACTGCTTTTTTAAAAGCAATCCAATCTCCCTTATCCTCTAGTCACTTTTGTCACAGCTGTGCCATCGAGCCTGTCACATAGCGCTCAGATATTCATTGGGCCTCACACAATCCAAAAGTGTCCAGTGTCCAAAAGTGTGTGCAGAGATTCAAAATCTCCCTTATCCTCTAGTCACTTTGGTCACAGCTGTGCCATCGAGCCTGTCACATAGCGCTCAGATATCAGTGGGCCTCACACAATCCAAAAGTGTCCATCCAGTGTCCAAAAGTGTGTGCAGAGATTCAAAATCTCCCTTATCCTCTAGTCACTTTGGTCACAGCTGTGCCATCGAGCCTGTCACATAGCGCTCAGATATCAGTGGGCCTCACACAATCCAAAAGTGTCCATCCAGTGTCCAAAAGTGTGTGCAGAGATTCAAAATCTCCCTTATCCTCTAGTCACTTTTGTCACAGCTGTGCCATCGAGCCTGTCACATAGCGCTCAGATATTCATTGGGCCTCACACAATCCAAAAGTGTCCAGTGTCCAAAAGTGTGTGCAGAGATTCAAAATCTCCCTTATCCTCTAGTCACTTTGGTCACAGCTGTGCCATCGAGCCTGTCACATAGCGCTCAGATATCAGTGGGCCTCACACAATCCAAAAGTGTCCATCCAGTGTCCAAAAGTGTGTGCAGAGATTCAAAATCTCCCTTATCCTCTAGTCACTTTGGTCACAGCTGTGCCATCGAGCCTGTCACATAGCGCTCAGATATCAGTGGGCCTCACACAATCCAAAAGTGTCCATCCAGTGTCCAAAAGTGTGTGCAGAGATTCAAAATCTCCCTTATCCTCTAGTCACTTTGGTCACAGCTGTGCCATCGAGCCTGTCACATAGCGCTCAGATATCAGTGGGCCTCACACAATCCAAAAGTGTCCATCCAGTGTCCAAAAGTGTGTGCAGAGATTCAAAATCTCCCTTATCCTCTAGTCACTTTGGTCACAGCTGTGCCATCGAGCCTGTCACATAGCGCTCAGATATCAGTGGGCCTCACACAATCCAAAAGTGTCCATCCAGTGTCCAAAAGTGTGTGCAGAGATTCAAAATCTCGCTTATCCTCTAGTCACTTTGGTCACAGCTGTGCCATCGAGCCTGTCACATAGCGCTCAGATATCAGTGGGTCTCACACAATCCAAAAGTGTCCATCCAGTGTCCAAAAGTGTGTGCAGAGATTCAAAATCTCCCTTATCCTCTAGTCACTTTTGTCACAGCTGTGCCATCGAGCCTGTCACATAGCGCTCAGATATTCATTGGGCCTCACACAATCCAAAAGTGTCCAGTGTCCAAAAGTGTGTGCAGAGATTCAAAATCTTCCTTATCCTCTAGTCACTTAGGTCACAGCTGTGCCATCGAGCCTGTCACATAGCGCTCAGATATCAGTGGGCCTCACACAATCCAAAAGTGTCCAGTGTCCAAAAGTGTGTGCAGAGATTCAAAATCTCCCTTATCCTCTAGTCACTTTGGTCACAGCTGTGCCATCGAGCCTGTCACATAGCGCTCAGATATCAGTGGGCCTCACACAATCCAAAAGTGTCCATCCAGTGTCCAAAAGTGTGTGCAGAGATTCAAAATCTCCCTTATCCTCTAGTCACTTTGGTCACAGCTGTGCCATCGAGCCTGTCACATAGCGCTCAGATATCAGTGGGCCTCACACAATCCAAAAGTGTCCAGTGTCCACAAGTGTCTGCAGAAATTCAAAATCTCCCCTGTCCTATAGACACCTTGTACCTTGTTTTACATTACTATATAGTTTGTTGGATTTTGTCTACATTTCTACCAAAAATGAGGAAGGCTGGTGGAAGAGGCCGTGGAATTGGGCGTGGGTTGGCAGCTGGTAATGATGGTGTTGGTGGTGGATCTGATGGTAGTGGCAAGAGCAAAATAGGACCGAATGCAGGAGGTGCTGACCCTGCGTCATCGTCTGGCTACATAAGGCCTCGAACGCTTAGTTTTCTAGGAGTTGGCAAACCGCTTTTAAAGCCAGAGCATCAGGAAAAAGTTTTGTCTTACATTGCTGACTCAGCCTCCAGCTCTATCGCCTCCTCTTCTTCAGTTGTAAAAAGTAAAAGCACTGAGTCGTCATTGGAGGCTCATGTTCATGAACCACACCTTTCCTTGTGTCCTTCACCCCAACCAAGATTGAAGGATGACGCAGGCCATACTACTGATTACTCCATGGAGCTGTTTTCACATACCATGCCTGGATTATCAAGTGAAATGGTGAATTACCCAGGCCAAGATGAATCTGACATGGAGTGCACTGATGCACAGCCGCTGTTGGATGATTCTGCTGGTACATTCACTCAGAGCACTACATTGTCCTCGCAGTGTACAGAGCCAGATTCTGACCCTGATGAGACTCAGGTACCCCTTCCCGCACACTATACCACCATACACGGTGACACAGAGGAAGGTGCACATGACATAGAAGAGGAGGTGATGGATGACCCAGTTGTTGACCCAGATTGGCATCCATTGGGGGAAGAGGGTGCTGCTTCCAATAACTCAGATGAGGAGCATCCACAGCAGACATCGACATCGCAACAGCTGTTATCTGGCAGGCCCGGAGCACTCCAAAGACAGGTTCCAAACATCAAAAGAGTTGCTGGACAGCTTGTCCAGAGGGTCAAAAGATCACAGCGTGCTAGGCCGCAAAATGTCTGCCAAAGTAGGAAGAGTGCAGTGTGGCACTTTTTTGAACAAAATCCTCATGATCAGGCCAAGGTTATCTGTAAGAAGTGCGCAAAGACCTTTAGCCGAGGGAAAAATCTGAAAAATTTGAATACCAGTTGCATGCTTAGACATTTAACCAGCATGCACTTGCAAGCGTGGACACAACACCAAACCTCAAGTGCCACATGTGCAACTGATCACAACGAAGGTAGTCAGTAACGCTACATTGTTTCCCCCACTGTAAGCCCACCGGTTAGCACAGCAGCAAATGTTGAGGTGTCGTTGCAAGACCACAGCAGTCAGGGAATCCCACTGTTATATCAACAAAAGACTGATTCTAGACCATCAGAAAGAACACCAACTCCATCACCATCATCAACCCTCTCTCAGTCCGCCCTGTCCACCGCTACTTCCACCATATGCAGCTCTCAAGTCCAGCTCACCCTCCCAGACACTATGAGTAGGTCAAGAAAGTACTCAGTCTCTCATCCGCGTACACTGGGTTTGAACGCCCACATTGCCAAACTAATCTCGTTTGAGATGATGCCCTTTCGGTTGGTGGAAAGCAAAGCTTTCCGCGAACTCATGGCCTATGCAGTACCACGCTATGACCTACCCAGTCGCCACTTCTTCTCTCGCAAAGCCATCCCAGCCCTCCACCATCATGTGAAAGACCGCATTGTCCTTGCACTCAAGCAGTCAGTGAGCGGAAAGGTGCACCTCACAACTGATGCATGGTCCAGTCGGCATGGCCAGGGCCGTTACGTGTCCATCACTGCGCACTGAGTTAATGTGGTGGATGCAGGGTCCGCAGGGGACAGCGGTGGTGGGACAGTGCTGCCTAGCCCACGGTATAGGAAACAGTTGGCTGTAGGCGTTCGACCCTCCTCCTCCTCCTCCTCCAGAAGCGAAAGCTCGTCCACAGAGCGCAGTCGTACGAGCACTCCATCTGCAGCTGCCACTGTTGCACACGATGTGTCCCCCTATCGAGCAGCTAGTGGAAAGCGTCAGCAGGCTGTGTTGCAGATGATGTGTTTGGGCGACAGACACACCGCCGAGGTGCTGGCCGAGTACTTGAAGCGACAAACTGAGTCATGGCTGGGCAGTGTACATCTTGAGGCAGGCAAGGTAGTTAGTGATAACGGCCGTAATTTTGTGGCAGCCATAGCCCTTTCAAAACTCAGCCACATACCTTGCTTGGCTCACACCTTGAACCTGGTGGTGCAGTGCTTCCTCAAAAATTATCCGGAGTTAACAGCCCTGCTACAGAAGGTGCGAAGACTGTGCGCGCACATCCGCCGGTCGCCTGTACACTCCGTTCGTATGCAGAAGCTGCAGCGATTGCTCCACCTTCCCAACCACCGCCTCATTATCGACATTGCAACAAGGTGGAACTCCACCCTGCACATGGTGGAGCGGCTGTGCGAGCAGAGGCAGGCCATAATGCATTTGTGGGAGGATACACGGCCAGGCACTTTGAGAGCAGACATGGAGTTGACAGGTGTGCAGTGGTCGAAGCTGAAAGACCTTTGTAAAGTCCTTCAGTGTTTTGAGGAATGCACACGGCTGGTAAGTGCAGACGACGCCATCCTAAGCATGAGCATCCCACTTATGCGTCTGCTCATGCAAACTTTGACGCACCTTAAGGAGCAGGCGTCTGCAGCCAATGTTGATGAGGAGGAAGAGGAGGAGGGAATCCTTGATGACATTCAGCCATTGTCTGCTCAGGGACCTCTCCTGGACGAGGTGGAGGAAGAAGAGGAGGAGGAGGATGATGATGGGGATGATTACTTAGGGGAGGAGGATGCATCTCGTGGGGCAAGTGAAAATGTTGGCGTGGCAAGGTCTGGTACAGGGTTTGTGCGTGACTGGAGGGATGTGGATTTGCCAGAAAGTGCTCCTCCACCCAGCACTCGCAGTGCATCATTGACACCGGGAACGTTGGCCCACAAGTCAGATTATGCCTTGCGGATCCTAAAAAGGGACCCCCGCATTGCCAAAATGATGAACGATGACGACTACTGGTTGGCCAGCATCCTGGATCCACGCTATAAAGGCAAATTACAAAACATCATGCCACAGGAGAACCTTGACCTAATATTGGCTAATAAACAAGCAACTCTGGTAAATCGGTTGCTTGAGGCATTCCCAGCACACAGCAGCGGTGATGGTTCTCACACGAGCCGTACGGGCCGGGGGCAGCTTGGCAGAGGTGTTCGTGGTGCACACAGCAGAAGTGGCGTTGGAGACAGGGGTTTCATGACCATGATGTGGACTGATTTTTCAAATACCGCTCACACAACTGGTAATACTGCATCGATGGAAAGTGACAGGAGACAGCAGTTGTCAACTATGGTTACAAACTACTTTTCCTCCCATATCGATGTTCTCCCACACAGGTCATTCCCCTTTGACTATTGGGCCGCTAAACTGGACACCTGGCCTGAATTGGCCCAATATGCCTTACAGGAGCTCGCTTGCCCAGCTGCAAGTGTGCTATCGGAAAGAGTCTTCAGTGCAGCTGGATCAATCCTGACAGAAAAAAGGACCCGTCTGTCAACCCAAAATGTGGATGATCTAACCTTCATTAAAATGAACCACGCATGGGTTTCCAAGGATTTTGTCCCACCTTCCCCTGATGACACATAGGGTGACAGAAAAATGGCTTGCTTTGGTCCACCTCTTCCTGGTACTTCACCTATTTCGCCTTTTGCATCAGCTGAATGTCCAACATCAACATATGCCACTTTCTAAAACTCCCTAACTGTGCTGCCTCCCCCCCCATGGCCGGGGTCACCACCTAGCGCACGACACCGTGCGAGTGCCGTTGCCCTGGACAGGTGGGTAGGCCGACTCTTGGGCGCGGGCACTGGCACAGGGTCCCTCATAGTGCAATCAAGTGTCTCTGACGGTGGTGGTGCACACCCGCCGTCAGACACACCGCTGTACTATGAGGGGCCCAGTGCTAGTACCGACGCCCACGAGTGGGCCCCCCTTGCTTGGGCAGGGCCCCAGCATTTGCAATCTTTACCTCTCCCTGCTCCTCTGCTGTGTAATCTGGGCCGTCAAATCCATACTGTGCCTGACACCGTCTGAGCCTGCCTCCTGATGTATAGACATATATTTTGAATGTGTACGCTATCCATACATGTTATCCGGGGATACGGTACCCTTTCTAACCTTTGTGCAATCACGTGCAATCCATACTGGGCCTAACACCGTCTGAGCCTGCCTCCTGAGACATATATTTTGAATGTGTACGCTATCCATACATGTTATCCGGGGATACGGTACCCTTTCTAACCTTTGTGCAATCACGTGCAATCCATACTGGGCCTAACACCGTCTGAGCCTGCCTCCTGAGACATATATTTTGAATGTGTACGCTATCCATACATGTTATCCGGGGAAACGGTACCCTTTCTAACCTTTGTGCAATCACGTGCAATCCATACTGGGCCTAACACCGTCTGAGCCTGCCTCCTGATGTATAGACATATATTTTGAATGTGTACGCTATCCATACATGTTATCTGGGGATACGGTACCCTTTTTAACCTTTGTGCAATCACGTGCAATCCATACTGGGCCTAACACCGTCTGAGCCTGCCTCCTGAGACATATATTTTGAATGTGTACGCTATCCATACATGTTATCCAGGGATACGGTACCCTTTCTAACCTTTGTGCAATCACGTGCAATCCATACTGGGCCTAACACCGTCTGAGCCTGCCTCCTGATGTATAGACATATATTTTGAATGTGTACGCTATCCATACATGTTATCTGGGGATACGGTACCCTTTCTAACCTTTGTGCAATCACGTGCAATCCATACTGGGCCTAACACCGTCTGAGCCTGCCTCCTGAGACATATATTTTGAATGTGTACGCTATCCATACATGTTATCCGGGGATACGGTACCCTTTCTAACCTTTGTGCAATCACGTGCAATCCATACTGGGCCTAACACCGTCTGAGCCTGCCTCCTGAGACATATATTTTGAATGTGTACGCTATCCATACATGTTATCTGGGGATACGGTACCCTTTCTAACCTTTGTGCAATCACGTGCAATCCATACTGGGCCTAACACCGTCTGAGCCTGCCTCCTGAGACATATATTTTGAATGTGTACGCTATCCATACATGTTATCCGGGGATACGGTACCCTTTCTAACCTTTGTGCAATCACGTGCAATCCATACTGGGCCTAACACCGTCTGAGCCTGCCTCCTGAGACATATATTTTGAATGTGTACGCTATCCATACATGTTATCTGGGGATACGGTACCCTTTCTAACCTTTGTGCAATCACGTGCAATCCATACTGGGCCTAACACCGTCTGAGAATGATAGATGGGGCCCACCATACACTGGAACATTCCAAAGGTGGACATCAGACACTGGAGCAGCATTTACAGGGCCCATTATACACTAGAGCATTAGAAATGGGGCCCATTATGTTTGGAGCATTATTTGGGCCCATAAGACAGTGGAGCTTCATCCATGGGGACCAACATATACTGTAGCATTATGTGGAGCTCATCATATACTGTTTCAAACATTATATGGGACCAATGATTCTGTATGGAGAAATAGATGGGCCTCGTCATGAGATGTAAAAAGTGAGGTATTTTTCATTGTACTATACCGCTATTTCTCTGCCGTATCGGAGCATGATGAGTTGTGGTATGTGTTAAAGGGGCGCTCTTTCGCCCAGTGCACATGAAAACCTGGAGCCAGCCCTCCCCCCCCACAGTCTGTAGCCAAATAACCCCCATTTTTCAGTGCGTAACTTGTATTATGAAGTTAATTAAGGTTGACAAGCTTAAGTAAGAAGAATTGATGCTTTTGGCATTCAAATGGGCACTGTTGGTGTGTTTCCTGTCCTCCTCTCACTGCCGACTTTTATTCCCCATTGACTTACATTGCGTTTCGTGTTTCGGGACGACCCCGACTTTTCCCTATAATCGGACGATCTTGCTCGACCCGACTTTTGGAAAAGTCGGGTTTCACGAAACGAAACGCGACCCTAAAAAACCAAAAGTCGCTCAACTGTATGCACTACACATGGAGGGTAGATAGAGAGTGCCAGACCCCGAACTTCACATGGAGGAAAGGTAGATAGTTACAGATTATGCACTACAACTGGAAGGCAGGTAGAGAGTGACAGACCTCTGCACTACAGATGCAGGGCATGTAGATAGTGACAGACCCCTGCATTACACATGGAGGGCAGGTAGGGAGTGACAGACTCCACACAGAGGGTAGGTAGAGCATGATATAACCCACACTTGGCTAAGATGAGGGGTAGGCAGGGTAAGCACCTGCCTACAGCACTTCCTCCTGCCTACCCAAGGGGTGCGCAGGCACGGAGGTGAGCAATGTCTGCCACTGTCACCACTCTCCCGTCTCTCTGTCCCGTGTATCGACCATCACCCCATCCATGTGCTGTGTGTGCCGCATGGGAAAAGAGCAGAGGAACTGTCATCTCCCCTGCTCCGCCGGGATCTCCAGCAAAACATAGGCCACATTTGGACTGCGCTTTGTTGGAGAATATGCACGCGCAGAGGACGTTGGTTGGCGCTGCACAGTGTCATCGCGAGATCCAGAGTTCATTGATGCATGGAGAAGACGATAGACCGGGAGCCTGGATTCGGTGAGTGTGAGCTTTTTTGTAATTCTTATATTACTGTTAGGAAGGGCATAAAATGGAGGGAGGTGCTGTGTAGAGGGGGGGAAATGAGTGGAGGAGCTGTGTTGATGGGGGCGGTAAAATGATATGAAGCTGTGCTGATGAGGGAATAAAATAAGTTGAGGGTCTGTGTAGATGGGGGAATAAAATGAAATGAGGATCTGTGCTAATGGGGGGAATAAAATCAGTGGAGGGGCTGTGGTGATAGAGGGAATAAAATGAGATTCGGGGCTGTGCTGATGTGGAAATAAAATTAGGTGAGGGGCTGTGCTAGTTGGGGGAATAAAATGAGGTGAGGGGCTGTGCTAATGGGGGAGAATAAAATGAGGTGAGGAGCTGTGCTAATGGGGGAGAATAAAATGAGGTGAGGAGCTGTGCTAATGGGGGGAATAAAATGAGGTGAGGAGCTGTGCAGATGGGGGAATAAGCTGATGGGCTGTGTAGATGGGTTTTGTAAACTGACGGGCTGTGCAGATGGGTGAAATAATCTTAGTGGCTGTGAAGAGGGGAAAAAATGAGGGGCTCTGCAGATGGGAGAATAAGCTGGTGGGCTGGGCAGAGGGGGGAAAATGAAGGTCTGTACAGATGCAGGTGAATAAATTGAGGGCTTTGTTAATGGGGATATGAACTGATGGTCTGTGCAGATAAGGGAATAAAATTAGGTGCTGTGGGAGATTGAGCTCAGGGACTGTGAAGAGGGGGTAAAACGAGGGGCTGCGCAGATGGGAAAAATTAAATGAGTGGCTTCGCAGATTGGGGAATAAATGGGCTGAGCAGATGGGGCAATAAACTGAGGGGTTGTGCAGATGGGATGAATAAAATGAGGGGCTGTGCAGGGGACAAGAAATGAAGAAACACAACAAAAAACAGGCAGAGATTCTTACCTGTCTAGGTCTCAAGACAAAAGCATTAACTGGGTGCAGCAGACCCAAATAAAGATGGCGGCTACACAGATGCAGTAATACCAAAAAGACAGTCTGCCTACAATCAGGGATTGGCTGTTTGGTACACCATTGCCAACAAATATAATCTGTATGTGGCACTGTTCAAACACAGAGGATGCAGAGCATCTGGCTTACAGCCTAATAATGATGTCCTATGGCGGGCTGCCCAGTGCTACCTATAATACATTCTGTGTGAACAGCGGCCACAGTTTACAGAGCCAACTGGGCCCAACTGCACCCCGAAAAATATAAAAAGTGCAAAAAACACATATAAATACATGTGAGGTCTTAGTTGATATTCTGACCAAAATATGGAAGCTTGCAACCCAAGTCACGGGTCCCCACACTTGCGAGTCCTACTTTGGCAGCAAAACCACAAAAAGAGGACTTGAAAATGACGTGCCACAGGGGCCGTAGGATACTCGGTAGCGAGCCGGTCGTCTTAAAGGGATGAGTCACAGTGCCAGTGACCCAGTCCGTGGCCCCAGGCAGTCATGTAAAAGGGAGTATTGATTAGGGATAAAGTTTATGTAGTGATTCATGACGCCAGTTGGAATGTTCGACCGTAGTATAGCCGGCACAGCAGATGATCCCTGGGTGAGTAGATAGTGATGGCAGTGCAGATGTTTAACCCTCTCCAACCAGGGCTGACCTGCAGAGATTGTGATGGAAGTAGAAGGCATGGAGTAATAAGGCAGGAGACAAGGAAAGTCACTTTATCATTTACTGTAGTTCAGGTGCAGTTAAGAGGAGATATTACAACTCTCACCAGGCTACAATCTGCTCTACAGAATGGAAGTTATCCATCACTCTGCTGAGATTTGGTGTAAGCTTCCTGCTATTCTAATCCCTTCTGAGACCAAGGCTTCCCGGAGTTCAGAACTTCCAGTATAGCCACTGCTTACTGTGTGTTCCTCCTGTGGCAACTTGCAGCTTGGATCCTGTGTGAAGCTCAAGTTCCTTCTTGCACAATCCTTCACTGATCCTAGTTTGCTGCAGTCTTCCCTGGGAAAACACTCTGCTGTTGGTTGTACAAACTCACACAGTCTCTCAGCTTACCACCCTGCTCTGAAAGCATGGATGACCTAGGGGCTGACTCCCTGATTCTTCTTAGCTTTGCTCCTGGAGGAAGCGCATGTCATGGCTTCCAGGAGCGTTCTCCATTCTCTCCTTCTTCACTGAAAACATGGGCCAAAATTCTCGACTCCTCCCCGTCCTAGTTAGGGTATGTCTGCAAAGCTCTAAGCTTCAGACAAGTAATGGAGTGAAGTGAATTGTGTGTTGTGGTCTCTAGCAGAGAAAGCATAACTCCCATTACTTACCAAACACATGCAAAACAGTACATATTCAACGCTTTTGTAGCGGTAAAGACGCAGGGCGCCACATTCCTCCCTAGTTAAATGTAGCACGACCTCAGGCTACACACGGAACATAAGTATACAACAAAATAACATAACATTTAACCTGGGTATAGGTCAACAGTCCCAGTAACTGAGTTGAGTCATGCATTACAGCCCAGAACCACTTCCGATTGGTTGGATCATCCCTGAGTGCAGCTGCAGGGCACACAGACCATAATATAAAATTCACTACACTGGCTGTTTTAGATGGCTTCCTGCCAAGGCATGATAAGCAGATTTTACTTCTCAAGTTTAAGAGTCTTTACAAGAGTTTGTGAAGTAGAAAGTATATAACTACTGAAATCTCACATTAGGCCATGTGGGCACAATTTCGTTAACATTTTTAGTAAAGTGACCTAAGGCAA
This sequence comes from Dendrobates tinctorius, assembly GCF_039654945.1. NCBI lineage: Eukaryota > Metazoa > Chordata > Amphibia > Anura > Dendrobatidae > Dendrobates > Dendrobates tinctorius. The sequence goes on from NW_027361714.1 coordinate 36,841,575, forward strand.
AGTTCAATGTGAGTACAACTCAAAACTTATTTATTAATCTTAGACTATTTTACAAATCATTTCTATAGGGAGAAGGGGTTTGGCCCGATGTGCTACGCTGTGATCTGCGCAAGATAGGAATTCTAGATTACTTCCTACGACTCTTTAAACCTACCATGGGTACAACAGGTTCACTGCTGACTGTGGGCATGTTTTCTGCTTCTACCACCTGCAAAGTGTTAGTGGTTGGTATTAGCGACTCGTCGCTTCAAGAACAATTTGGTGTCTCTGGTAAAGACTTTTGTGGGAACACCATCGCTGGAACTACCACTGCGTTGTTAACTTGTAGCCAAGAACTAGGGAATTCATGTAGAACAGTGCAAATCTTTGTATCAGTCTTTTCTTTTAGCTAAGAGTCTTCCTTACTCTCAACTCTTTCATGCAATTGTGGTGGGCATACTTTCAGATTGTCTCTGGATGCGGTAGTACACGTTTTTCCACTGTCTTTGGAGATAGTACACACTTTGCTTTTGTCATAGCTAGATGGTTGAATAGTGTAAGGGTGAGCCTCCCATTGGTCATCTAACTTGTGGTTTCTTCTCTTTTTCTTCAGCACTTGTTCACCTGTTGGTAAGGGGGTTGCCACAGCATGTCTATTAAAGTTCTTTTCCTGTTTTTGCCTAGCTTGAGCAAGACTTTCCTCTACACCTTGCTGAACTTTTTGATACTGCAGTTGTCTTTCTGTATTCCAGTCCGTGTCCAATTGGCTGGATATGGCTTCAGGAGTTAGGACTCCCATTTCCAGGTCGATGGGGAGTTTACCTGGCTATGCACGCAAGAAGTAAGCTGGGCCATATCCTGTTGTGCTGGTTGGGATATGATTGTACATTTCGATCAAATTGGGCAATTTCTCAGGCCATTAGTTCCTTTCTTCTAGCGGTAAGATCTGCAATAAATTGATTACCAGATGGTTCAGTTTTTCGCAAAGACCATTGCCTTGTGGATGGTATGGTGTAGTTCTGATCTTTTTACATCCATAGAGGGAGTACAATTCTTGAACAACTTCTGCTTCGAAGACTGGACCTCTGTCTGTCAGCACTTGATCTAGGTAGCCATGGGGTCCGCAGAAATATTCTTGGAATGCCTTTGCAGCTGTTCTTGCTGTTTGGTCTTTCTCCGGAGTGACCACTAGGAAATGGGAATAGTGATCAACTATTGTTAAGGCATAGGTATACCCTGATCGGCTTGTGATTAGTTGCATGTGGTCTAAGGCCACCAGTTCCAAAGGTTGTTTAGTGAAGATGGGCTGGAAGGGGGCCCTTTGATTTGCAGAATTCTTTCTTCTGAGATTACATGGGCCACATTCCCTACACCACTGTTCAATAGACAGTCTCATACCTGTCCAGAAGAAGCGGTCGCGGATGACTACTTCCAGCTTTTTTCAACCAAAGTGTCCCGCTTGATTGTGGTAAGCTTCCAAGACCATGGGCACGTCTTTTCTGGGGACCACGATCTGCCAGACCAGTTCATGCGTACGTGGGTTAATAGCTCTTCGGATCAACTTGCCTTCAAAAAGGAGCAGCTTTTTTCTCTCTTTCCACAACTGTTGGACATCTGCAGAGTAGAGCTGAGCGAAACGGGTCGGTCATATTCAAAAGTCGGCGACTTTCGCTGAAGTCGGGTTTCATGAAACGAAACCCGACCATAGCGTGAGGTCGGCCACGAGGTCGGCAACCAGAGCGCCAAAGTTGCGCTTCAAAAGATGCTTCCAGCGCCCTTTTTCAGCCAATGATGGAGGACGCACACTGTGGGCAACGCGATGACATAGGCATCGGTCACCACCATCTTTGAGAAGGGCATGCAAGTGATTGCCTGGCTTTGTGTGGCATCACAGGGGCTATAAAAGGGAGTGCAGACCGACCGCCATCTTACTTCTGCCGATCTTAGCATTAGGGAGAGGTTGCAGCTGCTGATTCTGAATAAGGGAGAGCATTAGGCAGGGAAGAATAACCAAAAAACGGCTTCTGCTGTTAGCGATTTCCACTTACAACACAACACTTTGTGTGCAGTGACAGAGGAGGCTCTATTTTTGTGCATCAGCTCTGTTGGTTATTAGGCTGCCTTATAAGGCTCCCTGATAGCTGCATTGCTGTTTGCACACTGCTGTGCAAACTGCTTTTTTAAAAGCAAAAATACTTTTTTCCTCTTTTCTGTACAGTTACCAAGCGTTCATTTTTCCACCCTTTTGTGTGTGGAGCAGTCCTGCTTATTAGACTGCCTGCGTCCATACTTGGACTGAGAGCATCATTGTCAGCGTCCTCAAATCTCTAGTGAGATCCAAATTCTCACCAATTCTATAGACACCCTCCACCTTGTCATACACCATCCAATTTCAGCTTGTTACATTGAGGTGTAATCTCTCCTGGGCCTGAGACAATAGTTCAGAGTCCTCAAATCTATAGTGAGATTCAAATTCTCACCAATCCAATAGACACCCTCCACCTTGTCATACACCATCCAATTTCTGCCTGTTACATTGAGGTGTAATCTCTCCTGGGCCTGAGACAATAGTTCAGCGTCCTCAGATCTATAGTGAGATTCAAGTGGGTGGGGGTTGCCAGCTGGCCCTGATGGTGGTGGTGATGTTGCATCTGTTGGTAGTGGCAAAAGCACAATAGCACCTAAGGCAGGAGGTGTTGAGCCTGCGTCATCGTCCGGCTCCACAAGGCCTCGAAGGCTCTCTTTTCTGGGAGTGGGTAAACCACTTTTAAAGTCGGAGCTTCAGGAACAAGTTTTGGCTTACATTGCTGACACAGCCTCCAGCTCTCTCGCCCCCTCTTCTGAAGTTTAAAAAAATAAAAGCATTGAGTCGTCAGTGGAGGCTCCTGGTCAGGAATAACACCTTTCCTTGTGTCCTTCACCCCTACCCAAAGTGAAGGATGTGGCAGGCCACACTACTGATTACTTCATGGAGCTCTTTTCACATACCATGCCTGGGTTAGCAAGTCAAATCGTGAATTCCCCAGTCCAAGATGAATCTGACATGGAGTGCACTGATGCACAGCCACTGCTAGATTTTTCTGCTGGTACATTCACTCAGAGCACTACATTGTCCTTGCAGTGTACTGAGGTAGAATCATACCCTGATGAAACTCAGGTGCCCCTTACCGCATACTATACCACCTGACATGGTGACACAGGGGAAGGTGCACATGAAATTGAAGAGGAGGTGATGGATGACCCAGTTGTTGACCCAGATTGGCATCCATTGGGGGAAGAGGGTGCCGCTGGCAATAGCTCAGAAGAGGAGGAGGAGGCAACGACATCGCAACAGCTGTTATCTGGCATGACCGTAGCAGTCCAAAAACGTATAACAAAACCAAGAGTTGCAGGACAGCTTGGTCAGACGGTCAAATTAGCACAGCGTGCAAGGTCTCAAAATGTCTTCCATAGTAGGAAGAGTGCAGTGTGGCACTTTTTTGAACAAAATCCTAATGATTTAGCGGAGGGAAAAATCTGAGAAATTTGAATACCAGTTGCATGCTTAGACATTTAACCACCATGCACTTGCAAGCATGGACGGACTACCAAACCTCACGTACCACATGTGCACCTGCTCCAAATGAAGGTAGTCAGCAACGCTACATCGCTTCCCCCACTGTAAGCCCACTGGTTAGCACACCACCAGCAGCAAATGTCGAGGTGTCGTCGCAAGGGAAAGCAGTCATGGAATCACAATGTTATTGCTACGAAAGACTGAATCTAGGCCATCAGCAACACCACCAACACTATCACCATCACCAACCCTCTCTCAGTCCACTATGTCCACCGCTAGTTCCACCATATGCAGCTCTCAAGTCCAGCTCACCCTACCAGAGTCTCTGAGTAGGACAAGAAAGTACTCATCCTCTCATCCGCGTACACTGGCTTTGAACGCTCACATTGCCAAACTAATCTCGTTAGAGATGATGCCCTACAGGTTGGTAGAAAGCAAAGCTTTCCGCGAGCTCATGGCCTATGCAGTACCACGCTATGACCTACCCAGTCGGCAATTCTTTTCGCGAAAAGCCATCCCAGCCCTCCACGTGCATGTGAAAGACAGCATTATCCATGCACTCAAGCAATCAGTGAGTGGAAAGGTGCACCTCACAACAGATGCATGGTCCAGTAGGCATGGCCAGGGCCGTTACGTGTCCATCACTGCGCACTGGGTTAATGTGGTGGATGCAGGGTCCACAGGGGACAGCGGCGGTGGGACAGTGCTGCCTAGCCCATGGTATAGGAAACAGTTGGCTGTAGGCGTTCGACCCTCCTCCTCCTCCAGAACGATAGCTCATCCACAGAGCGCAGTCGCACGAGCACTCCATCCGCAGCTGGCAGTGTTGCACACGAGGTGTCCCACTATCGAACAGCTAGTGGTAAGCGTCAGCAGGCTGTGTTGAAGATGATGTGTTTGGGCGACAACAGACACACCGCGGAGGTACTGGCCGACTACTTCCATGACAAACTGAGTCACGGCTGGGCAGTCTACATCTTGAGGCAGGCAAGGTTGTTAGTGATAACGGCCGGAATTTTGTGGCAGCCATAGCCCTTTCAAAACTCAGACACATACCTTGCCTGGCTCACACCTTGAACCTGGCGGTGCAGTGCTTCCTCAATAATTATCCGGAGTTAACACCTCTGCTCCATAAGGTGCGAAGACTGTGCTCGCACATCTGCCGGTCGCCCATACACTCCAGTCGTATGCAGAAGCTGCAGCGATTGCTCCACCTTCCCATGCACCACCTAATTATTGACATTGCAACAAGGTGGAACTCCACCCTGCACATGGTTCAGAGGCTGTGCGAACAGAGGCAGGCTGTAATTCATTTGTGGGAGGATACACGGGCAGGCAGTTTGCAGGCAGACAGGGAGTTGTCTGGTGTGCAGTGGTCGAAGCTAAAAAACCTCTGTAAAGTCCTTCAATGTTTTGAGGAATGCACACGGCTGGTAAGCGCAGATGACGCCATCATAAGCATGAGCATCCCACTTATGCGTCTGCTCATGGAAACTTTGTCGCACATTAAGGAGCAGACATCTCCAGCCGAGGAGGAAGAGGAGGAGGGAAGCCTTGATGACAGTCAGCCATTGTCTGCTCAGGGAAGTCTCGTGGACGAGGTGGAGGAAGAAGAGGAAGAGGAGGAGGAGGAGGATGATGGGGATGATTATTTTGGGGAGGAGGATGCTTCTCAGGGGGCAAGAAAAAATGTTGGTGTGGCAAGGTCAGGTTCAGGGTTTGTGCGTGACTGGAGGGATGTTGATTTGCCAGTAAGTTCTCCTCCACCCAGCACTCGCAGTGCATCATTGACACCTGGAACATTGGCCCACATGTCTGATTATGCCTTGCAGATCCTAAAAAGGGACCCCCGCATTGCCAAAATGATGAACGATGATGACTACTGGTTGGCCAGCATCCTGGATCCACGCTATAAAGGCAAATTCCAAAACATCACGCCACAGGAGAACCTAGAGCTAATATTGGCTAACAAACAAGGAACTCTGGTAAACCATTTGTTTGAGGCATTTGTTTGAGGCATTCCCAGCACACAGCGGCGGTGATGTTTTTCCAACGAGCCGTAGGGGGTAACATGGAAGAGGTGTTCTTGGTGCACATAGCGGAAGTTGCGTTGGACACAGGGGTTTCATGACCATGTTGTGGACTGATTTTTCAAGTACCGCTCACACGACTGGTAATACTGCATCGATCGAAAGTGACAGGAGACAGCAGTTGCCAACTATGGTAACAAACTACTTCTCCTCCCATACCTATGTTCTCCATCACCGTTCATTCCCCTTTGACTATTGGGCCAGTAAACTTGACACCTGGCCTGAATTGGCACAATATGCCTTACAGGAGCTCGCTTGCCCTGCTGCTAGTGTGTTATCTGAACGAGTCTTCAGTGCTGCTGGATCAATCCTGACAGAAAAAAAGACGCGTCTGTCGAACCAAAAGTTGATGATCTAACCTTCATTACAATGAACCATGCATGGGTTTCAAAGGATTTTGTCCCACCCTCCCCTGCTGACATGTAGGTTGCCAGAAAAATGGCTTGCTTTTGTCCTCCTCTTCCGCGGACTTCTCCAATTACTCCATTTGCAGCTGCTGAATGTCCAACATCAACATATGCCATTTTTTCCACCTCCCTAACTGGGCTGCCTCCCCCCACAGGGCTGGGGTCATCACCTGGCGCACGCATCCGTGCGAGTGCCGTTGCCCTGGACAGGTGGGTGGGCACACTCTTTGGCAATGGTACTGGCACACGGTCCCTCGCAGTAGAATCAAGTGTCTCTGATGGTGGGGATGCACATCAGCCGTCAGACACACCGGCATACTATGAGGGACCTTGTGCCAGTGCCGTCACCAATGAGTGGGCTCCTCCTGCTTGCTCAGGATCACAGCACTTGCAAAGTTGAAATACTTAGCTCTCCCTGCTCCACCGCCGTGACGTCTTCCACGTTTCCTGACAGTGACATTCTGGTCAGAGAGCGCGATGACATCACGTCTGTATGCCTAAACAGTCCAAGTGCAGTGAGATGGAAGATGGGGACGACAAGGACTTCAGACTAGCACATGGATTCCCTAGCGAGGAGACTTATTTATTTGTTTTCAATGTTGGGACAGCTATTTTTGGGGAGCACTAAACTCTGGAGAATGATATATGAGGCCCACCATACACTGGAGCATTCCAAAAGTGGACATCAGACACTGGAGCAGCATTTACAGGGCCCATTATGCACTGGAGCATTAAAAATGGGGCCCATTATATATGGAGTATTATTTGGGCCCATAACACAGTGGAGCTTCATCCATGGGGACCAACATATACTGTAGCATTATGTGGAGCTCATCCTATACTGTTTCAAACATTATATGGGACCAATGATTCTGTATGGAGAAATATATGGGCCTCATTGCTCTGTATAGCGCACTATGCGTTGGCCATAATACTGTATGGAGTAATATGCTGTCCGTTTTTGGAGCTATTGGAGAATTTAAAATGGATATCAGTCATGAGATGTAAGAAGTGAAGTATTTTTCATTGTATTATACCGCTATTTCTCTGCTGTATCAGAGGATCATGAATTGTGGCATGTGTTAAAAGAGCCCAGTGACACTCTTTGGCCCAGGGCCCACGAAAATCTGGAGCCAGCCCTATCCACCACACAACTTTAGTCAAATAACTCCCAGTTTTCAATGCCTAACTATTATTATAAAGTAAATTAAGGTTGACAAGCTTAAGTAAAAAGAATTGATGTTTTTGGCATTAAAATGGGCACTGTAGGTGTGTTTCCTGTCCTCCACTCCCAGCCGACCTTGGTTCCCCATTGACTTGCATTGGGCTTCGTGTTCCAGTCGGCCTTTGACTTTTCACGATAATCGGCCGATTTCGTTTGACCCGACTTTTGAGAAAGTCGGGTTTCATGAAACCCGACTCGAAAAAGGGCAAAGTCGCTCATCTCTACTGCAGACACATCACAAACTGGAGATGAATCTGCTTCACCAAGGAGTTCTTTGACCATACATATAGCCGGGTCACAGATTGCATCTCTGCCCAACCATGGTGAGGTAGTGGATTAAGGGAAACTTCATGAACAGCAAGACTTCTCCCTGTCACGTGGTTAGAGTCTTGGGAGGCACTGTGGCGGTAGAATGCTGGCATCTCTATTTCTTCCAGATCTCCTGCTGGGCTATATACCATGTGTGGCTGGGCTATATATGATGTGTTAGCCGTCGGGTTCCTGCCACTACACAGCAGGAATACAGTGCCTTGCACCCAGTGGTCTCCCATTCATCTTCGGCCGCAGTGGAGCCTGCTCAGCAGAGTCATCAGTCCCGTCGCTATGCCCAGTCCAACTCCGTGGGTTTGCTTGCTGCTGCCACCTCTGGCACAGCTATGACAATGCATGCTGCTCAGCAGCAAGATTCTCCAGGGACTAAGTCCTCATGTCGGGCTACTGAGCATGCCCGTGGAGTGATCTCCCATTGGAGATCGAGGGTCACATGCTCATGTCCTGCTCGTGTTCAGATTGGCCCATCCAAGAAGCCAGGAAGGTCCCGGACGCCCATGGCTATAAAAGGTTTGCATGGCCGCTCGCCCATGCGCTAGGATAGACTGTATTTACAGACTATAAGGTGTGAGTGATTTATACATGTATGAATGTATCTGGTGACTGACTCATTATGAAACCCCTACCCTTGGTATGCATGTGTTGTGCAGCCTAGCCTGCTAGCGCCCAGGCTTAGGTGTAGGTAGGTCAGAGTTTGAGTCAGACATTTGTCCTCACCAGTGATCCAGCACGCCTCAGTGCACATGCTCCACACTCCACTGCCAGCGTCTTTAGCGGCGCTCGTGGCAGCGACGCTGCGCGCTCAGTGGACCTAGAGGGACTCTAAACCCATGTCCTTGGGGTAGCGTTCTGTGGCCGTACACTGTGTTGCTCTTTTAGCCAAGCTCTGTGAGCACAAACAGGCTCCAGCGCTTATGTTCAGCGATAGTGCGGCTCTGTGAAGCAACAGAGTCCGCCCCCGTACACACCGGGTGACAATAACCCGAGTGTGTCTTTATAGTATACCGCCATATAGCATCTGCCATTACTGAGCAGCAGGTTACCACCCCTGCACGGTGGACCTCGGGCTGCGAACGCACCTTATTACCATCTTTATTATTTGGTGCGTTCCGCCAGCTCTAATATTATTTGTGGCTGTGCTATATACCATGTGGTGCTGGGCTATATACCAAGTGTGACTGGGCTATACACCATGTGGTGCTGGGCTATATACCATGTGGTGCTGGGCTATATTCCATTTGGTGCTGTGCTATATACTATGTGGTGCTGGGCTGTATACCATGTGGTGATGGGCTATACACCATATGTGGCTGTGATATATACCATGTGGTGCTGGGCTATATACCATGTGGTGCAGTGCTATATACCATGTGGTGCTGCGCTATATACCATGTGGTGCTGTGCTATATACCATGTGGGGCTCGGCTATAAACCATGTGGGTCTGGGCTATATACTATGTGGTAATGGGCTATATACTATGCGGCTGTGTTATATACCATGGAGGGTTACATTTTACATTATATTCTATGGGGGAGTCTGTGTTATATAATATGGGAGGCTACATTATATTCTATGGGGAGGTGGGCTGTATTATATTCTATTTGGGGCTACATTATATTCTATGGGGGGCTGTATTATATTTATGTTCTATGGGGGTGATTACATCATACTCTGAGGTGGCAACATTATACTATAAGAGGAGGCTAAATTGTATACTTTTGGAGGCTGCATGATATTCAGTGATGGGCTAGATTATATTGTATGAGGGCTTCATTATACTTTGAGGGGGCTACATTATATTCTATGGGGGCTGCATTGTGCTATATGAGGAGGGATACATTGTATTCTATGGAGGGGCTACATTATACTATATAAGGGGTTGCATTATATTCTATGGGGGGTTACATTAAATTTTATGGCGGGGCTGCACTATACTATGTGGTACAATCCAAAACACTTCTAACCTCATATAATGAATAGGTATAGCAGTGATCCCTTCAAAATCAAAATAGCCACCAACAGAGAAAACAAAAAGGAACAAAAGATCCAAAAATGCAAAATTTTATTTCAATAAATACAAAAATATATCATGAATGCTATAAAGTACATATAATAGATACAGAGCACATATGAAGAGGAAAATACCTCACCTGGATACATAAAAAAGCTTAATTGTGAATAAGACAAATTGTATAGGGTCACAACATATAGGCCAAAAGCTGCATGAACTCATATGATACAAATCCTCATTGTTCACCATAAGGAAGGATAAAATAACATTACCCCTTCATGAGCAAAAAAACATCGCTCACATATTATCAATCCTCCTAGTGCACCATATGGGAATGAATAAAAGTCCCATATGGCATAAATAGATAAATTATCAGGTATAAATATCACAAAATTCACTATACATAAATTATCAATATACCTGTAGTCATTTTGCCGCCTAGGTTGTGGACCCATGACGCACCCCGACGCGCGTTTCACCGCCTCTGCAGTTACTACTCTGTAGTATTTTATTTTTGCACATTTGTTATTCTGTGCTTTCTTTTTGTGTTTCAGTCAGTGGGGTGGTGCAAACACTGTCCGACCGACCTGTTCACATTTGTGCATGTCACGTGTTTTTAATCCATTATTTCCTTGCTTATGCATGGGAATTTCCACGTGCCCACATCAGGAAGCGCCTGTCTGAATCCTGCTCATTTAGGTACTGTTCACATGTTCAGGTTTTAAATACATTAGATAGGGGGGACTGCTTCGTTAAGGGTTACCGTGATGAGGTGGAGTGGTTTGGTATACATTTTTTGCAAAAAACATATTGACTAAATACTCTGTATATGTTATCAGCTTATTACTAGCACTAGCTGACCACTGTTATACTTTTTACTACAGAGTATTTTTACATGTTTGTTATTCTGTGCTTTCTTTTTGTTTTTCAGTCAGTGGGTGGTGTGAACACTGTCCGACCGACCTGTTCTCATTTGTGCATGTCACATGTGTTTTTAACCTATTTTAAACTTTTCCTAGGGCCACACTTTGCCTAAAACCGGCCCTGGGGGGGATTGGAGTTCTGGCACTTGATGGCAGGGAGCTGATTTCCTGACAGATATTCTCTATTTTCTCTATAAAGTGGGAGGCCAGTTCATCAGCTCAGATGTCTGTGATAGGGCCTGTGTTTTTGAACTGAGGGAGTGAAAGGTGTCAAAAATTTTTGAGGGGTTGTTAGACAGTGAGGAGATCAGGGTGGTGAAGTAAGTCTGTTTGGCAAGGAGAAGGGCAGCGTTATAGGTCCGTAACATATATTTGTATTGGATAAAGTTTTCTGGTGATGGAGTTTTCTTCCATAGGCGTGCGAAACTCCTAGAGCATCGCTGGAGAAATCGAGTTTGCAATGTGAACCAGAGCTGTTTTACCCTATGTTTGCAGGTTCTAAGAGTGAGAGATGCCACTTGGTCCAGGCTGCTTCTGAGAGTGTCATTGTAGTGATGTACAGCCAGATCAGGACATGAAAAAGAGGAGATTGGGGACAGTGATGAGTGTAGGCTTCTGAAAGTGTATGAGGGTTAATGGCTTGTAGATTTCTGAATCTGTCCCCATCATTCTTCGTCAGCTGCAGTCAAGAGGCCGGGAGACAAGCATCGAACGACTTCAATATTGTTGATCATGCTCGTTTCATGGCCTGAGCTGTGCGCATGTAAATGGTGATGGTGCAATATGTGAGCATTTAGTGCCCCACTTTAAACTTTTGCCCAGGGCCCCATTTTGTCTAAAACTTGCCCTGGTCCCGATCCTAACTTACTGGCAATTGTGGGGTGCATCACATTCACCTGTAGACCGCAGACCACTGCTTTCCCCAGATCTCCCTCCTCAGGAGATGCCACACATAACTAAGGGAACACGCAGTTCATTGTAACAAGCAATTTATTGGGAAGTTTAAGTTCATCAGACTGTAACACGCAGTTTCTGGTGCAACACTTCTTATTCTTTGTTTCTTTAGTACAATATGTCTCCAGCATCACTCTATGTTCCTCTTGCACTATCCTCATGTTAACTGGTTTTCCAGGGATTTACTGTCCAGTTCCTCAGTGCACTGGGCATCCTCTGCCTTCTCTTAATGCAGTTTCACATCCTTTTCCTCTGTACACTAGAAGATAAGGCACTCTTGGCAGTATCTGTACCAAACCCTAGGCGCCGGATGTTGCAGGAATGTCCGCAAGAGATTCTAGTAAGGCCTCCCACTGCCTTGAACGATAAGTGCCCGCCCACTGCAACTTGAACTTGACCTTGGTTACTCTACTTCCCTGACTATCAGGAAGTAGTCCTCTTTTACTGGGGGTCCCCCTCCCACTATGGGCCTGTACTAAGCTTTAACTAAGTCTGTCCCTACAAACACAAAGTATTACATTTCCATATATTAGACATATAGGCTTGGACTGGCTCCCAGGAGAACAGGAGAATCCTCCGGTGGATCACTGTGCATTACGGGCCACCACCCTCTTATACAGCAGTACTTGGAAAAATAGCCTTTATTCACTATGTACTTACAGAGGCAGCATCTTATTCATGTAACAATCTTCCCAATTCATTGTTATATAAATTTGTGATTGAGGATAATGTCACATTTGCAAGTAGCTGTAAAAGTGAGGCACTTAGGTTGGTTACTGGAGTTGGTTACTAGTGGGCCTTTGGCACCCCAGTTCGACACTGCTTGTGTCTCTTGTATTCTGCAGCTCTGTGTCCCCATCTTCAGTCTTCTATCGGGTAGTTTTTTGTGTAGGACATACACTATTTTAGGGTACTGCCTCCATAACAGTTTTAATGTAACTTGGGACAGGAGTTGACATTACGATACCACAATGGGTGGAGATTTATGTGGTTTACCTTCTGTAAATGGCGCCCCCCATAATTCCTGGTTCAACTTGTCGAGTACTGAGGGTAGTAATGATCACTCCCATCATTGTAACTGTGTAAAAATAAAGTGAACAGAAAAAAGATCCCATGACACTTTTATTTTCTTTCTTATTTTTTTTTATTGGAATAGCAATGAGCAACACTGTAATAAAAATATTACGGGCCCTTTAAGAAATTAAACCATAATCACAATGACTCTCAGGTCAGTCCCTATACAGACCACAGAACTAGCTGTGGGCATTGAAGACTGGCTGAGAGCCACTGGACCACAAGATCCAGAGGAAGGCGAAGAAACCCCCCGGAGAGTTCTGCCTCTGGGGGGGGAAAAAATTCCTTCCTGACCCCATTTGTGGCGATCGGAAATTTCCCTGGATCACATCTGTCCTGCTGCATATTGCTGTATATCTGCACGTATTATAAGCTCAGGAGAGTCGATCTGGAAGGGAAAAGATAAATGCATCTTGCTTCTAGGAGCTAACAATCTAATATACAATATACACCCTGCTCCTAGGAGCTTACACTCTAATTTACAATAGACATATACATATACTATACAATAGACATATACTATACAATACAATAGACATATTCATAGACTATACAAGAGACATATACATATACTATACAATAGACATATACATATACTATACAATATACTTATTTGAATACTATACACTAAATATATAGAAATACTATACAATAGACATATACGAATACTATACAATAGACATAGAAGAATACTGTGCAATAGACATATACAAATACTATGCAAGAGACATAGACACATGCTATTCAAGAGACATAGACGTATGCTAAGTAAGAGACATAGACCTACGCTATGCAAGAGACATTGACGTATGCCATGCAAGAGACACAGAGGTATGCCATGCAACAGACATAGACGTATGCCATACAACAGACAGACCTATGCAATGCAACAGACATAGACGTATGCTATGCAATAGACATAGACGTATGCCATGCAACAGACATAGACGTATGCTATGCAATAGACATACTTGTATACTATACAATAGACATATACATTTACTACACTATACTATACGTATACTATACATATACTTTACATATACTATAAAATACATATACTATACATTACATATGCAATACATTTATACATTTACTAAACAATACATATACTATACAATACATATACTATGCAATACATATACTGTACTATACACACACATACACATACCCACATACATAATAGAGTTGCAGACTCTGATCAGGCTTTGATTAGAGTGTGATCAGAGTGGCATCAGTTTTTCTTGGAGGTGGAAAGGGGGGGAAAGTTTCTCCATTTTGTCAGTCTGTGAAAATCGAAGAGCATATATATGAGTGAATATATATCTATAAATATATTTATATTTATTTCTAAATATTAAATTCATTTCTATATATAGTATGTATACATAGCTCTGTGGAATTAATGGCGCTATGTAAACGAGTAAAATAAATAAATATATATGAGTTTGCTGTCCATGGTTTTGACGGATAACACTCGTATCTATGATATTCTATGGGCCTGTGCAAATGTCAGATTTTTTGCTAGGACCCAGTGCTCCATGGAAAAAATCGGAGACAAATCCGATTTTGATCCCAGTGTCAGATCAAAATCGGCAATGCAAGTCTTTGGGCCCATGAAAAAATTGGACTCCACTTGGATGACATCTAAGTGTGTCTGATTTTCACAGACTGACATAATTCAGAAGGTGGAGAAACCTTTTTTTTCCCCACCCAACGCCCGAGAAAAACTGATGCAATTCTTGATCTGTGCCTGATCGGAGTCTGCAACTCTTACGGCAGTTGCCGTTAAATCCATTCTGCTCATGATATCCTGTGGTTCCAGTTCTGGTCCTCCTGCTTCCATCGTGCTACTACGTTCTCCGTCGTTCTCCGTCGTTTCTGCTCAGCCTTCCTGCTGCACCACCGTCATCTGTCCATGCTTCATTACAGCAGATCATTTGAACTGGATGAGACATAACACCTATCAGTACAACAAAGAGGATTAAATGGTAAGTTCTATTTAAGGAATCATTCTAATGCACAAAAGAGCGAGATGTTTGCTGAGATTTTTTAGGGGTAAATAGTGCAGTTCTAAACTTCACATCAAACACCGCACAGCTACACAATGTGTGAATGGGGCCTTAGTGTTAATTGAGCAGCTACCTACTTGGACTTGTCTTCCTCAATATGCTTCCGCTGGGGACACAAGGTGGTTCAGGATAATAACTTTATACATTCTGTACCAATTGTGATGTGTATGATGTGATGTGTCATGTGATATCTATGATGTCATGTGCCCTGTGATATCATGTGTCCTGTCGTGATAACTGCCACTGGTGTGTTATGTATCAAGTTTCCAATATCAAGCGTAGAATTAATAAAACAAAATCACAGGCTGCAAATAACCACCAGCCTCATTTTTTATTGAGTCATAATGCATATTAAAACCTAAGCATTTGCACCCAATTTTTCTAATCTGTATCACCTGCTTTTCTACGCACTAAAGGAAAACACAGGACCCCATACTGCAATTCCTGACCACGATAAACCATCAGTTCCTGGTCACCCCTGATCCAACAGGACCAAGAGAGCTGACAATGGAGAACTGTAGCAGTCTTCATTTACATTTATGTTATGATACCATTTTCACAGCATTAATGGCAAAGCTACCCCAAAAATGGAACCAAGTGGAGTTGTCTCACTGCCCCACCCCTTCCTATATGCTTTTATTAGAGCACATGGGTGTCATAGAGGGCAAAACCAGCCGATTGCTGAGGGTCTGCAAGACCAGTGCCAATGATCAGTTGATCGCCAGCAAGTCCTCATTTAGGGAAGGGGTGGTCCAGAGTGGTAATTCCTGTTTGGCTGGGCTCACACTCGCTTAGAGAGAACCCAAATGTGCAGATTTTCCTCAGAATCTGATCAAAAGCATATTTTTTAATCATAGAATCGTTATAAATTTCACAGGCTATAGCGCTTTTTGATAAGATTTTCAGATGAATGATGCCGCTCTGAATCCCACTTTTAATCCTCCATCTAAACAATTTGTGAGTGGCGTCATAAGTGAAGAGTTCCCTACCTGGACTTGTTTCCTTCAAGCTATCAGGCTCTAATGAAACAAGATGGCTCATGTGTTGCACTTTCCTCATTCTATGCCGATTGTGATGTCATATGATGTCTGTGATGTTTATGTGCTTTGTGATGTCATCAATGCTGACTGTTTAACCCCTGCCCACCCTATGACATACTTTGATATTGTGAACAGGTTATTTCAATGCAACGGCGCAGACAATGAAGGGACAATGGTAATCATCCAAAACTATTTTTCTTTGCACCACAGAAAAGAAATCTAACTAAAGGGACACATACTGTATATACTGTATGTATGAAACCAGGAGTTTTCATACACTATATAATAACACATATGCATGTTTTTCTCACTATCTGACTTGAAATCAGAATAAATCTTTTCCGTTTTAGGTCAATTAGGATTACCATAATTATTAATATTTGCCAAATGCCAGAATAATGAGAGAGAGGATGTTTAAGGCATTTTATTTATCTAATTTCAACTGTAGTGTAATGCACCCCCCATAGGCAGACTCTGTATGGAATAATGCACCCCCATAGGCAGATTCTATACTATGTAATGAACCCGTGTAGGCAGACTCTAAATAGTATAATGCACCCCACATAGCCAAATACCATATTGTATAATGCACCACCCATAAGCAGACTCTATATTGTATAATGCACCCCCCATAGGAATATATACTATGATGCACTCCCCATAGGCCTCTATGGCATACTCTTTATTGTATACTGCACTCCCCATAGACAGACTCTATATTGTATAATGCACACCCCAAAGGCAGATTCTATACTGTATAATGCACCCCCGTACGCAGACTCTATATTGTATAATGCACTCCCCATAGGCAGACTCTATATGGTTAATAAGCACCAGGAGATCATTGAGTTTGTACCACAATATGGGTGCCAATCCTTAGCATATTATTAAGAAGTGTACTACCTTATATTATACCCTGACATTAGTGTGTATAACCATACAATTGGTGGTATTGTATTTATTTCTATGTAGCTACAAAGTGGGCCCCAAGAATGATTTTCTTTGGTAGGCCCAGGGTGCTCCAGTCCGATGCTTGCTGGACGTGTAGGTAGATAGTGAGAGAACATTTCACATGGAGGGCAGGTAAAGAGTGAGAGACAGACCCCGCACTTCACAGAGGGCAGGTAGAGAGTGAAAGAACCCTGCAGTACATATGGAGGTCATGTAGGGATTGACAGAACCCCACACTACACATGGATGGTCAGGTAAGGACTGACAGACCCCACACTACACATGGAGGGGAGGTAGATAGTGACAGACCCCTGTACTACACATGGAAGGCAGAAAGGGAGTGACAGACCCAAAAATACACATAGATGGCAGGTAAAGAGTGACAGACCTCAACCTACACTTGGAGGTCAGGTAGGGAGTGACAGACCACATACTACACATGGAGGGCAAGTAGGGAGTGACAGACCCCACACTACACATGGAGGGCAGGTAAATAGAGACAGACCCCTGTACTACACATGGAAGGCAGAAAGGTAGTGACAGACACAAAAATACACATAGATGGCAGGTAGGGAGTGACAGACCCCAACCTACACTTGGAGAGCAGGTAGGGAGTGACAGACCACAGCATTACACATGGAGGGCAAGTAGGGAGTGACCGACCACCGCACTACACATGGAGGGCAAGTAGGGAGTGACCGACCACCGCACTACACATGGAGGGCAAGTAGGGAGTGACCGATCACCGCACTAGACATGGAGGGCAGGTAGAAAGTAACAGACCGCCGCACTACACATAGCGGGCAGGTAGAGAGTGACAGACTACTGCACTACACAAGAAGGGCAGGTAGAGAGTGACAGAACCCCACAGCACACACAGAGAGCAGGTAGAGAGTGACAGACCCCACACTACACATAGTGGGCACGTAGAGAGTGACAGACCGCTGCACTACACAAGGAGGGCAGGTAGAGCATGACAGAACCCCACAGTACACATAGAGGGCAGGTAGAGAGTGACTGACCCCATACTACACATAGCAGGCAGATAGAAAGTGACAGACCACTGCACTACACAAGGAGGGCAGGTAGAGAGTGAAAGAACCCTGCAATACAAATGGAGGTCAGGTAGGCAGTGACAAACCCCACCTTACACATGGAGGGCAGGTAGAGAGTGACAGACTGCAGCACTACAAATGGAGGGCAGGTAGGGAATGACAGATCCCGCAGAACACAGAGGGCAGGTAGAGAGTGACAGACAGCTACACTGCACATGGATGGCAGGTATTAAGTGACAGACCCTAAACTAGACATGGAGGAAAGGTAGATAGTTACAGATTCCGCACTACACATAGAGGGGAGGTAGACAGTGACAGACCCCTGCACTATACATGGATGGCTGGTAGGGAGTGACAGACCCTGCACTACACATGGAGGGCAGATAGAGAGTGTCAGACCCCGAACTACACATGGAGGAAAGGTAGATAGTTACAGATCCCGCACTACACATGGAAGGCAGGTAGAGAGTGACAGACCTCTGCACTACAGATGCAGGGCATGTAGACAGTGACAGACCCCTGCATTACACATGGAGAGCAGGTAGGGAGTGACAGTCTCCACACAGAGGGCAGGTAGAGCATGATATAACCCACACTTGGCTAGGATGAGGGGTAGGCAGGGTAAGCACCTGCCTACAGCACTTCCTCCTGCCTACCCAAGGGGTGCGCAGGCACAGAGGTGAGCAATGTCTGCCACTGTCACCACTCACCCCTCTCTCTGTCCCGAGTAACGATCATTACCCCATTCATGTGCTGTATGTGCCGCATGGGACACGAGCAGAGGAACTGTCATCTCCCCTGCTCCGCTGGGATCTCCAGCAATACACAGGCCACATTTGGACTGCGATTTGTTGGAGAATATGCACGCGCAGAGGATGTTGGTTGGCGCTGCGCAGTGTCATTCGCAAGATACAGCGTTCACTAATGCACGGAGAAGACGGTAGACCGGGAGCCTGGATTCGGTGAGTGTGAGCTTTTTTGTAATTCTTATATTACTGTTAAGAAGGGCATAAAATGGAGGGCGGTGCTGTGCAGAGGGGGGGGGGATGAGTGGAGGGGCTGTGTGGATGGTGGGCGGTAAAATGATATGAAAGCTGTGCTGATGAGGGAATAAAATAAGTTGAGGGTCTGTGTAGATGGAGGAATAAAATGAGATGAGGGTCTGTGCTAATGGGGGGAATAAAATCAGTGTAGGGGCTGTGGTGATAGAGGGAATAAAATGAGGTGAGGGGCTATGCTAATGAGGGAGAATAAAATGAGGTGAGGAGCTGTGCTAATGGGGGGAATAAAATGAGGTGAGGAGCTGTGCAGATGGGGGAATAAACTGATGGGCTGTGTAGATGGGGTTTATAAACTGACGGGCTGTGCAGATGGGTGAAATAATCTTAGGGGCTGTGAAGAGGGGAAAAAATGAGGGGCTGTGCAGATGGGAGAATAAGCTGGTGGGCTGTGTAGATGGAGAAAAATGAAGGTCTGTACAGATGCAGGTGAATAAATTGAGGGCTTTGTTAATGGGGATATGAACTGATGGCCTATGCAGATGGGGGAAATAAATGATGGTCTGTGCAGATAAGGGAATAAAATTAGGTGCTGTGGGAGATTGAGCTCAGGGACTGTGAAGAGGGGGTAAAACGAGGGGCTGCGCAGATGGGAAAAATAAAATGAGTGGCTGTGCAGATGGGGGAATAAATGGGCTGAGCAGATGGGTCAATAAACTGAGGGGTTGTGCAGATGGGATGAATAAAATGAGGGGCTGTGCAGGGGTCAAGAAATGAAGAAACACATCAAAAAGCAAGCAGAGATACCTGTCTAGGACTCAAGAGAAATGCATTAACAGGGTGCAGCAGACCCAAATAAAGATGTCAGCTACACAGATGCAGTAATACCAAAAAGACAGTCTGCCTACAATCAGGAATTGACTGTTTGGTACACCATTGCCAACAAATATAATCTGTATGCGGCACTGTTCAAACACAGAGGATGCAGAGCATCTGGCTTACAGCCTAATAATGATGCCCTATGGCAGGCTGCCCAATGCTACCTATAATACATTCTGTGTGAACAGAGGCCACAGTTTACAGAGCCAACTGGGCCCAACTGCACCACGAAAAATATAAAAAGTGCAAAAAACACATATAAACACACGTGAGGTCTGTAGTATAGCCGACACAGCAGATAATCCCAGGGGGAGTAGATGGTGATGGCAGTGCAGATGTTTAACCCTCTCCAACCAGGGCTGACCTGTAGAGATTGTGATGGAAGTAGAAGACACGGAGTAATAAGGCAGGAGATAAGGAAAGCCACTTTATTATTTACTGTAGTTCAGGTGCAGTTCAGAGGAGATATTACAACTCTCACCAAGTTACAGTCTGCTCTACAGAATGGAAGTTATCCTTCACTCTGCTGTGACTCGGTGTAAGCTTCCTGCTATTCTAATCCCTTCTGGGACCAAGGATTCTTGGAGTTTAGAACTTCCAGTATAGCCACTACTCACTGTGCATTCCTCCTGTGGCAACTTGCAGCTTGAATCCTGTGTGAAGCTCAAGTTCCTATTTGCACAATCCTTCATTGATCCTAGTTTGCTGCAGTCTTCCCGGGGAAAACACTCTGTTGTTGCTTGTATAAACTCACACAGACTCTCAGCTTACCACCCTGCTCTGAAAGCATGGATGGCCTAGGGGCTGACTCCCTGATTCTTCTTAGCTTTCCTCCTGGAGGAAGTGCATGTCATGGCTTCCAGGAACGTTCTCCATTCTCTCCTTCTTCTTCACTGAAAACAGCAACTCTTGACTCCTCCCCGTCCTAGTTAGGGTATGTCTGCAAAGCTCTAAGCTTCAGACAAGTAAGGGAGTGAGGTGAAATGTGTGTGTGTGTTGCTTACAAAACACATGCAAAACAGTACATATTTAACCCTTTTGTGGTGGTAAAGATGCAGGGCGCCACATTCTCCCCTAGTTAAAGGTAGCATATCCTCGGGCTAAACACGGAACATAAGCATAGAACAAAATGACATAACATTTAACCTGGGTATGGGTGAACAGTCCCAGTAACTGAGTTGAGGCATGGATTACAGCCCAAAGCCACTTCCGATTGGTTGGATCATCTCTGAGTGCAGCTGCAGGGCACACAGACCATAATAGAAAATTCACTGCACTGGCTGTTTTAGATGGCTTCCTGCCAAGGCATGATGAACAGATGTTTCTTCTCAAGTTTAAGAGTCTTTACAAGAGTTCTTGTAGTAGAAAATATATAACTTCTGAAATCCCACATTAGTCCATGTGGGCACAAATTCTTTAACATTTTTAGCAACATTACCTAAGGCAAAGTTCAATGTAAGTACAACTCAAAACTTAATTATTAATTTTAGACTATTTTACACTTAATTATTAATTTTAGACTATTTTACAAATCATTTCTATAGGGAGAAGGGGTTTGGCCCTATGTGCTATGCTGTGATCTGCGCAAGAAAGGAATACTAGACAACTTCCTACGACTCTTTAAACCTACCATGGGTACAACAGGTTCACTGCTGACTATGGGCACATTTTCTGATTCTTCCACCTGCAAAGTGTTAGTGGTTGGCATTAGCGACTCGTCGCTTCCAGAACAATTTGGTGTCTCTGGTAAAGAACTACCACTGCGTTGTTAACTTGTAGCCAAGAACTAGGGAATTCACCTAGAACAGTGCGAATCTTTGTATCAGTCTTTTCTTTTAGCTGAGAGTCTTCCTTATTCTCAACTCTTTCACGTAATTGTGCTGGACATACTTTCAGATTGTCTCTGGATACGGTGGTACACGTTTTTCCGCTGTCTTTGGAGATAGTACACACTTTGCTGTTGTCATAGCTAGATGGTTGAATAGTGTAAGGCTGAGCCTCCCATTGGTCATCTAACTTGTGGTTTCTTCTCTTTTTCTTCAGCACTTGTTCACCTGTTGGTAAGGGGGTTGCCACAGCATGTCTATTAAAGTTCCTTTCCTGTTTTTGCCTATCTTGAGCTAGACTTTCCTCTACACATTGCTTAACTTTTTGATACTGCAGTTGTCTTTCTGTATTCCAATCAGTGTCCAATTGGCTGGATATGGTTTCAGGAGTTAGGACTCCCATTTCCAGGTCGATGGGAAGTTTACCTGGCTGTCCATGCATCCAGTAAGCTGGGGCATATCCTGTTGCGCTGGTTAGGCTATGATTGTACATTTTGATCAAATCAGGCAATTTCTGAGGCCATTAGTTCCTTTCATCTAGCGGTAAGATCTGCAATAAATTGATTACCAGATGGTTCAGTTTTTTGCAAAGACCATTGCCTTGTGGATGGTATGTTGTAGTTCTGATCTTTTTACATTCATAGAGGGAGCAAAATTCTTGAAAGACTTCTGCTTCGAAGACTGGACCTCTGTCTCTCAGCACTTGATCTGGGTAGCCATGGAATCTGCAGAAATATTCTTGGAATGCCTTTGCAGCTGTTCTTGCTGTTTGATCTTTCACTGGAACAACCACTAGGAAACGGGAATAGTGATCCACTATTGTTAAGGCATAGGGATACCTTGATCGGCTTGGGGTTAGTTGTACGTGGTCTAAGACCACCAGTTCCAAAGGTTGTTTAGTGATGATGGGTTGCATGGGTGCCCTTTTGTTTCATGTGGCCATCCAGGACATCTGTTCCAAGGATTATTGTGGAGCGTGTAACTTTGGGGCAAGGCTGCCCTTGTATTCAATGCATAGACAAGCACTATGGAAGGTCCACTTTCTTATAATGGGAACATTTTTTTTGGAAGGCCCTCCTGTATGTCTCATGAAAGGGACCTTGGGGTGTGTCCTAATTTTTGGCAGCCCAGCCACTCATTGCATAGGCAATAACAGTATAGGAGATGCACTGCTTTATAATGGCCCTTTAAGAATAGCAATGCCGACTGATGCCCCTATAAAAAAAGGCTTGAGACTTTAAGCGTCACTCCTTCATAAATAAAAAAAGATGTGTCTGATGATGTGTCACACACCACATGAACCAGCTAAGGTTGTTAAATGCCACAATGACATTTCCCAGTAAATGCATTAGTATTGGTTGAAAGCAATGGCAATGTTGAAAAACGCATCAAAAACGCTACGCATGAACATAGCTAAAGTGGTGGAGGAGTATTTTTGGGGGGGTTATTTCTTTTGCATTGCATACAAATTATTACCCTGGAAAGGATGTCCCTTAACATATTTCCCTGTAAAATCCATTTTGGTTTCATTTTTGTATGTTTTACTGAGCGCCTGTAAAAGTGGCGTCACACTCTGACAATATTGGTCATAGTAATAACCTAGGAGTCAGAAATGCTTCCAGAGGCATTCCCCATGATGTTCCAATGTCGTTTGTGCACTGTCCCCATACATTACCGAAGTTTTGAAACGCAAGAAGACCTCCGGGGGTGGTCGCGGCAAAAAAGCTCGGATTTCCCATAGACTAACATTGGGCTTATTGCTCGAGTCACGTACCCGAGTGTTCCAATTTGCTCGACCCGATCATTTTGGTGCGCATTAATCACTAGTGATGAACTGTTATGGTTTTGCACCCTTGATGGCCAAAAAGTTCAATTTTGGTTTCATCTGATAAAATAAAAGCACTTTCTGTCATACAATTGTGGAGTCTCCCACGTCTTTTGGCAAACTCAAAATGAACCTTACAATTTTTGTGCGCGAGTAAAGGCTTTTTCTGCCTACTCTTCCATAAAGGACACTTCTATGTAGTGTATGGCTAGTTGTGTGCTGGTACTCCAGTTTCTGTTTGAGAACTCCGCAGCTCCTTCAAAGTTACTTTTGGTCTCTGTACTGCCTCTCTGATTAATGCCTTACTTTCCCGGGTTGATAGTTTTGGTGGGCAGCCTTTCCTTGGCAGGTTTGTTGTGATACCATGTTCTTTCCATTTGATGATAATGGATTTGATGATGAGCCAAGTAATTATCAGAGCTTGGGATTAGAGTTGAGCGACTTTGGTCAGATCGAGTTTCATGAAACAAAATTTGTTTTAGATGAAACTGGTCCAACTAGGGCAAAAAAAGTCGGCGTTTCGTCCAAAACCCGACCCCAATGCAAATCAATGGGGAATAAAAGTCAGCATTGAGTGGATGAATGTCATCCACTCAATGCCGACTTTTATTTCCCATTGACTTGCATTGGGGTCGGGTTTCGTACGAAACTTTTTTTGCCCTAGTCGGACCAGTTTCATCTGAAACAAATTTTGTTTCATGAAACCCGATTCGACCAAAGTCGCTCAACTCTACTTGGGATATTTTTTTTATAACTCATCCCTGACTTCAACTTCTGTAAGGGGAGGCCAGGACTGTAGTCATGGCCAGAGTCACTGAAGCATCTGTGCCCGACCTTCCCTCACAGAAAACCGTACCTCACTTCTCAGCATACCTCCATCTCCAGTTTCAGGTCCCCCCGGGCACTTCCAATGCGGCAACGGTCCCTCTTCCAGGCGACCCCCAGTAATGGAGACAAAGGCGAGGATAACTTGAACATTCTCATTACTTAATACTTCACACGTTACATCCACAGTTGGCACATCATGAAATTCACTTGTTTCCTCATCTATCCCTAAATTGTTGATGCTTCTGTGTGGCACACATCCGGACCAGACCGTCTTAGACTGCTCCCCAGATCCTTCCTAGCCTAATCTCACCATGATGACTGTCTGCCTGTTTCGCCCCAGACTCGAAATCATCAGACACCTGGTTTGGTTGCCTCTGGTATAGCCTCCTGTCCATCTGTACCGTTCTCGTCGAAGCTCCAACTTTCTTCAACTCCTTAGTCCAACCGACTCCTGCCCTAAAGGCATCCGTCCAGGTGATGAGTCGCCACATCTTTCCTTCCCTGTTCTGACCCACTGCTATGATGCACAGTGGCCATGGATAACATGGGCTGCAGCTATATAACGTTGCATGGCTGCCGAGCTGTCCGGGCCTTTAGCCCATCTGGACATTTGGGCACCTTGGCCCCGTTTGAACTAACTTCCTAAAAACTCCTGTCTTACCACCCAGCAACCCCTCCTACACTTAACCACCTATAACCATACTGTGAACTATACCTACAGTGCACACTAGTATGCCCCCATCTAGTGGTTCCCGCAAGTACTACAGTAACCCTTAGTAATGAAGAACTGCAAACACTATAATGCCACCTCTTTTGCCCGAAGGGTACACTTCACTTTCCCTAAACTGTAGTAAATGTTATTACATTATATACAGTGAAGAACATGACAACACATTGTTATATTACATTAAAGGAACACAACATGATATACATAGTCCTACAGAGAATGGTAACACATACATGAATGTGGCAGTTCCATAAATGTGAGCGGTGATATATATTACTATGTAGCAGTAACACAAATATTAACATAGACATTACCAACATTAGCACATGTAAACATCAACACACTGAGAACAATTAGAGGAAGGGAAGCAAGGAGGTAATTCTATCTCACCCCCTTACACTTCTCAATAACTTTGTCCCTGACTTGATCTGTTTGGTCTTCATGGTGGTGTTTGGTTAGTGGTGCCTCTTGCTTAATGGTGGCCTTTGAGGAAAGTTATGTACTGTATATACTGAAATGTAAAGCGCTGCGGAATATGTTAGCGCTATATAAAAATAAAGATTTATTTTATTTTATTTTACTGACAGACCATGTGATACTTAGATTGCACACAGGGGGGACTTCCTTTCACTAAGCATGTGACTTATGAAGGTAATTGCTTGCACCAGAGATTTTTAGGGGCTTCAAAGCAAAAGGGAAAAATACAAATGCACATACCAATTTTTAGTTAATTGATCCCATAAATTTAGGTTATGCCATAGACTTTTTAGTGCTGATACACCATACAAAAACATTTAAACACAGGTTGCCATGTAACAAAATAGGTATAAAGCAAGGGGTTGAATACTTTAAGTCACTGTATAAGCAGATGTCAGCAAGAGTGTAAAGCACAGTGTTATATATTTGATGTCCCGCTCAGACCCATAGGCTTGGATTAAAATGTTAATGCATATGCTAGAATCACCATGTTTTACAAACTTTACATGTAATCTACTAGAACAGCAATAAAAAAAATACAATGCTGATTGTGAAATTTCCTACATGCTCAGTTGAGAGGGAATCAGAAATTCTATTGTCACATTTGGCAATGTAAACTAATTGTTTCGAGTCTGTTATGGTATTGTTTTATTTTATTTCATTTTTCTCCCTACAGCTGTCATCACTAATATCTTAAAGTGCAAAATGAATGTGAGTATGAAAAAACTGGACCACTAACACAATATTAAAAAAACTCTCTTTAAAGAAAGAATCCAAAGAAATGTTCCTGGAACAGCTTGAATAAAAAAATCGCTTTATGATTTTGCATGTAAAATTATTTTTTTTTTTGCATGCTGCATGATATTATTTAAGTACTTTTTGACTGCCAAGCATTTCACAACATCAAGGTGGTCTGCATATAAATAAAAATATCACATAAACATTTAACCAAATGTTTCTAATACAAAAAAAGAGTCAAAAATGTGTAATATTGGAAAAACATTTTAGAATACAATTACAGGCACTTCCCATAGAGAAGACAATGACAGGCTATCCTCATAGAGAATGCAATGATAACCACTCCCCATTAGGAATACAATGACAGGCATTCCCCATAGAGAATACAGTGACAGGCACTCCCCATAGAGAATACAGTGACAGGCATTCCCCATAGAGAATACAGTGACAGGCACTTCCCATAGAGAATACAATGACAGGCACTCCCAAAAGAGAATAAAATGACAAGCACTCCCCATAGAGAATACATTGACAGACACTTCCCATAGAGAAGACAATGACAGGCTATCCCCATAGAGAATGCAATGATAACCACTCCCCATTAGGAATACAATGACAGGCATTCCCCATAGAGAATACAGTGAAAGGCACTCCCCATAGAGAATACAGTGACAGGCATTCCCCATAGAGAATACAGTGACAGGCACTTCCCATAGAGAATACAATGACAGGCACTCCCATAAGAGAATACAATGACAGGCACTCCCCATAGAGAATACATTGACAGACACTTCCCATAGAGAAGACAATGACAGGCTATCCCCATAGAGAATGCAATGATAACCACTCCCCATTAGGAATACAATGACAGGCATTCCCCATAGAGAATACAGTGAAAGGCACTCCCCA
Source organism: Dendrobates tinctorius (assembly GCF_039654945.1). Taxonomy (NCBI): domain Eukaryota; kingdom Metazoa; phylum Chordata; class Amphibia; order Anura; family Dendrobatidae; genus Dendrobates; species Dendrobates tinctorius. The sequence continues at coordinate 36,868,450 of NW_027361714.1, forward strand.
TAGAGAATACAGTGACAGGCACTCCCCATAGAGAATACAGTGACAGACACTTCCCATAAGAGAATACAATGACAGGCACTCCCAAAAGAGAATAAAATGACAGGCACTCCCCATAGAGAATACAATGACAGGCACTCTCCCTAAGGAATGCAATGCCAGACATTCCCCATAGAGACTACAATGACATGCACTCTTCATAGAGAATACAATGACCAGTCATTACCCTATCTCCCTTCATCACCATTGTATACAATACACTGACTCAGGAAGCAACTCTGACACTTCTTCCTCCTGTTCTAGAGAAAAAATTGCTCCTTCAAGCTAAGGTCATATAAAAACCCCTTCAAGCTCAGTTTTATGCACAAGTATTTACAATATCTGATTTTTATCCAAGAAAATAGACAATTGTTCATTGATATTATCACACTTATGCAATCCATATGGTATTTGTTTTATGCATCAAGACGAAAACTAGTTTCTTATGATAAAAATTGTATTTTGAACATAAGTATTATATATAGCCATACAAATTAGATGATATAGCATTGATCCATATGGGATCTTTTTTTTACATCCATAGACTTGATTGGACATTTTTTCACATGGATATGTAGTCTGTGTAAAAAATACATACAGTTGTGCTCAAAAGTTTACATTCCATGGCAGAATTTTTGCTTTCTTGGTGATAAAACCAAAATTAAACCATAAACGTTGCATTTAGAGAGAGGTCAACAAGGCCTATGATGAAAGGAACACCATTCCTACTGTAAAGCACGGAGGTGGATCGCTGATGTTTTGGGGATGTGTGAGCTACAAAGGTAGAGGAAACTTGGTCAAAGATGAAGGAAAGATAAATGTAGCACGTTATCAGGAAACACTGGAGGCAAATTTGCAATCATGGGACGTACTTGGATGTTCCAACATAACAACGATCCAAAACACAAGTCCAAGTCGACCTGTCATTGGCTACAGCAGAACAAGTGAAGGTTCTGGAGTGGCCATCTCAGTCTTCTGACCTCAATATCATTGAGACACTCTGGGGAGATCTCAAGCACACAGTTCATGCTAGATAGTCCAGGAATTTACAGGAACTGGAGGCTTTTGCCAAGAAGAGTGGGTAGCTTTACCATCTGAGAAAATAAAAAACCTCATCCACAACTATCACAAAAGACTTCAAGCTGTCATTGATGTTAGAGGGGGCAATACACGGTATTAAGAAATGGCATTTGTGAACTTTTGATCAAAGTCATTTGGATGTTTTGAACATGCCATACATCAGTTCAAATGGAGAGAACCACATAAAGGCCTGCGGAACTTCCTTGATGAAAAACAGCAGATATGGGAGAAGGCAGTCCCCATCTCGACCATCATTCTATACTACCATGAGCATGGCTTTCATGGTCTTATTAAACCTCTCCACCAGGCCGTTCATTTGTGAATGGTATACCAATGTCCTGAATTGCGTAATCAGGAGGGTATTTCACAAGTCTCTCATCTTTTTGGACATAAATTGAGTTCCTTGGTCCATCAGGATCTCCTTTGGCATGCAGGTTCAGGAAAATATATGGATTAGTTCTGGTTAAAGAGTTTCCTAAGATTACCTCCTCCAGTTACCGTGATGCAGTTAACAAGTACAGTAACACCTACAAATCATAAAATAAAACATGAATCAATAAATATCTCTTTAGTGAACGATACAGGTGCACTGTAAAAGAGAGCGGCAGCCACGACCAATCAGCGACAGGCGCAGTCCGGCAGCGAATTGGCACGGCATTCAAGCGACGCACGCCGCCGCTGATCTCCCGATGGTTGCTGCGGGTCATCTCCTGCCACACGGAGATCAGCGGCGACGCAGCGGGGAGATGACCAGCGCAGCGCTCAATGTGTGGATGGTACCCAGGGTCTGGAGAAGAGGAGACTCTCCTCCAGGCCCTGGGTACCATAAACCTGTAAAAATTGAATTAAAATAAAAAATTGTGATATACTCACCTTCCGACAGCCCTCGGACTCTTTCCCTCCTCTCACCACGCGCCCGGCATCTTCCGATCCCAGTAATGCTTTGCGCGAAAGACCGCTGATGATGTCGCGCTCTTGCAAGAGTGACGTAATCACCGATCCTTCGCGCTAAGCATTACTGGGACCGGAAGATGCCGGGAGCGTGGAGAGGAGATCGGAGGCTGTCTGAATGTGAGGATAACCTTTTTTTAAAAATGTTTTTATTTCCCGCTGGCCATATTCTATAATACCCGATGCGTTAGAATTGGGCCACCATCCAGTATAATATAAACAGAAAGACGGCGACCAAAGGAAGGAAAAATATATATAAATAATTAATTAAAATTGCATACATGAGCCCCAAAGAATGTTCCTTCAGGAGGAAATTGCACCAAGATTCATCTAATATATAAAGCTCAATGTGTGTGTGTATGTTTATATGTATGTGTGTATGTCCGGGATTGGCATCTGCACCGTCGCAGCTACAGCCACAAAATATTGCACAGTCACACGTTTGGACCCCGAGAGCGTCACAGGCTATGTTGTGAGGTGAAATTTTAACCCTGCGTGTTCCAATTCACCAAACAATTTTGCCCCTATCTACATAATGGGGAAAAAGTGAACGAAAAACTGTTGGAGGCAAATTGACAGCTGCCAGATGTGAACAAGGGGGACTTAAAGAATGAGAGCGATGGCGCCAAAGAGTATATACCGCACAGCTGCAAAGGTGGGGCCCTGACATGGGATACTCACCACACACGGGGATATGAACACTCACACAAAATGTGCCACACAATTTATTACCGTGCCAACACAGACCACCCTCTGACACAGACTGCAGGGGGAGCCCAGTATCACACAGGATAGGATTAGATACACGGCTCAGCAGTCAGTATCACACAGGATAGGATTAGGTACACAGCTCAGCAGTCAGTATCAAACAGTATAGGATTAGATACACAGCTCAGCAGTCAGTATCACACAAGATAGGAATAGATACACAGCTCAGTTGTTCTTCATGTTTCTCTCAATGAAGCAGGGGCTGTAGTATTGAATTGAACATTGAGAGAATTTAGAAAAGCAGTGTGTCGGCACATTACTGCAAGTGTGCAAAATTCATATGAGCAATCAAATGATGACAACACAGACCTCTTAAGCTTTAGCGGGGGAGGAAAGGGGTCGCCAAGTTAACCTGGATGACAGAAAACCTATGCCTCTGGCAGTCACATACATAAAATAATAACAGAATATAAGCGTGAACAAAAAAAAAAATCTTACTCTTTGCGTATGTGGCACCCCCAGGAGTATGGTCGCCACAGTGGCATTGACTTCCTCCAAGGAGGGTGATGTCAGGCTTGGAAGCAATGAAGGGTCTCTCTAGCAGTTAACCATAACATGCAACACAGTTCCCACTCCGGGCCAGCAGAGGGAGCTCTGAACCAGATTTGGGGGAGGAGTGCTCTCTGAGGGCCAGGAAGGCAAATTAGTGAGCTAGTGTGAGGAGGGCAAAGTGTGTAGACGTGGAGAGAGAAGCTGGGGTACTGAGCAAAGTTGAGAGCTCGTTCCCAGCTGGAGCGCATGATCTGGAGCCTGGTCTCCACGGTTGTATGGATACTAATGGTCCTGCAACAGAAACCAGAGGAATAGGAAGCTGTAAATGCTCTATTCCCTTCTAAGACTCGGAGGCACAACAGCGCCGTGTGAGCCAAGAGAAGAGATAGAAGGCTACAGCTGTCTGCCATACAAGGTAGATCTGAGAGGAAACAAGAAGGAGGAACTTCAGTGTAACACAGTACTGGATGTACCTCAAGTGAGCGCTAGGAAGGAGACTACACAACCTATCTGCATAGAGAGATTCCTGAGTTGCTTCCAGGCTAATCAGCTCCTGTACCATCTGTAATCTGGACCCTGGACTGCACTTACCAAGTAAAGGTAAAGAAACTACATTCCGCTGTGTCCTTGCCTTCTTTCGGTAATTTCTCCAGCACTGCTACATCTCTGTGCCAGACACTGCACCCTCTTCCCCAACACCGATCTACACTGCCCTGGGACTACAGCCCTGCCTGTGGAGGGCTACACCATCATTGCTGCACCACACCATCTGTCCCAGAGGATCTGTCTGCAGCGTCGGCTTAACATCTTCATTGCCGAGTACCACAGGTGGCGTCACAAATCACTCATAAACTTTATTCCACCACTCTACCCCTTTTACATGGGCGCCCAGGGCCACGGACCAGGTCACCGCTGCTGTGACATGCCCCTCTGAGAGACCGACCCGGGTACCGAGTACCCCACAGCCCAGGGAGGGTGACCCATTTTGGTGTCACGAACAGGATTTACGGAGCCCGGTGTCCCTGGGTCCTGTGTGCCAGAGACTGTGTTGTGTGCTATAGACTGTTTGTGAAAGTACCGCCATTATCCCGCTGCTTGGCGCGCGCGGGAAACCAGAGGCGGGCCGTCGTGGGCGGAGCCAGCCAAAGAGTGCAAAGAAGTTAAGTGCCGCGCGGGAAGAGACCAGCGTGTGAGAGGTGGGAGGAGCAGAGGCCTGGAGCCCCGATCATCCAGCCTGCAACGCTGCAGTCGGTAAACCTGCTCAATCCCGGGGCCTGGCTAACGTTAACTAGGGGGGGAAGAGAATGTCGGAGGCATGCGCCGATGCAGCAGCGGATGCCCCCGCCAACCCCTCAGCGCCGTAAGATGCAGGGCACAATGCGGCTGCGGCTTCAATAGCACCCACCGCAGCGGTCCCCATAATGCCGCTGTCTATGCCTTACATACCGGGAGCAGCATGGCTACCGCAGTGTTCAGGGAAGTCACATACCCTGAATGACTTCAAAGAGACTGTGCAGTTTGTTTGAAGTGTATCCTCTGTCCCAAAGCCAGAAGGTGAACATCATTATTGGGCAACTAACAGGTGCAGCACAGAGAGAAGTAAAAGCCTGGCAGGACACATATAAGGAGACTGTTAAAAAGATCCTGGCTTAAGCTAAGAAGCACCTTTGACACCCAACTGCAGCTGAAATCAAGATGAGATTCTTTGGGTGTAAGTAGAAAGCGCAGGACAGTATACAGGACTATGCTCTTAACCTGCAGGAGGCGCTGCGAGCCGTCAAGCAGATTTACCCAGACAGTGTGAAAGATGGACGTGGACAGCTAAAGGAGCAATTCATTGAGGGACTCCTATCCAGTACCCACAGAGCACAGCTGCGCATCATAGCCCTACAAAACCTTGACCTAGACTTTGCTGATTTCAATGACAGGGCTATCCGGGTGCTGCATGAGCTATTTGTCAGCCGTCCAGCGCCCACTAGGCACCCAGCGATTACATACCAACAGGAAGCAACATTTTTCCCTTCCATCCCTGTGGAGGCTGATGCACAGACTCTGGACAAAGATCCATCTGCAGAACTGCGTCTTCAGGTCCAGGAGTTGACCAAGGGTATGGCTGTACTTGCTAAAACGGTGCAGTCCCTGCAGGTATCCTCCAAGGAGAAGATCCAGCTCGCCTCCAGTCCAGGGGATGTCCCGGGGCTAAAGAAGAAGAGGATCCTGCCACTCCGAGGGAGAACCAACGATCGCTATGACCAGGACGGACGTCCCATCTGTCGTCACTGCCACAAGGCAGGCCACATCGCAAGATTCTGTTATTTAAATGGGCAACCCCTGGGGCAGAGGGCCAACCCCCAGGAGTAGGACCACAAGGCCCAAAGAATTGGCGAGCCAAGTATGTTGGAGGGGACCAGTCCTCCCAGTGGTGATTGACGGTATCCCCATGAACGCTTTGCTGGACACTGGATCCCAGGTGACAACTATGCCCTATATCCTTTACAAGCGGTATTGGGCTGATTCTGAACTTACTCGTGGCCCAAGTGATGAACTCATAGTAGTTGCCAGTAATGGTCAGTCTTTACCACAAGTGGGATATAAAGAAATTACTGTTAAAGTGGGTCGAGTAGAGTTAAAAATCTCAAGGTCTGATAGTTGTGGATATTGATCGACGAGAATGCAACCCAATGATGACTCTTGGTACCAATGTGATTGAAAATTGTCTTTCCGAGGTTATTGTCTTGTTGCAACAAGTGGCTGAGACTGCTGGTTCCAGTGATCAACGAGTCCTGCAGAAGGAGATCAGAGCCCTGATGCAAAGACAGCAGGTAGAACTCTCTGGCGGAGAAATTGGCAGCGTCAGAGTAAGTGATTCTTTCCCAATTGCAATACCCCCCAGATGTGAAATGTTGATCTGGTGTCGGGCAGCCATAGGCTTCAGAGGAAAAGATTAGCCGGCAATGGTAGAACCAGTGTACTCTGATAGCCGTCCCACTGTCCTGACAGCCAGAGGGGTAGTTGATGTTCGTAAAGGGAGAGTACCTGTACGCCTCTTGAATTGTGGGGAGGAGGAGGCCACAATACCTCGGTATGCCACAGTTGCTAAGCTGCTTCCTGTCAGTAACAACGCAATACAGGCAGCAGAGCCCTTGGTCTCATCCGACCAGGTGGAGGACAATGGCTCTGTAAAGCAGCTGGAGGAGTGGTGTCAGCAACTGCAGGTGGGGACTGACTCCACCCCTTCATACCAAAAGAATGGGGTTTACCGAGTGACTCCGGAGTATGAGCAGGTATTCAGTAAACACCCTCTAGATTTTGGGAAGGCAAAAGGGGTTCAACACCAAATCCCCACTGGAGATCATCCACCCATAAAAGAAAGGTACCGGCCTATACCCCCAACGCAATACCAGTGTGCCAAAAGTATGTTTTGGGAAATGAAGGAGGCTGGGGTAATCAGAGACAGTTGTAGCCCATGGGCAGCCCCTATAGTCTTTTTGAAAAAGAAGGGTGGTAACATGAGAATGTGTGTTGAATACAGAAAAATTAACAGCATTACACATAAAGATGCCTACCCATTACCCAGAATTGAGGAGTCATTAGCTGCACTTAAAACTGCTAACTATTTTTCCACCTTAGATCTCACTAGTGGGTATTGGCAGATTCCCGTGGCAGAGGCAGACAAGGAGAAAACAGCGTTTACCACCCCAATGGGTCTCTGTGAGTTCAACTACATGCCATTCGGGCTCTGCACCGCTCCAGGGACATTCCAACGGCTAATAGGATGCTGTCTTGGGCACAAGAACTTCGAGACAGTCCTGTTGTACCTTGATGATGTCATTGTTTTCTCCAAGACTTATGAAGACCATCTGAAGCACCTGGCTGAGGGACTTTTGAAGCATTGTTCAACTTTGGCCTGAAAGTGAAGCCTTCCAAATGCCACCTCCTGAAGCCCAAGGTTCAGTACCTCGGTCATGTAGTGAGTGCAGAAGGTGTAGCACCGGATCCTGACAAAGTCACAGTCATCCGGGACTGGCAGAAGCCCTGCAACCTCCACGAAGTACGTCAATTCCTCGGGCTGGTAGGCTACTACTGAAGGTTCATCAAAGGCTTCACTGAGATAGCCACTCCTATGCAAAATCTTCTGGTGGGTTAGCCCAAGAAGGCCAGAAAGCAGAGTCCTACATTCGAATGGAATGAGGAGGTGGAGAGGTCCTTCACTCGACTGAAGATGGCTCTCACAGGAGATGAAGTTCTGGCCTACCCAGATTATGACCAACCCTTAGTGTTGTATACTGATGCCAGCAACGTGGGACTTGGAGCAGTACTGTCACAGGTACAGAATGGCAAAGAAAGAGTGATCTCCTACGCCAGCAGGAAGCTTCGTCCCACTGAAAGGAACCCTGGCAACTACAGTTCCTTCAAGCTGGAGTTCCTCGCCATAGTCTGGGCTGTGACTGAACGATTCAAGCATTATCTAGCTTCAGCCAAGTTTACCATCTTCACGGACAACAACCCGTTGACTCACTTGGAAACTGCCAAGCTAGGTGCACTGGAGCAGCGATGGATGGCTCGGATGTCTAATTATGAATTCACCATCAAGTACCAAGCAGGGCACAAGAATGCCAATGCTGATGCGCTGTCCAGAATGCCTAATCTGCCAGATGCAGGAGAAGACCCTGAGACACTTGAAGAAATTGAGTTACCTGTCTTCCACCGGCCAATTGCGGACCAACGTGCCCAAGGAGTGAGAAACAGATGGTCTGGCTTGAAAGAGGCCACCCTAAATCCATTGCTTCATCATGACTGGGCAGAAACGCAGGATAGCGACCCCGCAGTCCGCCTGGTGAAGGAGCTACTGTCACAAGCTGACTCACGCCCAGAGTCGGATGCTCCTGAAGAAACCCAGCAGTTGTGGAAGGAAAGAGGCCGGTTGTTCATCTATGAAGGAAAGCTGTGTCGGAGGAGTATCAATGCCCGCACTCATGAGCTGGTCTGGTTTGTCTGGCAGGTGGTAGTCCCAAAGAGGGAAGCATCAATTGTCTTGGAAGCATACCTCAATGTAGCTGGACACTTCGGATGGAAGAAGTTGGAGGCCTTGCTCCGAGAGAGATTCTACTGGGCTGGTATGAGGAAAGCCATTGAAAATTGGTGCCAGGAGTGTGTACAATGTAACCTGCGCAGGAAGGACCGTTACAGCCAGCGAGCTCCTTTGCAGCCAATAATAACCAAACAACCACTTGAGATGGTCGCCCTGGACCATGTGAAGCTGGTCTCAAGCCGTTCAGGCTACCTTTATGCTCTTACCATCGTTGACCAGACCACTACTCGAGATTTCTGGTAGTCGTACCTGTCAAGGAACAGCCAGAACAGCAGCCAGAGCATTCCAACAGCACTTTTGTAGACCACACGGATATCCCGAGCGAGTGCTTACAGATCAAGGCCCAGCCTTTGAGGCGGAAGTGTTCCAGGAATTCTGTAACTTGTACGGTTGCAAGAAGATCAGGACAACACCGTACCATCCACAGACCAATGGCATGTGTGAAAAGATGAACCAGGTGGTGATCGACCTACTGAAGACCTTGCCTTTGGAAGAGAGGAATCTGTGGCCAGAAAAGTTGCCAGATCTGGTAGACCTCTACAACCACATTCCTGTGAATTCCACCAACTGCACTCCAGCCTACCTAATGAGAGCGAGGCCTGGTAAGCTGCCTATTGATTTGGATATGGGAGTCCTTACACCTGAGGTGACGTCACCAGATGCTGACTGGGAAACAGAGAGGCAGCAACAGTATCGAAGAGTACAAGAGTGTGTAGAAAAGAGTCTAGCTCAGGCAAGACAAAAGCAAGAAAGGCACTACAATCACCATGCACCTGCAGTTCCCTTGTCACCAGGAGAACAAGTCCTAAAGAGGAAAAGGAGGATGCATAAATTAGATGACCAATGGGAAGCTGAACCCTACACCATCTTACCATCAAACTTCGATAACACCAAGGTGTGCCTTATCAGTATGGATTGGGGAGAAACCTCAGCAGCCGTATCAAGGGATCATTTGAAATTGTGCCCTGACCAGTTAAAAGAAAGAATGGAAGGGCAAAACAACATCCAACCCATAGAGGAAGAAGAAGAAAAGGTCAGCACTGTACTTGAAGAATTCCCTGCACATTGGACTCGAGCAAATAATGCCATAGTGGTGCCAGTTTTGACCTTTCCCCAACTGGTAATACAAGAAGAAGTGACTCAAGAGAATCCTCGCCTTGCCAGTGGTGAATCTGTCATGCCCATGGTGAGTTTAAGAGTTTGCAGACAGCTACTACCCAGTTTACGCACAGTGAGTAGCAGTGGTCCTAGTAAATCTAGTATCCCTGTGCTACGCAGAACCACCAGTATTGTAGCCAGTACAGTACACACTACCCCAGTGGTTAGCACCAGACAACCAGTGAGATCCCTAGCAACACCAGTGCTACATAGGTCTGTCCGTAGTAACCAAGGCATACCACCCCTCAGGTTTTGCATCTAGATAAGTTATGCAAATAATGTAAATGTTAACCTGTACATGTAAATATGTAACGTTTTAAGTTTGTGCCTACAGAGACTCTGTAAGAACCCCTTGTACATAGTTCACCATTTGCCCAGGAATGGGCCATGGACATTGACGCATGGACTAATCATCACAGGACTATTTTTGGAGCTTTTGTTCTTTGTATTTTTCATTTTTTTTCTAAACCTTGTACATTTATAATTGTTCAATTGTTAATATGTTCATTTTTTTTATCAGTCCAGGAGTACTGAACTGCACTAGGGGCGAATGTGGTGCCCCCAGGAGTATGGTCGCCACAGTGGCATTGACTTCCTCCAGGGAGGGTGATGTCAGGCTTGGAAGCAATGAAGGGTCTCTCTAGCAGTTAACCATAACATGCAACACAGTTCCCACTCCAGGCCAGCAGAGGGAGCTCTGAACCAGAACTGGGAGAGGAGTGCTCTCTGAGGGCCAGGAAGGGAAATTAGTGAGTTAGTGTGAGGAGGGAAAAGTGTGTAGAAATGGAGAGAGAAGCTGAGGGACTGAGCAGAGTTGAGAGCTCGCTCCCAGCTGGAGCGCATGATCTGGAGCCTGGTCACCACGGTTGTATGGATACTAATGGTCCTGCAACAGAAACCAGAGGAATAGGAAGCTGTAAATGCTCTATTCCCTTCTAAGACTCGGAGGCACAACAGCGCCGTGTGAGCCAAGAGAAGAGATAGAAGGCTACAGCTGTCTGCCATGCGAGGTAGATCTGAGAGGAAACAAGAAGGAGGAACTTCAGTGTAACACAGTACTGGATGTACCTCAAGTGAGCGCTAGGAAGGAGACTACACAACCTATCTGCATAGAGAGATTCCTGAGTTGCTTCCAGGCTAATCAGCTCCTGTACCATCTGTAATCTGGACCCTGGACTGCACTTACAAAGTAAAGGTAAAAATACTACATTCCGCTGTGTCCTTGCCTTCTTTCTGCAACTTCTCCACCACTGCTACATCTCTGTGCCAGACACTGCACCCTCTTCCCCAACACCGATCTACACTGCCCTGGGACTACAGCCCTGCCTGTGGAGGGCTACACCATCATTGCTGCACCACACTATCTGTCCCAGAGGATCTGTCTGCAGCGTCGCCTTAACATCTTCATTGCCGAATACCACAGGTGGCTTCACGAATCACTCATAAACTTTATTCCACCACTCTACCCCTTTTACATGGGCTCCCAGGGCCACGGACCAGGTCCCCGCTGCTGTGACATGCCCCTCTGAGAGACCGGCCCGGTACCGAGTACCCCACCGCTCTGGGAGGGTGACCCACGTACATCAGAAAATACGAGGCACAAAAGCACATATAATTGGTAGTGCCATGTATATAATTACGTGAACTCAAAAGTATAAGCTGAAAAAAAAAAATTAAGAAACAATGCCAGCATTACAATTTTTGGTTATTCTGTCTTCCAAAATAGATAAAAAATTATCAAAAATTCTATTTGTGCCGAAAGAGCACCAGTGTAATAAAGTTAATGTGGAATTTACAATTTATGATGGACTACATAAAAAAAAATTTCAAGTGCAAATCATATTGTAAAAACAAGCCAACGCTAAGTCAACTGAAGCATTGAAAAGTCATAGCTCACAACTCACAAAATGAAATATTGATAAAGTAAAAAACAATGCTCTGTCCTCAAGACTCAAAGTAGCTGTATCCTTAAAGGGAACCTAACAGCAGGATTGTGCACAGTAACCTACAAACAGTGACATGTTAGCCCCGTTGTACTGCTTAAAATGATACCTTGGTTGATGAAATTCGTCTTGTGGTTGTTGTTTAATCTTTATTTTCAGTTTTGAGTTATTGATATGCTCGTGCTCCAGACCGGCCTGTAGGGGGTCACCATGTGGTGTTCTGATTAGGTATTCATAATGAAGACTGCTGATAAGTCACTGATCCCTCAGTGACCTGTCCTCTTGTTTACATAATGAATATTATATATACCTACTGAAAAAAAAAACTTCTGCAGGCCGGCGCTAGTGATAGCACCTACTCTGCAGCATGATTGCATATGTACTGTTTATATAATTAATTTGTTTGCTGTTCTCCCGATATTCATAAAAAAAATCTGTTTGAAAATAGTACCGGTTGTGCCTGCGCAGTAGCAGCTATCTTGCTAATGAAAAAAATATTCTTCCTCCAAGGTGGCGCCGCCAATGCCTGCGCAGTAACAGCTATCATTTTTTTTTTTATGAAGGGGGAAGGTCACTGAGGGATCAGTGACCTGTCTTAAGCCAGTACTGATGCATATCTAATCAGAGCACCACATGACGACCCGTCCACAGGCCGCCCCGGAGCACGAGAATCTCATTAACTCAAAACTGGAAATAAAGATTAAACAACAACCACAAGTCAGATTTCATCACCTCAGTATCATTTTAATCAGTTTAACGGCGCCGACCTGACATTGTCTGTAGGTTACTGAGCACAATCCTGCTGGCAGGTTCCCTTTAATGAATTTGTGCCTAATTCTACCAAATTCATTGGGCTGTACATGTAACAGCTCTATATGGATGCAGAGAGAAATGTAATATTTCAAGCCAAATAGATAATTTATGTATTACATGTTTTTGCTCACTTGCCTCCATTTAGTTAACGTGTGCTTATTCATGGAATAATTCACTGGGAATTACCGTACTTCTCAAAAGGCTGATGTAGATGCGTGCAGTGTTTATATATGCTGGAATTTATTTTTGTTAAGGGAGGTTTGCCTTAAATTCCTTTCATCACAGAGCTGTAATGAGGTTTGCCAGAAATTAGAGATGACTAACATGCTTTATAGATTAGGAGCTAGACTCTTTGTTAGAAATAATTTGTCAGAGAAAAATGACACAAACATTAGAGGTGAAAATTACAGTAGTATAGGCTCATTATGTCCATGAAAAGGCAAGTAGGCACATGCTCACTATATTCATGACATCATGTGGGAAAACTCACTACTAGAGATGGGAGAATCACAGTTTCATAGTTACGAAGGTTGAAAAAAACCTAGGTCCTTCAAGTTTCACCTTTCTCCACCAATTATACATTTTGTCACTAATTTATCTAGAACCCACAATGTTATATGTTTTGAGGAAACCATCCAGCCCTTTTTTTAATAGCTGCTATAGTGTCTGCCACTACTACCTCTTGTGGTCGGGCATTCCACAGTCTGACTGCTCTAACTGTAAAGAACCCTTTCCTATTTAGCTGCCAGAATCGCTTTTCTTCCACCTGTAATGAGCGCCATGTAGTCCTCAGTATGATCCTTGGAAGGAATATGTCATGCGCCAGTCCCTTGCACTGATCACACAAATATTTATGCATGTAAATTCGCTCTGAGGCGTCTTTTTTCTAGGCTAAACAAGCCCAACTTTTCCAACCTCTCCTCATATGAGAGGCCTTCCATCCCTTGTAATAATCTAGTTGCCTGTCGTTGAACTGATTCTAACTTTTGAATATTCTTTTTAAAATGTGGATCTCAAAAATGGATCTTGTATTCTAGATGTGGCCTCACCAGTGATTTATAAAGGGGTAATAATACATTGGGATTGCGGGATTTTCTCTCTCTTTTTATACACCCTAAAATCTTGTTTGTTTTTGCGGCTGCTGCTTGACATTGAATACTGCTGCTCAGCTTACTTTTACAAGAATACCCAAGTCCTTTTGTTCTGTAGTCCCGAGTATACTCTCATTTAATGCATATACAGCAATAGGATTACTCTGTCCTAGGTGCATTACTCTACATTTATCTAAATTAAGCAACATTTGTCAAGTGTTTGCCTATTAAGTCATTTTATGCAAAGCATTTTGCAAAATTGTAATGTCAAGGTCAGATTTTAACACCCTACATAGTTTGGTATCATCAGCAAAGACTGACACTTTACTCTCTATCCCATCCAGAAGGTCATTAACCCTTTAACTTCCGAGCGTGGTTTGTACGTTAATGACCGGGCCAATTTTTACAATTCTGACCACTGTCCGTTTATGAGGTCATAACTCTGGAACGCTTCCATGGATCCTGTTTATTCAGACAAAGTTTTCTCGTGACATATTATACTTCATGATAGTGGAAAAATTTATTTGATATGACTTGCGTTTATTTGTGAAAAAAACAGAAATTTGATGAAAATTTTGAAAATTTTGCAGTTTTCCAACTTTGAATTTTCATGCCCTTAAATCACGCAGATATGTCACATAAAATACTTAATAAATAACATTTCCCACATGTCTACTTTACATCAGCACCAAAAGTTTTTTTTGTTAGGAAGTTATAAGGGTTAAAAGTTGACCAGCGATATCTCATTTTTACAGCATTTTTTTTTGGGACCACATCACATTTGAAGCCACTTTGAGGGGTCTATATGATAGAAAATACCCAAAAGTGACACCATTTTTAAAACTGCACCCCTCAAGGTTCTCAAACCACATTCAAGAAGTTTATTAACCCTTCAGGTGCTTCACAGGAATTTTTGGAATGCTTAAAAAAATGAACATTTAACTTTTTTTCACAAAAAATGTATTTCAGACACAATTTATTTATTTTACCAAGGATAACAGGAGAAATTTGACCCCAAAAGTTGTTGTACAATTTGTCCGGAGTACGCTGATACCCCATATATTCAAGTAAACCACTGTTTGGGCACATAGCAGAGCTTGGAAGAGAAGGAGCACCATTTGACTTTTCAATGCAAATGACTGGAATTGAGATTGGATGCCATATTGCGTTTGGAGAGCCCCTGATATGCCTAAACAGTGGAAACCCCCCACAAATGACACCATTTTGGAAACTAGACCCCCTAAGTAACTTATCTAGATGTGTGGTGAACACTTTGAACCCCCAAGTGCGTCACAGAAGTTTATAACGTACAGCTGTAAAACAAAAAATCTTATTTTTTTGCAAAAATGATCTTTTTGCCCCCCATATTTTATTTTCATAAGGGTAACAGAAGAAATTGGACCCCAAAAGTTGTCCAATTTGTCATGAGTATGTTGATACCCTATATGTGGGGGTAAATCACTGTTTGGGCGCACAGAAGAGCTTAGAAGGGAAGGAGCACCGTTTATCTTTTTCAATGCAGAATTGGCTGGAATTGAGACAGCATGCCAAGTTGCGTTTGGAGAGCCCCTGATGTGCCTAAACAGTGGAAACCCCCAATTCTAACTCTAACCATAACCCCAACACAACCCTAACCCTAATCCCAGCCCTAGCCATAACCCTAACCACAAACCTAACCCTAACACACCCCTAACCCTAATCCCTACCCTAAACCATAACCCTAACCCAGACCCTAACCCTAACTTTAGCCCCAACCCTAACCCTAACCCTACTCCTAACCCTAACCCTAATTATAAAATAGAAATACTTTTTTATTTTATTATTTTTCCCTAACTAAGGGGATGATAAAGGGGGGTTTGATTTACTATTTATAGCGGGTTTTAATGTTTAGCAGCTGTCACATGCTAAAAGACGCTTTTTATTGCAAAAGATAGGTTTTGCATCACCACATTTAGATAGCTATAATTTTTCCATATTTCAGCACACGGAGTCATGTGAGGTCTTGTTTTTTGCGGGACGAGTTGACGTTTTATTGGTACCATTTTCGTGCACGTGACATTTTTTCTTCACCTTTTATTACAATTTTTGGGACACAGAACAAAAACCAGCATTTCATGAATTTCTTTTGGGGAGTGTTTACACCGCACCGCGTGTGGTAAAATTGATTAGTGGCTTTATTCTTCGGGTCAGTGCAATGACAGCAATACCACATTTATTTTTTTTATGTTTTGGCGCTTTTATACAATAAAAACTATTTTATGTAAAAAATAAATATTTCTGCATTGCTTTATTCTGAGAGCTATAACTTTTTCATTTTTGCTGTATGGCAGCTCATCATTTGCAGCAAAAGATTACATTTTCAGCGATGCAATATTTATTTATATCCATCTTTTTAATCGCATGTTATTCCACTTTTTGTTCGCTAGTATGATGATAAAGCATTGCTTTTTTACCTTGTCTTTTTTTTCTGGGGTTCACTAAAGGGGTTAACAAGTGGGACATTTTTATAGGTCAGGTCGTTACGGTCACGGCGATACTAAATATGTGTACTTTTATTTTTTTATTCTTTACGTAAAGAAATGTATTATTTTTTTTTCTTTATTTAGGAATTTTTAAAAAAATATTTTTTCACATGTTATTTTCTTTTTTTTACTTTATTACATTGTCCCAGGATGGGACATCATTATATCATGTCAGATCAATGATCTGACACTTTGCACAGCACTGTGTCAGATCAGCAATCTGACAGGCAGTGAAGGAGGCTTGCCAGTGACTGCTCTCGGCAGGCACTGACAAGCCACCTCACTGCAGGACCCGGAAGGACCCTGTGGCCATCTTGGAGCCAGGAGTCTCCATGGAGACCCTCAGAACAACGCGATCACAACACGTTGTTCTGAGGGAAGCACGCAGGGAGCCCCCTCCCTGCGCGATGCTTCTGTATGCCACCGGAACTGCTCCTGGCTCCGTGATCACTCCTGGCACTTAGTGTCGGGTGTCAGCTGTGAGAATCAGCTGACACCCAGTCGCGATCTGCTGCGCTCTCCCCGTGAGCCATATGATGTACTATTTCATCCATGGGCATTATGTCCCAGGGCACAAGGACGGAATAATACATCCAAGGTCAGTAAGGGGTTAATAAAGAGGTTGAAGAGAATTGGTGCTAGCACAGATCCCTGTGGTCCCCACTGCTGACTATATCCCATTTAGAGACTGCACCAATTATGACATTTCTTTGTTTCCGATCATTTAGCCAATTCCTTACCGATCTGCATTTAGATTTCCACGGTCCTTGTTACTGTAGTTTCAGTATAAGGCTGTTATGTGGAACAGTATCAAATGTGTGGCGCCCCTGAGGGTTCAGTCGCCACAGAGGTTCTGCACCTCCACCTGAGGTGTGGTACCCCACCATTCAGGTAAGGTGGAGACCCCTGACCACGCTCCAACACCTGCATCCCACACAACACAGTAGTGTAGCAAAGCACACTTTGGTGGCTCCCTGCTTGGAACACGAAGCGTGCTGGGAGGCGGGTGGAGTTTAGTTTGCCCTAAAGAGCGGGAAGAGGATAGGATATGGGGAGTTAGTCACAGGAGTCTGATGAGGTCGGACCTGTGTAAGGAGATCGCCTGAGAGGGATGAAGGAGGGAAAGTGCTGCAGCCGACCTCAGTGATCTGGGTCCGCTGGCACAGGAAAGGAACACTGAAATAAAGCCTGACTCTCCGTAAGAAGGAAAAGATTAGTACGGAACGTGAGGAGAGGAAGAGAACAGAGGATTGAGGGTTAGAGGAGAACTCCTCTCAAGTTCTAGGTGCAAGGCCGGGGTCCAGTCCCCAAGGTTGTTTGGATACTTATGGTCCAGCAACAGACTCCGGAGGAATAGAAGTTTCATCACTTTGTTCCCACATAAGACTTGGGGACACAACAGCAACGAGATAGAGAGCCGGAACTTAGAAACAGAGAGTCCCCGAAGCAGGCTACAGCTGTCTGCCATAC
The DNA here is from genome assembly GCF_039654945.1 of Dendrobates tinctorius. Taxonomy (NCBI): domain Eukaryota; kingdom Metazoa; phylum Chordata; class Amphibia; order Anura; family Dendrobatidae; genus Dendrobates; species Dendrobates tinctorius. The sequence goes on from NW_027361714.1 coordinate 36,885,866, forward strand.
AAGTAGAGTTCATAGGAACATCGGACAGGAGGAACTCCAGTGTAACTCAGTACTAGGAGTACTTCACTTAAAGGCGCTAAGAGGGAGACGTTCAGAAAAGGCACATAAGTTGGAGGAGTGTTGGAAAGGTGTGCTTCATCTTGCCTGGAGGTTGGCTGGGCTCCTGACCCGGAGGACACGGCACTGATGCGGGCTCTTGAGCCACCACAGACTGTGAGTAAAGCTTTGGAACTACATGCCCTGGTGTCCTCCACTTATTCCTGCGTCAACCTGCCCAGCACTGCTACATCCCTTGCGCCCGACACTACACCATCTAAGTGTCACTACGTCCACTCTGCACTGGTATTACAGCCCTGCCTGTGGAGGGCTATACCATCACTGCTGCACCACACCATCTGTCCCAGAGGAACTGTCTGCAGCATCGACTTAACATCTACATTGCTGAACACCACAGGTGGCGTCACGACTTACACATTCACACTGAACATTTACAATGGGCGCCCAGGGCCACGGACTGGGTCACCGCTACTGTGACACTTCCCTGTGAGATACCGGCCTGGTACCGAGTACCCCACAGCCCCACTACTGTGACACTTCCCTGTGAGATACCGGCCCGGTACCGAGTACCCAACAGCCCTGGGTGTGAGAGCGACCCAAATGCCTTTCCAAAGTCCAGATAAATCACATCACCCACATTACCTACATCCAGATTTGCACTTAACTTCTCATAGAAACCCAACATTTTAGTTATACACGACTTATTCTTCATGAATCCATGTTGGTTTTCAGTTATTATATTATTCTCTGAAATATATTTCTTCAGGTCATCTCTTATAATTCCCTCAAAAATTTTGCATGATTTACATGAATCTGAACCATCGACCAGGTCAGAAGTTTGTGAATGCTGGTTGATAGGTCTGACAATATCCTTACTCTCCAGCATTTACAGTGGTTTACCTGCACAAATCAGGTATCAGCGTACTGAGGATAAATTGTACAATAACTTTTGGGGTCCAATTTCTCCTGTTACCCTTGGTAAAATAAAAAAAATTAGATGTGAAGTAAATTTTTTGTGAAAAAAAGTTAAATGTTATTTGGTATTTTCTATCATATAGACCCCTTAAAGTGACTTCAAATGTCATATGGTCCCTAAAAAAAATGGTGTTATAAAAATGAGAAATCGCTGTTTAACTTTTAACCCTTATAACTTCCTATAAAAAAAACTTTTGGTTCCAAAATTGTGCTGATGTAAAGTAGACATGTGGGAAATGTCACTTATTAAGTATTTTATGTGACATATATCTGTGATTTAATGGCATGAAAATTCAAAGTTGGAAAATTGCGAAATTTTCAAAATTTTGAAAAAATTTCCATTTTTTTTCACAAATAAACGCAAGTCATATCAAAGAAGTTTTACCACTGTCATGAACTACAATATGTCACAAGAAAACATTGTCAGAATCACCAGGATCCATCCAAGTATTCCGGAGTTATTACCTCATAAAGGGACAGTGGTCAGAATTGTAAAAATTGTCCTGGACATTAAAATGCAAACCACCCTAGGGGATAAAAGGGTTAAGCCTTCTACCAGGTGGATAACCAAACACTGAACAAAATCTATGCATTTTCTCCACAAATTTCTTTTCATTCTGCTTCACCATTTTCTTAGCACCATCTTTACCATGCTCCATCTGTTCCTTACTGAACAGATGTACCCATTTTCTGTTTCTCAAGAAAAAGAAATACAGGACTATAAACAAAAACCAGCGGAAATGCCTACCACACACGTTATGGCTTCCTTCAGTCACTCTATGCCTGACATATATAATCAGGTGAAAACCATCAGCCCCTACATCTATTAGCTGGGACCAAATGGGTTTCCTTAGCAATACAAAAGGCTACTGCCGACAATCTCCAATGTTGGCTCCTCTGGGTACGATCAACTAATCGTTATAATCCAACCTCACATACAGATCACCAGTGAAATGCCAAATCCACACTCTCCATACAACAGACAACACAGGAAATCAGCACAATACACAAGGTCTCAGCTGGTTTCTTTTGTCTAACAATAGTGAACCCACATACTATGAACAGATTAAGTGACCTTCGGACCAACTTACCCAAAAACTCACTAGGCCATGAGAAAATGACAAATTCAGGTAGTGTAAGAAGTGTAGTGGTCCTTTGAACTAGTGGGTCCCTGTTTGCTGGGCCAGGTTTTGTCCTCACCACATACTGTATTTATTCCAAAGGGTTTTCAGCCAAATATTAAGTTGAGGGTGACAACAATTTTGTACTGTCTATTTTGGGGGTTTTGTGTGAAATTATGTCCAGTTTAAGTTTTTTTCTTTATTTATTTTTGTGTTCTTGTACACAGAGAAAATAAGCATGTGTGAACAAAACATGTATAATTGCAAAAAGTTTCTGGGAGAAGAACTTCATTTTTTGGAACAATTTTTATTTTTATTTTACTCTCCATATTTGAGGACTCTTTTTGGAACAATTTTTATTTTTATTTTACTCTCCATATTTGAGGACTCTTTTTGGAACAATTTTTATTTTTATTTTACTCTCCATATTTGAGGACTCCATCTGACTGTGGATCTGCTGTAACTTTAAGATATTCAATGTCTTTCTTCATTTATTAGTTGTAGAATAAACTAACATAGATATTCAGTAGCTTGCGAAAGTATTCAACCTTTGAGCTTGTTTTGTTACAGTTTGTGTTATACATCAGAACTAAATAGTCTAAGTTGGTAAAGTGAAATTAGAAAAATATAGGCATAAATTTGATGCTTAATGAAAGCAATTCCATCTGTGGGAAATCTAAGTGTCACATGGTCTGTCAGTATATGCACACCCTTGTTGAAATGCCATAGAGGCTGAAGCACCATTAAGCAAGAGGCACCACTAACTAAACAACACCATGAAGACCAAGAAGATCTCCAAACAAATCCAAGTTGTTGATAAGTTCAACTCAGAGTTCAGTTATAAAAATATATCCCAATCTCTGATCATATCCCAGAGCTTCATCAAATTCATTATCATCAAATTTAAAAAACATGATACCACAACAAACCTGCCAAGAGAGGGCTGACCACCAAAACTCTTAGCCCAGGCAAGGAGGGCATTAATCAGTGAGGCAGCACAGAGACAAAAAGTAACCCTGAAGGATCTGCACAGTTCCTAAGCAGTGACTGGAGAATCTGTCCATTTGACCACAATAAGCCATACACTCCGTGGATGTGGCCTTTATGGAAGAGTGGGCAGAAAAAAACCTTTACATAGACACAAAAATTGTAAGAACCATTTTAGTTTGCCAAAAGACATGTGGGAGACTCCCCAAATGTAAAGAAGAAGGTGATGTGGTCACCAAGGTAAACACTATTTCTGGTGCCAAACCAACACAGCTGATCACCCCAAGAATGCCATCCCCACAGTGAAACATGGAGGTGGCAGGATCATGCTGTGGGATGTTTTTTGGCAGCAGGGACAGGGAAAATGGTCCGAGTTGAGGGGAAGATGGATGGTGCTAAATACAGGCGTGCTCTTCAGCAAAACCTGTTTCAGTGTGTCAGTGATTTGACACTGGGACAGAGGTTCACCTTTCAAAAAGACAATGTCCAAAAGCATACTGGTAAAACAACACTTAAGTGGCTTAACTGTAAATGTGTACATGTTTTGGAGTGGCCTAGTCAAAGCCCAGATCAGAAACTGTGGTCAGACTTGAAGATTGCTGTTCACCAGAGGAAACCATCTAACTTGAAGGACCTGGAGCAGTTTTGTTTCGTGTAATGGGCAAAAATCCCAGTGGCAAGATGTGTAAATCTCATAGAGACTTATCCAAAGTGACTTGCAGCTGTATTTGCTGCAAAAGGACGCTCTGCAAAGTCTGAATATTAGTAATGAGCGAACACTAAAATGTTCAGGTGCTCATTACTTGAGTCGAGCAAAACGTAATGCTCAGGTGTTCCACCCGAGTATAATGGAAGTCAATGGGAAATTCAAACATTGGCCGCCCTGGAGGTCCAACTGATAAAACATACAAAACCAAAGATAAAATGGATTTTACCGTAAAAAATGTTAAGAAACATTCTTTCCAGGATAAAGACTTGTATATAAGACAAAATAAATAGGAGAAAAAAAAAATGCTCCTCCACACTTTGTACTATGTTCACACAATGCTTTTTTTGCTTTTTTGCACATTTGCATTGCTTTCAATAGTAAATAAAACATTCACCAGGAAATCTAATTTTATCATTTTACTACCTTACATGAGATGTGTGAGACATAATCATTTACTTCCTGTTTACTTTATGATGGAGCGACTCTAAAAGTCACAAAGTTTTCTTTTTTCAGGGCTATGGCAGCCCTCACTATTTGTAGAGGGCCTTCAGGTGGCCCTTTCTTTTGTTAGAGGGCCAGCAGGTAGCCCTCACTATTATCAGAGGGTCAGCAGCCGACCCTCTCTCAAAAGATTTAGAGGACAAACAGTCAGCCCTAAATAAGCATTTTTGCTTTGACTATCCATATATTGCTACTGCAATATAATTTATACATTTGAGGTGGGTAAATTTTCTTTTTTGTATTAATACCGTAAAGTTTGAAACTTGGAGGGCCAGCAGGCATCCCTCACAGTATATGGAGTGCCAGCAGTTGGACTTCACTATTTTTAGAGGGCCAGCGGGCATCTTGTGGACAGATAAGACCTAGATAGAGCTTTTTGGTAAAGCACATCATTCTACTGTTTACTGTAAATGGAATAAGGCATAAAAATAAAAGAACACAGTAGTTACAGTCAAATATGGGGGAGGTTCAAAGATATTTGGGGTTATTTTGCTGCCACTGGCACTGGTTGCCTTGACTGTGTGCAAGGCATCATGAAAGTGCCCATTGTCAGAAAGCTAGGTTTGCATCATCATGGGTCTTCCAGCAAGACAATCCAATGACCCCAAACATACTTCAAGAAGCACCCAGAAATGGATGCAAACAAAGCACTGGAGAGTTCAGAAGTTGTAATTCCAGCTCCAGTAATGTAAAATCTTTCAACAGTACCTCTTAAATAGAGATTCTACAGAGAAACTGCAAATGAACACATTAAATCAGTTAATTTTGCCTGCTTTGATGAATTTCTGAGTACAGATCACAGTAAAAACATGAATCTGTCAATGAGTGTATGGAAAAAAGCAATCAAGTTATGGACTGTGGAAGAGATGTATGTGATCAAAATGAACACTCATTTCCAGAAGACGATATCTAGCAACCAATCCTACACTAAACACAGCTAACGGTGGTATTAATATGGAGCAAAATAGATGTTACCTTGCTATTTTTTTGTTAGGTTGAATAAGCAAGGAATATAAGGCAATAATCCCCGACTATATGCCCGTAATTCGCTATCCATACTGCAGCAACTCATCCTACATGGATTGCAGATAAGAGCCGTATTATTAGAGAACAGAATCAATTTGAACTAGCCCTGAAAAAAAGCTATTAGTTTAGCATGGCAGCATCAAAGATTGCTATTACATCAACCTTGCTGGGGAATATAGTGGAGAATTTTGCATCTATTCAGCCTGATATAGAGGAGACCAGGATCTTCTATACTTACTGTACAGACTCTCCTGTTCTGGCTGTGAAATCCTGTAGGCAGTGTGAGAACTCCCTATTTGATGACCAACTGACAGCCCACAACAAGGCAATGGCTCATATACTAATAGAACCCACTAACTTTTTTGGTTTCCAAAAATGTTAACACAACTAGAAGGATTAGTCTCAGAAAAGCATTTTTTTTTCCCATTACTTAGGTGTGGGTCTCCTAGACTGTTAAAGCGTATGTGGAGCAGCCGCCAGGGCCGTGGGGATACTTAAGGGGATGTGTCACGGCAGCAGTGACCCGGTCAGTGGCCCTGGGCGTCCAATGAAAAATGGGGATGATTAAAGGGGAATAAAGTTTATCGAGATTCATGATGCCACCTGTGGTACTCGGCAAGTAAGGTGTTAGCTAGTGATGAGCAAGCATTAAAATGCTCGGGTGCTCATTGCTCAGGTCGAGCAAATTGGAATACTCGGGTACTTGGACAGAACAACGAGCCAAATGTAAGTCTATGGGAGACCCGAGCATTTTTACCGTTATCCCCCCTGGGGGTCCTTTTAAGGTCTAAAAACATCTGAAAATGATGGAAACACTGCTTAAATGACACAGGGACATCATGGGGATCGCCCCTGGAAGCATTCCTGACTCCTAGTTTACAGCTTTGAACAATGTTGTCAGTTTCATGCCATTTTTGCACCAAAAACATACCAAAACAGATTTTGCTGGGAAATATGTTAAGGTACATCCTTTCCAGGTTAATGACTTGTTTATAAGGCAAAATAACCCCAGACCAAAATGTTCCTCCACCACTTGGTCTATGTCCAGACGCAGCATTTTTGAAGCATTTTTAAACTTTACAAATGCATTCACTGGGAAATGTCATTTTAACATTTAACAACCTTAGCTGGCCATGTGGTGTGTGACACATAAGCAGACACATCTTGTTTTATTTATGAAGGAGGGACTCTTAAAGTCACAGAGCCTATTTTTATCGGGGCATCAGGCGGCATTCATCTTATTAAAGGGCTCTTATTAAACAGTGGGTCTCCTAAACTGTTATTGCCTATGCAGTGAGTGGATGGGCTGCCAAGAATTACGACGCACCCAAATAATCCTTTCACGAGAGGTCCAGGAGGGCTTCAAGAAAAAAATGTTGCATTTAATGCAAGGCCTGGCTTGTCCCAAAGTTACATGCACTCCAATAAGCTTTTCAAGACACGTACTGGATGGCCACCGGAAAATCCACTTCACATTATTCATTTTGTAATCCCAAACTCTTTTCTTATGCATTGACTGCAAAGCCTGCCCTGCTGTCAAGTTATCTGCACCTCAATATGCCTTTGAACCCAACTACTTGATGGGCACAGGAAAATCCACTTCACATTATTCATTTTGTAGTCCCATTCTGTTTTCTTATGCATTAACTGCAAGGCTTGACCTCCTGCCAATTCATATGCACCCCAATATGCCTTAGAACCCAGGTACTAAAATCCACTTCATATTATTCATTTTGTACTCCCATTCTGTTTTCTTATGCATTGATTGCAAGGCCTGCCCTGCTACCAAGTCATATGCACCCCAATAAGCTTTTGAACTCACATACTGGAAGGGCACAGGAAAATCCACTTCACATTATTCATATTGTACTCTCATACTCTTTTCTCATGCATTGACAGCAAGGCCTGCCCTGCTGCCAAGTCATCTGCACCCAATATGCCTTTGAACCCAGTTACTGGATGGGCCCAGGAAAATCCACTTTACATTACTCATTTTGTACTCCCATTCTATTTTCTTATGCATTGACTGCAAGGACTACTCTGCTACCAAGTCATATGCACCCCAATAAGCCCCATCCCCCTTTGAAGAAACATGGAGGAGGGTCTCTTAACAAAAAATGTCCCATTAAAATGGAGAGGGTCTCCAAGACTTGTAATGCCCATACAGTAAGTTTGTTGGCTGTCAAACATTTTCCCCTGTGGGGTACACCTTAACCTTTTCCATAATAAGTTTTTTATGCCCAACAAAACCACCCACCCTTGTTAGGAATTCGACCCTGGCTGTAGCAGCATGGAACACGTTAACCCTGTTGATCTAGAGGAGGTGGATGATGAAGCGTGGATGAAGACCTTATTAAAAAATAAGACAAATTTCTAGGAGCGGGTCTCATAGACTTGTAATGCCCATACACTTAGTGTATGGACTGGCAAACATTTCCCCTGTGAGGTACACCTCAACCTTTTCTATAACAAGTTTTTTATGCCCAGCAAAACCTTGATCTAGTGAAGGTGGATGATGAGGCATGGAGGAAGGCCTGTTTAACCCCTTTACGCCCAAGGGTGGTTTACACGTTAATGACCGGGCCAATTTTTACAATTCTGACCACTGTCCATTTATGAGATAATAACTCTGAAATGCTTCCATGAATCGCAGTGATTCTGACAATGTTTTCTCATGACATATTGTACTTCATGTTAGTGGTAAAATTTAATTGATATAACTTGCGTTTATTTGTGAAAAAAATGGAAATTTGGTGAAAATTTTGAAAATTTTGCAATTTTCCAACATTGAATTTTTATGCCCTTAAATCACAGAGTAACAAGTAACATTTCCCACATATTTACTTTACATCAGCACAATTTTGGAACCAAAATGTTTTTTTTGTTAGATAGTTATAAGGGTTAAAAGTTGACCAGCGATTTCTCATTTTTACAACACAATTTTTTTTTAGGAACCACATCACATTGGAAGTTACTTTGAGGGGTCTATGTGAGAGAAAATACGCAAAAGTGACACCATTCTAAAAACTGCACCCCAGACCATACTCAAAACCACATTCAATAAGTTTATTAACCCTTCAGGTGCTTCACAGGAATTGTTTGAATGTTTAAAAAAATGAACATTTAACTTTTTTTCACAAAAAAATTACTTCAGGTCCAATTTTTTTTATTTTACCAAGGGTAATAGGAGAAGTTGCAAAAGTTATTGAGCAATTTGTCCTGAGTATGGTGATACCTGATATGTGGGGGGGAACCACTGTTTTTGCGCATGGCAGAGCTCGAAAGGGAAGGAGCGCCAATTGACTTTTTCAATGCAAAATTGGTTGGAATTGAGATTGGACCCCATGTCATGATTGGAGAGCCCCTAATGTGCCTAAACAGTGGAAACCCCCCACAGGTGACCCCATTTTGGAAACTAGACCCCCCAAGGAACTTATCTAGATGTGTGGTGAGCACTTTGAACCCCAAATGGCTTCACAGAAGTGAATAACGTACAGCCAATTAAAAAATCACATTTTTTCCACAAAAATGATCTTTTCACTCCCAATTTTTACTTTCCCGAGGGAAATAGGACCCCAAAGGTTATTGTGCAATTTGTCCTGAGTATGCTGATACCCCATATGTGGGAGTAAACCACTGTTTGGGTGCATGACAGAGTTTGGAAGGAAATGAGCGCCGTTTGACTTTTTCAACGCAGAATTGGCTTGACGCCATATCGCATTTGGAGAGCCTCTGATGTGCCTAAACAGTGGAAGCCCCCAACAAATGACACTATTTTGGAAAATAGACCCCCTCCAAGGAACTTATCCAGATGTGTGGTGAGAACTTTGAACCCCCATGGATTTCACATAAGTTTATAACGTACAGCCGTAAAATTAAAAAATCATATTTTTTCCAAAAAAATGTTTTTTTTACCCCCAATTTTTATTTTCCCAAGGGAAACAGGAACCTAAAAGTTATTGTGAAATTTGCCCTGAGTAGTCTGATACCCCATATGTGGGGTAAACCACTGTTTAGGTGCATGGCAGAGCTCAAAAGGGAAGGAGCGCCGTTTGATGCAAAATTGGCTGGAATTTAGATTGGGCGCTATGTTGCGTTTGGAGAGCCCCTGATGTGCCTAAAGAGTGGAAATCCCCCACATGTGACCCCATTTTGGAAACTAGACCCCCCCAAGGAACTTATCAAGATGTGTGGTGAGCACTTTGAACCCCAAAGTGCTTCACATAAGTTTATAAAGCCCGGGCGTGAAAATGAAAAAAATTGTATTTTTTCCACAAACATGACCTTTTAGTCCCCAATTTTATTTTCCCAAGGGTAACAGGAGAAATTGGACGCCAAAAATTGTTGTGCAATTTGTCCTGCGTATGCTGACTATTTGGGAGCATGGCAGAGCTCGGAAGGGAAGCAGCGCCATTTGACATTTTTGGCAGGAATTGAGATCGGACACCATGTTGCGATTGGAAAACCCCTGATGTACCAAAACAGTGGAAACCCCCCACAAATGACACCATTTTGGAAACTAGACCCCGCAAGGAACTTATCTAGATGTGTGGTGAGAACTTTGAACCCCCAAGGGCTTCACAGAAGTTTATAACATACAGCCGTACAATTAAAAAATCATATTTTTTCCACAAAAATGATCTCTTCACCCTCAATTCTTATTTTTCCAATGGTAACAGGACCCTAAAAGATATTGTGCAATTTGTCCTGAGTGCGCCGATACCCCACATGTGGGGGTAAACCACTATTTGGGCGCATGGCAGAGCTCGGAAGGGAAGCAGCGCCATTTGACGTTTTTGGCTGGAATTAAGATCGGACACCATGTCGCGTTTGGAAAGCCCCTGATGTACCAAAACAGTAGAAACCCCCCACAAATGACACCATTTTGGAAACTAGACCCCCCAAGGAACTTATCTAGATGTGTGGTGAGCACTTTGAACCCCCAGTGCTTCACAGAAGTTTATAACGCCCGGGCGTGAAAATAAAAAAAATCATATTTTTTCCACAAACATCATCATTTAGTCCCCATTTATTCTATTTTCCCAAGGGTAATAGGAGAAATTGGACCCCAAAAGTTGTTGTCCAATTTTTCCTGAGTACGCTGATACCTCATATGTGGGAGAAAACTACTGTATGGGCACAAGTCGGGGCTCGGAAGGGAAGTTGTGACGTTTTGGAATGCAGACTTTGATGGAATGGTCTGCGGGTGTCATGTTGCTTTTGGTGAGCCCCTGATGTGCCTAAACTATTGAAACCCCCCACAAGTGACCCCATTTTGGAAACTAGACCCCCTAAGGAACTTATCTAAATGTGTGGTGAGCACTTTGAACCCCCCAGTGCTTCACAGACGTTTATAACGCCCGGGCGTGAAAATAAAAATATCGTATTTTTTCAACAAACATCATCATTTAGTCCCCATTTTTTTTATTTTCCCAAGGGTAATAGGAGAAATTGGACCCCAAAAGTTGTTTTGCAATTTGTCCTGAGTATGCTGATACCCTATATGTGGGGGTAAGACACTGTTTGGGCGCATGGCAGAGCTTGGAAGGGAAGGAGCACCATTTGACTTTTTCAACGCAGAATTGGCTGGAATTGAGATCAGACGCATGTTGCATTTGGAGAGAACCTGATGTGCCCAAACAGTGGAAACCCCCCTATTATAACTCCAACCCTAACCCCAACACACCCCTAACCCTAATCTGAGCTCTAACCCTAGCCGTAACCCTAGCCCTAACCCTAACCCTAGCCCTAGCCCTAGCCCTAACCCTAGCCCTAACCCTAATGGGAAAATGGAAATAAATACTTTTTTTAATTTTATTATTTTTCCCTAACTAAGGGGGTGATAACGGGGGGTTTGATTTACTATTTATGGCGGTTTTTATGTTTGGCGGCTGTCGCACGCTAAGGCTAGTTTCACACTTGCTTTTTTTTGCAGCGCGTTTTTCCCGTGAAAAAAACGCATTGAAAAAACGCATACAAACGCATACAGATGCTGCGTTTTTTTCAAGCATTTTTTTGAGCATGCATGAAAAAAACGCAGCGTTTTTATACGTTTGTATGCGTTTTTAGTGCGTTTTTACCGCGTTTGCGTTTTTTTCCAACATTAGGTGGCCCCTCACACTATCCCAAACCATGACTTTACTAACCCTAACCCTAACCCTGACCCTAACCCTGACCCTAACCCTAACCCTGACCCTAACCCTAACCCTGACCCTAACCCTAACCCTGACCCTAACCCTTAACCAAACCATACCCTGACCCTAACCCTAACCCTGACCCTAACCCTGACCCTAACCCTGACCCTAACCCTAACCCTAACCCTTAACCAAACCATACCCTGATCCTAACCCTAACCCTGACCCTAACCCTAACCCTAACCCTAACCCCCCTTAACTAACCCTAACTCTAACCCAAACCCCTAAATTCCATTGTCTAAACTAATGGTAAAAAAAAAAACGCATGTGCAAAAAAACACATACATAAGCATGCCAATGCGCACATATGCTCACCATAGACTTATAATGGGTGTCTTGCTGTAAAAAAACGCATTGCGCGCGCATGCGTTTTTTTGAGGCAAGTCGGACGCCCAAAAAATGCAACAGGTTGCATTTTGTGCGCCCGAGCGTATACCGCAAAAAAACGCATGCGCAGAAAAACGCGTACAAACGCATGTGTATGCGCACATAAGCGCATCCCATGCAAAGTATAGGTAAAAAAAAACGCATGCGCTATTTAGCGCTAAAATACCGCGAAAAAAACGCAAGTGTGAAACCAGCCTAAAAGACGCTTTTTATTGTAAAAATAGTTTTTGCATCACCACATATTGAGAGCTATAATTTTTCCGTATTTTGACCCACCGAGTCATGTGAGGTCTTATTCTTTGCGGGACGAGTTGACGTTTTTATTTATACCATTTTCGAGCACGTGACATTTTTTGATCGCTTTCTATTCCGATTTTTGGGACGCAGAATGAACAAAACCAGCGTTTCATGAATTTCTTTTGGGGGGGTGCGTTTACACCGTTCTGCGTGTGGTAAAATTGATAAAGCGGTTTTATTCTTCGGGTCGGTACGGTTACAGCGATACCTCATTTAGTTTTTTTTATGTTTTGTCGGTTTTTTGCAATGAAAACAATTTTATATAAAAAATAATTATTTTTGCATCGCTTTACTCTGCGAGCTATAACTTTTTTATTTTTTTGCGGATGATGCTGTATATGGCTCGTTTTTTTCGGGACAAGATGACGTTTTCAGCGGTACCATGGATATTTATTGCATTTTTTGTTCGGTGGGATAATAAATTATTATTTTTTTTATTTTTTGCTTCGTTTTTTCTTTTTATTTTTTAAGGGATTCGCTAAAGGGGTTAACTAATGGGACAGTTTTATAGGGCGGGTCGCTACGGACGCGGCGATACCAAATATGTGTACTTTTATTATTTTTTTTTTTTTTCAAAAAATGAAATTATTGGGGAATATTTTTTTTTTCTTTACTAATTTATTTAGCGATTTTTTTAAAAATTATTTTTACACTTTTTTTTTTTACTTTATTACATAGTCCTAGGTGGGACATCACTGTCCTGTGACAGATCGCTGATCTGTCACATCACAGATCACTGTGACAGATCAGCGATATGTCACAGGCAGTTCTGCAGACTTCCTCATGCCTGCGCTTTGCATGCAGTGAGGAAGTCAGCTCCCTACAGGACCCGAAGGCCCCCGTCGCCATCTTGGATCCGGGGGCCTGTAGGGAAGGAGTCCCCCGCAGCAGCGCTGCACATTGCGCTGCCGTGGGCGGCTCAGGGAAGCACGGAGGGAGCCCCCTCCCTGCCGATGCTTCCCTTTAACCCCCGGTACACCGCGATCGTGTTTGATCGTGGTGTACAAGGGGGTAACATGTCGGGGGCTTCCTGCTCCCATCAGCGCCCATGTCATATGACCAAGGATCACTGACGGGTTGGCATGACAACCCTGGGTGAGGAGAAGACTCCTGTGGTTGTCATTGCTGCATCACTATGCAAGTGAGCATTTCTGATACATAGAGCAGGGCTGCAGCCCTGCTCTATGTATCAGAGGCAATCAGACAAGTTCAGCTTAAAAAAAAAAATCCTACATAGAAGAAGAAATACCAATAGTAAAAAAAATTTTTGTATGCTAATAAAGAAATGGATACCAATCATCAACTGATAAACCCATAAAAAAATCCATACAAAATATATATGTGATAACAATATTTATTTAAAATAAACAAAGGAAGCACAATATCTCAATAATTGATTAAAAACAATATTTATTCAATAAAATTAAAAACAAACAGAATTGTATGAACGGAGGCAGGAAAGCAGCCAGAACAGGTGGCAAGAATCATTAAATCAGGGCCAAAAAATTAGGAGGACAATAGCACCATGATATATATTAATTATATAAATATAAAATTGTGACTAAATAAAATTCATTTCATAGTCCAAAATATATCATTAAATATTTCATGACCAATCAAGTGTAAAAAATAAATTAAATAATAGTGCATGAATAAATATTAATTATCAAAGTGATAAATATACATTATATATCAATATCAAGAGCAAGAAATAACATTTATAAAACACCATCAAATAGTATATAATTTACTAAATCTTGAATGCAGAACTCATATAAAGTATCAATATAATTAATAGTGCAAAATAGTGCATAAGATAATTATATCAAAATAATAAATATCATCATACATTACTTAGAAGTGCACAAAATAATAATAAGCTGCCATAAAATAATATATAATTTGCCCAAGATAAAAAAAACTTTCATGGATGCTGACCTCACATATGATGATAGCAATAGAAAAGGCCCATTATCAAAGAAAATACATTACCCACCAGAAATGGCAACCACCTGCCCCCACACACACCACTCCAACGCTCGTTTCACTTTCACCGCTTCGTCAGGGAAGTTCAGCTTCAAGTCTCCTATGGAGACTATTGAAGCAAGTAAAATGTAAAAAAAAATGTTTTTGAAAATACTAAAAAAATGAAAAAAATATAAAAGTTCAAATCACCCCCTTTCCTCCCCATTCAAAATAAAACAATAACAAAAATCAAATATACACATATTTGGCATCGCCGTGTTTAGAATCGCCCAATATATCAATATAAAAAAAGAATTAATCAAGTCAGTAAGCAGCGTAGCGAGGAAAAAAATCGAAACGCCAGAATTATGTTTTTTTTGTCACTGCAACATTGCAATAAAATGCAATAACGGGTGATCAAAAGAAATTATCTGCACCAAATTGGTATCAATAAAAACGTCAGATAGGCATGGAAAAATTAAGCCCTCACCCCGCACCAGATTGCAAAACAAAGAGATGCTACGGGTCTCGGAAAATGGCAACTTTTTAATTATTTTTTTACAAACTTTTTTTTTTCACCACTTAGATAAAAAAGAACCTAGACAAGTTTGGTGTCTATGAACTCGCAATAACCTGTAGAATCATAATGGCAGGTTAGTTTTAACATTTAGTGAACCTAGCAAAAAAGTCAAACAAAAAACAAGTGTGGGATTGCACTTTTTTTTGCAATTCACCGCACTTGGAATTTTTTTCCCATTTTCTGTTACACAACATGGTAAACCCAAAGATGCCATTCAAAAGTACAACTCGTCCAGCAAAAAACAAGGCCTCACATGGCCATTTTGGCCAAAAAATATTAAAGGTGTGGCTCTGGGAAGAAGGGGAGAAAAAAATGAAAATGTAAAACTAAAAATACCCCAGGTCATTAAGGGGTTAAGATGAGGTTGGCCTCGTAGTGGGCAATCCCGTTAATGGTATTATTTGTAATAGTGGTCTATGTATAGTATGCTTTGTTTGGAACCGGGTGTAGGTACTATTTAGTTCTGCTGTAACAGTGTTTTATGATAACATAAAATATACTGTACATACATCTCTGACAAAAATTGAGAGACCACTGCACAGTTTTATAAAAATCAGCTTCTCTACATGTCTGACAGCCATTCCATTCCAGTGTCAGTTGAATTCCAACCAGAGTACACCTCATTCTACTTACTGTGTTTCTAATTAGGTAATCACCTGAACCAAATCTTATTTAACAAAGGAAAGTATAAAAAACCCTGCTGTGGTGTTCACAATCCTCTTGCAATAGGACAAGCTGGATGGCAAAACAAGTTCTAGTAATATTTAAAAAGTAGTAGGAATGAAAAAATAACTTTTTACCATGCCAAAAGAGTTGAAAAGAAAAGTCTTGAGTGAGGAAAAGAAGGGTCCAATACAGGCTTTACTAGCAGAGGGATACAGTTACCATCATGTTGCCTCCATCCTTAAAATTTCTAAGACGGCAGTCCATTACAACAAGGTCAAGCAGCAGATAACAAAGGACAACAAAGCTACAGACCAGCAGAGGATGAAAATGACTCTCCACTGATGGGGATGTGTTGTGAGTTCATTTTCCCCTTCATTACTGAGGCCCGAGGAACTCCCTCTTCTGGTAAAGAAAGGTAGTGAGCCTGTTTATCAAACACCTGAGGCTGATGATGATGACTGGCTGAGTGGAGTTACTGACTAGATATAAGGCTGCCGACGCCCTTCTGCCCTGCGAGTGATTTCTCTGTGGGATCCTTGGAGAACAGTCTGAATTCCTGCTCCTCTAAAGCTAAGTTTGCTGCTCGGCCTTTTGCATTTTTGCTTTGACTTTGTTTTGCTTTGTTTTTCTGGATTTCTGCCATTCCCTGCTGGGGTGTGCTGAATTCCTTTAGCTCTGTCTTCTGAAAATACCTGAGTGCTGATTTAGTTTTTGAAGCCTAGCTGCTTCAGGGCCTTTTTCATATCAGCTTGTTGGCTTATGTCTTTGATAGGGTTTTGGCAGATTGCAGACAGCAGCCTTCCTGTCCTTTCCTATCTAGGTAGTTTTGGGCCCCGTCTTTGCTCAGTCTATCTTTCTGTCTGTGTTAGTGTTTTCATCTTGCTTCACTGTCATTATATGTTGGGGGCTGCCTATTGCTTTGGGGTCTGCTCTGGGGCAGTTTAGATTTCCCCTTTCTTTCTTTAGGCCTAGTTAATTCTCCGGCTGTGATCGAGGGGTCTAGGGCATCGTAGGAACCCCCCACGGCTACTGCTAGTTGTGTTGATAGGTTCAGGGGTCTGCATTCTGATAGTTGCCAACTTCTCTGGTTTTCTGGACTTAGTTTGTATTTCTGCTTTTGCCTCCTACGGTGACTCATTCATAACAGAATCACCCGCCATACCGCAGATCCTAGGGTACTCAATAGCAGGAAAGAATTGTAAAAAAAAAAAGGTGTGAGTATATTTTTTCCTCTATATCTCTGAGGCCGTAGGGGGAATTTTTTTTTCTCTCAATGGAGATAAAGCAATTGTCTGATCGTGTGGAGCAGCTCGCTGCGGAAGTGCGGGGAATTTCCGCCTACCTTGCTCATTCACATGCTGCTGAACCAAAGATTCCTACACCTGATGTATTTTTTGGGGATCGGTCTAAATTTTTGAATTTCAAAAATAATTGTAAATTATTTTTTGCCTTGAAGCCTAACTCGTCAGGGAGCTCCACGCAGCAGGTTAAAATTGTCATCTCTTTGCTGCGTGGCGATCCCCAGGATTGGGCGTTTTCTTTGAAACCAGATGATCCTATTCTGATTAATGTGAACGCATTTTTTCAGGCCTTGGGGTTTTTGTATGACGAACCTAATGCCATTGATCAGGCTGAAAAGACCCTGCTGACATTGAACCAGGGTCATGATTCTGCAGAATTGTACTGTCAAAAATTCCGAAAGTGGGCAGTACTTACTACCTGGAATGATAATGCCTTGGCTGCTCTCTTTTGGAAGGGGTTGTCAGAAGCCGTAAAAGATACTATGGTGGGATTTCCTGTTCCCTCTGGTCTTGACGATTCTATGTCATTAGCCATTCAGGTTGATCGGCGTTTGCGCAAACGCAAGGCTGCACGAGAGGTGTTGCCACCTGTTGATCAAATGTCTGAACCTATGCAATGTGAGAGATTTTTCCAGAGAGCAGCGTCAGGAGTTCAGAAGGCGTAATAAGTTGTGTTTTTTCTGTGGAGATGCCTCGCATATTATTTCTGTCTGTCCTAAACGAGAGAAACGCTTTGCACACACGTTTTCTGTTGGGGGTGTTCAACCTAAGTTTCTTCTGGCTATTACTCTGATCTGCTCCCTGTCCACATTTTCCACCAAGGCTTTTGTGGATTCGGGAGCAGCCCTAAACCTAATGGACTTGGATTTTGCTAAACGTTGTGGATTTCTGATGACACCTCTGCAGACGCCTATCCCTTTGAGGGGGATTGATGCTACTCCTTTGGCTAAAAATAAACCTCAGTTTTGGACCCAGGTGGTAATGCGGGTCGCCCCAGACCATCAAGAAAATTGCAGATTTTTGGTGTTGCATAATCTGCATGATACTATTGTTCTGGGGTTTCCCTGGTTACAAATTCATAATCCAGTTTTGGATTGGAAATCTGTGTCTGTGGTGAGTTGGGGTTGTCGGTGTGCCTTTAGTGAGGCTCCGGTGTTTTCCACCTCTCCTCAGTCGCATGATGTTCCTGATTATTTGGCGGACTTTTATGATGTATTTAGTGAGAATGAGTCTGCGTCTCTGCCTCCTCATAGGAGTTATGACTGTGCAATTGAACTGAGCCCGGGGTGTAAATTTCCCAAGGGTCGGCTCTTCAATTTATCTGTACCCGAGCACGAGGCTATGCGATCCTATATTAAGGAGGCGTTGGAGAAGGGTCATATTAGACCATCCTCGTCACCCTTAGGTGCCGGTTTTTTTTTTGTAGCCAAAAAGGATGGATCATTAAGACCTTGTATTGATTATCGTGCCCTCAACAAAATTACTGTTAAATATCAGTATCCGTTACCCCTGCTTTCTGATCTATTCTCCAGAGTTAAAGGTGCTTGCTGGTTTACCAAGCTTGACCTCAGGGGGGCATATAATCTTATTCGCATTAAGCATGGGGACGAATGGAAGACGGCGTTTAATACTCCGGAGGGACATTTTGAGTACCTGGTGATGCCTTTTGGGCTCACTAATGCCCCTTCTGTCTTCCAGTGCTTCATGAACGATATTTTCCGAGATTTTGTCGATAAATTTTTGATTATCTATCTGGATGATATTTTGATCTTCTCCAAGGATTGGGATTCTCATGTGGAACATATTCGGACTGTGTTCCGGATCTTGAGGGAGAATTCCCTGCATGTCAAAGGATCTAAATGCCTTTTTGGAGTACAGAGGATTTCTTTTTTGGGATTTATTTTGTCCCCGTCAACTATTGAAATGGACCCGGCCAAGGTACAGGCCATTTACGATTGGGTTCAGCCCACTTCTTTGAAGGCCCTCCAGAAGTTTTTGGGTTTTGCTAATTTTTATCGGAAATTTATAGCAAAATTTTCTAGTATTGCCAAGCCATTGACTGATTTGACTAAGAAGGGTGCTGATGTGTTAAATTGGTCTCCGGAGGCTGTTTCTTCCTTTCAGGAGCTGAAGCGAAGATTCACCTCCGCCCCGGTTTTGCGGCAACCTGATGTCTCACTTCCATTCCAGGTAGAGGTGGATGCTTCTGAGATTGGTGCAGGAGCTGTTTTGTCCCAAAAGGATCAATTAACATCTAAAATGAATCCCTGTGCTTTCTTTTCCCGAAAGTTCTCTCCATCTGAACGTAACTATGATGTGGGGAATAGGGAACTGTTGGCCATGAAATGGGCATTTGAGGAGTGGAGACATTGGTTGGAGGGAGCTAAGCATCAAGTCATGGTCCTCACTGACCACAAGAATTTGATTTACCTAGAGTCGGCTAAGCGCTTGAACCCTAGACAGGCTAGGTGGGCCTTGTTTTTTACACGTTTTGATTTTGAGGTTTCTTTTCTTCCTGGAACGAAGAATGTCAAGGCCCTCTCTAGGAGCTTCTTTGCTGATTCTCCTGTGGTGACCAAGCCTGCTACCATCTTATGCGAAGGGGTAGTTCTTTCTGCCATCTCGCCCGATTTGAGATGTGCTCTGGAAGAGTTCCAGGAGGACAAACCTGAGCGTTGTCCCAGTGGAAAGTTGTATGTTCCTGACTAGAGTTGAGCGAAACGGGTCGAACAATTTCAAAAGTCGCCGACTTTTGGCAAAGTCGGGTTTCATGAAACGAAACCCGACCCTAGGATGAGGTCAGCCACGAGGTTGGCGACTTACGCGCCAAAGTCGCGTTTCAAAAGTTTGTTTAGCACTCTTTTTCAGCCAATCAGGATCCACGGACACTGTGGGCAACGTGATGACATAGGCAGGGGTCGCCACCATCTTTCAGAAGGGCATGCAAGTGATTGGCTTGCTTTGGTGGGTGTCACAGGGGTTATAAAAGGGCGTGCACGCCGACCGCCATCTTACTTCTGCCGATCTTAGCATAGGGAGAGGTTGCTGATTCTGTAGGGAGAGCGCTAGGCAGGGAAGAAGAAAAAAAAACAGCTTCTGCTGCTAGAGATTTTGCCTGTGCAACACACCAGTCACTGTGTGTGCAGTGCAAGGGGAGGCTATATTGTGGTGGATCAGCAGTGTTGGTTGTTAGGCTGCCTTCTAAGGCTTCCTGACAGCTGCATTGCTGTTTCCCCACTGCTCTGCAAACTGCTTTTTTAAAAGCAATCCCAATTTTTTTTTTTTTTTCCTGCTAAGGTACTGAGCGTGCATTTATTCACACCATACAGCGGTGTACGCTCCTCACACAGTACCGTGTAACGGCTGTTATCACAGCCACAGTGAAGCTATCTGTGTGTCACTGTGGAGGACTTGTTCCGTTCTTACAGACCTACACTCTAGGGAGATTCCTATTCTGCCCAATTCTACAATTCACTTTTTTCACACCTGTGCCATCGAGCCTGTGACATAGCGCTCTGATATTCAGTGGGCCTCACACAATCCAAAAGTGTCCAGTGTCCACAAGTGTCTGCAGAAATTCAAAATCTCCCTTATCCTGTAGTCACTTTTTTCACACCTGCTGCATCGAGCCTGTGACATAGCGCTCTGATATTCATTGGGCCTCACACATTCCAAAAGTGTCCAGTGTCCACAAGTGTCTGCAGAAATTCAAAATCTCCCTTATCCTGTAGTCACTTTTTTCACACCTGTGCCATCGAGCCTGTGACATAGCGCTCTGATATTCAGTGGGCCTCACACAATCCAAGTGTCCAGTGTCCACAAGTGTCTGCAGAAATTCAAAATCTCCCTTATCCTGTAGTAACTTTTTTCACACCTGTGCCATCGAGCCTGTGACATAGCGCTGTGATATTCAGTGGGCCTCACACAATCCAAGTGTCCAGTGTCCACAAGTGTCTGCAGAAATTCAAAATCTCCCTTATCCTTTAGTCACTTTTTTCACACCTGTGCCATCGAGCCTGTGACATAGCACTGTGATATTCAGTGGGCCTCACACAATCCAAGTGTCCAGTGTCCACAAGTGTCTGCAGAAATTCAAAATCTCACAGAAATTCAAAATCTCCCTTATCCTGTAGTCACTTTTTTCACACCTGTGCCATCGAGCCTGTGACATAGCACTGTGATATTCAGTGGGCCTCACACAATCCAAGTGTCCAGTGTCCACAAGTGTCTGCAGAAATTCAAAATCTCACAGAAATTCAAAATCTCCCTTATCCTGTAGTCACTTTTTTCACACCTGTGCCATCGAGTCTGTGACATAGCGCTGTGATATTCAGTGGGCCTCACACAATCCAAGTGTCCAGTGTCCACAAGTGTCTGCAGAAATTCAAAATCTCCCTTATCCTGTAGTCACTTTTTTCACACCTGTGCCATCGAGCCTGTGACATAGCACTGTGATATTCAGTGGGCCTCACACAATCCAAGTGTCCAGTGTCCACAAGTGTCTGCAGAAATTCAAAATCTCCCTTATCCTGTAGTCACTTTTTTCACACCTGCTGCATCGAGCCTGTGACATAGCGCTGTGATATTCAGTGGACCTCACACAATCCAAGTGTCCAGTGTCCACAAGTGTCTGCAGAAATTCAAAATCTCCCTTATCCTGTAGTCACTTTTTTCACACCTGTGCCATCGAGCCTGTGACATAGCGCTGTGATATTCAGTGGACCTCACACAATCCAAGTGTCCAGTGTCCACAAGTGTCTGCAGAAATTCAAAATCTCCCTTATCCTGTAGTCACTTTTTTCACACCTGTGCCATCGAGCCTGTGACATAGCGCTGTGATATTCAGTGGGCCTCACACAATCCAAGTGTCCAGTGTCCACAAGTGTCTGCAGAAATTCAAAATCTCCCTTATCCTGTAGTCACTTTTTTCACACCTGTGCCATCGAGCCTGTGACATAGCGCTGTGATATTCAGTGGGCCTCACACAATCCAAGTGTCCAGTGTCCACAAGTGTCTGCAGAAATTCAAAATCTCCCTTATCCTGTAGTCACTTTTTTCACACCTGTGCCATCGAGCCTGTGACATAGCACTGTGATATTCAGTGGGCCTCACACAATCCAAGTGTCCAGTGTCCACAAGTGTCTGCAGAAATTCAAAATCTCACAGAAATTCAAAATCTCCCTTATCCTGTAGTCACTTTTTTCACACCTGTGCCATCGAGCCTGTGACATAGCACTGTGATATTCAGTGGGCCTCACACAATCCAAGTGTCCAGTGTCCACAAGTGTCTGCAGAAATTCAAAATCTCACAGAAATTCAAAATCTCCCTTATCCTGTAGTCACTTTTTTCACACCTGTGCCATCGAGCCTGTGACATAGCACTGTGATATTCAGTGGGCCTCACACAATCCAAGTGTCCAGTGTCCACAAGTGTCTGCAGAAATTCAAAATCTCCCAGAAATTCAAAATCTCCCTTATCCTGTAGTCACTTTTTTCACACCTGTGCCATCGAGCCTGTGACATAGCACTGTGATATTCAGTGGGCCTCACACAATCCAAGTGTCCAGTGTCCACAAGTGTCTGCAGAAATTCAAAATCTCCCTTATCCTGTAGTCACTTTTTTCACACCTGTGCCATCGAGCCTGTGACATAGCACTGTGATATTCAGTGGGCCTCACACAATCCAAGTGTCCAGTGTCCACAAGTGTCTGCAGAAATTCAAAATCTCACAGAAATTCAAAATCTCCCTTATCCTGTAGACACTTTTTTCACACCTGTGCCATCGAGCCTGTGACATAGCACTGTGATATTCAGTGGGCCTCACACAATCCAAGTGTCCAGTGTCCACAAGTGTCTGCAGAAATTCAAAATCTCACAGAAATTCAAAATCTCCCTTATCCTGTAGTCACTTTTTTCACACCTGTACCATCGAGCCTGTGACATAGCGCTGTGATATTCAGTGGGCCTCACACAATCCAAGTGTCCAGTGTCCACAAGTGTCTGCAGAAATTCAAAATCTCCCTTATCCTGTAGTCACTTTTTTCACACCTGTGCCATCGAGCCTGTGACATAGCACTGTGATATTCAGTGGGCCTCACACAATCCAAAAGTGTCCAGTGTCCACAAGTGTCTGCAGAAATTCAAAATCTCCCTTATCCTGTAGTCACTTTTTTCACACCTGCTGCATCGAGCCTGTGACATAGCGCTCTGATATTCATTGGGCCTCACACAATCCAAAAGTGTCCAGTGTCTGCAGAAATTCAAAATCTCCCTTATCCTGTAGTCACTTTTTTCACACCTGCTGCATCGAGCCTGTGACATAGCGCTCTGATATTCATTGGGCCTCACACAATCCAAAAGTGTCCAGTGTCCACAAGTGTCTGCAGAAATTCAAAATCTCCCTTATCCTGTAGTCACTTTTTTCACACCTGCTGCATCGAGCCTGTGACATAGCGCTGTGATATTCAGTGGGCCTCACACAATCCAAGTGTCCAGTGTCCACAAGTGTCTGCAGAAAATCTAAATCTCCCTTATCCTGTAGTCACTTTTTTCACACCTGTGCCATCGAGCCTGTGACATAGCGCTGTGATATTCAGTGGGCCTCACAAAATCCAAGTGTCCAGTGTCCACAAGTGTCTGCAGAAATTCAAAATCTCCCAGAAATTCAAAATCTCCCTTATCCTGTAGTCACTTTTTTCACACCTGTGCCATCGAGCCCGTGACATAGCGCTGTGATATTCAGTGGGCCTCACACAATCCAAGTGTCCAGTGTCCACAAGTGTCTGCAGAAATTCAAAATCTCACAGAAATTCAAAATCTCCCTTATCCTGTAGTCACTTTTTTCACACCTGTGCCATCGAGCCTGTGACATAGCGCTCTGACATTCAGTGGGCCTCACATAATCCAAAAGTGTCCAGTGTCCACTAGTGTGTGCAGAAAATCTAAATCTCCCCTGTCCTATAGACACCTTGTACCTTGTTTTACATTACTATATAGTTTGTTGGATTTTGTCTACATTTCTACCAAAAATGAGGAAGGCTGGTGGAAGAGGCCGTGGAATTGGGCGGGGGTTGGCAGCTGGTAATGATGGTGTTGGTGGTGGATCTGATGGTAGTGGCAAAAGCAAAATAGGACCGAATGCAGGAGGTGTTGAGCCTGCGTCATCGTCTGGCTCCATAAGGCTTCGAAGGCTTAGTTTTCTAGGAGCTGGCAAACCGCTTTTAACGCCAGAGCATCAGGAAAAAGTTTTGTCTTACATTGCTGACTCAGCCTCCAGCTCTATCGCCTCCTCTTCTGAAGTTGTAAAAAGTAAAAGCACTGAGTCATCATTGGAGGCTCATGTTCATGAACCCCACCTTTCCTTGTGTCCTTCACCACAACCAAGATTGAAGGATGACGCAGGCCATACTACTGATTACTCCATGGAGCTGTTTTCACATACCATGCCTGGATTATCAAGTGAAATGGTGAATTACCCAGGCCAAGATGAATCTGACATGGAGTGCACTGATGCACAGCCGCTGATAGATGATTCTGCTGGTACATTCACTCAGAGCACTACATTGTCCTCGCAGTGTACAGAGCCAGATTCTGACCCTGATGAGACTCAGGTGCCCCTTCCCGCACACTATACCACCATACACGGTGACACAGAGGAAGGTGCACATGACATTGAAGAGGAGGTGATGGATGACCCAGTTGTTGACCCAGATTGGCATCCATTGGGGGAAGAGGGTGCTGCTTCCAATAGCTCAGATGAGGAGCATCCACAGCAGACATCAACATCGCAACAGCTGTTATCTGGCAGGCCCGGAGCACTCCAAAGACAGGTTCCAAAAATCAAAAGAGTTGCTGGACAGCTTGTCCAGAGGGTCAAAACATCACAGCGTGCTAGGCCGCAAAATGTCTGCCAGAGTAGGAAGAGTGCAGTGTGGCACTTTTTTGAACAAAATCCTCATGATCAGGCCAAGGTTATCTGTAAGAAGTGCGCAAAGACCTTTAGCCGAGGGAAAAATCTGAAAAATTTGAATACCAGTTGCATGCTTAGACATTTAACCAGCATGCACTTGCAAGCATGGACACAACACCAAACCTCAAGTGCCACATGTGCAACTGATCACAAAGAAGGTAGTCAGCAACGCTACATTGTTTCCCCCACTGTAAGCCCACCGGTTAGCACAGCAGCAAATGTTGAGGTGTCGTTGCAAGGCCACAGCAGTCAGGGAATCCCACTGTTATATCAACGAAATACTGAATCTAGGCCATGAGAAAGAACACCAACTCCATCACCATCATCAACCCTCTCTCAGTCCGCCCTGTCCAACGCTACTTCTACCATATGCAGCTCTCAAGTCCAGCTCACCCTCCCAGACACTATGAGTAGGTCAAGAAAGTACTCAGTCTCTCATCCGCGTACACTGGGTTTGAACGCCCACATTGCCAAACTAATCTCGTTTGAGATGATGCCCTTTCGGTTGGTGGAAAGCGCAGCTTTCCGCGAACTCATGGCCTATGCAGTACCACGCTATGACCTACCCAGTCGCCACTTCTTCTCTCGCAAAGCCATCCCAGCCCTCCACCATCATGTGAAAGACCGCATTGTCCATGCACTCAAGCAGTCTGTGAGTGGAAAGGTGCACCTCACAACTGATGCATGGTCCAGTCGGCATGGCCAGGGCCGTTACGTGTCCATCACTGCGCACTGGGTTAATGTGGTGGATGCAGGGTCCACAGGGGACAGCGGTGGTGGGACAGTGCTGCCTAGCCCACGGTATAGGAAACAGTTGGCTGTAGGCGTTCCACCCTCCTCCTCCTCCTCCTCCTCCTCCTCCAGAAGCGAAAGCTCGTCCACAGAGCACAGTTGTACGAGCACTCCATCTGCAGCTGCAACTGTTGCACACGAGGTGTCCCCCTATCGAGCAGCTAGTGGAAAGCGTCAGCAGGCTGTGTTGCTGGTGATGTGTTTGGGCGACAGACACACCGCCGAGGTGCTGGCCGAGTACTTGAAGCGACAAACTGAGTCATGGCTGGGCAGTGTACATCTTGAGGCAGGCAAGGTAGTTAGTGATAACGGCCATAATTTTGTGGCAGCCATAGCCCTTGCAAAACTCAGCCACATACCTTGCTTGGCTCACACCTTGAACCTGGTGGTGCAGTGCTTCCTCAAAAATTATCCGGAGTTAACAGCCCTGCTCCATAAGGTGCGAAGACTGTGCGCGCACATCCGCCGGTCGCCTGTACACTCCGTTCGTATGCAGAAGCTGCAGCGATTGCTCCACCTTCCCAACCACCGCCTCATTATCGACATTGCAACAAGGTGGAACTCCACCCTGCACATGGTGGAGCAGCTGTGCGAGCAGAGGCAGGCCATAATGCATTTGTGGGAGGATACACGGCCAGGCACTTTGAGAGCAGACATGGAGTTGACAGGTGTGCAGTGGTCGAAGCTGAAAGACCTCTGTAAAGTCCTTCAGTGTTTTGAGGAATGCACACGGCTGGTAAGCGCAGACGACGCCATCCTAAGCATGAGCATCCCACTTATGCGTCTGCTCATGCAAACTTTGACGCACCTTAAGGAGCAGGCGTCTGCAGCCAATGTTGACGAGGAGGAAGAGGTGGAGGGAATCCTTGATGACATTCAGCCATTGTCTGCTCAAGGACCTCTCCTGGACGAGTTGGAGGAAGAAGAGGAGAAGGAGAAGGATGATGATGGGGATGATTACTTAGGGGAAGAGGATGCATCTCATGGGGCAAGTGAAAATGTTGGCGTGGCAAGGTCTGGTACAGGGTTTGTGCGTGACTGGAGGGATGTGGATTTGCCAGAATGTGCTCCTCCAACCAGCACTCGCAGTGCATCATTAACACCGGGAACATTGGCCCACATGTCAGATTATGCCTTGCGGATCCTAAAAAGGGACCCCCGCATTGCCAAAATGATGAACGATGACGACTACTGGTTGGCCAGCATCCTGGATCCACGCTATAAAGGCAAATTACAAAACATCATGCCACAGGAGAACCTTGACCTAATATTGGCTAATAAACAAGCAACTCTGGTAAATCGGTTGCTTGAGGCATTCCCAGCACACAGCAGCGGTGATGGTTCTCACACAAGCCGTACGGGCTGGGGGCAGCTTGGCAGAGGTGTTCATGGTGCACACAGCAGAAGTGGCGTTGGAGACAGGGGTTTCATGACAATGTTGTGGACTGATTTTTCAAGTACCGCTCACACAACTGGTAATACAGCATCGATGGAAAGTGACAGGAGACAGCAGTTGTCAACTATGGTTACAAACTACTTTTCCTCCCATATCGATGTTCTCCCACACAGGTCATTCCCCTTTGACTATTGGGCTGCTAAACTGGACACCTGGCCTGAATTGGCACAATATGCCTTACAGGAGCTCGCTTGCCCAGCTGCAAGTGTGCTATCGGAAAGAGTCTTCAGTGCAGCTGGATCAATCCTGACAGAAAAAAGAACCCGTCTGTCAACCCAAAATGTGGATGATCTAACCTTCATTAAAATGAACCACGCATGGGTTTCCAAGGATTTTGTCCCACCTTCCCCTGATGACACATAGGGTGACAGAAAAATGGCTTGCTTTGGTCCACCTCTTCCTGGGACTTGACCTATTTCGCCTTTTGCATCAGCTGAATGTCCAACATCAGCATATGCCACTTTCTAAAACTCCCTAACTGTGCTGCCTCCCCCCCATGGCCGGGGTCACCACCTAGCGCACGACACTGTGCGAGTGCCGTTGCCCTGAACAGGTGGGTAGGCCGACTCTTGGGCGCGGGCTCTGGCACAGGGTCCCTCATAGTGCAATCAAGTGTCTCTGATGGTGGTGGTGCACACCCGCCGTCAGACACACCGCCGTACTATGAGGGGCCAAGTGCCAGTACCGACGCCCATGAGTGGGCTCCCCTTGCTTGGGCAGGGCCCCAGCATTTGCAGTCTTTACTTCTCCCTGCTCCTCCGCTGTGTAGTCTGGGCCGTCAAATCCATACTGTGCCTGACACCATCTGAGCCTGCCTCCTGATGTATAGACATATCTTTTGAATGTGTACGCTATCCATACATGTTATCCAGGGATACGGTACCCTTTCTCACCTTTGTGCAATCACTTGCAAGTCATACTGTGCCTGACACCGTCTGAGCCTGCCTCCTGATGTATAGACATATCTTTTGAATGTGTACGCTATCCATACATGTTATCCGGGGATACGGTACCCTTTCTCACCTTTGTGCAATCACTTGCAAGCCATACTGGGCCTTACACCATCTGAGCCTGCCTCCTGATGTATAGACATATCTTTTGAATGTGTACGCTATCCATACATGTTATCCGGGGATACGGTACCCTTTCTCACCTTTGTGCAATCACGTGCAATCCATACTGGGCCTAACACCGTCTGAGCCTGCCTCCTGATGTATAGACATATATTTTGAATGTGTACGCTATCCATACATGTTATCCGGGGATACGGTACCCTTTCTCACCTTTGTGCAATCACGTGCAATCCATACTGGGCCTAACACCGTCTGAGCCTGCCTCCTGATGTATAGACATATATTTTGAATGTGTACGCTATCCATACATGTTATCCGGGGATACGGTACCCTTTCTCACCTTTGTGCAATCACTTGCAAGCCATACAGGGCCTTACACCGTCTGAGCCTGCCTCCTGATGTATAGACATATCTTTTGAATGTGTACGCTATCCATACATGTTTTCCGGGGATACGGTACCCTTTCTCCCCTTTGTGCAATCACTTGCAAGCCATACTGGGCCTTACACCGTCTGAGCCTGCCTCCTGATGTATAGACATATATTTTGAATGTGTACGCTATCCATACATGTTATCCGGGGATACGGTACCCTTTCTCACCTATGTGCAATCACGTGTAACCCATACTGGGCGTGAGAACGGCTGGCGAGCTGTTAAGCAAGCTACAGCACCTGTGGTTTGCACACGTAAGTTTTTCATTTTTTTCAGTAATGACGGTTAGGCCTAATTCCGGAACTGCGGTTGACCTGCACTTACTGGGAAATCATCGTTCGCGAGTAATAATTGTAATCAGTGATCCCCATCACTAACGTTGTTCAGCGGGTTATCTGCACCTGTAAGGGACAAATGCTGGCCTTTTCAGTGTAGCGCACATGCAGCCACGGACATGTAAGGGCATGACACACCAGTTATTGGCCAATCTCATGTGCCAGAGCCTCACGTGTCCCTCTAGTAAGCCAGATTCGGACCGCGGGGCATGACGGAGTCTCGTTCGTTAACGGAATTAAGCTTGCAATGTGTGCATCTGTTCTGTAGCTGGCATGGTTGAGGTTGCCCGTGTTGAGTCAAATTACGCCGTAGGCTCCACTCCTGGTGGTGCCCTTCTGGACATTCCTTTAAGGTTCAGCTTTGCAACCATACTGCCCACGTAAAACAAACACTTTGCCTTCATGAATGCTGTTTGGAGGGTCATGACTCGTGGGAATAACGCCGCCCAATCAGTTAACCTGCTAGAGAGATCCTTCGTTGCTCCCAAGCATGACATCACACTCCCTAGGAGGAAGGTAATGCCACTGTGGCGACCGTACTCCTGGGGGCGACACAAGTGCACTGATGCCCAGCCACTGCTCGATGAATCTGCTGGTACATTGACCCAGACCACTACATTCCCCTCGCACGCTACACGGCCTGAATCTGACCATGATGAAACTCAGCTTACCCTTCCCATATACAGTTCCATCTTACACGGTGACAAAGAGGAAGCTGCAGATGAAAGTGCAGGTTCGGCCCACCTGCCATCAGACACACCACCGTACTATCAGGGGCCCTGTGCCAGTGCCGTCGCCAACGAGTGGGCCCCCCTGCTTGCTCAGGATCACAGCACTTGCAAGGTTGAAATACTGTGCAGTGAGATGGAAGATGGGGATGACGAGGAGTCCAGACTAGTACAGGGATTCCCTAGCGAGGAGACTTATTTGATTGTTTTCAATGTTGGGACAGCAATTTTTGGGGAGCATTATACTCTGGAGAATGATAGATGGGGCCCACCATACACTGGAACATTCCAAAGGTGGACATCAGACACTGGAGCAGCATTTACAGGGCCCATTGTACACTAGAGCATTAGAAATGGGGCCCATTATGTTTGGAGCATTATTTGGGCCCATAGGACAGTGGAGCTTCATCCATGGGGACCAACATATACTGTAGCATTATGTGGAGCTCATCATATACTGTTTCAAACATTATATGGGACCAATGATTCTGTATGGAGAAATAGATGGGCCTCGTCATGAGATGTAAAAAGTGAGGTATTTTTCATTGTACTATACCGCTATTTCTCTGCCGTATCTGAGCATGATGAGTTGTGGTATTATGTGTTAAAGGGGCGCTCTTTCACCCAGGGCACATGAAAACCTGGAGCCAGCCCTACCCCCTCACAACTTTAGCCAAATAACCCCCATTTTTCAGTGCGTAACTTGTATTATGAAGTTAATTAAGGTTGACCAGCTTAAGTAAGAAGAATTGATGCTTTTGGCATTCAAATGAACACTGTAGGTGTGTTTCCTGTCCTCCTCTCACTGCCGACTTTTATTCCCCATTGACTTACATTGGGTTTCGTGTTTCGGGACGACCCAGACTTTTCCCTATAATCAGCCGATCTTGCTCGACCCGACCTTTGGAAAAGTCGGGTTTCACGAAACGAAACTCGACTATAAAAAACCAAAAGTCGCTCAACTCTATTCCTGACCAGTGGAAGAAGAGAGTGATGTCTGAAGTTCATTGCTCTGCTTTGGCTTTTCATCCAGGTATTTTTGGTACTAGAGATCTGGTGAGTCGTTTTTTTTGGTGGCCCTCCTTGTCTTGTGATGTCAGGAATTTTGTGCAGTCCTGTGGGACGTGCTCCCGGTCTAAATAGTGTTCTCGCTCTAGTGGGTTGTTGATGCCTTTGCCTGTCCCCAAGAGGCCATGGACCCATATTTCAATGGATTTCATCTCTGATATGCCTGTCTCTCAAAGGATGACTGTTATTTGGGTGATTTGTGATAGGTTCTCTAAGATGGTTCATCTTGTACCACTCCCTAAGTTGCCGTCTTCCTCTGAGTTGGTGCCCCTGTTTTTACAACAGGTGGTTCGTTTGCACGGGATTCCTGAGAACATTGTATCTGACAGAGGAGTCCAGTTTGTGTCTAGATTTTGGAGAACTTTCTGTTCCAGGCTGGGAATTCAGTTGTCCTTCTCCTCTGCTTTTCACCCTCAGACCAATGGGCAGACAGATAGAACAAACCAGACCTTGGAGTCATATTTGAGATGTTTTATTTCTGCTGATCAGGATGATTGGGTTTCATTTTTGCCTTTGGCCGAATTTGCTTTAAATAATAGAGCTAGTTCTGCCACTTTGATGTCACCTTATTTTTGTAACTTTGGGTTTAATCCTCGATTTTCTTCAGGGCTGGTGGAGCCCTCTGCCTGCCCAGGTGTTGACACTGTGGTGGAGAGAATGCACCAGATCTGGGACCAAGTGGTGGATAAGTTATCTCTCTCCCATGAAAAGGCCCAGCGGTTTTCCAACCGACATAGGACCATTGGTCCCCAGTTTAAGGTTGGTGATATGGTGTGGTTATCATCAAAAAATATTGCTATGAAGGTGGCTTCTCCTAAGTTTAAGCCTAGATTTATTGGACCTTACAAGATTGTGAAGATTATTAATCCGGTCTCTTTTCGTTTGGCTCTTCCTGTCACATTTAAAATCCATAATGTGTTCCATAAATCTTTGTTGAAGAGGTTTGTTGAACCTGTTGTTCCGGGGGTGGCACCTCCAGACCCTGTATTGGTTGAAGGTAACATGGAATATGAGGTAGAGAAAGTACTGGATTCCTGTCTGGCTAGACGGAGACTCCAGTATTTGGTTAAGTGGAAGGGTTATGGTCAGGAGGATAATTCCTGGGTCTCTGCCTCTGATATTCATGCCAAAAGATTGGTGCGTGCCTTTCATCGGGCTCACCCTGATCGCCCTGGTGGCGTAGTTGAGGGTTCGGTGACCCCTCCTCAAGGGGGAGGTACTGTTGTGAGTTCATTTTCCCCTTCATTACTGAGGCCCGAGGAACTCCCTCTTCTGGTTAAGAAAGGTAGTGAGCCTGATTATCAAACACCTGAGGCTCATGATGATGACTGGCTGAGTGGATTTACTGACTGGATATAAGGCTGCCGACGCCCTTCTGCCCTGCGGGTGATTTCTCTGTGGGATCCTTGCAGACCAGTCTGAATTCCTGCTCCTCTAAAGCTAAGTTTGCTGCTCGGCCTTTTGCATTTTTGCTTTGACTTTGTTTTGCTTTGTTTTTCTGGATTTCTGCCATTCCCTGCTGGGGTGTGCTGAATTCCTTTAGCTCTGTCTTCTGAAAATACCTGAGTGCTGATTTAGTTTTTGAAGCCTAGCTGCTTCAGGGCCTTTTTCATATCAGCTTGTTGGCTTATGTCTTTGATAGGGTTTTGGCAGATTGCAGACAGCAGCCTTCCTGTCCTTTCCTATCTAGGTAGTTTTGGGCCCCGTCTTTGCTCAGTCTATCTTTCTGTCTGTGTTAGTGTTTTCATCTTGCTTCACCGTCATTATATGTTGGGGGCTGCCTATTGCTTTGGGGTCTGCTCTGGGGCAGTTTAGATATCCCCTTTCTTTCTTTAGGCCTAGTTAATTCTCCGGCTGTGATCGAGGGGTCTAGGGCATCGTAGGAACCCCCCACGGCTACTGCTAGTTGTGTTGATAGGTTCAGGGGTCTGCAATCTGATAGTTGCCAACTTCTCTGGTTTTCTGGACTTAGCTTGTATTTCTGCTTTTGCCTCCTACGGTGACTCATTCATAACAGGGATGACTGTCATCTTAATCGAATGTCACTCAGCAACAACAGGATGATATCAAGTGACCTATAAAAGGAATGGCAAATGGCAGCTGGGGTGACGTGCACAGCAAGAATAGTTCGTAACAGGCTCCTAGAGGCAGGGCTCAAGTCATGTAAAGCTAGAAAAAAGCCTTTCATCAATGAGAAGCAAAGGAGAGCCAGACTGAAGTTTGCCAAAGACCACATAAATTGGACCATAGAGGTCTGGAGTAAGGTAATCTTCTCTGATGAGTCTCATTTTCAGCTTTGCCCAACGCTGGTCGTCTAATGGTTAGACGGAGACCTGGAGAGGCATACAAGCCACAGTGTCTTGCACCCACTGTGAAATTTGGTGGAGGATCGGTGGTGATCTGGGTATGCTTCAGCAAGGCTGGAATTGGGCAGGTTATTCTTTGCGAAGGACGAATGAATCAAGCCGCATACAAGGTTATCCTGGAAAACAGTTGATTCCTTCTGCTCTGGCAATGTTCCCCAACTCCGAGGACTGGTTTTTCCAGCAGGACAATGTGCCATGCCACACAGCTAGGTCAATCAATGTGTGGATGAAGGACCACCACATCATATCCCTGTCATGGCCAGCTCAATCTCCAGACCTGAACCCCATTGAAAAACCTCTGGAATGTAATCAAGAGGAAGATGGAAAGTCAATAGCCATCAAACAAAGAAGAACTGCTTATATTTTTGCATCAGGAATGGCATAAGGTCACCCAAAAGCAATGTGAAAGACTGGTGGAAAGCACGCCAAGACGCATGAAAGCTGTGATTAAAAATCATGGTTATTCCACAAAATATTGATTTCTGAACTCTTCCTGAGTTAAAACGTTAGTATTGTTGCTTCTAAATGATTATGATCTTTTTTTCTTAGCATTATTTGAGGTCTGCAAGCACTGCATTTTTTTGTTATTTTGACAATTTCTCATTTTCTGAAAATAAATACAAAATTTAGTGCTTGGAAATTCGAAGACATGTTGTCAGTAGTTTATAGAATAAAAGAGCAATTTACATTTTTCTCAGAAATATACCTATAAAGAGAAAAATCAGACAAATTGAACATTTTACAGTGGTCTCTTAATTTTTTCCAGAGCTGTATATAGTGTAATATCACATAAAGGGTAATATAGGGAGACATCCCTTGGAGCTTGGGTCCATGATCTTTTAAGAATCTAAGAAATTCACTGTATATATAGTATTTTCAGATGTGATGCATGTTTATATGCAGTCGGTTACCTGTCAGTCATTTTTAACAAGACAAGTGACATATTGTGAAGTCCCACAACACTGCTGGATTATCAGCCAATGCAAGGGTGTCAATTGCTTTTTTCTAGCATCGCTATCACATGTTTTTTGAACGAAGGGCCCCGGCACACATATCGACTCACCAGTGATCCCGACAACGATATCAATGTGTCAGGATCGCTGGTGAGCTGTCAAACAGACAGCTTCACCAGCGATCAGCAGAGCGACGCCGAGCGCGCATCGTCACTGTGTTCGCTAGTTACCAGCACGCTGATGCAGGTAGCTGGTAACTAACGTACACATCGGGTATCCAAGGGACGTGTGTCCCTTAGATACCTGATGTGTACGTTAGTTACCAGCTCCCTGCATCAGCGCGCTGGTAACTAACGTACACATCGGGTATCTAAGGGACGCCCGTCCCTTGGATACCCGATGTGTACGTTAGTTACCAGCAGATTGCTGGTCTCCCGCCTGTCATACGCAGCGATGCGTGCTGGCCAGCGGGAGACCAGTGACAAAAGAAATGTCCAGCGGTTTCCCAGAGCGATCAGCGATACCGGCAGGGGGGCCGGTCGCTGATTGCTGTCACACACAGCGATCTCGCTGGTGAGATCACTGTTGTGTCACAAAACTTGTGACTCAGCAGCGATCTCGCTAGCGAGATCGCTATGTGTGACGGGGCCTTAAGTCCTAAGGTTTCAGAAGCTCACCCCTCTTTTCCCACCTTTGTACCTAAAGTGTTATTGTTTTGATCTCTTTGGTTACCTGTTGGAATTTTATGTTTTTGCTTTTAATCTAAATAAGCATTCCTTATTACATAGCAATGTAGGCCTGTCTATACTGGCGTCCCATGTCATATTTATTTGGGGAATTAAGCTATGGGATCATTTACATTTTTTATCAGGTTCATCTAGGGTATTGAGACAGTCAAAAATACCCCAAGTAACAAAACAAGCAGTCTGACTTTACTTTAAATGTTATAAATTAATTTACTACCCTAATAAAAGCAAGTTAGATATTGCTTTACAAAAAGATAATTTTAAACACTGAACTATTTACTTTAAACTAATTAAAAATGTCCGCATAGGAGCTGTATACTCTAAACGTTAGAATAGTTTTAGTGTGCCAGATACCTTTGGAAGTGACATACAGAACTTCTGCTGAAAACACATGGATCTTTCACTAAAGTTTAACAATTCTAATGTATTACCCCAAACATCATCTGTTGGGGGGAAATTCAGACAGCCCCCATGCACTTAAAACAGTGAGCGGATGTTGGTGTCTCAGAAGTAAAATAGCATATTTTGTAAACAATAATCTTATTCTATTGAACTATCATCTCAAAAGTATGTAACAAGTCAATTGCAGAAAGGTACATTATGAATTCATGGTGTATATTCTTGTAAATCCAACATATATGGGACACTTTTATTCAATATAAAACCATAAATAAACATAAATATTGTCTATACAACTACAAAATCAATATTGTAATTAGAGTTGAGCGACTTTTGGTTTTTTAGGGTCGAGTTTCGTTTCGTGAAACCCGAGTTTTCCAAAAGTCGGGTCGAGCGAGATCGTCCGATTATAGGGAAAAGTCGGGGTCGTCCCGAAACACGAAACCCAATGTAAGTCAATGGGGAATAAAAGTCGGCAGTGAGAGGAGGACAGGAAACACACCTACAGTGCTCATTTGAATGCCAAAAGCATCAATTCTTCTTACTTAAGCTTGTCAACCTTAATTAACTTCATAATACAAGTTACACACTAAAAAATGGGGGTTATTTGGCTAAAGTTGTGGGGGGGCAGGGCTGGCTCCAGGTTTTCATGTGCCCTGGGTGAAAGAGCGCCCCTTTAACACATAATACCACAACTCATCATGCTCCGATACGGCAGAGAAATAGCGGTATAGTACAATGAAAAATACTTCACTTTTTACATCTCATGACGAGGCCCATCTATTTCTCCATACAGAATCATTGGTCCCATATAATGTTTGAAACAGTATATGATGAGCTCCACATAATGCTACAGTATATGTTGGTCCCCATGGATGAAGCTCCACTGTCTTATGGGCCCAAATAATGCTCCAAACATAATGGGCCCCATTTCTAATGCTCTAGTGTATAATGGGCCCTGTAAATGCTGCTCCAGTGTCTGATGTCCACCTTTGGAATGTTCCAGTGTATGGTGGGCCCCATCTATCATTCTCCAGAGTATAGTGCTCCCCAAAAATTGCTGTCCAGTATGGATTACACGTGATTGCACAAAGGTGAGAAAGTGTACCGTATCCCCGGATAACATGTATGGATAGCGTACACATTCAAAATATATGTCTATACATCAGGAGGCAGGCTCAGACGGTGTTAGGCCCAGTATGGATTGCACGTGATTGCACAAAGGTGAGAAAGGGTACCGTATCCCCGGATAACATGTATGGATAGCGTACACATTCAAAATATATCTCTATACATCAGGAGGCAGGCTCAGACGGTGTTAGGCCCAGTATGGATTGCACGTGATTGCACAAAGGTGAGAAAGGGTACCGTATCCCCGGATAACATGTATGGATAGCATACACATTCAAAATATATGTCTATACATCAGGAGGCAGGCTCAGACGGTGTTAGGCCCAGTATGGCTTGCACGTGATTGCACAAAGGTGAGAAAGGGTATCGTGTTCCCGGATAACATGTATGGATAGTGTACACATTCAAAATATATGTCTATACATCAGGAGGCAGGCTCAGACGGTGTTAGGCCCAGTATGGATTGCACGTGATTGCACAAAGGTGAGAAAGGGTACCGTATCCCCGGATAACATGTATGGATAGCGTACACATTCAAAATATATGTCTATACATCAGGAGGCAGGCTCAGACGGTGTTAGGCCCAGTATGGATTGCACGTGATTGCACAAAGGTGAGAAAGGGTACCGTATCCCCGGATAACATGTATGGATAGCATACACATTCAAAATATATGTCTATACATCAGGAGGCAGGCTCAGACGGTGTTAGGCCCAGTATGGATTGCACGTGATTGCACAAAGGTGAGAAAGGGTACCGTATCCCCGGATAACATGTATGGATAGCGTACACATTCAAAATATATGTCTATATCAGGAGGCAGGCTCAGACGGTGTTAGGCCCAGTATGGATTGCACGTGATTGCACAAAGGTTAGAAAGGGTACCGTATCCCCGGATAACATGTATGGATAGCGTACACATTCAAAATATATGTCTATACATCAGGAGGCAGGCTCAGACGGTGTCAGGCACAGTATGGATTTGACGGCCCAGACTACACAGCGGAGGAGCAGGGAGAGGTAAAGATTGCAAATGCTGGGGCCCTGCCCAAGCAAGGGGGGCCCACTCGTGGGCGTCGGTACTGGCACTGGGCCCCTCATAGTACGGCGGTGTGTCTGACGGCGGGTGTGCACCACCACCGTCAGAGACACTTGATTGCACTATGAGGGACCCTGTGCCAGTGCCCGCGCCCAAGAGTCGGCCTACCCACCTGTCCAGGGCAACGGCACTCGCACGGTGTCGTGCGCTAGGTGGTGACCCCGGCCATGGGGGGGGAGGCAGCACAGTTAGGGAATTTTAGAAAGTGGCATATGTTGATGATGGACATTCAGCTGATGCAAAAGGCGAAATAGGTCAAGTCCCAGGAAGAGGTGGACCAAAGCAAGCCATTTTTCTGTCACCCTGTGTCATCAGGGGAAGGTGGGACAAAATCCTTGGAAACCCATGCATGGTTCATTTTAATGAAGGTTAGATCATCCACATTTTGGGTTGACAGACGGGTCCTTTTTTCTGTCAGGATTGATCCAGCTGCACTGAAGACTCTTTCCGATAGCACACTTGCAGCTGGGCAAGCGAGCTCCTGTAAGGCATATTGTGCCAATTCAGGCCAGGTGTCCAGTTTAGCGGCCCAATAGTCAAAGGGGAATGACCTGTGTGGGAGAACATCGATATGGGAGGAAAAGTAGTTTGTAACCATAGTTGACAACTACTGTCTCCTGTCACTTTCCATCGATGCAGTATTACCAGTTGTGTGAGCGGTACTTGAAAAATCAGCCCACAACATTGTCATGAAACCCCTGTCTCCAACGCCACTTCTGCTGTGTGCACCATGAACACCTCTGCCAAGCTGCCCCCGGCCCGTACGGCTCGTGTGAGAACCATCACCGCTGCTGTGTGCTGGGAATGCCTCAAGCAACCGATTTACCAGAGTTGCTTGTTTATTAGCCAATATTAGGTCAAGGTTCTCCTGTGGCATGATGTTTTGTAATTTGCCTTTATAGCATGGATCCAGGATGCTGGCCAACCAGTAGTCGTCATCGTTCATCATTTTTGCAATGCGGGGGTCCCTTTTTAGGATCTGCAAGGCATAATCTGACATGTGGGCCAATGTTCCCGGAGTCAATGATGCACTGCGAGTGCTGGTTGGAGGAGCACTTTCTGGCAAATCCACATCCCTCCAGTCACGCACAAACCCTGTACCAGACCTTGCCACGCCAACATTTTCACTTGCCCCACGAGATGCATCCTCCTCCCCTAAGTAATCATCCCCATCATCATCCTCCTCCTCCTCTTCTTCCTCCACCTCGTCCAGGAGAGGTCCCTGAGAAGACAATGGCTGAATGTCATCAAGGATTCCCTCCTCCTCTTCCTCCTCATCAACATTGGCTGCAGACGCCTGCTCCTTAAGGTGCGTCAAAGTTTGCATGAGCAGACGCATAAGTGGGATGCTCATGCTTAGGATGGCGTCATCTGCGCTTACCAGCCGTGTGCATTCCTCAAAACACTGAAGGACTTTACAGAGGTCTTTCAGCTTCGACCACTGCACACCTGTCAACTCCATGTCTGCTCTCAAAGTGCCTGGCCATGTATCCTCCCACAAATGCATTATGGCCTGCCTCTGCTCGCACAGCCGCTCCACCATGTGCAGGGTGGAGTTCCACCTTGTTGCAATGTCGATAATGAGGCGGTGGTTGGGAAGGTGGAGCAATCGCTGCAGCTTCTGCATACGAACGGAGTGTACAGGCGACCGGCGGATGTGCGCGCACAGTCTTCGCACCTTCTGGAGCAGGGCTGTTAACTCCGGACAATTTTTGAGGAAGCACTGCACCACCAGGTTCAAGGTGTGAGCCAAGCAAGGTATGTGGCTGAGTTTTGAAAGGGCTATGGCTGCCACAAAATTACGGCCATTATCACTAACTACCTTGCCTGCCTCAAGATGTACACCGCCCAGCCATGACTCAGTTTGTCGCTTCAAGTACTCGGCCAGCACCTCGGCGGTGTGTCTGTCGCCCAAACACATCATCTGCAACACAGCCTGCTGACGCTTTCCACTAGCTGCTCGACAGGGGGACACCTCGTGTGCAACAGTGGCAGCTGCAGATGGAGTGCTCATACGACTGCGCTCTATGGACGAGCTTTCGCTTCTGGAGGAGGAGGAGGAGGAGGGTCGAACGCCTACAGCCAACTGTTTCCTATACCGTGGGCTAGGCAGCACTGTCCCACCACCGCTGTCCCCTGTGGACCCTGCATCCACCACATTAACCTAGTGCGCAGTGATGGACACGTAACGGCCCTGGCCATGCCGACTGGACCATGCATCAGTTGTGAGGTGCACCTTTCCACTCACTGACTGCTTGAGTGCATGGACAATGCGGTCTTTTACATGATGGTGGAGTGCTGGGATGGCTTTGTGAGAGAAGAAGTGGCGACTGGGTAGGTCAAATCGTGGACTGCATAGGCCATGAGTTCGCGGTAAGCTGCGCTTTCCACCAACCGATAGGGCATCATCTCAAACGAGATTAGTTTGGCAATGTGGGCGTTCAAACCCAGTGTACGCGGATGAGAGACTGAGTACTTTCTTGACCTACTCATAGTGTCTGGGAGGGTGAGCTGGACTTGAGAGCTGCATATGGTGGAAGTAAAAACACACATGTGACATGCACAATGTGAACAAGTCTGTTGGACCATGTTCACTCCACCCTGACTGAAACACAAACAAAAAGCATAGAATGACAAATGTGCAAAAATACCTTGCAATAAGACATATAACAGTAGTCAGCAAGTGCTGATAAAAGGTAATAACAAACACAGGGTATTTAGTCGATACGTTTTTTTGCAAAAAAATGTATACCAAGCTGCCTCACCAACGTCAAGGTAACCCGTATTGAAGCAGTCCCTATCTAATGTATTTAATACCTGAACATATGAACTGTGTCTAAATGACCAGGATTAAGACAGGCGCTTACTGGTATGGGCACGTGATGCAAGACAGCTCCTTATGTGCATGTCACACAAGAGAGGGGTGGGGTCTCTCAAATCATGCATAAGCATGAAAAAAAACTGGATTAAAAACACACATGTGACATGCACAATGTGAACAAGTCTGTTAAACCATGTTCACTCCACCCTGACTGAAACACAAACAAAAAGCACAGAATGACAAATGTGCAAAAATACCTTGCAATAAGACTGTGTTTGTTATTACCTTTTATCAGCACTTGCTGACTACTGTTATATGTCTTATTGCAAGGTATTTTTGCACATTTGTCATTCTGTGCTTTTTGTTTGTGTTTCAGTCAGGGTGGAGTGAACATGGTCCAACAGACTTGTTCACATTGTGTATTTCACATGTGTGTTTTTAATCAAGTTTTTTTTCATGCTTATGCATGATTTGAGAGACCCCACCCCTCTCTTGTGTGACATGCACATAAGGAGCTGTCTTGCATCACGTGCCCATACCAGTAAGCGCCTGTCTTAATCCTGGTCATTTAGACACAGTTCATATGTTCAGGTATTAAATACACCAAGAATTGTGGAGACCACAGTAAAAAATTGCGACCATAGATCCATAATAATAAAATTACTTCTCTTTATTGAATTGTAAATAGGACAGGACAAAAAATGGGGAACTGTGCAAAGAACAATCAAAAAGTGCAATAGTATGAGTGCTCATACAAGCAGGACCCGCCCCAGTCAGCCTGAACCATCATATACCGAGATAAATGCATTTTCCTGTGTTAATGCTCCATATAAGGAGCATTATATATCTTACATAAAGAGGGAAACAATGCCCATCATCTATCACACAGGATAAATATATACACTAACCCAAAAGAAGGTAACTAGAGGGGTTGACATGATAGATGATGGGCATCTAACTAACAGAGTGACACCTATGAGGAGTGATATATAATATATTTAGGATGC
Source organism: Dendrobates tinctorius (assembly GCF_039654945.1). NCBI lineage: Eukaryota > Metazoa > Chordata > Amphibia > Anura > Dendrobatidae > Dendrobates > Dendrobates tinctorius. The sequence continues at coordinate 36,927,007 of NW_027361714.1, forward strand.
GGCTCTGTACCGTTGCTATTATAAATTAGGTATTAAATACATTAGATAGGGACTGCTTCAAAACGGGTTACCTTGACGTTGGTGAGGCAGCTTGGTATACATTTTTTTGCAAAAAAACGTATCGACTAAATACCCTGTGTTTGTTATTACCTTTTATCAGCACTTGCTGACTACTTTTATATGTCTTATTGCAAGGTATTTTTGCACATTTGTCATTCTGTGCTTTTTATATGGTGGAAGTAGCGGTGGACAGGGTGGACTGAGAGAGGGTTGATGATGGTGATGGAGTTGGTGTTCTTTCTGATGGCCTAGATTCAGTATTTCGTTGATATAACAGTGGGATTCCCTGACTGCTGTGGCCTTGCAACGACACCTCAACATTTGCTGCTGTGCTAACCGGTGGGCTTACAGTGGGGGAAACAATGTAGCGTTGCTGACTACCTTCTTTGTGATCAGTTGCACATGTGGCACTTGAGGTTTGGTGTTGTGTCCATGCTTGCAAGTGCATGCTGGTTAAATGTCTAAGCATGCAACTGGTATTCAAATTTTTCAGATTTTTCCCTCGGCTAAAGGTCTTTGCGCACTTCTTACAGATAACCTTGGCCTGATCATGAGGATTTTGTTCAAAAAAGTGCCACACTGCACTCTTCCTACTTTGGCAGACATTTTGCGGCCTAGCACGCTGTGATATTTTGACCCTCTGGACAAGCTGTCCAGCAACTCTTTTGATTTTTGGAACCTGTCTTTGGAGTGCTCCGGGCCTGCCAGATAGCTGTTGCGATGTCGATGTCTGCTGTGGATGCTCCTCCTCATCTGAGCTATTGGAAGCAGCACCCTCTTCCCCCAATGGATGCCAATCTGGGTCAACAACTGGGTCATCCATCACCTCCTCTTCAATGTCATGTGCACCTTCCTCTGTGTCACCGTGTATGGTGGTATAGTGTGCGGGAAGGGGCACCTGAGTCTCATCAGGGTCAGAATCTGGCTCTGTACACTGCGAGGACAATGTAGTGCTCTGAGTGAATGTACCAGCAGAATCATCTATCAGTGGCTGTGCATCAGTGCACTCCATGTCAGATTCATCTTGGCCTGGGTAATTCACCATTTCACTTGATAATCCAGGCATGGTATGTGAAAACAGCTCCATGGAGTAATCAGTAGTATGGCCTGCATCATCCTTCAATCTTGGTTGGGGTGAAGGACACAAGGAAAGGTGTGGTTCATGAACATGAGCCTCCAATGACGACTCAGTGCTTTTATTTTTTACAACTTCAGAAGAGGAGGCGATAGAGCTGGAGGCTGAGTCAGCAATGTAAGACAAAACTTTTTCCTGAAGCTCTGGCTTTAAAAGCGGTTTGCCAACTCCTAGAAAACTAAGCCTTCGAGGCCTTGTGGAGCCAGACAATGACGCAGGCTCAACACCTCCTGCATTCGGTCCTATTTTGCTTTTGCCACTACCATCAGATCCACCACCAACACCATCATTACCAGCTGCCATCCCCCGCCCAATTCCACGGCCTCTTCCACCAGCCTTCCTCATTTTTGGTAGAAATGTAGACAAAATCCAACAAACTATATAGTAATGTAAAACAAGGTACAAGGTGTCTATAGGACAGGGGAGATTTTGAATTTCTGCAGACACTTGTGGACACTGGACACTTTTGGATTGTGTGAGGCCCACTGAATATCAGAGCGCTATGTCACAGGCTCGATGGCACAGGTGTGAAAAAAGTGACTACAGGATAAGGGAGATTTTGAATCTCTGCCCACACTTTTGGACACTGGACACTTTTGGATTGTGTGAGGCCCACTGAATATCAGAGCGCTATGTCACAGGCTCGATGGCACAGGTGTGAAAAAAGTGACTACAGGATCACAGAGATTTTGAATTTCTGCACACACTAGTGGACACTGGACACTTTTGGATTGTGTGAGGCCCACTGAATATCAGAGCGCTATGTCACAGGCTCGATGGCACAGGTGTGAAAAAAGTGACTACAGGATCACAGAGATTTTGAATTTCTGCACACACTAGTGGACACTGGACACTTTTGGATTGTGTGAGGCCCACTGAATATCAGAGCGCTATGTCACAGGCTCGATGGCACAGGTGTGAAAAAAGTGACTACAGGATCACAGAGATTTTGAATTTCTGCACACACTAGTAGACACTGGACACTTTTGGATTGTGTGAGGCCCACTGAATATCAGAGCGCTATGTCACAGGCTCGATGGCACAGGTGTGAAAAAAGTGACTACAGGATAAGGGAGATTTTGAATTTCTGCACACACTAGTGGACACTGGACACTTTTGGATTGTGTGAGGCCCACTGAATATCAGAGCGCTATGTCACAGGCTCGATGGCACAGGTGTGAAAAAAGTGACTACAGGATTACAGAGATTTTGAATTTCTGCACACACTAGTGGACACTGGACACTTTTGGATTGTGTGAGGCCCACTGAATATCAGAGCGCTATGTCACAGGCTCGATGGCACAGGTGTGAAAAAAGTGACTACAGGATCACAGAGATTTTGAATTTCTGCACACACTAATGGACACTGGACACTTTTGGATTGTGTGAGGCTCACTGAATATCAGAGCGCTATGTCACAGGCAGAAATTGGCTAGTGTATCACAAACTACAAGGTGTATGTAGAATTGGGCAGAATAGGAATCTCCCTAGAGTGTAGGTCTGTAAGAACGGAACAAGTCCTCCACTTATCCTTCCACAGTGACACACAGATAGCTTCACTGTGGCCGTGATAACAGCCGTTACACGGTACTGAGAGGAGCGTGCACGTACACGGCTGTCCGGTGTACATAAAATTGTCAAGCTCCGTGTTTTTTAAGTATACGGACTGACACACGCTGTCCCTCTATAGTTTTGAATGTGATCAAACAGCAAATATATTTAACTGTTTGAAAGCTAGACAAAACTAGTAGGTGCAGGTCTGTAAGAACGGAACATGTCCTCGACTTATTCTCACAGAGTGACACACAGATAGCTTCACTGTGGCCGTGATAACAGCCGTTACACGGTACTGAGAGGAGCGTGCACGTACACGGCTGTCCGGTGTACGTAAAATTGTCAAGCTCCGTGTTTTTTAAGTATACGGACTGACACACGCTGTCTCTCTATAGTTTTGAATGTGATCAAACAGCAAATATATTTAACTGTTTGAAAGCTAGACAAAACTAGTAGGTGCAGGTCTGTAAGAACGGAACATGTCCTCGACTTATTCTCACAGAGTGACACACAGATAGCTTCACTGTGGCTGTGATAACAGCCGTTACACGGTACTGTGTGAGGAGCGTACACCGCTGTATGGTGTGGAAAAATGCTCGCTCAGTACCTCAGCAGGACAAAAAAAAAAATTGGGATTGCTTTTAAAAAAGCAGTTTGCAGAGCAGTGGGTAAACAGCAATGCAGCTGTCAGGAAGCCTTAGAAGGCAGCCTAACAACCAACACCGCTGATCCACCACAATATAGCCTCCCCTTGCACTGCACACACAGTGACTGGTGTGTTGTACAGGCAAAATCGCTAGCAGCAGAAGCAGTTTTTTTTTCTTCTTCCCTGCCTAACGCTCTCCCTAAAGAATCAGCAGCAGCAACCTCTCCCTATGCTAAGATCGGCAGAAGTAAGATGGCGGTCGGCGTGCACGCCCTTTTATAACCCCTGTGACGCCCACCAAAGCAAGCCAATCACTTGCATGCCCTTCTGAAAGATGGTGGTGACCCCTGCCTATGTCATCACGTTGCCCACAGTGTCCGTGGATCCTGATTGGCTGAAAAACAGCGCAAAACAAACTTTTGAAACACGACTTTGGCGCGTAAGTCGCCGACCTCGTGGCCGACCTCATCCTAGGGTCGGGTTTCGTTTCATGAAACCCGACTTTGCCAAAAGTCGGTGACTTTTGAAATTTTTCGACCCGTTTCGCTCAACTGTAATTGTAATATCTATATATAATCAGCTCGGAACCCAACTTCTCTCCAGCATCAAGAATCAGAACTTTGAAAACATATCACTGTACCAAGGTCAGACTCCCATTTTTGTATCCTTATGTGACTGCACATCACCTGATCTGATCCATTAATTGTAGATATTCCATCTCTTAGCATTACCTTTTATTACTGCTGTGATTGTTATTCACTTTATCAGCCTGTATGAAAATGTGAAGAGATGTTTTTTATATAATTTAAGTTCTATATTGATCCTTGAATTAGAAAAAACCATAAGGCTGTGTGCCCACGTTAGCATTTCTTAAGCATTTTTGAACAGTTTTTCGGGGTCAAACCGCAGAAGACGTGCGTAAAAAAATGCTCGTTTTTGGAGCAAAAAACGAGCGGAAATCGCGCACAAAACACACGGAAAAAGCACGCGTTTCCTGGGAAGGAGTCCGTTTCTGAAGCAGAAATTTTCTGCGTACGTGAGCACAAAGCCTAAATAAAATGCTATAAAAAAAGTTTGTCTGTTTGGTAGATTTTTCTCAACTGTCTTAAGGATCGACCATCTTATATAAATACTGCTACCCAACAAGATTACAAAGTACCTATCACATCCCTATCATTAAGTTTCATTACAAAAGTGCAGTACCCGGTCGTGGTCACTCTTAGAAGCAGCTCTGCGATTATTTCTGACCAGCAGCAGATGCTGCTGGCACCAAGGGGTGCCAAGTGTTGGATCACAAAAGATCAGACATTGATAGCCTATCCTAAAGATGGGTCTGTGCTTGGATAAGTTGCTCGTGTGCTAACCAAGTGTCTTGTGCATGCTCGAAAAATACGTTCTAGTCCCCCGCCTTCATGTCTCTCTCCTGTTCGACAGCCACAATGCATGCAAGAATTGCTTAACAAACAAGCAACCATGCATGTGTTGCGGCTGTCGAACAGCACAGTGGACATGAGATTTCTGTCAGTTACATCTACTTTGCTGGAACTGGAAGGCGCTGCACTTGTGCTGTGAAAATATGCTGCGTCAGAAACTCACTAAAAACTCATTGAAGGAATTTAAACTAAAATATAGAAAACTGGGTGTTACCTTATGGGGTGGAGAGATTTCCATATTTTCCATAAAAACATGTTGCCCATGTGTAATTCAGTTGTACGAGTACTTATTCAATTTGTAGCCCATTGAACTTGCATGACATTGAAACAGTAGAAACTACAAAGTCCTTATATTGGATAGTGTGATATTTTATATGTTTCAGTAAAATATTTCTTTATTTTTTATTGATTTTATATATATTTTTTGGCTGATTCTTACCTGTAATTAACTCAAGAGGCCTGGTTAAAAATGCTTTCAGACTGATGTGTTGGCGTATGTTCTTTGACATCAATTAAACATAGCAGACTGGGAATTCCTATGTTCGATAATTCCATCTGTTCTGCTGCATAGGGAAACACTTTCCATTGGGCGGTGTAGGAATTAGGGAAACACTCATGTTTTATTTGTGTAGCATAGAATTCTGATGACCTAGCAAAGAATGAGGTGTGGTAACTGTTAAAGTGATTTTACCCTGAAATCCATAATAAATGAGTGGAATAAATAATTGAGCATGTTCTGTACATTTCTACATGTCTCAGTTTAACAAAAAAATATAGATCTCTTGTCATGAAAGAGAAGAAAGACACAGACAGAAAGACAGAGTACATAACATTTTAAAGGGAATCTGTCACCCTTTTTTTGCCCTATTAGCTGTCGGCATAGACATCGGGTGCTTATCTACAGCATTCTGTAATGCTGTAGATAAGCCTCCGATGTAACCTGAAAGAAAAGAAAAACACGTTATATTATACTCACCGAGGGGGCGGTCCGGTCCGATGGGTGTCGCCGTCCCATCCGGTGCTTCCCTTCTTCATGCGATGACGTCCTCCTCTTCCTTCCTGTCGTGGCTCTGGTGCAGGTGCATTGCTTTTCCCTGTTGAGGGCAGAGCAGAATTCTGCAGTGCACCAGCGCCAGACCTCTCCCGACGCCTGCGCACTGCAGGACTATGTGACTATGCTGTCCACCATGTAGTGAGCAAACTACCTTCTGTTACAGCTAAATATTTTGCAGTCCAGATCATCTGCTGCCATTTCTTGCAAGCCAGTTAATACTTTGTTGTGCATAGTTGAGTCAATTTGCCTTGTTCCATGTCAAAAGTATGGTTTGGGGCAAAATTCTTCTATAAAGACCATTGGTGAGCAGACTTCTTCAAACAGTAGGTGAGTGTAGCTGGTTCCCCCTCTTTGTTTCCAATTCTGAGAATATGGCACTCCTGGACATCTTCCAATTTAGTTTGCTGCAATAAGTTTCCTTGGCTGACCACTTTGTATATGGTCCTCAATAGATATAAGTAAATAGCATGAAGAGATTCTATTGTTAAAATATAACTTTTTTGAATCTCAAAAATACGGCAATAAGATGCCCCTGGCAACTGGAGACTTATCATATTGTGAATATGGTCAGTTCTGAATTGTTGAAGGTAAACCCGAAGGTATATAGACCCAACCTTTCTAGGGCTCAAATATGGTCAGTTGAGAAACTGATAATGGACCTGACCATTGTAATTAAACCATCAAATAAGGGAGGGAAGACAATGTTATCATGGGTGCACAATATTATATAAGGATATGTGCCAGGCACTTCTAGGAGATATGGGAGTATATACTTTCTTGCCAATTAATCCACGTCCCACCTTGTGTGATAAATTAGCCTCATTACTCACTGAGACAAAACAGAATAACGTTATCAGCAAGGTTGACTCGCATTTGTCCTTCCAATACACCTAATGGTAGCTGTAATGTCATGTGTGACTGGATACACCGTCTCCAGCAGGGCGAATTTCTATAACACCCGTGAACCTGGATACACCGCCTCCAGCAGGGCAAATTTAAACAGAGTTAAGGGAAACACCGTGGAAACCATTACAATGGAGGGCCCTGCAATAGGGAACAGGGACTTGGAGACCGCCTGCACTCCCCTGAGTCAGTGTCCCTGCACTCCTGACGATCCCTAGGCAGGTTCCACACTTGGCGACGAGCTGGATACCTCAAATCCCTAGCTCACCCTGCACCTATCCCTTTCTAGTGAACTGGACAGTGCAGAAACTAAGCCCACCACTGCACTGATACACACACAAGGAAAGCCACAAACATGGAAAAACACCACTTAGCGTTGCTCTGTTGCTATTGCTCCCAGCAACAGAGTATGACACCAAAGTTCAGCTTCACCCCTGAAGCTCGACACCTGAATTCAGCTTCCGCCTCAAGCTATTACACCAGCGCTCCCCTGAGCTGCAAGGAACTCCTCTCTGTAGTTCCTTCCATCACCAGACTTGGTTGGAAATGAGCAATATCACCAACAGTGAGTGAGACCACCTGCAACTCCTTTATAGGTAGGAGCCAGAGAATCACACCTGCTCGTTAGCACGTGCAATAACACTAGCGGCCACCGGGGGGCAGCTAAACTAAAGTAACCAGAGTGTAGTGACCCTAACGGCCACCGGGGGGCAAAACTAGAACTGAAACAACCACAGTGTAATGACCCTAATGGCCACCGGGGGCAAAACTAACTTTAAGCAAACAGCTTAAAGGAAAAAAAAGGTTACTTGTGCAAAATCTGTCATAATCCAACTGGATCATGACAGTAGCAAGATTGTTTGCGTTATCTAAGATCCACAAAGGGTCAATCCAGTTAGAAGAAGGCCCATTGTGTCTAGTATTGGGAGCCTTGGACAGAACATTAAACTGTACTTTGATAAGTTCTTGTGACCATTTCTCACAGCTCTTCCCTCCTAAACCAGTGAAATAGTGAACCTGCTATGGAAGTTTTTCGGTGGACAAGCTAACATGGCTGGCTAGCATTAATGTGGAGACGTTGTACTCCTTCATTCCCCATGACATGGGTATTAATTAAGGCAATTGACTATTTTTTTTTACATCTAGGGGCTTGTAATGTTGGGCACACAGGCTTATCCTAGACCTTCTGGAGTATAAGCTCACTAACAATGTCTTTTTATTTGTTAATAAGTCTGCCACCAGTTCATAGACACTGTGATTGGGAACCCCTGTGCTCCTAACTATGCAAGTGTGTTCCTAGGCTGGTGGGAGAAAAATAAGGTGTTCATTGAAAAGATGGACATGTGCACGAGTAACAGCGAGTTATGGATTAGATATATCAATTATATATACTGCTCAAAAAATAAAGGGAACACAAACAACCTGTTGCAAATGGAATAGTGTTCCCTTTATTTTTTGAGCAGTATATTTATACTTTGGAAGAGGTCAAAGGAAGACCTGTCTTTTTGTGTAGATACCCTAAACATCAACTCTGTATGCCTATGGTTTACCTCGGACAGTAATCTGCGAGAGTTACAATTTAGAGGGGAGAGGGGAAGAAACCCAACAAAGAACAATTGACACAAATGATATAGAAAAATATACAAAACTTTACTGTATTAGAATATGGAGGACAGATGAAAAATGGCAGTAAGACACATGAGTATTAGTAAACCCTCACAAACAAGGGCAGGCTAGGTCCACATATAGGTCAGACATAGGTGGACATTAGCCTATATATATATATATATATATATATATATATATACACAAAACCTCATGAAGATAGTAAAAGATTAAGAGTAATTGCCTATATACATGAATGTAATGTGTAGGTCACATTCATAATGACCAAAATAAGGTCATGGCGGTACAAGAAGGTAAATTACCTGAATTGGAGGTAGTCAGAGTCTGATAAGGAGCATTCATCCAAAACGTATGTAGGGGTGGCAGGCAGGCCCTCTGTTATCAGACTCTTACTACCTCCATTTCAGGTAATTTACCTTCTTGTACCGCCATGACCTTATTTTGGTCATTATGAATGTGACCTACACATTACATTCATGTATATAAGCAATTACTCTTAGTCCTTTACTATCTTCATGAGGTTATATATATATATATATATATATATAGAGAGAGAGAGAGAGAGAGAAAAAATTCAAAAGTCGCCTACTTTCGCTAAAGTCGGGTTTCATGAAGCGAAAACCGACCTTAGCGTGAGGTCGGCCACGAGGTTGGCGACTTTTGCGCCAAAGTCGCGTTTCAAAAGATGCTTTAGCGCCCTTTTTCAGCCAATCAGGAAGAACGGACACTGTGGGCAACGTGATGACATAGGCAGCGGTCACCACCATCTTGGAGAAGGGCATGCAAGTGATTGGCTTGCTTTGTGTGGCGTCACAGGGGGTATAAAAGGGCAGGGACACCGGCCGCCATGTTACTCATGCTGATCTCAGAATAGGGAGAGCTGCTGCAGCTGCTGATTCTGTAGGGAGAGCGTTAGGAAGGCAAAAAGAAAAAAAAAAACTGCTTCTGCTGCTAGCGCTTTTCACTGTAGTTACTGTGCAGTGAAAGGTGAAGATTTTTGCTTTTGTGCAGCAGCGCTGGTGGTGATTAGCCTGCTGTTATGAATGAGTCACCGTAGGAGGCAAAAACAGAAATACTAGCTAAGTCCAGAAAGCCAGAGAAGTTGGCAGCTATCGGATTGCAGACCCCTGAACCTAGCAACAACAACTAGCAGTAGCCATGGGGGGTTCCTACGGTGCCCTAGACCCCTCGATCACAACCAGAGAACTAAATAGCCTAAAGACAGAAAGGGAAATCTAAACTGCCCCAGAGCAGACCCCAAAGCAATAGGCAGCCCCCAACATATAATGACGGTGAAGCAAGATGAAAAAACACTCACACAGATAGAAAGATAGGCTGAGCAAATGATGGGGCCCAAGCTAACTAAATAGGACAGGATAGAAAAGCTGCTGTCTGCAATCCGCCAAAACCCTATCAAAACATGAGCCAACAGACTGATAGGGAAAAAAGCCCTGAAGACGCTAGGCTTCAAAAAGACTATATCAGTACTCAGGTATTTTCTGAAGACAGAGCAAAAAGGAATTCAGCTCACCCCAGCAGGGAATGGCAGAAATCCAGAAATACAAGGCAAAACAAAACCAAAACACAAATGCAAAAAGCAGAGCAGAAAACTTAGCTTTTGAGGAGCAGGAATCAGACTGGTCTCCTAGAATCCCTCAGAGAAATCACCCACAAGGCAGAAGGGCATCGGCTGCCTTATATCCAGTCAGCAATTCCAGTCACCCAGTCATCATCATTCTGCTCAGGTGCTTGGTAATCAGCCTCACTACCTTCCTTCACCAGAAGAGTGAGTTCATCAGACCTCAATGGTGAAGGGGAAAATGAACCCACAACAGCCTGCCTTTTAAGGCTAGCTGCATTGCTGTGTGCACACTGGTGTTCAAACTGCTTTTTTAAAAGCAATCCAAATTGTATTGTTTTGTCCTGGTGAGGTAGTGAGCGTTCATTTTTTCACACATCGCACAGCGGTGTAGTACGCTCCTCACACAGTACCGTGTAACGGCTGTTATCACGGCCAAATTGAAGCTATCTATGTGTGTGACTCTGTAAGGATAAGTCGAGGAGTTTGTCCGTTCTTACAGACCTACACCTTATAGTTTTGTCCATTTTTCAAACAGTTTATTATATTTGCTGTTTTATTACATTCAAAACTAGAGAGAGACAGCGTGTGTCAGTCCGCATACAAAAACACGTAGCTTGACAATTTTACATACACCGTACAGCAGTGTACATGCAAGCTCCTCTCTCATTACCGTGTAATGGCTGTTATCACGGCCAAATTTAAGCTATCTACGTATGTGACTCTGTAAGGAAAAGTCGAGGAGTTTGTCCGTTCTTACAGACCTACACCTTATAGTTTTGTCCGTTTTTCAAACAGTTTAGTATATTTGCTGTTTGATTACATTCAAAACTAGAGAGAGACAGCATGTGTCAGTCCGTATGCAAAAACACGGAGCTTGACAATTTTACATACACCGTACAGCGGTGTACGTGGACGCTCCTCTCTCAGTACCGTGTAACGGCTGTTATCATGGCCAAATTGAATCTAAGTGTGTGACTCTGTAAGGAAAAGCCGAGGAGTTTGTCCGTTCTTACAGACCTACACTCTAGGGAGATTCCAATTCTGCCCAATTCTATATACACCTTGTAGTTTGTCATACACTAGGCAATTTCTGCCGGTCACATTGCGGTGTTATAGACACAGGGCCTGACAGAATCCAACTGTGTCCTGAAGTGTAGAGAGATTCCAATTCTCCACAGTCCTCTATCCACCTTTCCTACAACATCCAGAATCTGCATGTCACATTGCGGTGTAAAATAAACAGGGCCTGACAGAATACAACTGTGTCCTGAAGTCTACACAGATTCCAATTCTCCCCACTGCTATATACACCTTGTACCTTGTTTTACAGTTCCATATAGTTGGTGGTTTTTTGGGTACATTTTCCCCAAAAATGAGGAAGTGTGGTGGAAGAGTCCGTGGAAGTGGGCGGGGGTTGGCAGCTGGTAATGATGGTGTTGGTGGTGGATCTGCTGGTAGTGGCAAAAGCAAAATAGCACCTAATGCAGGAGGTGTTGAGCCTGTGTCATCGTCTGGCTCCACAAGGCCTCGAAGGCTCCCTTTTCTGGGAGTAGGTAAACCGCTTTTAAAGCCGCAGCTTCAAGAACAAGTTTTGGCTTACATTGCTGACTCAGCCTCCAGCTCTATCGCCTCCTTTTCTGAAGTTTTAAAAAATAAAAGCATTGAGTCATCATTGGAGGCTCATGTTCATGAACCACACCTTTCCTTGTGTCCTTCACCCAAGCCAAAATTGAAGGATGCGGCAGGCCACACTACAGATTACTCCATGGAGCTGTTTTCACATACCATGCTTGGGTTATCAAGTCAAATCGTGAATTACCCAGGCAAAGATGAATCTGACATGGAGTGTACTGATGCACAGCCGCTGATGGATGATTCTGCTGGTACATTCACTCAGAGCACTACATTGTCCTCGCAGTGTACTGAGCCAGAATCTGACCCAGATGAAACTCAGGTGCCCCTTCCCGCATACTATACCACCATACACGGTGACACAGAGGGAGGTGCACATGACATTGAAGAGGAGGTGATGGATGACCCAGTTGTTGCCCCAGATTGGCATCCATTGGGGGTAGAGGGTGCCACTGCCAATAGCTCAGAAGAGGAGGAGAAGCATCCGCAGCAGGCATCGACATCGCAACAGCTGTTATCTGTCAGGCCCAGAGCAGTCCAAAAACGGGTTACAAAAACCAAAAGAGTTGCAGGACAGCTTGGCCAGACGGTCAAAATAGCACAGCGTGCCAGGCCTCAAAATGTCTTCCAAAGTAGAAAGAGTGCAGTGTGGCACTTTTTTGAACAAATTCCTAATGATCAGGCAAAGGTTATCTGTAAGAAGTGCGCAAAGACCTTTAGCCGAGGGAAAAATCTGAGAAATTTGAGTACCAGTTGCATGCTAAGACATTTAACCACCATGCACTTGCAAGCGTGGACTGTCTACCAAAACTCACGTACCACATGTGCTACTGCTCCCAAAGAAGGTAGTCAGCAACGCTACATTGTTTCCCGCACTGTAAGTCCACCGGTTATTACACCACCAGCAGCAAATGTTGAGCTGTCATCGCAAGGGCAAATCAGTCAGGGAATCACACTGTTATTGCAGCAAAAGACTGAATCTAGGCCATCAGAAAGAACACCAACTCCATCACCATCATCAACCCTCTCTCAGTCCGCCCTGTCCACCGCTGCTTCCACCATATGCAGCTCTCAAGTCCAGCTCACCCTACCAGAGACTATGAGTAGGACAAGAAAGTACTCATCCTCTCATCCGCGTACACTGGGTTTGAACTCCCACATTGCCAAACTAATCTTGTTAGAGATGATGCCCTATCGGTTGGTTGAAAGCGCAGCTTTCCGTGAACTCATGGCCTACGCAGTACCATGCTATGACCTACCCAGTCGCCACTTCTTTTCTTGCAAAGCCATCCCAGCCCTCCACCTTCATGTGAAAGACCGTATTGTCCATGCACTCAAGCAATCAGTGAGTGGAAAGGTGCACCTCACAACTGATGCATGGTCCAGTGGGCATGGCCAGGGCCGTTACGTGTCCATCACTGTGCACTGGGTTAATGTGGTGGATGCAGGGTCCACAGGGGACAGCTGTGATGGCACGGTGCTGCCTAGCCCATGGTATAGGAAACAGTTGGCTGTAGGCGTTTGACCCTCCTCCTCCAGAAGCAAAAGCTCGCCCACAGAGCGCAGTCGCACGAGCACTGCATCCACAGCTGACAGTGGTGCACAGGATGCGTCCCACTATCGATCAGCTAGTGGAAAGCGTCAGCAGGCTGTGTTGCCGATGATGTGTTTGAGCGACAGACAAACGGCGGAGGTACTGGCCGACTACTTTCAGCGACAAACTCAGTCATGGCTGGGCAGTCTACATCTTGAGGCAGGCAAGGTAGTTAATGATAACGGCCGGAATTTTGTGGCAGCCATAGCCCTTTCAAAACTCAGACACATACCTTGCTTGGCTCACACCTTGAACCTGGTGGTGCAGTGCTTCCTCACTAATTATCCGGAGTTAACAGGCCTGCTCCATAAGGTTCTCGTACATCCGTCGGTCGCCGGTACACTCCAGTCTTTTGCAGAAGCTGCAGCGATTGCTCCACCTTCCCAAGCACCGCCTAATTATCGACGTTGCAACAAGGTGGAACTCCACCCTGCACATGGTTGAGCGGCTGTGTGAACAGAGGCAGGCCGTAATGCATTTGTGGGAGGATACACGTGCAGGCACTTTGAGGGCAGACATGGAGTTGACAAGTGTGCAGTGGTCAAAGCTGAAAGACCTCTGTAAAGTCCTTCAATGTTTTGAGGAATGCACACGGCTGGTAAGCGCAGACGACGCCATCCTAAGCATGAGCATCCCACTTATGCATCTGCTCATGCAAACTTTGACGCACATCAAGGAGCAGGCGTCTGCAGCCGAGGATGATGAGGAAGAGGAGGAGGGAAGCCTTGATGACAGTCAGCCATTGTCTGTTCAGGGAACTGTCATGGACGAGGTGGAGGAAGAAGAGGAGGAGGATGATGATGATGGGGATGATTATTTAGGGGAGGAGGATGCTTCTCGTGGGGCAAGAGAAAATGTTGGCGTGGCAAGGTCTGGTACTGGGTTTGTGCGTGACAGGAGGGATGTGGATTTGCCTGAAAGTGCTCCTCCACCCAGCACTCGCAGTGCATCATTGACACCGGGAACATTGGCCCACATGTCAGATTATGCCTTGCAGATCCTAAAAAGGGACCCCCGCATTGCCAAAATGATGAACGATGATGACTACTGGTTGGCCAGCATCCTGGATCCACGCAATAAAGGCAAATTCCAAAACATCATGCCACAGGAAAACCTTGACCTAATATTGGCTAACAAACAAGCAACTCTGGTAAACCGGTTAGTTGAGGCATTCCCAGCACACAGCAGCGGTGATGGTTGTCACACGAGCCGTAGGGGCCGGGGGGGCAACTTGGAAGAGGTGTTGGTGGTGCACACATCAGAAGTGGCGTTGGAGACAGGGATTTCATGACCATGTTGTGGACTGATTGTTCAAGTACCCCGCCCTCACATGACTGGTAATACTGCATCAATTGAAAGTGACAGGAGACAGCACTTGTCAACTATGGTTACAAACTACTTTTCCTCCCATATCGATGTTCTCCCTTACAGGTCATTCCCATTTGACTATTGGGCAGCTAAACTGGACACCTGGCCTGAATTGGCACAATATGCCTTAAAGGAGCTCGCTTGCCCAGCTGCAAGTGTGCTATAGGAAAGTCTTCAGTGATGCTGGATCAATCCTGACAGAAAAAAGGACCCGTCTGTCGACCCAAAATGTGGATGATCTAACCTTCATTAAAATGAACCATGCATGGGTTTCCAAGGATTTTGTCACACCTTACCCTGATGACACATAGGGTGACAGAAAAATGGCTTTCTTTGGTCCGCCTCTTCCTGGGACTTGACCAATTTTGCCTTTAGCAGCAGGTGAATGTCCCACATCAACATATGCCATTTTCTAAACCTCCCTAACTGGGCTGCCTCCTCCCCCCATGGCTGGGGTCACCACCTATCGCACACAACCGTGCGAGTGCCGTTGCCCTGGACAGGTGGGTAGGCCGACTCTTGGGTGTGGGCACTGGCACAGGGTCCCTCATAGTGCAATCAAGTGTCTCTGATGATGGAGGTGCACACCCACCATCAGACACACCGCCGTACTATGAGGGGCCCAGTGCCAGTACCAACGCCCACGAGTGGGCCCCCCTTGCTTGGGCAGGGCCCCAGCATTTGCAATGTTTACCTCTCCCTGCTCCTACGCTGTGTAGTCTGGGATGTCAAATCCTTCACTGGGACCGCCACTACAAATTTTGTGAACTAATAGAAGATGATGGTTAAGACGTAGCTATGCCCTGTCCCGCTGGCCGGGATCTTGCTTCAGATGATCAATGGTTTCCTTTTCTTATGGACGTCGACTCACCATGAGATTGTAATGGTCAACGTGTGACTGGACACAGCGCCTCCAGCAGGGCGAATTTATGACACACGTGACCCTGGATACAGCGCCTCCAGCGGGGCGAATTTAAATAATACCGGGACGTGCAGCCTGACACACCGCCTCCAGCTGGCGAATTTAAAAAGTACACGTAAAACTGGATACCCCGCCTCCAGCTGGCAAATTTAAATAATAAGGGGAAACACAGGAACAATTACAGTGGTGGGCCCTGTAATAGGAAATAGGGACGTGGAGACCTCCTGAGCTCCCCTGAGGCAGCGTCCCTACACTCCTTACGTTCCCTATACAGGCTCCTCACCTGTCGCCGCACGCGAACCTTATGCCCTGACTCGCCCTGAACCTAGTCCCTCGCTAGGGCATTGGCCGGTGCGGAAACTAATCCCACCACTGCACTAGATCACACATAAGGAAAGTCACAAACAGGGAAAATAGAAAACTTAGCTCTCTCTGTGAAAATGCTCCAGCACAGAGTCCAGCAACCGACTGCAGCCTTCCTCCTGAATAGCTGCCACCAAGTTCAGTCAGCGCTGCAAAGAACTCCCTTCTGTGACTCCATCCACACCAGGACTCAGACTGAGCTGAGCAATCTCTCCAGCTCCTTCCACCACCAAGGTTGGTTGCAAATGAACAACTATCACCAACAGTGATTGCACCCCCCTAGCACACCTTTATAGGGTGTCACACCAGATACATGATTAAGTGCACAAAAACCTAAAGTGCAATATCAAAACCACCACCGGGGACAGTCAAGACACCTTGGAACTTTCCAAAGTAAAAAAAGTTCACCCAGTGATTTTAATACCGCCAGATCCAACACTGGATCATGACAGAGATGCAATGGTGGTTTCTCATCAGCTTTCACAGTTTTCCTACCCACAGACGTGTGACATTCCAGCGCACATTTTTAAATGTGCCCTCTCATGCCAATCCAAATGAATCGCCTACAGCCTGTGGCTTCTGTCTTTTGCACTCCAAAGTTACGTGACAGAGCATTATAGGCAGTGAGCACCATGTTTACATCTCTCCCTGTGATCAAAATTATATGGATATGAGTAATGGCGATGGGATCAACGGTACTGTGATACAGCAACACTTTCTTCACAAAGAAAGGTTTTCACTGTCTCCACACACTAATTAATTGAGGGTCTGCATCGCCTCTGAGAATTGTGACGGAAGTTTATCCCGCGAACAGGAATTCCTAAATTTCTGCAATCACTAGAATTTATGTCAGTAATTGTATGCATCTCATTTCCCATTGCGGAGAGTCTGGACTGTATTACTGAGACAGAAATATATACATGTATGATGATTTAAAAATACCACCAAAAGTGTATACTGGTGTACGCTTCAAATACATTTCCTTTTTTCTACTTTTTAGATTGTTGTCTAATCCATACTGAGAACATGGAGATTTTAAATATTTAAACTATGCTATATATACCTGCTATCCAGTGATAATGTACCCTTTCTCAACTTTGTTCAAGCTGGTGAAATCCTTACTGAGCCTGAGACCGTCTGAGCCTGCCTCCTGATCTATAGGTTTTTAATGTGTAAACTATGTTATACATACCTGTAATCCGGTGATACGTTACCCTTTCTCACCTTTGTCCAATCACGTCTAATCCAAACTGGGCCTGAGACCGTCTGAGCCTGCCTCCTGATATATAGACCTACGTTTTTAATGTGTAAACTATGGTATACATACCTGTTATCCTGTGATTAGGTACCCTTTCTCACCTTTGTCCAATCCCGTCTAATCCATACTGGGCCTGAGACCGTCTGAGCCTGCCTCCTGTAATATAGACATAGGTTTTTAATGTGTAAACTATGCTATACATACCTGTTATCCAGTGATACGGTACCCTTTCTCACTTTTGTCCAATCACGTCTAATCCATACAGGGCCTGAGACTGTCTGAGCCTGCCTGCTGTTATATAGACATAGGTTTTTAATGTGTAAACTATGCTATACATACCTGTTATCCAGTGATACGGTACCCTTTCCCACCTTTGTCCAATCCCGTCTAATCCATACTGGGCCTGAGACCATCTGAGCCTGCCTCCTGATATATAGACAGGTTTTTAATGTGTAAACTATGCTACATACATACGTGTTACCCGGTGAAACTGTACCCTTTATCAACTTTCTAGAATCTTGTCAAATCCATACTAGACCTGAGAACGGCTGCCGAGCTGTTAAGCAAGCTACAGCCACTGTGGTTTGGACACTTAATTTTTTGCATTTTTTCAGGAATGCCGGTTAGGCCTAATTCAGGAATTGCGGTTGACCATCACTTACTGGGAAATCATTGTTCGCGGGGAATAATTGGAATCACAGATCCCCATCACTAACGGTGTTCTGCTGGTTATCTGCACCTGTAAGCGACAAAAGCTGGTCCTTTCAGTATAGCGCGCATGCAGCCCCGGACACGTAACGCCATGATAGGCCATGATAGTGACAGAGCCTCGCGTATCCCTCTAGTAAGCTTGACGCGTACCGTGGGGGCATGCCGGAGTCTCGTTCGTTAACGGAATAAAGCTGACAAATTGCTAGCACAACTACAAACGGACATACCACACCACACACACAATCGACAAAGCTTTCAATATGTGCATCTTTTCTTGAGGTGGCATGGTTGTGGTTTCCCAGGTGGAGTCCAATTAAGCCGCAGGCTCCACTCCTGGTATTGCCCTTTTGGACATTCCTTTAAGGTTCAGCTTTGCAATCATACTGCCCCCGGAAAGCAAACACTTTGCCTTCATGGACGCTGTTTGGTTCGTGGGAATAACGCCGCCCGATCGCCAGTTCATAATTTATTGGTGGGAAGTCCGACGGTATATGATCGTGTTCGATTTCAGAAGTTTTTTTTTTGGTTGGTATTTTACATTTTTATTCCAGCCTTTCTTGACTTCATAAGGGAATGACAAGCCTATATCTGTGTCTCCTCCACCTCCTCCTTTTACTCCTCCACCTCTTTTCTAAATGTAGTTGCCCTTTTCCATATGTAATTTTTGTCTTCTGAGCATTTTCTCTGCTTTGGGACAACTTTTAAGGTGTTTTGTAATTGTTTTCTATGTGTTTGTATGTGTTTGCCTGCAATTGTTTTCAATGGGGTTCGACGAACATTCGACGAACTTGCCTCCTGTGTGATGAACCAAAACACTAGCGTGGTGGCTCAACACTACTCCTGATATATAGACGTACATTGTTAATGTTTAAACTATGCTATATTTACCTGCTATCTGATGATACTGTACACTTTGTCTACTTTTTATATTCTTTTCTAATCCATACTGAGCCTGTGAGCGTCTCTGTGTGACTGATGGAATATATATGGAGATTGACAATTATCCTTTGACTGAATAGAGCTGTACATTTCTGATACAGTGCCATATATCTGATGTTATTTTGTGTCTATTTTGTGCAAAATTTTGAAGTTTGGTGGAAGAGGCCGCAGACGTGGGCGCGGGGGGGCCAGCTGGTGCTGATGGTGGTGGTGCATCTGATGGTAGTGGCAAAAACACAATAGCAGCTAAGGCAGGAGGTGTTGAGCCTGCATCATGGTCTGGCTCCAGAACACCTGGAATGATACCTTTTCTGGGAGTAGGTTAACCGCTTTTAAAGGCGGAGCATGAGGAACTGGTTTTGGCTTACATTGACGAAACAGACTCCATCAAATATGCCCGCATCTTCTGAAGTTTCAAAAAATGCAAGCATTGAGTGGTCAAGTGCTGGCTCCTGGTCAGGAAGAACCCCTTTCCTTGTGTCCTGCACCCCCACCCAAACTGAATTAGGCAGCAGGCCACACTTCACATTAGTCCATGTAGCTCTTTCTATCATACCATGCCTGGGTTATCAAGTCAAATCGTGAATTCCCCAGTCCAAGATGAATCTGACATGGAGTGTGGGTGGCCAGCCAGGGCACTGAGGTTAATCGGTACGGGTCGGTGTCTCACAGGGATGTGTCACGGTGGTGGTGACCCGTTCTGTGGCCCTGGGCGTCCATGCAAAGGGGTGAATTACGTTTATAGCTGAATGATACTTGACGCCACCTCTGGTTTCTGATTAGATTGACCAGCTCTGCAGTGTCGCTTCTGTGGGACAGATGCTGTGGTGCAGCTAAGATGTAGAAGACCCGGGCCGAAGTCTCAGGGCAGATGAAAGAGATGGGAGATGGTGTGCAGTGCAGGATGTAGCTGAGCCGTGCGCCAGGCGCAGGAGAAAGATGACAGACACAGTCGTGCAGTTCCTTTACCTGTACTTGGTAGGTGCTGTCCAGGACCCAGTGTACAGATGGCGAAGGAGTTGGTCAGCCTGGAAGCCAATTTGGATTTCTCTCTCTGCAGATAGGTAGTGTGGCCTCCGTTCTAGCGCTTATCTGAGGTACTCGCAGTGCTGAGTTCAATGAAGTTCCCCTTGTTGACTCTCTTTTGGAACTTTCTCGTATGGCTGGCAGCCGTAGCCTTTTCCTTCTGGCTCACACATGTCGATGCTGGGGCCTCCGAGCCTCAATTGGGTACAGAGCATTTACAGCTGCTACTTCCTCCGGATTCTGCTGCAGGAACGTCAGTGTCCCTACAAACTCGAAGACTGGAATCCGGACCTTGCGTTCCAGCTAGGAGTGAGCCTTAACTCTGCTCATCCTCCAGCTCCCCTTCTCACGTCCACACACTTCCCCTTCCCTGCACAGAATGGCCTAACTTACCTCCTCCCGACCACAGAGAGCAGCTCCTCAGCAGTCATGTTCAGAGGTCTCCCTGCTGGCGTGGAGTGGGAAATGTGTTGTGTGTTGGTTTAACTGCTAGAGAGATCCTTCGTTGCTCCCAAGCATGACATCACACTCCCTAGGAGGAAGGTAATGCCACTGTGGCAACTGTACTCCTGGGGACGCCACAAGTGCACTGATGCCCAGCCACTGCTAGATGATTCTGCAGGTACATTGACCCAGACCACTACATTCCCCTCACACTCTACACAGCCAGAATCTGACCCAGAGGAAACTCAGGTTCCCCTTCCCGCATACTATACCACCTTACACGGTGACAAAGAGGAAGGTGCAGATGAAAGTGCAGGTTCCTTGAGCTGGTGGGGGGGCATACTCATGGGCGACGGCACTGGCACAGGGCCCCAAAATAGTACGCAAAAGTGTCTCTGCCGGTGGGAGGGTCGCTGCCGTCGCCAACGAGTGGGCCCCCCCAGCTTGCTCAGGATCACAGCACTTACAAAATTGAAATACTTACCTCTCCCTGCTCCACCACCGTGATGTTTTCCACGTTTCCTGACAGTGATAGTCTGATCAGAGAGCGCAATGACATCACGTCTGCCTAAACAGCCAAGTGCAGTAAGATGGAAGATGGGGACGACGAGGAGTCCAGACTAGTACAGGGATTCCCTAGCGAGGAGACTTATTTAATTGTTTTCAATGTTGGGACAGCAATTTTTGGGGAGCACTATACTCTGGAGAATGATATATGGGGCCCACCATACACTGGAGCATTCAAAAGGTGGACATCAGACACTGGAGCAGCATTTACAGGGCACATTATACACTAGAGCATTAGAAAAGGGGCCCATTATGTATGGAGCATTATTTGGACCCATAAAACAGTGGAGCTTCATCCATGGGGACCAACATATACTGTAGCATTATGTGGAGCTCATCATATACTGTTTCAAACATTATATGGGACCAATGATTCTGTATGGAGAAATATATGGGCCTCAGTACTCTATATAGCGCACTGTGCGGTGGCCATAATACTGTATGGAGTAATATACCCTGTTTTTGGAGCTATTAAAAATGGATATCAGTCATGAGATGTAAAAAGTGAAGTATTTTTCATTGTACTATGCCGCTATTTCTCTGCGGTATCGGAGCATCATGAGTTGTGGTATGTGTTAAAGGGGCGCTCTTTGGCCCAGGGCACATGAAAACCTGGAGCCAGCCCTCCCCCCCCCCACAAATTTAGCCAAATAACCCCCATTTTTCAGTGCGTAACTAGTATTATGAAGTAAATTAAGGTTGAAAAGCTTCAGTAATCAGAATTGATGCTTTTGGCATTCAAAAGAGCACTGTAGGTGTGTTTCCTGGCCTCCACTCACTGCCGACTTTGCTTCCCCATTGACTTGCATTGGGTTTCGTGTTTCAGTCGGCCTTCGACTTTTCACGATAATCGGGCGATTTCGTTCGACCCGACTTTTGCGAAAGTCGGGTTTCATGAAACCCGACTCGACCAGAAAAAAGGCAAAGTCGCTCATCTCTCTCTCTCTCTCTCTCTATATATATATATATTGGCTAATCTCCACCTATGTCTGATCTCTATGTGGTTCATGTGTTTGAATGATTATCTAACACAAGTTTTTCTAGTTCTGTTTGATACCCCTTTTGCCACTAACATATAAACACATCTGAAGGCGCCTTGGCAGTGAGGCTGAAACACATTGGGAGGGTTTCTTTTTGTGGACATAAGGTGCAGAACTACAGTTGAGTACTGCCCTTAAGAGGGCAGAAGTACCACACAACGCACGACAGGCAGAACAAGAGTCATTTGGACCTCTGTGCTTATGTGGAACCTCAAGTGGCTCCAACCATAAATTAAAACAAGCTGTCTTCTGGATTGGGTGAGATTGGAACAATTTATTACTGTCACTGGTATTAGCACTGCAATTTATAGCTTTTATGTTATACCTTGTTATACTTTTTTGTATTGTATCTCGTAAACAGGTGATCTGCATTGGTTCCAGGTAATGATGAGCGAGCACTAAAATTCTCTGGTACTCGTTGCTTGAAATTGGAATGCTTGACTTGAGCCACGAGCCCAAAGTATGTCTATGGGAAAACCAAGTATTTTTACCGCGACCCCCCAGGGGTCCTTTTACAGTCTAAAAACATTTGAAAATGATGGAAACAGTGCTCAAATGACATGAGAACATCATGGTGAAGACCCCTAGAAGAATTTCTGACTCCCAGGTCACAGTTATGATTAATGTTGTCTTACGCCATTTTTACAGGCACACAATAAAACATGCAAAAACGAAACCAAAATGTTTTTTCCTAGGAAATATGTTAAGGAACATCCATCCAGGGTAATGACTTTTATATAAGGCAAAATAAATAACTCAAAACAAAAATCTTCCTCCATCACTTGGGCTATGCTCACACATAGTGTTTTTGATGCATTCTTCAACTTTACCATTGCTTTCAACCAAGACAAATGCATTCACTGGGAAATGTCATTTTAACAGTTTCCAACCTTATTTTGCCATGTGGTGTGTGACACATCACTATTCTAAGAGAGCCATCAGCTGGCTATGCTTTGTTGTTACCATTATTAACCCCTTTCCTACATTAGACGTACTACTCCATCCATGTGACCCGGGAACTAAGTCCCAAGGACGTAATAGTACGTCATAGCGATCAGGGGCGCCCCCCGTGAGGAGCGCCGCTGATTGCGGCCGGGTGTCAGCTTCTTATCACAGCTGACACCCGCCACTATGTGTCAGGGGCAGTCACGGATCACCCCTGGCACGTTAACCCCTGGCACATCACGATCAAACATGATCACGGTGTACGGGGGGCATAGGAGAGAAGCGCGCAGGGAGGGGGCTCCCTCCGTGCTTCCCTGAGACCCCCGTAGCAGCGCGATGTGCAGCACTGCTGCGGGGGCCTCCTTCCCTGCAGGTCCCGGATCCAATATGGCGTCGGGGACCTTTGGGGGCATGCAGTGAGCTGGCTTCCTCAGTGCCTGCAAAGCGCAGGCATGAGGAAGGCTCCAGAGCTGCCTGTGTCAGATCGCTGATCTGTCACAGCGATCTGTGATGTGGCAGATCAGCGATCTGTCACATGACAGTGATGTCCCCCTGGGACAATGTAATAAAGTTAAAAAAAAAGTGTAAAAATAATTTATAAAAGATCGCTAAATAAATTAAAAAAAAATATATACCCTAATACATTCATTTTTTTAAAATAAAAAAAACAATAAAAGTACACATATTTGGTATCGCCGCGTCCGTACTGACCCGCCCTATAAAGCTGTCCCACTAGTTAACCCCTTTATTGAACCCCTTAAAAAATAAAAATAAAAAACGAAGCAAAAAATAATGCTTTATCATCATACCGCTGAACAAAAAGTGCGATCAAAATAAGGATATGAATAAACATGGTACCGCTGAAAACATCATCTTGTCCCACAAAAAATGACCTGCTGGACAGCGTCATCAGCGAAAAAATAAAAAAGTTATAGCTCGCAGAATAAAGCGATGCAAAAATAATTATTTTTTATATAAAATTGCTTTCATTGCATAAAAGCGCCAAAATGTAAAAAAACAACATAAATTAGGTATTGTTGTAATCGTACTGACCCGAAGAATAAAATTGCTTTATCAATTTTACCAGACGGGGAATGGTGTAAACGCACCCCCCAAAAGAAATTCATGAAATGCTGGTTTTTGTTCATTCTGCATCCCAAAAATCGGAATAAAAAGCGATAAAAAAAAGTCACGTGCGCGAAAATGGTCCCAATAAAAACATCAACTCATCCCACAAAAAATAAGACCTCATATGACTCGGTGGGTCAAAATATGGAAAAATTTTAGCTCTCAAAATGTAGTGATGCATAAACTATTTTTAAAATAAAAAGCGTCTTTTAGCATATGACATACGTCCAAACAGTGGTTCCCCCCTACATATCAGGTATCAGCTTACTCAGGACAAATTGCACAATAACTTTTCCAGCCTAATTTCTCCTGTTACCCTTGGTAAAATAAAAAAAATGAACCTAAAGTAATTTTTTTTGTGAAAAAAAGTTAAATGTTCATTTTTTTTTAAACATTCAAAAAATTCCTGTGAAGCACCTGAAGGGTTAATAAACTTCTTGAATCTGGTTTTGAGGGGTGCAGTTTTTAGAATGGTGACACTTTTGGGTATTTTCTATCATATAGACCCCTCAAGTGACTTCAAATGTGATGTGGTCCCTAAAATTAAAATGGTGTTGTAAAAATGAGAAATCGCTGGTCAACTTTTAACCCTTATAACTTCCTAACGAAAAAAATTTTTGTTCCCAAAATGTGCTGATGTAAAGTAAACATGTGGAAAATGTTACTTATTAAGTTTTTTGAGTGCCATATCTCTGTGATTTAAGAGCATAAAAATTAAAAGTTGGAAAATTGCAAAATTTTCAAATTTTTCGCCAAATTTCCATTTTTTTCACAAATAAACGCAAGTTATATGAATGAAATTTTGCCACTAACATGAAGTACAATATGTCTCAAGAAAACAGTCTAAGAATCGCCTAGATCTGTTGAAGCGTTCCTGAGTTTTTACCTCATAAAGGGACAGTGGTAAGAATTTTAAAAATTGCCCCGGAAGTTAACGTGCAAACCACCCTTGGTGGTAAAGGGGTTAAGCAATGGGTCCCTTATGCTGCTATTGCATATGCAGTAAGTTGCAGGGCTGCCCAAAATTTGGACGCACCCCAACAACCCATTAAACAGACGTCATGGATGACCACATGCAACCAAATTTCCAAGTATTCATTTGGTACTCCCATACTGTTTGCTTATGCATTGAATTCAAGACCTGTCCTGCACCAAAGTAACATGCACCCCAATAAGCCTTTGAACCGAGGTACTGGATGGCCACATGCCAAAGTTCCCAGTATTCATTTGGTACTCCCATAATGTTTGATTATGCATTGAATGCAAGGCCTGCCCTGCACCAAAGTTACACGCAGCCTTTGAACACACGTACTTGATGGCCACAGTAAAACCAAGTTCCCATTATTCATTTGGTACTCCCATACTGTTTGCTTATGCATTGAATGTAAGGCCTGCCCTGCACCAAAGTTACATGCACCACAATAAGCCTTTGAACATTTGCACTGGATGGCCACATGAAGCTAAATTTCCCATTATTCTGATTTTTTGAAGTCACCTAAAGTTTGCCCATAAAGTGAATACAAGGTCTGCCCAAAATTTGCACACACTCCAATCTCCTAAGCAAGATATGTGGAGGATGGTCTCCGAAAAATCATTTCCCAGTTTAAAGGAGCAGGTCTTTTATACTGGTAATGCTCATACACTAAGTGTATAGGCTGAAAAACTTTTCCCCCTGGGGGTACACATCAACCTACTGTGTAAATATTGTTTTTATGGCCATCATAAACACCCTTGCAAAAAACTATAGTGGCTGGCTGTTGCATCACGGACCATGATTACCCTGTTGATCTAGTGGTGGTGTCAGAAGAGACGTGGAGGATGGCCTACTAAAACTATTTTCCCAGTTTACAGGAGCAGGTCTCCTATACTCGTAATGCCGATATACTAAGTGTATGGGCTGATAAACATTTCCCCCTGGGGGTACACATCAACCTACTGTGTAAATATTTTATTTATGGCCATCATAAACACTCTTGCTAAAAGGTATAGTGGCTGTTGCATCACGGAACACGTTCACGCTGGTCATCTAGTGGTGGTGTCGGAAGAGACGTGGAGGATGGCCTCCGAAAAATGTTTTCCCAGTTTAAAGGGGCGGGTCTCTTATACTTGTAATGCCCATACACTAAGTGTATAGGCTGAAAAACATTTTCCCATGGAGGGGGAACACCTCAACATAGATTGTAAAAATTTTTGGACCAGGCATCATAAACACCCTTGCAAAAATTTCTAGTGGCTGTTGCATCACGGATCACGGTCATCATGGTGATCTAGTTGTGGTGGACGATGAGGAGCAGAAGAAGGAAGATAACAGTAAATAGCCAAAATCGGGAAGCATATACCCAAGTGTAAGTGTGAAGAGGTGCATGGGAATATGCCTCCCAAAAAAAGACTCTGGATTTGAGGTTAGGTTTCACTGTTATCATGCAGTGGTGTACAGAAGTCTGGCCCATTCCAGCCCTTGTTCATTTTTATACGAGTCAGCCTGTCAGCATTTTCAGTTGACAGGCGGATGTGCTTATCAGTTATAATTAAACCAGTGGCACTAAAAACCCGCTCTGACAAAACACTACAGGACTGGATCTCCTATGCATAGAGAGCCAGTTCATGCCACGTATCCAGCTTTGAGACCTAAAAATTAAAAGGCACAGAGGAATCCCTTTAGGATGTTGGTACGGTCAGCAAGGTACTCTCTCACCATCTTCCAAAACTTTGCACTCCTTGTGAGAGTACCCTGCGCCTCAGGGCCACTGCGATGGGTGGGTCTGAGAAAACTCTCCCAGAACTTTGCCAGTGTCCCCATGCCTCTGTTGCATTGGAGTTGTGTCTCTCTCGCCTGTACTCTTTGGTTGTCCAACAAACTGTGACCTCTGCCGCCAGCGTTTTCAGATGGGAATTTTTTTAATAATTCCGCAACAAGGGCCTTATAGTACTGTAAAATTTTAGTACACCTGTCTGCCTCTGGAAGAAGAGATTAAAAGCTCTCCTTGTAGCGTGAGTTTAGAAGTGTCACCAACCAATAATGACTGTCAGCCAAAATGTTGACAATATGAGGATCACGGGAAAGGCAGCAGAGCATAAAGTCAGCCATGCAGGGCAGACTTTTAACAGGCAAGACTTCAGTGTCCCCACCCAGAGGACGACTGACATGCTGTCTTCCTCCTCCTCCTCCCTGTCCTCAGGCCATCCACGCTGAACAGATGGTATGACAGTTATGCTTGTTGTACCGTCTATAGCTCATGAAAGTAGCTCCTGTTCTTCCTCCTCCTCTTCCTTATTATCAACCAATCCACGTTGGGATGACATGTGGCTGGGCTGTGTGTAATCACCATGTATGCTTCCTTGCTCCATCTCATCGTGCTGAGCCTGCAATGCCACCTCTTTGATTGTGAGCAGAGAGTGTTTCAGAAGACAGAGAATCGGGATGGTGATGCTAGTTATGGCATCATCGCCGCTCACCATCTTGGTGGACTCCTCAAAGTTTGGTAGGATGGTACATATGTCTGACACCCATTTCCACTCCTGAGGTGTTATGTGTGGAGTCTGAACTGAATACCGACGTGCCTTGTTGATGCTGGTAGTCAACAACTGCCCTCTTCTGCTCACAAATCCTTTCCAACATGTGCAGTTTTGATTTCCAATGCATAGGGGACATCACACACCAGTCAGTGAGCCAGAATCTGCAAGTGCTGCTGAACCAAGGGCGACGGAATCTGGAGCTGACTTTCTAAAATGGGCACACAGGAGATGAACTTTGACAAGCAGATTCGGCAGCTCCGGGTAGCATTTGAGAAACCGTTGAACAATGAGGTTAAGCACATAGACCAGGCATGGTAATTGTATGAGCTTGTCTTGTCTCAGAGCCACCACTAGGTTCTGGCCATTGTCACACACAACCATGCCTGGCTGTAGGTTCAGCGGTGTCAGCCACACATCTGCCCGCTCTTTCAGAGCTATCCTCAACTCTTCAGCATTGTGCGGTTTGTCACCCAAGCATATTAGCTTCTGTACAGCCTGTTGACGCTTGGCTGAGGCAATGCTGCAGTGCTTCCAGCTTGTCACTGTTGCAATTACTTTGGAGATGGAGGCTGAAGAGGAGGAGGTGCTGGAGCTGTAGACTGTGGGGGCCACCCTGATTGACGTATGGCCCGCAATCCTTGGTGTTGGAAGGACGTTTTCCATCCCAAGATCCCTCTGGGTCCTGGCTTCTACTATTTCCATCCCAAGATCCCTCTGGGTCCTGGCTTCCACTATGTTAACCCAGTGTGCCATCAGCGAGATGTAGCATCCTTGCCCACAAGCACTTAGAATCATAGAATCGTAGAGTTGGAAGGGACCTCCTGGGCCATCTGGTCCAACCCCCTGCTCAAAGCAGGATTCGCTAAATCATCCCAGTCAGATGTCTGTCCAGCCTCTGTTTGAAGACTTCCATTGAAGGAGAACTCACCACTTCTCGTGGCAGCTTGTTCCACTCATTGATCACTCTAACTGTCAAAAAGTTTTTTCTCATATCTAATCTGTGTCTCCTCCCATTCCGTTTCATCCCATTGCTTCTATTCTTTCCTTGTGCAAATGAGAATAAATTTGATCCTTTTACAATGTGACAGCCCTTTAGATATTGTAGACAGCTATTAAGTCTCCTCTCAGTCTTCTCTTTTGCAAACTAAACAATACCAAATCCTGCAACCTTTCCTCATACGACAGGGTTTGCAGACCGGTCACCATTCTGGTTGCTCTTTTCTGAACTTGCTCCAGTTTGTTGATGTCTTTTTTAAAATGTGGTGCCCAAAACTGGACACAATATTCCAGATGAGGTCTGACCAAAGAGGAGTAGAGGGAAATAATGACTTCACGTGATCTAGACTGTATGCTTCTGTTAATACATCCTAGAATTGCATTTGCCTTTTTTGCTGCTGCATCACACTGTTGACTCACATTCAGTCTGTGATCTATTAGTATACCCAAGTTTTTTTTCACATGTGCTGTTGCTTAGGCCTATTCCTCCCATTCTGTATATGCTTTTTTCATTTTTATTGCCCAGATGTAGTACTTTGCATTTTTCCCTGTTAAAAACCATTCTGTTAGTTGCTGCCCACTGCTCCAGTTTATTTATATCTTTATGAATCCTCTCTCTCTCTTCTCTAGTATTAGCTATCCCTCCTAGCTTTGTGTCATCAGCAAATTTCATCAGTTTACCCTCAATTCCTTCATCTAAATCGTTGATAAAGATGTTCAACAATACAGGGCCCATGACAAAGACCTGTACCCCACTTGAGACATTCTTTCAGCTGGATGTGCAGCCATTTACAACCACTCTTTGGGTCCGATCACTAAGCCAGTTATGAATCCACCTAACAGTTGCCTTGTCCATTCCATACTTAGTCATTTTTTCAATAAGGATTGTATGAGATACTTTGTCAAATGCTTTGCTGAAGTCAAGATATACTATATCTACAGCATTTCCTTGATCAACCCAATCAGTGATTCCGTCATAGAAGGAAATTAAGTTAGTCTGACATGACTTATTAGTTACAAACCCATGCTGACTCTGTTTAATCACTTCATTCTTATCCAGGTACTGACATACATGTTGTTTAATAATTTGGTCAAAGATCTTTCCTGGTATAGAAGTCAGACTCACCGTCCTATAGTTGCCTTCGTCCACCTTCTTCCCCTTTTTGAAGATAGGAACAACATTTGCTCTTCTCCAGTCTTCTGGGACTTCTCCTGTTCTCCAAGAATTTTCAAAGATTATGGAGAGGGGTTCAAAAATTTCTTCTTCTTGTCCACGTGTCCGTGGTTAGGTGGACTTTCCCAGTAAGGCTGGTTTCACATTTGCGTTTTTTTTCGCGGTAATTTAGCGCTAAATAGCGCATGCGTTTTTTTTTCCTATACTTTGCAAGGGAATGCTCTTATGTGCGCATACACATGCGTTTGTACGCGTTTTACCGAGCATGCGTTTTTTTGCGGTATGCGCTCGGGCGCACAAAATGCAACTTGTTGCATTTTTTGTGCGTCCGATTTGCCTCAAAAAAACGCATGCGCGCGCAATGCGTTTTTTTACAGCAAGACACCCAATATAAGTCTATGGGTGCGCATATGTGCGCATTGGCATGCTTATGTATGCGTTTTTTTGCACATGCATTTTTTTTGTTAACCATGGAATTTAGGGGTTTGGGTTAGAGTTAGGGTTAGTTAAGGGGGTTTAGGGTTATTGTTAGGGTCAGGGTTAGGGTTAGGGTTAGGGTTAGGGTCAGGGTTAGGGTTAAGTATGGTTTGGTTAAGGGTTAGGGTCAGGGTTAGGGTTAGGGTTAGGGTCAGGGTTAGGGTTAGGGTTAAGTATGGTTTGGTTAAGGGTTAGGGTCAGGGTTAGGGTTTGGGTTAGGGTTAGGGTCAGGGTTAGGGTCAGGGTTAATGTTAAGTATGGTTTGGTTAAGGGTTAGGGTTAGGGTTAGGGTTAGGGTTAGGGTCAGGGTTAGTGTTAGGGTCAGGGTTAGGGTCAGGGTTAGGGTTAAGTATGGTTTGGTTAAGGGTTAGGGTCAGGGTTAGGGTTAGGGTTAGGGTCAGGGTTAGGGTTAGGGTTAAGTATGGTTTGGTTAAGGGTTAGGGTCAGGGTTAGGGTTAGGGTTAAGGTTAGTTAGGGTTTGGGTTAGGGTTAAGTATGGTTTGGTTAAGGGTTAGGGTTAGGGTTAGGGTTAGGGTCAGGGTTAGGGTTAGGGTTAAGGTTAGTTAGGGTTTGGGTTAGGGTTAAGTATGGTTTGGTTAAGGGTTAGGGTCAGAGTTAAGTATGGTTTGGTTAAGGGTTAGGGTTAGGGTTAGGGTCAGGGTTAGGGTTAGGGTTAGGGTTAGGGTCAGGGTTAGGGTTAGTAAAGTCATGGTTTGGGTTAGTGTGAGGGGCCACCTAATGTTGGAAAAAAACGCAAACGCGGTAAAAACGCACTAAAAACGCATACAAACGCATAAAAACGCTGCGTTTTTTTCATGCATGCTCATAAAAATGCTTGAAAAAAACGCAGCAGTTGTATGCTTCTGTATGCGTTTTTCAATGCGTTTTTTTGCGGGAAAAACGCGCTGTAAAAAAAAGCAAGTGTGAAACAGGCCTAACAGCATTGTTCAGGGCACAGGTAATGTTGTGGGACACGTTCTTTCGTAATGCTGGGACAGCACACCTGGAGAAAAAGTGGCGGCTTGGGACGGCCGCCACCATCAAGTTGTGGAAAGCTTCTATATCCACGAGCCTAAAAGGCAACATTTCGAGTGCAAGCAGATGAGAAATGTGTGAATTTAGTACTGTGGCCTGTGGGGCATCGGCTGCATATTTACGCTTGCGTTCCAATGACTGTGGTATGGAAAACTGAACGCTTTGCTGGGACAATGATGTGAATGTGCTTGATGATGGTGGTAGTTAAGTGTGGGTAATGACAGGTGCAGGGCAGGAGGCATCTTCACATGCAAACGTGGACAGGGGATTGGCTGGCACGCACAACAGTGGAAGAAGCAGTGTTTTCACCCACAGACACTGTTCCTGGAGCCTGGTGTTCAGCCCACAATATCGGGTGCTTTGCTGCCATGTGCCTGATCATGCTGTTGGTGGTCAGGCTGGCAGTTTTGCTTCCCCTGCTGATGCGGGCATGGCAGGTGGTGCAAGTGGCCTATTGGGGGTTATCGTCAGAGTCTTTAAAAAACAGCCAGACTCGGGAAGATCTAACAGTTGTACTGCCAACTTTCATCGTGTTGGTGTTACAAGGAATGGTTGTCCGCCTTCTGTCTGCGAACACCTCACTGCTTCTTCCTGCCTGTTGGGGTGCTACGCCTCCCTCCCCCTGTGTGCTGCTGTCCTCGCTCTGCATGTCCTCCTGCCAAGTTAGGTCAGTTACTATATCAACCACCACCTCAGCTTCCATATCCATACCCTGGTCCTCCTCCTGACTTTCTGGCAATTGTGTCTCATCATCGTCCACCTGCTGTGACACGTTCCCACCGTCGACTTCGTGTGAACGTGGCTGCTCAAACATTTGTGCATCGCTACATGCGATCTCATCTTGCCCTGCTTCAAGTGTACCGGGTGAGAGGCCTGAATCTATAAATGGAAAAGTGAACAGCTCTTCTGAGTGTCCAAGTGTGAGATCAGTTGTTTCCAGTCACTCGACATGGCAGGAGGAAGGAGGATCAGGATGAGGAATATGTGGTCCAGGATCATGGCTACTCAGACTTGACAGTGTGGAATACAGGGTGGTGGTGGTGGTGGAAAACTGACTGGAAGCATTTTCCGCTATCCAACCAATAACCTTTTGACACTGCTCTAGTTTCAAAAGTGCTGTTCTGCTGTCCCCTATGAATTCGGACAGGAATTTCATGCCGGAGGATTTCGGTGTTTGTTGTGGCAGAATTTCAGCTTGCCCACGGTCTCGGCCTCTGCATGCACCATCACTATCACATCTACTTCCCTGTCCCTTGCCACGCGCCTTGCCCATTTTAAATGGACTACAATATTTTCCATGTTCACTACAAATTGCTGAATTGGGAGCGAACTTCTATGTGATCTGTGTGCCGGAAAAACACACTTTTAAATATCTGGACTATAGGAAAAAAAATATTTTTTGTTATCAAACTAGTGTCAATAACTAGGGTAGGACACAGCAAATTCAGTGGAATGGATGCCTGAAATGCCACAATTTGTAGCCCACAGATAGATCAGGCGTCTGATGGAGATACCACACTGCTCAATATGTGGCCTGTATTTTTTTTATTTTTTTACCCCAAAATAGTCTATAGAACTAGAGTAAGACACAGCCAAAAAAGGTGAATGTAGGCCTGAAATGCCACAATGTATAGCCCACAGATAGATCAGGCGTCTGACAGAGATACCACACTGTTCAATATGTGGCCTTTATTTTTTTATATTTTACCCCCAAATAGTCTATAGAGCTAGGGTAAGACACAGCAAAAAGTGAATGTAGGCCTGAAATGCCACAATTTGCAACCCACAGATAGATGATGGAGATAGCCCACTTTCAAATATCTGCCCTGTATTTATTTATGTTTTTTGGCCAGCAAAATTGTGTCAATAAATAGGCTATCAAAATAAGGAAATGGTTGCACTCAATGGCATTAAGGCATATCAAATATGAAATATATGAAATACGAATAGCATAATGGCTTTTGGAATTTAGAAAAAACATATGAGATACTTAGCACAAAATTTGGCCAAAAGATGTGAGCCCATTCACCAGCGACAAGGTGATCTCATTGAACGGGTCCCTATTCTAACTGCCTAATGTGAACTACTGGCTAATAACAAGATAAAGCCTATATTTATAGGAGGATAGGAACCAAAAAGTGATTGGATGTTATTAAAATCACAGCTTGATGAAGGGCGGAGTGCTCAGTCAGAAAGCTAACATACAAATGACAGAAAAAACTGATGGCACATCCTAGTCTGAATAGGTTTATACCAAAAAACATATCAAAATAAGGAAATGGTTGCACTCAATTGCATTAAGGCATATCAAATATGAAATATATGAAATACGAATAGCATAATGGCTTTTGGAATTTAGAAAAAACATATGAGATACTTAGCACAAAATTTGGGCAAAAGATGTGAGCCCATTCACCAACGTCAAGGTAATCTGTGCTAAGTATCTCATATGTTTTTTCTAAATTCCAAAAGCCATTATGCTATTTGTATTTCATATATTTCATATTTGATATGCCTTAATGCAATTGAGTGCAACCACTTCCTTATTTTGATATGTAAGTTGTTTTTTGGTATGCACCTACATCTTAAGTTGAGTGCCAAGTTATTTTCACTAAAAATTTGTATAAGACACTCCAAAATAATTCTACAGTACCACAAAAAATGGCAGATTTTTCTGTGCACTCAGATGTGATGCCTGGGATGGCCAAACCCGCTTAAAATTGCTGGATTTTCACACTATACTGTGAAAAGGATCTGGCTGTAGTCTGCAATGTCAATAAGCAAATGGAGAAAAAAAAAAGGGGTTCTGGATTGCTTTGGAATAAAATAATCGGGATTAAGATGAAAAAAAAAAATATTCCTAGCCACTGATACCTGGGGCTTGGTATACACGGTCAAAACATGTAATAGGCAGCAGCAGACAGTTATGGAATGGACCCTCTTGATGTATGCAATGATATCTATATACCCACGTACAGTGTCTGCATGCCTTGCACTGTTATGCATATGGAGCGCCCCACCAGGGCCTAGCGGGGTACTCGGTACCGGGCCCGTTGATCTCAATGGGAGTTGTCACGGAGGCTGTGACCCGGTCCGTGGCCCTGGGGCTCTATGGCAAAAAGGGGATGTATGAACAATGAAATAAAGTTTATGAATAGTTCGTGACGCCATCTGTGGTGCTCGGCGAGTGAGGTGTTAGGCCGGCGCTGCATGCACATCCTCTGGGACTGGTGGTGGGTTGCAGCCAAGATGGTGAAGTTCCCAACAGGTGGAGCTGTAGTCCCAGAGCAGTGTAGATGTAGCAATGGAGGAGAGGCACAGGCGGTGTAGAGGCCGGTGCCCAGAGGTAGTAGTGCGGGGTGTAGTGGTGCGGTAATAAGTGGAGGACACCAGGAGATGTAGTTCCAAAGCTTTACTCACAGTATGCAGTTCACACAGATGCCTGCCTCCGTGCTGTGTCCTCCGGGTCCTGGGCTCAGTCAACCTCCAGGCAAGATAGGATGCTCCCTTCCAACACTCCACCAACATGTACCTTTCTGAACGTCTCCTCTATAGCGCCTTTAAGTGTGAAGTACTCCTAGTGCTGAGTTACACTGGATGTTCCCAAGAACTCTACTTGTACGGCAGACAGCTGTAGCCTGCTTCGGGAACTCTGTTATGAGTTCATTTTCTCCTTCACCTCTGATGTCTGATGAACTCCCTCTGCTGGTGAAAGGAGGTAGTGAAATTGATCTGGATGGGAAGAACCTGTCATCTGAACAGGTGGAGTGTGATTGGACATCCGGAATTTCTGAGTGGATATAAGGCAGCCGACGCCCTGCAGGGTTGCTGGTGATCCTTTCTGCTCTGAGCTCTGGCATCCAGTTTAGCTCCTGTCGACTAAAAGCTAAGTTTTTGCTCTGCTATTTTTCCATGAGATTTTGTCTGTTTACTTAGTGTTTGTGTTCAGCCTGCCCTGGTTGGGATGGGCTGAACTCCATTTTTGTCTCTGATCAGTTGATCTCTTTGCTCTGCCTTCAGAATATACCTGAGTGCTGATATAGTGATTTTGAAGTCTTGTGACTTCAGGACCTTTTCTATCAGACGTGTTGGACATTATTTTTGGCAGGGTTTTTTGCGTGATTGCAGCCAGCATGTTTTCTGTCCTTTCCTATCTAGTTAGTTGGGCTCCATAATTTGCTCAGCCTGTCTTTCCGTCTGTGTTTGTGTTTTCATCTGTTTTTCACTGACAATACATGTTGGGGGCTGTCTATTGTTTTGGGGTCTGCTCTGGGGCAGTTTAGATTTCCCCTTTCTTTCTTAAGGCTTATTTAGCTCTCCGGCTGTGACGAGGGGTCTAGGGCACCGTAGGAACCCCCCACGGCTACTGTTAGTTGTGGTGAATAGGATCAGGGGTCTGCAATCCGCTAGCTACCAACCTCTCCGGTTTTCTGGACTTAGCTTGTGTTTTTGTTTTTTCCTCCTCCGGTGACTCATTCATAACAGGACTCCTTACTCCTGAGTCCCGGCTCACTATCCAAGTTGCTGTTGTGCCCCCAAGTCTTAGATGGGAGTAGTGCATTTACAGCCCACTACTCCACCGGTGTCTGCTGCAGGACCTTCAGTATCCATACAACCTCGGGGACCGGGCCTCGGCCTTGCGCTTAGAACTTCTAGGCAGGGTTCTCCTCTAACTCACATCCTCTCTGTTCCCTTTTACTCCTTCGTTCCGTACTAATCCCTCTCTCTCATAGAAGGTCAGGTTTCAGTCCAATGTCTTTCTCCTTCTTTCCTTTCCTGTGCCAGCTGGCTCAGATCACTGAGGCAGCTGCAGCACTCCTTCCTCCATCCCTCTTCCAGGGATCCTCACTCCTCTCCGAGTGACTCTCCCTCTCTCACTCACTGACTGACTTACTACCTAAACCTTCCTGCTCTTTATGTATTCTAAACTCCACCCGCCTCCCAGCATGTTTCGTGTTCCAAGCAAGGAATCACCAAAGGTGCTCTGCTTCTCTCTAAGCAAGGAGCCACAATGTGGCTTTGCTGAACTACCAGGTTGTGTGGGATGCGAGTGTTGGAGCATGGTCAGGAGTTCCCACCTTACCTGGATGGTGGGGCACCACACCTCAGAAGGAGGTGCAGTACCTCTGTGGCGACTGAAGCCTAAGGGGCACCACACATATAGCCACATACCCTCCCCTGCCTACCTAGCACTGCAATCTATATACCCCATAATTAGTCCTTAGAAGGACTGTTGGTTTAGCTGGATTTGTGGATTCTGTGATGGTATACCCACATTAACTTATAAACCCTGTAAGGCAGCGGTAGCACTGTACGCAGTGAAGAGGCAGTGACCCACCAAATTCAAACACAAAAGTCTCTTTAATGTGTTTCCTCACAGCATTAAAAGTCCAATCCACACAAGTGCATATAACTTCAGTGCATACATCTTCAGTGCATATAACTAGTATCCATTTCACCATTTGCAAAATATATATTATACTGCAACGTTCATTTTATAGATGCTAAACATGCCAGTCTTCCTCTGACTAGTTCCCGTGGGTGTCTGTGCGCCGTATCCAAGACTCTATTCACACAGCATTACACACACTAGACCTCCTATGACTAGTTCTCTTTACTCACACAGCCGTTCACAGTCCAGGATATCCTCCAGATCGCAGCCGGGCACCATATCCACCATTTTTGCAATCGTTACACACACCAGTCTTCTTTCGGGTACATGACATCTACCTCCAGGACTGTCCACATCCAAGACCAGTCACCGTGGACGACTTGCATGTCAGTGTACACTGCGGGTTGCTAGGCCTCACTCTGACCCTGACTCACCTGAGACTCACTAAGCACTCACTCAGACCTTCTCAGATCTCACTAACCCTTTCCTGCAGGGCTTTTATCACAGAAATGCATTGCTTTCAGCCACATGGAAAACCTGGATCCAGAATGGAACAGACTGCAACACTATCATACTGCAATCTGTTTCAAACACAACATCCAGAGAAGGTTTTCCCTCTGTCTTGGATACTAACATGTCCAAAACTAACACTTTTATTATCAGTCTGCATTGCAGTCACAGCTACGCTCGTGACTGCCATGCGCACTTATGGCCTTCATACACCTCCGTTCATATCCTGGGGAGACTACACAGCGACCCCTACCTATGACACCGGTCGGCGCTCATGGAGTAGTGCGAGTACAGCGATATTTGGGCAAGTAGCAAGCATTACTCATCACTAGTTTCAGGTTATCATTGTGGGAATATCCCTATTTTTAAATGCTTTTAGTAAAAGTTATATTTTAACATTAGAATCTCTTTATGCTACTTACAGGCTTTATTCTGTGAGACTTGCATTTGGCACTACAGTTTGGGTGTTGTTTGTTATACTTCAAAAGAAATAAGCAAATAAGTTTGAGTGAAATTGAATTTTACTCGAATTTTATAAAAATCCGTGTTCATCAAATTGCACATTTTTTGTAATTTACTTCCATGTGGATTCAGCAAAATGGTGGCCATTGGGTGACATTTTTCTGACCCATATTAGGCCCTCCAAAGATTAAAGAATTAAAAAAAATTATTATACTCACCTTACCACTCCCGTCTTCGGCCCCTCACCGCTACCTATCTGGTTCTCACCGCATCTTCTGATCCTCACTGCTCTAGATGGATTCTTCAGTCCTTTTGCATCCTCTTGCCTCATGGCATCAAGGAAGGTTCTGCGCAGCTGTA
The DNA here is from genome assembly GCF_039654945.1 of Dendrobates tinctorius. Classification (NCBI taxonomy): domain Eukaryota; kingdom Metazoa; phylum Chordata; class Amphibia; order Anura; family Dendrobatidae; genus Dendrobates; species Dendrobates tinctorius. Next base: position 36,964,859 of record NW_027361714.1, read on the forward strand.
TTGAAGGCTGGGATGCAATTGTGACACACCAAATATTGATATTATTTAGATTTTAATGGTAGAAATTTTGGAAAAAGCTTGTGATAGGCCACATCTTTGTGAACATTGCTGGAGTGATACCTGGGTTACTGGAAACGCAATTTGGCTTTTAAATAAGTTAAGCAGAATTCATACACACGATAGCATTGTTGTACTTCGCAACAGTATGGTTAAAGGCCATTTCTGTTTCTTTACTACTTCTAATCTCGCTAAACTTCCAGTCTATCATCTGAAGAACGTTCCTACAAAACTATGGGAGTGTTTTTGTTTGCAAAGCCAGAGCTGTAGTGTTTCACCCATAAGAGTAGCCTTGATCAAGCACAATTGGGATCTCAGATTGCATATCCCATGAGATGTGGGTTTTTTAGAATAATTTCTATAATCTCCCCATCCTCCACTGTATTCATCATAACCACTCGCTCGGACCAGCACGGCAAAAAAAATTGCTTGTAACTGTTGGTGATCTGCACAGTAATGGAGAGAACAACCTGATTCAACCCTTGTGGAGATGAGATCTGTTTATTCCTTTCTGGAAAGTATTTTGCATTTCTGAATTCACCAATGGTATCTACTTGTTTATTCTTAAATATCTTTTGCACAACTATGTGTTTTCATATTGCGTGCCATAATCCAGCTGTGAGTGATGTATTTTATCCATATTCATAGTCTGCACAAACTTACTATTCATAGACCTTACCGCTGTGTAAATTTTGGTGGCCATGCTGGAATTCCTTAGAGTGGTTTACCGTAATCCTTAACCTGAGGGTTTGCTCCAAATACAAGTTTACATTCCTAGGGCGGCTAACATCAAATGTAAAGGAATGAAATGGGAGTGTCCTCCACTACATAACCCTCCGCATTTACATGTTCCAGTAAGAAAGGTACACATAGAACTTATATTGAGTTGCTTCAAAGGAATGCGCCACACTATTTCCTATAATAAAAAGGCAACAACCTCAGAAGTAAGCCAATGTAAACCCCGCATTAACCCTTTTCATGCCAGGTGGTAGGCCTGCGTTGCATAACAAAAGGGTCAGTGTCTTATTCGGGAGGTTTGTGAATGCTGGGCAATGAGCATATCATTAGGTTTTTATTAATACATCCTGTTTTTACCCAGAAAACGAATTTGAGGCCAGGACTCGGCATCTGGAGAACTTTGTTTATGAGTAAGGCTGAAAGGGTTCTGTATATGATTTAACAACTGTACAGAGAAAGATGCAAAGACAAAAATGCATGGAAAAATAATTATTTCATTAGATGTCCCGTCCTGTGTTGTTTTAACTCCAGTAACCAAATGCACAATAATATACTTCAAACGCTCTTGTCCCTAATTATACGTTAGAATCCTTTTCAGCATATTTTCCACTGGGAGATTTGCAGAATACCACGAGTAAGCTGACAGATTTTATCACCTTTATAAAGCATGCCACCTTACTTACACATTTTCACATGTATTGTGGGACAAGTCTAGTTACATCTATAAACAGAAAGCTATGAGCTGATTGTATTCTATGTGGTCTTCGAAATAAAAAGCTAGTTAGCAGCAAATAGGGAAGACATTTGTTTAGTCTGAACTTTTATTAATAATAACATAGCAGACTTACGAGATACAGATTTGAAGCATAACAGCGTAGCCAAAACTTTCATTAAAATAAGATTTTATGAACCCCTATTATTACATCATATGTTGGCTCACTGTCTTTGATGCAGTCTCAGGATCTTAGTCTGCATATTTCCTAACAGCTCATGGCTGTGTTACAGAACTATCATGAAGCTGCCTTTTTGAGTTTTTAGAGCAAGACTTGAGTTTAAATTCTACAAATGCAACTCGAAAACTCATCAAAAACTTGGATATTTCACTCCAACAACTCAGCAAAAAGACTCACTGTGCACATGCCCTAACAGCAGCGAGCAAAAACAAGCTATGCCCACTACAGTTAACCATCAAAATACCGCTGTCAATCTCTGCCAGTGGCATTTAAAGTCAGCCTGAGTTTTAGAACCTCACGTTCGAAACGCGTCCAGGTGCTCTGCAATTCAGTCCAAGGTAATTCCCTTCACAGGGTATACCTATCTGTACATAGCTGTCCTTTTGTACTAATGATTTTATCAATTTGAAAATAAAATCTATGATTTTTATTCCTTGAGCTGGATCTTCCCCCTTTTTTCTGAATCTCTGACAGTGGCATTTAAAGTTTGTAAACCAGAGGGTGCACCATTTCATGCTCCTATCAGTCTCCACAGGACATGATCGTAGGATACAGATGGGTTGCAATGGCAGCCTGAGGCCTGCTGAATGACACCCATAACTTTCATAACAGTTTCTTTGTGAAGGCCAACCTGAGGCTGGCGCTCACAGGAGACTCTGATTTTTATTACATACTAGCTGAAAAGCCTGGCGCTGCCCGGGAATAGTAACTAACTATGGTTAGTTATAGCAAATCATAATTATCCTCCATCCCATAGTCTCGTGCCCATATACCCATCATACATATCCTCCATCCCATAGTCCCATGCCCATATACCCATCATACATATTCTCCATCCCATAGTCCCATGCCCATATACCCATCATACATATCCTCCATCCCATAGTCGAGTGCCCATATACCCATCACACATCCTCCATCCCATAGTCCCATGCCCATATACCCATCACACATCCTCCATCCCATAGTCCCATGCCCATATACCCATCATACATATTTGCCATCCCATAGTCGAGTGCCCATATACCCATCACACATCCTTCATCTCATAGTCCCATGCCCATATACCCATCATACATCCTCCATCCCATAGTCCCATGCCCATATACCCGTCATACATATTCTCCATCCCATAGTCCAGTGCCCATATACCCATCACACATCCTCCATCCCATAGTCCAGTGCCCATATACCCATCACACATCCTCCATCCCATAGTCCCGTGCCCATATACCCGTCATACATATCCTCCATCCCATAGTCCAGTGCCCATATACCCATCACACATCCTCCATCCCATAGTCAACCATTATGACATCATAATGAGCAGCAGGGCTTGCAACCTATGATGACATCAGCATCGCCATGGCAACCATTATGACATCATAATGAGGGGCGGGGCTTGATACACGCACTTTTTCCCCATTATGTAGATAGGGGTAAAATTGTTTGGTGAATTGGAACACGCGGGGTTAAAATTTCACCTCACAACATAGCCTAGGACACTCTCGGGGTCCAGATGTGTGACTGTGCCAAATTTTGTGGCTGTAGCTGTGACGGTGCGGATGCCAGTCCCGGACATACACACATACATGCATACACACACTTGAGCTTTATATATTAGATTGCTACACTTTTGTGCTGAAGTATATACCATAAGCAATCAGATGATAGCAGGTTCAAGTCCCCAAACAGGTGTACAAAAAAAGCAACAAAAAAGTTTTTTAAAATTAAAAAAATGAAAATCATATCACCCCTTCATTTATTTAAAATAAAGAAATTCATAAATATGTATAAAATAGTTAAAATGCAGAATTGTGATTTTTTTTTTTTGGTTATAGCAACTCTGCAGTAAATGCAATATATAATTGTCAAAAATTGTATACTCCTTGTATAATAAAAAATCAGCTCACCATGCAAGATACAAGCCTTTGCACAGATCCATCAACCGAAAAAAATGAAAATGTTACTGATCTATGAAAATGGTAACACACGCAAACAATTTTTTTTTAATTTCTAAATTTTTTTAACTGGTTAAAGAAATAAAATATATTCAAGTTTGCAATGCTACAATGATAATGACCAGGAGAATCATGTCGACAAGTCATTTATATCATACAATGAATGCTGTATATTGCTCCATACAGTATAATATGACGTCATTGTGCACTCTACGCTGAGATGTAACAGAACTCAGACGCAGAGAGGTTATGATGGGAGAGGGAATGTCAGCTGAGGGCTCCCTCTCTTATCATTGTTTACAACTGTATTGGCAACCAGGATGACAAAACAGTTGAAAGTATGATGAGGTGTGTCACTGGCTATGGGTGTTGCAGATATAAATTTATTTGGTTGTGGCATGGCAGTTTCACTCACCAGCCATATACAGTCATGAGAAAAACTAATTACACCCTAATTCAGTTCTCCATTCTATTGCGCTCAAGAACACCATGCTATTATTGTTCTCCTCCTACCTCTCTGACAGCTCCTTCACTGTATCTTTTTCCAGCTCTTGCTTCTCTCCTTGTCCACTTAATATTGTGCTTTCTCAAGTCTCAGTCCTAGGTGCCCTCCTCTTCTCTCTATATAACGTTCCTTATGGACATGCAATCAGTAAATTTGGGTTCCAGTATCATCTCTATGCTGAAGACACCCAATTATACACTTCTTCCCCTGACATTACCTCCACCCTCATACAAAATACCAAGAATTGTTTGCCCGCTGTCTCTAACATCATGTCCTCCCTCTGTCTGAAGCTGAATCTCTTCAAAACATAACTTCTTGTGTTTCCTCCATCCACTAACCTAACTCTACCTGACATTGCAATTACCTTGGAAGGTTCAACCATAGCTCCCAAGCAGCAAGCCCACTGTCTTGGGGTTATATTTGACACAGAACTTTCCTTTGTTCCCTATATCCAATCGCCCGTGTCACCTGCATCTTGACAACATCTCCAGAATACAACCTTTTCTCAACTTTGAAACTGCTAAAACTATTAATGTCACTATTGTTCATTCTCATCTTGACTACTGCAACTCTCTATTGATGATTCTTCCTCCAACCAAACTTTCTCCTCTCCAATCCATCCTGAATGTGGCATCCAAGTTCATATTTATGCCCAGCCACTTCACTGATTCCTCCACCTTGTGCCAGTCATTACACTGTTTGCCTATTCACTATAAACTCAATTCTCTCAACCAAAAAGCTCTCCACAGTTCTACACCACTCTTTATTTCCTCCCTCATCTTTCTATCACCCTACACTTGCCCTCCATTCTTAAACTGATCGAAGATTAACATCTTCCAAAATATGAACAGGCACCTCCTTATTCAAGACTTCTCCCATGCTGCTCCAGTTCTCTGGAATGCAGTACACCAGATGATCTGGCTGATACCTAGCCTCCATCTTTTTAAGAGTGCTTTAAAAACATCTCTTTAAACAAGCCTATCACCTCAGCTTACTAACCTCACTAACTTAACTCTCCCCTGTTCCCTTTTAAATATTATACAGAATCTGCTCCCTCCTGTTCATCTGTTTCCACACCCTCCATGCACACAATAACTGCACTGAGACATACTGGCTGATAACCGGATCATGCAGCTTTATATGACAACCCTTATTTATTACAATGGCTGTACCAGCAGGGCCCTCACTCCTAATGTAACTGTCTTACCTTGTATTGAATTTATTGTCTGCAGATGTCACTGCTTAATTGTAAAGTGCTGCTTAATATATTGGTGCTATATAAATAACAATTATTTTTATTATTATTATTAATAATATTAATAATAATAATAATATATTTCTATGGCTTACATATTAGGAGAAATAGAAAATAAATTGATCATTAGAAAGTTTTAAAATTAGGTACATACAATTTCAGATGAATAACACATGAAGAAGCATCACATGATTTCTCGAACAGTGCCAATACTTTTGTCCACCCTCTTTTTTATGTTTGGCGTGGAATTATATCCAATTTGGCTTTAGGACAATTCTTTTTGTGTTTTTTCATTTAAGACAAATTAAATGAAGCTAATAATACCAAAGAATTTGTGTTTGCAATCATTTTCAGGAAGAAACTGAGTATTATCTGACAGAATTGCAGGGGTGTCAATACTTTTGGCCACAACTGTATATATATATATATATATATATATATATATATATATATATATATATTAGAAAAAGAAAACACAAGTAAATACAAAATGCAGTTTTTAAATGAAGGTCTTTATTATTAAAAGAAAAAGAAATTCAAACTTACAGGGCCCTGTGTAAAAAAGTGAATGCATCCTAAACCTAATAACTGGTTGGGCCACCCTTAGCAGCAACAACTGCAATCAAGCATTTGCGATAACTGGCAGTGAGTCTTTTACAACACTTTGGAGGAATTTTTGGCCCAATCATCCTTGCAGAATTGTTGTAATTGAGACACATTGGAGGGTTTCCGAGCATTATTTGCCTTTTTAAAATCATGCCACAGTATCTCAATCAGATTAAGGTAACGACTTTGCCTAGGCTGCTCCAAAGTCTTAATTTTTCTTTCTTAAGCCATTCAGAGGTGGACTTGCTGGTGTGTTTTGGATCATTTTACTGCTGCATAACCCATGTGCGCTTCCGCTTGAGGTTACGAACAGCTGGCCAGACATTCTCCTTCAGGATTTTTTGGTAGACAGCAGAATTCATTGTTCCATTTACCACAGCAAGTCTTCCAGATCCTGAAGTCGAAAACAGCCCCAGACCATCGCACTACCACCACCATATTTTGCTGTTGGCATGCTGGTTCTTTTCTGAAATGGTGTGTTACTTCTATGCCAGATATAATGGGACATAAACCTTCCAAGAACTTCAATTTTTGTCTCATCAGTCAAAAGAGTATTCTTCCAAAAGTCTTGGGAATGATCAAGATGTTTTCTGGCAATATATTATCCTTTATGTTCTTATTGCGCAGCAGTGATTTTTGCCTTGGAACTCATGCAGACCATTTTTGCCTGTCTCTTTACTATGGTGGAGTCATAAACACTGACTTTAACTGAGTCAAGTGAGGCCTGCAGTTCTTTGGATGCTGTTGTGGGGTCATTTGTGACCTCTTGGATGAGTCATTGCTGTGCTCTTGGCTCTCACTATGGGTTGCTGGAGACCCAAAGATTTAGAAATGGCTTTATAACCTTTTCCAGATTGATAGATCTCAATTACTTTGTTTCTCATTTGTTCCAGAATTTCTTCGGACCGCAAAATGATGTCTAGCTTTTGAGGAACTTTTGGTCTACTTGACATTGCAACGCAGGTCCTATTTAAGTGATTTCTTGATTGAGTACAGGTGTGGCAGTAATCAATAGAGATGAGTGAAACTTTTAAGGTTTGGTTTCATTCACTAAACATTGAGACGTTCGCCGAACATGTTCGCCAAACAGTTCGACGAACATACCCGAACCCCATTAAGTTCAAATAAGAGGCCAAGCCAAACGTATACACAACATCTTAAGGGGTGACAAAAAACTTCCCAAACAGATAACGTTAGGGGCAGACATCATGCAAAGTGGCATCAATTGCCCCACAGTAGAAATTTGCAAATGGCACAGAAGCAGTCCACCATGGGCCATGCATGAGCTATCAGGGTCGGGTGTTGTGAGTTCATTTTTCCCTTCACCATTGAGGTCTGATGAACTCCCTCCTCTAGTGAAGGAAGGTAGTGAGACTGATTACCAAACACCTGGGCAGCTAGATGATGACTGGGTGGCTGGAATTGAGGACTGGATATAAGGCTGCCGACGCCCTTCTTCCTGGCTGGTGATTTTCCTGCTGGATTCTTGGAGACCAGTCTGATTCCTGCATCACAAAGCTAAGTTTTTCTGCTCTGCTTTGTACTCTTCAGTTTTGTTTTTGTTTTGCCTTGTTTTTTGGGAGTTCTGCCGTCCACGGCCGGGGGTGAGCTGAGTTCCATTTTTGTCTCTGATCTGTTGTTATTTTGCTCTGTCTTCAGAATATACCTGAGTGCTGATATAGTCTTTTGAAGCCTAGCGACTTCAGGGCCTGTTTTTCCTATCAGTCGGTTGGCTCATTTTGATAGGGTTTTTGCAGATGGCAGACAGCAGCTTTCCTATCCTGTCCTATGTAGTTAGCTTGGGCCCCATCATTTGCTCAACCTATCTTTCTATCTGTGTTAGTGTTTTCATCTTGCTTCACCGTCATTATATGTTGGGGGCTGCCTATTGCTTTGGGGTCTGCTCTGGGGCAGTTTAGTTTTTCCCCTTTCTGTCTTTAGGCTATATAGTTCTCCGGCTGTGATCAAGGGGTCTAGGGCACCGTAGGAACCCCCCATGGCTACTGCTAGTTGTTGTGGATAGGTTCAAGGGTCTGCGATCCGATAGCTGCCAACTTCTCTGGTTTTTCTGGACTTAGCTGGTATTTTGTTTTTTCTTCCTTCGGTGACTCATCATAACAGAATCACCAGCCATACCGCAGATCCTAGGGTAGCAGGAGAGAATTGTAAAAAAAAATAAAAAAATAAAAAATAAAAAAAAAAGTGTCAGAATTTTTTTTTTTTTGTGTGCATATTTTTTCCTCTATATCTCTGAGGCCGTAGGGGGAATTTTTCTCTCAATGGAGATGAAGCAATTGTCTGATCGTGTGGAGCAGCTCGCTGCTGAAGTGCGGGGAATTTCCGCCTATCTTGCTCATTCACATGCTGCTGAACCAAAGATTCCTACTCCTGATGTATTTTTGGGGGATCGGTCTAAATTCTTGAATTTCAAGAATAATTGTAAATTATTTTTTGCCTTGAAGCCTAACTCGTCGGGGAACTCCGCGCAGCAGGTTAAAATTGTCATCTCTTGCTGCGCGGCGATCCCCAGGATTGGGCGTTTTCTTTGAAACCTGATGATCCTATTCTGAATAATGTGAACGCATTTTTTCAAGCCTTGGGGTTGTTGTTTGATGAACCTAATGCTATTGATCAGGCTGAAAAGACCCTGTTGGCATTAAGCCAGGTCGGGATTCGGCAGAGTTGTACTGTCAAAAATTCCAAAAGTGGGCGGTCCTTACTACCTGGAATGATGGTGCCTTGGCAGCCCTCTTTCGGAAGGGTTTGTCAGAAACTGTAAAAGATACTATGATGGGATTTCCTGTTCCCTCTGGTCTTGACGATTCTATGTCATTAGCCATTCAGGTGGATCGGCGTTTACGTGAACGCAAAACTACACGAGAGATGTTACCACCTGTTGAACAAATGTCTGAACTTATGCAATGTGATAGAGTTTTGTCTGGGCGCAACGTCAGGAGTTCAGAAGGCGTAATAAGCTGTGTTTTTTTTGTGGAGATGCCTCGCATATTATTTCTGTCTGCCCTAAACAAGAGAAACATTGTGCACACACGTTTTCTGTGGGTGGTGTTCAACCTAAGTTTCTTCTGGCAATTACTCTGATCTGCTCCCTGTCCACATTTTCCGCCAAGGCTTTTGTGGATTCAGGAGCAGCTCTGAACCTGATGGACTTGGATTTTGCTAAACGTTGTGGATTTCCTATGACACCTCTGCGGACGCCTATCCCTTTGAGGGGTATTGATGCTACTCCTTTGGCGAAGAATAAACCTCAGTTTTGGACCCAGGTGGTAATGCGGGTCGCCCCAGACCATCAAGAAAATTGCAGATTTTTGGTGTTGCATAATTTACATGATACCATTGTTCTGGGGTTTCCCTGGTTGCAAATCCATAATCCAGTTCTGGATTGGAAATCTTTGTCTGTGGTGAGTTGGGGTTGTCGGTGTGCCCTTAGTGATGCTCCTGTTTTCTCCACCTCTCCCCAGTTACATGATGTTCTTGACTATTTGGCTGACTTTTATGATGTATTTAGTGAGAATGAGTCTGCGCCTTTGCCTCCTCATAGGAGTTATGACTGTGCTATTGAACTGAATCCGGGGTGTAAATTCCCCAAGGGTCGGCTTTTCAATTTATGTGTACCCGAGCACGAGGCTATGCGATCCTATATTAAGGAGGCATTGGAGAGGGATCATATTAGACCATCCTCTTCACCCTTAGGTGCTGGGTTTTTTTTCGTGGCTAAAAAGGATGGTTCATTAAGGCCTTGTATTGACTATCGTGCCCTCAACAAAATTACTGTTAAATATCAGTATCCGTTACCCCTGATTTCTGATCTATTCTCCAGAGTTAAAGGTGCTTGCTGGTTTACCAAGCTTGACCTCGGGGGGGCGTATAATCTTATTCGCATTAAACATGGGGATGAATGGAAGACGGCGTTTTATACTCCGGAGGGACATTTTGAGTACCTGGTGATGCCTTTTGGGCTCACTAATGCCCCTTCTGTCTTCCAGTGCTTCATGAACGATATATTCCGAGACTTTGTGGATAAATTTTTGATTATCTATCTGGATGATATTTTGATCTTCTCCAAGAATTGGGACTCTCATGTGGAACATGTTCGGACTGTGTTCCGGATTTTGAGGGAGAATTCCCTGTATGTCAAGGGATCGAAATGCCTTTTTGGGGTACAGAGGATTTCATTTTTGGGATTTATTTTGTCTCTGTCAGCTATTGAAATGGACCCGGCCAAGGTACAGGCCATTTATGATTGGGTTCAGCCCACTTCTTTGAAGGCCCTCCAGAAGTTTTTGGGTTTTGCTAATTTTTATCGGAACTTTATAGCTAATTTTTCTGGTATTGCCAAGCCATTGACGGATTTGACTAGGAAGGGTGCTGATGTGCTGAATTGGTCTCCGGAGGCTGTTTCTTCCTTTCAGTAGCTGAAGCGAAGATTCACTTCTGCTCCGGTTTTGCGGCAACTTGATGTCTCACTCCCGTTTCAGGTGGAGGTGGACGCTTCTGAGATTGGTGCAGGAGCGGTGTTGTCCCAAAAAGATCCTGTGACATCTAAAATGAATCCTTGTGCTTTCTTTTCCCGAAAGTTCTCCCCATCCGAACGTAACTATGATGTGGGGAATCGGGAACTGTTGGCCATGAAATGGGCATTTGAGGAGTGGAGACATTGGTTGGAGGGAGCCAAACACCAAGTCGTGGTCCTTACTGACCACAAGAATTTGATTTACCCAGAGTCGGCCAAGCGCTTGAATCCTAGACAGGCTAGGTGGGCCTTGTTTTTCACACGTTTTGATTTTGTGGTCTCTTTTCTTCCGGGCACTAAGAATGTCAAGGCTGACGCCCTCTCTAGGAGTTTCCTTGCTGATTCTCCTGTTGTGACTAAGCCTGCTACCATCTTAGGTGAAGGGGTAGTTCTTTCTGCCATCTCGCCCGATTTGAGACGTGCTCTGGAAGAGTTTCAGGAGGACAAACCTGAGCGTTGTCCCAGTGGAAAGTTGTATGTTCCTGACCAGTGGAGGAAGAGAGTGATGTCTGAAGTTCATTGCTCTGCATTGGCTGGTCATCCAGGTATTTTTGGTACTAGAGATCTGGTGAGTCGATCTTTTTGGTGGCCCGCCTTGTCTCGTGATGTCAGTAATTTTGTGCAGTCCTGTGGGACTTGCTCCCGGTCTAAACCTTGTTCTCGCTCTAGTGGCTTGTTGATGCCTTTGCCGGTGCCCAGGAGGCCATGGACCCATATTTCAATGGATTTTATCTCTGATATGCCTGTCTCTCAGAGAATGACTGTTGTTTGGGTGATTTGTGATAGATTCTCTAAGATGGTCCATCTTGTACCACTCCCTAAGTTGCCATCTTCCTCTGAGTTGGTGCCCTTGTTTTTGCAACAGGTGGTTCGCTTGCACGGGATTCCTGAGAACATTGTATCTGACAGAGGAGTTCAGTTTGTGTCTAGATTTTGGAGGACTTTCTGTTCCAAGCTGGGAATTCAGTTGTCCTTCTCCTCTGCGTTTCACCCTCAGACCAATGGGCAGACGGAGAGAACAAACCAGACTTTGGAGTCGTATTTGAGATGTTTTATTTCTGCTGATCAGGATGATTGGGTTTCATTTTTGCCCTTGGCCAAATTTGCTTTAAATAATAGAGCTAGTTCTGCCACTTTGATGTCACCTTTTTTTTGTAACTTTGGTTTTCACCCTCGATTTTCTTCAGGGCAGGTGGAGCCTTCTGCCTGCCCAGGTGTTGACACTGTGGTGGAGAGAATACACCAGATCTGGGACCAAGTAGTGGATAAGTTGTCTCTCTCCCAGGAAAAGGCCCAGCAGTTTTCCAACCGGCGTAGGACTGTTGGTCCCCAGTTTAAGGTGGGTGATATGGTTTGGTTGTCATCAAAAAATATCGCTATGAAGGTGGCTTCTCCTAAGTTTAAGCCTAGATTTATTGGACCTTACAAGATTTTGGAGACTATTAATCCGGTCTCTTTTCGGTTGGCTCTTCCTGTCACATTTAAAATTCATAATGTGTTTCATAAGTCCTTGTTGAAGAGGTTTGTTGAACCAGTAGTTCCTGTGGTGGCACCTCCTGACCCTATATTGGTTGAAGGTAACATGGAATATGAGGTAGAGAAGATACTGGATTCCCGTCTGGCTAGACGGAGACTCCAGTATTTGGTTAAGTGGAAGGGTTATGGTCAGGAGGATAATTCCTGGGTCTCTCCCTCTGATATTCATGCCGAAAGATGGTGCATGCCTTTCATCGGGCTCACCCGGATCGACCTGGTGGCATGGATGAGGGTTCGGTGACCCCTCCTCAAGGGGGAGGTACTGTTGTGAGTTCATTTTTCCCTTCATCATTGAGGTCTGATGAACTCCCTCCTCTAGTGAAGGAAGGTAGTGAGACTGATTACCAAACACCTGGGCAGCTAGATGATGACTGGGTGGCTGGAATTGAGGACTGGATATAAGGCTGCCGACGCCCTTCTTCCTGGCTGGTGATTTTCCTGCTGGATTCTTGGAGACCAGTCTGATTCCTGCATCTCAAAGCTAAGTTTTTCTGCTCTGCTTTGTACTCTTCAGTTTTGTTTTTGTTTTGCCTTGTTTTTTGGGAGTTCTGCCGTCCACGGCCGGGGGTGAGCTGAGTTCCATTTTTGTCTCTGATCTGTTGTTATTTTGCTCTGTCTTCAGAATATACCTGAGTGCTGATATAGTCTTTTGAAGCCTAGCGACTTCAGGGCCTGTTTTTCCTATCAGTCGGTTGGCTCATTTTGATAGGGTTTTTGCAGATGGCAGACAGCAGCTTTCCTATCCTGTCCTATGTAGTTAGCTTGGGCCCCATCATTTGCTCAACCTATCTTTCTATCTGTGTTAGTGTTTTCATCTTGCTTCACCGTCATTATATGTTGGGGGCTGCCTATTGCTTTGGGGTCTGCTCTGGGGCAGTTTAGTTTTTCCCCTTTCTGTCTTTAGGCTATATAGTTCTCCGGCTGTGATCGAGGGGTCTAGGGCACCGTAGGAACCCCCCATGGCTACTGCTAGTTGTTGTGGATAGGTTCAGGGGTCTGCAATCCGATAGCTGCCAACTTCTCTGGTTTTTCTGGACTTAGCTGGTATTTTGTTTTTTCCTCCTTCGGTGACTCATCATAACAGTCGGGGCCAACATTAACAGATTAGAATTGAAGTTTCAATGAGGACCTGGTGGTTAATTGAACAGTGTAAGCCTTCTTTGCTGGGAACCCTGAGATGTCATGCAACATCTCCACACCTCCAGTTTTTTCCAGCCACACTCAGATGGCACAAAGATTAGTTTCATATGGTACTATTGAAAGAAAAATGTAAGGAATGTAACACAGGTAGTTGTTTGAAAAAATAAGTGCAGGCCTGCCTGTCTAGGAGCCCTACTTCTACAGGCAACACACATGAAAGAGACCCAATTTGAATTCTACACATTTCAAAAAATTACTGTCACACACCACAAAAGTGGCATCAATTTCCACAAAGTTTCCAGGGTTGGACATCTAGAACTGCAATGCACACTATGTACCTCACTGCTGTCTTGGTGAAAACCACTCCTAAGATTGTTTACAAGCATGTTTCGATACTCCATCATATGCCCATCCCTTTCCAGGGGGGAAGCATCTAGCAAAATTTACTCGTGTACTTTGGATCTATTAGAGTAGCAACCTAGTATGCAGCACTATTTCTAACCCTAAGAATGCAGGCATCATGTTGAAGTGTTGCAAGAAGACATCTCTGGCGCTTCTATGAAGTCCAAGTCCATGGTGTATTGGTGGTGGGATAACACTCAAGGTTGCTTCCTCCGCCCCCTCCCACCAACCATGGACAAAAGAGAGGGGATTAATATCCTCTTCATCTCCTGACTGTTGCGTATCCATCAACTCGTCCTCTTCCATTTGTTCCTCGGCTTCTGCACCTTCACTAACAGTTTGTCTGGTACCATGAGCTCCCACGATCACTGTAATCCACCCTCCCATGACACTTGGCTGTGTGACAACAGTGCTGAACTTTGAGATATTGTTATCCTTTTCACATTCTTCTCTGCCTCCACCTCTTCCTGTGGGAACACCATCTCCTCCTGCAGACTATTTGAAGTAGTCTCCAGCATGTAGATGACCAAAATAGTGATGCTGATGATGGCATCATCAGCGCTAACCATCTCAGCAGCCATTTGAAAAGTGTGTAGAAAGTTGCACTGGTCCTTCATTTGTGCCCTGCATTTGTGATTTTCTGGCTATGCAAAAGGACATACTGCACCAGGACTCATTGCTGCTTCCACAGTCACTGCAACATGTGCAGAGTGGAATTCCACAGTCAGGATAGTGGTGAAGAAATAGCTGTAACGCCAGGTTGAGAACATGAGCCCTGCAAGGCATGTGTGTGTAAGGCGACCACCAGGTTTTCACCATTATCGCATACAGCCATCCCAGGCTCCAGGTTCAGTGTAGACAGCTATTGCACTCGGCATGGATAGCTGTCCACAACTCTTGAGCTGTACTGCGATAGTCAAAGCATATTAATTTGAACACTGCCTGACTGCGGTGAGCCAAGGCTGCACAGTAAAGATAGTGGGTATAACTGCATAGTGGGGGGGATACTATCTGCACTGTTGGAACACGTGTCTGATTAAGAGAGAGGATAAGGGCACAGGTGCAGGCCCTAGGAAAGGTGGAGGAGCCAGAAACAGTGGAGGAAGCGTTAAAGCGCACAGAGATTTGTACTGCCTTGGGGATTAAAAGACTTGTGGAGCAGCTTCTTGACTTCCTGTCCCAACAGCCACCAGCATTAGCCATTGCCCAGTCAACGAGATGTAATGCCCCTGCAAATGTTTGCTCATCCAGTTGTCAGTGGTGAAATGCACCCTGGCAGACAAAGATTTTTTTCACAAAATGGGTGATGTTTGTGACATGCTGGTGTAGCGCAGGCACAGCATTCTTATATAAGTAATAGTGACAGGGCAACTGGTACTGGGGGACTACGACAGCCATCAACTTTTGGAAACTGTCTGTATCCACCAGGCAGAAAGGCAGCATTTCCATGGCCAACAGATTGGAGATGGTGGAGTTTGAGCTCTTAACTTTAGCATGTGGAAGAGCAAACATTTTTTACGTGACCACAACTGCGGCACCGAAAGCTGGCTGTTGTGCTGAGAGAGGGTGACGTAGGGTGAACAGGACAAATTGCTGTACTGTGAGTGAGGTGTAGGTGGAGCTGTTATGGTGGATTGAGAATGGTGTGTTGTGATAGGTGACACAAAAAAAGCAGGCATTTACACTTTTGTAACAGCTGATGGGGTCTCACTCACCTCAACTGTTGGTGATAAAAAAATGGAGTTTCTGTGGCCGGACAGCTGTGTAAGAACACTTGGCACGGTGATGGGGGGAGGAAGAAGCAGCAGATGTGGTTGATGTGACAGGCAGTGGTTGGCGACGCCTGCTAGTCGGCATTATAGTGCAGTGTGATTCACAGACTAGGGCATGTTGATCGCGCAAGTGGCGGATCATGCATGAAGTTGAGGTGTACCCCACAGGGGAAAATGTTTGACAGCCAACATACTTAGTGTATCGTCATTCCAAGTCTAGGAGATCAGCTCCTTTTTAATGGGACATTTTTGGGGATTGGGGTTATTTGGGTGCATATAACTTGGTAGCAGGGCAGACATTGCAGTATATGCATAAGAAAACAGAATGGGAGTACAAAATGAATAATGAGAAGTGGATTTTCTTGTGCCCATCCATTCTGTGGTTTCAAAGGCATATTGCGGTGCAGATAACTTGATAGCAGGGCAGGCCTTGCAGACAATGCACAACAAAATAGTTTGGGATTACGAAATGAATAATGTGAAGTGGATTTTCCCGTGGACATCCAGTACGTGGCTTGGAAAGCTTATTGGGGTGCATGTAACTTTGGGGCAAGCCAAGCCTTGCATTCAATGCAACATTTTTTCAGGAAGCCCTCCTGTACCTCTCGTGAAGGGAGTATTGTGGTGCATCGCACTTCTTGGCAGCCCATCCTCTCACTGCATAGGCAATAACAATTTAGGAGACCCACTGATCAATAATTGGCCCTTTAAGAAGATTAATGCTGCCTGATGCCCCTGTAAAAATAGGCTCTGTCACTTTAAGAGTCCATCCTTCATAAATGAATTAAGAAAAAAAAAGTTCTTCATAAAAGAACTTGGTTGAATTAAGATGTGTCTGTTTATGTGTCACACACCACATAGCCAGCTAGGGTTGTTAAATGTTACAATGACATTTCCCATTGAATGCATTTGTATTGGTTGAAAGCAATGATAAAGTTGAAAAATGCTTCCAAAGCGCTGCGTCTGAACATAGCCCAAGTGGGGGAGGAACATTTTGGTCTGGGGTTAATTATTTTGCCTTATATACAAGTCATTATCCTGGAAAGGATGTACCTTAACACCCCAGGGATCATGGCTTAGCCCCCACGTGCCTACGATCTCTCTGATTGGCTGTTTCATTTTTAACAGCCAATCAGAGCGATTGTAATATTTCACCAATGAAATTTGGTGAAATATTACAATCCAGCCATGGCCGATGCTGCAATATCATCTGCCATGGCTGGAGACACCGATCAGACCCCCCCCCCACTGACTGACAGCACCGATCGCAGCTACCATCATAATCTGCCCCCCTCCCCTTCCCTCCGCTCCCCCCCGCCTTCCGATCCCCCACACCCTGGAGTTAGAATTGAGGGGTTTCCACTGTTTAGGCACATCACGGGGTCTCCAAACGCGACATGGCATCACCATTTATTGCAGCCAATTTTGCATTCAAAAAGTCAAACAGTGCTCCCTCCATTCCGCGCCCCGAAGTGTGCCCAAACAGTGGTTTACCCCCACATAAGGGGTATCAGCGTACTCGGGACAAAATTGCACAACAACATTGGGGGTCTAATTTCTCCTGTTACCCTTGGGAAAATAAAAATTTGAGGGCTAAAAAAATTATTTTTGTGGAAAAAAATGATTTTTTATTTTCATGTCTCTGCGTTATAAACTTTTGTGAAGCACTTGGGAGTTCAAAGTGCTCACCACACATCTAGGTAAGTTCCTTGGGCGGTCTAGTTTCCAAAATGGGGTCACTTGTGGGGGGTTTCCACTGTTTAGGCACATCAGGGGCTCTGCAAACGTAACATGACGCCTGTAGACCATTCCATCAAGTCTGCATTTCAAAACGTCACTACTTCCCTTCCAAGCCCCGATGTGTGCCTAAACAGTGGTCACCCCCCACATATGGGGTATCAGCACACTCAGGACAAACTGGATAACAACTTTTGGGGTCCAATTTATCCTGTTACCCTTGTGAAAATAAAAAATTGTGGGTTCAAAATCATTTTTAGAGGAAAAAAATATTTTTTTATTTTCACGGCTCTGCGTTATAAACTTCTGTGAAGCACTTGGGGGTTCAAAGTGCTCACCACACATCTAGATAAGTTCCTTGGGGGGTCTAGTTTCCAAATGGAGTCACTTGTGGGGGGTTTCTACTGTTTAGGTACATTAGGGGCTCTGCAAATGTAACATGACGCCTGCAGACCATTCCATCAAGTCGGCATTTCAAAACGTCACTACTTCCCTTCTGAGACCCGACGTGTGCCCAAACAGTGATTCCCCCCACAAATATTGGGTACCAGCGTACTCAGGACAAACTGGACAACAACTTTAGGGGTCCAATTTCTCCCGTTACCATTGTGAAAATAAAAAATAGCGGGCTAAAAAATCATTTCTTGAGGAAAAAAAATATTTTTATTTTCACGGCTCTGCATTATAAACCTCTGTGAAGCACCTGGGGGTTCAAAGTGCTCACTATGCATCTAGATAAGTTCCTTAGGGGGTCTAGTTTCCAAAATGGGGTCATTTGTGGGGGAGCTCCAAAGTTTAGGCACACAGGGGCTCTCCAAACACGACATGGTGTCCGCTAACGATTGGAGATAATTTTCCATTCAAAAAGTCAAATGACTTTCCTTCCCTTCTGCTCTGCCATACGCCCAAACAGTGGTTCCCCCCCACATATGGGGTACCAGCGTACTCAGGACAAACTGGACAACAACTTTTGGGGTCCAATTTATCCTGTTACCCTTGTGAAAATAAAAAATAGCGGGCTAAAAAATCATTTTTGAGGAAAAAAATGATTTTTTATTTTCATGGCTCTGCGTTTATAAATTCTGTGAAGCACTTGGGGGCTCAAAGTGCTCACCACACATCTAGATAAGCTCCTTGTGGGGTCATTTGTGGGGCGTTTCTACTGTTTAGGCACATCAAGGGATCTGCAAACGCAACATGACACCCGCAGAACATTCCATCAAAGTCTGCATTCCAAAATGGCACTCCTTCCCTTCTGAGCTCTCCCATGTGCCCAAACAGTGGTTCCCTCCCACATATGGGGTATCGGTGTACTCAGGACAAATTGCACAACAACTTTTGTGGTCCAATTTCTCCTGTTAGCCTTGTGAAAATAAAAAATAGCGGGCTAAAAATCATTTTTGAGGGAAAAAAATGATTTTTTATTTTCATGGCTCTGCGTTTATAAATTCTGTGAAGCACTTGGGGGCTCAAAGTGCTCACTACACATCTAGATAAGCTCCTTGTGGGGTCATTTGTGGGGCGTTTCTACTGTTTAGGCACATCAGGGGATCTGCAAACGCAACATGACACCCGCAGAACATTCCATCAAAGTCTGCATTCCAAAATGGCACTCCTTCCCTTCTGAGCTCTCCCATGTGCCCAAACAGTGGTTCCCTCCCACATATGGGGTATCGGTGTGCTCAGGACAAATTGCACAACAACTTTTGTGGTCCAATTTCTCCTGTTAGCCTTGTGAAAATAAAAAATAGCGGGCTAAAAATCATTTTTGAGGGAAAAAAATGATTTTTTTTTCACTGCTCTGCATTATAAACTTCTGTGAAGCACTTGGGGGTTCAAAGTGCTCACCACACATCTAGATAAGTTCCTTTGGGGTCTATTTTCCAAAATGGGGTCACTTATGGGGGAGCTCATATGCTTAGGCACACAGGGGCTCTCCAAACGCGACATGGTGTCCGCTAACGATTGGAGCTAATTTTCCATTCAAAAAGTCAAATGGCGCTCCTTCCTTTACGGGCCCTGCCGTGCACCCAAACAGTGGTTTATGACCACATATGAGGTATCTGTGCACTCAGGAGAAATTGCACAACAAATTTTAGGATCCATTTTATGCTGTTGCCCATGTGAAAATGAAAAAACTGAGGCTAAAATAAAATTTTTGTTAAAAAAAAGTACTTTTTTTTTACAGATCGATTTGTGAAGCAGCTGGGGGGTTCAAAGTGCTCACTATGAATCTAGATAAGTTCCTTGGAGGGTCTAGTTTCCAAAATGGGGTCACTTGTGGGGGAGCTCCAATGTTTAGGCACACAGGGACTCTCCAAACACGACATGGCAACGGCTAAATATTCCAGCATATTTTCCATTCAAAAAGTCAAATGGCGCTCCTTCCCTTCTGAGCCCTGCCGTGCGCCCAAACAGTGGTTTATGACCACATATGAGGTATTGGGGTACTCAGGAGAAATTGCCCAACAAATTTTAGGATCCATTTTAGTCTGTTACCCATGTGAAAATGAAAAAATTGACGCTAAAAGAAAATTTTTGTTGGAAAAATTAAAATGTCCATTTTTTCCTTCCACGTTACTTTAGTTCCTGTGAAGCACCTGAAGGGTTAATAATCTTCTTGAATGTAGTTTTGAGTAGCTTGAGGGGTGCAGTCTTTAAAATGGTGTCTCTTTTGGGTATTTTCTGCCATATAGACCCTTCAAAGTGACTTCGAATGTGAGGTGGTACCTAAAAAAAATGGTTTTGTAAATTTTGTTGTAAAAATGAGAAATTGCTGGTCAACTTTTAACCCTTATAACTTCCTAACAAAATAAAAATTTGTTTCCAAAATTGTGCTAATATAAAGTAGACATTTGGGAAATGTTAGTTATTAACTATTTTTTGTCACATAACTCTCTGGTTTAACAGAATAAAAATTCAAAATTTGAAAATTGAAAAATTTTAAAAGTTTTTGCCAAATTTCTGTTTTTTTCACAAATAAAGACAAAAATTATCGACCTAAATTTACAACTACCACGAAGCCCAATATGTCACGAAAAAACAATTTCAGAATCACTAGGATGCGCTGAAGAGTTCCTGAGTTATTACCTCATAAAGGGACACTGGTCAGAATTGCAAAAAATGGCCAGGTCATTAAGGTCAAAATAGGCTGCGTCATGAGGGGGTTAAAGGATCCATGAGGGGATTGTGGCAAAAAATGCTCGGGTCTCCCATAGACTTACATTGGGCTCGTTGTTCTGTCCGAGTACCCAAGTATTCCAATTTGTTCGACCTGAGTAATGAGCACCTGAGCATTTTAGTGCTCGCCAATCACTATTCTACAACCTCATTGTTATCCTCTCGGTTCTCACACTCTTCACTCTGAGAGTAACCCTCCATCTCTTATGGCCTTGACAGCACAGTACAGTCCGCGTGCACCTCTGTTATATGAGTCTCATCAGGATCACCTCCACCGCCGATGGTTAATGTTTGGTGATGAGGGTCTGGATTATGCTCAGACCCTACTTTGTCCGACCCCGGATCTAGCATGAAAAGAAATTGGGCATCGGCTAAGATGCTTTCCTCCCCTGGATTCAGTGAATCAGACCTCTGATGCCCATAGAATAGACTGTATGAACTGCTCTGCAGAATGGCCCATCTGAGGTTCCCCAGCTAGTTGGTCATTTGGAAATTTGTGACACAGGGGGAAACAAGGGTGATTGGATTGCCACCTCTAAAGATTTTACTGTGTGATGTTAAGGTGGAGGAAAATGAGGAGAGGCCACTTGATGTAGCACTTGCCATCCACTGGAGCACATTCTGGAGCAAAAAAATAATCCGTATGTGGCAATGTTCACACAGGGAATGCAGAGCATATGGTTCACAGCCTCTTAGTAACACCATATAGGGGGGCTGCCCAATGCCAACTATAATGCATCCCGTGTGAACAGAGGCCACAGTTTACAGAACCATTTGGGCCCAACTGCACCCTGAAAAGGTAAAAAGTGCACAAAAACATATCAATATATGTAAGGTATTGGTTAATATTATGGCCATAATACGTAAGCTGGCAAACTAACGTCAAAGTTCCTTACACTTGCCAGTCTTACTCTAACATGAAAACCACAGAACAGAGGAAAAAATCCTCCAATATTTGAGAAAAAAACAAAAACAGGTAGAGATGCTTACCTGTATAGACAGGCCTCAATACAAATGCACTATCAGGGTGCAGCGAACGCAAGTAAAATGGCAACTGCACAGGTGCAATAATACCTAATGAAACAGCCAGCCTACAATCAGGGATTGGCCGTGTGGCACACCAGTGCAAAAAAATAATCTGTATGTGGCAATGTTGGAGGATTCTTTCCTCTGTTCTGTGGTTTTCATGTTAGAGTAGGACTGGCAAGTGTAAGGAACTTTGACGTTAGTTTGCCAGCTTACGTATTATGGCCATAATAATAACCAATACCTTACATATATTGATATGTTTTTGTGCACTTTTTATCTTTTCATGGTGCAGTTGGGCCCAAATGGTTCTGTAAACTGTGGCCTCTGTTCACACGGGATGCATTATATATAGCCCCCCTATATGGTATTACAAAGAGGCTGTGAACCATATGCTCTGCATTCCCTGTGTGAACATTGCCACATACGGATTATATTTTTTTGCACTGGTGTGCCACACGGCCAATCCCTGATTGTAGGCTGGCTGTTTCATTAGGTATTATTGCACCTATGCAGTTGCCATTTTACTTGGGTCTGCTGCACCCTGATAGTGCATTTCTAACAATTTTTTAGTAGAAATGTGGTCTTCTGATTTCTCACTGCAACACAGTTTTATCAAAAACAATTTGGATTAACAAATTAGGTCTCCTGGCTGAACCCCAATATTAGACCTAATGATTTTTAAGTGGAAATGTGTCCTTCTGATTATTCACCGCAACACATTTTTTGTCCAAATTATTTCAATTAGCAAATGGGGCCTCCTGATTCTGCAACACGGTTTTAGCACAATCTAGTTAGATACTGGAAGATCGATTTAATACAGAATAGAATCCTATCTAGCTAACTGATAAGTTCACTTTAAGCAGCAGCAGCAGAGCACGAACAGGTGCACCTTCTTTGCACCGTGATACAGAGAAAATGACACCAGCAAAATAAGATGTTCACTTTTTATATGGATAGGGACATGTGACTTCAGAAGCCAATCACAGAAGACCTTGTGTCATGACATTGTGCATGGTTTATGCATCCTGATTGACTGACGGAATGTACACACATTAAGTTATTAAAAAAAAAAAATGAAAAAAAAAAGGTTACACTATATCTCCTTTGCCTTCTCCACACCCCATCCCCTCATCAAACACATCCCCTCTGTCTCCCCTGCTCATCATACAGCACCACTCTCCTAGCCAAAATTCTAACAAAAGCATTAGTGGAAACGCAATGATTTACAGAACTGTCACTGAATTTTATCGTAGCACGAATCTGAATGTGGTACATTCGTGCTGAATTTAAGATTGGAGAACGCTTTCCAAACAAGTTTGCTCATCTCTAGCAATCAGGTCTATGTCTGGCTAGGGAATTTGAGCTCGGCTTCCTGAAGATGTGATAAGCCACAGTTAATTTATGTTTTAAGGATGGTCGGTGTGGCAATCACTTTTTCAAACAGGGTCCTGTAGGTTTGGATTTCTTTTTCCCTGAATAATAAAGACCTTCACTTAAAAACTGCATTTGTTATCTTTGTCTAATATTTAAATTTGTTTGGTGATCTGAAACATTTAAAGTGTGACAAACATGCAGAAGAGTAGGAAATCAGGGAGGGGGCAAACAATTATTCACACAGCTGTATATCTATATATTACTTTACCCTAGACCTCATCTGCACTCCAGTAAGCAGACTCTAAAGGTACTGTCACACTAAGCGATATCGCTAGCAATATCGCTATAACTTGTGACGTTATAGCGATATTGCTAGCGACATCGCTGTGTCTGATACTTACCTACGACCCGCTCCCCCGCTGGTTATCGCTGAACGTTCTGGACCACTTCTTGTCATCAGCTTCCTGCGGCGCTTCCTGTGGAGAGACGAGCGACGCGTGGACGCGGGCGGGAGGACGTCAGGATCGCCTCGTCTGACAGGTAAGTAGCGACCCCCGACCGCTACTATGTCGCTGGTGAGATCTGTGCCTGTGTGGCAGCTCACTAGCGACCACTTAGCGATGTACCAGCGATCCTGACCGCGTCATATCGCTGGTTGGGATCGCTGGTACATCGCTAAGTGTGACCTTACCTTAAGGCCCTAAACAGTCACCTTTAATAGGCAATAAAATGTTCCAAGGTTAATATAAAGTTACATTAATGTTGCATTTTCACAGCTAAAAGATGCATGCCAATGCAAGTACGCACTTCATAATCACTTTCTGTACACAAAAGATTGTAATTGCACTAATAAGATTGTTTCGTTAAGATCATTAGAGGATTTGACACAAATATAATCCTCTTTGGGTAAGAAATGACATCATGAATCATGTGTTTTCAACTTTCTTCTGTGGATTCTTAATGCTATTTACTGTGCTCTACATAAAAGGTTTTGAACTATAGTTTTGCATCAAAGAACAAATGTGTCATGGCTTGGCTAAGAGATAAGTACCGGAATTCATTGCCGTTCTCCTTAACAATAATGAATGTCTTCCAAAAATCCTGTTAGTAGACAAAGTCTAATGGCATTTGGTAAACATCTGCTTCATATACTTGGCTAAGGTTACACTATTTTGGCCAAAAAATATATCTTAGGAGATGATGGGAAAGTAGATGGGAAAACCAAAAACTATTGTTTCATTTGGCATCAGAAGATATTACACAGGACGACCGTGAACTATACATTTTCCAGAACTGAAAAGCAGTACATTTTATATCAGTAAAGAAAATGACCACCTGGATTTCCAAATGTCCGAATACATATTGCTTGGTAAAGGAAACGGTGATACAGAAAGTGCAACAGTCATTTCTATGCTAAAGTTTTAACATAGGAAAGCTAGGGTTTCATGATGGGATTTAGCCTTTCGTACCAGAGCCTGCTTTCGCCTATGTGACCAGGACAATTTTTACAATTCTGAACAGTGTCATTTTATGAGGTGAGAACTCTTATTCTGAGAATGTTTTTTTTGTGACTTATTGTACAGTATCTCACGATAGTGGTAAAATTTGTTCAATATAACTTGCCTTGCCTGAAAATATTGTAAATTTGGTGAAAATTCTGAAAATTTCAATCTTTATGCCGTTAAACCAGAGTTATATCACAAAAAATAGTACATAAATAACATTTTCTACATGTCTACTTTACATAAGCACAAAGTTAGAAGGGTTAAAAATTGATCAGCAATTTCTCGTTTTTACATAAAATTAACAAAACAATTTTTTTAGGGACCACATTACATTTGAAGTGACGTTGAGGAGTCTATATCAGGGTTCCACCAATTCCAGTCATCAATGCCCACCAACAGATCATGTTTTCAAGATTTCCTTTGTATTGCAAAGGCGAAGCAATTATAATTATTATGACAATTATCATGTGAGCAATACTAAGGAAATTCTGAAAACATGATTTTTTGGTGGGCATTGAGGACTGGAGTTGGGGAACCCTGCTATAGATAGACAGAAATAATAGATAGAAAGAATAGATAGATCTATAGATAGACAGAAAGAATAAACAGAAAGAATAGAAAGAAAGAATAGATAGAAAGGATAGACAGAAAAAATAGATAGAAAGAAAGAATAGATAGAAAGAATAGATAGATAGAAAATAGATAGACAGAAAGAATAGATAGATAGACAGAAAGATAGGTAGATAGATGATAGATAGATAGATAGATAGATAGATAGATAGATAGATAGATAGATCTATAGAAAAGGGTTCCCCAACTCCTGTCCTCAAGGCCCACCAACAGATCATGTTTTCAGGATTTCCTTTGTATTGCACAGGTGAAGCAATTATCACCTGTGCAATACTAAGGAAATCCTGAAAACATGATTTGTTGGTGGGCATTGAGGACTGGAGTTGGGGAACCCTGCTATAGATAGACAGAAAAAAAATAGAAAGAATAGATAGACAGAAAGAATAGATAGACAGAAAGAATAAACAGAAAGAATAGAAAGAAAGAATAGATAGAAAGGATAGGTAGATAGATAGATAGATAGATAGATAGATAGAAAGGATAGATAGACAGAAAGAATAGATAGAAAGAATAGATAGATAGAAAATAGATAGACAGAAAGAATAGATAGAAAGAAAGAATAGATAGATAGACAGAAAGATAGGTAGATAGATAGATAGATAGATAGATAGATAGATAGATAGATAGATAGATAGATAGATAGATAGATCTATAGACCAGGGTTCCCCAAGTCCTGTCCTCAAGGCCCACCAACAGATCATATTTTCAGGATTTTCTTTGTATTGCACAGGTGAAGCAATTATCACCTGAGCAATACTTAGGAAATCCTGAAAACTTGATCTGTTGGTGGGCCTTGAGGACAGGAGTTGGGGAACCCTGGTCTATAAGACAGGAAGTACCCAAAAGTGACTACTCTAAAAAGTGCACCCCTGAAGGTGCTTAAAACCACATAGAAGTGTGTTGTTAACCCTTCAGGTGCTTCACAGGAATTAATGGAATGCGAGAGGAAAAAATGAACATTTAACTTTTTCCCACAAAAATGTTACTTTAGCACCAATTTTTTCATTTTCACAAGTGTAACAGGAGAAAATGCACCATAAAATTGGTTGTGTGACTTTTCCTGAGTACCCCAATACCCCATATGTTTTGGAAAAGTACTTCTGAGTGCACGGAGAGTTCAGAAGGGAAGGAGCACCGTTTGAGTGTTGGAATTCGAAATTGACTGGAATCGATAGCGGACGCCATGTCACATTTGGAGGGCCCCTGATGAATCTAAACATTTAAAATCCCCCACAACATAACCCATTTTGGAAACTAGACCCCTCAATGAATTTATCTAGATGTGTGGTGAACATTGAATCCTCAGGGGCTTCACAGAATTTTATAATATTGAGCAGTGAAAATTAGAAAACACATTTTTCCGACAAAAATGTTATTTTGCCCCAAGTTTTTTTTTCACAACGGTAGCAAGAAAAAATGGACCTTAAAATTTGTTGTGCAATTTCTCCTGAGTATGCCAATATCACAAGTGTGAAGGAAAAATACTGTTTGGGTGCACGGCAGGGCTCAGAAGGAAAGGAGCAACATTTGACTTTTGGAATGCAAAGCTGGCTTGAATCAGTGGCTGACGCCGTGTAGCGTTTGGAGAGATACTGTGATGCTTAAACAGTAGAAATCCTTTACAAATAACCCCATTTTGGAAACTAGACTCCTCAAGGAATTTATCTAGATGTGTGGTGACCACCTTGAACCCTCAGAGATTTCACAGAATTTTATAATGTTGAGTCGTGAAAATTAAAAAAAAACATATTTTTCCAACAAAACTGCTATTTTAGCCACCAGTTTTTTTCCACAAGGGTATCAAGGAAAAATGGACCCCAAAATTTCTTCTAAGTACGCCGATACCACGTATGTGGAGGAAAACTGTTTGGGCGCACGACAGGGCCAGTAATGGAAGGAACTTCAGGTGCCTTTTAGAATACAAAATTGGCTGGAATCGATAGCGGACACCATATTGCATTTGGAGAACCCCTGAGGTGTGTAAACAGTGTAAATCTCTCACATATTACCTCATTTTGGAAACTACATCCCTCAGGGAATTTATCTGGAAGTGTTGTGAGCAGGTGCTTCAAAGAAATGTATAACGTTCAGCCATGAAAATAAAAAATCAAATTTTAAAAATGTTTTAGCCCCAATTTTTTTTTTCACAAGGGTAACAGGAGAAAATGGATGCCAAAATTTGTTGCGCAATTTTTTCTAAAGTAAAGGGAATGAGCGCTATTTTGACAGGAATAGGTTGCGGATACCATGAAGAGCCCCTAACATGCCAAAACCTCAGAAACCCCCACAGGTGATTATATTTTGTAAGCTGCACCTCTCAATGAGTTTATATAGGGGAGCAGTGAGTATTTTTAAACCTCAGGCGATTCACAAACTTGTATAACATTGGGATGAGTAAATGAAATATTACTATTTTTAAACTAAAATGTTGCTTTGACCCCAAGTTTGCAATTTTCAAAAGAGGTAATAGGAGAAAATGAACAGTACAATTTGTTATGCAATTTCTTCTGAGTATATCAATACACCATAAGTGGTGCTGAAACTTCTTTGAGGCACAGTGCAAAGCTCAATCGAGAAGGAGCGCCATATTACAGTTTAAATTTTGCTGCAATAATTTGAGGGGGCCATGTCACATTGGTAGTGCCCCTGGGGATCCAGAAAAGCAGAAACCCCCATAAGTGACCCCATTTTACAAACTACACCTCTCAATGAATTCTTCTAGGGGTGCAGTGATCATATTGACATCACAGGGGGGTCACAGAATTTTATACCATTGGCAGTGAAGAAAAAAATAATTACATTTTTACCACAAAAAAATTGTTTTAACCCCAGATTTTACATTTTTACATTTTATATTTTCACATGGAGAAATGGGGAAAAATAGTGTCAAAATGTGTAACACATTTTCTGCTGATCGTGACAATACATCTAATATGGCTGTACAGTATTTATTAGCCACACAGCGAGAGTTGAGAGGGACGGAGCGTTATTTGACTCTTGAAGAACAAATTATTATAGAATACTTTCCTGACTCCATATATGGAGCCCCAAAATTCCAGAAGAGCAGAATCCCTCTGCAAGTGACCCCATCTTGGAAGTTACACCTCTTTGGGAATTTATCTACAGGTGTAGTGATGATGACTTTGATGCCTAAGTATTTTCCAGGAACAAGCAGTAGTGGATGTTGCTTAGTGAAAATTGCAAACTGCCATTGTACTGACCAGTAAATTATGCCCAGCTCATACTTCTGGAGATATGCACCCATAAAATAGATTGGCTCTCATCATTACAGAAATGCCAAACATGTGGTTTAGGCACACTGTGGTGCTCAGAAGGGGGGGATTTGGGAGTTCAAAATTCATTGGATTTCTTTTGGGGAGCGAGAAGCCATAGCGCTTTTAGAGAGCCTTTGTACTACCAGTACCGTGACAGCTGACAACTTCTCTGGACCGCCAATCTATGACCGGGTTGTGTCTTTTAAACCAAGGGAGGCCTAAAATGATGGGTGTTGGCATTCCCTCCAAGATGTAGCACAACAGGGACTTTTCATGATGAGTCCCTATACACAAGTGTATATCATCTACGACTTCGGTCATCCTCCCCTGGCTGAGTGGGACAGAGTCAATGGCCTGGACGCTTAGGGGTTTTGCCAGCGTCCTACACCTCAGGCCATGGGTCTGTATGAAGTAAGCATCCACCAGATTGGCACCTGCTCCACTGTCCAACAGCACCAGTATACTCTCAGTTACCCCGCCAACCACCATTTCAGCAGACAAGGTACATTGTGGGGAAAAAATGGAGTAAATATACACTCCCTGGTCACCTCCCTCCACATGACAAGGGGGACTCGGCTTCTTAAATGGTACAACTTTGGCGTGAGCTGGGCAGACCCCAATAAAATGACCAGACTGCCCACAGTAAAAACATGCCCCCACACCATGACGAACTGCAGGCAACCCCGTTTGGGAACCAACTCCTCCCACCTGCATGGGTTCGTCTGGCTGCTCTGTTGTGTCCTCCTCCCTAGTAAGGACTACAGGGGGCACATTTGGTGTATGCCTCTCCCTCATGAGTCAATACACCTGGATGGCAAGGGATATGGCGGCATCCAACTACCTGGGGGCGGCGTACTGCACCAGAGTATCCTGCAACCTTGGGGACAGACCCTGCATAAAATGGCTCCTAAGGACAGGGTAATTCCACTGTGTATCACTGACCCACTTCCTGAACTCTGAGCAGTACTCATCAGCTGGCCCCTCTGCTTGATTTTACGGAGTCTGGATTCAGTCAGTGAAATGCCATCAGGATCGCCATACACCAGCGCCAGAGCCACGAAAAACTCGTCCACTGACTGTAGAGATGGTGAATCGGTCGGCAGGGAGAAGGTCAAGGATTGGGGTTCACCCATAAGAAGGGATATGATGATTCCCACCCATTGTTCCTCACTCCCTGATGAATGAGGGTGGAGCCTGAAGTATAGCTTTCAGCCTTCCTGAAAAGCCAAAAATGTATCTCTCCCTCCAGAGGACCGGTCAGGGAGAGATATCTTGGGTTCTGGTTGAGCCTGCACCAGAGCTGAGGCCCAGAACCCCACAAACTGCTACTGCTGCTGCACCACCTCGCTATGCAGCACCGTAAGCTCATCGATGAGGGTCTGAAGCAGTTGAGCAAAGGCCTGCATTTGGGCCATAGCTCACGAGAAAAAATGTGACACTAGGTGTTAATGTCACGATGCAGTGTGACACGACCCCACGAAAGGTCGGTCAATGGATGGCACAGCACACAAAGGAGCAACAAAGAAACTTTAACAACGGTGGGCCCTGTCGATAGGGACGGGGAAATGGACACCTTCTCCACTCACCTGAGGAAGTGCCCTGAGCTTACTAGCGTCCCTATATGGGTTCTTTCACCCCGTAGCCTAGCAGGATACCTTATCCCTCACTTGCCCTGCTCCTGTCCCTAAGTAGGGAATTGGCGAGTGAAGACACTGGTCCCACCGCTGAAATAAGACAACACAAGGTAAGGTAAGACAAACACCACAGGGAATAGGAAACACAAAACAACACTTAGCTTTCTCTGCTGCAAAGCACCGCACAGCAGAGTAAGGCACCATATATCAGCATTCAGTTGAAGCACCACAGCACCAGCAACTTTTTTTGGTTTTCTTGTTTCTATGGCCAGTGTGAACATGCCTTTGTATCATGCATGTTTTAAAGTCATACTCCGGCTTAGTTTTCTGTTTTTTCCCTAAGTAGGGAACTGGCAGGTGAGATCAATGGTCCCACTACTGCACTAATACAACAAAAGGTAAGGACTGACAGACACCAAAAAGCCAGGGTAAACAAAAAGTGCATCACTTAGCTCTCTGCTGCAAAGCACCGCACAGCAGAGTATCGCCCCTTACAAGCGAACTCAGCCAAGCACCACTACACCCAGAGAGATCCTTCCTGCAGCTGATGCATCAGGTGACTTCTTGAAGGATGGTGGGAGTGGTCACCGCCCACATCACCTGACCCAGAAACGATGCAATAACATCAGCAGGCCAATGGGAAAAAACTGACATTAACCCCCAATGGCCTGAAAGGGAAAAAGTTCTAATGTGAGAAGCCAGATCTGCCACAGATCCAAAAATGGATCGTGACACTTTGTTGTTTATTCTAAACCTGTTGTTATTCCCTCTACTGTTAAATTGCATAGCTACTAACACTAACTGTTAAAAAGTTACTGTTGCATATAAATAGGAGTATATCAACCCCCTTCTGTTTCCGCCTCCTGATCTCTGTTCGTTGCATCCTGATACCTACACTACAAAAAATAACTGAGCAGCACCTCTGAACAGAATAAAGCAAGTATGAACAGGTGCAAGCTGCTTTAACTGCATAATAACAAAACAAAATTATGAAGCAGTACTCTATAGATCCTAAGATGTATATAAACTTTGAATTTATGAAAAAAAATTGAATATATAAATATAGCAAAATATATAGAAAGTAATAATGTATTGCCAAAGTAAGTACCATTGGAACAACATTGAGTTTGATACTGCAAATGACGAAGTAAACATGCAAATAAAAATTAACTTTCTAATTGATGAAATGCTGGAAAATTCTCAATCTCATTATTCATGATATTATGACAAAATTCCAGGATAATCTGGAAAGTTCTAGCAAAGCCAGTCTGATCTAAATCCTTACATCTACCCTAAGAATTATTGAGTACAGTTTCCAGGCTAGTGGGACTTACAGCAATAGAAAAAAAACATTGCTACAGGATTGAGACACACTTTTGCTGAAATGTAAAATGTTGCTTAAGCTAACTAAAAGAGCAATGAAAAGAATTTAATTTGTCCCAGGCTGAGCATGGACTGCTTATTTATTTGTATTAGAGATATTACACTGGCAGCCTCAGTCGAGTCCAGTACATGAAATAAACAAGCCAATGAACCAGTCAAACTGGACCTTACAATATTCCTAAAACAAACTGAGTCATTTCTTCCCACTTTTCCAATTTGATGACCCTAAAATTCATGTAATTGGGGCTCAGGGTGCTTGCTAGAAAACAAATACAATCTAGGAAGGACTGAACCTGGCTGTTCCAGTGGTGCATTTTTTTTCTGAAGAGCATCATTTTTTTCCCCAACAAATAATATGGTTCATCTTGTCATTATATTGAATATACAGTAGTGCTGCAGCTGCCTCAGTTATTTAACCCCTTCCTGACATCCAACGTACTATCCCGTCCACGGTACCCGGGCCCTTATGACCGTGGACGGGATAGTACGTCGGGCCCTTTAATGCGATACCACGACTAAAGTCACAGTGATCGCATTAAAATTCCGACGC
Organism: Dendrobates tinctorius; assembly: GCF_039654945.1. NCBI lineage: Eukaryota > Metazoa > Chordata > Amphibia > Anura > Dendrobatidae > Dendrobates > Dendrobates tinctorius. Next base: position 36,996,612 of record NW_027361714.1, read on the forward strand.
CATCTCACCTTACAAAAGATGGCGTCGGCATCCCGGGCTGCGATCCCGCCCCCCCGGCACCCAGAGCGCTGTGATTGGCTGTTCAATCCTGAACAGCCAATCGCAGCGTTTCTCATTGTTTCAGCCAATCAGCTTGGCTGAAACAATGATGTCCTAGGGTGGGATCGAGTACTGATGTACTCGATCCTAGAGCCAGTGCCTGGCAACGCCAGGCACCGGCAAAAAGCACCCGGATTGGCGCGATCGCCGATCTGATCGATCGCGCCAATCGCAATGCACAGCGGCACTATATCGCCGCTGTGCCCTGCCAGTACCTGCCAGGATCGGTGCTATATTAGCACCAATCCTAGGCTGGAACCTGATGCAGGCCCAGCAGGGCCTGCAGGAGTTGGCTGGTGCGATCGATTAGATCGGCGATCGCGCCAACCACAGGGCACAGCTGCGGTCACCATGCGACCGCTCTGTGCCCTGCTGGTGACCTGGGCATGACATGCCTAGTAATCGGAGCTGTGAGCTCCGATTCTAGGTAGTTGCCATGGTCACCAGGCAGATCAGGGATTGGTGGGATCGATGTAATCATTCGATCCCACCAATGACAGGTCACAGCAGCGATGTGACCGCTCTGTGACCTGCCCCTGACCTGCCTCTGACCTGTCTGACCTGTCTTCAGGGGTCCTCACTCTAGCTGAGGATTCCTGCAGAGAGGTCAGGCGCAGCAAGAGCTCCTGTGCTGGGTATTGTGGTGCCACAGCTTGTAGCATCACAATCCCTGCAGAAGAAAGAAGAAAGAAGAAAGAAAACTACAACTGTAAGTGTTAATTGATCCCTGATCCCCTGCCCAATCTATCTTCACCCCCCCAATCTATCTTCATCCCCCCATCCCCCCTCCACCCCTCCTCTTACCCCCCTTCACCCCCCTTTTACCCCCTCCACCCCACTTTTGCGCCACCTCCGTGCGCAGCCGGCGAGCTTTGATCGGTGATGCAGTTCACCGATCAACACTCGAGCTCACTTTTTTTTCCTTAGCCCCCTTTGCGCCACTTCCGTACACACATCCTGCAGCCGCAAAAGTTGGATAAGTGACACACGTCACTTATCCAAGCTTGTGCCTGCCGTTTTTCATTTTTTTCACCCCCCTTTGTGCCACCTAACTACAACCCTAACTGTTGATCCCTGCCCAATCTGTCTTCATCCACCCCAATCCCCCATCCCCCTTCCCCCTATTTTTACACCCCTACACCCCACTTTTGCACCACCTCCGTGCGCAGCCGCCGAGCGTTGATTGGTGACGCAGTTCACCGATCAACACTCGAGCTCGCTTTTTTTTCCTTAGCCCCCTTTGCGCCACTTCCGTACACACATCCCGCAGCCGCAAAAGTTGGATAAGTGACACACGTCACTTATCCAAGCTTGTGCCTGCCGTTTTTCATTTTTTTACCCCCCTTTGTGCCACCTAACTTCAACTCTAACTGTTGATCCCTGCCCAATCTCTCTTCATCCACCCCAATCCCCCCATCCCCCTTCCCCCTATTTTTACCCCCCTCCACCCCACTTTTGCGCCACCTCCGTGCACAGCCGCCGAGCGTTGATTGGTGACGCAGTTCACAGATCAACACTCGAGCTCGCTTTTTTCCTTAGCCCCTCCATACACACATCCCGCAGCTGTGAAACTTGGATAAGTGACACAGTTCACTTATCAGAGTTTGTGCCTGCCGTTTTGCTTTTTTTTTTCCACCCCCCCCTTGCGCCACCCCGTGCGCACATCCAGCAGCCTAGTTTTGATAAGTGACACTTATCAGCTAGGGCCTGCTCTTTTAGACTTTTTTCCACAGCTTTTTCTTTACAGAACGTTTACACCAATCACTCCCCCCCCTCACGTACACATACAGTTTTCAATAATGTGTACACCCAAGCACCATATTTACACAAAAATGTCATCAAATTCATCCCAACAGCGCTATTCAATGGAGGAGGCATATGCTATACTTGCCTCCAACACTGATAGCGATTTGGATGACGATCCGAGTTTTCTTTATTTTTCGGATTCTTCATCCTCTTCTTCTTCCTCTTCCCCCTCCTCATCTTCCTCCTTGGGTCCTGCGGAACCACCACGCAGACGCTCCAGGACAGAAGATGAGGCAGCGCCCACCATGCCCGCAGCTGACCCAGTGCTCCCCGTATGGACCTCGCCCCCCAAAAATTACGAGCCACTGATTCCTGATTTTGTGGCAGAATCAAGAATCAAGTTTGACACCACCGGCTTCACAGAAATTGACTTTTTCAAAGTCTTTTTCTCTGAGGATTTTGTTAACCTCATGGTGGAGCAAACTAATTTGTACGCTCGTCAATTTTTGGAGCAAAACCCGCGTTCAACATTTTCAAACTGGTCTCCTGTAGACGCAGTTGAAATGACGCAGTTTTGGGGCCTGGTCCTCCATATGGGGATACTGAAGAAGCCGGAAATTCGGCAATATTGGAGTGTTGATATTTTATACAACACTCCAGTGTTCCGAATGGTCATGGCCCGGATGCGTTTTGAGGCCATCCACAAGTTTCTGCATTATACTGATAATGCACAGTGTCCCGCATGAGATGACCCCAACTTTGACCATCTGTTCAAAGTTCGGCCGGTCATCGAACACTTCAACAAAAAGTTTGCTGAAGTGTACGTGCCCCAAAGGGACATCTGCGTGGATGAGTCCTTGGTTCACTTCAAGGGAAGGCTGCGATTCCGTCAATACCTGCCCAGTAAGAGGGCCAGGTACGGAATCAAACTCTATACGTTGTGTGAGAGTACCTCAGGGTACACCCACAAGTTTAGAGTTTACGAAGGGAAGGACACCCGGATTGAACCCCCTGAGTGTCCTCCTTTTCTGGGAGTGAGTGGGAAAATTGTGTGGGATTTGGTGCACCCACTGCTGGATAAAGGTTATCACCTCTATACTGATAACTTTTATACCAGCATCCCACTCTACAAATCCCTCTCTGAGCGACGTACCGCAGCCTGCGGTACTGTCTGCAAAAATCAGAGAGGCCTCCCGAAGATGCTACTTGGGCAGATGCTCCGACAAGGTGAGAGCAGAGCCCAATGTAGCGACCACCTGCTGGTGGTCAAGTACAAGGACAAGAGAGATGTCCATCTCTTGACCACCATACACGGTGATGGCAGTACCCTCTGCACTGTACGGGGTGCCTCTACACAGGTCCGCAAAATGACATGTGTAGTGGGGTACAACAAAAACATGGGGGGAGTTGATCTCTCCGATCAACTCCTCCAACCGTACAATGCATTGAGGAAGGCCAAGGCGTGGTACAAAAACCTGGCCGTGCACATCGTCCAAATGGCAATGCTCAACGCATTCCTGCTGTCACAATGTGCATGCCCCAGCAATACGACGTACCTTCAGTTCCAGGAGGTAGTGGTTAAGGCCCTGATGTTTGGCGCTCAGGAAGGAGCGGGCCCCAGTACTTCAGGAACTGAAGGTGCTCGTATTGTCCCAGGTCAGCATTTTCCGGGGGTGGTCCCGCCAACCCCAAGAAAAGGTAAGCCGCAAAAAAGGTGTCGAGTGTGTTACAAAAAAGGAATACGCTGGGACACCACTTATCAATGCGACACCTGCCCCGAAAAATCTGGCCTGTGCATGAAGGTTTGCTTCAAATTGTACCACACCTCCATGCACTACTAATTTACATTAGATTAGTTGGGGGCACATCTAGATTTGTTCTTTGGGGGTCTAGTATCCAAAATGATGTCATATGTGGGTTTTTTTCCTGTTTAGGCACATCAGGGACTCTGCAAATGGAACATGACGCCAGCAGACCATCAAAGTCTGCATTCCAAAACAACACTACTTCCCTTTCGAGCCCCGACGTGTGCCTAAACAGTTTTTTCCCACATGTGGGGTACCAGAGTACCCAGGACAAATTGGACAACGACTTTTGGGGTCCAATTTCTCCTGTTACTCTTGGGAAAATTAAAAATTGGGGACTAAATGATCATTTATGTGGGAACAAAACAGGATTTTATATTTTCACGCCTGGGCATTATAATCTTTAGTGAAACACTTGGGGGTTCAAAGTGCTCACCACACATCTAGATAAGTTCCTTAGGGGGTCTAGTTTCCAAAATGGGGTCACTTATGGGGGGTTTCTACTGTTTAGGAACATCAAGGGCTCTGCAAATGGAACATGACGCCCGCAGACCATTCCATCAAAGTCTGCTTTCCAAAACGTCATTACTTCCCTTTCGAGCCCTGACGTGTGCCCAAACAGTAGTTTTCTCCCACATGTGGGGTATCATGGTACTCAGGACAAATTGGACAACAACTTTTGGGGTCCAATTTCTCCTGTTACTCTTGGGAAAATTAAAAATTGGGGACTAAATGATCATTTATGTGGGAACAAAACAGGATTTTATATTTTCACGCCTGGGCATTATAATCTTTAGTGAAACACTTGGGGGTTCAAAGTGCTCACCACACATCTAGATAAGTTCCTTAGGGGGTCTAGTTTCCAAAATGGGGTGACTTGTGGGGGGTTTCCACTGTTTAAGCATATCAGACGGTCGTCAAACACGACATGGCGTCCGATCTCAATTCCAGCCAATTTTAGGTTGAAAAAGTCAAACAGGGCTCCTTCCCTTCTGAGCCCTGCCATGTGCCCAAACAGTGGTTCCCCCCCACATATTGGGTATCAGCGTACTCAGGACAAATTTGACAACAACCTTTGGGGTCCAATTTCTCCTGTTACCCTTGGGAAAACAAAATATTGGGGACTAAATGATCATGTTTGTGGAAAAAATATGATTTTTTATTTTCACGCCCGGGTGTTATAAACTTCTGTGAAGCCCTTGGGGGTTCAAAGTGGTCACCACACATCTAGATAAGTTCCTTAGGGGGTCTAGTTTCCAAAATGGGCTCATTTGTGGGGGGTTTCCACTGTTTAGACACATCAGACACTCGTCAAACGCGACATGGCGTTCGATCTCAATTCCAGCCAATTTTAGGTTGAAAAAGACAAACGGGGCGCCTTCCCTTCTGAGCCCTGCCATGTGCCTAAACAGTGGTTCCCCCCCACATATTGGGTATCAGCGTACTCAGGACAAATTTGACAACAACCTTTGGGGTCCAATTTCTCCTGTTACCCTTGGGAAAACAAAATATTGGGGACTAAATGATCATGTTTGTGGAAAAAATATGATTTTTTATTTTCACGCCCGGGTGTTATAAACTTCTGTGAAGCCCTTGGGGGTTCAAAGTGGTCACCACACATCTAGATAAGTTCCTTAGGGGGTCTAGTTTCCAAAATGGGGTCACTTGTGGGGGTTTCCACTGTTTAGGCACATCAGACACTCATCAAATGCGACATGGCGTCTGATCTCAATTCCAGCCAATTTTAGGTTGAAAAAGTCAAACGGGGCTCCTTCCCTTCTGAGCCCTGAGATGTGCCTAAACAGTGGTTCCCCCCCGCATATTGGGTATCAGCGTACTCAGGACAAATTTGACAACAACCTTTGGGGTCCAATTTCTCCTGTTACCCTTGGGAAAACAAAATATTGGGGACTAAATGATCATGTTTGTGGAAAAAATATGATTTTTTATTTTCACGCCCGGGTGTTATAAACTCCTGTGAAGCCCTTGGGGGTTCAAAGTGGTCACCACACATCTAGATAAGTTCCTTAGGTGGTCTAGTTTCCAAAATGGGGTCACTTGTGGGGGGTTTCCACTGTTTAGGCACATCATACACTCCTCAAATGCGACATGGCGTCCGATCTCAATTCCAGGCAATTTTAGGTTGAAAAAGTCAAACGGGGCTCCTTCCCTTCTGAGCCCTGCCATGTGTCCAAACAGTGGTTCCCCCCACATATTGGGTATCAGCGTACTCAGGACAAATTTGACAACAACTTTTGGAGTCCAATTTCTCCTGTTACCCTTGGGAAAACAAAATATTGGGGACTAAATGATCATGTTTGTGGAAAAAATATGATTTTTTATTTTCACGCCCGGGTGTTATAAACTTCTGTGAAGCCCTTGGGGGTTCAAAATGGTCACCACACAACTAGATAAGTTCCTTAGGGGGTCTAGTTTCCAAAATGGGGTCACTTGTGGGGGGTTTCCACTGTTTAGGCACATCAGACGCTCGTCAAACGCGACATGGTGTCCGATCTCAATTCCAGCCAATTTTAGGTTGAAAAAGTCAAACGGGGCTCCTTCCCTTCTGAGCCCTTCCATGTGCCCAAACAGTGGTTCAACCCCACATATTGGGTATCAGCGTACTCAGGACAAATTTGACAACAACCTTTGGGGTCCAATTTCTCCTGTTACCCTTGGGAAAACAAAATATTGGGGACTAAATGATCATGTTTGTGGAAAAAATATGATTTTTTATTTTCACGCCCGGGTGTTATAAACTTCTGTGAAGCCCTTGGGGGTTCAAAGTGGTCACCACACATCTAGATAAGTTCCTTATGGGGTCTAGTTTCCAAAATGGGGTCACTTGTGGGGGGTTTCCACTGTTTAGGCACATCAGACACTCGTCAAACGCGACATGGCGTCTGATCTCAATTCCAGCCAATTTTAGGTTGAAAAAGTCAAACGGGGCTCCTTCCCTTCTGAGCCCTGCCATGTGCCCAAACAGTGGTTCCCCCCCACATATTGGGTATCAGCGTACTCAGGACAAATTTGACAACAACTTTTGGGGTCCAATTTCTCCTGTTACCCTTGGGAAAAAAAAAAAATTGTTGCTAAAATATTATTTTTGTGACTAAAAAGTTAAATGTTAATTTTTTCCTTCCACGTTGCTTCTGCTCCTGTGATGCACCTGAAGGGTTAATAATCTTCTTGAATGTAGTTTTGAGTAGCTTCAGGGGTGCAGTTTTTAGAATGGTGTCACTTTTGGGTATTTTCTGCCATATAGACCCCTCAAAGTGACTTCAAATGTGAGGTGGTCCCTAAAAAAAATGGTTTTGTAAGTTTTGTTGTAAAAATTAGAAATCGCTGGTCCAATTTTAACCCTTATAACTTCCTAACAAAAAAAATGTTGTTTCCCAAATTGTGCTGATGTAAAGTAGACATGTGGGAAATGTTATTTAGTAACTATTTTGTGTCACATATTTCTCTGTTTTAAGGGCATACAAATTCAAAGTTTGAAAATTGCAAAATTTTCAAAATTTTTGCCATATTTCTGTTTTTTTCATAAATAAACGCAAGTTATAGCGAAAAATTTTTACCACTAAAGTGAAGTACAATATGTCACGAGAAAACAGTCTCAGAATCGCCTAGATCCGTTGAAGCGTTCCAGAGTTATAACCTTATAAAGGGACAGTGGTCAGAATTGTAAAAATTGGCTCGGTCATGAACGTGCAAACCACCCTTGGGGGTGAAGGGGTTAAAAAATAATAATTTTTTGAAAGAAAATAGCAAATATGGAATTCAAAGAACTGGGGTTTGACAACTTTAAACAATTTAGCCCTTTCTGATAATTTTTTCTTTTGTGAACTGCCCTATGCATGAGCCAAACAAGCAAGATAAAGTTAACTCTGCAAAGAAAGCATAGTCCTCAACCGCAAACTGTCTCTTCAGAGAGGAAGAGGACTAGAACTCTAGTGCCACCTATTGGAAGTAGCAATCCTACAAGTCAACGTTGACCCTTTAACGAGCCTTGTCACATGACTTAGGATAAAAGTCAAACCAGAATCTCAATTTGCAGACACTGTGTTTTGGGGTACTGCCCCTCATCAGTGCAAAGTGTGAGATCTGGTTTGGCTGTGTGAGAGGCGTCTGACCGATATCCAAGAAGTATCGATTCTCCTTGCGGAGATTGACAAACTAGCAGTCAACTGGTCACACATGTAATTCGCCAGCATTCAAAAAATGATACTGGTTGAGGGGAAAAAAACATCCTGGTAATACGCCATTTCCCAAGCCCTAAAAAACTCTTAAAAATAATTTACAAAATGGAGCTATTACTATTTACAAAATGGAGAAATTCAGGGAGGCTAGGGGGAAGTCGTTTATCTATGCACTTAGGGATAACAAGGGGACAATTGTTTATGATCCTGATAAAATTGTGAAGATTTTCCATGGAAGGGCAGATAAGAAGGACTTATGCATCTCCTGAGGAAGAAGTTATGTGAACTTCGAAATGCATTGAGAGAATAATGAATAAAATACCAATTTTTTATCCATATACTGGGATTGTGATTTTTACAGCAGCATGGTCAATTACCAAATTCCTTCTATCTGCTATTGTGAATTGGTCAAATGGTTTGACCTGTGGATCTGCGGCTGTCATGGGGCAGTTATGAGAAAACAGGGAACGAGGAACCTGGGCCCCTGCACTGCCCCTCAGGCTAAGGAGGTGCCCTGACTTTCCTTAACTTGGGGGTACACTTGATGGTAGTGAGGCCCACGTCCCCGACCTGTACCTATCTCCTGTTTAGCTCAGAGCTAAACCCCCAACCCCCTCCCCAGGAGGTGAGACAGGGAAAACAGTGAACTGCACTAGAAACCAAAGGAAAGATAAAACAGACACCATGGGGAAATATCAACTGAAAAACAAAACTTAGCTTTATCTGTTGCTAAGCACCAAACAGCAGAGTTAGGCACCAGAACAAGCAAATAGCTGGAGCTCCACTGCAACACAGCCTGCTCCTGACTCCAGCTTGGTTGGTCTCCAAAGAGGAATAATATCACCAACAGTTAGCTTGTGCACCTGGTGAGCTTATATAGGAAGGTGGGAGTGGTTTCCACCTGGCCCAACAGATAGACCAGCCATGCAATTACACCAGTGGCCACCGGGGACAAAAACCCACCAGCAGACTAACTCAACTTGTAGTAACACCAGCAGTAGTAACACCGGGGGCAAAAACTGACATTAACCGCCGATGGCCTGAAAGGAAAAAAAGTTTATATATGAGAAGCCCACACTGACACAGATCCAAAAATGGATCGTGACAGCGGCAGCTGTTGGCTCTGATGAGTCCTATGGGCTTTTATAATATGTAAGACTAGGTGAGTGAAAACTGATATTTATTTTGAAACTATCATCAGATAAGACCCTATTTACGCTTTTCTCTCCTTGAGTGGTTCTTTGTTTAAGATTTTCCATGATTATTTATCCAAGTTAGACTCTCTTCAGGATACTCTTGCTGCTCGTCCAGAAAAGAGGAAGATGGTATTCCAGGCCTTCCTGCAGGAATGTAATCCTTCTAAACTTTCCACAGAGGCCATAGCTACTCTTAATAAAGCAATTACCCAGGAAGAATTAGATGTAGTATTTCAATTATTTCCAAAAGGCAAATCTAAGGGACCAGATAGGCTAACTAATTTATATTTTAAAACAGTCCTAGCCCCCCAATTAGTCACTCTGTTTATAGAATTTCTCACAGGTTTAGTCATCTACTATGCTACAGGCATATATATCTCTCATTCCAAAACCAGGGAAAGACCTACTAGACTGTGCTAACTACAGCCTTATTGCTTTTCTTAATGCATATTTAAAAATCTTCACTGAAATATTGGCATTGTGATTGTCTTTTTAGCTTCCTCATCTTATCCATAAGAACCAAGTGGGGTTTATACCATGTAGATAGGGGCAGGATAAAAAAAGGAATGTAATAGACCTCATTGCGTTTGTAATCAGGATAGAAGGTCAGCACTGCTGCTCAGCATAGATGCCAAGAAGGCCTTTGACTGCCTTGGGTGGTCATTTAAGTTTGTAACTTTGAACCAATCTGGACTCTCTGGGCCATTTATCAGGGTTCTGCAGGGGCTGTGTTCACAACCCACGGCATCTGTTAAACTCCCATACATTCTCTCTGCCTCTTTTAATTCATAATGGCACACGGCAGGGGTGCCACCTGTTGCCATTATTATTTGTTATATGCATTGAAGCCCTGGCTGCTGCCATTCATCTTGACCCAAACATTCATGGAGTAGTGCTGAGGGACAAGGAGTTCAAATTATCTCTATTTGCAGACGATGTTCTACTGACACTAAGGCCTCTTTCACACATCAGGTTTTCGCCGTCAGGCGCGATCCGGCGCTTTTGACAGAAACCGGATCCGGCGAAATGCAATGCCGGATCCGGTTTCCCCCCCATTGACTTGCATTTGCACCGGATCGCGCCGGATGGCCATGCGTTTCATCCGGTTTTCGCCGGATCCGGCAATGTGTCGCGATCCGGCGTCTGGAAAAAACGGCTACTGTAACGTTTTTTGTCTCCGGCGAAAAAGCCGGACACGCCGGATCCGGCGCGTCCGGCTTTTTCACACAATGAAAGCCTATGAGCGCCGCAATGCGCCTGATCCGGCGAAAGCCGGATCCGGTGGCCGGATCCGGTTTTTTTGGTCTGAGCATGCTCAGTAGCTCTGCCCACAAGACATATATAAAAGCAAGACAGTGGGACCCACAGCCACACCCAACATGCCACCCAAGAAAGCAACCAAGCGCAGCAGGAGAAGGCAGGAGACCACTGCAGCACCATCAGCACCACCACCACCCCAAATGGAGCAGCAAATGGAACATGCTGAGGAGGGGAGGCCAGCAGCAGATGAGAGACGGTAATTATCAAATCCCCCATTCCTCCAAACTAGGGCTATTGAATATCAAGATATTCATTGGCCCTTTGTTTCTCTTTATTCAACAGCCGCCCAATAGATGCAGCAGCAGCAGCAGCAATGGCAGCAGCTGGAACACCACCCACAGGCATGGAGTGTGGCCACCAGGAAGACAGCACATCATCTTCTGGGAGCCCTCCCTCGCATCGTCAGCGTTTGACGGTAAGTTTTTATTTCCAAAATCCATCATCTCTGTAATATATGTCTATTCATTGCCTTTTATTTCAAAACAGGATTCACAAGATGAAGAGGAGCTCCCAGAAGAAGAAGGAAGGGGTGGACAGACACTTGGAGTGGGCTCACAATTGGTAAGTTTTTTGCATCAAACGCAGAAACACAACATCACACTACACACAACACATAGAAAACAATGTTCTGCAGACCACACACAGCAAACAAATGCCTACATCCAAAGACATAACATTTTTTGTTTTCTTCTCTAGTCTTCCCAATCTGGTGCTCGGCCAAGAGGTCCTCGCAGTGCCTCCCAGGGTCGTCGGCGACAGCAACGCGGCGGTCACCAGCGTGTAAGTATAAATATTTTTGCTTTGTTTTTTTGCACTTTTTATTTCATTTCTTTTGTGGAGGCTAATTATGTTATTTTTGTCTTTTTCTTTAACAGCCTTCACAGCGTGCTCCCGACTCTGACGGTGAGGATAGAGGACTCGATGTGGACCACCTCATCGATCTCGTCAGAGAAAGGGAGCCACTCTGGAATATGGCTGACCGCCGCCACGCTGACCTTATCGTTACCCGACGACTCTGGGAGGAAATCTGTTCGCTCCTTGTGGGCCGCTGGGAGGACCTCGATGTTCGGGCCCAGATTAAAGAGCGTAAGTATATACAGTACCGGTTGCTTGATGTAAACCAGTGTTTCCCGAACTCCAGTCCTCGTGGTCCCCACGGATCATGTGTTCAGGATTTCTATTTACTATGGAAATCCTGAAAACATGACCCCTGGGGACCATGAGGACTGGAGTTTGTGAAACACTGATGTTGTATACTAACCACTCCTTTCTCGTTTCAGGGAACAGAATTGTGAATCGGTGGCGGTCTGTGAGGGATCGTTTCAAGAAGGAGTTCAATAAAGAGATGCGGGCCCCGAGTGGATCTGGAGGACGCAGGAGCAAGTACAAGTACGCACAAGCCCTGTCGTTCCTCCGGGAAACAATGGTCACTAGAAGGTAAATATTACACACCACATGTGAAAAAAAATGTTAGATGTAACTTTTTTTTTTCAGCCAGGGCCATACCATGTCAGTATTTTAATTGGGTTTTTTTCTCTTTATTCCACAGCACTGTGAGCAGCACTCGGGAGCCTGCACGATTGGACCCTTCTGAGGCGATCCCTGAGGAGACCGGCACCGAGGGACACTTCGACCGCCCCGGTACATCTGCACCTTCCCAGCCTTCCCACACATTCGACCCATCTGTCCCATCCACCAGCACAGGAGCATCGTGGCCGCCTACATTACATGAAGCTGCTGGTGAGGAGATCGCTTTCCCTTTACCCCACCCTTCTGCCCCTGCCACCTCTAGTACACCTGCGGGTACTGGGCGGCAGCGGCAGAGGGGTCAGGAAAAGAGTTATGCGCCAGAGTTCTTGCATCTGAATGCATCTTTCCAGAACTGTCTAAAAGTCTTGTCAGAGCAAATCTCCGCAGGCTTTCAGCAGATCAACTCCAGCATTCTGGAGGTGAAGACACTTCTGCAAACCATGCATTCAGAAGCAAGATCTTCGCCAAACCACACCTTTTTCAGGTCTGTTGTGGAGCGCATGGCAACACTATCTCCTACCCAGCAGATGCATGTAATGCATTCGTGCCACGGTGCTCTACAGCAGGTTACCTCCCAACCTCCACCTCCCACCACTGTAGTTCCTCCACCTGCACCCCCTCCAGCCACTTTCCATCCTCCCCCTCCTATTACATCTGCACCCCCTCCAGCCACTTTCCATCCTCCCCCTCCTATTACATCTGCACCCCCTCCAGCCACTTTCCATCCTCCCCCTCCTATTACATACCAGCAACCTCACCAGTACCAGCAACCTTCCCAGTACCAGCAACCTCCCCAGTACCAGACATCTCCCCACTTCCAGCAACCTGCCCCTTACCAAACTCCTTCCCCGTACCAAACTCCTTCCCCGTACCAAACTCCTTCCCCATACAACTTTCCATCAACATCATCTGCTCCTACAGTCCCTGCCCAACCCTCCACTCCACCGCCCACCACCTCTTCTGCCTCCCACATGTCCACCCATTCTGTAGCTTTTTCCACACCATCACCTCTAACTGTTCCTTCCCCACCACGATCCCAGTCCTCTCTCCACACTCCCATTGTCGAAGTGTCCCGCAGCCCCTCCAGCAGTATTTCCACCCCACACTACACCGAGTTATAATGTTTTTTTTGTAATAAAAATGCCCATTTGGTTGGTTTCAAACCTTTATTAAAAAAGTTTTTTTAACTTTAAAAACAGTTTACACAAAAAAAAATATTTTAAATAAAAGTTAAATTATTGTTTACACTGGTTGTCTGTCATTTCTTTCTGCGGCGAAATATGTTTACAAAAAAGGTTAAATACAGGGTATTTAAAAGGTAAAAAGGTATTCAAAACCAGGTATATAACTGTGGGTAAATTTTAGCTTTTTGCCACAGTTGTGTTCCTGGTTGTGTTTGAAGCAAAGTATTTCACCTGAAAAGTTGTGTTTATTGTTGGTGATTTCCTAACAATGTACACAACTTTTGTTAAAAGGTGAAATACTTTGCATAAAACACAACCAGGTACACACCTGTGGCCTAAAGCTAAAAATAGTAAGACCATGACAAGATAGCCAACTTTGGTTGGCAAAGGTATATACTGTTGGTCCAGAAGGTACACAAGTTTGGTTAGGGCACAAATCTTTCACACTCTGTCATCCTGCCAGTGTACTCAGCCTTTAGGTGACATAAAGTATAGTGCAAAATTGTCCCTCATTACTGAAACCGTCACAGAACTTCTAGTGGTAATATTTCCAATGACAACATCCATCTTCGCCAGTAACTTGCTCTTCTCTCCAACCTGCACTTTCTCCTCTACAACCTGTCAAAGAAGGGCTGTAGGAACATGCTATATATAGTTTTCCAGTAGCCAATCCCGTTCGGAAGGCCACAAGGGTCAATTTTAAAAACCAGATCCGGCGTAATCCGTTGAAAAACGGATAGAAAAACGGATGAACCGGATGAGACGGATCCGGTTTTGTCTGTCAAGAACAAGACGGATCCGGCAGAAAACCGGATCCGGCACATCAGGTTTTACAAAACATTTGCCGGATCCGGCATTCCGGCACGACGCCGGATCGCGCCTGACGCCGAAAACCTGATGTGTGAAAATAGCCTAAGGGTCCCGTTACGTTTAGAGATGCACCAGTGATCCTGACAATGATACGACCTGGTCAGGATTGCTGGTGCATCGCTAAATGGTCCCTAGTGAGCTGCCAAACAGGCAGATCTCACCAGCGACGCAGCAGCGATAAGTAGAGTTGAGCGACTTTTGTTTTTTTAGGGTTGCGTTTCGTTTCGTGAAACCCGACTTTTCCAAAAGTCGGGTCGAGCAAGATCGTCCGATTATAGGGAAAAGTCGGGGTCGTCCCGAAACACGAAACCCAATGTAAGTCAATGGGGAATAAAAGTCGGCAGTGAGAGGAGGACAGGAAACACACCTACAGTGCCCATTTGAATGCCAAAAGCATCAATTCTTCTTACTTAAGCTTGTCAACCTTAATTAACTTCATAATACAAGTTACGCACTGAAAAATGGGGGTTATTTGGCTAAAGTTGTGGGGGGGTAGGGCTGGCTCCAGGTTTTCATGTGCCCTGGGCGAAAGAGCGCCCCTTTAACACATACCACAACTCATCATGCTCCGATACGGCAGAGAAATAGTGGTATAGTACAACGAAAAATACTTCACTTTTTACATCTCATGATGAGGCCCATCTATTTCTCCATACAGAATCATTGGTCCCATATAATGTTTGAAACAGTATATGATGAGCTCCACATAATGCTACAGTATATGTTGGTCCCCATGGATGAAGCTCCACTGTCTTATGGGCCCAAATAATGCTCCAAACATAATAGGCCCCATTTCTACTGCTCTAGTGTATAATGGGCCCTGTAAATGCTGCTCCAGTGTCTGATGTCCACCTTTGGAATGTTCCAGTGTATGGTGGGCACCATCTATCATTCTCCAGAGTATAGTGCTCCCCAAAAATTGCTGTCCCAACATTGAAAACAATCAAATAAGTCTCCTCACTAGGGAATCCCTGTACTTGTCTGGACTCCTCGTCGTCCCCATCTTCCATCTCACTGCACAGTATTTCAACTTTGCAAGTGCTGTGATCCTGAGCAAGCAAGGGGGGGCCCACTCGTTGGCGACGGCACTGGCACAGGGCCCCTGATAGTACGGTGGTGTGTCTGATGGCGTGTGGGCCGAACCTGCACTTTCATCTGCAGCTTCCTCTTTGTCACCGTGTAAGATGAAGCATTACAATGAAACACTTCAAAGTGCCCTGGATGAATTTGCACCCCCTATAAATAGAACACCACAACGCAGACGGCGACAACCCTGGCACACGGTGCAAACACGTTTCCTGCAGCGGTGCTCCAGGTGCGCCGAACGTCTGTGGAGAAAATCCAATCTACCCGAAGATTTCATCCATTTTAAGTTTATGCTTAGAACATACAACACTGCCCTTCACCTCTCCAAACAAACCTATTTCAACACCCTCATCACCTCACTGTCCAATAACCCGAAACGTCTCTTTGACACTTTTCATTCTCTACTCAATCCAAGAGTACAGGCCCCAACCACGGAGCTCCGAGCTGACGATCTGGCCAATTACTTCAAAGAAAAAATTGACCAGATCCGACAGGAAATTATCTCCCAATCACCTCATACCATGCACCGTCCTCCCTCCCCCACTGCATCGAACTCACTCTCTGATTTTGAACCAGTCACAGAAGAAGAAGTAAGCAGGCTCCTTGCATCTTCTCGCCCAACTACTTGCACCAGTGACCCATTTCCGTCACAGCTCCTTCAGTCCCTTTCCCCTGCTGTCACCCCTCACCTAACTAAAATATTTAACCTCTCTCTCTCTTCTGGTATTTTTCCCTTCTCATTTAAGCATGCCATCACACATCCACTACTTAAAAAACCATCCCTCGACCAAAACTGTGCCGCTAACTATAGACCTGTCTCTAATCTTCCCTTCATCTCTAAACTCCTGGAACGCCTGGTCCACTCCCGTCTTATCCGCTATCTCTCAGAAAACTCTCTTCTCGACCCTCTCCAATCCGGTTTCCGCTCTTTACACTCCACTGAAACTGCCCTCACTAAAGTCTCTAATGATCTGCTAACAGCTAAATCAAATGGTCACTACTCCATGCTAATTCTCTTGGATCTCTCTGCAGCATTCGACACTGTGGATCATCAGCTCCTCCTCACTATGCTCCGTTCCATTGGCCTCAAGGATACCGTTCTCTCCTGGTTCTCCTCCTATCTCTCCGACCGCTCCTTTACTGTATCTTTTGCCAGTTCCTCCTCCTCTCATCTTCCCCTTACTGTTGGGGTCCCCCAAGGATCGGTTCTAGGTCCCCTCCTCTTCTCCTTGTACACTGCCCCTATTGGTCAAACAATCAGTAGATTTGATTTCCAGTACCATCTCTATGCTGATGACACCCAATTATACGCTTCTTCTCCTGACATCACGCCAGCCTTTCTAGAAAACACCGGCGATTGTCTAAACGCTGTGTCTAATATCATGTCCTCACTATATCTGAAACTGAACCTGTCAAAGACTGAACTCCTGGTGTTTCCTCCCTCTACTAATGTACCTATACCCGACATTGCCATTTCTGTGTGTGGTTCCACTATTACTCCCCAGCAACAGGCCCGCTGTCTTGGGGTCATACTTGATTCCGAGCTTTCCTTTGCCCCCCACATTCGATCACTGGCTCGCTCTTGTCATCTGCACCTCAAAAACATTTCTAGAATTCGACCTTTCCTTTTCTTACCTTTGACTCTGCAAAAACTCTTACTGTTTCTCTTATTCATTCTCGTCTCGACTATTGTAACTCTCTTCTAATCGGTCTCCCTCTTACCAAACTCTCCCCCCTCCAATCTGTCTTGAATGCTGCAGCCAGGATCATATTCCTCACCAATCGTTACACCGATGCCTCTACATTGTGCCAGTCATTACACTGGCTACCCATCCACTCCAGAATTCAGTATAAACTTATTACCCTCACTCACAAAGCCCTCCATGGCTCAGCACCACCCTACATCTCCTCCCTTGTTTCAGTATACCACCCTACCCGCGCCCTCCGTTCTGCTGATGACCTGAGATTAGCATCCTCAATAGTCAGAACCTCCCACTCCCGTCTCCAAGACTTTACACGTGCCGCGCCAATTCTTTGGAATGCACTTCCCAGGTCAATACGATTAGTCCCCAATCCCCACAATTTTAAGCGTGTCCTGAAAACGCATTTATTCAGACTGGCCTACCACCCCAACACATTAACCTAATCTATCCCTGTGTGGCAGAGCCAAAAGTTTTACCATAACCAGGTTCCCCGCATCATGTTCCCACATGCTTTATGCCTCCATTAGCCCTCTGTGTCTGTACTGTTACACACTTAACATTATGACTGGTCCATACAATCAGGGTAACTGTTACCACCCACCTTTCGTGTCTCCCTCTTTCTTCATAGACTGTAAGCTTGCGAGCAGGGCCCTCTTTCCTCTTGGTATTTGTTATAATCTACTGTATGTGATTATTGTTATGCTGTAATGTCTATTGTCTGTACAAATCCCCTCTGAAATGTAAAGTGCTGCGGAATATGTCGGCGCTATAAAAATAAAATTTATTATTATTATTATTATCATGCTCCGATACGGCAGAGAAATAGCGGTATAGTACAATGAAAAATACTTCACTTTTTACATCTCATGACGAGGCCCATCTATTTCTCCATACAGAATCATTGGTCCCATATAATGTTTGAAACAGTATATGATGAGCTCCACATAATGCTACAGTATATGTTGGTCCCCATGGATGAAGCTCCACTGTCTTATGGGCCCAAATAATGCTCCAAACATAATGGGCCCCATTTCTAATGCTCTAGTGTATAATGGGCCCTGTAAATGCTGCTCCAGTGTCTGATGTCCACCTTTGGAATGTTCCAGTGTATGGTGGGCACCATCTATCATTCTCCAGAGTATAGTGCTCCCCAAAAATTGCTGTCCCAACATTGAAAACAATCAAATAAGTCTCCTTGCTAGGGAATCCCTGTACTTGTCTGGACTCCTCGTCGTCCCCATCTTCCATCTCACTGCACAGTATTTCAACTTTGCAAGTGCTGTGATCCTGAGCAAGCAAGGGGGGCCCACTCGTTGGCGACGGCACTGGCACAGGGCCCCTGATAGTACGGTGGTGTGTCTGATGGCGTGTGGGCCGAACCTGCACTTTCATCTGCAGCTTCCTCTTTGTCACCGTGTAAGATGGAACTGTATATGGGAAGGGTAACCTGAGTTTCATCAGGGTCAGATTCAGGCCGAGTAGCGTGCGAGGGGAATGTAGTGGTCTGGGTCAATGTACCAGCAGATTCATCGAGCAGTGGCTGGGCATCAGTGCACTTGTGTCGCCCCCAGGAGTACGGTCGCCACAGTGGCATTACCTTCTTCCTAGGGAGTGTGATGTCATGCTTGGAAGCAACGAACGATCTCTCCAGCAGGTTAACTGATTGGGCGGCGTTATTCCCACGAGTCATGACCCTCCAAACAGCGTTCATGAAGGCAAAGTGTTTGTTTTACGTGGGCAGTATGGTTGCAAAGCTGAACCTCAAAGGAATGTCCAGAAGGGCACCACCAGGAGTGGAGCCTACGGTTAAATTCGACTCCACCTGGGAAACCTCAACCATGCCAGCTACAGAACAGATGCACACATTGCAAGCTTAATTCCGTTAACGAACGAGACTCCGTCATGCCCCACGGTCCGAGTCCGGCTTACTAGAGGGACACGTGAGGCTCTGGCACATGAGATTGGCCAATAACTGGTGTGTCATGCCATTACATGTCCGTGGCTGCATGTGCGCTACACTGAAAAGGCCAGCGTTTGTCGCTTACAGGTGCAGATAACCCGCTGAACAACGTTAGTGATGGGGATCACTGATGACAATTATTACCCGCGAACAATGATTTCCCAGTAAGTGCAGGTCAACCGCAGTTCCGGAATTAGGCCTAACCGTCATTCCTGAAAAAATGAAAAACTTACGTGTGCAAACCACAGGTGCTGTAGCTTGCTTAACAGCTCGCCAGCCGTTCTCACGCCCAGTATGGATTGCACGTGATTGCACAAAGGTTAGAAAGGGTACCGTATCCCCGGATAACATGTATGGATAGCGTACACATTCAAAATATATGTCTATACATCAGGAGGCAGGCTCAGACGGTGTTAGGCGCAGTATGGATTGCACGTGATTGCACAAAGGTTAGAAAGGGTACCGTATCCCCGGATAACATGTATGGATAGCGTACACATTCAAAATATATGTCTATACATCAGGAGGCAGGCTCAGACGGTGTTAGGCCCAGTATGGATTGCACGTGATTGCACAAAGGTTAGAAAGGGTACCGTATCCCTGGATAACATGTATGGATAGCGTACACATTCAAAATATATGTCTGTACATCAGGAGGCAGGCTCAGACGGTGTTAGGCCCAGTATGGATTGCACGTGATTGCACAAAGGTTAGAAAGGGTACCGTATCCCCGGATAACATGTATGGATAGCGTACACATTCAAAATATATGTCTATACATCAGGAGGCAGGCTCAGACGGTGTTAGGCCCAGTATGGATTGCACGTGATCGCACAAAGGTTAGAAAGGGTACCGTATCCCTGGATAACATGTATGGATAGCGTACGCATTCAAAATATATGTCTGTACATCAGGAGGCAGGCTCAGACGGTGTTAGGCCCAGTATGGATTGCACGTGATTGCACAAAGGTTAGAAAGGGTACCGTATCCCCGGATAACATGTATGGATAGCGTACACATTCAAAATATATGTCTGTACATCAGGAGGCAGGCTCAGACGGTGTCAGGCACAGTATGGATTTGACGGCCCAGATTACACAGCGGAGGAGCAGGGAGAGGTAAAGATTGCAAATGCTGGGGCCCTGCCCAAGCAAGGGGGGCCCACTCGTGGGCGTCGGTACTGGCACTGGGCCCCTCTTAGTACGGCGGTGTGTCTGACGGCGGGTGTGCACCACCACCGTCAGAGACACTTGATTGCACTATGAGGGACCCTGTGCCAGTGCCCGCACCCAAGAGTCGGCCTACCCACCTGTCCAGGGCAACGGCACTCGCACGGTGTCGTGCGCTAGGTGGTGACCCCGGCCATGGGGGGGGGCAGCACAGTTAGGGAGTTTTAGAAAGTGGCATATGTTGATGTTGGACATTCAGCTGATGCAAAAGGCGAAATAGGTGAAGTCCCAGGAAGAGGTGGACCAAAGCAAGCCATTTTTCTGTCACCCTATGTGTCATCAGGGGAAGGTGGGACAAAATCCTTGGAAACCCATGCATGGTTCATTTTAATGAAGGATAGATCATCCACATTTTGGGTTGACAGACGGGTCCTTTTTTCTGTCAGGATTGATCCAGCTGCACTGAAGACTCTTTCCGATAGCACACTTGCAGCTGGGCAAGCGAGCTCCTGTAAGGCATATTGGGCCAATTCAGGCCAGGTGTCCAGTTTAGCGGCCCAATAGTCAAAGGGGAATGACCTGTGTGGGAGAACATCGATATGGGAGGAAAAGTAGTTTGTAACCATAGTTGGCAACTGCTGTCTCCTGTCACTTTCCATCGATGCAGTATTACCAGTTGTGTGAGCGGTATTTGAAAAATCAGTCCACAACATTGTCATGAAACCCCTGTCTCCAACACCACTTCTGCTGTGTGCACCACGAACACCTCTGCCAAGCTGCCCCCTGCCCGTACGGCTCGTGTGAGAACCATCACCGCTGCTGTGTGCTGGGAATGCCTCAAGCAACCGATTTACCAGAGTTGCTTGTTTATTAGCCAATATTAGGTCAAGGTTCTCCTGTGGCATGATGTTTTGTAATTTGCCTTTATAGCGTGGATCCAGGATGCTGGCCAACCAGTAGTCATCATCGTTCATCATTTTGGCAATGCGTGGGTCCCTTTTTATGATCTGCAAGGCATAATCTGACATGTGGGCCAATGTTCCCGGTGTCAATGATGCACTGTGAGTGCTGGGTGGAGGAGCACTTTCTGGCAAATCCACATCCCTCCAGTCACGCACAAACTCTGTACCAGACCTTGCCATGCCAACATTTTCACTTGCCCCACGAGATGCATCCTCCTCCCCTAAGTAATCATCCCCATCATCCTCCTCCTCCTCCTCTTCTTCCTCCACCTCGTCCAGGAGAGGTCCCTGAGCAGACAATGGCTGAATGTCATCAAGGATTCCCTCCTCCTCTTCCTCCTCATCAACATTGGCTGCAGGCGCCTGCTCCTTAAGGTGCGTCAAAGTTTGCATGAGCAGACGCATAAGTGGGATGCTCATGCTTAGGATGGCGTCGTCTGCGCTTACCAGCCGTGCGCATTCCTCAAAACACTGAAGGACTTTACAGAGGTCTTTCAGCTTCGACCACTGCACACCTGTCAACTCCATGTCTGCTCTCAAAGTGCCTGGCCGTGTATCCTCCCACAAATGCATTATGGCCTGCCTCTGCTCGCACAGCCGCTCCACCATGTGCAGGGTGGAGTTCCACCTTGTTGCAATGTCGATAATGAGGCGGTGGTTGGGAAGGTGGAGCAATCGCTGCAGCTTCTGCATACGAACGGAGTGTACAGGCGACCGGCGGATGTGCGCGCACAGTCTTTGCACCTTCTGGAGCAGGGCTGTTAACTCCGGATAATTTTTGAGGAAGCCCTGCACCACCAGTTTCAAGGTGTGAGCCAAGCAAGGTATATGGCTGAGTTTTGAAAGGGCTATGGCTGCCACAAAATTACGGCCGTTATCACTAACTACCTTGCCTGCCTCAAGATGTACACTGCCCAGCCATGACTCAGTTTGTCGCTTCAAGTACTCGGCCAGCACCTCGGCGGTGTGTCTGTTGCCCAAACACATCATCTGCAACACAGCCTGCTGATGCTTTCCACTAGCTGCTCGATAGGGGGACACATCGTGTGCAACAGTGGCAGCTGCAGATGGAGTGCTCGTACGACTGCGCTCTGTGGACGAGCTTTCGCTTCTGGAGGAGGAGGAGGAGGGTCGAACGCCTACAGCCAACTGTTTCCTATACCATGGGCTAGGCAGCACTGTCCCACCACCGCTGTCCCCTGTGGACCCTGCATCCACCACATTAACCCAGTGCGCAGTGATGGACACGTAACGGCCCTGGCCATGCCGACTGGACCATGCATCAGTTGTGAGGTGCACCTTTCCGCTCACTGACTGCTTGAGTGCATGGACAATGCGGTCTTTCACATGATGGTGGAGGGCTGGGATGGCTTTGCGAGAGAAGAAGTGGCGACTGGGTAGGTCATAGCGTGGTACTGCATAGGCCATGAGTTCGCGGAAAGCTGTGCTTTCCACCAACCGAAAGGGCATCATCTCAAACGAGATTAATTTGGCAATGTGGGCGTTCAAACCCAGTGTACGCGGATGAGAGACTGAGTACTTTCTTGACCTACTCATAGTGTCTGGGAGGGTGAGCTGGACTTGAGAGCTGCATATGGTGGAAGTAGCGGTGGACAGGGCGGACTGAGAGAGGGTTGATGATGGTGATGGAGTTGGTGTTCTTTCTGATGGCCTAGAATCAGTCTTTCCTTGATATAACAGTGGGATTCCCTGACTGCTGTGGCCTTGCAATGACAACTCAACATTTGCTGCTGTGCTAACCGGCTGGCTTACAGTGGGGGAAACAATGTAGCGTTGCTGACTACCTTCGTTGTGATCAGTTGCACATGTGGCACTTGAGGTTTGGTGTTGTGTCCACGCTTGCAAGTGCATGCTGGTTAAATGTCTAAGCATGCAACTGGTATTCAAATTTTTCAGATTTTTCCCTCGGCTAAAGGTCTTTGCGCACTTCTTACAGATAACCTTGGCCTGATCATGAGGATTTTGGTCAAAAAAGTGCCACACTGCACTCTTCCTACTTGGGCAGACATTTTGCGGCCTAGCACGCTGTGATCTTTTGACCCTCTGGACAAGCTGTCCAGCAACTCTTTTGATGTTTGGAACCTGTCTTTGGAGTGCTCCGGGCCTGCCAGATAACAGCTGTTGCGATGTCGATGTCTGCTGTGGATGCTCCTCATCTGAGCTATTGGAAGCAGCACCCTCTTCCCCCTATGGGTGCCAATCTGGGTCAACAACTGGGTCATCCATCACCTCCTCTTCTATGTCATGTGCACCTTCCTCTGTGTCACTGTGTATGGTGGTATAGTGTGCGGGAAGGGGCACCTGAGTCTCATCAGGGTCAGAATCTGGCTCTGTACACTGCGAGGACAATGTAGTGCTCTGAGTGAATGTACCAGCAGAATCATCCATCAGCGGCTGTGCATCAGTGCACTCCATGTCAGATTCATCTTGGCCTGGGTAATTCACCATTTCACTTGATAATCCAGGCATGGTATGTGAAAACAGCTCCATGGAGTAATCAGTAGTATGGCCTGCGTCATCCTTCAATCTTGGTTGGGGTGAAGGACACAAGGAAAGGTGTGGTTCATGAACATGAGCCTCCAATGACGACTCAGTGCTTTTACTTTTTACAACTGAAGAAGAGGAGGCGATAGAGCTGGAGGCTGAGTCAGCAATGTAAGACAAAACTTTTTCCTGATGCTCTGGCTTTAAAAGCGGTTTGCCAACTCCTAGAAAACTAAGCGTTCGAGGCCTTATGTAGCCAGACGATGACGCAGGCTCAACACCTCCTGCATTCGGTCCTATTTTGCTCTTGCCACTACCATCAGATCCACCACCAATACCATCATTACCAGCTGCCAACCCCCGCCCAATTCCACGGCCTCTTCCACCAGCTTTCCTCATTTTTGGTAGAAATGTAGACAAAATCCAACAAACTATATAGTAATGTAAAACAAGGTACAAGGTGTCTATAGGACAGGGGAGATTTTGAATTTCTGCAGACACTTGTGGACACTGGACACTTTTGGATTGTGTGAGGCCCACTGATATCTGAGCGCTATGTGACAGGCTCGATGGCACAGCTGTGACAAAAGTGACGAGAGGATAAGGGAGATTTTGAATTTCTGCACACACTTGTGGACACTGGACACTTTTGGATTGTGTGAGGCCCAATGAATATCTGAGCGCTATGTGACAGGCTCGATGGCACAGCTGTGACCAAAGTGACTAGAGGATAAGGGAGATTTTGAATTTCTGCACACACTTGTGGACACTGGACACTTTTGGATTGTGTGAGGCCCAATGATATCTGAGCGCTATGTCACAGGCTCGATGGCACAGCTGTGACAAAAGTGACGAGAGGATAAGGGAGATTTTGAATCTCTGCACACACTTGTGGACACTGGACACTTTTGGATTGTGTGAGGCCCACTGATATCTGAGCGCTATGTGACAGGCTCGATGGCACAGCTGTGACAAAAGTGACGAGAGGATAAGGGAGATTTTTAATTTCTGCACACACTTGTGGACACTGGACACTTTTGGATTGTGTCAGGCCCAATGAATATCTGAGCGCTATGTGACAGGCTCGATGGCACAGCTGTGACCAAAGTGACTAGAGGATAAGGGAGATTTTGAATTTCTGCACACACTTGTGGACACTGGACACTTTTGGATTGTGTGAGGCCCAATGAATATCTGAGCGCTATGTGACAGGCTCGATGGCACAGCTGTGACCAAAGTGACTAGAGGATAAAGGAGATTTTGAATTTCTGCACACACTTTTGGACACTGGACACTTTTGGATTGTGTGAGGCCCACTGATATCTGAGCGCTATGTCACAGGCTCGATGGCACAGCTGTGACAAAAGTGACGAGAGGATAAGGGAGATTTTGAATTTCTGCACACACTTGTGGACACTGGACACTTTTGGATTGTGTGAGGCCCACTGATA
This sequence comes from Dendrobates tinctorius, assembly GCF_039654945.1. Taxonomy (NCBI): domain Eukaryota; kingdom Metazoa; phylum Chordata; class Amphibia; order Anura; family Dendrobatidae; genus Dendrobates; species Dendrobates tinctorius. Next base: position 37,021,397 of record NW_027361714.1, read on the forward strand.
TCTGAGCGCTATGTGACATTCTCGATGGCACAGCTGTGACAAAAGTGACGAGAGGATAAGGGAGATTTTGAATTTCTGCACACACTTGTGGACACTGGACACTTTTGGATTGTGTGAGGCCCAATGAATATCTGAGCGCTATGTGACAGGCTCGATGGCACAGCTGTGACCAAAGTGACTAGAGGATAAAGGAGATTTTGAATTTCTGCACACACTTGTGGACACTGGACACTTTTGGATTGTGTGAGGCCCACTGATATCTGAGCGCTATGTCACAGGCTCGATGGCACAGCTGTGACAAAAGTGACTAGAGGATAAGGGAGATTGGATTGCTTTTAAAAAAGCAGTTTGCAGAGCAGTGGGTAAACAGCAATGCCAGCCTGTCAGGAAGCCTTAAAAGGCAGCCCAACAACCAACACCACTGATACACCACTATATAGCCTCCCCTTGCACTGCACACACAGTGACTGGTGTGTTGTACAGGCCAAATCGCTAGCAGCAGAAGCAGTTTTTTTTTCTTCTCAGCAGGACAAAAAAAAAAATTGGGATTGCTTTTAAAAAAGCAGTTTGCGGAGCAGTGGGTAAACAGCAATGCAGGAATGTCAGGAAGCCTTAGAAGGCAGCCCAACAACCAACACCACTGATACACCACTATATTGCCTCCCCTTGCACTGCACACACAGTGACTGGTGTGTTGTACAGGCCAAATCGCTATCAGCAGAAGCAGTTTTTTTTCCTTCTCAGCAGGACAAAAAAAAAAAATTGGGATTGCTTTTAAAAAAGCAGTTTGCGGAGCAGTGGGTAAACAGCAATGCAGGAATGTCAGGAAGCCTTAGAAGGCAGCCCAACAACCAACACCACTGAAACACCACTATATAGCCTCCCCTTGCACTGCACACACAGTGACTGGTGTGTTGTGCAGGCCAAATCGCTAGCAGCAGAAGCAGTTTTTTTGTCTTCTTCCCTGCCTAACGCTCTCCCTACAGAATCAGCAGCAACCTCTCCCTATACTGATATCGGCAGAAGTAAGATGGCGGTCGGCGTGCACGCCCTTTTATACCCCCTGTGACGCCCACCAAAGCAAGCCAATCACTTGCATGCCCTTCTGAAAGATGGTGGTGACCCCTGCCTATGTCATCACGTTGCCCACAGTGTCCGTGGATCCTGATTGGCTGAAAAAGAGCGCAAAACAAACTTTTGAAACGCGACTTTGGCACGTAAGTCGCCGACCTAGGGTCGGGTTTCGTTTCATGAAACCCGACTTTGCCAAAAGTCGGCCACTTTTGAAATTTTTCAACCCGTTTCGTTCAACTCTAGCGATAAGTGATCCGCCGGCGGTTGCCCTTACCTGTCACACTGCAGCGATGATGACAACTTCTGCCTGCGTCTCTGTCGCTAGTCGGCGCCAGCAGGACGCCAACGAGGAAAAAATGGCCCAGGCACTTCAGGCGCGATCAGCGTTATCCAGTGGGGGGCAGTCACAGGTACGTGTCACGCAAAGCAAGATCGCTAGCGAGATCGCTGTTGCATCACAAAATCGGTGACGCTTTAGCGATATCGCTAGCCATCTCACTATGTGTATAAGGCCCTTAACACAACTGCATGTCACCCTCCCTAATCTACACACTCTTCTAGGAAGGTTTGGCCAATTATTAGGCTACAAAGTAAACAATAACAAAACAGAAGCGCTTCGTCTAAATGTCTCAGTTTCAGCATTAAATTCATTAAAAGGAACTATAATTACAGATGGAAAGACACCTCCCTAACATAACTAGGGGTTCAATTGTTCTCTAACTATAAAACTTTATACCAGCATAACTTTCCAAAATTATTTCTGGAACTAAGGTGATTACTTGATATATGGAAAAAACTTCCAATCTCTCTGTCCGGAAGAATGTCAGAGGTTATAATAACCCTACTTCCAAAACTCTCATACCTGTTTGAAACTCTCCCCGTTTGTGTCCCTTATAGGGAACTATATTATGTCCAATCATTTATTCTTCCAGTTATTTGGGCACACAAAAAACATAGAATTAAAAATTATGCTTGTTGGCAAATCTATGGGAGGCCTGGGTGTCCCTGATATCATCAAATTTTATTGGGCGGCTCATCTTTGGCATATATCAGCGTGGTCTAATCTCAGAGAAATTTTTAGAAGGCTGGAGGTTGAGAAACTCTAGCTAGCCCCAGTACACCCTAACTCCTACCTTTTGGGGACCTCTTGCAATAAGTTAGATTCACACATGATGGGCCCAATAACCTTTATCAAAAAGATTTGGGATCAATGCTCAAAAAAACCTCCAACTATAATATCAGAACATTCCCCTTTGACTTCATTCCTGTTTAATCCAGCGATACTGGATAGTCTGAGTGGTAATCAGACAAAGCCATGGTTCAACAAGCAGCTTGTCTACTTTCCAGTTATGGTGGATATTTAGTCTAGAACCTTATAACTTTTAACACGTTATACACCAGGCATAATCTATGGGCTAACTCTCACTACAGATACTTGCAGATAAGACATTATATGCATTCTCTTTAGACCACCTTTAAAGGGACTCTGTCACCCCTTTTTTGAGATATCATATAATGATATCATTCAATTATGTGTTACCTAAGTATTGTAGTCATACTTTTTATCCCCCTGTCCCCTCACCTTTGATGCATAAATACGTTTTTATCAAGCTTCAGATTTATGGAAATTGTGGCGGTCGGGTCCAATGGGCGTGGCTTATTCTCCCCCCACCTTGGCTTGCTGGACGCAATTTCTTCTGTAAATATAACAGATGACATTGTTTATTCGCGCCTGCGCATTGATAAGGCCGATCACGCTTGCGCAGTATGCTTTGCCCAACTGTGGGAAAAGCATATAATCGCTACTGCGCATGCGCCGGTATTTTTCCCTGCATCTATGAACCGGAGGTCTTCATATGCATATCCATGGCCCCTTCCTAGGCTATTAATATCAGCCGCAGCTGTCTGCAAAGCCTTTGCTGCTTATTAATTATAGGGGACCCCACATCATTTTTTGGGGGGTCACCAATTTTAATAGCCAGTAAAGGCTAATTATACAGCTGTGAGCTGATATTAATAGCCTAGGAAGCTCCATGGGTATTACCTCCTTCCTTTCGGCTTTCCCTCTTCAGGTTACGAAAATTGCGTGGGAGCTTACGCCATTTTGTTCTGAAAAATAATCTTTTATTAGCTAAATACATGAACAGTAAGCTGCACACACTGCCCTAATTGTATTTGTCACAGACATCTATGTATCTGCCTATTCTATTTGTATTTACTGCATGTAGTCCATCTCTTCTATGCTGTCAGATCCTGCAGTGATTTTACAGTACACGGCACATGAATTGCCGGCTTTTATTCTATCTATGCAATATAAATACATATACAGTGGGAAAAAAAAGTATTTAGTCAGCCACCAATTGTCCAAGTTCTTCCACTTAAAAAGATGAGAGAGGCCTTTAATTGACATCATAGGTACACCACAACTGTGAAAGTCAAAATAAGAAAACAAATCCAGAAAATCACCTTTGTCTGATTTGTCAAGATTTATTTTGCAAATTATGGTGTAAAATAAGTATTTGGTCATTAACAAAAGTTCATCTTAAAATTTTAATATATATCTTTTGCTGGCAATGACAGTGGTCAAACGTTTTCTGTAAGTCTTCAAAAGGTTGGCACGCACTGTTAGTGGTATGTTGGCCCATTCCTCCATGCAGATCCCCTCTAGAGCAGTGATGTTTTGGGCCTGTCGCTGGGCAATGCGGACTTTCAAATCCCGCTAAAGGTTTTCTATGGGGTTGACATCTGGAGAATGGCTACGCCACTCCTGGACCTTCATATGCTTTTTAGAAAGTAACTCCTTTGTTGCCCTGGTGGTGTGCCTGTGAGCATTATCATGCTCACGAAACAATCACTGACCTCAGGGAGACCAATCAAAGAAAACACTGCGGCAGCCGGCAAAGGCGCTCAATCACAGTGAAATCCTAGGTGCATTGCTCCCTGGGAAATACGAATATGCAAATAAAGTCCATGGAGCCTCATTTAAGTGTCTCAAACACGGGACTAGCCAGATCTTCCTCCAGGGAAGGACCCAGCCAAGGGGTGGCTTCTTTCGCAAACCACCATTACCACCATATTAAGTGGTCCTTTAAGTCAATATCCAGCTCTTTACGAGTTTACAGATATGAAAAGGGAAATAACAAGGCCAGGTATCCATCCACAGACAACTGTTTCGTGGTGTTGCCCCTCATCAGTGTGGAGTAGGATTCTGGCTAGGTGGGAGCAATGCCTAGTAGACCAAAATCACGAAACAGACCCGTGTTTGAGACTCTTAAATGAGTCTCCACGGACTTTATTTGCATATCATTATCATGCTGAAAGACCCATCCACGTTTCATCTTCAATACCCTTGCTGATGGAAGCTTTGCATTCAAAATCTCACGATACATAGCCCCATTCATTCTTTCCTGTACACAGATCAGTCGTCCTGGTCCCTTTGCAGAGAAACAGTCCCAAAGCATGATGTTTCCACCCCCATGCTTCACAGTAGGTATAGTAGTCTTTGGATGCAACTCAGCATTCTGTCTCCTCCAAACACGACGAGTTTTGTTTCTACCAAACAATTCTACTTTGGTTTTATCAGACCATATGATATTCCCCCAATAATCTTCTAGATAATCCAAATGCTCTCTAGCAAGCTTCAGATGGGTCAAGACATGTACTTGCTTAAGTAGGGGGACTTCTCTGGCACTTCAGGATCTGAGTCCCTGGTGGCATAGTGTGTTACTGATGGTAGTCTTTGTTACGGTGGTCCCAGTTTTATGCAGTTCATTCACTAGGTCCCCCTGTGTTGTTCTGGGAATTTTGCTCACCGTTCTTGTGATCATTTTGACCCCACGGAGTGAGATCTTGCGTGAAGCCCCAGATCGAGGGAGATTATCAGTGGTCTTGTATATCTTTCATTTTTTTATTATTGCTCCCACGGTTGATTTCATTACACCAAGCAGCTTGCCTATTGCAAATTCAGTCTTAACAGCCTGGTGCAGGGCTACAATTTTGTTTCTGGTGTCCTTCAACAGCTCTTTGGTCTTCACCATAGTGAAGTTTGGAATGTGACTGTTTGAGGTTGTGGACAGGTGTCTTTTATATTGATAACAAGTTCAAACAGGTGCCATTTCTACAGATAATGAGTGGAAGACAAAGAAATTACAGATCTGTGAGAGCCAGAAATCTTGCATGTTTTAGATGATCAAATACTTATTTTACACCATAATTTGCAAAATAAATCTTGGCAAATCAGACAAGGTGATTTTCTGGATTTGTTTTCTCATTTTGACTCTCATAGTTGTGGTCTACCTATGATGTCAATTACAGGCCTCTCTCATCTTTTTAAGTGGGAAAACTTGCACAATTGGTGTCTGACTAAATATTTTTTTCCCCACTGTATATATGTGTGTGTCATTGACATCTATATTTATCAAAGTATTCCATGTGTATTTATCTATTCTATCTATTCTATTCTGTCAGTGTGATTTTACTGTACACCGCACATGAATTGCCAGCTTTTCAAAGGACACCGCGGTGCGTAAAAAAATGGAACAGCACTCGCATGGTCCAAGTGCTGTGCGATTTTTTTTCCTGCACCCATAGGCTTGCATTGGCGAGTCTCGGCCGAGTCTCGATGATAATCGCAGCATGCTGCAATTTTACACACACACTGAACATGCCCGAGAAAATAAACAGTGATGTGAGCTGCCCTATAGGCCGAGTACTATGCAACGTTTTCTCGCATAGCACTCGGCCGTATTCTGCAGTAGTGTGACGCCGGCCTAAAGCTATATATTGAGATGTAAACTTATTACATTATGCCTACTTAATATTGATGGCAAATTTGTTTATTGTTAGAAATTTTTGAATTTTAAGAAATATGTTCTTGCATTGAAGGATTTTAACTTTTTCTTTTCTGTAAAACTATTTTGAAAAATTTAATAAAATTCAATTATATTAAAAAACAAACAAAGAAAACAGTGTTGGCTACCTGCTCATCCTCTGCCTCTTCCACCTTCACTGCCACCTTCATCTCTTCCTCAACCTGCTTCTCCACATGGACCTCCGCCTCCTGGTTCAAGATTATAATTTTTTCTTTTTGTTTATTCTATATTATTTTAAGTAATTTTACTATCCACATTTGTTTGCAAGGCAATTGTACTGCTCTTACCCCCATTTGGCTTCCTTTTGCAGGCCCCTAGCCCTTACTGTGACCATATGTAACCCATTCTTACAGCTTGGGTCTCCATTGACTTCTAGTGGGTTCAGGTGACAGGTCAAGTTCACGGTCAAGTACAATCCTGAACCAAACTTTTAACTTTAGCTTAGGCGAACCTGCCAAACCCACCGAACCTGAACATCGACCGGTCCGCTCATCCCTACTTATAAGCTTAAGTTGCATTTCTCCGTAAAATACAATAGTTGAGCTGAACAATCCAGTAAGGGAATTAAAGCTATCTGATCAATTAGAAATAGTTGCTGAAAATGAGACATAAACATTTCCCAACTCTTATGTTTTCCCATCATACATTAAACTCAATTCCAGAGTCTGAAATCTGTTTAAATCTTTGTTTTATTCCTTTCATGTCTTGTCAATATTTCATATTGCTCTTTGAATACGCACTCTGTGGTGGAATGTGGGCATTGCAAACTCTTCTGACTATAAGCCCAGCATTATTTGCTCTCCATCAGATGGAAGCAAGAAATGTCCTAATTCCTTCATCTCAGATTTACCATGTCAGTGTTTTTGTTGTAACTTATCACTATGTAGAAAAAGAAAGCTATCCAGGAGACTTTTCCCATGAGTTTGAACATTAATGGGTTACTAGCATAAACAGTGGAAAATAATAGGCTCTGAGTATAAAATGCAGTCCAGGAGCCAGCATTCCAGAATTAAGAAAAAAAATGGTTTTAAATGATTCTGGAAACTAGCAGAATTCCTTTTTCTGTTTGATATATTACAGTAAAGAATACTGGAAGGACGAACGCCCTGTCTGGTGTGCAGCTCATTCTTTTTTCTTGTTAATCGCATTAGCCCAAACCCTCTAAGGTTTTACTCCTTCACATACCGTAATTACAATTGGCAGCTTTTTGAATATTTAATCATTGCATGATATCAAGGGTATACTGTATGTGCAACATTCAGAGGTATCCTTTGGGATTGTTCGAGGCCGAGCAACTCATAAGTCATGTTCATGGGTCTTTTTAAATGCATTGCAATATTAATAAATAAAATCAAAGGGGAGATAGACTAAAGAAAGCGCTATCGATTCATGTAAGCAAAGAGGTTGCCCGGCCTTATGGTACAAGTGTGAAGTCACTCTATGTAACTGCACGTGCTGGGATAATTCTCCGGTGCCGGAGCCAGGAGCGAGCAGTCATATGATCGCAAGTATACAATTTACATACTGCTGGACACATTCTGAGTAGACTTGTCTGGCCTTGCTCAACACCTAAAGGCCCCGTCACACACAGCGATATCGCCAGCGAGATCACTGATTTTGTGACACCACAGCGATCTCCCCAGCGATATCGCTGTGTGTGGCATGCATCAGCAACCGGCCCTCCCTGCCGGGTATCGCTGATCGTGCAGGATCGTCCTGGGCCGTTTTTTGATTGTTGGTCTCCCGCTGGCCAGTGCACATCGCTGCGTGTGGCAGTGGGAGAGCAACGATCAGCGACGCTGCACGCTGGTTTCCAATGTAAACAGCGGGTATCTAGGAGCCGCGCGGCTCTTAGATACCCGCTGTTTACATTGGAAACCAGCTTGCTCGCTGGTCCTGAACGCTGGCAGGTCTGTCTATGTGACAGCTCACCAGCGATCAGCTAACTATGTCCCAGCGATCCCATCCACGTCGGATTGTAGGTGGGATAGCTGGGACATTGATGTGTGTAACGGGGCCCTTACATTGAATGAGTCCGTTGCACATCTAGTTGGCATGTTACCTCATTTATGCAAATTGCATACATGCGGTCATATGCAAACCACTCCCAGCACCCAGACTTACAGCATAAGGCTGGACACCTCATTTAAAGTAGGGTAAGAATTAGAAAAAATGGGCTTCTCTGTCCCAAGATAGAAAGTATAGTGGCATGAATAATCACTATACTTACATGAGCTTTATGTTTTCATGAGTTGTAGGTAAAGTAGTTAAAATAATCGTAATTCATATCTCAGCGCTGTATGTACATTTTAAGTATAAATACAGTATATAGAGTTGTATGCATGACTGGAGCTCCATGGTATAAGAGCACAGAAATGTAATTTGTATAAATGTACATGCATGGTGTCCGTGTGCGTTCTGTGCATGACTACAATTGTAATGAATAGTAAGAGTTTTGTAATTTATTTAATTATTATTATAAGTGATAAAATATAATTGGTAAAAACACACTTTCTGACCAAGCATTGAAAAAAAAACGGGATCCAAAACACTGTTTGTGTTTCTACATAAGAGAAAAATCCCAGAAGTCTGAATGTGGCGCCCCTGAGGCTCAGTCGCCACAGAGGTACTGCACCTTCTCCTAAGGTGTAGTGCCCCACCAACTAGGTAAGTTGGGAACTCCTTTCCATGCTCCAACACCTGCACCCACACACAGGATAGTTCAGCAATGGACCAGATTGTGGCTCCATGCTTAAAGGATAGCAGAGCACCTTTCGTGGGTCCTTGCTTCGTAACACGAGATGTGCTGGGTGGTGGGTGGAGTTAGATATAAAAGAGTGGGAAGGTTTAGAATCACAGGTCAGTCAGACGGGGAGTCTGAGGAGAGAGCAGGCTGACAGCAGGTCAGCCTGAGGGGAGCTCAAGGCGGAGGAAGACAGTCAGTCAGGAGAGGCTGAGGACTGGTCTTAGTGGAACGAGCTCCCTAGGAGAGGAAGAGAAGAAGGAGTGCTGCAGCTGTCTCTGTGATCTGAGTCAGCTGGCACTGGGAAAGGAACAGAAGGAGAAAGACATAGAACTGCAACCTAAGCTTCCATAAGAGAGAGAAGGAACAGCGCGGAACGGAGGAGTAGGAGAACAGAGAGGAGTTGTGGGTTGGAAGAGGAACCCTGCTTATAGGTTCTCAGCACAAGGCCGGGGCCCGGTCCCCGAGGTTGTATGGACACTTATGGTTCTGCTGCAGACACCGGTGAAGTAGTTGGCTGTAAATGCACTACTCCCATCTAAGACTTGGGGCACAACAGCAACACGGAGGAGGTCCCTGATCAGGCTACAGCTGTCTGTCATACAAGTAGAGTTGTTAGGAACATCTGACAGGAGGAACTTCAGAGTACCACGGTACTGGAGCCCTTCACACTAAAGGCGCAATAGAGGAGCCATTCAGGAAAGATACATGTTGGCGGAGTGTTGGAGAGGAGAAGCCTGACTTGCCCATGAGGTTGATTGAGTCTCTGCCCCGGAGGACACGGCATGGAAGCGGGCACCAGTGGTTACCAAGAACTGTGAGTAAAGCGTTGAAACTGCAAGCCCTGGAGTTCTCCATTCCTTCTTGCGTCCGCCAGCACTGCTACATTCCCCCTGCGCCGGACACTACACCATCACAGTGTCCCCCACATCTACACTGCCCTGGGACAACAGCCCTGCCTGTGGAGGGGTATACCACCTTTGCTGCATCCCACTATCTGTCCCAGAGGATCTGTCTGCAGCGTCGGCTTAACATCTCCCTTGCCGAACACCACAGGTGGTGTCACGAACTATTCAATTCCATTAACTACAAACCACCATTGATATTGGGTGCCCAGGGCCACAGACCGGGTCAAAGCTGCCGTGATACTTCCCCCTGACACCGGTCCGGTACCGAGTACCCCACAGCCCTGGGACTGGAGGCGACCCATGAACGAGGCTTCAGACTACAGATGAGCGAACTTGTTCGGAAAACGTTCTCCAATCTCTAATTCAGCATGAATGTAGCACATTCGTATTTGCCTTCACAAGCATTTTTATTCCAAGTCAGTCACAGTTTGGTAAATCATTGCGTTTCTACTAATGCTATTATTATAACTCTGCCTAGCATAGTGGTGCTGTATGATGAGAGGGGGGATGTGTTTGATAAGGGGGGATGTGTTTGATAAGGGGAGGGTGTGTGAAAAGATTATAGGAGCATGTGGAGAAGTTAGAGGAGTGCTCTTTTTTTTTCTCCTTAACATTATGTGTGTTGATTCCAGCAGCCAATCAGGGCTCAGAAATGATCAACAACGTCATGAAACAAGGTCTTCTGTGAATGGCTGCAGTAGTCACATGTTCCTGGCCATATAAAAAGCAGACATCTTGTTTTGCTGACTCCATTGTTTCAGTGTCACAGTTCAGAGAGGTCGCTCCTGTGCTAGTGCTGCTGCTGAAGATGACCTTGTCAGTTAAAAAATAGGATCCTGTCTGTGTGAAATCAATCATCCAGAACCAAACTAGAGTTTGTAAAAACTGTGTGGCAGTCTCTGAAAGCCCCATTTGCTACTTCAAATCATTTGTTATAAAACTGTGTTTCAGTGTCAAATCAGAGGGCCAAATTTCCTTTTAACAGGCGCTAGGCATAATATTGGGGTGCAGCCACGAGGCCCAATTAGTTAATCCAAATAGTTTCTGATAAAACTATATTTCATTGACAAATCATAAGGCCAGATTTCCCCTTAAAAATCATTAGGCATAATATTGGAGTGCACATTTTTTCCCCAAATTTTTTTGGGAAAATGGGAGTGCGTCCTATAGTTGGATTATACTTACAAAATACTGTGGCGGTGGTCTCGGTCCAGCGCTGCAGGGCGATGCAGCCTCTCTTCCCAGGCTGGTGCAGCGGTGGTGCTCTGTGGTGCGGCGGTGGGGCTCTGTGGTGCGGGGGGCTCCACCGGCATTTTGTGTAAGCCAGGAGGTCCCCTGCAGCTGCGATAGTAAAGTGGGGCGGCGCATGCTCAGATTGAGATCTCACCACTGAGATCTTGTCCCAAGATCTTGTGAGACGAGAACTGAATCTGTGCCTGCACCACCCCCAGCAGCCATTTTCCCAGAGGCCACTGCATCGCAGCAAAGGATCTGCGGGTGCCTCTGGGCTTTCACAAAATGCTGGTGGAGCCCCGCGGCACCACAGAGCATCATGCCGCACCTGTTGCAAAATGCCAGCAGAACCCTGCCGCACCACAGAGCTCCACCACTGCACTTGTCGTAAGATGCCGGCAGAACCACCGGGAACCCCAGAGCACCACTTCCGCACCAGCCTGGGTGGGCTTTACCGGAGACCACCGCACTAGCCTGGACCACCAAGCAACCCTTGTGACCACGCTCCCCTGTAACCACTCCTCCACCTGTGCCGATAACCCCTGCTAAGCAAAATTCGGACTGTAAGATGGACCCCCATTTGACACAATGTTTATTTTTCCTTATGTGGCGCCCCTGAGGCTCAGTCGCCGCAGAGGTACTGCACCTTCTCCTAAGGTGTAGTGCCCCACCGCCTAGGTAAGTTGGGAACTCCTTTCTACACTCCAACATCTGCATCCCACACACAGGATAGTTCAGTAGGTCCACATAGCAGCTCCAGGCTTTCGGTAGCAGAGCACCCTTCGTGGAACCCTGCTTCGTAACACAAGATGTGCTGGGAGGTGGGTGGAGTTAGTATAAGAGAGAGGGAAAGGTTAGAATTGCAGGTCAGTCTGGGGTGAGTCCCAGAGGAGTCAGTCAGACAAGGGTCTGAGAGAGAGAGCAGGCTGACAGCAGGTCAGCCTGACGGGAGTGAGGCAGAGGAAGACAGTCAGTCAGGAGAGGCTGAGGACTGGTCTTAGTGGAAGATCTCCCATGGAATGGATTAGAAGGAAGAGTGCTGCAGCTGTCTCTGTAATCTGAGTCAGCTGGCACGGGAAAGAGAAAAGATGGAGAAAGACGTAGACCTGCAACCTAAGCTTCCATAAGAGAGAGAAGGAACAGCACGGAATGAAGAAGGAGAACAGAGAGGAGTTGTGGGTAGAGAGAGAGTACCCTGCCTATAGGTTCTCAGCGCAAGGCCAGGGACCGGTCCACGAGGTTGAACTTATGGTTCTGCAGCAGGCACCGGTGGAGTAATTGGCTGTAAATGCTCTACTCCCATCAAAGACTTGGGACACAACAGCAACTGATTCGCGAGCCAGGACTCTGAGAGGAGTCCCCAATAGAGGCTACAGCTGTCTGTCATACAAGTAGAGACTAGGAACACCTAGAGAGAGGCATTCCCGGGTAACTAAGTACTGGAGTGCTTCGCACCACAAGGCGCATTGGAGGAGTCGTTCAGAAAGGCACATGTTGGCGGAGTGTTGGAGAGGAGAACCCTGACTTGCCCAGGAGGTTGATTGAGACTCTGCCCTGGAGGACACGGCATGGAAGCGGGCACCAGTGGTTACCAAGAACTGTGAGTAAAGCTTTGAAACTGCAAGCCCTGGTGTCCTCCATTCATTCGCCGCTAACACTTCCAGCACCGCTACATCTGGGTACCAGCATCTATACTATTCTGCGCCTCTCCTCATCCATTGCACCTACACTGCCCTGGGACTACAGCTCCACCTGTGGGGAGCTACACCATCTTTGCTGCACCTTGCCATCAGTCCCAGTGGATCTGCACGCAGCGTTGGCTTACCATCTCCTTTGTCAAACACCACGGGTGGCGTCACGTACTCTTTAAATAAACTTTAACACCATTAACATCACCGCCATTGATATTGGGTGCCCAGGGCCATGGACCGGGTCACCGCTGCTGTGACACATTCCCCTGACACCGGCCCGGTACTGAGTAACCCCGCTGCCCTAGGTGTGAGGGGCGACCCAATTTTGGCGTCACAAACTGGATGACGAGACCCGATACCATCGGGTTCTGTGCGCCTGAAATTTGTTAGACTTTGTGCTTTTGAAAATGTGCAGAAGAACTGATTTAATAGACTGTAATATGGACATTAGAAATGGCCGCTGGCTCGGAGAAGAAGGGCGTGAAGAGATGGGAGGTCCTAAGAAAAGACCGCGAAGAATATTGGGCCTCCCCTGCCTGAATTTCTATGTGAAAGCGACATGGTCCACCCCTCGAGGGGTTCGTATACTGGCTTGGTATGGAGGCACGGGAAGAAGGCGCCTCCCCTGGAAGGAGGGGCAGAAGAAGCCAGTGGCGGGAAAGGGGCAGAGGCAGGAAGAAGAACGCCAAAACTCCATTTTGGAGAGTGAGGGAAGGAGGCCTGCGGAGCGCGGGGAAACGGATATCCCTGGTGCCATGGCTGAAAGCTTCGACTCGAAATCCGGAATGAACCGCCAGCAATTAGAAGATGAGATTGCGGAACTGACAACCCATCTGCAGCTGAGGCAGGAGGCCTTGGAGCGGCTGAGATGGCAACGGGCACAGGAGAGGCCTATGCCTGCGGTACCTGCTCCACCGGTACCCGCCGCTACGGCACCGGACTGTCCTCCAGCAGCACTGATTTTCACCTCTACTCTGTCCGTGCAGCTGAGTGCACCGAAGGACCCGAAGACTGAGGCCATGCTCCCACCGGAGGCCCCCGCAGACCCGAAGCCACCACCCGGCTGCCACCGACCCGCTTCCACCGGCATCGGAGCAAGGATCACATCGACCGGAGGCCTCAGGTACGTCCGATACCCCAACACCTGGGGAGGCCCCGGGGTGTACCGCGGTCGCAGCGGCTGGTCAGGTCATGCTAGACCTGGTCTGGGACCGGGATGCCAGTCCCTGGGGGGATGCAAAACAGAAGCCGCGGAGACACCATCACATGTTTCTCAACGCAAGCAATGACCAGCCAGGTCTTTCCCCGGGAAGGAACAACCATGGGAAGGGCAGTCTCCAATGAAGGAAACCACCTATGCCAAAACATGGTATCCATCCACAGACAGCTGTTTCGGGGTATTGCCCCTCATCAGTGTGGAGTAGGAAACTGGCTGGTAGGAGCAATGCCTAGTAAAAGACTGTGAAAAATGAGGATGAATGAACTCATGGAGATCAACATCCAACACTGCGGAGACACCATCACGTGTTTCTCAACGCAGTGATTCTAGAGCACTGCCCCCATCCCTTATGGGAAATATGCAAAACATGCAAAACAGAAGCCGCGGAGATACCATCACATGTTTCTCAACGCAAGCAATGACCAGCCAGGTCTTTCCCCGGGAAGGAACAACCATGGGAAGGGCAGTCTCCAATGAAGGGAACCACCTATGCCAAAACATGGTATCCATCCACAGACAGCTGTTTCGGGGTATTGCCCCTCATCAGTGTGGAGTAGGAAACTGGCTGGTAGGAGCAATGCCTAGTAAAAGACTGTGAACACCATCACGTTTTTCTCAACGCAGTGATTCTAGAGCACTGCCCCCATCCCTTATGGGAAATATGCAAAACATGCAAAACAGAAGCCGCGGAGACACCATCACATGTTTCTCAACGCAAGCAATGACCAGCCAGGTCTTTCCCCGGGAAGGAACAACCATGGGAAGGGCAGTCTCCAATGAAGGAAACCACCTATGCCAAAACATGGTATATATCCACAGACAGCTGTTGCTCTACAATCACTGCGTTGAGAAACACGTGATGGTGTCTCCGCAGTGTTGGATGTTGATCTCCATGAGTTCATTCATCCTCATTTTTCACAGACTTTTACTAGGCATTGCTCCTACCAGCCAGTTTCCTACTCCACACTGATGAGGGGCAATACCCCGAAACAGCTGTCTGTGGATGGATACCATGTTTTCCTGGTAGCACTTTTGTTGCCCTGTTTTTGATTGGCAGCATTTCTACAATTTGAACTGAGAAGATCATGAACGCTGTATGATCCAAAACTTTTATTGTAAATAGTTTGCACCTCTTTAGGTACCCTTTCTTGGTTTTACATATAGAGACACTTTGCGAAGATAGTGTTTTTGCATGGACACTTTTCGAAGATGATGTCTACCTCAAAGGACACTGCAAGAAATCCCGGCTGGGAGCGGTGTCCAGCACTTACAAGAATAATTGTTGAATGTTTTACTATGAAGTATTTGATAATGTGTTTTATAAGAATAGCGATAACAGAGAAATGGCTTTTATAAAAGAATCAGGAATGTCTGATTTAGAGATGAGAAATGTGAATAAAGAATTGAAAGTAGACAGGTGACAGACCAGGTACTTGCGGTCAGCGTCTTGCGTCTAGAGGAAACCGAAAGAGAGAAAACTGATAGAATGAGGGAAAGGTAATAAAAGAAAATGTTTTACAAAGATTAGCACTTTGCATTGAGAATTGCACTTAGAATTAAAAATTTTAGATAGAATGTAAGATAGGATTGTTTGCAACGTTCAAGATGAGTATCTCCTATACTAGGAAGATTAGTATAAGAAAGTTTGTTATGCATTACAAAATTTTTGTATGTTTCTTTGCTGTCTGCTTTGTTATCTTGCAGCCCGCGGACGTGCTGTGTTTAACGGGGGGGTATGTGGCGCCCCTGAGGCTCAGTCGCCACAGAGGTACTGCACCTTCTCCTAAGGTGTAGTGCCCCGCTGTCTAGGTAAGTTGGGAACTCCTTTCCACACTCCAACATCTGCATCCCACACACAGGATAGTTCAGTAGGTCCACATAGCAGCTCCAGGCTGGGGGTAGCAGAGCACCCTTCGTGGAACCCTGCTTTGTAACACGAGATGTGCTTGGAGGTGGGTGGAGTTAGTATAAAAGAGAGGGAAAGGTTAGAATTGCAGGTCAGTCTGGGGTGAGTCCCAGAGGAGTCAGTCAGACGAGGGTCTGAGAGAGAGAGCAGGCTGACAGCAGGTCAGCCTGACGGGAGTGAGGCGGAGGAAGACAGTCAGTCAGGAGAGGCTGAGGACTGGTCTTAGTGGAAGATCTCCCGTGGAACAGATTAGAAGGAAGAGTGCTGCAGCTGTCTCTGTGATCTGAGTCAGCTGGCACAGGAAAGAGTAGAGGAGAAAGACGTAGACCTGCAACCTAAACTTCCATAAGAGAGAGAAGGAACAGCGCGGAATGAAGGAGGAGAACAGAGAGGAGATGTGGGTAGAGAGAGAGTACCCTGCCTATAGGTTCTCAGCGCAAGGCCGGGGCCCGGTCCCCGAGGTTGTATGGACACTTATGGTTCTGCAGCAGACACCAGTGGAGTAATTGGCTGTAAATGCTCTACTCCCATCAAAGACTTGGGACACAACAGCAACCGATTCACAAGCCAGGACTCTGAGAGGAGTCCCCAATAGAGGCTACAGCTGTCTGTCATACAAGTAGAGACTAGGAACACCTAGAGAGAGGCATTCCCGGGTAACTAAGTACTGGAGTGCTTCGCACCACAAGGCGCATTGGAGGAGTCGTTCAGAAAGGCACATGTTGGCGGAGTGTTGGAGAGGAGAACCCTGACTTGCCCAGGAGGTTGATTGAGTCTCTGCCCCGGAGGATACGGCATGGAAGCGGTCACCAGTGGTTACCAAGAACTGTGAGTAAAGCTTTGAAACTGCAAGCCCTGGTGTCCTCCATTAATTCACCGCTAACACTTCCAGCACCACTACCTCTGAGTACCAGCATCTATACTATTCTGCGCCTCTCCTCATCCATTGCACCTTCACTGCCCTGGGACTACAGCTCCACCTGTGGGGAGCTACACCATCTTTGCTGCACCACACCATCCGTCCCAGTGGATCTGCATGCAGCGTTGGCTTACCATCTCCCTTGCCAAACACCACGGGTGGCGTCACGAACTCTTTAAATAAACTTTAACACCATTAACATCACCGCCATTGATATTGGGCGCCCAGGGCCACGGACCGGGTCACCGCTGCTGTGACACATTCCCCTGACACCGGCCCTGTACTGTGTAACCCCGCTGCTCTGGGTGTGAGGGCCGACCCACTTATTTTCCATCTGAAAATTTGGGGTGCATCGTATTGTCTGGTGCATCTTATAGTTCAAAAAATACAGTAATCCAAATTGTTTATGATAAAACTGTGGTTCATTGACAAATCAAAATGCCAAAGTTCTAGTTAAAAATCATTAAAGGGAACCTCTCACCCCCCAGGGCGTTTTTAAGTAAAAGAGCCACCTTCAGCAGCACTAAGGCTGCATTATGTGAAGGTGGCTCTTCTGTTTCTTACCCCCATTAACAGCAAAATATTGACTTTTATTACTAGGTCCTCATACCTGGGTTTTGTCACAGAGATATGCTGGGTCCCTCCGTTTAAGCCACCTCCCACCTGTCCATCATCGCTGTGTTGCATCCTTGCCCCGCCTCCTGTATTGTTTGCTTTACATGCTGGAGGGCGCGTGTGTTGTTTCAAAAGTTCTTGGGCATGCGCAGTGCGCGCTGCCCGGGAACTGACAACAGGCTATCAAGCCTGCATGTTTTGGAGTCCCCTGATCCCGCCCCGCAGTGTGTTATGAAGTATTCACACTGCGGGGCTGGGAATGTTAATGGGGGTCAGAAACAGAAGAGCCACCTTCACAGAATGAAGCCTTAGTGCTGCTGAAGGTGGCTCTTTTAGCCAGGTCATCGACTTGTATCACTGCAGAGGTCTTTCGGCATTACGTTTAACAGTTTGATTTGCAATGTTCCGAAATTGTGGAATTCCACTGTGCAAATGTTTCAGTGACTGTGAAAGCAGTGACAAGCCCTGCTACAGCAAGTCCTTTTACATATCCTGGATCACCGTAGTATGGACATGGTGCAAATCAGACTTTGGTTAGCGCTGACAATGCCATCATCAGCATCACTATTCTGGTCATCTACATGCTGGAGCACACTTTGAATAGTCTGTATGAGGAGGTGGTGGTCCCAGAAGATGAGGTGGAACTAGAGGAGGATGCGGAAGAGATAACAATATCTCAAATTTCCAAACTGTCGTCGCACAGGCGGGTGTCATGGGAGGGTGGTTTAGAGCAATCAAGTGGAGGTCATGGTACCAAACAAACTGTTTATGAAGGTGCTAGAGTCGAGGAACAAATGGAGGAGGACGAGGTGATGAAAGCACAACAGTCAGGAGATGAAAAGGATAATGATCCCCTTTCTGTTGTCTGTGGTTGGCGGGAAGGAATAGAGGAAGCAAACTTGAGTGTTACCCCACCACCAACAAACCATGGACTTGGACCCCATGGAAGCACCGGACACATGAGTGCCTTCTTGCTGCACTATCTTCAACATGATGCCTGTATTCTTAGGCTTAGAAATAGTACTGACTACTAGTTGCCACTATATTAGATCCACGGTACAAGAGTAAATTTAGCCAGATGCTTCGCCCACTGGAAAGGGATGCGAGCATGCTGGAATTTAGAAACATGCTTATAGATAATCTTAAGAGTGGATTTCCCCAAGACAGCAGTGAGGTCCACAGTGTGCATCCCAAATTTAGATGTCTAACCCTGGGAATGTCAAGGAGTCATCCCAAAAACATTAGCAGCAGCAGAGTCAGTGGCATAGGTAATTTGTTTGAGTCGTTTCACACATTTTTTAGACCAGACCATGCACCAGCAGAACAGAGTACAAGTCTGACACATTGTGAACAACTCGAGAGGATGGTGCAGAAGTATATGGGGCTCAATATTAATGAAAGCAGTGGGAGTTTGGACCCTCTTGCATTTTGGTATTCAAAAATAGAACAGCAACCTAAGCTCACCTGTCACGCCTTGGCGGTTTTGTTATGCTCGGCAGCCAGCATTCTCTCAGAACGTAACTTCAGCGCTGTTGGTGTCGCCCTGACAGATAAGTGTATCCGGCTGTCCTCTGAAATTGTAGACTGCTTAACTTTCATCAAAATGAACAAGTCATGGATCTCCAATGACTTTTGCACCCCAGCAGCAGACTGGGCACATTAGGGATGGTGTTGTTTGCTGTGTCATGCATTGATATCATGTTATTGCATCTTTGTGTTGTCTTCTACACCTGCAGTTGCTACTGTTGCTGATGTTACAAACATTTTTTTTAAATGTGAAGCCTCCAAGTTGGATCTCCATCTTGTGTGTTTCCTGTGGTGGAATGTGTCATATGCCTATTATACTGTTTCTATTCTGTGGAAATTGATGCCACTTTAGTGGTGTGTGACAATTATTTTTATAAATGTGGAGCCTCCAAATTGGGTCTCCATCTGTTGGGTTGCGTCTTAAATATGGAAACTCCAAGTTGAGTCTCCATCTGCTGGCTTGCCTCTGTAAGTAGGGATCCCAGACAGGCAGGCCTGCACATACTTTCAGTCCACTACTTGTATTACTTTCCTTACATTTTCCTACCAATAATACTGTATGAAACTGATGTTTGTGCCATCTGACTATGGCTGGAATAAAAAAAAATGGTGTTGTTGCATGAGGTATCAGGTCTCCCAACTAAGAATGCTTACACCGTTCCCTTAACCACCAATACCTTATTGAAACTTCAATTCCAAGCTGTAAATGCTGTGCCAGACCCTGATACCTCATGCATGGCCCATGACTGACTGCTTCTGTGCCATTATCAAAGGCTCTGCTGTGGGTCAATTGATCAGTTAACTACCTGTGTTACTTTCCTTACGTTTTTCTACCAATAGGACTGTATGAAACTGATGTTTGTGCCATAAGTGTGTGGCTGAAAAAAAACCTTAAAGGTGTTGTGTGAGGTATCAGGGCTCCTAGCAAAAAAAGTCTTTCACAGTTTCCTCAACCACCAGGTCCTCATTAAAACTTCAATTCAAAGCTGTAAATACTGGCCTAGGCACTGATACATCATGCATGGCCCATAACTGACTGCTGCTTTGCCATTTGCAAATTTCTTCTGTGGGTCAAATGAGGCCACTATTCATGGTGTCTGTCCCTAATTATAGCAATTTTGGAAGCTTTTTGTCACCCCTTAGGGTGTTGTGTATACATTTGGTTTGTCCTCCCATTGAATTCAATGGGGTTCGGGTACATTCGTCGAACCGTTCAACGAACATCTAAACATTTGGCGAATCAAATTGAACCAAACCTTTAGTGCTTATATCAGATCATGATACTGCATTTGACAGTTTATGCAATTCTGACCATGAGAAATTGTCCCATTTATTGCGCCTTATTAGATGTATTTGGAGGGGGGGATGAGAAGAAGACTCTTGCCCACATCCTGATCCGAAGCTCACTGGAGCACAGAAGACATCATTTTCAGAAAATATCATATGGTGAGTATTCAGCAGCCACTAACTAGATCCCTTCACATCAGGTCTCACATTAATAAGCATCACAGTACCATTATAGCTATGCCTTTAATTTTTAGGGCTAAATCCTGCTGACAGGCTCTCTTTAATGTACCTAATCAGTCCAGAAAAGCTGTAGAAAATCTTCAAGATGATAAAGTCACAAAAAATGCGTTTGTACGAAATAGCTAAAAAAGAGGTTAGGTTAAGTCCTAGAAATCCTAGAAATCCTCCAAATGCTATACACCTATTTTCAGGGCAGTTAGAGACTTTGTAATATTGAGAGTAACCACAAACTGAATTTTCTGAGAAAGTTAGACAAAGCTGGTGAATTCGGATTTCAAAAGATTTGATCAACTCAGCATATGAAGAAAGCTGCCCTAATAAGAGTGTAAGAGTAAGGCTGAGTTCACACATTGCGGTTTTTTCGCGCTTTCGCGGCTGTTTTAAATGCGCAATTTTGCCGTGAAAAATAAGCATCCCGTACAATCCTATGGGATTCCGCATTGCTGTGCTAATGCTGCATTTTTTTCCGCAGCGGAATCGCTGCATGCTCGTTAATTTAGTGGAATTGCGGCGATCCCGCACCCATAGGATTGCATTGTTCCGCTTACTTCCCGCATGTGGCTGTGCCCACCATGCGAAAAGTAAGCAGAACATTTGCGGATGGTACCCACGGTCCAGAGGAGAGGAGACTGTCCTCCGGGCTGTGGGTACCATATCCCTGTAAAAAATAGAATTAAAATAAAAAATATTGTTATTCTCACCTTCCAGCCCCTGTGGGCATGATAACATAACTTACATTATCGCTAGTGCTATGCATACCTTGCGCATGCGCGTGGCTTCTTTCCCTCACAGCATTGTGAGCCCGATGTACGCTTGCTGACTTCCGACGGAGGCACTTATTCACTCCTGATCATGCCAGTGCGCCTCTCTGTAGCCGTGATGCAGACATCTGACTTGAGAGCTTCAATGCAGTGAGTGAAAGAAGCTGCAAGAGGTATGTGTAGCGCTGGCAATGACGCTGGCACTTGTAAGGCTGATTTCACATTAGCGTTTTTTTGCGCAGCGCATTGTGCAAGTCCATGCGCATGTGTATGCTTACCTATGTTTAACATGGCGTGCAGATGGTATTGCGTATGCATGCATTCGTATGCGTTTTCGTGCGCAAATGATTTTTGCAAGGTGTGCAACTTGTTGCATTTTTGGGTCCGCCGAAAGGTGTGGAAAAAAAAGCTTGCGCACGCTTGCGCACGGAATGCGACAAAATAGCGCATTACAGTCTATGGGAATGCAGGCGTGCGCATGGACATGCGTTCGTATGCGTTTTCGTGCGCATGCATTTTTGGCATAAAAATGTGTAGACACTGGTTTTAACCCCTAGCAAACAAATGCTCATGAAAAAAGCGCATGCAAAAACGCATGATCCGTTTTTGCATGCTTTTCTATTGCGCACGATGCGCTGTGCAAAAAAAGATAATGTGAAATTAGCCTAAGTCATGTTATCATGCTAAGAGGGACAACTATTCTGGGGACACTAACGCCCCATCGACTAGTCAAAGGCCTCATTTACATAACATAAATGAACTTTAGGAATACCTTTTCTAAAGATCTGTTTGTGTGTAAGGTAATACAGAGACTATTATGTAGGGTATTTAGCTACTGTATGTACACTAGAGTTGAGTGAAACGGGTCGGTCAAATTCAAAAGTCGGCGACTTTCGCTGAAGTCGGGTTTCATGAAACGAAACCAGACCATAGCGTGAGGTCGGCCACGAGGTCGGCGACCAGAGGGCCAAAGTCGCGTTTCAAATGATGCTTCCAGTGCCCTTTTTCAGCCAATGATGGAGGACGCACACTGTGGGCAACGCGATGACATAGGCATCGGTCACCACCATCTTTGAGAAGGGCATGCAAGTGATTGGCTGGCTTTGTGTGGCGTCACAGGGGCTATAAAAGGGCGTGCACACCGACCGCCATCTTACTTCTGCCGATATTAGCATTAGGGAAGGTTGCAGCTGCTGATTCTGAATAAGGGAGAGCGTTAGGCAGGGAAGAAGAACCAAAAAACTGCTTCTGCTGGTAGCGATTTCCACTGTACAACACAACACTTTGTGTGCAATGACAGGGGAGGCTATATTTTTGTGCATCAGCTCTGTTGGTTATTAGGCTGCCTTATAAGGCTCCCTGATAGCTGCATTGCTGTTTGCACACTGCTGTGCAAACTGCTTTTTTAAAAGCAAAAATACTTTTTTTCCTCTTTTCTGCACAGTTACCAAGCATTCATTTTTCCACCCTTTGTGTGCAGCAGTCCTGCTTATTTGGCTGCCTGCTGCCATACTTGGACTGAGAGCATCATTGTCAGCCTCCTAAAATCTCTAGGGAGCTTCCAATTCTCCCCAATACTATAGACACACCTTGTGCATGGTCATATACCTGACTATTTCAGCCTGTTCAATTGAGGTGTAATCTATAGTGGGCCTGAGATAATAGTTCAGCCTCCTAAAATCTCTAGTGAGATCCAAATTCTCACCAATACTATATACACCCTCCACCTTGTCATACACCATCCAATTTCAGCCTGTTACATTGAGGTGTAATCTCTACTGGGCTTGAGATAATAGTTCAGCGTCCTCAAATCTCTAGTGAGATTAAAATTCTCATCAAAACTATATACACCCTCCACCTTGTCATACACCATCCAATTTCAGCCTGTTACATTTGGGCCCTCCCAGGGCTGTGGGGTACTCGGTACCGGGCCAGTATCGGCGGGATGAGTCACAGCAGCAGTGACCCGGTCCGTGGCCCTGAACGCCCAAGTAATAGGGGAAATTGAATGGTGGAATTATAATAGATTAGCTGAATAGTTTGTGACGCCACCTGTGGTGTTCGGCAATTGAGATGTTAAGCCGACGCTGCATGCAGATCCTCTGGGACTGGTGGTGTGGTTCAGCAAAGATGTTGAAGCTCTCCACAGGTGGAGCTGTAGTCCCAGGGCAGTGTAAAAGGGGGAAGTAGCAGTGCCGGAAGGGTAGGAAGCAGACAAAGACACAGCGAGGTGCAATTTCTGTACCTTTACTTGATAAATGCAGTCCAGGGTCCTGATTACAGATGGTACCAGAGCAGGCTAGCCTGGAAGCAACTATGGGTTTCTCCCTCTGCAGATAGGCTGTGCAGTCTCCTTCCTAGCACTTGCTTAAGGTGTCTCCAGTACCGAGTTACACTGAAGTTTCTTCTGATTCTCTTCTCCCAACACTCCTCGTATGGCAGACAGCTGTAGCCGCTATTCCTCTCTAGACTCACTTCGTGCTGTTGTGCCTCCGAGTCTTAGATGGGAGTAGTGCATTTACAGCCTCCTACTCCTCTGGTGTCTGTTGTAGGACCATTAGTATCCATACAACCGTGGAGACCAGGCTCCAGTTCATGTGCTCTCACTGGAGATGAGCCTTTCCTCTCTGCTCGATCTCCGCGCTTCTTCCTCACGTCTGCACACTTCACCCTCCTCAGACTAACTAACTCACTCCTTCCTCTTGGCCCTCAGAGAGCACTCCTCCCCTCAATTCCAGTTCAGAGTTCCCCCTTCTGGCCTGGAGTGGAACTGTGTTGCATGTATAGATTAACTGCGAGAGAGACCCTTCATTGCTCCCAAGCCTGGCATTACCCTCCCTAGAGGAAGGCAAAGCCACTGTGGCGGCCATACTCCTGGGGGCGCCACATTTCCCCCTAGTGCAAGTCAGCACTCCTGGGCTGATGAAAAATATATTAAACATATTAACAAATAAACAAAGTGAACAATAATAATTGTACAAGATTTGTAAAAAAAAGGAAAAATTACAAAAAACAAGAGCTCCAGAAATAATCCTATGATGATAAGTCTAGCATCAATGTCCATGGTCCATTCCTGAGCAAATGGTAAACTATATACAAAAGTAGTGACCACACGCAGTCCTGTGGTTCAGTGTCCATAAAAACATGCAGAAAATTCAAAAAGGAACTCTTACAGATTATCTGTAGGCACAAAAAGTTAAAACAGTTACGTATTTACATATTAACAGTCACATTACTTTAACTTATTTTAGATACGGAATCTGATGGGTGGTACACCTTGTGTGGTATGGGTAGATCTGCGTAATACTGGTGTTGTTATGGACTGAACTGTTTGTCTGGGTCTAACTACTGGTGTTGCTTGTAAACTGGGTAGTATACGTCTACTAGCTCTTACAGTACTGTCACACTTAGCGATGTACCAGCGATCTCGAACAGCGATATGACGCGGTCAGGATCACTGGTACATCGCTAAGTGGTCGCTAGTGAGCTGCCACACAGGTAGATCTCACCAGCGACATCGCTGGGGACGGCGATCGCTACTTACCTGTCACACTAGGCGATCCTGCGTCCTCCCGCCTGGCTCCATGCTCGTCTCTCCACAGGAAGGGCAGCAGGAAGCTGATGACGAGAAACAGTCCTGGACGTTCTCGCGCGATCAGCGATAAGCAGTGGGGGAGCGAGTCGTAGGTAAGTATCAGACACAGCGATGTCGCTAGGAATATCGCTATAACGTCACAAGTTATAGCGATATTGCTAGCGATATCGCTTAGTGTGACAGTACCTTTAGAGTCACTGTGGGCATGACAGATTCACTACTGGCAGGGCGAGGGTTCTCTGACTCCACTGCTGGTGTAGCATCTGCTGCTCGAACTTCCTGATTTTCAGAGTTCTCTGGACTAACTTCTTCTGGTACTACCAGTTGGGGAAATGTTAACACTGGCACCACTATGGCATCATTTATTTTAGTCCAATTTGCAGGGAATTATCCAAGTATAGTGCTGACCTTCTCTTCTTCCTCTAAGGGTTCGATGTTGTTCTGTTCTTCTATTCTTTCCTTCAACAGATCAGGGCATAATTTCAGATGATCTCTTGAGATTGCTGCTGAAGTTTCTCCTCCATCTTTGGTCAAAAGGCATACTTTGATGTTGTCAAAGTTTGAGGGTAGAATGGTGTAAGGTTCAGCTTCCCATTGGTCATCCAATTTATGCAATCTTCTTCTCCTTTTTAAGACTTGTTCTCCTGGTGACAAGGGAACTGCAGGTGCATGTTGGTTGTAGTGCCTTTCTTGTTTTTGTCTTCCTTGCGCTAGACTCTTTTCCACACACTCTTGAACTCTTCTGTACCATTGTTGTCTTTCTGTATCCCAATCAGCATCTGGTGATGTTACTTCAGGTGTAAGGACTCCCATGTCCAAATCAATAGGCAACTTACCAGGTCTTGCTCTCATTAGGTATGCTGGGGTAAAGTTGGTGGAATTCACAGGAATGTAATTGTAAAGATCTACCAGATCTGGTAGCTTTTCTGGCCACAGACTTCTCTCCTCCAAAGCCAATGTCTTCAGTAGGTCAGTCACTACCTGGTTCATCTTCTCACACATGCCATTAGTTTGTGGATGGTAGGGTGTTGTCCGGATCTTCTTGCAACCATACAAGTTACAGAATTCCTGGAACACTTCTGCCTCGAAAGCTGGACCTTGATCAGTAAGCACTCTCTCAGGGTAACCATGTGGTCTGCAAAAGTGCTGTTGGAATGCTCTGGCTGCTGTCCTGGCTGTTTCATCTTTGACAGGCACAACTACCAGGAATCTTGAGCAGTGGTCCATGATGGTAAGAGCATAGATGTAGCCTGACCGGCTTGGGACCAGCTTCACATGGTCCAGGGCGACCAACTCGAGTGGCTGTTTGGTTACTATTGGCTGCAGAGAAGCTCTCTGGCTGTTTCGATCTTTTCTGCACAGGGTACATTGTCCACACTCCCGGCACCAGTTCTAAATGGCTTTTCTCATACCAGCCCAGTAGAATCTCTCCCGGAGCAAGGCTTCCAACTTCTTCCATCCAAAGTGTCCAGCTCCATTGTGGTGTGCTTCCAGGACCATTGATGCCTCTCTTTTTGGGACTACCACCTGCCAGACCAGCTCATGAGTGCGGGCATTGATACTCCTCCGACACAGCTTTCCTTCATAGAAGAACAGCCGGCCTCTTTCCTTCTACAACTGCTAGGTTTCTTCAGGAGCATCCGACTCTGGGCGTGAGTCAGCTTGTGACAGTAGCTCCTTCAACCGGCGGACTGCAGGGTGGCTATCCTGTGTTTCTGCCCAGTCATGATGGGGCAATGGATTCAGGGTGACCACCTTCAAGCCAGACTGTCTGTTTCTCACTCCTTGAGCACGTTGGGCTGCAATTGACCGATGGAAGGGAGGTAGCTCTATTTCTTCAAGTGCTTCTGGATCTTCTCCTGCATCTGGTAGATTGGGCATCCTGGACAGCGCATCAGCATTGGCATTCTTGTGCCCTGCTCGGTACTTGATGGTGAATTCAGAGTTAGATAGCCGAGCCATCCATCGCTGTTCCAGTGCACCCAGTTTTGCAGTTTCCAAGTGAGTCAACGGGTTGTTATTCGTGAAGATGGTAAACTTGGCTGAAGCTAGGTAATGTTTGAATCTTTCAGTCACAGCCCAGACTATGGCAAGGAACTCCAGCTTGAAGGAACTGTAGTTGTCAGGGTTCCTTTCAGCGAGACACAGCTTCCTGCTGGCGTAGGAGATCACTCTTTCTTTTCCATTCTGTACCTGCGACAGTACTGCTCCAAGTCCCACGTTGCTGGCATTAGTGTACAACACAACGGGTTTGTCATAATCTGGATAGGCCAGAACTTCATCACCTGTGAGAGTCATCTTCAGTCGAGTGAAGGATCTCTCCAACTCCTCAGTCCATTCAAAGGTGGGACTTTTCTGTTTGGCTTTCGTGGACTGCCCCACCAGAAGTTTTTGCATAGGGGTGGCTATTTCAGTAAAGCATTTGATGAATCTTCGGTAGTGGCCTACCAGTCCAAGGAACTGGCGTAATTCATGGAGGTTGCTGGGCTTCGGCCAGTCCCGGATGACTGTGACCTTGTCAGGATCTGGTGCCACACCTTCTGCACTCACCACATGACCGAGGTACTGTACCTTGGGCTTCAGGAGGTGGCATTTGGAAGGCTTCACCTTCAGGCCAAAGTTGGACAAGGCTTCAAACACCTCAGCCAGGTGTTCCAGATGGTCTTCATAAGTCTTGGAGAAAACAATGACATCATCAAGGTATAACAGGACTGTCTCAAAGTTCATATGTCCCAGGCAGCACTCCATCAGCCGTTGAAATGTTCCTGGGGCGGTGCAGAGCCCGAATGGCATATAGTTGAACTCACAGAGACCCATTGGAGTGGTAAATGCTGTTTTCTCCTTGTCTGCCTCTGCCACGGGAACCTGCCAATACCCACTAGTGAGATCCAAGGTGGAAGAGTAGTTAGCAGTTTTAAGTGCAGCTAATGATTCCTCAATTCTAGGTAATGGGTAGGCATCCTTATGTGTAATGCTGTTAATTTTCCTGTAATCAACACACATTCTCATGGTACCATCCTTTTTCTTTACAAAAACTATGGGAGCTGACCATGGGCTACAACTGTCTCTGATAACCCCAGCTTCCTTCATCTCTATCAACATATCTTTAGCACATTGGTACTGTGTTGGGGGTATAGGCCGGTACCTTTCTTTTATGGGTGAATGATCTCCAGTGAGGATATGAGGTTGAACCCCTTTTTCCTGCCCAAAATCTAGTGGGTGTTTACTAAATACCCGCTCATACTCCTGGGTCACCCTGTAAACCCCATTTTTCTGGTATGAAGGTGTACAGTCAGTCCCCACCTCCAGTTGCTGGCACCACTCCTCCAGCTGCTTGACAGAGTCATTGTCCTCCCCCTGGTCGGATGAGACCAAGGGCTCTGTTACTTGCAATGCTTGTTACTAACAGTGAGCAGCTTAGTAACTGTGGCATACCGAGGTATTGTGGCCTCCTCCTCCCCACAATTCAAAAGGCGTACAGGTACTCTCCCTTTTCGGACATTAACTACCCCTCTGGCTGTCAGGACAGTGGGCCTGCTATCAGAGTACACTGGTTCTACCAATTCCTGGTAATCTTTTCCTCAGACCTATGGCTGCCCGACACCAAATCAACATTTCACATCTGGGGGTTATTGCAATGGGGAAAGCATCACTCACTCTGACGCTGCCAATCTCTCCGCCAGAGAGTTCTACTTGTTGTCTTTGCATCAGGGCTCTGATCTTCTTCTGCAGGACTCATTGTTCACCTGAACCAGCAGTCTCAGCCACCTGTTGCAACAAGACAATAACCTCGGAAAGACAGTTTTCAATTACATTGGTACCAAGAGTCATCATGGGATTACATTCACGTCGATCAATATCCACAACTATAAGACCTTGAGATTTTAACTCTACTCTACCCACTTTAACAGTAATTTCTTTACGTCCTACTTGGGGTAAAGACTGGCCATTACTGGCAACTACTGTCAGTTCATCAGTTGGGCCATGGGTAAGTTCAGAGTCAGCCCAATACCTCTTGTAAAGAATGTACGGCATGGTGGTCACCTGGGAGCCAGTGTCCAGCAAAGCGTTCAGGGGAATGCCGTCAATCACCACTGGAAGGATTGGTCTCCCTCCAACATACTTGGCTTTCCAGTTCTTTGGGCCTGGGGATCCTATTCCTGGGGGTTGACCCTCTGTCCCAGGGGTTGCTCGTTTAAATGACAGAACCTGGCGATGTGGCCTGTCCTGCGGCAGTTACGACAGATGGGACGTCCATCCTGGTCATAGCGATCGTTGTTCCTTCCTCGGAGTGGCGGAATCGTCTTCTTCCGGAGCCACGGTACATCCTCTGGACTGGAGGCGAGCCGGACCTTCTCCTTGGAGGACACTTGCAGGGACAGCACAGTTTTAGTAAGTGCAGCCATTAATTTGGTCAGCTCCTGGACCTGAAGACGTAGATCTGCAGATGAGTCTTTATCCAGAGTCTGAGCATCAGCCTCCACAGGGATGGAAGGGAAAGATGTTGCTTCCTGGTGGTAGGTGATCCGCTGGGCGCCTAGGGGGCGCTGGACGGTTGACAGTTGGTTCCTGCAGTACCCGTATAGCCCTGTCCTTGAAATTAGCAAAGTCCAAATCAGGGTTTTGCAGGGTGATGATGCACAGCTGTCCTCTGTGAGTACTGAATAGGAGTCCTTCAATGAACTGCTCCTTTAACAGCTTGTCTTCTTCTTTCACACTGTCAGGATCAATTTGCTTAATTGCTTGCAGCGCCTCCTGCAGGTTAAGAGCATAGTCCCTTATACTGTACTGCGCTCTCTGCTTGCATCCAAAGAATCACTTCTTGATTTCAGCTGCAGTGCGGGTGTCAAAAGTGCTTCTTAGCTTAGCTAGAATCTTTGCAACAGTCTCTTTATCAGTGTCCTGCCAGGCTTTCACTTCTCTCTGTGCTGCACCTGTTAGCTGCCCAATAAGGATGTTCACTTTCTGGCTTTCAGACAGAGGGTATACTTCAAACAAACTACACAGTCTCTCTTTGAATTCACTCAGGGTATGTGACTCCCCCGAATACTGCGGTAGCCAGGCTGTTCCCGGAAGGTAGGGCATAGACAGCGGCATTATGGGGACCGCTGTGGTGGGCACTACCGGAGCTGCAGCCACATTGGATCCATCATCTTGCGACGCTGAGCGGTTGGTGGCGGCGTCTGCGGCTGCAGTGCTGCGTGGCGCAGACATCCTCTTCCCCCCTAGTTAACATAAGCCAGGGCCGGGGGGTGAGTGAGCTTACTGGCGGCCGCTTCGCAGGCTAGATGCTCTGGGGTGTAGGCCTCAGTTCCTCCCACTTCTCGTGCACTTTTACTCTTCCCGCGCGGGACTTCACTGTCTCGCGCTTCTCGGCAGGTTCCGCCCACGAAAGCCCGCCTCTTTTGTTTTCCCGCGCAGGCCAAGCGGCGCGGCAATGGCGGCAATGGTGCCAACACAGTCTAAGGCACAAACACAGTCTATGGCACACAGGACCCGGGGGGTACCAGGCTCCGTAATCCTGTTCGTGACGCCAAGTTGGGTCGCCCTTCCAGGGCTGTGGGGTACTCGGTACCGGGCCGGTATCAGCGGGATGTGTCACAGCAGCAGTGACCCGGTCCATGGCCCTTGGTGCCCAAGTAATAGGGGAAATTGAATGGTGGAATTACAATAGATTAGCTGAATAGTTTGTGATGCCACCTGTGGTGTTTGGCAATTGAGATGTTAAGCCGACGCTGCATGCAGATACTCTGGGACTGGTGGTGTGGTGCAGCAAAGATGTTGAAGCTCTCCACAGGCGGAGCTGTAGTCCCAGGGCAGTGTAAAAGGGGGATGCAGCAGTGCCGGAAGGGTAGGAAGCAGACAAAGACACAGCAAGGTGCAATTTCTGTACCTTTACTTGATAAATGCAGTCCAGGGTCCTGACTACAGATGGTACCAGAGCAGGCTAGCCTGGAAGCAACTCAGGGTTTCTCTCTTTGCAGATAGGCTGTGCAGTCTCCTTCCTAGCATATGCTTGAGGTGTCTCCAGTACTGAGTTACACTGAAGTTCCTCCTGATTCTCTTCTCCCAACACTCCTCGTATGGCAGACAGCTGTAGCCGCTATTCCTCTCTTGGCTCACTTCGTGCTGTTGTGCCTCCGAGTCTTAGATGGAAGTAGTGCATTTACAGCCAGTGCATTTGCATGTATAGATTAACTGTGAGAGAGACCCTTAATTGCTCCCAAGCCTGGCATTACCCTCCCTGGAGGAAGGCAAAGCCACTGTGGCGGCCATACTCCTGGGGGCGCCACACATTGAGGCGTAATCTCTACTGGGCCAGAGACAATAGTTCAGCGTCCTCAAATCTCTAGTGAGATTCAAATTCTCACCAATAGTAGATACACCTTCTACCTTGTTTTACAGTACCATATACACTCACTGGCCACTTTATTAGGTACACCATGCTAGTAAGGGGTTGGACCCCCTTTTGCCTTCAGAACTGCCTCAATTCTTCGTGGCAGAGATTCAACAAGGTGCTGGAAGCATTCCTCAGAGATTTTGGACCATATTGACATGATGGCATCACACAGTTGGCGCAGATTTGTCGGCTGCACATCCCTGATGCGAATCTCCCGTTCCACCACATCCCAAAGATGCTCTATTGGATTGAGATCTGGTGACTGAGGAGGCCATTTGAGTACAGTAAACTCATTGTCATGTTCAAGAAACCAATCTGAGATGATTCGAGCTTTATGACATGGCGCATTATCCTGCTGAAAGTAGCCATCAGATGTTGGGTACATTGTGGTCATAAAGGGATGGACATGGTCAGCAACAATACTCAGGTAGGCTGTGGCGTTGCAACGATGCTCAATTGGTACCAAGGGGCCCAAAGAGTGCCCAGAAAAAATTCCCCACACCATGACACCACCACCACCAGCCTGAACCGTTGATACAAGGCAGGATGGATCCATGCTTTCATGTTGTTTACGCCAAATTCTGACCCTACCATCCGAATGTCGCAGCAGAAATCGAGACTCATCAGACCAGGCAACGTTTTTCCAATCTTCTACTGTCCAATTTCGATGAGCTTGTGCAAATTGTAGCCTCAGTTTCCTGTTCTTAGCTGAGAGGAGTGGTACCCAGTGTGGTCTTCTGCTGCTGTAGCCCATCTGCCTCAAAGTTCGACGCACTGTGCGTTCAGAGATGCTCTTCTGCCTACCTTGGTTGTAACGGGTGGCAATTTGAGTCACTGTTGCCTTTCTATCAGCTCGAACCAGTCTGCCCATTCTCCTCTGACCTCTGGCATCAACATGGCATTTCCGGCCACAGAACTGCCGCTCACTGGATTTTTTTTCTTTTTCGGACCATTCTCTGTAAACCCTAGAGATGGTTGTGCGTGAAAATCCCAGTAGATCAGCAGTTTCTGAAATTCTCAGACCAGCCCTTCTGGCACCAACAATCATGCCACGTTCAAAGGCACTCAAATCACCTTTCTTCCCCATACTGATGCTCGGTTTGAACTACAGGAGATTGTCTTGACCATGTCTACATGCCTAAATGCACTGAGTTGCCGCCATGTGATTGGCTGATTAGAAATTAAGTCTTAACACACAGTTGGACAGGTGTACCTAATAAAGTGGCCAGTGAGTGTAGCTGGTGGTATTTTGGGTACATTTTCACAAAAATGAGGAAGTATGGTGGAAGAGGCCATGGAAGTGGGCGGGGGTTGCCAGCTGGTCCTGATGGTGGTGGTGTTGGTGGTACATCTGTTGGTAGTGGCAAAAGCACCATAGCACCTAAGGAAGAAGGTGTTGAGCCTGTGTCATTGTCTGGCTCCACAAGGCCTCGAAGGCTCCCTTTTCTGGTAGTAGGTAAACCACTTTTAAAGCCGGAGCTTCAGGAACAAGTTTTGGCTTACATTGCTGACACTGCCTCCAGCTCTCTCACCTCCTCTTCTGAAGTTTCAAAAAATAAAAGCACTGAGTAGTCAGTGGAGGCTCCTGGTCAGGAACTACACCTTTCCTTGTGTCCTTCACCCCTACCAAAAGTGAAGGATGCGGCAGGCCACACTACAGATTACTTCATGGAGCTCTTTTCACATACAATGCCTGGGTTATCAAGTCAAATCGTGAATTCCCCAGTCTAAGATGAATCTGACATGGAGTGCACTGATGCACAGCCACTGCTAGATTTTTCTGCTGGTACATTCACTCAGAGCACTACATTGTCCTCGCAGTGTACTGAGGCAGAATCAGACCCTGATGAAACTCAGGTGCCCCTTCCCGCATACTATACCACCTTACACTGTGACACAGAGGAAGGTGCACATGAAATTGAAGAGGAGGTGATGGATGACCCAGTTGTGGACCCAGATTGGCATCCATTGGGGGAAGAGGGTGCCACTGCCAATAGCTCAGAAGAGGAGGAGGAGGATCCGCAGCAGACAACGACATTGCAACAGCTGTTATCTGGCAGGACCGTAGCAGTCCAAAAACGGGTTACAAAAAAACAAAAGATTTGCAGGACAGCTTGGCCAGACGGTCAAATTGGCACAGCGTGCAAGGCCTCAAAATGTCTTCCATAGTAGGAGGAGTGCAGTGTGGCACTTTTTTGAACAAAATCCTAATGATCAGGCAGAAGTTATCTGTAA
This sequence comes from Dendrobates tinctorius, assembly GCF_039654945.1. NCBI lineage: Eukaryota > Metazoa > Chordata > Amphibia > Anura > Dendrobatidae > Dendrobates > Dendrobates tinctorius. Next base: position 37,054,621 of record NW_027361714.1, read on the forward strand.
GAAGTGCGCAAAGACCTTAAGCCGAGTGAAAAATCAGAGAAATTTGAATACCAGTTGCATGCTTAGACATTTAACCACCGCGCACTTGCAAGCGTGGATGGACTACCAAACCTCACGTACCACATGTGCACCTGTTCCGAATGAAGGTAGTCAGCAATGCTACATCACTTCCCCCACTGTAAGCCCACGATTAGCACACCACCAGCAGCAAATGTCGAGGTGTCGTCGCAAGGGCAAAGCAGTCATGGAATCACAATGTTATTGCTACGAAAGACTGAATCTAGGCCATCAGCAAGACCACCAACACCATCACCATCACCAATCCTCTCAGTCCGCCATGTCCACCGCTAGTTCCCCCATATGCAGCTCTCAAGTCCAGCTCACCCTACCTGAGACTCTGAGTAGGACAAGAAACTACTCACCCTCTTATCCGCGTATACTGGCTTTGAACGCCCACATTGCCAAACTAATCTCGTTAGAGATGATGCCCTACCGGATTGTTGAAAGCAAAGCTTTCCATGAGCTCATGGCCTTTGCAGTACCACGCTATGACCTACCCAGTCGCCACTACTTTTTGCGAAAATCCATCCCAGCCCTCCACGTGCATGTGAAAGATAGCATTGTCCATGCACTCAAGCAATCAGTGAGTGGAAAGGTGCACCTCACAACAGATGCATGGTCCAGTAGGCATGGCCAGGGTCGTTATATGTCCATCACTGCGCACTAGGTTAATGTGGTGGATGCAGGGTCCACAGGGGACAGTGGCGGTGGGACAGTGCTGCCTAGCCCACGGTATAGGAAACAGTTGGCTGTAGGCGTTCGACCCTCCTCCTCCTCCAGAAGCGAAAGCTCATCCACAGAGCTCAGTCGCACGAGCACTCCATCTGCAGCTGCCAGTGTTGCACACGAGGTGTCCCACTATCGAACAGCTAGTGGAAAGCGTCAGCAGGCTTTGTTGAAGATGATGTGCTTGGGCAACAACAGACACACCGCGGAGGTACTGGCCGACTACTTGCAGCGACAAACTGAGTCATGGCTGGGCAGTCTACATCTTGAGGCAGGCAAGGTAGTTAGTGATAACGGCCGGAATTTTGTGGCAGCCATAGCCCTTGCAAAACTCAGACACATAAATTGCCTGGCTCACACCTTGAACCTGGTGGTGCAGTGCTTCCTCAATAATTATCCGGAGTTAACAGCCCTGCTCCATAAGGTGCGAAGACTGTGCTCGCACATCCGCCGGGCGCCCGTACATTCCAGTCGTATGCAGAAGCTGCAGCGATTGTTCCACCTTCCCAAGCACCGCCTAATTATCAACGTTGCAACAAGGTGGAACTCCACCCTGCACATGGTTCAGAGGCTGTGCGAACAGAGGCAGGCTGTAATTCATTTGTGGGAAGATACACAGTCAGGCAGTTTGCGGGCAGACATGGAGTTGTCTGGTGTGCATTGGTCGAAGCTGAAAGGCCTGTGTAAAGTCCTTCAGTGTTTTGAGGAATGCACACGGCTGGTAAGTGCAGATGACGCCATCATAAGCATGAGCATCCGACTTATGCGTCTGCTCATGCAAACTTTGACGCACATTAAGGAGCAGGCATCTGCAGCCGAGGAGGAAGAGGAGGGGGGAAGCCTTGATGACAGTCAGTCATTGTCTGCTCAGGGAAGTCTCGTGGATGAGGTGGAGGAAGAAGAGGAAGAGGAGGAGGATGATGGGGATGATTATTTTGGGGAAGAGGATGCTTCTCGTGGGGCAAGAAAAAATGTTGGCGTGGCAATGTCAGGTACAGGGTTTGTGCGTGACTTTAGGGATGTTGATTTGCCAGAAAGTGCCCCTCCACCCAGCACTCGCAGTGCATCATTGACACCTGGAACATTTGCCCACATGTCTGATTATGCCTTGCAGATCCTAAAAAGGGACCCCCGCATTGCCAAAATGATGAACGACGACGACTACTGGTTGGCCAGCATCCTGGATCCACGCTATAAAGGCAAATTCCAAAACATCATGCCACAGGAGAAGGCATAGGTGGCAGCATGGAAGAGGTGTTCGTGGTGCACAAAGCCAAAGTGGCATTGGACACAGGGGTTTCATGACCATGTTGTGGACTGATTTTTCAAGTACCGCTCACACGACTGGTAATACTGCATCGATTGAAAGTGACAGGAGATAGCAGTTGTCAACTATGGTAACAAACTACTTCTCCTCCCATATCGATGTTCTCCCTCACCGGTCATTCCCCTTTGACTATTGGGCCAGTAAACTTGACACCTGGCCTGAATTGGCACAATATGCCTTACAGGAGCTCGCTTGCCCTGCTGCTAGTGTGTTATCTGAATGAGTCTTCAGTGCTGCTGGATCAATCCTGACCGAAAAAAGGACCCATCTGTCGACCCAAAATGTTGATGATCTAACCTTCATTAAAATGAACCATGCATGGGTTTCAAAGGATTTTGTCCCACCCTCCCCTGCTGACACGTAGGTTGCCAGAAAAATGGCTCGCTTTTGTCCTCTTCCGCGGACTTCTCCAATTGCTCCATTTGCAGCTGCTGAATGTCCAACATAAACATATGCCATTTTTTCCACCTCCTTAACTGGGCTGCCTCCCCCCACAAGGCTGGGGTCACCACCTGGCGCATGCACCTGTGCGAGTGCCGTTGCCCTGGACAGGTGGGTGGGCCCACTCTTGGGCAACGGCACTGGCACAGGGTCCCTCATAGTACAATCAAGTGTATCTGACGGTGGGGGTGCACACCCGCCGTCAGACACACTGGCGTACTATGAGGGGCCCTGTGCCAGTACTGCCGGCCACGAGTGACCCCCTCCTGCTTGCTCAGGGCACCAGCACTTGCAATACTTACCTCTCCCTGCTCCACCACTGTGTAGTCTGGCCTGTTAAATACTTCACTGGGACTGCCAATACAAATTTGGTGAAATGGTAGGTGATGGTTAAGACGTAACTATGCCCTGTCCTGCTGGGCTCTATCTTCAGATGATAAATGGCTTCCATTTGTTATGGACGTTGACTCACAATGAGATGCAGTGGTGGTATCATCAGCTTTCACGGTTTTCCGACTCACAGACGTGTGACATTCCTGCCCACATTTTTAAATGTGTCCTCTCATGCCAATCCAATAGAATCGCCTACGGCCTGTGGCTTGTGTCTTTTGCACTCCAAAGTTACCTGACAGATCATGATAGGCAGTGAGGACAATGTCTACATCTCCCCCTGTGATCACAATTTGATAGAGATGAGTAACGGTGATGGGTTCCACGGTACTGCGATACAGCAAACATTTCTTCACAAGAACTGTTTTCGCTGTCTCAACAGACAAAGTAATTGAGGGTCAGCATCGCCTCTGAGAATTCTCCCGGGAGTTTTTCCCGTGATTAGTAATTCCAAAATTTCTGCAATCACTCGACTTTCTGTCTGTACTTGTATCCATCTTGTTTCCTCTTGCGGAGAGTCTGGACTGTCTTACTGAGACTGAAATATATATGAAGATTGAAAAATACCCCAACAGTGTATACTGGTGTACGCTTCGAATACATAATCCTTTTTCTGCTTTCTAGATTCTTGTCTAATCCATACTGAGGCTGTGAGTGTCTTTGTCGGACTCCGCAAATATACACGCAGATTTTTAATATTTAAACTATGCTATATACCTGCTATCCAGTGGTACTGTACCCTTTCTCAACTTTCTACAATCACGTCAAATCCATACTGGACCTGAGACTATCTGAGTCTGCCTCCTGATATATAGACATAGATTTTTAATGTGTAAACTATGCTATATATATACCTGCTATCCGGTGATACTGTACCCTTTCTAAACTTTCTACAATCTTGTCGAATCCTTACTGGGCCTGAGAACGTCTGAGTCTGCCTCCTGATTAGAGATTAAAAACACACATGTGACATGCACAAATGTGAACACATTGATCAGACAATGCTCACACCACCCACTAACTGAGATACAACAAGAAAACACAGAATGACAGAATTGCAAAAATACTCTGCAATAAAAAATGGCAGTAATCAGCAAGTGCTGGATAACAAATACAGGGTATTTAGTAGATACTTTTTTTGCGCACAAAAATGTTCACCAAGCTGCTCCACCACGTCAAGGTAACCCCTATTGAAGCAGTCCCCCTGACGAAGGCTTCTGCCAAAACGCGCGTCGGGGAGACGCTCGTTACTGACGGCTCTCATCTCTTCCCCCCTGCTGCCGCCCTGTGAAGCAGCACATAATCCATAGGTATGTCTACTCTATTAGTTATTCATCCGGAATTCATGATATGAGTATCTATTTTTTGAGGCATATATCTGCACTTTGTGGACTCGGATCTGTATTAACTCTATATAATACTATGGCATATGATATTGGAATTGGCTCAGGGGTGATTATGCAATTTTAGTCGGCTATAATTCATTATATATGAGATGACTGCGCGATGTGTGAGCGTCCCATGTTTTAGAGCTATTTTCACATAGTGGTGTTTTATGCTTCATCTGAATGTTCAGGTAGAAATAAAAGGATTTTTCTACGAATTTTTCATACAAATTTTGGACTTGTTGATCGTTCTTTTGTTTTGGTGTCTTATTGTTCATATGCGATGAGTCCTTATTTTGTCCAAGATTTCAGTATCAAATTTGTTTGATTTTTGCCTTACAAATCTATTCTGGTAATTATGATACTGATGCCTTTGTTGAATTGTTTTCTTACTTTGTTTCATGGCATAGTAGCGGTGTGTGGTAGCAAGCGGTGTAGTGCACCTGTCAAGGAGCTACACCGTGTGTGTTTCTAATAATTTTTTACTGCATCTTGTCCAGAAAATCCTTTAGGACCTTGTAGCACTGTCTGCTACTCAGCAGAGGAGCCCACCAGTGAACCTAGCTATGCCACCTGTTTATGAAAGAACCAGTTTTTGACTGCATTTAGCATAGTTAATACTTTGGGTCTAGTAACTGTGTCTGCTACTCATCAGAGGAGCCCACCCGTGAACCAAGCTATGCCGCCTGTTTATGTAAGAACCATTTTTTAACTGCATTTAGCCCAGTAAATACTTTGGGACTAGTACCGGTGTCTACTGCTCAGCAGAGGAGCCCACCTGTGATCCTAGCTATGCCGCTTGTTTATTAAAGCTCTGTCTGCTACTCAGCAGAGTTGCCCACCCGTGAACCAAGCTATGCCGCCTGTTTATGTAAGAACTGCGTACTACTCAGCAGAGGAGCCCAGCTGTTAAGCAAGCTACAGCACCTGTGGTTTGGACACTTAATTTTTTCATTCTTTCTTGAATGCCGGTTAGGCCTAATTCCGGAATTCCGGTTGACCTGCACTTACTGGGAAATCCTCGTTCGCGGGGAAGAATTGGAATCCCAGATCCCCATCACTAACGGTGTTCAGCGGGTTATCTGCACCTATAAGCGACACACGCTGGTCCTTTCAGTGTAGCACGCATGCAGCCCCGGACATGTAAGGGCATGACAGACCTGTTATTGCTTGATCTCGCGTGCCAGAGCCTCGCGTGTCCCTCTTGTAAGCTTGACGTGTACTACCGCGGGGGCATGCCGGAGTCTCGTTCGTTAACGGAATTAAGCTGGCATATCGCTAGCACAACTAAAAACGGACATCCACCACCACCCACTGAATTGACAAAGCTTGCAATCTGTCCATCTTTTCTGTAGCTGGCATAGTTGAGGTTTCCCGGGTGGAGTCGAATTAAGCCGCAGGCTCCACTCCTGGTGGTGCAACCCTCCGTCAGGCGCAATAGATCTGACAGGCACACAGTAATTAGTTTCACTTCTCTCTCCTTGCCCACTTATCAGAAAACCCCACCCCTCCTAGTTATCTCCTGACTCTAGAGGCTCTGTGAAACCTGATATCACAGTGACTCAGCAGACCTTCTAGTGAGCAGATATCAACACTTTGGCTTCTCAGGCACATTGCGCCTGATTTCAACACAAATTGAAAGGTTAGTATTTTCTTTTTTTATTCATCACGATTGTGTATTTAGCTTGTTTTATGAAGGATTAATGCTAAGTTAGTGTACATAAGTACTGTTTTCTTAGACAAAAGGAGGGTGGCTTCTAAGGCACATTGCGCCCTAACACATACTCTTTCTCTCATGCTTCAGATTTTCTGCTGCAATGGCCAGAAAACAGTATGATTCATCTAAACCCCTTCATTTAGAAGAAATGAAGATTTTTTTGTTAGAAGATGATGAGGAAGAACCAGCAGTAACTGAGGATTTAGAGGAATCTAGTGACATTTCATCTGAAGATGAGGTAGCAGAATGTAACACTGATTCTGGAACAGAGCAGGATGGTGATGACACTGATACAGAGGAAACAGACACAGATCTAGCTTATTATTTGGGCAAAGATAAAAATACAAAGTGGAACAAAAAGGCACCCAAGAACAAACAGCGCAGAGAATCCCACAATATTATTACACACCTTCCTGGAGTTATTGGAAGTGCTAGAAAAGCTAAAACTGCAGTGGAATGTTGGAGTAATCTAATTACAGATAGCATGCTGGAAACTATTGTTCGGTTCACTAACCAGTATATTGACACAATCAAAGAGCAATTCTCCAGAGAGAGGGACATCAAAAACACTGATGTGATTGAACTCAAGGCATTTATTGGCTTGTTATACCTAGCTGGTGCTTTCAGAGCAAATGGAGCTGTGGGGGACAGACGGTGATGGCATCGAAAAATTCAGCCTTGTGATGAATCTGAAACGATTCAAAGTCCTGATCCGTTGCCTCCGTTTCGATGATCGAAGTACCCGGACAGAACGAAAAGGTTATGACCGGCTTGCACCAATTCGGGACATATTTCAACAATTTATTATGAATTGTCAAAAAAGCTATTGCCCGGGGCAAAACCTCACTATTGATGAGATGCTTCCAGGTTTCCATGGAAGATGTGGTTTTCGGCAATATATACCATCAAAGCCAAACAAATATGGAATTAAAATTTTTGCCATGGTTGATGCAAGGATGATGTACACTATGAACATGGAAGTTTATTGTGGAAGACAGCCACCAGGTCCTTTCAATGTGAGCAACAAGCCTAGTGATGTGGTAAAGAGAATTGCTGAGCCAATGTTTGGATCTGGTCGAAATATCACTGCTGACAACTGGTTTACTGACTTTGATCTGATTGATTTTTTAAAAACGAAAAAGCTGTCATATGTGGGAACTGTTAGAAAAAACAAAAGGCAGTTGCCGCCAGATTTTCTATATACAAAAGGCAAACAACAGTATAGCACTATGTTTGGGTTCAGTAATGGAAAGATTTTAGTTTCTTACATCCCACGCGAGAGGAAAAATGTGATTTTGGTCTCTTCATTACATAATGATTACACCATTGATCCAGAGTCTGGGGAGCTAAGGAAACCAGAAATCATAACTTTTTATAATTTGACCAAAAGCGGCGTTGACACTGCTGACCAAATGTGTGGCAATTTCAATGTAAGTCGAAATACCAAACGCTGGCCGATGGTAATCTTCTTTACAATGCTGAATGTGGGTGGCATCAACTCACAAGTAATTTACCTCGGTAATGAACTTAAACAAATGCGCAGAAGAATGTACCTAAAACAATTGGCTAATGAACTGGTGAGTGGAGAGCTAAGCCTAAGAAGTACAAAGACGGTTGGAATGCCCCTTGCCCTGCAACACCGGTTGAAGAGATATCGTCCCAAGGATGTTCCAGAACAAACACCGACTCTACCACCTTCTAAAAGACGCAGTTGTACTACCTGCTCATTTGTATCTGGTTTCAGAAGGCTTTCTAAATATGACTGCAAAATATGTAAAGAATCAATCTGCCTTTCCCATGCAACTTTCGTCTGCCAGCCTTGCTTTTCTAAGTGTACCTGTGCTGCTTCTGCTGCAATTGAAACCACTGAAGATGAGTAGAAAATAATTAAGTAACATCTAAGTGCAATATCCTTTAAGTTTTTTTCCATAATTTTATATTTAAGCAATAGTTAAGTAAAGATAACTGGAGCCTATTTGGCGGTACTACCGAAAAGTGGTACTTTTAGTTTTAATAAGTTTATGGTTAATAAATGTTTTTTTTTGCATCTGATTTGGTGTAATCTCTTTTAATACATTCCTGTGAAGGTCACTGACTACTTCTATAGTCCTGAAATTGAAATATGTAGCTACTATAGGTGGTTTTCTGACCTGTGCTTGTCAGGCACATTGCGCATGAACTGAGGAGAATCTATATTGCGCCTGACGGAGGGTTAAGGTTCAGCTTTGCAACCATACTGCCCCCGGAAACCAAACACTTTGCCCTCATGGACGCTGTTCGGAGGTTCGTGGGAATAGCGCCGCCTGGTCGGCAGTTGGCATAATTTATGGTGGGAAGTCCGACGGTATATGATCGTCTTCAATTTCAGATTTTTATTTTTCTTTGCATTTTACATTTTTATTCCAGCCTTTCTTAACTTCATAAGGGCATGACATGCCTATATTTGTGTCTCCTCCTCCTCCTTTTACTCCTCCACCTCTTTTCTATATGTATTTGCCCTTTTCCATATGTTATTTTTGTATTCTGAGCATTTTGTCTGCTTTGGGACAACTTTTAAGGTGCTTTGTACCGTATTTTTCCGACCATAAGACGCACTTTTTTCCCCAAAAATTTTTTGGGAAAGTGGGGGTTGCGTCTTATGGTCGCAATACACGGTACTAACCTTCTGGTTGGTGGCTGGTGGCGGCGGGCGGGGCTCTGTGGTGCGGTGGTGGCAGCGGGAGGCGCTCTGCGGTGCGGTGGTGGCAGCGGGCTTTGCTCCGGTGCAGGGGCGGCGGCTCCGCCGGCATTTCTTCGCAGCCCAGAGGCCCCCCGCACTTCCCTTGCTGGCCGCCGCCATGTTGCGGTGGCCTCCGGGAGCATGGATGCCGGGAAGATGGCCACCGGTCCGGGGACAGCGCATGCGCAGGATCAGATCTCGTCCAGAGATCTCGGGGACGAGATCTCGTTGCCGAGTTTTGAATCTCATCCCCCGAGATCTCGGGACGAGATCTGATCCCGCGCATGCGCCATCTCCGGACCAGCGGCCATCTTCCCGGCATCCATGCTCCCGGAGGCCACCGCAACATGGCGGCGGCCAGCAAGGAAAGTGCGGGGGGCCTCCGGGCTGCGAAGAAATGCTGGCGGAGCCGCCGCCCCTGCACCGGAGCACAGCCCGCTGCCACCACTGCACCGCAGAGCGCCGCCCGCTGCCACCACCGCAGAGCCCACCTGCCCCAGCACAACTTCCCCTGCCTCAGCACAGCTGCCCCAGCACAGCTGCCCCTGCCCCAGCACTGCTGCTCCTGCCCCAGCACAACTGCCCCTGCCCCAGCACTGCTGCCCCTGCCCCAGCACAGCTGCCCCTGCCCCAGCACAGCTGCCCCTGCCCCAGCACAACTGTCCCTGCCCCAGCACAACTGCCCCTGCCTCAGCACAGCTGCCCCTGCACTGCTGCCCCTGCCCCAGCACAGCTGCCCCTGCCCCAGCACAACTGCCCCTGCCTCAGCACAGCTGCCCCAGCCCCAGCACTGCTGGCCCTGCCCCAGCACAGCTGCCCCTGCCCCAGCACAGCTGCCCCAGCACAGCTGCCCCTACCCCAGCACAACCAACCTGCCCCAGCACAGTGCCGCCACCGCACGAGCCTGGACCACTGAATGACCACTGTGACTACTTCTCCACCTGTGCCGGATCCCTTCCCAGGTAATCTGAATTCGGACTGTAAGACGGACCCCCATTTGGCACATTATTTTTTTTTCCCCTATTTTCCTACTGAAAATTGGGGTGCGTCTTATAGTCCGAAAAATACGGTAATTGTTTTCTATGTGTTAGTATGTGTTTGTGTTTGCCTGTCATTGTTTTCAATGGTTTTCGATGGTGTTCGTCGAACGTTCGACGAACATTCGACGAACTTGCCTCCTGTTCGACGAACCAAAACGAACTCGAACACTAGCGGGGTGGCTCAACACTACTCCTGATATATAGACATACATTTTTAAAGTTTTAACTATGCTATATATACCTGGTATCTGGTGATACTGTACCCTTTCTGCCAGGAAGTCCTCCTCCACCCACCACTCTTAGTATCATTAGTACATGTGTGATTATTTCTTGCGGATCTTCTTGTTATATTGTGGTGTGATCAATCCTGAGTGTGTGAGTGTCTATGGGTTACTCCTGCAATTTAGATGTACATTTAAAAATTACCCCAACACTAGTGTATACAGCTCTATGCTTATGATACATTATCCATTTCCTGCTTTTTATATTCTGGTCTAATCCAAACTGACCAAGTGAGAGTTATTTTCTGACTGTGGAAATAAATACTGAGATAGACAACAATGACCCCTACACTGTGTACAGCTGTACTCTTGAGATCCATTACCGTTTTACGGCTTTTTATATTGTGTTGTAATCCATACTGAGCCTGAGAGTGTCTGTGTCTGCCTCCTGAAATATCTACGGAGATTTAGAATGTTTAAACTATACTATATACCTGCTATCTGATGATACTGTACACTTTTTCTATTTTCTATATTCTTGTCTAATCCATACTGAGCCTGTGAGCGTCTCTGTGTGACTGATGGAATATATAGGGAGATTGACAATTATCCTTTGACTGTATAGAGCTGTACGCTTCTGATACAGTACCATAAATATGATGTTATTTTGGGATCATTTTCTGCAAAATTTTGAAGCTTGGTGGAAGAGGCCGTGGACGTGGGAGTTGGGGGGCCTGCTGGTACTCATGGTGGGGGTGCATCTTCTGGTAGTGGCAAAAGCACAATAGCAGCTATGGCAGGAGGTGTTGAGCCTGCGTCATGGTCTGGCTCTGGAACACCTGGAAGACTACCTTTTCTGGGAGTAGGTTAACCGCTTTTAAAGCCGGATCATCAGGAACTGGTTTTGGCTTACATTGCTGAAACAGACTCCAGCAAATATGCCCTCCTCTTCTGAAGTTTCAAAAAATGCAAGCACTGAGTCATCAAGTGCTAGCTCCTGGTCAGGAAGAACCCCTTTCCTTGTGTCCTTCACCCCCACCAAAAGTGAATGATGCAGCAGGCCACACTTCACATTAGTCCATGTAGCTCTTTCTATCATACCATGCCTGGGTTTTCAAGTCAAATCTTGAATTCCCCAGTCCAAGATGAATCTGACATGGAGTGTGGGTGGCCAGCCAGGGCAGTGGGGTTAATCGGTACCCGGCCGGTGTCTCAGAGGGATGTGTCACGTTGGTGGTGATGACCCGTTCCGTGGCTGCGGGCGTCCATGCAAAGGGGTGAATAACTTTTATAGGTGAATGATATGTGACGCCACCTGTGGTTTCTGATCAGATTGACCCACGCTGCAGTGTGGCTTCTCTAGGACAGATGTTGTGGTTCAGCTAAGATGTAGAAGCCTTGCACAGGTAGGGCCGTAGTCGCAGGGCAGATGAAAGAGTTGATAGATGGTGTGCAGTGCAGGATGTAGCAGAGCCGTGCGCCAGGCGCAGGAGAAAGATGACAGACACAGTCTTACAGTTCTTTTACCTGTACTTGGTCCAGGACCCAGAGTACAGATGAAGAAGGAGTTGGTCAGCCTGGAAGCAAATTTGGAATTCACTCTCCGCAGATAGGTAGTGTGTCCTCCGTTCTAGTGCTTATCTGAGGTACTCGCAGTACTGAGTTCACTGAAGTTCCCCCTGTTGACTCTCTTTTGGAACTTTCTCATATGGCAGGCAGACATAGCCTTTTCCTTCTGGCTCCCACACATCGCTGCTGGGGCCTCTGAGCCTTAGTTGGGTACAGAGCATTTACAGCTGCTACTTCCTCCGGTTTTTGCTGCAGGACCATCAGTGTCCCTACAAACTCGGAGACCGGAATCCGGACCATGCGCTCCAGCTAGGAGTGAGCTTTAACTCTGCTCATCCTCCAGCTCCCCTTCTCACATCCACACACTTCCCCTTCCCTTCACAGACTGCCCTAACTTCCCTCCTCCCGACCACAGAGAGCAGCTCCTCAGCAGTCAGGTTCAGAGCTCTCCCTGCTGCCCTGGAGTGGGAACTGTGTTGTGTGTTGGTTTAACTGCTAGAGAGGTCCTTCGTTGCTCTCAAGCTTGACATCACACTCCCTAGAAGGAAGGTAATGCCACTGTGGCGACTGTACTCCTGGGGGCGCCACAAGCGCACTGATGCCCAGCCACTACTAGATGATTCTGCTGGTACATTGACCCAGACCACTACATTCCCCTCGCACTCTACACAGCCAGAATCTGACCCTGTTGAAACTCAGGTTCCCCTTCCCGCATACTATACCACCTTACACGGTGACAAAGAGGAAGGTGCAGATGAAAGTGCAGGTTCCTTGAGCAGGTGGGGGGGCATATTCATGGGCGATGGCACTGGCACAGGGCCCCTCATAGTACGCAAAAGTGTCTCTGCCGGTGGGAGGGCCTTACACCCGCCTCCAGACACACCACCGTACTATGAGGGGCCCTGTGCCAGTGCCGTCGCCAACGAGTGGGCCCCCCCCTGCTTGCTCAGGATCACAGCACTTGCAAAGTTGAAATACTTACCTCTCCCTGCTCCACCATCGTGACGTCTTCAGCGTTTCCTGACAGTGATATTCTGGTCAGAGAGCGTGATGACATCACGTCTGTACGCCCTCTGTCTAAACAGTCCAAGTGCAGTGAGATGGAAGATGGGGATGACAAGGAGTCCAGACTAGTACAGGGATTCCCTAGCGAGGAGACTTATTTAATTGTTTTCAATGTTGGGACAGCAATTTTTGGGGAGCACTATACTCTGGAGAATGATATATGAGGCCCACCATACACTGGAGCATTCCAAAGGTGAAAATCAGACACTGGAGCAGCATTTACAGGGCCCATTATACACTCGAGCATTAGAAATGGGGCCCATTATATATGGAGCATTATTTGGGCCCATAACACAGTGGAGTTTCAGCCATGGGGACCAACATATACTGTAGCATTATGTGGAGCTCATCATATACTGTTTCAAACATTATATGCGACCAATGATTCTGTATGGAGAAATATATGGGCCTCATTGCTCTGCATAGCGCACTATGCGGTGGCCATAATACCGTATGGAGTAATATAATGTTCGCTTTTGGAGCTATTGGAGAATTTAAAATGGATATCAGTTATGAGATGTAAGAAGTGAAGTATTTTTCATTGTACTATACCGCTATTTCTCTGCCATATCAGAGGATCATGAGTTGTGGCATGTGTTAAAGGAGCCAATTGACACTCTTTGACCCAGGGCCCATGAAAATCTGGAGCCAGTCCTACCCCCCCCCACAACTTTAGCCAAATAACCCCCAGTTTTCAATGCCTAACTAATATTATAAAGTAAATTAAGGTTGGCAAGCTTAAGTAATAAGAATTGATGTTTTTGCATTAAAATGGGCACTGTAGGTGTGTTTCCTGTCCTCCACTCACTGCCGACCTTGGTTCTCCATTGACTTGCATTGGGTTTCGTGTTTCAGTCGGCCTTCGACTTTTCACGATAATCGGCCGATTGCGTTCGACCCGACTTTTGAGAACATCGGGTTTCATGAAACCCGACTCGACCCGAAAAAAGGCAAAGTCGCTCATCTCTAATGTAAATCCCATATCCACCACCAATAAATGGCAGAAAGAGAGGCATAGAATAAAATTACAAGAATGTTTATTACATAACAATTTTCACAAAATTCATATTCAACGATCCCTCATGGAGGAAGCCTATTTGGCGAAACGGCGCTGTCAGGGGTGGCTGTGGGCGCTTATTTAAGGGGCATTGCACATGTAAGTGAAGGACTTTTTTTTTTTTTTTATAATGTGGTGGCTAGCAAGTGTATTGCAGTAATGGAAATTCCCCTCACCTTTCTGGACTTGCATTATGTGCTTCTTTTGTATCGCAGCAATTAAATACACATGCTCTGAAACATTGCTTTTGGTACTAGAGCTTGTAGTGCTGTGGAAACGATTAATTCTCATTATGTGGAGATTGGACCAGTTGAAAAAAATGTTTTAGATCTAGTGTGGATCCACAGAAATTATCTCTTGATAATATGCATCTGATATTTTGTGGTGCTAATTTAATAGCTATGAAGTTTTTTGTTCAATTTTTTCCAATCTCATTGAGAAATTATTGGTATTAGTCCTGTATACAATTTTGTCCTCACAGTGTTTCTTTATATGTACCCATGGCGCTAATTTATGTGTACTTACCTTGTTGAATATGAATTTTGTGAAAATTGTTATGTAATAAACATTGTTGTAATTTTATTCTATGCCTCTCTTTCTGCCTTTTATTGGTGGTGGATATGGGATAGAGTTGAGCGATACCGTCCGATACTTCAAAGTATCGGATCGGAATGGATCGGCCGATCTTAAAAAAAAGTATCGGTATCGCCGATTCCGATACCGGAAGTCCCATTCAAGTCTATGGGACTTCCGGTATCGGAATAAGAAAAACCCTGTTTTTGCCTTGTACAGCCTCTCTGGGGTCTGTACGGGCCTTTCGGGGGGCTGTGCCGGCCTGCCAGGGGGTCCGTGCAGGCTCCGGTGGCCTGTGCCGGCCTGCCGGGGGGCTGTGACGGCCTGCCGGTGGTCTGTGAAGGCTCCGGTGGGCTGTGCCGGCCTGCCGGGGGGCTGTGCCGGCCTGCCGGGGGGCTGTGCAGGCTCCGGGGGGATGTGCCGGCCTGCCGGGGGGCTGTGCCGGCCTGCCGGTGGTCTGTGCAGGCTCCGGGGGGCTGTGTCGGCCTGCCGGGGGGCTGTGCCGGCCTGCCGGTGGTCTGTGCAGGCTCCGGGGGGCTGTGCCGGCCTGCCGGGGGGCTGTGCCGGCCTGCCGGTGGTCTGTGCATGTAGTATGTATGTAGTATGTATGTAGTATGTATGTGGTATGTATGTAGCATGTAGTATGTATGTAGCATGCATGTAGTATATATGTGTTATGTATGTAGCATGTAGTATGTATGTATGTAGTATGTATGTAGTATGTATGTGGTATGTATGTAGCATGTAGCATGCATGTAGTATGTATGTAGTATATATGTGTTATGTATGTAGCATGTAGCATATATGTAGCATGCATGTAGTATATATGTGTTATGTATGTAGCATGTAGTATGTATGTAGCATGCATGTAGTATGTATGTAGTATGTATGTAGTATGTATGTGGTATGTATGTAGCATGTAGCATGCATGTAGTATGTATGTAGTATATATGTGGTATGTATGTAGCATGTAGCATGCATGTAGTATGTATGTAGTATATATGTGGTATGTATGTAGCATGTAGTATGTATGTAGTATGTATGTAGTATGTATGTAGCATGCAGTATGTATGTAGCATGCATGTAGTATATATGTGTTATGTATGTAGCATGTAGTATGTATGTATGTAGTATGTATGTAGTATGTATGTGGTATGTATGTAGCATGTAGCATGCATGTAGTATGTATGTAGTATATATGTGTTATGTATGTAGCATGTAGCATATATGTAGCATGCATGTAGTATATATGTGTTATGTATGTAGCATGTAGTATGTATGTAGCATGCATGTAGTATGTATGTAGTATGTATGTAGTATGTATGTGGTATGTATGTAGCATGTAGCATGCATGTAGTATGTATGTAGTATATATGTGGTATGTATGTAGCATGTAGCATGCATGTAGTATGTATGTAGTATATATGTGGTATGTATGTAGCATGTAGTATGTATGTAGTATGTATGTAGTATGTATGTAGCATGCAGTATGTATGTAGCATGCATGTAGTATATATGTAGTATGTAGTATGTATGTAGCATGCATGTAGTATATATGTAGTATGTATGTAGCATGTAGTATGTATGTAGCATGCATGTAGTATATATGTAGTATGTATGTAGCATGTAGTATGTATGTAGCATGCATGTAGTATGTATGTAGTATGTATGTAGTATATATATATATATATATTTTTTTTATTTTTTTTTAACATTTAACACATTAGCCGGATGATGGGACTACTACTGTCCCATCATTGGCTAATGTGTCAATCACTGTCATGGTAGCAGGCATCGCCCGATGGGACTTGTAGTCCCATCGGACGATGCTTGCACAGACCCCCGGACATCAGCACAGCCCCCCGGCAGGCCGGCACAGCCCCCCGGCAGGCCGGTACAGACCCCCACAGGGTGCACAGACCACCGGCAGGCCGGCACAGCCCCCCGGCAGGCCGGTACAGACCCCGGGCAGTCCACACAGCCCCCCGGCAGGCCGGCACAGCCCCCCGGCAGGCCGGCAGAGACCCCCGGAAGGCCCGAAATGACGGCGCATCATGATGCGCACACACCACGCATCATGATGACGTCATTTCGGCTGTCAATCAACTTTGAACTTCCGATTCCGATGCCGACTTCCGATATTGAAAAAATATCGGAAGTCGGTATCGGAATTCCGATACAGCAAGTATCGGCCGATACCCGATACTTGCGGTATTGGAATGCTCAACACTAATATGGGATTTTCATAATCATTATTGAGGTAGTGGAAAAAAATATTCAGGACATTTGCTTGACATCTCTAATGTAGACAACTGCTGGTGGTCCTGGGGCCACGGGGGAACTGGCAGGTTCCCTATATAGTAATTAAGTAAGATATGAAGAGTTGCATGATTGAGTAATGTGAGGTGTCTGAAACATTTCAACCGTTGTGGACATCCGGTCAGTGACGCAGCGCCTCTACTGAGCCTATAAAAAATTAAGCATCTTACATCTCGTCTAAGTGGGCTAATTTCATCTTAGTGGAAGCGGTGATTTATATGGAAGAAAAATTTGTATTTATTATGATAATAGAATCGCTGAAAGCAAAAGTGTTTTGTACTGGCTGTTTTATTAATTGAATGTGGGTGGCAGCTTTTGAGATATCTGGAATAAGGGTCACTTTATACAATTAAAGCTTCTTGTGTTACACAGATTGAAATGTCCTGCTTCACTTTCCACATAGCCAAGTATAAGATACAGTATTCCTACAGCCACAACTATCAGGAGCTCAAACGTTTGCCATATAATGAGTGATAATTGTGATAAAAGTGAGCCATATAACCAACTGAAAGGGATTGTCACAAGAATAAATAGTCCTTTTTTTGTTTGCTTAGGAAAAAATATAATGCACTTTCACATTAAATATTATGTAACATTTTCTCTTGCGTCTCGATCTTGCTGTTTTATACTGTTATGGCGCCTCCTGGTGTCTTATCCTTCACATCCAAGTGTTGCTCATCTCGACATCAGTGAAAATCTAAATGAAACTAGTAGTACCCAAGTTTGTAATTTTTTTTTTTTCATTTTAAAACATGTATTTCTAAGGGCTCATGCAGACAACTGTATTTCGGTCCAAATGTTATTCAAGAAAACACCAGATTGCACTCGGACCAATGATATTTTATGGTGCCATGCACATGTTCCATTTTTCCCTTGAACAGCAGGCATGATTTTCATCCGATATGTAGATAATCGGCTAAGGAAGTCAAAGAGCCTGTGGAAAAAAATCGGACCACACCTGGATGACATCTGAGTGCAGTCCGATTTTGACGGACTGACAGAATGGAGAAGATGGAGAATTTTATTCTCTATCTTCTCCCCATCCGAGAGAATCTGTGTGATCAGAATGTGCCAACAACATCAGGCCTCAGCCTGCTCCATGCCTCAACCTGGGCTCCAACAACGCCAGTTGGTGTTCAGAAGTGTCGTCTTCCCAGAGAAAAACACACTAGCTCCTGTGTTAGTGGGGTTCAGTAACGCCAGCTGTTCCCCTGCTATGTAGACGGCAATGTCTCCTGCTGACTCCACATGCCCAAAACATCAGGCCTCAGCCTGCTCCATGTTTCAACCTGGGCTCCAACAACGCCAGTTGGTGTTCAGAAGTGTCGTCTTCCCAGAGAAAAACACACTAGCTCCTGTGTTAGTGGGGTTCAGAAACGCCAGCTGTTCCCCTGCTGTGTAGACGGCAATGTCTCCTGCTGACTCCACATGCCCTAAACATCAGGCCTCAGCCTGCTCCATGCCTCAACCTGGGATCCAACAACGCCAGTTGGTGTTCAGAAGTACCGTCTACACAGAGAAAAACACACTAACTCCTGTGTTAGTGGGGTTCAGTAATGCCAGCTGTTCCCCTGCTGTGTAGACGGCAAAGTCTCCTGCTGCCTCCACATGCCAACAACATCAGGCCTCAGCCTGCTCCATGCCTAATCCTGGGCTCCAACAACGCCAGTTGGTGTTCAGAAGTGTTGTCTTCCCAGAGAAAAACACACTAGCTCCTGTGTTAGTGGGGTTCAGTAACACCAGCTCTTCCCTTGCTGTGTAAACGGCAATGTCTCCTGCTGACTACACATGCCCAAAACATCAGGCCTCAGCCTGCTCCATGCCTCATCCTGGGCTCCAACAACGCCAGTTGGTGTTCAGAAGTGCCGTCTTCACAGAGAAAAACACACTAGCTCCTGTGTTAGTGGGGTTCAGCAATGCCAGCTGTTCCCCTGCTGTGTAGATGGCAAAGTCTCCTGCCGCCTCCACATGTCAACAACATCAGCCCTCAGCCTGCTCCATGCCTCATCCTGGGCTCCAACAACGCCAGTTGGTGTTCAGAAGTGCCGTCTTAACAGAGAAAAACACACTAGCTCCTGTGTTAGTGGGGTTCAGTAATGCCAGCTGTTCCCCTGCTGTGTAGATGGCAATGTTTCCTGCTGACTCCACATGCCCAAAACATCAGGCCGCAGCCTGCTCCATGCGTCATCCTGGGCTTCAACAATGCCAGTTGGTGGTCAGTAGTGCCGTCTTCACAGAGAAAAACACACTAGCCCCTGTGTTAGTGGGGTTCAGTAACGCCAGCTGTTCCCCTGCTGTGTAGACAGCAATGTCTCCTACTGACTCTACATGCCCAAAACATCAGGCCTAAGCCTGCTCCATGCCTCAACCTGGGCTCCAACAACGCCAGTTGGTGTTTAGAAGTGTCGTCTTCCCAGAGAAAAACACACTAGCTCCTGTGTTAGTGGGGTTCAGTAACGCCAGCTGTTCCTCTGCTGCGTAGACGGCAATGTCTCCTGCTGCCTCCACATGCCAACAACATCAGCCCTCAGCCTGCTCCATGCCTCAACCTGGGCTCCAACAATGCCAGTTGGTGTTCAGAAGTGCCGTCTTCACAGAGAAAAACACAAAAGCTCCTGTGTTAGTGGGGTTCAGTGATGCCAGCTGGTCCCCAGTAGACGGCAATGTCTCCTGCTGACTCCACATGCCCAAAACATCGGGCCTCAGCCTGCTCCATGCCTCAACCTGGGCTCCAACAACGCCAGTTGGTGTTCAGAAGTGTCGTCTTCCCAGAGAAAAACACACTAGCTCCTGTGTTAGTGGGGTTCAGTAACGCCAGCTGTTCCCCTGCTGTGTAGACGGCAATGTCTCCTGTTGACTCCACATGCCCAAAACATCAGGCCTCAGCCTGCTCCATGTTTCAACCTGGGCTCCAACAACGCCAGTTGGTGTTCAGAAGTGTTGTCTTCCCAGAGAAAAACACACTAGCTCCTGTGTTAGTGGGGTTCAGAAACGCCAGCTGTTCCCCTGCTGTGTAGACGGCAATGTCTCCTGCTGACTCCAAATGCCCTAAACATCAGGCCTCAGCCTGCTCCATGCCTCAACCTGGGCTCCAACAATGCCAGTTGGTGTTCAGAAGTGTCGTCTTCACAGAGAAAAACACACTAGCTCCTGTGTTAGTGGGGTTCAGCAATGCCAGCTGTTCCCCTGCTGTGTAGATGGCAAAGTCTCCTGCTGCCTCCACATGCCAACAACATCAGCCCTCAGCCTGATCCATGCCTTAACCTGGGCTCCAACAATGCCAGTTGGTGTTCAGAAGTGCCGTCTTAGAGAAAAACACACTAGCTCCTGTGTTAGTGGGGTTCAGTAACTCCAGCTGTTCCCCTGCTGTGTAGACGGCAATGTCTCCTGCTGACTCCACATGCCCAGAACATCAGGCCTCAGCCTGCTCCATGCCTCAACCTGGGCTCCCACAACGCTAGTTGGTGTTCAGAAGTGCCTTCTTCACAGAGAAAAACACACTTGCTCCTGTGTTAGTGGGGTTCAGTAATGCCAGCTGTTCCCCTGCTGTGTAGACAGCAAAGTCTCCTGCTGCCTCCACATGCCAACACCATCAGGCCTCAGCCTGCTCCATGTTTCAACCTGGGCTCCAACAACGCCAGTTGGTGTTCAGAAGTGTTGTCTTCCCAGAGAAAAACACACTAGCTCCTGTGTTAGTGGGGTTCAGTAATGCCAGCTGTTGCCCTGCTGTGTAGACGGCAAAGTCTCCTGCTGCCTCCACATGCCAACACCATCAGGCCTCAGCCTGCTCCATGCCTCATCCTGGGCTCCAACAACGCCAGTTGGTGTTCAGAAGTGTCATCTTCACAGAGAAAAACACACTAGCTCCTGTGTTAGTGGGGTTCAGTAACGCCAGCTGTTCCCCTGCTGTGTAGACGGCAATGTCTCCTGCTGACTCCACATGCCCAAAACATCAGGCCTCAGCCTGCTCCATGCCTCAACCTGGGCTCCAACAATGCCAGTTGGTGTTCAGAAGTGTCGCCTTCCCAGAGAAAAACACACTAGCTCCTGTGTTAGTGGGGTTCAGTAACAAAAGCTGTTCCCCTACTGTGTAGACGGCAATGTCTCCTGCTGACTCCACATGCCCAAAACATCAGGCCTTAGCCTGCTCCATGCCTCAACCTGGGCTCCAACAACGCCAGTTGGAGTTCAGAAGTGCCGTCTTCACAGAGAAAAACACACTAGCTCCTGTGTTAGTGGGGTTCAGCAATGCCAGCTGTTCCCCTGCTGTGTAGACGGCAAAGTCTCCTGCTGCCTCCACATGCCAACAACATCAGGCCTCAGCCTGCTCCATGCCTAATCCTGGGCTCCAACAACGCCGTTTGGTGTTCAGAAGTGTCGTCTTCCCAGAGAAAAACACACTAGCTCCTGTGCTAGTGGGATTCAGTAACGCCAGCTGTTCCCCTGCTGTGTAGACGGCAATGTCTCCTGCTGACTCCACATGCCAACAACATCAGCCCTCAGCCTGCTCCATGCCTCAACCTGGGCTCCAACAACGCCAGTTGGTGTTCAGAAGTGCCGTCATTACAGAGAAAAACACACTAGTTCCTGTGTTAGTGGGGTTCAGAAACGCCAGCTGTTCCCCTGCTGTGTAGACGACAATGTCTCCTGCTGACTCCACATGCCTAAGACATCAGACCTCAGCCTGCTCCATGCCTCAACCTGGGCTCCAACAACACCAGTTGGTGTTCAGAAGTGTCGTCTTCCCAGAGAAAAACACACTAGCTCCTGTGTTAGTGGGGTTCAGAAACGCCAGCTGTTCCCCTGCTGTGTAGACGGCAAAGTCTCCTGCTCCATCCACATTCAAACTACTATTGATTTTTAACCGTGCTCCACTTAGGCCTCTGGCTCTACTGTCTCTAGTTTTTCCCCTGGCCTCCAACCCCGCCAGTTGCTGCTTTGAAGTGGCGTCTGCACAATCCACACTTGTTCCTGAGTTACTGGCGCTCAGTCACGTCAGTAGATCCCATGATGTGTGTCCGGCAATGTCTCCTGCTCTGTCCACATTCCTATTACTAGTAGTGTGAATGAGGACTGAGCAGGAGAACTTGCCAGACACACATCAGGGGATCAACTGATGTGACTGAGCCCCAGTAACACAGGAACAAGTGTGGATTGTGCAGATGCCACTTCAGAGCTGTAACTGGCGGGGTTGGAGGCCAGGGGAAATACTAGAGACAGTGGAGCCGGAGACCATAGTGGAGCAAGGTTACAATCAGTAGTAGTCTACAACCTCTATAAAACCAGCTGCAAGTTGGCCTCCGCCTGCTGCATTCTTCATCCTGGGCTCCAACACAGCCAGTTGTAGCTTGGAAGAGCCGTTCGCACAGATAGAAACACTCGCTCCTGTGTCTGTGGGGTTCAGTAATGCCAGCTGTTCCCCTGCTGTGCGGATGGCAAAGTCTCCTGCTGCCTCCAAAATCACGCAACATCTTATTTTCTATTTGCTCCAAGTAGGCCTCAGCCTGCTCGGAGCATTGATCCTGGGCTCCAACACAGCCAGTTGTAGCTTGGAAGTGCAGTCCGCACAGATAGAAACACTCGCTCCTGTGTCTGTGGGGTTCAGTAACGCCAGCTGTTCCCCTGCTGTGCGGATGGCAAATTCTCCTGCTGCCTCCAAAATCACGAAACATCTTGTTTTCTACTTGCTCCAAGTAGGCCTCAGCCTGCTCGGAGCATTGATCCTGGGCTCCAACACAGCCAGTTGTAGCTTGGAAGTGCCGTCCGCACAGATAGAAACACTCGCTCCTGTGTCTGTGGGGTTCAGTAACGCCGGCTGTTCCCCTGCTGTGCGGATGGCAAAGTCTCCTGCTGCCTCCAAAATCACACAACATCTTATTTTCTACTTGCTCCAAGTAGGCCTCAGCCTGCTCGGAGCATTGATCCTGGGCTCCAACACAGCCAGTTGTAGCTTGGAAGTGCTGTCCGCACAGATAGAAACACTCGCTCCTGTGTCTGTGGGGTTCAGTAACGCCAGCTGTTCCCCTGAGGTGCGGATGGCAAAGTCTCCTGCTGCCTCCAAAATTACGCAACATCTTATTTTCTACTTGCTCCAAGTAGGCCTCAGCCTGCTCGGAGTATTGATCCTGGGCTCCAACACAGCCAGTTGTAGCTTGGAAGTGCCGTCTGCACAGATAGAAACACTCGCTCCTGTGTCTGTGGGGTTCAGTAACGCCAGCTGCTCCCCTGCTGTGTGAATGGCAAAGTCTCCTGCTGCCTACACCGTGACACTACTACTGATTTTTAACCGTGGTCCACTTCGGCCTCTGGCTCTACTGTCTCTAGTATTTCCCCTGGCTTCCAACGCCGCCAGTCGCTGCTCTGAAGTGTCGTCTGCACAATCCACACTTGTTCCAGTGTTACTGGGGCTCAGTCACGTCAGTTGATCCCCTGATGTGTGTCCGGCAATGTCTCCTGCTCTGTCCCCATTCCCATTACTAGTAGTGGGAATGTGGACAGAGCAGGAGACCTTGCCGGACACACATCATGGGATCAACTGACTTGACTGAACCCCTGTAACCAAGGAACAAATGTGGATTGTGCAGACGACACTACAGAGCAGCAAATGGCGGGGTTGGAGGCCAGGGGAAATACTAGAGACAGTAGAGCAAGAGGCCGAAGTGGAGCATGGTTACAATCAGTAGTTGTGTACAACCAATATAAAACTCACTCCAAGTAGGCCTCATCCTGCTGCATGATTGACCCCTGGGCTTCAACATCGCCAGTTGCTGCTCAGAAATGTCTTTGGCACGGAAACTCCCTCCTGCCCAGCCTGGTTCCAGCACGCCTGCTGTTTCCTGGTAGTGTCAACGTCACTTTGTCACCGATACGTTGTCCTGTCGTGTTGAGGTCGGGTTAGCCGAGTATATGGTGCCTGCAGTTTTGGTGCTTCCTATGTGGGCTGCGGGTTCTGGTACTAAAGGCTGGTTCCATAGTGCCAATAGGACAAGCACCCCCTGTTGGACTGTGGGATTCGGTAACTGCGTCCTGCTCGCGGCCTTGCAACTTTGTTGATTATGGGTACCTTCTGCTACCCATCCAGGTTCCAGCACCGTCAGCTGGTTCTCGGCAGTGTCTTTGGCACGGGTGCTCCCTCCTGCCCAGCCGGGTTCCAGCACCGTCAGCTGTTTCTCGGCAGAGCCTTTGGCTGAGGTGCCTCCTTCTCGGTGTCCGAGTTCCTGCAACGTCTGCTGGTTATTGGTAGTGCTTTAAAGCACAGGTACCTCCTGCTTAGAAACCGTGTTCCAGCACCGTCAGCTGGTCCACAGTTGTGCCATTGGCTCTTGTTTCTTCTGCTACCCATCCGGGTTCCAGCACCGTCAGCTGGTTCTCGGCAGTGTCTTTGGCACGGGTACTCCCTCCTGCCCAGCCGGGTTCCAGCACCATCAGCTGTTTCTCGGCAGAGCCTTTGGCCGAGGTGCCTCCTTCTTGGTGTCTGAGTTCCAGCAACGTCTGCTGGTTCTTGGTAGTGCTTTAAAGCACAGGTGCCTCCTGCTTAGAAACCGCGTTCCAGCACCGTCAGTTGGTCCACAGTTGTGCCATTGGCTCTTGTTTCTTCTGCTACCCATCCGGGTTCCAGCACTGTCAGCTGGTTCTCGGCAGTGTCTTTGGCACGGGTACTCCCTCCTGCCCAGCCTGGTTCCAGCACGCCTGCTGTTTCCGGGTAGTGTCAACGTCACTTTGCCACCATTACGTTGTCCTGTCGTGTTGCGGTCGGGTTAGCCGAGTCTATGGTGCCTGCAGTTTCGGTGCTTCCTATGTGGGCTGCGGGTTCTGGTACTAAAGGCTGGTTCCGTAGTGCCAATAGGACAAGCACCCCCTGTTGGACTGTGGGATTCGGTAACTGCGTCCTGCTTGCGGCCTTGCAACTTTGTTGATCATGGGTACCTTCCGCTACCCATCCGGGTTACAGCACCGTCAGCTGGTTCGAGGCAGTGTCTTTGGCACTGGTACTCCCTCTTGCCCAGCCGGGTTCCAGCACCGTCAGCTGGTTCTCGGCAGAGCCTTGGGCCTAGGTGCCTCCTTCTCGGTATCCAAGTTCCAGCAACATCTGCTGGTCCTTGGTAGTGCTTTGTAGCACCGGTACCTCCTGCTTAGTGACCGTGTTCCAGCACCGTCAGCTGGTCCACGGTTGTCCCATTGGCTCTTCTTCCTTCTGCTGCCCCTCCGGGTTCCAGCACCATCAGGTGGTCCTCGCTAGTTTCATTTGCTCTTGCAGCTTCTGCTACACATCCGGGTTCCAGCACCGTCAGCTGGTTCTCAGCAGAGCCTTTGGTCTAGGTGCCTCCTTCTTGGTATCCGAGTTCCAGCAACGTCTGCTGGTCCTTGTTAGTGCTTTGTAGCACAGGTACCTCCTGCTTAGTAACCGTGTTCCAGCACCGTCAGCTGGTCCACAGTTGTGCCATTGGCTCTTGTTTCTTCTGCTACCCATCCGGGTTCCAGCACCGTCAGCTGGTTCTCGGCAGTGTCTTTGGCATGGGTGCTCCCTCCTGCCCAGCCGGGTTCCAGCACCATCAGCTGTTTCTTGGCAGAGCCTTTGGCCGAGGTGCCTCCTTCTTGGTGTCCGAGTTCCAGCAACGTCTGCTGGTTCTTGGTAGTGCATTAAAGCACAGGTGCCTCCTGCTTAGAAACCGTGTTCCAGCACCGTCTGTTGGTCCACAGTTGTGCCATTGGCTCTTGTTTGTTGTGCTACCCATCCGGGTTCCAGCACTGTCAGCTGGTTCTCGGCAGTATCTTTGGCACGGGTACTCCCTCCTGCCCAGCCTGGTTCCAGCATGCCTGCTGTTTCCGGGTAGTGTCAACGTCACTTTGCCACCAATACGTTGTCCTGTCGTGTTGCGGTCGGGTTAGCCAAGTCTATGGTGCCTGCAGTTTCGGTGCTTCCTATGTGGGCTGCGGGTTCTGGTACAAAAGGCTGGTTCCGTAGTGCCAATAGGACAAGCACCCCCTGTTGGACTGTGGGATTCGGTAACTGTGTCCTGCTCGCGGCCTTGCAACTTTGTTGATCATGGGTACCTTCCGCTACCCATCTGGGTTACAGCACCGTCAGCTGGTTCTCGGCAGTGTCTTTGGCACGGGTACTCCCTCCTGCCCAGCCGGGTTCCAGCACCGTCAGCTGGTTCTCGGCAGAGCCTTGGGCCTAGGTGCCATAGTTTGCTCATTTGCTCTTGCAGCTTCTGCTACCCATCCGGGTTCCAGCACCGTCAGCTGGTTCTCAGCAGAGCCTTTGGTCTAGGTGCCTCCTTCTTGGTATCCGAGTTCCAGCAACGTCTGCTGGTTCTTGTTAGTGCTTTGTAGCACAGGTACCTCCTGCTTAGTAACCGTGTTCCAGCACCGTCAGCTGGTCCACAGTTGTGCCATTGGCTCTTGTTCCTTCTGCTGCCCCTCCAGGTTCCAGCACCGTCAGCTGGTCCTCGCTAGTTCCATTTGCTATTGTTCCTTCTGCTACCCATTCGGGTTCCAGTACCGTCAGCTGGTTCTCGGCAATTCCTCAGTCTTCTTGTACCTTCTGCTACTTTTCCAAGTTCAAGCTTGTGGAAATAGTTTTTGATTCTCACTCTGGATCTCCCTGACAATGACCCTGAAGACGATGACCCTGAAGACCACACAGAAGAATACCTAAAAGATGACCCTGAAGAAGATGACCAAGAGGACAAAGAACATGAAGACAACCACCAAGATGCAGAACAACAAGAGACAGAAGAACAAGAAGCATAAAAACCAAAAGCAGAAGAACATTAAGCATAAGATTAAAAATCTGAGCAAATGATATTATCTAATTTATAAGCAGAAGAAGACTAAGCAGTGTATGGGGGTGAGTCCATTCCTCCTCGTGGTGCCCCTGGAAAAGGCCTGCTGCTGCAGGCCAAACTGAACGCGGACAAATCCTGTTGTAAATCTTTTGTGACAGGCTGAACGGAAGGTGTAATATTCAAACTTTTATAGATTACAACTACAGGAATGCCTGACACAAATAAGAATATGATGAAGAAGAATAGGAAGAAGATGAAGAAGTAGAATATGAAGAAGAATAATAGTTGAATAAGAAGAATATGAAGAATGTAAAAAGAAAAAAAATAGGAAGAAGGTGAAGAAGAAGAAGATGAATAAGGTGAAGAAGTTGTTGATGAAAAGATGCTTCTGAGGATGATGAAGGAGAAAGTGTGGGAGAAGTAAAAAAGAAGGTGAAGAGCATGGAAGTAGTGAAACATACATATCTGACAAAATATTAAAGCGTTTAACATAGTCAATATCTTTATAACTACGAACGTCTTTAAAAAAAAAAAAATTACTGCTATTCCATTTGATTGGGCTAAACCTCTATGGCTTTAATGTCTCCTACACCTCCCACAATACATTCTACATTATTATTAATTGTTTTTCTTCATGTAGAATTAACCTACAGGGAAAAAAAGGTTTTTTTTCAATTCCGATATTTTTGTTCCATTGACTTGAATGGGACTTCCGGGATCGGAATCGGCGATACCCGATACTTTTTTTTAGATCGGCTGATCCATTCCGATCCGATATTTTTCAGCATCGGGTGGTATCGCTCAACACTAGTTGTAATATAATAAAATAGGTAAAAAGCCAAGGGACTAAGTACTTTTGCAAGATTCTTTTTAAGTTTATTCACCTTCTTTTCCTCAGTCATAAATATGGATGCATAAGAAAAGATGGTATTTCCTCACATGTTCCCCAAATAAATATATTTTTAACATCTCATATGGTGAATGGTGAAAATGGATTCAAAAATTTAAACAATCAAACTTGTGCTTTTTGGCAGCTGTAATTCCCCTAAAAAGGCAATAAAAACAGATAAAAATGTCTAGTTCAAGATAGTAGCAATAAAAATGTCAGTTCAATGCCCCAAAAAATTATGCCCAGATTCAGGTCTGAAGTCTCAGAAAAACGATGACACAAACAATATTTAAATGTCCAAAGTTCGGAATTTTTTTGTACATACTAAAATTTAGAAAACCTTATGCTTGGTATCTAGAGTTGAGCGAAACGGGTCGAAAAAATTCAAAAGTCGCCGACTTTTGGCAAAGTCGGGTTTCATGAAACGAAACCCGACCCTAGGATGAGGTCGGCCACGAGGTCGGCGACTTACGCGCCAAAGTCGCGTTTCAAAAGTTTGTTTTGCGCTCTTTTTCAGCCAATCAGGATCCACGGACACTGTGGGCAACGTGATGACATAGGCACGGGTCACCACCATCTTTCAGAAGGGCATGCAAGTGATTGGCTTGCTTTGGTGGGCGTCACAGGGGGTATAAAAGGGCGTGCACGCCGACCGCCATCTTACTTCTGCCGATCTTAGTATAGGGAGAGGTTGCTGCTGATTCTGTAGGGAGAGCGTTAGGCAGGGAAGAAGACAAAAAAACTGCTTCTGCTGCTAGCGATTTGGCCTGCACAACACACAAGTCACTGTGTGTGCAGTGCAAGGGGAGGCTATATTGTGGTGTATCAGTGGTGTTGGTTGTTGGGCTGCCTTTTAAGGCTTCCTGACACGCTGGCATTGCTGTTTACCCACTGCTCCGCAAACTGCTTTTTTAAAAGCAATCCAATCTCCCTTATCCTCTCGTCACTTTGGTCACAGGCAGCTGTGCCATCGAGCGTGTCACATAGCGCTCAGATATCAGTGGGCCGCACACAATCCACAAGTGTCCAGTGTCCAAAAGTGTACGCAGAGATTCAAAATCTCCATTATCCTCTCGTCACTTTGGTCACAGGCAGCTGTGCCATCGAGCGTGTCACATAGCGCTCAGATATCAGTGGGCCGCACACAATCCACAAGTGTCCACTGTCCACAAGTGTACGCAGAGATTCAAAATCTCCATTATCCTCTCGTCACTTTGGTCACAGGCAGCTGTGCCATCGAGCGTGTCACATAGCGCTCAGATATCAGTGGGCCGCACACAATCCACAAGTGTCCAGTGTCCAAAAGTGTACGCAGAGATTCAAAATCTCCATTATCCTCTCGTCACTTTGGTCACAGGCAGCTGTGCCATCGAGCGTGTCACATAGCGCTCAGATATCAGTGGGCCGCACACAATCCACAAGTGTCCAGTGTCCAAAAGTGTACGCAGAGATTCAAAATCTCCATTATCCTCTCGTCACTTTGGTCACAGGCAGCTGTGCCATCGAGCGTATCACATAGCGCTCAGATATCAGTGGGCTGCACACAATCCACAAGTGTCCACTGTCCACAAGTGTACGCAGAGATTCAAAATCTCCATTATCCTCTCGTCACTTTGGTCACAGGCAGCTGTGCCATCGAGCGTGTCACATAGCGCTCAGATATCAGTGGGCCGCACACAATCCACAAGTGTCCACTGTCCACAAGTGTACGCAGAGATTCAAA
The DNA here is from genome assembly GCF_039654945.1 of Dendrobates tinctorius. Classification (NCBI taxonomy): domain Eukaryota; kingdom Metazoa; phylum Chordata; class Amphibia; order Anura; family Dendrobatidae; genus Dendrobates; species Dendrobates tinctorius. The sequence continues at coordinate 37,083,633 of NW_027361714.1, forward strand.
ATCTCCATTATCCTCTCGTCACTTTGGTCACAGGCAGCTGTGCCATCGAGCGTGTCACATAGCGCTCAGATATCAGTGGGCCGCACACAATCCACAAGTGTCCAGTGTCCAAAAGTGTACGCAGAGATTCAAAATCTCCATTATCCTCTCGTCACTTTGGTCACAGGCAGCTGTGCCATCGAGCGTGTCACATAGCGCTCAGATATCAGTGAGCCGCACACAATCCACAAGTGTCCACTGTCCACAAGTGTACGCAGAGATTCAAAATCTCCATTATCCTCTCGTCACTTTGGTCACAGGCAGCTGTGCCATCGAGCGTGTCACATAGCGCTCAGATATCAGTGGGCCGCACACAATCCACAAGTGTCCACTGTCCACAAGTGTGTGCAGAAATTCTAAAACTCCCCTGTCCTATAGTCACCTTGTACCTTGTTTTACATTACTATATAGTTTGTTGGATTTTGTCTACATTTCTACCAAAAATGAGGAAGGCTGGTGGAAGAGGCCGTGGAATTGGGCGGGGGTTGGCAGCTGGTAATGATGGTGTTGGTGGTGGATCTGATGGTAGTGGCAAGAGCAAAATAGGACCGAATGCAGGAGGTGCTGACCCTGCGTCATCGTCTGGCTACATAAGGACTCGAACGCTTAGTTTTCTAGGAGTTGGCAAACCGCTTTTAAAGGCAGAGCATCAGGAAAAAGTTTTGTCTTACATTGCTGACTCAGCCTCCAGCTCTATCGCCTCCTCTTCTTCAGTTGTAAAAAGTAAAAGCACTGAGTCGTCATTGGAGGCTCATGTTCATGAACCACACCTTTCCTTGTGTCCTTCACCCCAACCAAGATTGAAGGATGACGCAGGCCATACTACTGATTACTCCATGGAGCTGTTTTCACATACCATGCCTGGATTATCAAGTCAAATGGTGAATTACCCAGGCCAAGATGAATCTGACATGGAGTGCACTGATGCACAGCCGCTGATGGATGATTCTGCTGGTACATTCACTCAGAGCACTACATTGTCCTCGCAGTGTACAGAGCCAGATTTTGACCCTGATGAGACTCAGGTGCCCCTTCCCGCACACTATACCACCATACACGGTGACACAGAGAAAGGTGCACATGACATAGAAGAGGAGGTGATGGATGACCCAGTTGTTGACCCAGATTGGCATCCATTGGGGGAAGAGGGTGCTGCTTCCAATAGCTCAGATGAGGAGCATCCACAGCAGACATCGACATCGCAACAGCTGTTATCTGGCAGGCCCGGAGCACTCCAAAGACAGGTTCCAAACATCAAAAGAGTTGCTGGACAGCTTGTCCAGAGGGTCAAAAGATCACAGCGTGCTAGGCCGCAAAATGTCTGCCAAAGTAGGAAGAGTGCAGTGTGGCAGTTTTTTGAACAAAATCCTCATGATCAGGCCAAGGTTATCTGTAAGAAGTGCGCAAAGACCTTTAGCCGAGGGAAAAATCTGAAAAATTTGAATACCAGTTGCATGCTTAGACATTTAACCAGCATGCACTTGCAAGCGTGGACACAACACCAAACCTCAAGTGCCACATGTGCAACTGATCACAACGAAGGTAGTCAGCAACGCTACATTGTTTCCCCCACTGTAAGCCCACTGGTTAGCACAGCAGCAAATGTTGAGGTGTCGTTGCAAGGCCACAGCAGTCAGGGAATCCCACTGTTATATCAACGAAAGACTGATTCTAGGCCATCAGAAAGAACAACAACTCCATCACCATCATCAACCCTATCTCAGTCCGCCCTGTCCACCGCTACTTCCACCATATGCAGCTCTCAAGTCCAGCTCACCCTCCCAGACACTATGAGTAGGTCAAGAAAGTACTCAGTCTCTCATCCGCGTACACTGGGTTTGAACGCCCACATTGCCAAACTAATCTCGTTTGAGATGATGCCCTTTCGGTTGGTGGAAAGCACAGCTTTCCGCGAACTCATGGCCTATGCAGTACCACGCTATGACCTACCCAGTCGCCACTTCTTCTCTCGCAAAGCCATCCCAGCCCTCCACCATCATGTGAAAGACCGCATTGTCCATGCACTCAAGCAGTCAGTGAGCGGAAAGGTGCACCTCACAACTGATGCATGGTCCAGTCGGCATGGCCAGGGCTGTTACGTGTCCATCACTGCGCACTGGGTTAATGTGGTGGATGCAGGGTCCACAGGGGACAACGGTGGTGGGACAGTGCTGCCTAGCCCACGGTATAGGAAACAGTTGGCTGTAGGCGTTCGACCCTCCTCCTCCTCCTCCTCCTCCAGAAGCGACAGCTCGTCCACAGAGCGCAGTCGTACGAGCACTCCATCTGCAGCTGCCACTGTTGCACACGATGTGTCCCCCTATCGAGCAGCTAGTGGAAAGCGTCAGCAGGCTGTGTTGCAGATGATGTGTTTGGGCGACAGACACACCGCCGAGGTGCTGGCCGAGTACTTGAAGCGACAAACTGAGTCATGGCTGGGCAGTGTACATCTTGAGGCAGGCAAGGTAGTTAGTGATAACGGCCGTAATTTTGTGGCAGCCATAGCCCTTTCAAAACTCAGCCACATACCTTGCTTGGCTCACACCTTGAACCTGGTGGTGCAGTGCTTCCTCAAAAATTATCCGGAGTTAACAGCCCTGCTCCAGAAGGTGCGAAGACTGTGCGCGCACATCCGCCGGTCGCCTGTACACTCCGTTCGTATGCAGAAGCTGCAGCGATTGCTCCACCTTCCCAACCACCGCCTCATTATCGACATTGCAACAAGGTGGAACTCCACCCTGCACATGGTGGAGCGGCTGTGCGAGCAGAGGCAGGCCATAATGCATTTGTGGGAGGATACACGGCCAGGCACTTTGAGAGCAGACATGGAGTTGACAGGCGTGCAGTGGTCGAAGCTGAAAGACCTTTGTAAAGTCCTTCAGTGTTTTGAGGAATGCACACGGCTGGTAAGCGCAGACGACGCCATCCTAAGCATGAGCATCCCACTTATGCGTCTGCTCATGCAAACTTTGACGCACCTTAAGGAGCAGGCGTCTGCAGCCAATGTTGATGAGGAGGAAGAGGAGGAGGGAATCCTTGATGACATTCAGCCATTGTCTGCTCAGGGACCTCTCCTGGACGAGGTGGAGGAAGAAGAGGAGGAGGAGGAGGAGGATGATGGGGATGATTACTTAGGGGAGGAGGATGCATCTCGTGGGGCAAGTGAAAATGTTGGCGTGGCAAGGTCTGGTACAGGGTTTGTGCGTGACTGGAGGGATGTGGATTTGCCAGAAAGTGCTCCTCCACCCAGCACTCGCAGTGCATCATTGACACCGGGAACATTGGCCCACATGTCAGATTATGCCTTGCGGATCCTAAAAAGGGACCCCCGCATTGCCAAAATGATGAACGATGACGACTACTGGTTGGCCAGCATCCTGGATCCACGCTATAAAGGCAAATTACAAAACATCATGCCACAGGAGAACCTTGACCTAATATTGGCTAATAAACAAGCAACTCTGGTAAATCGGTTGCTTGAGGCATTCCCAGCACACAGCAGCGGTGATGGTTCTCACACGAGCCGTACGGGCCGGGGGCAGCTTGGCAGAGGTGTTCGTGGTGCACACAGCAGAAGTGGCGTTGGAGACAGGGGTTTCATGACAATGTTGTGGACTGATTTTTCAAATACCGCTCACACAACTGGTAATACTGCATCGATGGAAAGTGACAGGAGACAGCAGTTGTCAACTATGGTTACAAACTACTTTTCCTTCCATATCGATGTTCTCCCACACAGGTCATTCCCCTTTAACTATTGGGCCGCTAAACTGGACACCTGGTCTGAATTGGCACAATATGCCTTACAGGAGCTCGCTTGCCCAGCTGCAAGTGTGCTATCGGAAAGAGTCTTCAGTGCAGCTGGATCAATCCTGACAGAAAAAAGGACCCGTCTGTCAACCCAAAATGTGGATGATCTAACCTTCATTAAAATGAACCACGCATGGGTTTCCAAGGATTTTGTCCCACCTTCCCCTGATGACACATAGGGTGACAGAAAAATGGCTTGCTTTGGTCCACCTCTTCCTGGTACTTCACCTATTTCGCCTTTTGCATCAGTTGAATGTCCAACATCAACATATGCCACTTTCTAAAACTCCCTAACTGTGCTGCCTCCCCCCCCATGGCCGGGGTCACCACCTAGCGCACGACACCGTGCGAGTGCCGTTGCCCTGGACAGGTGGGTAGGCCGACTCTTGGGCGCGGGCACTGGCACAGGGTCCCTCATAGTGCAATCAAGTGTCTCTGACGGTGGTGGTGCACACCCGCCGTCAGACACACCGCTGTACTATGAGGGGCCCAGTGCCAGTACCGACGCCCACGAGTGGGCCCCCCTTGCTTGGGCAGGGCCCCAGCATTTGCAATCTTTACCTCTCCCTGCTCCTCCGCTGTGTAATCTGGGCCGTCAAATCCATACTGTGCCTGACACCGTCTGAGCCTGCCTCCTGAGACATATATTTTGAATGTGTACGCTATCCATACATGTTATCCAGGGATACGGTACCCTTTCTAACCTTTGTGCAATGACGTGCAATCCATACTGGGCCTAACACCGTCTGAGCCTGCCTCATGCTGTATAGACATATATTTTGAATGTGTACGCTATCCATACATGTTCGCCGGGGATACGGTACCCCTTCTAACCTTTGTGCAATGACATGAAATCCATACTGGGCCTAACACCGTCTGAGCCTGCCTCATGCTGTATAGACATATATTTTGAATGTGTACGCTATCCATACATGTTATCCGGGGATACGGTACCCTTTCTAACCTTTGTGCAATGACGTGCAATCCATACTGGGCCTAACACCGTCTGAGCCTGCCTCATGCTGTATAGACATATATTTTGAATGTGTACGCTATCCATACATGTTATCCGGGGATACGGTACCCCTTCTAACCTTTGTGCAATGACGTGCAATTCATACTGGGCCTAACACCGTCTGAGCCTGCCTCATGCTGTATAGACATATATTTTGAATGTGTACGCTATCCATACATGTTATCCGGGGATACGGTACCCCTTCTAACCTTTGTGCAATGACGTGCAATCCATACTGGGCCTAACACCGTCTGAGCCTGCCTCATGCTGTATAGACATATATTTTGAATGTGTACGCTATCCATACATGTTATCCGGGGATACGGTACCCCTTCTAACCTTTGTGCAATGACGTGCAAACCATACTGGGCCTAACACCGTCTGAGCCTGCCTCATGCTGTATAGACATATATTTTGAATGTGTACGCTATCCATACATGTTATCCGGGGATACGGTACCCCTTCTAACCTTTGTGCAATGACGTGCAATCCATACTGGGCCTAACACCGTCTGAGCCTGCCTCATGCTGTAGAGACATATATTTTGAATGTGTACGCTATCCATACATGTTATCCAGGGATACGGTACCCTTTCTAACCATTGTGCAATGACGTGCAATCCATAATGGGCCTAACACCGTCTGAGCCTGCCTCATGCTGTATAGACATATATTTTGAATGTGTACGCTATCCATACATGTTATCCGGGGATACGGTACCCCTTCTAACCTTTGTGCAATGACGTGCAATCCATACTGGGCCTAACACCGTCTGAGACTGCCTCATGCTGTATAGACATATATTTTGAATGTGTACGCTATCCATACATGTTATCCGGGGATACGGTACCCCTTCTAACCTTTGTGCAATGACGTGCAATCCATACTGGGCCTAACACCGTCTGAGCCTGCCTCATGCTGTATAGACATATATTTTGAATGTGTACGATATCCATATATGTTATCCGGGGATACGGTACCCCTTCTAACCTTTGTGCAATGACGTGCAATCCATACTGGGCCTAACACCGTCTGAGCCTGCCTCATGCTGTATAGACATATATTTTGAATGTGTACGCTATCCATACATGTTATCCGGGGATACGGTACCCCTTCTAACCTTTGTGCAATGACGTGCAATCCATACTGGGCCTAACACCGTCTGAGCCTGCCTCATGCTGTATAGACATATATTTTGAATGTGTACGCTATCCATACATGTTATCCAGGGATACGGTACCCTTTCTAACCTTTGTGCAATCACGTGCAATCCATACTGGGCCTAACACCGTCTGAGCCTGCCTCATGCTGTATTGACATATATTTTGAATGTGTACGCTATCCATACATGTTATCCGGGGATACGGTACCCCTTCTAACCTTTGTGCAATGACGTGCAATCCATACTGGGCCTAACACCGTCTGAGACTGCCTCATGCTGTATAGACATATATTTTGAATGTGTACGCTATCCATACATGTTATCCGGGGATACGGTACCCCTTCTAACCTTTGTGCAATGACGTGCAATCCATACTGGGCCTAACACCGTCTGAGACTGCCTCATGCTGTATAGACATATATTTTGAATGTGTACGCTATCCATACATGTTATCCGGGGATACGGTACCCCTTCTAACCTTTGTGCAATGACGTGCAATCCATACTGGGCCTAACACCGTCTGAGCCTGCCTCATGCTGTATAGACATATATTTTGAATGTGTACGCTATCCATACATGTTATCCAGGGATACGGTACCCTTTCTAACCTTTGTGCAATCACGTGCAATCCATACTGGGCCTAACACCGTCTGAGCCTGCCTCATGCTGTATTGACATATATTTTGAATGTGTACGCTATCCATACATGTTATACGGGGATACGGTACCCCTTCTAACCTTTGTGCAATGACGTGCAATTCATACTGGGCCTAACACCGTCTGAGACTGCCTCATGCTGTATAGACATATATTTTGAATGTGTACGCTATCCATACATGTTATCCGGGGATACGGTACCCCTTCTAACCTTTGTGCAATGACGTGCAATCCATACTGGGCCTAACACCGTCTGAGCCTGCCTCATGCTGTATAGACATATATTTTGAATGTGTACGCTATCCATACATGTTATCCAGGGATACGGTACCCTTTCTAACCTTTGTGCAATCATGTGCAATCCATTCTGGGCCTAACACCGTCTGAGCCTGCCTCATGCTGTATAGACATATATTTTGAATGTGTACGCTATCCATACATGTTATCCGGGGATACGGTAAACTTTCTAACCTTTGTGCAATGACGTGCAATCCATACTGGGCCTAACACCGTCTGAGCCTGCCTCATGCTGTATAGACATATATTTTGAATGTGTACGCTATCCATACATGTTATTCGGGGATACGGTACCCCTTCTAACCTTTGTGCAATGACGTGCAATCCATACTGGGCCTAACACCGTCTGAGCCTGCCTCATGCTGTATAGACATATATTTTGAATGTGTACGCTATCCATACATTTTATCCGGGGATACGGTACCCCTTCTAACCTTTCTGCAATGACGTATAATCCGTACTGGGCCTAACACCGTCTGAGCCTGCCTCATGCTGTATAGACATATATTTTGAATGTGTACGCTATCCATACATGTTATCCGGGGATACGGTACCCCTTCTAACCTTTGTGCAATGACGTGCAATCCATACTGGGCCTAACACCGTCTGAGCCTGCCTCATGCTGTATAGACATATATTTTGAATGTGTACGCTATCCATACATGTTATCCAGGGATACGGTACCCTTTCTAACCTTTGTGCAATCACGTGCAATCCATACTGGGCCTAACACCGTCTGAGCCTGCCTCATGCTGTATAGACATATATTTTTAATGTGTACGCTATCCATACATGTTATCCGGGGATACGGTACCCCTTCTAACCTTTGTGCAATGACGTGCAATCCATACTGGGCCTAACACCTTCTGAGCCTGCCTCATGCTGTATAGACATATATTTTGAATGTGTACGCTATCCATACATGTTATCCGGGGATACGGTACCCCTTCTAACCTTTGTGCAATGACGTGCAATCCATACTGGGCCTAACACCGTCTGAGCCTGCCTCATGCTGTATAGACATATATTTTGAATGTGTACGCTATCCATACATGTTATCCAGGGATACGGTACCCTTTCTAACCTTTGTGCAATCACGTGCAATCCATACTGGACCTAACACCGTCTGAGCCTGCCTCATGCTGTATAGACATATATTTTGAATGTGTACGCTATCCATACATGTTATCTGGGGATACGGTACCCTTTCTAACCTTTGTGCAATGACGTGCAATCCATGCTGGGCCTAACACCGTCTGAGCCTGCCTCATGCTGTATAGACATATATTTTGAATGTGTACGCTATCCATACATGTTATCCGGGGATACGGTACCCCTTCTAACCTTTGTGCAATCACGTGCAATCCATACTGGGCCTAACACCGTCTGAGCCTGCCTCATGCTGTATAGACATATATTTTGAATGTGTACGCTATCCATACATGTTATCCAGGGATACGGTACCCTTTCTAACCTTTGTGCAATCACGTGCAATCCATACTGGGCCTAACACCGTCTGAGCCTGCCTCATGCTGTATAGACATATATTTTGAATGCGTACGCTATCCATACATGTTATCCGGTGATACGGTACCCTTTCTAACCTTTGTGCAATGACGTGCAATCCATACTGGGCCTAACACCGTCTGAGCCTGCCTCATACTGTATAGACATATATTTTGAATGTGTACGCTATCCATACATGTTATCCGGGGATACGGTACCCCTTCTAACCTTTGTGCAATGACGTGCAATCCATACTGGGCCTAACACCGTCTGAGCCTGCCTCATGCTGTATAGACATATATTTTGAATGTGTACGCTATCCATACATGTTATCCGGGGATACGGTACCCTTTCTAACCTTTGTGCAATGACGTGCAATCCATACTGGGCCTAACACCGTCTGAGCCTGCCTCATGCTGTATAGACATATATTTTGAATGTGTACGCTATCCATACATGTTATCCGGGGATACGGTACCCCTTCTAACCTTTGTGCAATGACGTGCAATCCATACTGGGCCTAACACCGTCTGAGCCTGCCTCATGCTGTATAGACATATATTTTGAATGTGTACGCTATCCATACATGTTATCCGGGGATACGGTACCCCTTCTAACCTTTGTGTAATGACGTGCAATCCATACTTGGCCTAACACCGTCTGAGCCTGCCTCATGCTGTATAGACATATATTTTGAATGTGTACGCTATCCATACATGTTATCCGGGGATACATTACCCCTTCTAACCTTTGTGCAATGACGTGCAATCCATACTGGGCCTAACACCATCTGAGCCTGCCTCATGCTGTATAGACATATATTTTGAATGTGTACGCTATCCATACATGTTATCCAGGGATACGGTACCCTTTCTAACCTTTGTGCAATGACGTGCAATCCATACTGGGCCTAACACCGTCTGAGCCTGCCTCATGCTGTATAGACATATATTTTGAATGTGTACGCTATCCATACATGTTATCCGGGGATACGGTACCCCTTCTAAACTTTGGGCAATGACGTGCAATCCCTACTGGGCCTAACACCGTCTGAGCCTGCCTCATGCTGTATAGGCATATATTTTGAATGTGTACGCTATCCATACATGTTATCCAGGGATACGGTACCCCTTCTATCCTTTGTGCAATGACGTGCAATCCATACTGGGCCTAACACCGTCTGAGCCTGCCTCATGCTGTATAGACATATATTTTGAATGTGTACGCTATCCATACATGTTATCCAGGGATACGGTACCCTTTCTAACCTTTGTGCAATCACGTGCAATCCATACTGGGCCTAACACCGTCTGAGCCTGCCTCATGCTGTATAGACATATATTTTGAATGTGTACGCTATCCATACATGTTATCCGGGGATACGGTTCCCTTTCTAACCTTTGTGCAATGACGTGCAATCCATACTGGGCCTAACACCGTCTGAGCCTGCCTCATGCTGTATAGACATATATTTTGAATGTGTACGCTATCCATACATGTTATCCGGGGATACGGTACCCCTTCTAACCTTTGTGCAATGACGTGCAATCCATACTGGGCCTAACACCGTCTGAGCCTGCCTCATGCTGTATAGACATATATTTTGAATGTGTACGCTATCCATACATGTTATCCTGGGATACGGTACCCCTTCTAACCTTTGTGCAATGACGTGCAATCCATACTGGGCCTAACACCGTCTGAGCCTGCCTCTTGCTGTATAGACATATATTTTGAATGTGTACGCTATCCATACATGTTATCCGTGGATACGGTACCCCTTCTAACCTTTGTGCAATGACGTGCAATCCATACTGGGCCTAACACCGTCTGAGCCTGCCTCATGCTGTATAGACATATATTTTGAATGTGTACGCTATCCATACATGTTATCCGGGGATACGGTACCCTTTCTAACCTTTGTGCAATGACGTGCAATCCATACTGGGCCTAACACCGTCTGAGCCTGCCTCATGCTGTATAGACATATATTTTGAATGTGTACGCTATCCATACATGTTATCCGGGGATACAGTACCCCTTCTAACCTTTGTGCAATGACGTGCAATCCATACTGGACCTAACACCGTCTGAGCCTTCCTCATGCTGTATAGACATATATTTTGAATGTGTACGCTATCCATACATGTTATCCGGGGATACGGTACCCCTTCTAACCTTTGTGCAATGACTTGCAATCCATACTGGGCCTAACACCGTCTGAGCCTGCCTCATGCTGTATAGACATATATTTTGAATGTGTACGCTATCCATACATGTTATCCAGGGATACGGTACCCTTTCTAACCTTTGTGCAATCACGTGCAATCCATACTGGGCCTAACACCGTCTGAGCCTGCCTCATGCTGTATAGACATATATTTTGAATGTGTACGCTATCCATACATGTTATCCGGGGATATGGTACCCCTTCTAACCTTTGTGCAATGACGTGCAATCCATACTGGGCCTAACACCGTCTGAACCTGCCTCATGCTGTATAGACATATATTTTGAATGTGTACGCTATCCATACATGTTATCCAGGGATACGGTACCCTTTCTAACCTTTGTGCAATCACGTGCAATCCATACTGGGCCTAACACTGTCTGAGCCTGCCTCATGCTGTATAGACATATATTTTGAATGTGTACGCTATCCATACATGTTATCCGGGGATACGGTACCCCTTCTAACTTTTGTGCAATGACGTGCAATCCATACTGGGCCTAACACCGTCTGAGCATGCCTCATGCTGTATAGACATATATTTTGAATGTGTACGCTATCCATACATGTTATCCGGGGATACGGTACCCCTTCTAACCTTTGTGCAATGACTTGCAATCCATACTGGGCCTAACACCGTCTGAGCCTACCTCATGCTGTTTAGACATATATTTTGAATGTGTACGCTATCCATACATGTTATCCAGGGATACGGTAACCTTTCTAACCTTTGTGCAATCACGTGCAATCCATACTGGGCCTAACACCGTCTGAGCCTGCCTCATGCTGTATAGACATATATTTTGAATGTGTACGCTATCCATACATGTTATCCGGGGATACGGTACCCTTTCTAACCTTTGTGCAATGACGTGCAATCCATACTGGGCCTAACACCGTCTGAGCCTGCCTCATGCTGTATAGACATATATTTTGAATGTGTACGCTATCCATACATGTTATCCGTGGATACGGTACCCCTTCTAACCTTTGTGCAATGATGTGCAATCCATACTGTGCCTAACACCGTCTGAGCCTGCCTCATGCTGTATAGACATGTATTTTGAATGTGTACGCTATCCATACATGTTATCCGGGGATACGGTACCCCTTCTAACCTTTGTGCAATGACGTGCAATCCATACTGGGCCTAACACCGTCTGAGCCTGCCTCATGCTGTATAGACATATATTTTGAATGTGTACGCTATCCATACATGTTATCCAGGGATACGGTACCCTTTCTAACCTTTGTGCAATCACGTGCAATCCATACTGGGCCTAACACCGTCTGAGCCTGCCTCATGCTGTATAGACATATATTTTGAATGTGTACGCTATCCATACATGTTATCCGGGGATACGGTACCCCTTCTAACCTTTGTGTAATGACGTGCAATCCATACTTGGCCTAACACCGTCTGAGCCTGCCTCATGCTGTATAGACATATATTTTGAATGTGTACGCTATCCATACATGTTATCCGGGGATACATTACCCCTTCTAACCTTTGTGCAATGACGTGCAATCCATACTGGGCCTAACACCATCTGAGCCTGCCTCATGCTGTATAGACATATATTTTGAATGTGTACGCTATCCATACATGTTATCCAGGGATACGGTACCCTTTCTAACCTTTGTGCAATGACGTGCAATCCATACTGGGCCTAACACCGTCTGAGCCTGCCTCATGCTGTATAGACATATATTTTGAATGTGTACGCTATCCATACATGTTATCCGGGGATACGGTACCCCTTCTAAACTTTGGGCAATGACGTGCAATCCCTACTGGGCCTAACACCGTCTGAGCCTGCCTCATGCTGTATAGGCATATATTTTGAATGTGTACGCTATCCATACATGTTATCCAGGGATACGGTACCCCTTCTATCCTTTGTGCAATGACGTGCAATCCATACTGGGCCTAACACCGTCTGAGCCTGCCTCATGCTGTATAGACATATATTTTGAATGTGTACGCTATCCATACATGTTATCCAGGGATACGGTACCCTTTCTAACCTTTGTGCAATCACGTGCAATCCATACTGGACCTAACACCGTCTGAGCCTGCCTCATGCTGTATAGACATATATTTTGAATGTGTACGCTATCCATACATGTTATCCGGGGATACGGTTCCCTTTCTAACCTTTGTGCAATGACGTGCAATCCATACTGGGCCTAACACCGTCTGAGCCTGCCTCATGCTGTATAGACATATATTTTGAATGTGTACGCTATCCATACATGTTATCCGGGGATACGGTACCCCTTCTAACCTTTGTGCAATGACGTGCAATCCATACTGGGCCTAACACCGTCTGAGCCTGCCTCATGCTGTATAGACATATATTTTGAATGTGTACGCTATCCATACATGTTATCCGGGGATACGGTACCCCTTCTAACCTTTGTGCAATGACGTGCAATCCATACTGGGCCTAACACCGTCTGAGCCTGCCTCTTGCTGTATAGACATATATTTTGAATGTGTACGCTATCCATACATGTTATCCGTGGATACGGTACCCCTTCTAACCTTTGTGCAATGACGTGCAATCCATACTGGGCCTAACACCGTCTGAGCCTGCCTCATGCTGTATAGACATATATTTTGAATGTGTACGCTATCCATACATGTTATCCGGGGATACGGTACCCTTTCTAACCTTTGTGCAATGACGTGCAATCCATACTGGGCCTAACACCGTCTGAGCCTGCCTCATGCTGCATAGACATATATTTTGAATGTGTACGCTATCCATACATGTTATCCGGGGATACAGTACCCCTTCTAACCTTTGTGCAATGACGTGCAATCCATACTGGACCTAACACCGTCTGAGCCTGCCTCATGCTGTATAGACATATATTTTGAATGTGTACGCTATCCATACATGTTATCCGGGGATACGGTACCCCTTCTAACCTTTGTGCAATGACTTGCAATCCATACTGGGCCTAACACCGTCTGAGCCTGCCTCATGCTGTATAGACATATATTTTGAATGTGTACGCTATCCATACATGTTATCCAGGGATACGGTACCCTTTCTAACCTTTGTGCAATCACGTGCAATCCATACTGGGCCTAACACCGTCTGAGCCTGCCTCATGCTGTATAGACATATATTTTGAATGTGTACGCTATCCATACATGTTATCCGGGGATATGGTACCCCTTCTAACCTTTGTGCAATGACGTGCAATCCATACTGGGCCTAACACCGTCTGAACCTGCCTCATGCTGTATAGACATATATTTTGAATGTGTACGCTATCCATACATGTTATCCAGGGATACGGTACCCTTTCTAACCTTTGTGCAATCACGTGCAATCCATACTGGGCCTAACACTGTCTGAGCCTGCCTCATGCTGTATAGACATATATTTTGAATGTGTACGCTATCCATACATGTTATCCGGGGATACGGTACCCCTTCTAACTTTTGTGCAATGACGTGCAATCCATACTGGGCCTAACACCGTCTGAGCATGCCTCATGCTGTATAGACATATATTTTGAATGTGTACGCTATCCATACATGTTATCCGGGGATACGGTACCCCTTCTAACCTTTGTGCAATGACGTGCAATCCATACTGGGCCTAACACCGTCTGAGCCTACCTCATGCTGTATAGACATATATTTTGAATGTGTACGCTATCCATACATGTTATCCAGGGATACGGTAACCTTTCTAACCTTTGTGCAATCACGTGCAATCCATACTGGGCCTAACACCGTCTGAGCCTGCCTCATGCTGTATAGACATATATTTTGAATGTGTACGCTATCCATACATGTTATCCGTGGATACGGTACCCCTTCTAACCTTTGTGCAATGATGTGCAATCCATACTGTGCCTAACACCGTCTGAGCCTGCCTCATGCTGTATAGACATGTATTTTGAATGTGTACGCTATCCATACATGTTATCCGGGGATACGGTACCCCTTCTAACCTTTGTGCAATGACGTGCAATCCATACTGGGCCTAACACCGTCTGAGCCTGCCTCATGCTGTATAGACATATATTTTGAATGTGTACGCTATCCATACATGTTATCCAGGGATACGGTACCCTTTCTAACCTTTGTGCAATCACGTGCAATCCATACTGGGCCTAACACCGTCTGAGCCTGCCTCATGCTGTATAGACATATATTTTGAATGTGTACGCTATCCATACATGTTATACGGTGATACGGTACCCTTTCTAACCTTTGTGCAATGACGTGCAATCCATACTGGGCCTAACACCGTCTGAGCCTGCCTCATGCTGTATAGACATATATTTTGAATGTGTACGCTATCCATACATGTTATCCGGGGATACGGTACCCCTTCTAACCTTTGTGCAATGACGTGCAATCCATACTGGGCCTAACACCGTCTGAGCCTGCCTCATGCTGTATAGACATATATTTTGAATGTGTACGCTATCCATACATGTTATCCGGGGATACGGTACCCCTTCTAACCTTTGTGCAATGACGTGCAATCCATACTGTGCCTAACACCGTCTGAGCCTGCCTCATGCTGTATAGACATATATTTTGAATGTGTACGCTATCCATACATGTTATCCGGGGATACGGTACCCCTTCTAACCTTTGTGCAATGACGTGCAATCCATACTGGGCCTAACACCGTCTGAGCCTGCCTCATGCTGTATAGACATATATTTTGAATGTGTACGCTATCCATACCTGTTATCCAGGGATACGGTACCCTTTCTAACCTTTGTGCAATCACGTGCAATCCATACTGGGCGTGAGAACGGCTGGCGAGCTGTTAAGCAAGCTACAGCACCTGTCCAGAGAAGTACAGGGATTCCCTAGCGAGGAGACTTATTTGATTGTTTTCTATGTTGGGACAGCAATTTTTGGGGAGCACTATACTCTGGAGAATGATAGATGGGGCCCACCATACACTGGAACATTCCAAAGGTGGACATCAGACACTGGAGCAGCATTTACAGGGCCCATTATACACTAGAGCATTAGAAATGGGGCCCATTATGTTTGGAGCATTATTTGGGCCCATAAGACAGTGGAGCTTCATCCATGGGGACCAACATATACTGTAGCATTATGTGGAGCTCATCATATACTGTTTCAAACATTATATGGGACCAATGATTTTGTATGGAGAAATAGATGGGCCTCGTCATGAGATGTAAAAAGTGAGGTATTTTTCATTGTACTATACCGCTATTTCTCTGCCGTATCGGAGCATGATGAGTTGTGGTATGTGTTAAAGGGGCGCTCTTTCGCCCAGGGCACATGGAAACCTGCAGCCAGCCCTCCCCCACCACAAATTTAGCCAAATAACCCCCATTTTTCAGTGCGTAACTTGTATTATGAAGTTAATTAAGGTTGACAAGCTTAAGTAAGAAGAATTGATGCTTTTGGCATTCAAATGGGCACTGTAGGTGTGTTTCCTGTCCTCCTCTCACTGCCGACTTTTATTCCCCATTGACTTACATTGGGTTTCGTGTTTCGGGACGACCCCGACTTTTCCCTATAATCGGACGATCTTGCTCGACCCGACTTTTGGAAAAGTCGGGTTTCACGAAACGAAACGCGACCCTAAAAAACCAAAAGTCGCTCAACTCTATTGGTATCACTATAATCATGCTGACCTGAAGAATCATCTTCACAGAATTTATTTTACTGTGAAATGAATGTAGTAAAAACAAAACATTATATAGTAAAATGAATGATATCATTAAAGTTTACAACTCATCTTGCAAAATCAAGCCTACATAAGTTTGTTGAAAAAAAAGTTGTTGGAATATGTTTGGTGCAACAACTCCATTCCTATCTGCATGTTTAATTACTAGATTTGTATGCTGTGCATAAAGTTAGAACAAAAAAACTCCCAGAGACTCACACAGGGAGAGCATGTGACTGTATTTCCTGTTTTTCCTGTGTATGTGTATGAGAGAAGCAGCCTGCTGTAGATGCTGAACAGATAGAGACACACAAATTATTTATCCCTGATCTATTAAGCTTATCATATATTGTTCCTGGTTGTTCCTGAATAAAGAAGCTCTGTTGTTACACACTTGGAAAGTATCCTGAATAATCCGCTGCCAACAGGTTAAGGGCCCAGAGTGACACAGAACCCCAGAGTAACACAGCAACAGAAGCCCAAAGCAAAAGCAGCACAGAGAAACAGAGAAGATGTCCACTAGCAGCAATCCTGTCAAGTTCTCAGTGCCAAGCCTCACTAACCAGAACTACCAGTCTTGGAAATTCAAAGTGAAGATGCTGCTCATAAGAGAAGGTAAAAGGAAATATTCTCAGGAACAAGTGCTTCATCCATTACCAGATAATTGGCTAGAGAAGGATCAGAAAGCATAAAGCACAATCTCCCTCAGTGTAGATGATGATCAGATTGTGCATATATGCAACTGCAAAGGAGATGTGGGATGAGTTACAGAAAGTGCATGAAAGATCAAATCTCAGCAATAAGCTTTATTTCATGAGAAATCTTTATCATTCTAAGCTAAGTGATGGACAAAATATGCAGAACTATATAAGAAACACCCTAGAGATTGTGGAGCATCTCAGGGGTATTGGAGAAGAAATGAAAGATTTTCATGTTGCTGCACTTCTATTGAGTGGTCTTCCAGAAAGTTATGACGCACTCATGACTGCACTAGATGCACGGACAGATGATGAGCTGACACTAGATTATGTTAAAGGCAAACTTGTGGATGAATTCAAGATAAAAACGCAGCATGTAAGCAGTAGTAATGAATCCAGAGCAGAAACAGCATTAAAGACACAGGATTTCCCTAAATATGCATATAAGAGAAATCTAAGAGAAGCTCATGAATGTTTTGTCTTTTACAGAGCTTTTTACAAGCCTAGCCACCTTAAAGAAGACTGCAGAATTTGGAATGCAAGAATGAATCAACTTAAAAAGCAGAACAGTCATCAAAGGGTTAAAACAGCTGTAAAGGAAGATTCTGTATATGTTGAAGCTGCATTTAATGCCAGTACAAGCCCATCTGCAAAGCATATATGGTGTACAGATTCTGGTTCAAGCAGTCATATGACAAATAACAAGGAATTCTTCACTGACCTTAATGGAAGCAAGTCAGAAAAAGTCATCTTAGCTAATGGTCACTATATGACTTCAGAAAGAGTAGGAGACTGCTACCTCCACTGTCCAATTTCCTCAGCGCAAAGCAGAACGATCCCAGTAATGGATGTTCTCTATATTCCCAGCCTTGAAAGCAATCTTCTTTCAGTAAAGAAGCTCATGCAAAAGGGGAATGTAGTTACTTTTAAAAATAACAGCTGCATCATCTCAAAGAAGGGTCACTCTCTTGCAGAAGGAAAAATCCAAGATGAACTTTGTCAGATAAAATACAAAGAAAGAGTGTACAGTGCTAGACAAGATCTACATAAGAACTGTATCCATGTATGGCACAGCGTCTTGGGCACAGAGACCCAGAAGCAGTAAGGAAGCTAGCTCAACTTGCAAATAAAATTGAAATCAACCGGTGTAGTCAAATGATGAAGTGCACTAGCTGTCTTAAAGGGAAAATGTCCAGAAAATCCTTTCCTTAAATAAGCGCCACTAGATCTGCACAGCCACTGGATCTGATACATAAAGATTTATGTGGTCGAATGAGTGTTCAAACTCCCAGCAAGAAGAGATATTTTCTCACATTTACAGATGACAACTCCAAATATACAGTCACCCACCTGCTTCACAGTAAGGATGAAGTTCCACAAAAACTTGAAGAATATTTTGCTGCTTCACAGTAAGGACGAAGTTCCACAAAAACTTGAAGAATATTTTGCTGTAGTGTTTAATAAATTTGGAAGAAAGCCCTGCGTGCAGATAATGAAACTGAATATACAAGTGGTAAGGTGCCTGTTCACGAGAAGCAGAAGTGGATAACTTCGGCTAATGAGGACACGGAGTCGCTTCACCAACTCCAGACATGAGAGCTTACTGAGCTACCACAAGGAAAAAGAGCTATCATGTGTAAGTGGGTCTTCAAAAACAAATATGACTCAGAAAGTAAAGTTCACTGGTTTAAGGCAAGATTGGTCACAAAAAGGTACACGCAAAAGTATGGTGAAAACTTTGATGTTACATTTTCTCCAGTTGCGAAGCAAACCACATTCAGAACTTTAATGTCTGTAACTGCAGTTCAACAGATGACAGTGAGACATTTTGACATCAAAACATACTTACTACATGGTTACATTGAAAAAGAGTTGTACATGAGCCAACCCAAGCGATATAATAAAAAGGGTGAAGAGCACCTTGTTTTGTAAAATCCAAAAATCTCTTTATGGACTTAAGCAGTCGGCAGGAGCTTGGAACTTGAAAATGAACAAAGTTTTGATGGATGAAGGATTTAAAAGATCTCAAGCTGATCCATGTTTGTGTATGAAAAATTTAGCGAAGGAGTGGATGTATGTTCTCCAATATGTAGACGATGTAATCTTGTGTCATCAAGATGAAAAAGAAAATTGCAAAGCTAGGTGAAATTCTCAATCAGCTCTTTGAGACTAAGGACCTTGGAAATGTGACATATTATTTGGGAATCCAAATCCAGAGAGAGGAAGATGGTAGTTTTCTTCTCAACCAAAGTTATAAAATTTCTGCAATACTAAATCAGTTTGGAATGTCAGAAGTCTAAGGTGCGTCAACACTAATGGCTCCGTCCTACTTAAAGTTGGAAGGAGAAGATCTGCTACCCAGCAATGAGAGTTTCAGACAAGCAGTGGGGCGCTTCTGTGCATAGCAACCATAACTCATCCAGATATCACAACCACAGTTGGAATTCTCTGCCGATGTGTAAGCAAGCCACGTCATAGAGACTGAATGCAATTAAGAGAATTCTTCAATATCTTAAAGAAACTCAAAGGCTAAATCTTAAGATATCTGCATCAGGAGATCTCACTCTCAGAGGTTATGTGGATGCAGATAGGGCTGGAGATTCAAGTGATTGGAAATCAACAAGTGGCTACTTGCAGAAAATTCCAATTTCTTGGTCCAGCAGAAAACAAGTGTCAGTCGCATTATCTTCTACAGAAGCAGAATATATGTCTGCTGCTTATGCAAGTCAAGAAGTAATTTGGGTGAAACAACTTTTGGAAGATTTCGGCAAGTCATTTGCTCAGCCAACAGTTTTTTATGAGGACAACCAAGGATACATTAGACTTGCCAGCAGTGAGAAGATTATGCAAGGTCTAAGAACATTGATGTAAATCATCACCACTTATGTGACTTAGAGCAGGGGTGGGGAACCTCAGGCCCCAGGGCCATTTACGGCCCTTAATGACCTTTTACCTGCCCCCCGGGCAGATTCTCAGGGACTGCAGTGCTTTGACAGGGAGTTGTATTTTCACTGCCACCAGCTTATTAATTTCTTCTTGCTCTGTGAGCATACAAATGCAGTGTTCACTACTGAACACTGAAGGGTATGCAATGAAAGGTTACGTCCTGACACCAGTGCCAGAGTCAGGATGTATTTTGTGGGCGGAGTTTGTGCAGCTCCCGAAGAATGGTATAAATATCCAAATGGCCCTTGGCAGAATAAAGATTCCACACCCCAGACTTAGAGGAACAAGGTGTACTCAAATTTGTTTATTGCGAGCCTGACAAGATGATAGCTGATGGTATGATAAAGCCATTATCAAGAGCCAAGTTTGTGGACTTCAGAACCGCAATGGGGCTAACAGGATAAGTAGTTGTTGAGTGGGGGTGTTGGAATATGTTTAGTTGCTAGACTTGTATGCTGTTCATAAAGTTAGAACAAAGAAAACACCCAGAGGCTTACACAAGGAGAGCATGTGACTGTATTTCCTGTTTTTCCTGTATCTGTGTATGAGAGAAGCAGCCTGTTGTAGATGATGCACAGGCAAACACACACAAATGTTTTATTCCTGATCTATTAAGCTTATCATATATTGTTCCTGTTTGTTCCTGAATTGTTAAAACATGTAAATCAACAGCCGCGGAGACACAGAAACATGTGATGGTGTCTCCGCGGCTGTTGATTTACATGTTTTTGCATATTTCCCATAAGGGATGGGGGCATTGCTCTAGCATCACTGCGTTGAGAAACATGTGATGGTGTCTCTGCAGTGTTGGATGTTGATCTCCATGAGGTCACTCATCCTCATTTTCACAGTCTTTTACTAGGCATTGCTCCTACTAGCCATTTTCCTACTGCACACTGATGAGGTGCGGAGTTTCCTCAATACCTTGAGTGTTGTCTCTTGGCCTTCCGGCATCGTCACTTCGGTGGCTTAAGCCGGTCGCTGCTTTTGGGAGATAGCCAGGAGGTTTCGGGGAGGAGACCCTTGGAGTTGTGGACGATGGGAGTCCGACTTCAATTCTCTGGGACCGGTGATAGCCGGGTCAAAAATGGATTCAGGATTGACATCGCTGAAGATAAGAAGTTGCATTTTTCCCTGGGATATTTGGTCAACATGGTGTTTTATGACATCCTGAAGATTCGGAAGTCCGATATAATATGCCTGCAGGAGTTTAGGAGAGAAAGCAGGTATGTACTGGTGCTATCTTCTATGGCGGCTTGCCAGAATTTGTTTACTGCCCTGAAAAATGGAGTGGCAAATCCTTTGCTGGAAGGTCTTACCTTTACTCTGCTGTACTCTAAGGGAGATATCCCACTTGTAGTTTTCTTGCACAACCCTTTTGTTTCCCTGGAGGACATTGCTTTATTTTTGAAAAGACATTGCATTTATGTTCAGTACTCCCACAGGGTCCTGAATGGAGAAGGGCTCTGGACTGGGAAGTACAAATTTTTTGTGAGATTTGGGATAGATCCCCAAGGCCCGGGAGGCATCCATTACCCCCCTCTTAATTTTTCAATTAGGAAAAATACTGTTTTTTTGTTCTTTCCAGATGCCCCAATGTATTGCAGGAGGTGTAAACATTTCGGGCATACCCAGGATAGTTGCAAGGAGATGCCAACTTGCTGTAATTCCAATGCTTCTGGCCATATGGCAAAAGACTGCACAAATCCTGTTATGTGTAATGCTTGTGGTGAGGAGGGCAATAAGTATCGGGACTGTAAGGCCAGGATCAGTCCTAGGTCTTACGCTGAGGTCTCAGGTCGGGCAACTGCACCCCCTGCTGCTGTTGTTGACATTCACAGGTTTCAGACCCGGAACTTATTGAGGAACCTGAAATCATGGATGCACATGAGGAGGCCGTGCCCCAAACGGAGTCTCCCAGCCCAGAGGTGGCAGTTTTGGAAGCTACTGATGTTGAATGTGAGCTCCCTCTTCAGTCTGATGTCTGTGGGGAGGGGGAGTTGGAGAGTACTCTTGGCAATACCCCCAGTGTATTTTGGTTTGCTACTGAGGAGGAGTTGGCCAGTTGTGGAGATCAAGGTGACTTCACTCTTGCGAGGTCCTCTGAGGATGAGGAGCCTGGAAATTCCTGTAAGAAGCCCAGAACGGATAGGGCAGACCCCGGTGAAGTTGGTTTAAGTCCGGTGAGTGAACGTAGTTACCCTCAGAATGTCTTCTCTCCTGACACCAATGCTTTTTTAGGCATTCCCGCAGACGTAAACAGATTCAAGGAGTTGCAGTTCCAGATGGAAGACGAAAATGGCTGAAGAGGAAGTGGCGTGTTTGTTGTCATGTAAATAACACAGTCATATTATGGCTCCCCAAGCTGGTTGGGGCATTGCGTCCCTGAATGTCAGACAAATTAGATCCAAATTCAGGAGGGCAATCGTTCTAGATTATATTAAACAGATGAATGCTCACATCTTTTGTCTTCAGGAATGTGGGATTGTGGACGCTCCAAGCGATAAGGACTGGCCTTACGGACAGCATGTATGGTCTGGCTCATGTGTTAATAGGAATGATGGTGTAGGGATATTAATGGGTAACAGGGAGATTAGTTTAGATAGCTACACGGTGGTAGAGGTGGGTAGATGTATAATTGCACATGTTAGCTATAGGGCATGGCAGGCTAGAATTATTAATGTGTACTGTCCATCAGGACACGACAGGAAAAAGGAGCATTTAGCTCTTTGGAAAAATTAAGTTTGTTTCTTCCGGGCAAAATGCCTACAGTTTTAGTTGGAGACTTTAATTGCACCACAGAAGGGAATTGTGACATAACTGGTAAAAAGTTATCCAATCTTATTTCTGATTTTTCCCTTCTAGATGCTGCTGCTCTGAAATTTGGCATCCCACCACCGCCAACGTACCATGCTGATAGGGGTGGTATTGCATCCAGGATAGATAAAATGTTGTTTTCCAAAAATATGTTGTGTATGAATTTTGAACAAAATGCTGTACCTTTTTCTGGTCATGAGTGTTTGAGAGGTGTGTTTAGTGCGATTGATGACCGTGTGTATGGGGGTGGATTTTGGAAGCTGAATGTAAGATTCTTAGAAGATGAGGATGTGATGAATGAATTAAAAATAATGTATAAAGAGTGGAGAGTATGTAAGAGGGATTTTGCGTGAGTACTGGAATGGTGGGACTGGGTTAAGGTGTGTTGCAAAAAATTCTTCAAAAAGTGGGGCTATAAAAAAGCTGCTATTTATCGGAGTAGATTTAATGATTTAAACAGGCACTTAGACTGGTTAAGGAAGTGTGGAGAAAGTGGCATGGATGTGTCTGATCTGCTGGCTGAGACAAAGAGTGAATTAAAGAGTGTTATGGATGAAAAAGGGAAAGAAATCATCTATCGCACCAAAATAGAATATCTTGAGAAAGATGAAAAGTGCACGAGGTTCTTTTTTAAGAAAATGAATGGGAGAAAGGTTGATATGGATAAAATCCTGGATAGTAATGGTTTGTGTGTGTCAGGTGACAAAGTGATAAAGGAGGTGAATAGGTTCTATAGCAAGTTATATGATAAAAAATGGATTGATTCTGGTCTTGTTTCAGAAGTGCTGAATGGGTTAGAGAACAAGTTGGATAATGGAGAATGTGATATTTTGAATGAGGACGTAATTATGGAAGAAGTAGAAAATGTGATGAAGAGTGCTAAAAAGAATAAGACTCCAGGTAAAGACGGATTGCCGGCAGAATTCTATGTGAAGGCGTGGGATTTTCTGGGTGCTGATTTGACTGAGATATGTAAGTATATGTGGGAGAGTGGTAAGTTGTGTAAATCAGTGAAAGAGGGGGTGGTTGTGCTTGTGCATAAGAAAGGTGAGAGAAAGTGTTTAGAGAATTGGAGACCTATAACATTGCTGAACGCAGATTACAAAATCTATAGCAAATTGTTGGCAAATCGTATGCGTGAGGTGATTGGTAGTGTTGTGGATGAGGATCAAGTGTGTGCTGTGCCTGGAAGAAGTATGAGTGATAACTTATTGTTACTAAGGGATTTGATTGGAGACTGCATGGGAAGGAAACGGAAGTGTATGGTTCTGTCAATTGATTTTGAGAAAGCGTTTGATAGGGTCTCGCATGTGTTTTTGTTTAAAGTTCTGGATAGAATGGGATTTCCTCAAAAATTTGTGAATGGGATAATGTCTTTGTATGATTGTTTGTCAAGTGAGTTTCTTGTTAATGGGTGGTAGAGTGAGAAAGTGAATATTAAGTCTGGTATAAGGCAGGGGTGTCCCATGTCCCCTGTCTTGTTTGTATGTGTGATTGAACCTTTGTTGTGCTTGGTGAGACGTGATAAAATGATGCGAGGTTTGTTGGTACCTGGGAGTGGTGGGAAGCATGTGAAAGTTCTTGGATATATGGATGATGTTGTGGCTGTGAGTGAAAATGTTGCATCTATGAGTAGGGTTAAGTTGCTTCTGGAGTTTTTCTGTGGTGCATCTGGCTTTTGAGTGAATTGGAATAAATGTAGTTTTAAATGTTTTGGAGATGACAGGGTTAAAATGGAGGGGGTAAAGTGTGAGGAGGGTGCTATCAAAGTGCTGGGAGAATTATTTAATAAGGACTTGGAAGGTAAGGAGAGCTGGGAGGAGTGTGGATTGCGCATAGAGCGTAAGTTAAATTTTTGGCGACTGAGAGACTTGACCTTGAGTGCTAAGATTTTGGTCATAAAAGCGGTGATTCTTCCGATTTTGCTTTTTGTTGCAACAGTTTTTCCACCATCATGTAGGAAAATAAAAAGAGTGGAAAAGTTAGTTTTTACTTTTTTCTGGAGCAGTAAAATAGAGAAACTTCAGAGAGAGAAAGTCTTTTTAAGGCGTGTCACCGTGGTGGCATGGCCTTTCCAAACTTTGAGATTTTTCTGGGGCTTCAGTATATCAAAACTGTTGTTATTTTGCTGAATAAATGAAATAAGGGAGCGTATATGGCAAGTTATTCTGCTGGTTGGATGTTATATGGCTTATGTTGGAGAAAGAGGGATGCTAGAGTGCCTGTTGCTTTCAAGTGTCCGGACTGGTATGAGGTGATTGAGAAGTTTGTGAGGAAGCATGATTTGCTGAGTGTACCGATGAATGATTTTAGAATGGCTAAGAATGTGATGAAAATAATATGTAAGAATGATGTGGAATGTAATATTGTGGGGTTGAGAGGGAATGAAGTTTCGGTTGCATGGAAGAGATTGGAAATGCACGGGATGTCTAATAGACAAAGGGATATTGTATGGATGTCCTTGCACAATATTTTGCCTGTGCGACAGGTTCAGAAGAGACGAGGTCTGACCAGAACTGATGTGTGCCCGAGGGAAGGATGTGGTGGATGTGAGACTGTGTGGCATACTATGTGGGACTGTGATTACTCGTGCAGTGTGCGGAAGTGTGTAGGTGGGTTGTGTAAGGAGTTAGCAGGTGTGAGTTTTATTGACTGGCGTGTTGCGATGTTTGGAATTGGTGCATGTGGTCGTGTGAAAAATAGAATCCTATGGTTAATTATGACTTGTGTGATGCAGAGTTTGTGGGATGTGAGGAATTTAGGAATTTTCAAAGAGAAGCATGTATCTGTGAATAAGTGTGTCAGGCTGATCCTTTCTAGATTATACTTGATTTATAAATTAGACAGCAAAGGCGGTGGTGGTTCTGATGCAGAGGGTGTCTGGAAATTTAAAAAATGGCAGCACCTGATCAAATATCAGTGAATTTTAGTGATGTTTATTGATGTTCAGGATGTCTTTTGTGTATACCCTTGGTTTGTTATACTAAAATATATATGAACCATGATGATGAGAGTTGAAACAACGACGTTTAAGTTGATGAGCTTATATTGAGTTGTTTATAACTAACCTGAATGGTTTAAGAAAAAAAAAAAAAGAAACAGCTGTCTGCGGATGGATACCATGTTTTGGCATAGGTGGTTTCCTTCATTGGAGACTGCCCTTCCCGTGGTTGTTCCTTCCCGGTGAAAGACCTGGCTAGTCATTGCTTGCGTTGAGAAACGTGTTATTGTCTCCGCGGCTGTTGATTTACATGTTTTTGCATATTTCCCATAAGGGATGGGGGCATTGCTCTAGCATCACTGCGTTGAGAAACATGTGATGGTGTCTCCGCAGTGTTGGATGTTGATCTCCATGAGGTCACTCATCCTCATTTTCACAGTCTTTTACTAGGCATTGCTCCTACGAGCCAATTTCCTACTCCACACTGATGAGGGGCAATACCCCGAAACAGCTGTCTGCGGATGGATACCATGTTTTGGCATAGGTGGTTTCCTTCATTGAAGACTGCCCTTCCCGTGGTTGTTCCTTCCCGGTGAAAGACCTGGCTAGTCATTGCTTGCGTT
Organism: Dendrobates tinctorius; assembly: GCF_039654945.1. Lineage (NCBI taxonomy): Eukaryota > Metazoa > Chordata > Amphibia > Anura > Dendrobatidae > Dendrobates > Dendrobates tinctorius. The sequence continues at coordinate 37,110,066 of NW_027361714.1, forward strand.
GAGAAACATGTGATAGTGTCTCCGCGGCTTTTGATTTACAGGTTTTTGCATATTTCCCATAAGGGATGGGGGCATTGCTCTAGCATCACTGCGCTGAGAAACATGTGATGGTGTCTCCGCAGTGATGGATGTTGATCTCCATGAGGTCACTCATCCTCATTTTCACAGTCTTTTACTAGGCTGACCTGGCTAGTCATTGCTTGCGTTGAGAAACGTGTTATTGTCTCCGTGGCTGTTGATTTACACGTTTTTGCATATTTCCCATAAGGGATGGGGGCATTGCTCTAGCATCACTGCGTTGAGAAACATGTGATGGTGTCTCTGCAGTGATGGATGTTGATCTCCATGAAGTCACTCATCCTCATTTTCACAGTCTTTTACTAGGCATTGCTCCTACGAGCCAATTTCCTACTCCACACTGATGAAGGGCAATACCCCGAAACAGCTGTCTGCGGATGGATACCATGTTTTGGCATAGGTGGTTTCCTTCATTGAAGACTGCCCTTCCCGTGGTTGTTCCTTCCCGGTGAAAGACCTGGCTAGTCATTGCTTGCGTTGAGAAACATGTGATAGTGTCTCCGTGGCTTTTGATTTACATGTTTTTGCATATTTCCCATAAGGGATGGGGGCATTGCTCTAGCATCACTGCGCTGAGAAACATTTGATGGTGTCTCCGCAGTGATGGATGTTGATCTCCATGAGGTCACTCATCCTCATTTTCACAGTCTTTTACTAGGCATTGCTCCTACTAGCCAGTTTCCTACTCCACATTGATGAGGGGCAATACCCCGAAACAGCTGTCTGCGGATGGATACCATGTTTTGGCATAGGTGGTTTCCTTCATTGGAGACTGCCCTTCCAGTGGTTGTTCCTTCCGAGTGAAAGACCTGGCTAGTCATTGCTTGCGCTGAGAAACATGTGATAGTTTCTCCGCGGCTGTTGATTTACACGTTTTTGCATATTTCCCATAAGGGATGGGGGCATTGCACTAGCATCACTGCGTTGAGAAACATGTGATGGTGTCTCCGCAGTGATGGATGCTGATCTCCATGAAGTCACTCATCCTCATTTTCACAGTCTTTTACTAGGCATTGCTCCTACGAGCCAATTTCCTACTCCACTCTGATGAGGGGCAATACCCCGAAACAGCTGTCTGCGGATGGATACCATGTTTTGGCATAGGTGGTTTCCTTCATTGGAGACTGCCCTTCCCGTGGTTGTTCCTTCCCAGTGAAAGACCTGGCTAGTCATTGCTTGCGTTGAGAAACATGTGATAGTGTCTCCGCGGCTTTTGATTTACATGTTTTTGCATATTTCCCATAAGGGATGGGGGCATTGCTCTAGCATCACTGCGTTGAGAAACATGTGATGGTGTCTCCGCAATGTTGGATGTTGATCTCCATGAGGTCACTCATCCTCATTTTCACATGTTCCTGAATTGTTGTCACACGCTTGGAGAGTATACTGAATTATCCGCTGCCAACAAAAATGTATGGCCATTGGAAAAATGTAGACGTAGAAATATAAAAAATTGCCCAGTCATTAAAGACGCATGACTTTTTTTCTAAATCTGTGTATATGTGTATGTAATGAAACTGTTAATATACTCACGTATTGCCACCTTCTCCATAATCCAGTGCCTTTCTGTTTATCTTCTCATTGATGTCACCATTTTTCAGACTACCTGGGTCATACTGTGCTCTGCGTTAGAGATGGGCAAATTTGTTCAAATTTTATCCCCGATTCTGATTTTGACATATTTGGGCCATATTCGGACACTGCTCATGCTGAATGTACGTCTTATGATTGGTTCTGAACATATTCGGTAATTTTTACTCCCATTTACTCTAAAGAATTTCGGCTATGTTCGACGAATATTGCAAAAACAATATTTGAGTCCGATCGTATTCGGAACTGAATCCGAAGAAATTTGCTAATCTATGCGTGAGACAGATGTCTTTTTTAGATAGTCTAAAGGATGGTGACATCATGGAGAAGAGGAGCACAACTTCACTAGAGCCAGAGATGGCATCTGTATATGAGCATATTAACAAACTCACACTAAGGTACATGGGCTTCTACAAGGAGTTTAAGATCCTGGGAAAAATGTATGAAACAAGATTACAATCCAAACCATAGAAACCTATATGGAGATGGTCGGAATGTAAAAAAAATCAAAGCATGCATTACTTTCTCTATATTTTGGATCAGATTCGCCCAGCATAGGTCAATTGGTGCACAGAAATTGGATCACTTACAGGTTACAATCCATATGGCATGCATTTTAAAGAATCCATTGCAAGCATTAACGACGAGGTTGTCCAGACTTGGGATTCAAGTCTGCAATCACTATATGTGACTACAGACTTGTGACTCCTTACAGCGTGCACCGTGATACAAAAGTTTAGCAAAGATGAAACTGCAACCATCACACAGAGTCGTCCAAATCAACCATGGATGATAGCACTAAACAGTAACATCTTGTGATCAGAAAGTTTAAAGAAAATCAACATGCAAGTTCACTGCAGTTAGCTAAAGAAGTAGAAAAACAAACTGGGGTGAGTGATCACCGCAAACGTATGGTATGCAAAGTTGTCATCAAGGAAGGAAGACTGAAAACCCATGCAGAGAAAAGCTGGTCACCAATTTGCTAGGGCCCTTGATGAAAAATATAAAAACTATTGGGGCTCTATACTAGGGAGTGATGAGATCAGGATAAATGTTTTTGGAACTAATGGCTTCAAAACTTATGGCATTGTAAAAGTGAGGAGTACAAAGAAAAATGCATGCTGCTACAGTGAAACATGGCGGTGGTAGTGTCCTTGTGTGGGGCTACTGGAATCAGAGAGCTAAATTTCAATAATGTTATCATGAATTCACAGATGTACTGCTCTTTATGGATAGAAGATGCTGCCATGCAATTTTCCAACATAACAATGGTTCAAAACAAATATCTCTTGCATTTCTGAAGAACAGCACAAAATTGATTCAGTGGCCAAGTATGTCTCCTGATCTAAACTCACCCAAAAAACTTATGGGAAATTCTGAAGAGACAAGATGAGCATCACTCTCCATCCAGCATCCAGGCTCTAAAAGAGGCCATTCTTGAATAATGGGTAAAGGTCAATGTTGCAGTATGTTGCCAGCTAGTTCATTCAATAAAACATACCAGATGTAGTATTTTTAATGTGGGGTGTATTCATTTTTGCATCAACTAATTTGAGGAAAACTGGAGATTGTGTAATGAGTTTTTTTTCTCCTATAGACTCCAGAGAGAGTGGACGTGCCTGACTGCTCTCTGCGTGATGGAGGGAAAGAGGAGATAATACTGGCGCCGTGCTACTGGCAGCCCATTGCAGCAGCAGCTACTCGGCTTGTTTGTTTCTGTTGGAGTTTCTTTTGGACTTTCTTTCGACTTTTGGACCTTGGGAACTTTGCTGGACCCCTAACTTTAACCTTGGATTGATGGATGTTTTACACCCTGTTGATCGCACTGTTGATATTTTGGACCCTAGGAACTTTGATGGACCCCTAACTTTAACCTTGGATTTATGGATGTTTTACACACAGTTGATCGCACTGCGGACATTTTACACTCTGTAGATTGCACTGTTCCTGCATGATGGACCACTGTGGGAAGGTGCCCTTGGACATGCAGCTCTGGATTGGCACTGCCACTACATATATCACCCACAGGTACATGCAACTCCTAAATGGATACAAGTGATGCGCAGTTATTAGTACCCTTGGACATGAATCTAATACAACCTTGGCAGTATAAGAGAAAAAGACCATGCATATATGTAGGATCACCCACCAAATGCAAATTATATGAAAATTTATTTTATTGGTTGCAAAAAACACCAAAACACCACACAGTTTAAAACAGTTAAAAACAGTGATTGGAGACCAGCATGTTCCCCAAAAAAATTACATGAAAGATGGTCAGATTTAAATATCCACTAGCTGCAAGATAATTATATTTTGGCACTCAAAAAGAGAAATATCATATAGTCAAACTGCCAATGACCCAGTAGACAGAAATAAAGCACAGGACTGATCAATGACAGATGAGTGAATCACTAGAGCCACTCATAGTATCCTACTGGACCTCTAGTTCAAATAGCACGGACCCATATATATAATCAAACAGGGACACAGTTTAGAGGCATAAGTAGAAATATAAAGTCAGTAGATGTTACAGTCCCTCAATAAGCCCCTGACACACATATTCCCAGAAGTCCTAAGGTAGGAGAAGCTCATATTGTTTAAAGAGCTGATGGCTCAAAGGCAAAAATAAATATACAAATACTTCACCACAGTCCAGTCAATGAAAAAAGAAGTCACAGTCACTCCGTTGTCTGGGAAACTTAGCTGCAGACATAGTGGTATAGGGAGTGTGCTTTATTTCTGTCTACTGGATCACATTAGCAGTTTGACTATATGATATTTCTCTTTTTGAGTGCCAAAATATAATTATCTTGCAGCTAGTGGATATTTAAATCTGACCATCTTTCATGTAATTTTTTGGGGGAACATGCTGGTCTCCAATCACTGTTTTTAACTGTTTTTAAACTGTGTGGTGTTTTGGTGTTTTTTGCAACCAATAAAATAAATTTTCATATAATTTGTATTTGGTGTGGTGATCCTACATATATGCATGGTCTTTTTCTCTTATACTGCCATAGTTCACTTTACATGCATGTAGTGATCCCTCTGATATTATTATATTGATGGTGCCCACTTAGTTTGTTTGAATCTAATACAGCCTCTGTCAGCTATAGTTCCGCAATACACACAGCTTCTACCTTGGTGGTTACTGAAGCAGCCATCTGTGTACAGAGGTGGACACTGGACACAATCAGTCATGGTGAGGACTGGAGTAAAGGACAGGATCACTGATCTGCTGGCAGTCCCTAAGCCCGTCACTAAACGTGTTGTATATTCAAGAGATCGACTTCTTGAGCTGAGCAGGTTGAAGCCTTCTCCAGCAGTGGCAATACCACAGGTTCCTCGTGAAGTGTGGAGACCTTTTAGTGGCTGCAGAGCAGAAAAAAAGTTGAAGTCCAGGAGAAGAAGGTTTAAACCAGCAGTACCATCAATCATCATGGGCAATGAGCGCTTGCTTGGAAATAAGACGGATGAACTGCTAGCTCTGTGTAAAAGCCAGACGGAGTTCAAGGAACGTAGTCTTATGTGCTTTACAGAAACGTGGTTACATGGGGACATTCCTGATTCAATTCCAGGGTTTCAAATGGTTCGGGCTGATAGACACAAAGTCAAATGTGGTAAGAAGAAGGGTGTGGGGGTTATACTATACATTAATAACAGATGGTGTAATCAGCGGCACATAACTGTTAAGGAAAGTCACTGCTGTCAAAACATTGAATTCGTAGCAGTTGGCTTTAGGCCTTACTATCTACCTAGAGAATTCTCCATTTGCATTGCAATAGTCATGTATATGCCTCCATCTGCTAGCCAAGAGGGAAGTGCTGTTGAGGGTGTTGGCTCACCTTCAGACAAAGCACCCAAACTCGTTAACATTAATCTCTGGGGATTTTAACAGAGTAATGATCTCAAAGGCTCTTCCAAAGTTCTATCAATTTGTTAAATTTACAACAAGGGACAGCAGTATATTGGATCTCCTCTATGCAAATGTTAAAGACGCCTATTCATCATCTGCATTACCCCCCCTGGGGAAATCTGACCACAACCTCATACTATTGTCTCCATCTTATCAACCTGTTTTCAGCAAACAACCAGCGACAATAAAACTAATCAGGAAGTGGTCTCCTGCAGCTGAGGATGCTCTGCAAGACTGCTTTGACCTCACAGACTGGGAGGTGATATGCGACAGAGGAGAGCATGATGAAGTAAATGATATTGTCGGGAGAATAACTGATTACATAAATTTTTGTACTGATACTGTAGCACCAGCTAAAAAGATTTGTTGTTATGCAAATATCAAGCCTTGGATTACAAAAGAATTGAAATACTTACTAAATGAGAAAAATCTGGCATTTAAAATGTAGGATACTATGAAACTGAAATTGATACAAAGGGACTTAAAGGGGAAAATTAAAAATGCCCGTGAGGCGTTCCAAATTAAATTAGAAAATAAACTGTCACACAACAATTCCAAGGAGGTGTGGTCGAGCATGAAGCAGTTAACTGGGTTTAAGGCTATGCCGGAGAGTGGGGAAATGGATTTGCCCATGGCTAATGAAATGAACTAGGCTTTCAACAGATTTACCAACACATGTGCTGCATCATCAGGAATGAGGGATAGAACTGAGGAACGATCGGCAGCATTGACTTTGGGTGATGAACTGTCTGCTTTCACTGTCTCCCCAAATGATGTGAGGAAACAGTTTCATAAACTAGTCATTGGCAAAGCAGCTGGGCTTGATGGCCTCAGTCCACGTGTCCTAAAAGTGTGTGCAAACCAACTATATAAAGTCTTTCAGCTCCTGTTTAACAGGAGCCTACAATCTCAGAGAATACCAGTGCTGTGGAAGACCACCTGCCTGGTGCCGGTTCCCAAGATCACCTTTCCAACTTCCCTAGATGACTATCATCCAGTGGCCTTAACATCGCATGCTATTGAGTCGAGAATAGTACTCACCTGCTTGCGCCCGAGGGTGAGGACCTACACTGACCCCCTGCAGTTTGTGTACCAGCAGAGATTGGGGTGGATGATGCTGTACTGTCTCTGCTACATACAATACATTCATTCTTGGACAATGAGGGAACTGCAGTGCGCGCCATGTTCTTTGACTTCTCTAGTACTTTCAATACCTTACAGCCGCTCTTGTTACGAAATAAGTTGACTGATATGGCAGTGGACGAGGGGATGGTGAACCGGATAAGCAGCTACCAGACGGAGAGGCAGAGGTTTGTAAGGATGGGGGAGGTGGTATCTGGCAGTGTACAGAGCAGTGTTGGAGCCCCTCAGGGTACAGTGCTGTCGCCCTTCCTCTTCACATTGTATACAGCTGACTTTCAGTATAAATCCGATTTCTGTCACCTCCAAAAATTCTCAGATAACTCAGTGATTGTAGGGGGCATTGTGGGGGACCAGGGTGAGGAGGAATATAGAAGGGTGGCTTATGACTTTGTGGATTGGTGCCAGACTAACTGTCTAGAACTGAATGTAAAGAAAACCAAGGAGATGGTGGTAAGTTATAGAAGGAAAAAAGATGACTACTTACCGATCACTATTTTGCTGGCCAGGAGGTGGAGATGGTTGAGACATACAAATAACTGGGTGTTCACCTTGACAGAAAACTTGATTGGAGGTCACAAACAGAGAAGATTCACAAGAAGGGAATGAGCAGACTGTACTTTCTGCGGAAGCTCAGGTCGTTCAATGTGTGCTGTAAAATGCTGGAAATGTTCTACCAGTCCATTGTAGCAAGCGCCATCTTTTTTTCTATCATTTGCTGGGGCAGTAGAGTGTGAGTAGCTGACGCCAATAAGCTCAACAAACTTATCAAGAAGGCAAGCGCGGCTATTGGCCTCCATCTTGACTCTTTTGAGGAGGTAGTGGAAGATAAGATTCAAAATAAGTGCAGGGCTATAATGAACAATAATACACACCCACTATACGGGCTGTTCTTGAATCAGAAGAGCACATTCAGCAGCCGTCTAATCCTACTAAGGTGCAAGAAGGAGAAATTCAGTAAATCGTTTGTGCCTACTGCTATGGGGATGTATAACAATTCACTAAGGGTGAAAGATGGCTACGACCTAGGGCCGGTGCACTAATGTAAAGGATCAGAGACTTGTGTACTTAGTCATGCGCAGGATCTGTGTCTAGTAATTACTCTATGTAATGCTGTTTGTAATGTAATGTATTAATGCTGTTCGTAATGTTTTGTTTGTAATGCTGTTGTAACGCTGCTGTGATACCATAATTTCCCTCGGGATCAATAAAGTGTATCGTATTGTATCGTATCGTACTTTCATGCTATGGGCTAAAAAAATGTTCTATGAAACTCAGTATTTTTAACATGTTGGAAATTGTTCTTGTGCTGAGTGAGATATTGACTAAAACCTTTCTTCTCAGTATATTTAGTTATGTGGAGCACTGCAATTTCCAAATGTGCCCCGTTTGTCCATTTTTTCATATCCATATGGCATCTATATGGCAGTTTTTTCTGTCTGTGTGCCAATCTTATGTCTTTGTCATGATCTGGAGTCTAGAGAAACCCCACCAAATATTCATGCACATTAGATTAGTAGATAATAACTTATTTACTACTCATATTTCCTTAGAATTTCCCTATAAACATGTGAATTTGAATTTTGCCTTATCCGGTCATCTCTAATAATGGCTGTATTTACGATGCACAGTAAATATTTTAAATCCTATTGAAATTAATGGTATCAGATATAAAAATAACAATATGGAATTGTTAATGGAGAACAAAATTTCACTAATTTTTGGCTAATGTTGAGCAAATAAAAATTGTATAACATTCATCCACAAAAAAAAGATTATTTTTCATCTGTAATGACATCTGTATGCTATCCGAATGTCTATTTTTTACATATGGATGGCATTCATTTTTATACATCAACAGTTAATAAAATTTGCAAGAGTAAATATTGTTTTTTAGGGCAGAGACACACTGGCGAATTTTTCATCCTAGAATCGGATCATAAAACTTGCCCTGGCCGGCACCTCTCCTGACCTGAGCATGACAGTGTGATGGATTACTATGCAGCTGTCAATTTCAGGTCAGGAGAGGTGCCGGCCAGGGCAAGTTTTACGATCCGATTCTCGGACGAAAAATTCGCAAGTCTGTCTCTGCCCTTAGGGTAATAATTGCAATGTATCTGCAAAAATCAGTTCCTACACGAATGATCGATATGATCTGATTATTTTTGGTGAGTTCATGGACTTCAATAAGTGAGTCTAATCCGAGATGCGGAAGAGAGTAGTGCATGCTGCAATTTGTTTTCCGTGGATATTCAGTCCATATAAAAAAAATGTCAGCTAAACAGCCCAACTAAACAACATTGGTCCAAGTGTGGTCCATATGATGTCATTTTTTTTCACAGACAGCACATGAATGTACCCTTAGTGACTTAACGGTTATTCTATATAGAAATGTTGTGTATGAAGGGGTATTTATTGATGTTGTCAGAAGCTATTTCTTTTTGTTGTTATACATCTTTAGTTATCCTCACCAGTTATCATTACTTACAAATGATTTTCTCATTCCTAGTTCTAACAGTTCTCTAGTGCCCTCTTGTGGAACATTCTGTGAGCACAGTCTGGATTGAAAATAATGGACCTCTCCATATGACTTCGTAGCATTGAAATACTTTTTTTTGTAAAGAAATTAAATATTTTTTAATGTTGAAATTTGATCTGAGTGATTTTGGATATGTTATCTGATAATAGATGTCCAGTCCTGCATCCTTAACTCCTTTCTGACCTTGGACGTACTATTCCATCCATGTGCCCTGGGACTTAATGCCCATGGACGGAATAGTACATCATACGCGATCAGCCACGCTCACAGACTGCTCCCGGCACTTTAATCCCCAGAACACTGCGATCAAACAAGATCGCAGTGTTCTGGGAGCTGGCAGAGGGGCTGTCAGCTGTGACAGCCCCTCTGCCTTTGGATTGGAGACCCCCTGGCATGAGGTGGGGTCCCGATCGCTGCCATAGTAACCCAATGTCGTTGTGGTGACATCCGGGTTACCAGAGCTCAGAGACTTCCTGTCATGCGCAGTGCATGTCAGGAAGTCTCTGAGGTTAGTAACAAATCCCTGCAGTGCTGACAGCTTATATGGCATGAATATCTGCAAGCCATATAAGCGATCAGCCTGCACAAAATGAGTGTCCCATAGTGAGACTGGGTGTAAAAAATAGAATGAAATAAAACAAATAATAATTTTACAAATATTTAAAAAATAATAAAAAATAATTAAAAAAAATATTTATTATATAATTAAATCAATATTTGAATAAAAAAATCTAAACAATAAAAGTACACATATTTAGTATCACTGCATCCATAATGACCCAACCTATAAATCTGTCCCAGTAGTTAAACCCTTTAGTGAACACCATTAAAAAAAAAAAGGCAAAAAAACAATGCTTTATCATCATACCGCCGATCAAAAAGAGGAATAACACGCAATCAAAAAGATGGCTATAAATAAACGTGGTACCGCTGAAAACATCATCTTGTCCCGCAAAAAACAAGCCACCATATAGCTCACTCACCAGAAAAATAAAGTTATAACTCTCGGAGTAAAGCGATGCAAAAATAATTATTTTTTCTATAAAATAGCTTTTATTGTATAAAAGTGTCCAAACATAAAAAATGATATAAATGAGATATCACTGTAATCGTACTGACCTGAAGAATAAAACTGCTTTATCAATTTTACCACATGCGGAACTTTATAAACACCCCCCTAAAAAGAAATTCATGAATTGCTGGTTTTTATTCATTCTACCTACCAAAAATTGGAATAAAAAGCAATCAAAAAATGTCATGTGCCCAAAAATGGTACCAATAAAAACGTCAACTCATCCGGCAAAAAAACAAGACCTCACATGACTCTGTGGGCCAAAATATGGAAAGATTATAGCTTTCAAAATTTGGTGATCCAAAAACTTTTTTTTGCAATAAAAAGCACCTTTTAGTGTGTGACAGCTGCCAAACATAAAAACCCATTATAAAAACCAACTATAAATAGTAAAGCAAGCCCCCTCTTTATCACCCCCATAGTTAGGGAAAAATAATAAAATAAAAAAAATGTATTTATTTCCATTTTCACATTAGGGTTAGGGTTAGGGTTAGAGATATGGTTAGGGTTGGGGTTAGGGTTGGGCTAAAGTTAGAGTTAGGGTTGGGGCTAAAGTTAGGTTTAAGGTTGGGGCTAAAGTTAGGTTTAGGATTGGGGCTAAAGTTAGGATTAGACTTGGGGCTAAAGTTAGGTTTAGGGTAAGGGTTGGGATTAGGGTTAGGGGTGTGTTATGGTTAGGTTTGTGGTTAGGGTTATTGTTACTGTTGGGATTAGGGTTAGGGGTTTGTTGGGGTTAAAGTTGGAGTTAGAATTGGGGGGTTTCCACTGTTTAGGCACATCAGGGGCTCTCCAAACGCGACATGCATCTGATCTCAACTTCAGCCAATTCGACGCTGAAAAAGTCAAACGGTGCTCCTTCCCTTCCGAGCTCTGCCATGCACCCAAACGGTGGTTTACCCCCACATATGGGGTATCATTATACTCAGGACTAATTGCACAACAACTTTTGGTGTCCAATTTCTCCTGTCACCCTTGGGGAAATAAACAATTGTGGACGAAAATATCATTTTTGTGAAAAAAAATAAGATTTTTTATTTTTATGGCTCTACATTATAAACTTCTGTGAAGCACTTGGGGGTTTAAAGTGCTCATCGCAGATCTAGATAAGTTCCTTAGGGGGTCTACTTTCCAAAATGGCATCACTTGTTGGGGGTTTCCACTGTTTAGGCACATCAGGGGATCTCCAAACGCAACATGGCGTCGATCTCAATTCCAGCCAATATTGCATTGAAAAAGTCAAACGGCGCACTTTCCCTTCCAAGCTCTGCCATGCGCTCAAATAGTGGTTTACCTGCATATATGAGGTATCAACGTACTCAGGACAAATTGTACAACAACTTTTTGGGTCCAATTTCTCCTGTTACCCTTGTTAAAATAAAACAAATTGGATCTGAAGTAGATTTTTTGTGAAAAAAAGTTAAATGTTCATTTTTTTAAACATTCCAAAGATTCCTGTGAAGCACATGACGGGCTAATAAACTGAATGAATGTGGTTGTGAGCACCTTCAAGGGGACAATTATTAGAATGGTGCTATTTTGGGGTATGTTCTATCATATAGACCCCTCAAAGTGACTTCAAATGTGATGTGGTCCCAAAAAAATGATGTTGTAAAAATGAGAAATCGCTGGTCAACATTTAACCCTTATAACTTCCTAGCAAAAAAAAATTTTTGTTCCAAAATTGTGCTGTTGTAAAGTAGACTTGTGGGAAATGTTATTTATTAACTATTTTACGTGACATATTTCCCTGTTTTAAAGGCATCAAAATTAAAATTTGAAAAATTGCAAAATTTTTGCCAAATTTCCATTTTTTCACAAATAAACGCAAGTCATATCAAACAAATGTTACCACTATCATGAAGTACAATATGTCTCGAGAAAACTGTCAGAATCACTGGGATCCATGGAAGCGTTTCAGAGTTATTGCCTCATAAAGGGACAGTGGTCAGAATTGTTAAAATTGGCCTGGTCATTAACATGCAAGCCACTCTTGTGGGTAAAGGGGTTAAAAATGTTCCTAGAATTAAAATATTTTTCTAGTAAAAGACACACTTTTTAACAGAAAAATAATCCTTCTAAAAACTAAATTTTCATAGTCCAAATTTGGCTTCCTCAGTGATGGAGGAGTGAGCTCAGACAGCGTTCTTGTTGATCACATAAAGAACCTTGCAGCTGTGCAACCTTATCTCTACCTTCCTCTCTCCATCATTGGAGCCATATAAGAACTTGCTTTCTTATGTGGCAAGCTGAACTGTTTATTTGTTACATTTTGGGGCTAAATATTATGTTTTGATTGCTTTTTGTTGCATATTTCGGGCAGGTGTGGTCTCCGAAAAATGGCAATGTGTACTGTTTAGGTTACATAATTTTGATATAATGGACTTTTACTAATGTGCCTATACAGTACAGAATACTATGTTATTTAACCACACTGCATCACAAAAGTGTTTCACCCCCAGGGCTACAGCTGCCTGACCCTGCTTATACCTCTTGGCTAGCACAGTAGCTGGGAATAAGCAGTGGTAAGGTGCAGTGAAACGCGGCCATATAAATCGAACTGAGATCGGAACTTAGTGCACGGACTAGCTGGTGGATCTCATGACCCGAGCATGACAGCTGATTGCACTGCGTTCCAGTTTCAATCTCATTTATATGGCCGTCTGACTGCGCTCATCATTTGTGCTGCAGTCTGCTGACTCCTCACATGCCATGGTCAATAGTGATAGCGGCATGGAAAGAGATTGATAGAGGAAGGACACTCCTTAGGTCACTACGCAATTGCCAATTGTTACTATGGCAGCCAGAGACCTAATAATGGCTTCTGATCTGTCATAAATCAAAGACTAATATGTCATGCCTGAGGCATGATCAAAAACATTGCCTCTTAACATAAGAGCTCATGCAGATGTCTGTGAAACTCAGTTCGAGCTCGGACTACAATGCAACTGTTATAATAATTTTAATAAAGTCCTTTCTTTTATGCGCATGTGTATATATATATATATATATATGTGTGTGTGTATATATATGTATACGTGTATGTGTGTGAGCATAGATATAGATATATATATATATATATATATATATATACACATGATTGCATATATGCCATTATTATGCCTAGACTTAGAAACTCTTTTCAGCTGATGTAATGAGAAGACATGGGTGTAATGCTTAGTTTGCTATCCTTATCTAAATAAAATGTCATACCTTTACTTCTCTGGTAACGTAGATAAGGATTGCCAACAGCTAAGCATATTCCAATTGTATATACTATTTTTGCAAACGTAGTATTTTAAACGCCCTTTTGGCACTTCTACTTAAACTCTAAGAATCTGTATGAAGTCAGACAGATGACTGCCCACAGATGGTGTGGCTGTCATTCTTTCTCCATGCCGGCATGACCAATAAAGAAACACCTTACTTAATCAGGTCTGGACGATTTCTAATTGGAAGACTAAAACTCCAATGACAGCAACAATGCATACATTGTCCACTGGTTTCACGAGCAAAACTTGACTAGAAATGTCTTTGCGGCTGTGAAGTTCAGGTCAGGAGACACATGCAAAGATTCATGCATTGCAATCCATGCTTGATTGAGATCCACAGATATCTGCATGCGCCCTAAAACTGACAGGCTGAGATAATGCGCTGTTTTACACATAATGAGTAGTGAAATGAATTATCTATCTTATTAAAGAGCTCATGTTTAAGTGTCCTTATAGGACTAATAAATATTGTAAGGAAAGCTTTTTAAAATGTTTAAAAAAAGTAAAAAACAAAATAAAAATAAAAATGCGATTAATCTAAGAAAAAAGAGAAGTTGAAAAATACCAAGGTTACTTACCAGTAGCCATTTTTTCCAGATGTCATGACAATACACCTGAGAGAGTGATCCATCCAGCAAGGACAGGAAACCTACTGAAATCAAAGGTCCCCCGCTTCATTTGGGTTACAGAGCATGAGAGGACCTCCAGATTAATTTACACACATAACCAACACCACATTATAAAACACCCAAACTTAAGTGCACACCCATAAGGTGAGAAAGGGGGGGATATTCGGGTACTGTCATGGGTTCTGGAAAAAACAGCTACCGGTAAGTAACCTTGTTGTTTTCCCTTCACCCAGGACAGCACACCTGACAGAATTTTGGAGAATTGAAACACCTTAGGGAGGGACCACCGTTTGCAGCAGCCTTCTACCAAAGGTTAAGTCAGCAGAGGAGGACAGATTCAGTCTGTAGTGCTGTAGTGCATAAAGAAGGTAGATTGTGGTGACCAGGTAGCAGCTTTACAAATCTGATAATTGATACCTCTGCTCTTTTTGCCCAGGAGGTTGCCATGGCTCTTGTGGAGTGAGCCTTGATGCCTTCAGGAACTGGAGCACCACTTGCAGTGTAAAACAAACTAATGGCCTCCCTGATCCATCTGGCAATGGTACCCTTGGATACTCCATAACTCTTTCTGCTACCCTGAAAGGCTACAAACATGGACTGGTCCTTCCTCCGCTGACTGGTCATGGACATATATTCTAACAGCGACCACCTCATATCTAACTTATGGAATCTTTCCTCTCCTGGATTCCTAGGGTTATCACAAAAGGAGGGCAAAATAATCTCCTGGCTCCTATGGAACTTAAGAGCCACTTTGGAAAGGTAAGCTCGGTCACATCTTAGTGCAACCCTATCTTCATATATCTGCGTATAGGGAGGGCATATGGACAGGGCCTGTATATTGCTCACCCTGCGGGCCGATGTTAGAGCCAGTAATGTAATGATCTTAAGCGTAAAGAATTTGATAGATGAATCCTGTAGGGACTCGAATGGGTCTTCAGTTAGCGCCTCTAGTACCAGATTTAAATCCCACAGTGGAATTTTTGGGATTATAATGGGTCTGGAACTACCACAGGATTTTATAAATCGTGACACCAATCTATTTGCTTCCAGATTACAGTTATATAATGCGCCTAAGGCCGAGATCTGTACTTGAAGGTATTAGTTGCTAAACCCAGCTCAAGTCCTGACTGCAGTAACTCTAGAATGGATGCTATTGGAGCCTTATCCCCTAGAGGCTGCCCTGAAAATTCCAGAAATTTCTTCCATTTCCTGGTGTAAATTCTTAATGTTATTGGTTTTCTACTTTTCAACATGTTAGAGAGTAACCCCGGTGAGAAATCTTTTTGACTCAGTATTGCCCTCTCAAATTCCAGGCTGCTAGATGGAAGCTCTTCACTTGAGAGTGGCATACTGGCCATTGCGTGTTAATGTCCGGGATCTCCGGCTGGATATATGAATCTGACACTGACATTACCCTTAAGAAGGAAAATCATGGTCTCTTTGGCCAGAATGGAGCAATGAGAGTCACCCTCGCTGATCTTCCTCACAACTATTGGAATCATCGTTATTGGAGGGAAGGCATAAGCAATCCTGAAGTTCCAGGGAATCTGAAGAGCACCTACACCAAAGGTTTTTCCCTTGGGTGTAACAAACAGAAGTTCCTCACCTTCCTGGTCTGTAAATTAGCAAATGGATCTATCTCGGTCTGCCCCTCATGTGTGAACTATCTTCAGAAAGATCTGGGAATTTAACCCCTTTACCCCCAAGGGTGACTTGCAGGTTCATGACCGGGCCAATTTTTTTAACAATTCTGACCATTGTCCCTTTAGGAGGTAATAACTCTGGAACGCTTCCATGGATCCCAGTGATTCTGACATTGTTTTCTCGTGACATATTGTATTTCATAATAGAGGTAAAATTTCATTGTTATAACTTGCGTTTATTTGTGAAAAAATGGAAATTTGGTGAAAAATTTAGAAAATTTTGCAATTTTCCAATTTTGAATTTTTATGCTTTTAAATCACAGAGATATGGCATACAAAAAAACTTAATAAATAACATTTCCCACATGTTTACCTTACATCAGCACAATTTGGGAACCAAAATTTTTTTTGTTAGGAAGTTATAAGGGTTAAAAGTTGATCAGCAATTTCTCATTTTTACACCATTTTATTTTTAGGGACCACATCACATTAGAAGTCACTTTGAGGGGTCTATATGATAGAAAATACCCAAAATTGACACCATACTAAAAACTGCACCCCTCAAGGTGCTCAAAATCACATCCAAGAAGTTTATTAACCCTTCAGGTGCTTCACAGGAATTTTTTGAATGTTTAAAAAAAAATTAACATTTAAGTTTTTTTCACCAAAAAATTATTTCAGGTCCAATTTTTTTTATTTTATCAAGGGCAATAGGAGAAATTGGACTGCAAAAGTTATTGTGCAATTTGTCCTGAGTACGCTGATACCTGATATGTGGGGGGGAACCACTGTTTCGGTGCATGACAGAGCTTAGAAGGGAAGGAGGGCCGTTTGACCTTTTCAACGCAAAATTGGCAGGAATTCAGATCGGACACCATGTCACGGTTGGAGAGCCCCTGATGTATCTAAACAGTGGAAACCCCCGACAAGTGACCCCATTTTGGAAGCTAGACCCCCCAAGGAACTTATCTAGATATGTGGTGAGAACTTTGAACCCCCAAGGGCTTCAAAGAAGTTTATAACGTACAGCGGTACAATTAAAAAATCATATTTTTTCCAAAAAAATGATCTTTTCACCCCCAATTTTTATTTTCCCAAGGGTAACAGGACCCCAAAAGTTATTGGGCAATTTGTCCTGAGTACGCTGACACCCCACATGTGGGGATAAACTACTATTTGGGTGCATGGCAGAGCTCGGAAGGGAAGCAGCGCCATTTGACTTTTTTTGGTGGGAATTGATATTGGACGCCATGTCGCGTTTGGAAAGCCCCTGATGTGCCAAAACAGTGGAAGCCGCCCACAAATGACACCATTTTGGAAACTAGACCCCCCCCAAGGAACTTATCTAGATGTGTGGTGAGCACTTTGAACCCCCCAGTTGCTTCACAGAAGTTTATAGCGTCTGGGCGTGAAAATAAAAAAAATCATATTTTTTCCACAAACATGATCTTTTAGTCCCCAATTTTTTTATTTTCCCAAGGGTATCAGGAGAAATTGGACCCCAAAAGTTGTTGTCCAATTTGTCCTAAGTACACTGATACCCCATTGTTGGGCGAAAATTGCTGTATGGGCACACTTGGGGGCTCAGAAGGGTAGTAATGATGGTTTGGAATGCAGACTTTGATGGAATGGTCTGCAGGTGTCATGTTGCCTTTGGAGAGCCCCTGATGTGCCTAAACTGTGGAAACCCCCACAAGTGACCCCAGTTTGGAAACTAGACCCCCTAAGGAACCTATCTAGATGTGTGTTGAGCACTTTGAACCCCCAAGTGAATCACAGAAGTTTATAACGCCCAGGTGTGAAAATAAAAAAAATCATATTTTTTCCACAGACATGATCTTTTAGTCCCCAATTTTTTTATTTTTCCAAGGGTAACAGGAGAAATTGGACCTCAAAAGTTGCTGTCCAATTTGTCCTGAGTGCGCTGATTCCCCATATGTGGGAGAAAACTACTGTATGGGTAGACGTTGGGGCTTGGAAGAGAAGTAGTGATGTTTTGGAATGCAGACTTTGATGGAATGGTCTGCGGGTGTCATGTTGCCTTTGGAGAGCCTCTGATATGCCAAAACTGTTGAAACCCCCAACAAGTGGCCCTATTTTTGGAAACTAGACCCCCCCAAGGAACTTATCTAGATGTGTGGTGAGCACATTGAACCCCCAAGTACTTCACAGAAGTTTATAACGTAGAGCCATAAAAATAAAAAATCATATTTTCTTTCCACAAAAATGATATTTTTACCCCCAATTTTTTATTTTCCCAAAGGTAACAGGAGAAAGTGGACCCTAAAAGTTGTTGTGCAATTTGTCCTGAATAGGCTGATACCCCATATGTGGGGGTAAACCGCTATTTGGGCGCATGGCAGAGCTTGGAAGGGAAGGAGCACTGTTTGACTTTTTCAACACAGAATTGGCTGGAATTGAGATCAAACGCCGTTGCGCTTGGAGAGCATCTGATGTGCCCAAACAGTGGAAAACCCCCAATTCTAACTCCAACCCTAACCCAACACATGCCTAACCCTAATCTCAGCCCTAACCCTAGCCCTAACCTGAACCCTAGCCCTAACCCTAGCTGTTATGAATGAGTCACCGGAGGAGGAAAAAACAAAAATACAAGCTAAGTCCAGAAAACCGGAGAGGTTGGTAGCTAGCGGGTTGCAGACCCCTGATCCTATTCACAACAACTAACAGTAGCCGTGGGGTGTTCCTTCGGTCGTCCTAGACACCTCGTTCACAGCCGGAGATCTAAATAAACCTAAAGAAAGAAAGGGGAAATCGAAACTGCCCCAGAGCAGACCCCAAAGCAATAGACAACCCCCAACATGTATTGACGGTGAAAACAGATGAAAACACAAACACAGACAGAAAGACAGGCTCAGCAAATGATGGGGCCCTCACTAACTAGATAGGACAGGAAAGAAAGGCAAATGTCTGCAATCACGCAAAAACCCTGCCAAAAATAATGTCCAACATGTCTGATAGAAAAGGCCCTGAAGTCACTAGACTTCAAAATCACTATATCAGCACTCAGGTATATTCTGAAAACTGAGCAAAGAGATCAACTGATCAGAGACAAAAATGGAGTTCAGCCAGTCCCAACCAGGGCTGGCTGAACACAAACACTAAACAAACTAGACAAAATCCCATGGAACAATAGCAGAGCAAAAACTTAGCTTTAGAAGACAGGACTAAACTGGAGGCCAGAGCTCAGAGCAGAGAGGTTCACCAGCAACCCAGCAGGGCGTCGGCGGCCTTATATCCACTCAGAGATTCCAGATGTCCAATCACACTCCACCTGTTCAAATGACAGGCTTTTCCCATTCAAATCAATTTCACTACCTCCTTTCACCAGCAGAGGGAGTTCATTGGACATCAAAGGTGAAGGAGAAAATGAGCTCATAACACCTAACCCTAACTCTAACCTAGCCCTAACTCTAACCCTAGCCCAAACCCTAAAGGGAAAATGGAAATAAATATATATTTTTTAATTTTATTATCTTTCCCTAAGGGGGTGATAAAGGGGGGGTTGATTTACTATTTTTAGCAGGTGTTTATGTTATGTGTTATGGCAGCTGTCATGCGCTAAAAGACGCTTTTCATTGTAAAAATAGTTTTTGCATCACCACATTTTTAGAACTATAATTTTTTCATATTTTGACCAACCGAGTCATGCGAGGTCTTACTTTTTGCGGGATGAGTTGTCGTTTTTATTGGTACAATTTTCGGCCACGTGACTTTTTTGATCCCTTTTTATTCCGATTTTTGAGACGCAGAATGAACAAAAAACAGCATTTCATGAATTTCTTTTGGTGGGTGCATTTACACCATCCTGTGGGTGGTAAAATTGATAAAGCACTTTTATTCTTCGGGTCAGTACGATTACAGCGATACCTCATTTATGTATTTTTTCATGTTTTGGTGCTTTTATGCAATGAAAACAATTTTATGGAAAAATAACTGTATTTGCATCGCTTTTTTCTGCGAGCTATAACTTTTTTCGCTGATGACACTGTGTGGCAGTTCGTTTTTTTGCGGGACAAGATGACATTTTCAGCGGTGCCATGGTTATTTATATCCGTCTTTTTGAATGCGTGTTATTGCACTTTTTGTCGGGCAGTATGATGATAGAGCATTGTTTTTTGCTCTGTTTTTTATTTTTATTTTTTAAGGGGGTCATTAAAGGGGTTAATTAGTGGGACAATTTTATAGGGCGGGTCGTTACGGACGCTGTGATACTAAATATGTGTACTTTTATTGTTTTTTTATTACTATTATTTCCAAAAAATGAATTTATTAGGGAATATTTTTTTTTATTTATTTAGGCATTTTTTATTAATTATTTTTACACATTTTTTTTTTTTTAACTTTATTTTATTGTCCCAGGGGGGACATCACTGTTATGTGTCAGATCGCTGATCTGACACTTAGAACAGCCCTGTGTCTGATCAGCGATCTGACAGGCGCTGCGCAGGCACTGAGGAGCCACCTTCCTGCAGGCCCCCGAAGGCCCCCGTGGCCATCTTGGATCTGGGGGCCTGCAGGGAAGGAGGCCCTCAGAGCAGCGCAGCACATCGCGCTGCTTTGAGGGTCTTAGGAAAGCACAGAGAGAGCCCCCTCCCTGTCGATGCTTCTCTAATGCCCCGGTACACTGCGATCATGTTTCATCGCAATGTGACAGGGGTTAATGTGCCGGGGGCGGTCCGTGACTGCCCCTGACACATAATGCCAGGTGTCAGCTGTAATAATCAGCTTACACCCGGCCGCCCCCCCCCCGGAGCGCCGCTGATTGCTTAGACGTACTATCCTGTCCCCGGTCATACGGGCCCAGGTACCGTGGGCGGGATAGTACGTCTGATGTCAGAAAGGGGTTAAATATCATTCTCCCTGTTTCAGCCTTTCATGACTCAGGAAGTCTGTCTTTGTATTCTCTACTCCCCTTATATGAAGGGTTCACTATTTTGTCCTCTGGTAAGACACAGGTTTGGCGCTCGGAGTTCAAAACCAGGCCTAGGAAGGATTGTATATTTTCTGGTTTTAGTCTTGACTTGAGGACGTTCACCAACCAGCTGAGCTCCTCGAGGACCCTTATTACATCCTTTAGCTGTTATGCACAGTGGTCTTCTGATCTTCCCAGGTAAGGAACGATTACGGTGTTCTGAGTATGGAGGTAGGCCGTCACCTCTGATATTACCTTGGTGAAAATCATTGGAGCCATTGACAATCCGAATGGAAGGGCTCTACATTGGTAATGTTTGTCCTGTCCCTGGACATACAGAGCTACCCTCAAATACTTTTGATAGTCTAGATGGAATGGGATGTGGTAAAATGCATCCTTTAAATCAATGACTGCCATGAACCAGTTGGTATATAACAGCTTAATAGCTATGTTCATCGATTCCATCTTGAAGGGCTGGTTTACAATCCACCGGTTGAGTTCCCTCAGATTGATAATTGTTTTGGAGGAACCTTCCATTTTTTTTATCAAAAAGAGGAGGGAATAAAATCCCCTTCCCTTTTCTTCCTCCAGAATCTTGCACAAAGCTTGTTTTCCAGGAGTCCCATGATATCTGCTTCCACGGCAAGTTGTTCTTTTGGTGACCTCCTGTTCGGTGTCACTATGAAGATCTGACATAGCAGATGGACAAAGTCTATCTTCAGACCCTCCTTCACAATATTCAAGACCCAGCGATTGGGGGAGATGTTCCCCCCGTGCAGGGACAAAGAGGGAGTGTCTACCCTCTACCGCTGACTTGGTGTCATGGGAAGGGCTTTTTGGAAGATGTAGAGGACCTGCCAAACACAAAACTGGCCTCCTTTCTGCCCTTGAACCCCCACTTCCTTCTGTCTCCTGGAGGATGTCCCCTATTAAGTTTTCTCCTCCAAAAGGAAGATTTCCTAGCATCAATAGGGAATCCAAATAAGGCCTTCTTTTTATCAGTAGCTTTTTCCAGGATGTCCTTTAATTTCTTCCCAATAAGAAATTTTCCATCACATGGAATGGAGCAAAGTCTATTTTTAGACTCCAAAAACCAAGTACAGCCCTTTAGCCATGCGGCCCATCTGGCCATATTTGATAGGGTTGCTGACCTAGCCGCTAGCCTCACCGAGTCTGCAGAAGTTTCCACAAGAAAAGCTGCCGCTCTGTGTAACAGGGGCATATTGGCCAGGATTTTATCCCTTGGGGTCTTGTCCGCAAGCTGCTCCTCTATTTGTTTCAAACAAATCATAAGGGAGCTGGTAAACAGCTTACAGCTATCACCGGCTTCAAATCCCCTGCAGCTGCCTTCCAGGTGTGCTTAAGAAACCCATCCACTTTTTTGTCCAGTGGATCCCTAAGCACCCCGAAATCCTCAAAGGGCAGAACCGACCTTTTTGATAATTTAACCACTGCTCCATCAATTTCAGGGACTTTATCCCAGATCTATGAGTCCTATTCCTCAAAGGGGTATCTCCTCTTTTATGTTGAGGGCAAGGCACCAGTCCTTTCCATGTTTTTCCACTCCTTATTTATGAGCACCTTTATCTTGCTATTAACCGGATAGGTGCACTTTTTTTCTCTCCTCCAACCCTCTGAACATTACATCCTCGAGGGTCATAGATGTTGATTACTCCTAATGGCTCTGACTAGCCTATCTGTATCCTCAGCTAAAAAGCATGGTCTGTCCACTATATCACTGTCCGAATAGGAGGAGGACGTGGACTCGACATTATCCCTCTGACAGTGGAGAATCATCTGACTCAGTAGAGACCTCTTTAGCTCTTTTCTTTCTCTTCTTTAACAGGGTCTTTAGGGAACCTTCCTTCTCAGCCTTGATCACGGACCTAATGCTTGCTGCCAAGTCTGGTGTCTCATCCATGATAGTTTTTTGGATGCAGCCTGAGCAAAGACTCTTCTGCCAGTGCATTGATAGCGGGATCATATATAGGGCACTCTCTCTATTCTTCTTTGTACCAACTTTCCTAGGCTCCTAGTGATTTAAGCATGAAAATAACCCTATTAAAAATGGTGACATTCATGTAGATGACTCACCACCCACTGTCACATTAAGGGTACCGGATTCAGAGGCTGTTCAGGGGTACATACTACACATCCCTCCTAGATACTGAGGAGTCCTGCGACTTTCCACTTCTTTGGCTTGAACAGCTGCTCCCTTTACTATTCCCATGCTGGTGAGCAGGCAATGGTGGGGGATGCTGCTGCTGCTACTGCTGTGATGGCTGTTGCTGCTGTCTTCTCAAATCCTCCATGATGGAGTGAGCTTTGACATATGAGCTATCCCATGGTTATCCCCCTTTTTCAAGAGGGATCCACAGCGCTCCCCTTGGTCCCACCTCCTCAAGTCCCTCCCTCCTACTATCAACCCACCAAGAATGCGCTGAGTTCCCATGGGTCCTGGCTGGCCATCTTGCTTCTGGTGTCACTTGGGCATGCTCATTCCCAGCGAGCCTTGACCATGACATCAGAAGAGTGCTGCCTGAAGCACAACTCACCACAGAGTTCAGCAGGAACATAAAGTGAGAGCGGCACGACGGATCCAGATATGCACCTCATAAATGTCTGTACCGCCCACACCCGCTAATGCTCTAAGGCCACATCTGGACCCGTGGATGGCAGTTCCATCCCCTGAAAGCCATCCCACAGGCATACCGCCTGCTCTTTCAGTACTGGGACAGCAGTGGGTAAGTCTTAAAAATAACAAACTCTTCACCCAAGTTTCATCAAGAGGGTTCTCATCAAGGACAGAAAGCCAACTGAAGCAGGGGAGAACAATCCTTTTATTTGAGTAAGTTTCCTGTCCTTGATGGGCAGATCCCTCTCTCAGGTGTGCTGTCAAGAGTGAAGAGAATAATAGAAATACTGTATATGTGGTGCTAGCACATCTGTAATGATCAGCATAATGAAACAATATTATTTATCCCCGCATATTTGCAAAGAAAAAATTGACCATGTCCAGCAGAAAATTGTCTCCCAATCCCCTCATACCATGCACTGTCCTCCCTCCCACATTGCATCTAGCTCACTCTTTGACTTTGGACACAGAAGAAGAAGTTACCCGGTTCCTTGCATCTTCTCGCCCTACTACTTGCACCAGTGACCCCATTCCTTCACATCTCCTCCAGTCCCTTCCCTCTGCTGTCACCACTCACCTAACAAAAATATTCAACCTCTCTCTCTTCCAGTATCTTTCCCTCCTCATTTAAACATGCTATCATACATCCATTTGTAACAACCCTGCTGGCATCACTGCATGGCCTCCCATCCCCTGCACACCAACTTACTTTCTGCTTTAAGCCATGCAGTGAATTCTGTCTGTTGCCGCCTCTGCTCTCCATGTTTCCAGACTGTGTGTATAGGGGGGCGGCGCCTGAACTCTCTGGTTCTTATGCAGTCAGGGTGCACCTGTGTAATATGTCCCTTACCAATCACCTGGAGCCCTTGACTATTTAGTTTCGCCACTCCCACTGAAACATTGCCTGTGCAATGTCTAATCTCAGTTAGTATCTTGCTGCTGAGGAAGCCAGGCCCTGTTCTGTGTATCTCCTTCTCTGTAGGAATACTCTTTGTCTCGCTTTGTACCTTGTCCGCCTGCCAGGAGGCAGAATATCCTGGCCCTTGAGTCTTGTTCCCAGTACCTTGACTGTACTCTGTAAGCCTGCCAGGAGGCAGAATATCCTGGTCCTTGTGTCTTTGTCCCTGTGCCTCTGTCTGAACTCAGTCTTACCTCTGTCTGTCAGTCTCCTTGTCTGTGGTTCCTTCTCTGCCATGTCTTTCCTTGTGTCCTCCCTGTCTGTGCATCTGCACCCTCGCAGCTTTATCTGTGCATCTGCACCCTTGCAGCTTTATCTGTGCATCTGCACCCTCGCAGCTTTATCTGTGCATCTGCACCCTCGCAGCTTTATCTGTGCATCTGCACCCTCGCAGCTTTATCTGTGCATCTGCACCCTCGCAGCTTTATCTGTGCATCTGCACCCTAGCCGCTCTGTCTGCACGGCTCCCTAACCGCTCTGTCTGCACGGCTCCCTAGCCGCTCTGTCCGCATGGCTCCCTAGCCGCTCTGCCTGCTCCGCACTCCTGCGGCTCTGCCTGCTCCGCACTCCTGCGGCTCTGCCTACCTGCACCTCCTGTGTGAACAGGTCCAAACCTGTTCCTTCATATTCCACTCCTTCCTGCCTATATCCATACCTGCACCTCCTGTGTGAACAGGTCCAGATCCTGTTCCAGCATACACCACTCCCTCCTGCCTACACCTGCTGTGTGAACAGGTCCCTACCTGCTCCTTCTCATACCATGCCAATCTGTCCTGTGTCTCCAAGTCGTGCCCGCCTGTCCTGTGTCTCCAAGCCGTGCCCGCCTGTCCTGTGTCTCCAAGCCGTGCCTGCCTGTCCTGTGTCTTCAAGCCGTGCCCGCCTGTCCTGTGTCTCCAAGCCGTGCCCGCCTGCCCTGTGTCTCAGCCGTGCCTGTCGTGTCTACCTGCCTGCCTGTCTATAGCCTCTGTCAAAGTGACTTGTCCCCGAGTGGGACCAGCAGCCACAGCCAGACACCACCCTGGAGTGGCACCCGAAAGCTATCTGCCGCACAAGCTTGACCTCACCATCAGAGGCTCCAGTGAAGACCGAGGTAGCTGTCATAGTCACACCCCTTCCAGGGTAGTCTGGTTTGTGGCACAGTGGGGCCACAACCCCCCGGCTTGCGCCATTCAGCCAAGGCGCGAGCGTGACACCATTACTTAAAAAACCATCCCCCGACCAAAACTGTGTTGTTAACTATAGACCCGTCTCTAATCTTCCCTTCATCTCTAAACTGGAACGCTTGGTCCACTCCCATCTGATCAGCTTCCTCTTAGATCACTCTCTTCAATTTGGTTTCTGCTCTTTACACTCTACTAAAACTGTCCTCTTTATATTCTCTAATGGTCTACTAACAGCTAAATCTAATGGTCACTACTCCATGCTAATTCTCCAGGATCATTCTGCAGCGTTAGGGTACCATTACACTTAGCGATGCACCAGCGATCCCGACAACGATATGGATCGCTGGTGCATCGCTAAGTGGTCGATAGTGAGCTGCCACACAGGCAGATCTCACCAGCGACATAGCAGGGGTCGGTGGTCGCTACTTACCTGTCAGACGTGGCGATCCTGACGTCCACGCGTCGCTCGTCGGTGCCACAGGAAGCCCAGCAGGAAGCGCCCGACGAGAAATGGTCCTGGACCTTCTTGCATGATCAGCGATAACCAGCGGGGGAGCCGGTCGGAGGTAAGTATCACACATAGCGATATCGCTAGCAATATCGCTGCTACGTCACAAAACCAGTGACATTACAGCGATATTGCTAGCGATATCGCTATATGTAACGGGGGCTTTAGACACTGCTAATCATCAGTTCCTCCTCACTGTGTTCCGCCCCATCGGCTTCAAGGACACCATTCTCTCCTGGTTCTCCTCCTACCTCTATGACAGCTCCTTCACTGTTTCTTTTGCTGGCTCCTCCTCCTCCCATCTTCCCCTTACTGTTGGGTTTCCTCAAGGATCAGTCCTAGGCCCCTCCTCTTCGCCTTGTATACTGCCCCTATTGGACAAACAATCAGTAGATTTGGTTTCCAGTACTATCCCTATGCTGATGACACCGAATTATACACGTCTACTCTTGACATTGTGCTTGCATTATTACAAAACACCAGTGATTGTCTTACCACTGTCTCCAACATCATGTCCTCCCTCTGTCTGAAACTAAACCTGTCTAAAACTGAACTCCTTGTTTCCTCCCTCTACTAACTTACCTGTGCCCAAAATTGCCATGTCCATGTGTGGTTCTATCATTAATCCCCAGCAACATGCTCGTTGTCTTGGGGTCATACTTGATTCAGAGCTTTCATTCACCCCCCACATCCAATCACTGGCTCGCTCTTGTTATCTGCATCTCAAAAATATTTCTAGAATTCAACCTTTTCTTAGTTTCGACTCTGCAAAAACTCTTACTGTTGCTCTTATTCATTCTCATCTGGACTATTGTAACTCTTTACAAATTGGTCACCCTCTTACCAAACTCTCCCCTCTCCAATCTGTCTTGAATGCAGCAACCAGGAAAATATTCCTAACCAACCGTTGCACCGATGCCTCTACCTTATGCCAGTTATTGCACTGGTTACCCATCCACTCCAGAATTCAATATGAACTTATCACGCTCACCCACAAAGCACTCCACAGTTCAGCACCACCCTACACCTCCTCTCTCCTCTCAGTTTATGACCCTACCCATGCCCTCCATTATGCTAATGACCTAAGATTAACATCCTCAATAATCGGAGCCTCCCACTCCTGTCTCCAAGACGTCTCATGTGCTGTGTCAATTCTTTGGGATGCACTACCTAGGATAATTTGATTAATCCCCAATACCCACAGTTTTAAGCATGCCCTAAAAACGCATTTCTTCAGACTCAACACATGTCTTTAACTATACCTATGTTGCCCATTCAAAATTTTCTTCATAACCAGGTTCCTTGTATCATGTTCTCACATGCGTTATGCATTTTTACATGAACACCCAATTTATTAGATTATGGATGGTCAGAACAATGAAAGCAATTGTTACCATCCACCTTTCATGTCTCCTCTATTTCCTCATAGATTGTAAGCTTGCAAGCAAGGCCCTCATTCCTCTTGGTATCTGTTGATTTAAGCGATTATTGTTATGCTATAGTCTTTTATTGTCTGTACAAGTCCCTTCTAAAATGTAAACTACTGCGCAATACGTTGGCGCTATATAAATCAAATTATAACTATTTTAAAGTAAAGCTCATTATGCAAAAAGTGAAAAAGATAAGGCTCTTATAATATATTATGTAGCAAAGCCAGGTAGGCTCAAGCTCTTGAGGTTTCGATTAGATCACCTGTCTAGTCCTGCATATAACAAGGCTAGCTGTTCTCCTTAGTCAGTCAGCTCTGGGAAGCTGAACAGACTGGATGTGTCTTGGAGCAAAAGAGATAGACAGGTCATAATCCGCAAGTATTAGTGGTTGCCATGGACAATAGTTGCTTTGTTTGATCAAGCTAGAGCTAGCTCAACTGTGTATGAGAAGCCAATGCCTGTTCTGTTTAGTTAGTGCCAGGATAAGGCTAAGGATTTATATTTATGACTTTTTTTTGGTGCTGTGCAACAAGAGACAGTGAATCTCAACAAATGGTGGATGAAATGTGGGAGTGATGTTCCAGAGAACAAAGGCGATTGCAGGGTAAAGATTGACTTTCCTGGGAAAAGACAGCTAAAGCATTGCAAGCACAGTCTGAAAGCATAGAGGAACTTGTTAAGCAGTTAGTCCAGGGGCAGTAACAGCAGCAGCAAATACAGAAGTACTAGCAGCAGCAGACCCAGGAAACTAACTAGCTCCTGATCCAGCAGTATCAAAAGCAGCAGTAGCTGTAAAAGCAGCTTCTGCAGCAACAGCAGTTTCAGAACCAGGTATAGCAGGTTCAACAGCAGCATCAGCAGCGGCTCTCTTGGCAAAAAAACTGTCCGGCCAGTGAGTTTGGTGGCCTTGGTAAAGTGCAACACTGTGAAGGGGGTAGAAGTAGAGGTAAAGTCAAAGATCCAAACCGTCCCATTTGAGGGCCCAGTCCCACCATGTCATGGCTTTCTCCCAGCTTCTATACTCACCTCTCCGATGTATTCATAGCTCCAGTAGATCCAAATCCACAGGGGCGGGGATGCTTATTTCTACATGAATCAAATCCCTTCTCCTGCCATCAGTCTTCCCAAGACTCAAACTTGCTTTTCTATGTTTACAGTCAGCAGATTTATTTATGAACCACAGCTCATAGTGATAAACATAGGAAATTTTAGTCATATTGAAAAGAGATGAGCGAATATTTCAACGTTCGGTTCGGATTACGATTGCCGAATTTGCAATGTTCGCCGATTAATTCGCCAAACATAACCGAACACCATTCATCTCAATGGGAGGCAAAAACAAATGCATGCACAACACCTTATGATGGCACCAAATACTGCCAAAACACATGAAATGGGGGACAGACACCAGGAAAGTGGCCTCAATTTACCCACAGTACAAATTTTAACATGGAACTGCAGCGATCAGCCAGGCATGAGGTATCATGGTCTGGGACAGAATTTACAGCTTTCAATTGCACATCACAGTAAGAAGAGCTGGGTGAGTGATCAGTGTAGGCCCCCTTTGCTGGTAGCCCTGATACCACATGCAACACCTCTACCTGCTTTCACGCTGAGCCACAATCAGGTGGCACAAATATCAGTTTTGCAGACTACCATTGTTAGAAAAATTTAAGGATAGTAACACGGGTAGTTGAGTCCAAGGAAGTGGAGGCCTGACGGTCTCGGAGGTTTACTGATACAGGCAACACACATGAAGGAGACCCAACCAGGAGTGTTCACATTTCCAAAAATTATTGGCAGACACCACCAAAGTAGCATCAATTTCACCACAGAAGAAATAGTATAATAGGGACCGACAGGTCTTCCACTAAACCCATTCCAGCAGATAGACACCCAACCAGGAGTTTTCCCATTTCAAAAAATTATTGGCAGACACCACCAAAGTAGCATCAATTTCACCACAGAAGAAATAGTATAATAGGGACTGACAGGTCTTCCACTAAACCCATTCCAGCAGATAGACACCCAACCAGGGGTGTTCACATTTCCAAAAATTACTGGCAGACACCACAAAAGTGGCATCAATTTCACCACATTATAGATCGTATAATAGGGACCAACAGGTCTTCCACTACACCTAATCCAGCAAATGGACACCCAGCCAGAAGTGTTCACATTTCCAAAAATTACTGGCAGACACCACAAAAGTGTCATCAGCTTCACCACAGTAGAAATAGTGTAACAGGGACCGACAGGTCTTCCACTACAACCAATCCAACAGATGGGCACCCAACCAGGAGTGTTCACATTTCCAAAAATTATTGGCGGACACCACCAAAGTGGCAACGTTTCGGTCCGAAGACCTTTTTCAAGCTTGAAAATGGTCTTTGAACCGAAACGTCGCCACAGGAGGCAGAATAAAATGTAAGCCTTTTTTTTCACCATTGTCTGAGGCGCTGTCTTTTTTATCTATTGTTATGGAACTTGCTCCAGGATGGGCTCCCTGGTTTTGACGTGCGCCTCTACAAATCTGTCTTAAAGACTTTGACGCTTATAGGGTGCGGTTTAACTTTTTGTTTTTTGGTATCACCACCAAAGTGGCATCAATTTCACCACAGTAGAAATAGTATAATAGGGACCGATAGGTCTTCCACTAAACCCAATCCAGCAGATGGACACCCAACCAGGAGTGTTCACATTTCCAAAAATTACTGCCAGACACCACAAAAGTGTCATCAAATTCATCACATTTAAATAGTATAATAGGGACCAATAGGTCTTCCACTAAACCCAATCCAGCAGATGGATACCCAACCAGGAGTATCCACATTTAAACAAATGAGGGCCTTGCACCACAGAAGTGGCATCAATTTCACGAAAGTAGAAATAGTATAATAGGTACCGAAAGGTCTTCCACTACACACAATCCAACAGATGGACACCCAACCAGGAGTGTTCACATTTCCAAAAATTACTGCCTGATAACACAAAATTGGCATCAATTTCACCACAGTAGAAATAGTATAATAGGGACTGACAGGTCTTCCACTACGCCCAATCCAGCAGATGGACACCCAACCAGGAGTGTTTACATTTCCAAAAATTACTGCCAGACACCACAAAAGTGTCATCAAATTCATCACATTTAAATAGTATAATAGGGACCAATAGGTCTTCCACTAAACCCAATCCAGCAGATGGACACCCAACCAGGAGTGTTCACATTTCCAAAAATTACTGGCAGACACCACAAAAGTGTCATCAGCTTCACCACAGTAGAAATAGTGTAACAGGGATCGACAGGTCTTCCACTACAACCAATCCAACAGATTGGCACCCAACCAGGAGTGTTCACATTTCCAAAAATTATTGGCGGACACCACCAAAGTGGCAACGTTTCGGTCCGAAGACCTTTTTCAAGCTTGAAAATGGTCTTCGAACCGAAACGTCGCCACAGGAGGCAGAATAAAATGTAAGCCTTTTTTTTCACCATTGTCTGAGGCGCTGTCTTTTTTATCTATTGTTATGGAACTTGCTCCAGGATGGGCTCCCTGGTTTTGACGTGCGCCTCTACAAATCTGTCTTAAAGACTTTGACGCTTATAGGGTGCGGTTTAACTTTTTGTTTTTTGGTATCACCACCAAAGTGGCATCAATTTCACCACAGTAGAAATAGTATAATAGGGACCGATAGGTCTTCCACTAAACCCAATCCAGCAGATGGACACCCAACCAGGAGTGTTCACATTTCCAAAAATTACTGCCTGATAACACAAAATTGGCATCAATTTCACCACAGTAGAAATAGTATAATAGGGACTGACAGGTCTTCCACTACGCCCAATCCAGCAGATGGACACCCAACCAGGAGTGTTCACATTTAAACAAATGAGGGCCTTACAACACAGAAGTGGCATCAATTTCACCAGGGTAGAAAAAGTATAATAAGGACAGACAGTTCTTCCAGTAAACCCAATCCAGCAGATGGAAGAAAACATACTAGGAGACAAAAAGGAGCGCAATAGGGTCTTAGCCGATGATAACGGTAGAAAAACTAATGTGAGACCACTCACCTGATGTGGTTGCAAATAGCAACATGAGAGAAACATGTACTTCAGCTGTAGCAGGACACCAGTCACAATGTGCCCAGGTTAAATAAAAAGTCAGAGAGGTTTTTGTCCTGACGAAGGGGTCGGGTGTGACCTTGAAATGCATTTACCTGTAACCCTTTTAATAAAATCTGTGATTTTATCCTGCATTTGAGTACTTATCAGCTGCGCAGTCGATGACACCTCCTTCTTACTTTTTGTCAATCCAGCAGATGGCCACCCAACCAGGAGTATTCACATTTCCAAAAATTATTGGCAGACACTACCAAAGTGACATTCATTTCACGGGAGTAGAAACAGTATAATAGGGACTGAAAGGTCATCCACTATACCCAGTCCAGCAGAAGGACACCCAACCTGGAGTTTTCACATTTTAAAAAATGAGGGCCTGACACCACTGAAGTGTAATAACTGTCACGAGAATAGTATAATTGGAGCCGACATGTCTTCCACTACAGCTAACCCAACAGATGTACACCAACCATGACTGTTCACATTTCCACAAATTTGTGTTAACATCACCAGCAGCAGCCACATCAGGCACAGAAGCCAAACTAAAGATATTACAGAGTGTAGTTACGTGACATTAATGCATCACACTAAAAAAATTAATATCACCTAGTCTGTACATTCTGCGATTGGGTTGCAAAAGTCCTTGTAGATCCATGACTTGTTTATCTTGATGAAAGTTAGGCGGTCTACACTTTCAGGGGACAAACGGCTACACTTATCCATCAGGACACCACCAGCAACTCTGAAGACATGTTCTGAGAGAACGCTGGCTGCCGAGCACAATAAAACCTCCAAGGCATTTGAGGCAAGCTCAGGCCACTCATCCATTTTGTAAGACCAAAATAAGAAAGGGTCCAAACCCTCCTTGATGGTATTGATATTCAGTTCTAGATACTCCTGCACCATCCTCTCCATTCATTCACTACGTGTAATACTTGGGCTCTGTTGTGCTGGTGCGTGAGCTGGCCTAAAAAAAAGGATCAGAGGACTCACAAAAATTACTTCTTACAGTTTCACCACTGCTGCTGCTGCTGCTAATGTTTTGGCATTGACGAATTGACAAGCTGGAGGTTGGAAGTCTATAGCTGCGATGCGAACTGTGTGCTTCACTGCTGTCTTGGGGAAAAGCTCTCTGAAGGTTGTGTAAAAGTGTGTTTCAATACTCCAGCATTCGCGGGTCCCCTTCCAGGGTGGGAAGCATCTGGCAAAACTTGGTTTTATAATGTGGATCTAACAAAGTGGCAACCCAGTAATCAGCAGCATTCCTAATCATAACTATACTGGGATCAATTTGAAATATGGCATGCTGTATCTTGTTAGTCACAGAAAAAAGAATTGTTTGAGTGTGCATGAGGCCTGTATGACAAAGAAGATATGCTACAAACAATCTGAAAGTCAGGTACCTTACTGTGTGACACTAGGAACAGAAAAGTTTTTTGGTGGCCTGTGGATCAGGCCTCTATAACACACTAGATGCTACAAACAATTTGAAAATCAGGTCCCCTACTGTATGACACTAGGAACAGAATAATTTTTTGGTTATCTCTGTATCAGGCCTCTATAACACATTAGATGCTACAAACTATTTGAAAGTCAGGTCCCTTACTGTATAACACTGGGAACAGAAGAATTTTTTTGTATCCTTTTGATCAGGCCTCTAAAACACACTATATGCTTCAAACTATTTGAAAGTCAGGTCCCCTACTTTATGACACCAGGAACAGAAGAATTGTTGTGGCCTATGGATCAGGCCTCTATAACACACTAAATGCTAGAAACTATTTAAATGTCAGGTCTCCTACTGTATGACACAAGAAACAGAAGAATTTTTTGTGGCCTCTGTATCAGGCCTCTATAACACACTAGATGCTGCAAACTATTTAAAAGTCAGGTCCCCTACTGTGTGACACTATGAACAGAAGAATTTTTTGGGGCCTCTGTATCAGGCCTCTATAACACACTAGATGCTACAAACTATTTGAAAGGCAGGTCCCCTACTGTTTGGCATTAGGAACGGAAGAATTTTTGTGGCCTCTGTATCAGGCCTCTATAACACTCTAGATCAGGGGTCCCCAACCGCCGGTCCGCGGCCCAGCACCGGGCCGCTGCAGTGCCCTTGCCGGTCCACGGACACAAGGGGAGCCAGGGGCGGTCAGTGGCGTAGCGGGGGCTGGGGCGGCGCGCAGCAGTTCTTAGCGGCGGCCAGGGAGCGATCAAGCAGCTCCGCTGCCTGCAAGAGGGAATAGCAGGAGCGGAGCTGCAAGGACCCGTCCACTGCGTCCAGCTTCCTGCCTGCCGCCCGCGCTTCCTGTCTCTGACTGACACAGAGAGGAGCGCGGCCGCTGCTGTGTCAGAGCGAGGAAGCGCGGGCGGCGGGCAGGTGAGAGGAGTGAGGTGGTGTGTGTGTGTATGTATGTCTGTCTGTGTGTGTACATGTATGTCTGTGTGTGTGTGTGTGTGTGTGTGTGTGTTGGTCTGTGTTTGTGTAGCCTGGCCCTGGAGGAGATGGGGACATGAGGAGAAGACCGTGAGGGGAGTGATGGAGAGACAGCAGTGATGGGGTGAAGGCAATGATGGGGAGATGGCAGTGATGGGGAGAAGGCAATGATGGAGAGACAGCTGTGATGGGGTGAAGGCAATGATGGAGAGATGGCAGTGATGGGGTGAAGGCAATGATGGAGAGATAGCAGTGATGGGGTGAATGCAATGATGGAGAGATGGCAGTGATGGGGTGAAGGCAATGATGGGGAGAAGGGAGTGATGGGGTGAAGGCAATGATGGGGAGAAGGGAGTGATGGGGTGAAGGCAATGATGGGGAGAAGAGAGTGATGGGGTGAAGGCAATGATGGAGAGACGGCAGTGATGGGGTGAAGGCAATGATGGAGAGATGGCAGTGATGGGGTGAAGGCAATGATGGAGAGATGGCAGTGATGGGGTGAAGGCAATGATGGGGAGAAGGGAGTGATGGGGTGAAGGCAATGATGGGGAGAAGGGAGTGATGGGGTGAAGGCAATGATGGGGAGAAGGGAGTGATGGGGTGAAGGCAATGATGGGGAGAAGGGAGTGATGGGGTGAAGGCAATGATGGAGAGACGGCAGTGATGGGGTGAAGGCAATGATGGAGAGACAGCAGTGATGGGGTGAAGGCAATGATGGAGAGCTGGCAGTGATGGGGTGAAGGCAATGATGGAGAGATGGCAGTGATGGGGTGAAGGCAATGATGGGGAGAAGGGAGTGATGGGGTGAAGGCAATGATGGGGAGAAGGGAATGATGGGGTGAAGGCAATGATGGGGAGAAGGGGGTGATGGAGCACTTATTCAAAACCTATGGTGAGTTGAGTCACATTATAAATGTTATTTAATTATAAGTATGCACTGCTACACTACAACCGTGTCCATAGCCCCGCCCCCTTATGACCAAAGCCCCGCCCCTGCCACACCTCCATCCCCGCCCTGCCGGGCCATGGAAGAATGGTCTTGCTTGAAACCGGTCCCTGGTGCAAAAAAGGTTGGGGACCACTGCTCTAGATGATACTAACTATGTGAATGTGAGATGTCCCCTACTGTATGACCCTAGGAACAGAAGAATTTTTTGTGGCCTCTGTATCAGGCCTCTATCACAGTGATCAAAATAAAAAAAGTAAATCAACCCCCCTTTATCACCTCCTTAGTTAGGTAAAAAATAATAAAATAAAAAAATGTATTTATTTCCATTTTTCAATTAAGGTTAGGGTTGGGGCTATTGTTAGTGTTGGAGTTATAGCTAGGGTTAGGGTTGGGGCTAGGGATAGGGTTATGGTTACATAGTAACATAGTATTTAAGGTTGAAGGGAGACTTTAGATCCATCTAGTTCAATCCATAGCCTAACATGTTGATCCAGAGGAAAGCAAAAAAAAAACCATGCGGCAAACACTAAGCTCCACATTGGGGAAAAAAATTCCTTCCCGACTCCACATATGGCAATCAGACTTTTTCCCTGGATCAACGCCCTATCAAGGAATCTAGTATATATACCTTGTAACATTATACTTTTCAAGAAAGGCATCCAGTCCCTTCTTAAATTTTAGTAATGAATCACTCATTACAACATCATACGGCAGAGAGTTCCATAGTCTCACTGCTCTTACAGTAAAGAATCTGCATCTGTGATTATGATTAAAGCTTCTTTCCTCCAGACGTAGAGGATGCCACCTTGTCCCCGTTACAGTTCTAAGAGTAAAAAGATCATTAGAAAGGTCTTTGTACTGTCCCCTCATATATTTATACATTGTAATAAGATCACCCTTAAGCCTTTGTTTGTCCAAACTAAATAACCCCAAGTGGAATAATCTGTCTTGGTATTGCAGACCCCACAGTGCTCTAATAAACTTGGGCGCTCTTCTCTGTACCCGCTCTTGTTCAGCTATGTCTTTCTTATACACCGGAGACCAGAAATGTACACAGTATTCTAAGTGCGGTCGCACTAGTGACTTGTATAGGGGTAAAATTATGTTCTCCTCATGAGCATCTATGCTTCTTTTAATCCATCCCATTATTTTATTTGCCTTTGCAGCAGCTGCCTGACACTGGCAACTAAATGAGAGTTTGTCATCCACCCATACACCCAGGTCTTTTTCAGTGCCTGTTTTGCCCAGTGATTTACAATTAAGCACGTAATTATACATCTTGTTACTTCTGCCCAAGTTTATGACCTTACACTTATCTCCATTAAAGTTCATTTGCCATTTATCAGCCCAAGCTTCTAGTTTATATAAATCTTCTTGTAATATTAAATTGTCCTCCTCTGTATTGATTACCCTGGAGAGTTTAGTGTCATCTGCAAATATTGAAATTCTACTCTGCATGCCCCCTACAAGGTCATTAATAAAAGTATTAAAAAGAAGCGGGCCCAACACCGACCCCTGTGGTACCCCACTGCTAACCGTGACATAGTCTGAGTGTGCTCCATTAATAACCACCCTATCCCTGAGCCAGCTCTTAACCCACTTACATATATTTTCCCCTATCCCCTATAGTGTTGAGGTTATAGCTAGCGTTAGAGTTGGGCCAGGGTTAGGGTTATGGTTTGGGTTATAATTGGGGTTATAGTTAGGGTTGGGCTATGGATAGGGTTGGAGCTAAAGTTAGCATTGGGGCTAGAGTTAGGATTGGGGCTATGGTTAGGGTTTGGGTTGTGCTAGTGTTAGTGATGGGGCTAGAGTTAGAGTTTGGGTTAGGGTTGGGCTAGGGTAAGGGTTGGGGCTTGGGTTAGGGTTGCAGCTAGGATTAGGGTTGTGTTGGGGTTGTATTTAGGGTTATGGTTAGGGTTGGGATTATGGTTAGTAGTGTGTTGGGGTTAGGGTAAGATAAGAGATTCAAGGTCTCCCTTCAAGCGGTCAGATAGATCTAGACACTGGACCTGAGTCACGTGAATTGATCAACTCATCTCTTGTCCCAACTGTCCTGGATAGAGTGGACAGTTCCGAACTTGGGTCTGTGCCCTGCAGTCTTGATCATC
The DNA here is from genome assembly GCF_039654945.1 of Dendrobates tinctorius. Lineage (NCBI taxonomy): Eukaryota > Metazoa > Chordata > Amphibia > Anura > Dendrobatidae > Dendrobates > Dendrobates tinctorius. The sequence goes on from NW_027361714.1 coordinate 37,147,189, forward strand.
TGCTGAATTTCACTCACTGCCAGTGCCCCTCATCTCCTGCTTCAAGGGTAGAAAATAGTGGTAAAATGGCATGAGTTGGGGTGTGGCCAGGGGTGTGGGCAAAATTTGCCATGGCATTCAAGACACTCTGCATCATGTGTCTCTTCTTCAATTTTTTAAAAGTTGTGAGGTATGGGTAAAGTTGTCCATGGAGATTACAAGAACTATCCCATGACTAGTGTTGAGCGATACCATCCGATATCGTGAAATATCGGATAGGATTGGATCGGACCGCTACCCAAAAAGTATCGGATATCGCCGATTCCGATACCGGAAACCAATGCAAGTCAATGGGACAGAAATATCGGAATTAAAATAAACCCTTTCTTTCCTTAGGTTAATTCTACATGAAGAAAAACAACTAATAATAATGTAGAATGTATTGGGGGAGGTGGAGGAGACATTAAAGGCATAGAGGTTTAGCCCAATCAAATGGAATAGCAGGAATTAATCTTTTTTTTTTTTAAGACGTTCGGAGTTACAAAGATATTGACTATGTTAACCTTTTTTATATTTTGTCAGATATGTGTGTTTCACTAGTTCCATGCTCTTCACCTTTTTTACTTCTCCCACACTTTCTCCTTCATGATCCTCAGCAGCAGCAGCATCTTTTTCATCAACTTCTTCTTCACCTTTTTCATCTTCTTCTTCACCTTCTTCCTATTATTCTTTTTTTTTACATTCTTCATATTCTTCTTATTCAAATATTATTCTTCTTCATATTCTACTTCTTCATCTTCTTCCTATTCTTCTTCTTCATCATATTCTTATTTGTGACAGTCATTCCTGTAGTTGTTACCTATAAAAGTTTGAAGATTACACCAGCCGTTCTGCCTGTCACAAAAGATTTACAATAGGATTTGTCCGCGTTCAGTTTGGCCTGCAGCAGCAGGCATTTTCCAGGGGCACCACGAAGAGGAACGGACTCACCCCCATACACTGCTTAGTCTTCTTCTGCTTATAATTTAGATAATATCTTTTGCTCTGATTTTTAGTCTTATGCTTAATGTTCTTCTTCTTTTTGTTCTTCTGCTTCTTGGTCTTCTGTCTCTTTTTGTTCTGCATCTTGGTGGTTGTCTTCATGTTCTTTGTCCTCTTGGTCATCTTCTTCAGGGTCATCTTTTTGGTCTTCTTTGGGGTTGGGGTGGTCTTCAGGGTCGTCGTCAGGGAGATCCAGAGTGATTACCAAAAACCATTTCAAAAAGTTTGAACTTGGAAATGTAGCAGAAGGTACAAGAAGGCTAAGGAACTGCGAAGAACCAGCTGACGGTACTGGAACACGGATGGGTAGCAGAAGGAACAAGAGCCAATGGCACTACAGGGGACCAGCTGATGGTACTGGAACCCGGTTACTAAGCAGGAGGTACTTTTGCTAGAAAGCACTACCAAGGACCAGCAGACGCTGCTGGAACTCGGATACCGAGAAGGAGGCACCTAAGCCAAAGGCACTGCCAAGAAACAGCTGACGGTGATGGAACCCAGATGGGTAGCAGAAGGTACCCATGAAAAACAAAGTTGCAAGGCCGCGAGCCGGCCGCAGTTACCGAAACCCACAGTCCTACAGGGGGTGCTTGTCCTATTGGCACTACGGAACCAGCCTTTATTACCAGAACCCTCAGCCCACATAGGAAGCCCATAAACTGCAGGCACCATAGCGTCAGCTAACCCGACCGCAACACGACAGGACAATGTATTGGTGCCAAAGTGATGTTGACACTTCCCTGAAACAGCTGACGGTGCTGGAACCCGGAGGGGCAGCAGAAGGAGCAAGAGCCAATGGCACTACCGAGGACCTGCTGACGGTACTGGAACCCGGTGACTAAGCAGGAGGTACCTGTGCTAGAAAGCACTACCAAGGACCAGCAGACGTTGCTGGAACTCGGATACCGAGATGAAGGCACCTAAGCCAAAGGCACTGCCGAGAACCAGCTGACATTGCTGGAACCCGGAAGGGCAGCAGAAGGAACAAGAGGCAATGGAACTACCGAGGACCAGCTGACGGTGCTGGAACCCAGATGGGTAGCAGAAGGAACAAGAGTCAATGGCACTACCGAGGACCAGATGACGGTACTGGAACCCGGTTACTAAGCAGGAGGTACCTGTGCCAGAAAGCACTACCAAGGGCCAGCAGACGTTGTTGGAACTTGGATACAGAGAAGGAGGCACCTAAGCCAATGGCACTGCCGAGAACCAGCTGACGGTGCTGGAACCCGGATGGGTAGCAGAAGGAACAAGAGCCAATGGCACTACCGAGGACCAGCTGACGGTACTGGAAACTGGTTACTAAGCAGGAGGTACCTGTGCTAGAAAGCACTACCAAGGACCAGCAGACATTGCTGGAACTCGGATACCGAGATGGAGGCACCTAAGCCAAAGGCACTGCCGAGAACCAGCTGACGGTGCTGGAACCCGGAGGGGCAGCAGAAGGAACAAGAGGCAATAGAACTACCGAGGACCAGCTGACGGTGCTGGAACCCGGATGGGTAGCAGAAGGAACGAGAGCCAATGGCACTACCGAGGACCAGCTGACGGTACTGGAACCCGGTTACTAAGCAGGAGGTACCTGTGCTAGGATGCACTACCAAGGACCAGCAGACGTTGCTGGAACTCGGATACCGAGATGGAGGCACCTAAGCCAAAGGCACTGCAGAGAACCAGCTGACGGTGCTGGAACCCGGATGGGCAGCAGAAGGAACAAGAGGCAATGGAACTACCGAGGACCAGCTGACGGTGCTGGAACCCGATTGGGTAGCAGAACCTACAAGAGCCAATGGCACTACCGAGGACCAGCTGACGGTACTGGAACCTGGTTACTAAGCAAGAGGTACCTGTGCTAGAAAGCACTACCAAAGACCAGCAGACGTTGCTGGAACTCGGATACGAGATGGAGGCACCTAAGCCAAAGTCACTGCCGAGAACCAGCTGACGGTGCTGGAACCCGGATGGGTAGCAGAAGGTAACCATGAAAAACAAAGTTGCAATGCCGCGAGCCGGCCGCAGTTGCTGAAACCCACAGTCCTACAGGGGGTGCTTGTCCTATTGGCACTACGGAATTAGCCTATATTGCCAGATCCCACTGCGCACATAGGAAGCACCTAAACTGCAGGCACCATAGAGTCGGATAAACCGAACGAAACACGACAGGACAACGTATTGGTGGCAAAGTGACGTTGACACTACCCGGAAACAGCTGGCATGCTGGAACCAGGATGGGCAGGAGGGAGTACCTGTGCCAAAGACACTTCTGAGCAGCAACTGGCGGTGTTGTAGCCAAGGGATTACAGTAGAAACAGAGTGTATCCAGAGGCCTAATTGGAGCAAGTTTAAAATCTGGAGTAGTGTGAATGTGGACAGAGCAGGCGAAATTGCCGGACACACAGCAGGAGGTCAGCTGACGTTACTGAACTCCACTGACACTGGAGCATGTGTTTTTCTCTGTGCAGAAGGCACTTCTGAGCAGCAACTGGCAGTGTTGGAGCCCAGGGATTACAGTAGAAACAGAGTGTATCCAGAGGCCTAATTGGAGCAAGTTTAAAATCTGAAGTAGTGTGAACGTGGACAGAGCAGGCGAAATTGCCGGACACACAGCAGGGGAGCAGCTGACGTTACTGAACCCCACTAAAACACTGGAGCTAGTGTTTTTCTCTGTGCAGACGGCACTTCTGAGCAACAACTGGCGGTGTTGGAACCCAGGGATTACAGTAGAAACAGAGTTTAGCGAGCAGCCTAATTGGAGCAAGTTTAAAATCTGGAGTAGTGTGAACGTGGACAGAGCAGGCGAAATTGCCGGACACACAGCAGAGGGTCAGCTGACATTACTGAACCCCACTAATACTTGAGCATGTGTTTTTCTCTGTGCAGACGGCACTTCTGAGCAACAACTGGCGGTGTTGGAGCCCAGGGTCATTCATGGAGTAGGCTAAGGTCTAATTGGAGCAAGGTTAATATCTGATGTTGGGATGAATGTGGAGGGAGCAGGAGATATTGCCGGACACACAGCAAGGGATCAGCTGATGTTACTGAACCCCACTAACACAGGAGCATGTGTTTTTCTCTGTGCAGACAGCACTTCTGAGCAACAACTGGTGGTGTTGGAGCCCAGGGTTATTCATGGAGTAGGCTAATGCCTAATTGGAGCAAGTTTAATATCTGATGTTGGGATGAATGTGGAGGGAGCAGGAGATATTGCCGGACACACAGCAGGGGATCAGCTGACGTTACTGAACCCCATTAACACTGGAGCATGTGTTTTTCTCTGTGCAGATGGCACTTCTGAGCAACAACAGGCGGTGTTGGAGCCAAGGGTTATTCATGGAGAAGGCTAAGGCCTAATTGGAGCAAGTTTAATATCTGATGTTGGGATGAATGTGGAGGGAGCAGGAGATATTGCCGGACTCACAGTAGGGGATCAGCTGACGTTACTGAACTCCACTGACACTGGAGCATGTGTTTTTCTCTGTGCAGAAGGCACTTCTGAGCAGCAACTGGCGGTGTTGGAGCCCAGGGATAACAGTAGAAACAGAGTGTAGCCAGAAGCCTAATTGGAGCAAGTTTAAAATAAGGAGTAGTGTGAATGTGGACAGAGCAGGTGAAATTGCCAGACACACAGCAGGGGATCAGCTGACATTACTGAACCACACTAACACTGGAGCATGTGTTTTTCTCTGTGCAGACGGCACTTCCGAGCAACAACTGGCGGTGTTGGAGCCCAGGATCAATCATGGAGTAGGCTGAGGCCTACTTGGAGCAAGTTTAATATCTGATGCAGTTTGAATGTGGAGGGAGCATGAGACATTGCCGGACACACAGCAGGGGAGCAGCTGGAGTTCCTGAACCCCACTAACGCATGAGCTAGTGTTTTTCTCTGTACAGACGGCACTTCCGAGCAGCAACTGGCAGTGTTGGAGCCCAGGATCAATCATGGAGTAGGCTGAGGCCTATTTGGAGCAAGTTTAAAATCTGATGTAGTTTGAATGTGGAGGGAGCAGGAGACATTGCCAGAAAAACAGCAGGGGAGCAGCTGGCATTACTGAACCCCACTCAGGCTGGTTTCACATTTGCGTTTTTTAGCGCTGGAAAAAAACGCATACCTGCGCATGCGTTTTTTCCCCTATATTTAACATGGGTGCGCATACCTTAGCGCTGGTAAGCGCACGTATGCGATTTTCATGCGCTGCGTTTTTTTGGGGTGTGCGTTTGTATTTTCCAGACGCAGCATGTTGCATTTTTTGGCCCTGCAAAGAAGCGCATGCGCACGTATGCGCACGTTTTGCGCTAAAAATGGCCATTATAGCCTATGGATGCGCATACGTGCGCACTGGCATGCTCATGTATGCGTTTTTTTGCACATGCTTTTTTTTTTGTTAACCATGGAATTTAGGGGTTTGGGTTAGAGTTAGGGTTAGTTAAGGGGGTTTAGGGTTAGGGTTAGGGTCAGGGTCAGGGTTAGGGTTAGGGTTAGGGTCAGGGTTAGGGTTAAGTATGGTTTGGTTAAGGGTTAGGGTCAGGGTTAGGGTTAAGTATGGTTTGGTTAAGGGTTAGGGTCAGGGTTAGGGTTAGGGTCAGGGTTAGGGTTAGGGTCAGGGTTAGGGTTAGGGTTAGGGTTAAGGTCAGGGTTAGGGTTAGTTAGGGTTTGGGTTAGGGTTAAGTATGGTTTGGTTAAGGGTTAGGGTCAGGGTTAGGGTTAAGTATGGTTTGGTTAAGGGTTAGGGTCAGGGTTAGGGTTAGGGTTAGGGTTAGGGTCAGGGTTAGGGTTAGGGTTAAGGTCAGGGTTAGGGTTAGTTAGGGTTTGGGTTAGGGTTAAGTATGGTTTGGTTAAGGGTTAGGGTCAGGGTTAGGGTTAAGTATGGTTTGGTTAAGGGTTAGGGTCAGGGTTAGGGTTAGGGTTAGGGTTAGGGTCAGGGTTAGGGTTAGGGTTAGGGTTAGTTAGGGTTTAGGGTTTGGGTTAGGGTTAAGTATGGTTTGGTTAAGGTTTTGGGTCAGGGTTAGGGTTAGGGTTAGGGTCAGGGTTAGGGTTAAGGGTTAGGGTCAGGGTTAGGGTTAGTAAAGTCATGGTTTGGGTTAGTGTGAGGGGCCACCTAATGTTGGAAAAAAATGCAAACGCGGTAAAAACGCACTAAAAACGCATACAAAAGCATAAAAACGCTGCGTTTTTTTCATGCATGCTCATAAAAATGCTTGAAAAAAACGCAGCAGTTGTATGCTTTTGTATGCGTTTTTTCAATGCGTTTTTTTGCGGGAAAAACGCGCTGCAAGAAAAAGCAAGTGTGAAACTAGCCTTACACAGGAGCTAGTATTTTTTTCTGTGCAGACAGCACTTCTGAGCAGCAACTGGCAGTGTTAAAGCCCAGGATCAATCATGGAGTAGGCTGAGGCCTACGTGGAGCAAGTTTAAAATCTGATGTAGTTTGAATGTGGAGGGAGCAGGAGATATTGATGGACACACAGCAGGGGAGCAGCTGACGTTACTGAACCCCACTAAAACACAGGAGCTAGTGTTTTTCTCTGTGCAGACGGCACTTCCGAGCAACAACTGACGGTGTTGGAGCACAGGGATTACAGTTCAGGTGGTGGAAACATGAACACAACAGGAGACCTGGATACTGTTGCCAACCAATTATTTATTCTTGAAGAGGACTGGCAAATTCCAGCGAGATCCAGGCCTTGATCATTTTCAGAAAAGTAAGCCGGTCAACGTTATCGGATGATAGTCGCGTGTGACGGTCTGTTAGTACACCACCTGCGGCACTAAAGACGCGTTCCGATAATACACTAGCAGCAGGGCAAGCCAGCACCTCCAATGCATACTGTCTAAGCTCTGGCTATGTATCCAGCTTAGAGACCCAAAACTTGAAGGGGGAAGAGCCGTCAGGGAGTACACTGAGAGGGCAAGACATGTAGTCTGTCACCATCTGATGGAAACGTTGCCTCCTGCTGACTGGAGCAGTCTGTGATGGTGTAGACATTTGTGGCGGGCACACAAAACTTTGCCACATTTGGGCCATACTGGACTTGCCATGTGCTGAGGCGCTGCCTCTGCTCCCTCTTTGTGCAGAACTTCCTCCACTGCCTCGAAGCACAGACCTGCTTTGTAAAGCACTAGCAGCACTGCTCTCTGGTGGAATGGAGAACATGATGGAATGCACCAGTGTGTCTTGGTACTCCCACATTTTACGCTCCCGGTTCAATGGTGTTATGAGGCTTTGTAAGTTGTCCTGGTAGCGAGGATCTAGGAGGGTGTACACCCAATAATCAGCCGTGTTGAGAATGTGGGCGATGCGGCGGTCGTTTCTCAGGCACTGTAGCATAAAATCAACCATGTGCTGCAGACTCCCAACTGGCCAAAAAACGCTGTCCCCTGCTGGAGGCGTCATCTCTGCCTGCTCTGCATCACCCCACCCTCGCTCTATATACTGACTACTACAGCATTGTGTACCTCCCTCCTCTGGAGAGATGTCTTCCTCCTCCATTGACTCCTCCTCATCCTCCTCACAAAGTGTCCCCTGCCTAGGCCTTTGTGAGGAACCATGTTGCGCAGACTGTCCAGAAGCAGATGGCATTTGGGACTCCTCATCCTCCACCTCTTCCAAAACCTCCTCCCTTAGTGCTTGCAGTGTTTTTAGAAGCAGGCAGATAAGGGGGACAGTCATGCTGACTAGTGCATCATCTGCACTCGCCATCCGCGTGGAATCATCGAAGGCACGCAAAACGAGGCAGATGTCCTTCATAAAGGCCCACTCAGTGGTGCTGAAGTGTGACCGGCGCACAGTGCGACTTGTTTGCGCCTGATGCAGATGGTACTCCATAACTGCTGCCTGCTGCTCACACAACCGCTCCAACATATGTAACGTAGAATTCCACCTGGTGGGTAGGTCACATATGATGTGATGTTCCGGAAGGCATAATTGGCGTTGCAGAGCAGCAAGGCGCGACCTTGCCGTGCTGGAACGCCGCAAGTGAGCGCACTCTATGCGGACCTTGTGCAGCAGTGCATCAGGATCCGGATAGTCCCTCAGAAAGCTCTGCACAACCAAGTTGAGCACATGTGCCAGACATGGGATGTGAGTGAGGTTGCCTAGGCCAAGAGCTGCCACCAGATTTTGGCCATTGTCACACAATACCAAGCCTGGCTGGAGATTCGCTGGCACAAACCACACGTAGCTCTCCTGCTTGATGGCATTCCAGAGCTCCTGCGCTGTGTGGCTTCGATTCCCCAAAGAAATTAATTTCAGTACGGCTTGTTGACGTTTGGCCACGGCTGTGCTCATATCGGTCGTAACAGGCTCCTGCTGCACTGTTTCAGAGGAACTTGAGTAGGAGGAGGAGTCAATGTGTACTGACTGGATTCCTGCAATCCGTGGTGTTGGCAGAACACGTAGAGCGCCACTCTCCAGATCTGTACCCGGCTCCACAACATTGACCCAATGGGCAGTGAGGGAAAGGTATCGTCCCTATCCATGGTTACTGGTCCACACATCAGTGGTCAGGTGGACCTTGCTACTGATGGCATTTAGTAGCGCATGTTTTATGTTTGCTTCCACATGTTTCTGCAGGGCAGGGATGGCTCGCCTGCTGAAATAAAAGCGGCTGGGCATGGTGTATTGTGGGACTGCCAATGCCATGAAGTCCCGGAATGTGTCAGTCTCCACCAGCCTGAATGAGAGCATTTCAAGTGCCAGTAGTTTGGCAATGCCAGCATTCAGAGCCTGTGCTCGGGGATGGTTTGCCAAGTATGGCCGCCTTTTCTCTCATGCCTGTGCTACCGATGGCTGTCGAGTGGCCTGGGAGTGTGAGGATGACTTGGAACGTGGTGCTGTGGGTGGAATGTCACAGGGTCTCCGGACAACAGTCCCAGAGGTTCTTCCTTGGCGATCCTGTGAGGAAGCTGAACCAGCTGTGTGTGAGCTGGAGGAAGAGGCCCTAACACGAGCTGAAGAGGTGGTAGGTGGTGCTGTACATTGGCCTACATCTTCAGTGTGTCTGTGTAACTCCACCTCGTGCTTGGTCTGCACATGTTTCCACATATTAGTGGTATTGAGGTTGCTGACATTTTTCCCTCTTTTGACTCTCTGATGACACAGCTTGCATTTGACAAAGCAAATGTAATCTGCAACTGTGTCAAAAAAGGACCACGCACTGCAAGTCTTGGGAGCGCCCGTTTTGCCTTTTGAAAGTGGAATGCTCCTAACGGGTGCCGAAGTGGAGGCTACAGGCAACCAAGTCTGCCCCGTCCCTCTCCCTCCGGTTTTGGCCGTTCGGGGAATCTCTTCCTCAGAGCTGCTCCCACCACCTTCCTGTTCCTCACGCCATGATGGGTCAAGGACCTCATAATCTACACTACCCTCTTCAAACACCTGCTTCTCCTGGGTTGTCTCGCCAGCACAGTACGCAGCAGAAAGTGGCACCTGTGTCTCGTCATCATCTGATGCGTACTGAGGTGTGCTGACCATAGGCACTGGCCCACCCGCCTCTTCAGATTCAGATCGACAAAGAAGTTGCGCATCACTGCATACTCCCTCTTCTTCACATTCTGGAATGCTGCTTGGCTGGCCCCCTCTTTCCAAACCAACAGATTCCGAGAACAGAAGTAGAGACTGTGATGGCTCCTGTCCAGGGCTCTCTGACTGCCTGGGCACTTTGGCAGGTGGTGAAGAGACAGATGGTTGCTCTTCGGTGCTCTGGCCCTGAGAGGATGTGGAAGAAATTGAAGTCGATGCGTTAGCTGCCATCCATCCCACAACGGCTTCAATTTGTTCCTCCCGCAGCAGTGGGGTACGGTGAGGTCCTATAAAGCTGCGCATAATGGACTGTTGCCTGCTAAAACTGGGGGATGCTGACTCACTGGTGCCAACAGCAGGCACAGAATCCCCATGTCCTCTCCCTGCAGAATCCCCACGTCCTCTCCCTGCTGAAACTCCACGCCCACGTGCCTTACTCCCTGCCTTCTTCATCTTGCTAGACTGAGAAAGATAGCTAGAAAAGTACAAAGGGGGGCCTTAGTGTGCTTATTCCTGTACAGCTGGTTACAGGTATAAGAAACACTAATTTTATGCAGTGTGTGTGTCGACTACACTTTAATGGGAGCTAATGTGGCCTACACAACTTTCAAATGTAGTGTTTGGTGAACTTTGTTGGGTTTTTTTTGGGAAAAAAAGCTAAAAGGATGTGACCAAAGATTTGAAAGTGAGAGTATCACCATCTTTCTGGAGCTATTACAATGCAAAAGATGAGGCTCCAAAAAAATTGGGTAATACTAATCTGGCTGCAGCTGAAGGGCACAAGCCAAAAAAAGGCTCCTCTATCTACTCCTATATAGTGTTTGCAACCAACCAATGTAGATGGATATGGATGGATGCATACTAATAGGAGAAGAAAAAATGAGCTGCTATTAAAGAAAAATATGTGTGAGGCAGTGACGCACGCTGAGCGGCCTACAACCAGACGTAGCTGCAGGACACACTACAACGTGAGCTGCACTCACACACAGTCAGAGACCTCTCAGACAGCCGTGAACAGTGCAGCTAAGAGGGCACTAGCACTGACAGGCTGCCGAATGGCTCCGCTGTGTACTCCTAGAGTGTTTGCAACCACTGTATATGGATACGGATGGATGCACAATAATAGGAGAAAAAATGAGCTGCAATAAAAGAAAAATGTGTGAGGCAGTGACACGCTGAGCGGCCTACAACCAGACGTAGCTGCAGGACACACTACTCAGCGTGAGCTGTACTCACACACACACTCAGAGACCTCTCAGACAGCCGTGAACAGTGCAGCTAAGTGGGCACTAGCACTGAAAGGCTGCAGAAAGGCTCCGCTGTCTACCACTAGTGATTGCAACCAACGTATATGGATACGGATGGAAGCACACTAGATAGAATTTAAGAAAAATAAGCAGCTCAAAAAGAAAAATATGCATGAGGCAGCAGTGGGCGGCCTACAACCAGACGTGGCTGTAGGACCCACTCCACAGCGTGAGCTACACTCACACAGCCCTTGCAGACAGCTGTGAACACTGCTGCTAGGGAAAAGCAAGCTACAGTGGTGGTTTATGTAGCCTGGATTAAGCACTATATGTTTTGTGGAATCGCTATTTCTAACTGTCCCTCACAGTCTTCAACAGCAGTCTGTCCCTAACTGAATTCACAGCAGAGTGACCAGAAATGGCGGCGGCGGTGGCTTTTATGGTGCATCATGACATCATTTCAGCAGACAATCACAGCCATGCCAATAGTTAACATGCCTACATGCCTAACATGATGTGCCCACACTTCTGAGGACTCCCATTGGCTGAATCAAAGCGAGCGGGCTCATAGCATTATGGGAACTTCCGATTCCGGTATCCGATATGAAAAAAGTATCGTAAGTCAGTATCGGAATTCCAATACAACTAATATCGGCCGATACCCGATACTTGCGGTATCGGAAAGCTCAACACTAGTGGTGACCCATTCCGTGGCCCTGGGCGTCCATGCAAAGGGGTGAATTACGTTTATAGGTGAATAATACGTGACGCCACCTGTGGTTTCTGAGTAGATTGACCAGCACTGCAGTGGCGCTTCTCTGGGACAGAAGTTGTGGTGCAGCTAAGATGTAGAAGCCCTGCACAGGTATGGCCATTGTCGCAGGGCACATGAAAGAGTTAGTAAATGGTGTGCAGTGCAGGATGCAGCAGAGCCATGTGCAAGGAGCAGGAGAAAGAGGACAGACACAGTCGTGCAGTTCCTTTACCTGTACTTGGTAAGTGCCGTCCAGGACCCAGAGTACAGATGGAGAAGGAGTTGGTCAGCCTGGAAGCCAATTTGGAATTCTCTCTCTGCAGATAGGTAGTGTGGCCTCCGTTCTAGCGCTTATCTGAGGTACTCGCAGTGCTGAGTTCAATGAAGTTCCCCCTGTTGACTCTCTCTTGGAACTTTCTCGTATGGCAGGCAGCCGTAGCCTTATCCTTCTGGCTCCCACACGTCGCTGCTGGGGCCTCCGAGCCTTAGTTGGGTACAGAGCATTTACAGCTGCTACTTCCTCCGGTTTCTGCTGCAGGAGCGTCAGTGTCCCTACAATCTCGGAGACCAGACCATGCGCTCAAGCTAGGAGTGAGCCTTAACTCTGCTCATCCTCCAGCTCCCCTTCTCACGTCCACACACTTCCCCTTCCCTTCACAGACTGCCCTAACTTACCTCCTCCCGACCACAGACAGAAGATCCTCAGCAGTCAGGTTCAGAGGTCTCCCTGCTGGCCTGGAGTGGGAAATGTGTTGTGTGTTGGTTTAACTGCTAGAGAGATCCTTAGTTGCTCCCAAGCATGACATCACACTCCCTAGGAGGAAGTTAATGCCACTGTGGTGACCGTACTCCTGGGGGTGCCACAAGTGCACTGAGGCCCAGCCACTGCTAGATGATTCTGCTGGTACATTGACCCAGACCACTACATTCCCCTCGCACTCTACACAGCCTGAATGTGACCCAGATGAAACTCAGGTTACCCTTCCCATAAACTGTACCACCTTACACGGTGACAAAAAGGAAGGTGCAGCTGAAAGTGCAGGTTCGGCCCACCCGCCGTCAGACACACCGCCGTACTATGAGGGGCTCTGTGCCAGTGCCGTCGCCAACGAGTGGGCCCCCCCTGCTTGCTCTGGATCACAGCACTTGCAAAGTTGAAATACTTACCTCTTCCTGCTCCACCGCCATGACGTCTTCCGTGTTTCCTGACAGTGATATTCTGTTCAGAGAGCACAATGACATCACGTCTGTACGCCCAGACTAGTACAGGGATTCTCTAGCAAGAAGACTTATTTGAGGAGACTTATTTAATTGTTTTCATTGTTGGGACAGCAATTTTTGGGGAGCACTATACTCTGGAGAATGATATATGGGGCCCACCATACACTGGAGCATTCCAAAGGTGGACATCAGACACTGGAGCAGCATTTACAGGGCCCATTATACACTAGAGCATTAGAAATGGGGCCCATTATATTTAGAGCATTATTTGGGTCCATACGACAGTGCAGCATCATCCATGGGGACCAAAATATACTGTAGCATCATGTGGAGCTCATCATATACTGTTTCAAACATGATATGGGACCAATGATTCTGTATGGTCAAATATATGGGCCTCATTACTCTGTATAGCGCACTATGCGGTGGCCATAATACAAAAAACGGCCGATTTCGTTCAACCCGACTTTTGCGAAAGTCGGGTTTCAACTCTAGTGGTTGGCATTAGCGACTCGTCGCTTCCAGAACAATTTGGTGTCTCTGGTAAAGAACTACCACTGCGTTGTTAACTTGTAGCCAAGAACTAGGGAATTCTCCTAGAACAGTGCAAATCTTTGCATCAGTCTTTTCTTTTAGCTGAGAGTCTTCCTTATTCTCAACTCGTTCACGCAATTGTGCTGGACATACTTTCAGATTGTCTCTGGATACAGTGGTACGCGTTTTTCCGCTGTCTTTGGAGATAGTACACACTTTGCTGTTGTCATTGCTAGATTTTTGAATAGTGTAAGGCTGAGCCTCCTATTGGTCATCTAACGTGTGTTTTTTTCTCTTTTTCTTCAGAACTTGTTCACCTGTTGGTAAGGGGGTTGCCACAGCATGTCTATTTAAGTTCCTTTCCTGTTTTTGCCTAGCTTGAGCAAGACTTTCCTCTAAAGATTGCTGAACTTTTTGATACTGCAGTTGTCTTTCTGTATTCCAATCCGTGTCCAATTGGCTGGATATGGTTTCAGGAGTTAGGACTCCCATTTCCAGGTCGATGTGGAGTTTACCTGGCTGTCCACGCATCCAGTAAACAGGGGCATATCCTGTTGCGCTGGATAGTATATGATTGTACATTTTGATCAAATCTGGCAATTTCTCAGGCCATTAGTTCCTTTCTTCTAGCGGTAAGATCTGCAATAAATTGATTACCAGATGGTTCAGTTTTTCGCAAAGACCATTGCCTTGTAGATGGTATTGTGTAGTTCTGATCTTTTTGCATCCGTAGAGGGAGCAAAATTCTTGAAAGACTTCTGCTTCGAAGACTGGACCTCTGTCTCTCAGCACTTGATCTGGGTAGCCATGGGGTCTGCATAAATATTCTAGGAATGCTTTTGCAGCTGTTCTTGCTGTTTGGTCTTTCACCGGAACGACCACTAGGAAACGGGAATAGGGATACACTATTGTTAAGGCATAGGTATACCCTGATCGACTTGGGGTTAGTTGCACGTGGTCTAAGGCCACCAGTTCCAAAGGTTATTTAGTGATGATGGGCTGCAAGGGGGCCCTTTGATTTGCAGAATTCTTTCTTCTGAGACTACATGGGCCGCCGTATTCCCTACACCACTGTTCAATAGACCATCTCATACCTGTCCAGAAGAAGCGGTCGCGGATGACTACTTCCAGCTTTATCCAACCAAAGTGTCCCGCTTGATTGTGGTAAGCTTCCAAGACCATGGGCATGTCTTTTCTGGGGACCACGATCTGCCAGACCAGTTCATGCGTACGTGGGTTATTAGCTCTTCGGATCAACTTGTCTTCAAAAAGGAACAGCTTCTTTCTTTCCTCAACTGTTGGACATCTGCAGGCGCACCATTAGCTGGAGATAAATCTGCTTCACCAAGGAGTTCTTTGACCATACATATAGCCGGGTCACAGCTCTGCATCTCTGCCCAACCTTGGTGAGGTAGTGGATTACGGAAAACTTAATGAACGGCAAGACTTCTCCCTGTCACATTGTTAGAGTCTTGGGAGGCACCATGGCGGTAGAATGCTGGCATCTCTATTTCTTCCAGGTCTTCTAGATCATCTGCTGGGCTATATACCATATGTGGCTGGGCTATATACCATGTGGTGCCGGGCTATATACCATGTGGTGCAGGGCTATATACCATGTGTGGCTGGGCTATATACCTTGTGGTGCTGGGCTATATACCATGTGTTGCTGGGCTGTATACCATGGTGCTGGGCTGTATACCATGTGTGGCTGTGTTATATACCATGTGGTGATGGGCTATATACCGTGTGTGGCTGTGCTATATACCATGAGGTGTTGGGCTATATTCCAAGTGTGACTGGGCTATAAACCATGTGGTGCTGGGCTATATACTATGTCGTGCTGTGCTATATACTATGTGGTGCTGGGCTGTATACCATGAGGTGATGGGCTATATACAGTGGGGAAAAAAAGTATTTAGTCAGTCAGCAATAGTGCAAGTTCCACCACTTAAAAAGATGAGAGGCGTCTGTAATTTACATCATAGGTAGACCTCAACTATGGGAGACAAACTGAGAAAAAAAAATCCAGAAAATCACATTGTCTGTTTTTTTTTCATTTTATTTGCATATTATGGTGGAAAATAAGTATTTGGTCAGAAACAAAATTTCATCTCAATACTTTGTGATATATCCTTTGTTGGCAATGACAGAGGTCAAACGTTTTCTGTATGTCTTCACAAGGTTGCCACACACTGTTGTTGGTATGTTGGCCCATTCCTCCATGCAGATCTCCTCTAGAGCAGTGATGTTTTTGGCTTTTCGCTTGGCAACACGGACTTTCAACTCCCTCCAAAGGTTTTCTATAGGGTTGAGATCTGGAGACTGGCTAGGCCACTCCAGGACCTTGAAATGCTTCTTACGAAGCCACTCCTTCGTTGCCCTGGCGGTGTGCTTTGGATCATTGTTATGTTGAAAGACCCAGCCACGTTTCATCTTCAATGCCCTTGCTGATGGAAGGAGGTTTGCACTCAAAATCTCACGATACATGGCCCCATTCATTCTTTCATGTACCCGGATCAGTCGTCCTGGCCCCTTTGCAGAGAAACAGCCCCAAAGCATGATGTTTCCACCACCATGCTTTACAGTAGGTATGGTGTTTGATGGATGCAACTCAGTGTTCTTTTTCCTCCAAACACGACAAGTTGTGTTTCTACCAAACAGTTCCAGTTTGGTTTCATCAGACCATAGGACATTCTCCCAAAACTCCTCTGGATCATCCAAATGCTCTCTAGCAAACTTCAGACGGGCCCGGACATGTACAGGCTTAAGCAGTGGGACACATCTGGCACTGCAGGATCTGAGTCCATGGTGGCGTAGTGTGTTACTTATGGTAGGCCTTGTTACATTGGTCCCAGCTCTCTGCAGTTCATTCACTAGGTCCCCCCGCGTGGTTCTGGGATTTTTGCTCACCGTTCTTGTAATCATTCTGACCCCATGGGGTGGGATTTTGCGTGGAGCACCAGATCGAGGGAGATTATCAGTGGTCTTGTATGTCTTCCATTTTCTAATTATTGCTCCCACAGTTGATTTCTTCACTCCAAGCTGGTTGGCTATTGCAGATTCAGTCTTCCCAGCCTGGTGCAGGGCTACAATTTTGTTTCTGGTGTCCTTTGACAGCTCTTTGGTCTTCACCATAGTGGAGTTTGGAGTCAGACTGTTTGAGGGTGTGCACAGGTGTCTTTTTATACTGATAACAAGTTTAAACAGGTGCCATTACTACAGGTAATGAGTGGAGGAAAGAGGAGACTCTTAAAGAAGAAGTTACAGGTCTGTGAGAGCCAGAAATCTTGATTGCTTGTTTCTGACCAAATACTTATTTTCCACCATAATATGCAAATAAAATGAAAAAAAAAACAGACAATGTGATTTTCTGGATTTTTTTTTCTCAGTTTGTCTCCCATAGTTGAGGTCTACCTATGATGTAAATTACAGACGCCTCTCATCTTTTTAAGTGGTGGAACTTGCACAATTGCTGACTGACTAAATACTTTTTTGCCCCACTGTACCATGTGTGGCTGTGCCATATACCATTTGGGCTGTGCTATATACCATGTTGTGCTGTGCTATATACCATGTGGTGCTGGGGTATATACCATGTTGTGCTGTGCTATGTACCATGTGTGACTGGGCTATATACCATGTGGTGTTGGGCAATATACCATGTGATACTGTGCTATATACCATGAGGGCTGGGCTATAATCCATGTGGGTCTGGGCTATATACTATGTGGTGCTGGGCTATATACTATTTGGCTGTGTTATATAACATGAAGTGTTACATTTAAATTATATTCTATGGGGGAGGCTGTGCTATATAATATGGGGGGCTACATTATATTCTATGGGGAGGTGGGCTGCAATATATTCTATTTGGGGTTACATTATATTCTATGAGGGGCTGTATTATATTTATTATATTCTATGGGGGGTGATTGCATCATACTCTATGAGGGGGCAACATTAAACTATAAGAGGAGGCTAAATTCTATACTCTGGGAGGCTGCATTATATTCAATGGTGGGCTAGATTATATTGTATGAGGGCTTCATTATACTTTATGAGGTGGCTGCATTATATTCTATGAGGCTGCATTTTACTATATGAGGAGGGCTACATTGTATTCTATGGAGTGGCTACATTGTACTATATAAGGGGTTGCATTATATTCTATGGGGGGTTACATTCTATTTTATGGTGGGGCTGCATTATACTATGTGGTGTGGCTGCATTATGCACTATGGGGTGGCTGCATTACATTCTATGGGGGTTACATTATATATTATGGTGGGGCTGCATTATACTATGTTGGCTGACTGCATTATGCTCTATGCGGTGGCTGCATTATACTTTAAGAGGGGGCTGCATTATATTGTATGGGGGGTTACATTATATTGTATGGCGGGGCTGCATTATACTCTGTGGGGTGGTTGCATTATGCTCTGTGGGGTGGCTGCATTATACTATATGTGGGCTGCATTATACTGTATCGAGGACTATGGGGAATACATTATATGAAGAACAAAGGGGTGCATTATACTATGGGAAGTGCATTGTACTACATCGATGACTATGGCGGTGCATTATACTATGGAGCACTATGAGTAGTGTATTATACTATATGGAGGACTGAGCAGTTTATTTTAATATATGGAGGACTGAGGAGTGTATTATACTATATGGAGGACTATGGGGCACATTATATTATATGAAGGACTATGGGGTGTAAACTGTAGATGTGCTGCTGATAACATGATACTGTATGGTGATCTTTTAGTGATCCGTTAGTGATCACTCTGTCCCCATCATTATTTCTCAGACGGTGGATAGAGGCCGGGAAACAAGTGTTGAACGACTTCAATATTGTCGATCACACTCATATAGCGGCCTGAACTCAGCACATGTAACTACAACTGAAATGCTTCTGTGTGATGTGCAATATGTTAGCATTTGGGGCCCCATTTTAAACTTTTCCTAGGGCCCCACTTTGCCTAAAACCGGCCCCGGGGGAGGGATCGGAGTTGTGGCACTTGTTGGCAGGGAGCTGATTTCCTGACAGATATTCTCTATTTTCTCTATAAAGTGGGAGGCCAGTTCATCAGCTCAGATGTCTGTGATAGGGCCTGTGTTTTTGGACTGAGGAGGGAGTGAAAGGTGTCAAAAATTTTTTGGGGGTTGTTAGACAGGAGATGAGGGTATTGAAGTAAGTCTATTTGGCAAGGAAAAGGGCAGCGTTATAGGTCCGTAACATAAATTTGTATTTGATAAAGTTTTCTGGTGATCGAGCTTTCTTCCATAGGCGTGCGAAACTCCTAGAGCATCGCTGGAGAAATCGAGTTTGCAATGTGAACCAGGGCTGTTTTACTTTGTGTTTGGAAGTTCTGAGAGTGAGGGGTGCCACTTGGTCCAGGCTGCTTCTGAGAGTGTCATTGTAGTGATGTTCAGCCATATCAGGACATGAAAAAGAGGAGATTGTGGACAGTGATGAGTGTAGGCTTCTGAAAGTGTTTGAGGGTTAATGGCTTGTAGATTTCTGAATCTGTCCCCATCATTCTTCGCCAGCTGGAGTACAGAGGCTGGGAAACAAGCATCGAATGACTTCAATATTGTTGATCACGCTCGCTTAATGGCCTGAGCTCTGCGCATGTAAATGGTGATGGTGAAATATGTGAGCATTTAGTGCCCCACTTTAAACTTTTGCCCTTGGCCCCATTTTGTCTAAAACTTGCCCTGGTCCCGTTCCTAACATACTG
Source organism: Dendrobates tinctorius (assembly GCF_039654945.1). NCBI lineage: Eukaryota > Metazoa > Chordata > Amphibia > Anura > Dendrobatidae > Dendrobates > Dendrobates tinctorius. The sequence goes on from NW_027361714.1 coordinate 37,166,234, forward strand.
GCAATTGTGGGGTACATCACATTCACCTGTAGACCGCAGACCACTGCTTTCCCCAGATCTCCCTCCTCAGGAGATGCCACACATAACTGAGGGAACACGCAGTTCTTTGTAACAAGCAATTTATTGGGCAGTTTAAGTTCATCAGACTGTAACACGCAGTTTCTGGTGCAACACTTCTTATTCTTTGTTTCTTTAGTACAGTGTGTCTCCAGCATCACTCTATGTTCCTCTTGCACTATCCTCACGCTAACTGGTTTTCCAGGGATTTCCTGTCCAGTTCCTCAGTGCACTGGGCATCCTCTACCTTCTCTTAATGCATTTTCACATGCTTTTCCTCTGTACACTAGAAGATAAGGCACTCTTGGCAGTATCTGTACCAAACCCTAGGCGCCGGATGTTGCAGGAATGTCCGCAAGAAATTCTAGTAAGGCCTCCCACTGCCTTGAACGATAAGTGTTCTCCCACTGCAACTTGAACTTGACCTTGGTTACTCTACTTCCCTGACTATCAGGAAGTAGTCCTCTTTTACTGGGGGGTCCCCCTCCCACTATGGGCCAGTACTAAGCTTTAACTAAGTCTGTCCCTACAAACACAAAGTATTACATATCCATATATTACACATATAGGCTTGGACTGGCTCACAGGAGAACAGGAGAATCCTCCGGTGGATCACTGTGCATTACGGGCCACCACCCTCTTATACAGCAGTACTTGGAAAAATAGCCTTTATTCACTATGTACTTACAGAGGCAGCATCTTATTCATGTAACAATCTTCCCAATTCATTGTTATATAAATTTGTGATTGAGGATAATGTCACATTTGCAAGTAGCTGTAAAAGTGGGGCACTTAAGTTGGTTACTGGAGTTGGCAACTAGGGGGCCCTGGGCACCCCAGTCAGACACTGCTTGTGTCTCTTGTATTCTGCAGCTCTGTGTCCCCATCTTCAGTCTTCTATCGGGTAGTTTTTTGTGTAGGACATATACTATTTTAGGGTACTGCCTCCATAACAATTTTAATGTAACTTGGGACATGAGTAGACATTACGATACCACAATGGGTGGAGATTTATGTGGTCTACCTTCTGTAAATGGCGCTCCCCATAATTCCTGGTACAACTTGTAGAGTACTGAGAGTAGTAATGATCACTCCCATCATTGCAACTGGGTAAAAATAAAGTGAACAGAAAAAAGATCCCAAGAAACTTTAATTTTCTTTCTTAGTTTTTTTTATTGGAATAGCAATAAGCAACACTGTAATAAAAGTATTACGGGTCCGTTAAGAAATTAAACCATAATCACAATGACTCTCAGGTCAGTCCCTTTACAGACCACAGAACTAGCTGTGGGCATTGAGGACCGGCTGAGAGCCACTGGACCACAAGATCCAGAGGAAGGCGAAGAAACCCCCCGAAGAGTTCTGCCTCAGGGGGGGAAAAAATTCCTTCCTGACCCCAGTTGTGGCGATCGGATATTTCCCTGGATCATATCTGTCCTGCTGCATATTGCTGTATATCTGCACGTATTATAAGCTCAGGAGAGTGGATCTGGAAGGGAAAAGATAAATGCATCTTGCTTCTAGGAGCTAACAATCTAATATAAAATATACATCCAGCTCCTAGGAGCTTACACTCTAATTTTCAATAGACATATACTTATACTACACACTAGACATATACTATACAATACAATAGTCATACACATATTCTATACAATAGACATATACATAGACTATACAAGAGACATATACATATACTATACAATATACTTATACGAATACTATACAATAAACATATAGAAATACTATACAATAGACATATACGAATGCTATACACTAAACATATACAAATACTATACAATAGACTTATACGAATACTATACAATAGACATATGCGAATACTATACAATATACTTATACGAATACTATACAATAGACTTTTACGAATACTATACAATAGATAAATGCGAATACTATACAATATACTTATACGAATACTATACAATAGACTTATACGAATGCTATACACTAAACATATATACAAATACTATACAATAGATATATACGAATACTATACAATAGACTTATACGAATGCTATACACTAAACATATACAAATACTATACAATCGATATATACGAATACTATACAACATACTTATACGAATACTATACAATAGACTTAACATACGAATACTACACAATAGACATATTTGAATACTATACAATAGACAAATACATATACTATACAATAGATATAGACAAATACTATACAATAGACATAGAAGAGTGCTATGCAATAGACATATACAAATACTATGCAAGAGACATAGGCGTATGCTATACAAGAGACATAGATGTATGCTATGCAAGAGACATAGACCTACGCTATGCAAGAGATATTGACGTATGCAATGCAGGAGACACAGACGTATGCTATGTAAGACACACAGATGTATTTCATGCAAGAGACACAAACGTATGCCATGCAATAGACAGATGTATGCCATGCAAGAGACACAGATGTATGCCATGCAAGGGACACAGACGTATGCCATGCAATAGACACTGACGCATGCCATTCAAGAAACATAGACGTATGCCATTCAAGAAACATAGACGTATGGCATGCAAGAGACATAGACGTATGCCATTCAAGAGACATAGACGTATGCCATGCAACAGACACAGATGTATGTCATGCAATACACATAAACGTATGCCATGCAACAGGCGTAGAGGTACGCCATGCAACAGACACAGACGTATGCCATGCAACAGACATAGACGTATGCCACGCAACAGACATAGACGTATGCTATGCAACAGACATAGACGTATGCCATGCAACATACATAAACGTATGACATGCAACAGACATAGACGTATGCCATGCAACAGACATAGACGCATGCCATGCAACAGACATAGACGTATGCCATGCAACATACATAAACGTATGACATGCAACAGACATAGACGTATGCCATGCAACAGACATAGACGTATGCCATGCAGCAGACATAGACGTATGCCATGCAAAGACAAAGATGTATGCCATGCAACATACATAAACGTATGCCATACAACAGACATAGACGTATGCCATGCAACAGACATAGACGTATGCCATGCAACAGACATAGACGTATGCCATACAAGAGACAGACGTATGCCATGCAACAGACCTAGACGTATGCCATGCAATGGACATAGACGTATGCCACGCAACATACATAAACGTAAGCCATGCAACAAACATAGACGTATGCCATGCAACAAACATAGACGTATGCCATGCAACAAACATAGACGTATGCCATACAACAGACATAGACATATGCTATGCAACGGACATAGACGTATGCCACGCAACAGACATAGACGTATGCCACGCAACATACATAAACGTAAGCCATGCAACAAACATAGACGTATGCCATGCAACAGACATAGACATATGCCATGCAACGGACATAGACGTATGCCATACAACAGACATAGACGTATGCCATGCAACGGACATAGAAGTATGCCATACAACAGACATAGACGTATGCCATGCAACAGACATAGACGTATGCCATGCAACAGACATAAACGTATGCCATGCAACGGACATAGACGTATGCCACGCAACAGACATAGACGTATGCCACGCAACATACATAAACGTAAGCCATGCAACAAACAGACGTATGCCATGCAACAGACATAGACATATGCCATGCAACAGACATAGACCTTTGCCATGCAACAGACATAGACGTATGCCATGCAACAGACCTAGACGTATGCCATGCAACAGGCATAGACGTATGCCATGCAACAGACATAGACGTATGCCATGCAACAAACATAGACGTAAGCCATGCCACAGACATAGACATATGCCATGCAACAGATATAGACGTATGCCATGCAACAGACATAGACGTATGCCATTCAACAGACATAGACGTATGCTATGCAATAGACTTACATGTATACTATACAATGGACATACACATATACTATACATTTAATACACTATACTATACGTATACTATACATATACTTTACATATACTATAAAATACATATACTATACATTACATATGCAATAAATTTATACATTTACTAAACAATACATATGCTATACAATACATATACTATGCAATACATTTACTGTACTATACACACATACACATACCCACATACATAACAGAGTTTCAGACTCCGATCAGGCTTTGATTAGAGTGTGATCAGAGTGGCATCAGTTTTTCTTGGAGGTGGGGAGAGGAGGAAAAAGTTTCTCCATTTTGTCAGTCTGTGAAAATCGAAGAGCATATATATGAGTGAAAATATATCTATAAATATATTTATTTCTAAATATTTATTTCATTTCTATATATAGTATGTATACATAGCGCTGTGGAATTAATGGCACTATGTAAACTAGTAAAATAAATAAATATATATGAGTTTGCTGTCCATGGTTTTGACGGATAGCACTCGTACCTATGATATTCTATGGGCCTGTACAAATGTCAGATTTTTTTGCTCGGACCCAGTGCTCCATGGAAAAAATCGGAGACAAATCCGATTTTGATCCCAGTGTCAGATCAAAATCGGCAATGCAAGTCTTTGGGCCCATGAAAAAATTGGACTCCACTTGGATGACATCTAAGTGTGACTGATTTTCACACACTGACGTAATTCAGAAGGTGGAGAAACCTTTTTTTCCCCCTCTCCACGCCCGAGAAAAACTGATGCAATTCTGATCTGTGCCTGATCGGAGTCTGCAACTCTTCCGGCAGTTGCCGTTAAATCAATTCTGCTCATGATATCCTGTGGTTCCAGTTCTGGTCCTCCTGCTTCCATCGTGCTACTACGTTCTCCGTCGTTTCTGCTCAGCCTTCCTGCTGCGCCACCGTCATCTGTCCGTGCTTCATTACAGCAGATCATTTGAACTGGATGAGACATAACACCTATCAGTACAAAAAAGAGGATTAAATGGTAAGTTCTATTTAAGGAATCATTCTAATGCACAAAAGAGCGAGATGTTTGCTGAGATTTTTTAGGGGTAAATAGTGCAGTTCTAACCTTCACAACAAACACCGCACAGCTACACAATGTGTGAATGGGGCCTTAGTGTTAATTGAGCAGCTACCTACTTGGACTTGTCTTCCTCAATATGCTTCAATATGCTGGAGAACTGTAGCAGTCTTCATTTACATTTATGTTATGATACCATTTTCACAGCATTAATGGCAAAGTTACCCCAAAATGGAGCCAAGTGGAGTTGTCTCACTGCCCCACCCCTTCCTATATGCTTTTATGAGAGCCCGTTGGTGTCATAGAGGGCAAAACCAGCCGATTGCTGAGGGTCTTCAAGACCAGTGACAATGATCAGTTGATCGCCAGCAAGTCCTCATTTAGGGAAGGGGTGGTCCAGAGTGGTAACTCCTGTTTGCCTGGGCTCACACTTGCTTAGAAAGATTTTCCTTAGAAGCTGATCAATAGCATTTTTTAATCATAGAATCGTTATAAATTTCACAGGCTATAGCACTTTTTGATAAGATTTTCAGATGAATGATGCAGCTCTGAATCCCACTTTTAATCCGGCACCTAAACAATTTGTGAGTGGTGTCATAAGTGAAGAGTTCCCTACCTGGACTTGTTTCCTTCAAGCTGTCAGGCTCTAATGAAACAAGATGGCTCATGTGTTGTACTTTCCTCATTCTATGCCAATTGTGATGTCATATGATGTCTGTGATGTTTATGTGCTTTGTGATGTCATCAATGCTGACTGTTTAACCCCTGCCCACCCTATGACATACTTTGATATTGTGAACAGGTTATTTCAATGCTGTATGTATGAAACCAGAAGTTTACATACACTATATAAAAACACATATGCATGTTTTTCTCAATATCTGACAAGAAATCAGAATAAATCTTTTCCGTTTTAGGTCAATTAGGATTACCATAATTATTAATATTTGCCAAATGCCAGAATAATGAGAGAGAGAATGTTTTAAGGCATTTTATTTATCTAATTTCAACTGTAGTATAATGCACCCCCCATAGGCAGACTCTGTATGGAATAATGCACCCCCATAGGCAGACTCTATACTATGTAATGAACCCCTGTAAGCAGACTCTAAATAGTATAATGCACCCCACATAGCCAGATACCTATTGTATAATGCACCACCCATAAGCAGACTCTATATTGTATAATGCACCCCCCATAGGAATATATACTATGATGCACTCCCCATAGGCCTCTATGGCATACTCTTTATTGTATACTGCACTCCCCATAGACAGACTCTATATTGTATAATGCACACCCCAAAGGCAGATTCTATACTGTATAATGCACCCCCGTACGCAGACTCTATATTGTATACACTCCCCATAGGCAGACTCTATACGGTTAATAAACACCAGGAGATCATTGAGTTTGTACCACAATATGGGTGCCAATCCTTAGCATATTATTAAGAAGTGTACTACCTTATATATACCCTGACATTAGTGTGTATAACCATTCAATTGGTGGTATTGTATTTATTTCTATGTAGCTACAAAGTGGGCCCCAAGAATGATTTTCTTTGGTAGGCCCAGGGTGCTCCAGTCCGATGCTTGCTGGAAGTGTAGGTAGATAGTGAGAGAACATTTCACATGGAGGGCAGGTAAAGAGTGAGAGACAGACCCCGCACTTCACAGAGGGCAGGTAGAGAGTGAAAGAACCCTGCAGTACATATGGAGGTCATGTAGGGAGTGACAGAACCCCACACTACACATGGATGGTCAGGTAGGGACTGACAGACCCCACACTACACATGGAGGGGAGGTAGATAGTGACAGACCCCTGTACTACACATGGAAGGCAGAAAGGGAGTGACAGACCCAACAATACACTTAGACGGCAGGTAGAGAGTGACAGACCTCAACCTACACTTGGAGGTCAGGTAGGGAGTGACAGACCACATACAACACATGGAGGGCAAGTAGGGAGTGACCGACCACCGCACTACACATGGATGACAAGTAGGAAGTGACAGACCGCTGCACTACACATAGTGGGCAGGTAGAGAGTGACAGAACCCCACAGCACACACAGAGAGCAAGTAGAGAGTGACAGACCCCACACTACACAAGGAGGGCAGGTAGAGAGTGACAGAACCCCACAGTACACATAGAGGGCAGGTAGAGAGTGACAGACCCCATACTACACATAGCGGGCAGGTAGAGAGTGACAGACCCTGCACTACACATGGAAGGCAGAAAGGTAGTGACAGACCCAACAATACACATAGCCAGCAGGTTGGGAGTGACAGACCCCAACCTACACTTGGAGGGCTGTAGTGCGAATATAAAAATGGATATTTTGAGTCCATATTGAAATATATAGAATGAATTCTGTATATGACAGAGCTGCATTTACATAGTAACATAGTTTTGAAGGCTGAAGGAAGACCTTATGTCCATCTAGTTCAGCCTATTTTTAGTGCAGCTGTTCTGTATTGTTGATCCTGGGAAAGGCAAAAAACCCACAGAGTAGAAGCCAATTTTCTCCACAGGGAAAAAAATTCCTTCCCCTAAGCTGGGTCAACCATCTACCTATAATATTCTGTTATTCGTAACCTTCTATACCGTTACTCACAAGAAAAGCATCCATTCCTTTCTTAAATTCATTCAGTGAGTTGGCCATCACCACTTCCTCAGGAAGAGAATTCCAGAGCCTCACTGCTCTTACCGTGAAGAACCCTCTTCTATGCTGGTGCAGAAATTGTCTTTCCTCCAAATGAAGAGAATGCTCCCTTGTTCTTGTCACAGTCCTTGGTACAAACAGTTCATTGGAGAGATCTCTGTATTGCCCTCTGATATACTTGTACATATATATTAGGTCTCCCCTAAGTCTTCTATTCTCTAGAGTAAATAGACCTAATTTTGATAACCTTTCTGGGTATTGTAGTGAACCAACTCCATTTTTCATTTTAGTAGCCTGCCTTTGAAACCTTTCAAGTTCAGTAATGTCTTTATTGAGCACCGGTGTCCAAAATTGCACACAGTACTCCAAGTGTGGTCTGACGAGTGATTTGTACAGAGGGAGAATTATGTTTTCATCTTGTGTCCCCAGACCTCTTCTAATGCATCCCATGACCCTATTTGCTTTGGTGGCAGCTGCCTGACACTGGACACTCCAATTTAGCTTCTTATTGACTAAGATGCCTAAGTCTTTTTCCATGTCTGATTTCCCCAGCAGTTTCCCGTTTAGTAAGTAATTATAGCATTTGTTTCTCCTTCCCATGTGCATAACCTTACACTTATCTATGTTAAACCTCATTTGCCATTTTTCAGCCCAATTCTCCAATTTACTCAAATCTGTCTGTAGTTGCAAACTGTCCTCCTTTGTGTTAACTACCTTACATAGTTTTGTATCATCTGCAAATACTGATATTTTACTGTGTAAGCCATCCACTAGATCATTAATAAATATATTAAATAGTAGGGGGCCCAATGCAGAACCCTGTGGTACCCCACTAGTAACCCTGGCCCAATCTGAGTATGCACCATTAATAACCACTCTTTGTTTTCTATCACTAAGCCAGCTACCTACCCATCTACACACATTTTCCCCTAGCCCAAGCTTTCTCATCTTACTTACCAATCTTTTATGTGGGACAGTGTCAAATGCTTTAGAGAAGTCGAGATAAATGACATCCAATGATTCTCCTTGGTCCATTTGAGAGCTTACATCTTCATAGAAGCTGATCAGGTTAGTTTGACAGGAGCGATCCTTCATAAATCCATGTTGATATGGAGTTAAACATTTATTAACATTGAGATATTCCATAATGGTATCCCTTAGAAACCCTTCAAAAGTTTTACCCACAACAGATGATAAGCTTAATGGCCTATAGTTTCCAGGTTCCCTTTTATACCCTTTTTTGAATATTGGTACCACATTTGCTTGCCGCCAATCAAAAGGAACAGACCCTGTTTCTATAGAGTCTTTAAATATAAGGAATAGAGGCCTGTCTATCACATTACTTAACTCCCTTATTACCCGAGAGTGAATGCCATCAGGGCCTGGTGATTTGTCAATTTTAATCTTACTAAGGCGGTTCTGCACTTCTTCCTGGGTTAGGCAGGTAATACTTAATTGGGAGTTTACATTATCACTCTGCATTTCCCCTGGCAAATCCTTTTCCTGTGTGAACATTGTTGAGAAAAAAGTATTTAAAACATTTGCTGCTTTTCCCACATCGCTCTCTATGATTTCACCCTCATTGTTCTTTAAAGGGCCGACACCATCAATTTTAATCTTTTTACTATTTATATAATTGAAGAATAGTTTGTGGTTTGTTTTACTTTCCTTAGCAATAAGTCTCTCAGTTTCCACTTTTGCTAAATGTATTTGTTTTTTACACATTTTATTTTTTTCTCTATAACTTTTTAATGCTTCTTCATTGCCTTCTTGTTTTAGCTTCCTAAATGCCTTGTTCTTGTTATTTATTGCCCTTTTTACATCCTTATTTAGCCACATTGGTGTTCTCCTGTTCCTAGCCCTTTTATTTCTGTACGGTATGGCTAGCTCGCAGTGGGTGTGTAAAACTGATTTAAATATTTCCCATTTATTTTCTGTGCTCCTATTTTTGAGGACATTGTCCCAATCAATTCGGCGAAGGTCCTCTCTAAGCTGATCAAACTTTGCTTTCCTGAAATTCAGCGTTTTCGTAACCCCCTTCCAGGGCACCTTACTGAAGGACTAGTGGAATTGTATTATATTGTGGTCACTGTTCCCTAGGTGCCCATCAACTCGTACTTCTGTTATTCTATCTGGCCTGTTGCTTAAAATTAAGTCCAGAAGGGCTGTCCCTCTAGTTGGGCTCTGCACAAGTTGTGACAGATAATTATCCTTGGTTACTGACAGAAATTGGTTTCCTTTCTGAGATACGCAGGTTTCAGTTTCCCAGTCTATGTCGGGGTAGTTGAAGTCCCCCATAATAATCACCTCATTGTGATTTGCTGCCTTGTCTATTTGTTTCAATAATACATTTTCAGTGGTTTCTGTTATATTTGGTGGTTTATAACAAACCCCTATGAGGATTTTATTACTTTTCTCTCCTTGTATCTCCACCCATAGAGACTCCACCTCTTCATTTCCCTCTTGTATATCTTCTCTTAGTGTGGGCTTTAAAGTGGACTTTATATATAGACAGACTCCACCCCCTTTCCTTTTTTTACGATCCCTCCTAAACAAATCATATCCTTGCAAGTTAGCCGCCCAGTCATAGCTGTCGTTTAACCACGTCTCAGTCTCAGTTATTCCTACTATGTCGTATTTTTCCTCATACATTACCAACTCAAGCTCTGCAATCTTATTGGTCAGGCTTCTTGCATTGGTCAGCATGCAGGAAAGAAGTTTTGCTTTATTTTTCTTAGCTTCCTTCTGAGTACCCTGTCTTGGGTCCTCTTTACCACATCTAGTATCCTTGATTAGTTGGTCCTTCTGCTGCATGTTCTTGTCTGCTGTTTTTCCTCCCATCCCCTCTTCTTCTAGTTTAAAGCCCTCCTGATGAGTGTGGCAAGTCTTCTGGCGAATGTGTGTTTCCCAGGTTTTGTGAGGTGTATCCCATCTCTTGCGAGAAGTCCATCGTAGAGGTAATTCACGCCATGGTCCAAGAATCCAAATCCTTGCTGCCTGCACCACAGTCGTAGCCAGTTGTTCACTTCTAGTATCCTATTCCATCTTCTGATGCCATGGCCATCGACTGGGAGGATTGATGAGAAAACAACCTGTACGTTCCGTTCCTTTATTTTCTTCCCCAGAATTTAAAAGTCTTCGCAGATAGTTGGTAGGTCATTTCTTGCCGTGTCGTTTGTGCCTACATGTATCAGTAGGAAAGGGTAGTCGTCCTTGGATTTGAGGATAGTTGGTATCCTGTTGGCCATGTCCTTGATTTTTGCTCCTGGGAAGCAGCATACTTCTCGTGCGGTTATGTCCGGCCTGCAGATAGTTGCCTCCGTGCCTCATAGTAGTGAGTCGCCCACAACTATAACTCATCTTTTCTTTCCAGACGCACTGCTTGTTGCTCGTGAGTGTTTTTGAGTGTCATTTGTTTCCGCTTTTGTTGACAGAGTAACTTTTGTTGATACCAAACAGTCAAACAGTTACAGACAAGATAATGGTTATATTGACAATCTTGAGAATCTATGTTTGCTGTTTGTCATTGTAAAACATTAAGGTTTATTAACCTCTGCCTGTGTTGATTTTATCTAAACCCATGTGGCTTTTATATTGTTAGGGTTTATGACCCATTGTCTGATGATGCCATGTTGTCTGTTTCATCCAACCTTGAAGGCCGGCCACTGGATGGGCTGGGTGAAGCTAGCTACACATTAGTGTAATTTATTATATAAGGCCAGAGAAACATGACTTAAGGGCATGTCACACTAAGAGATATCGCTAGCAATATCGCTATAGCTTGTGACGTTATAGCGATATTGCTAACGATATCGCTGTGTCTGATACTTACCTCCGACCGCTCCCCTGCTGGTTATCGCTGATCGTGCGAGAACAGGCTTGACTGTTTCTCGTCGTCAGCTTCCTGCGGCGCTTCCTGCTGTGACGAAGAGCGACGCATGGAGCCGGGCGGGAGGACGCAGGTAAGTAGCGACCCCCGTCCACAGCGATGTCGCTGGTGAGATCTGCCTGTGTGGCAGCTCACTAGCGACCACTTAGCGATGCACCAGCGATCCTGACCGCGTTATATCGCTGGTCGGGATCGCTGGTGCATCGCTAAGTGTGACAGTACCTTTAGACAGAAGCAAAAACTGGATACCTGTATGTGTACATTGTTGATACCTGCATAAGTGGGGACGCCCGTGCAGTGTTGTGAATCTTCCAGGGGTCTCTGTCTTAGTGTTGTTTCTCTGTTATTCCAGACGGATGTTGTTTAAAAGCCTCTTGGTGATTGATGATGTGAGTATACTGTGTATAGTTAATCTTTATATTTATACCTAATTAGAGTTGAGCGAAACGGGTCGAAAAAATTCAAAAGTCGCCGACTTTTGGCAAAGTCAGGTTTCATGAAACGAAACCCGACCCTAGGATGAGGTCGGCCACGAGGTCGGCGACTTACGCGCCAAAGTCGCGTTTCAAAAGTTTGTTTTGCGCTCTTTTTCAGCCAATCAGGATCCACGGACACTGTGGGCAACGTGATGACATAGGCACGGGTCACCACCATCTTTCAGAAGGGCATGCAAGTGATTGGCTTGCTTTGGTGGGCGTCACAGGGGGTATAAAAGGGCGTGCACGCCGACCACCATCTTACTTCTGCCGATCTTAGCATAGGGAGAGGTTGCTGCTGATTCTGTAGGGAGAGCATTAGGCAGGGAAGAAGACAAAAAAACTGCTTCTGCTGCTAGCGATTTGGCCTGCACAACACACCAGTCACTGTGTGTGCAGTGCAAGGGGAGGCTATATAGTGGTGTATCAGTGGTGTTGGTTGTTGTTGGGCTGCCTTCTAAGGCTTCCTGACAGGCTGGCATTGCTGTTTACCCACTGCTCCGCAAACTGCTTTTTTAAAAGCAATCCAATCTCCCTTATCCTCTAGTCACTTTGGTCACAGCTGCGCCATCGAGCCTGTCACATAGCGCTCAGATATTCATTGGGCCTCAAACAGCTTTTTTAAAAGCAATCCCAATTTTTTTTTTTTGTCCTGCTGAGAAGAAAAAAAAACTGCTTCTGCTGCTGATAGCAATTTGGCCTGCACAACACACCAGTCACTGTGTGTGCAGTGCAAGGGGAGGCTATATTGTGGTGTATCAGTAGTGTTGGTTGTTGGGCTGCCTTTTAAGGCTTCCTGACAGGCTGGCATTGCTGTTTACCCACTGCTCCGCAAACTGCTTTTTTAAAAGCAATCCAATCTCCCTTATCCTCTAGTCACTTTGGTCACAGCTGTGCCATCGAGCCTGTCACATAGCGCTCAGATATTCATTGGGCCTCACACAATCCAAAAGTGTCCAGTGTCCAAAAGTGTGTGCAGAGATTCAAAATCTCCCTTATCCTCTAGTCACTTAGGTCACAGCTGTGCCATCGAGCCTGTCACATAGCGCTCAGATATTCATTGGGCCTCACACAATCCAAAAGTGTCCAGTGTCCAAAAGTGTGTGCAGAGATTCAAAATCTCACTTATCCTCTAGTCACTTAGGTCACAGCTGTGCCATCGAGCCTGTCTCATAGTGCTCAGATATTCATTGGGCCTCACACAATCCAAAAGTGTCCAGTGTCCAAAAGTGTGTGCAGAGATTCAAAATCTCCCTTATCCTCTAGTCACTTAGGTCACAGCTGTGCCATCGAGCCTGTCACATAGCGCTCAGATATTCATTGGGCCTCACACAATCCAAAAGTGTCCAGTGTCCAAAAGTGTGTGCAGAGATTCAAAATCTCACTTATCCTCTAGTCACTTAGGTCACAGCTGTGCCATGGAGCCTGTCACATAGCGCTCAGATATCAGTGGGCCTAACACAATCCAAAAGTGTCCAGTGTCCAAAAGTGTGTGCAGAGATTCAAAATCTCACTTATCCTCTAGTCACTTAGGTCACAGCTGTGCCATCGAGCCTGTCACATAGCGCTCAGATATCAGTGGGCCTCACACAATCCAAAAGTGTCCAGTGTCCAAAAGTGTGTGCAGAGATTCAAAATCTCACTTATCCTCTAGTCACTTAGGTCACAGCTGTGCCATCGAGCCTGTCACATAGCGCTCAGATATCAGTGGCCTCACACAATCCAAAAGTGTCCAGTGTCCAAAAGTGTGTGCAGAGATTCAAAATCTCACTTATCCTCTAGTCACTTAGGTCACAGCTGTGCCATCGAGCCTGTCACATAGCGCTCAGATATCAGTGGGCCTCACACAATCCAAAAGTGTCCAGTGTCCAAAAGTGTGTGCAGAGATTCAAAATCTCACTTATCCTCTAGTCACTTAGGTCACAGCTGTGCCATCGAGCCTGTCACATAGCGCTCAGATATTCATTGGGCCTCACACAATCCAAAAGTGTCCAGTGTCCAAAAGTGTGTGCAGAGATTCAAAATCTCACTTATCCTCTAGTCACTTAGGTCACAGCTGTGCCATCGAGCCTGTCACATAGCGCTCAGATATCAGTGGGCCTCACACAATCCAAAAGTGTCCAGTGTCCAAAAGTGTGTGCAGAGATTCAAAATCTCACTTCTCCTCTAGTCACTTAGGTCACAGCTGTGCCATCGAGCCTGTCACATAGCGCTCAGATATCAGTGGGCCTCACACAATCCAAAAGTGTCCAGTGTCCAAAAGTGTGTGCAGAGATTCAAAATCTCACTTATCCTCTAGTCACTTAGGTCACAGCTGTGCCATCGAGCCTGTCACATAGCACTCAGATATTCATTGGGCCTCACACAATCCAAAAGTGTCCAGTGTCCAAAAGTGTGTGCAGAGATTCAAAATCTCACTTATCCTCTAGTCACTTAGGTCACAGCTGTGCCATCGAGCCTGTCACATAGCGCTCAGATATTCATTGGGCCTCACACAATCCAAAAGTGTCCAGTGTCCAAAAGTGTGTGCAGAGATTCAAAATCTCACTTATCCTCTAGTCACTTAAGTCACAGCTGTGCCATCGAGCCTGTCTCATAGTGCTCAGATATTCATTGGGCCTCACACAATCCAAAAGTGTCCAGTGTCCAAAAGTGTGTGCAGAGATTCAAAATCTCCCTTATCCTCTAGTCACTTAGGTCACAGCTGTGCCATCGAGCCTGTCACATAGCGCTCAGATATTCATTGGGCCTCACACAATCCAAAAGTGTCCAGTGTCCAAAAGTGTGTGCAGAGATTCAAAATCTCACTTATCCTCTAGTCACTTAGGTCACAGCTGTGCCATCGAGCCTGTCACATAGCGCTCAGATATCAGTGGGCCTCACACAATCCAAAAGTGTCCAGTGTCCAAAAGTGTGTGCAGAGATTCAAAATCTCACTTATCCTCTAGTCACTTAGGTCACAGCTGTGCCATCGAGCCTGTCACATAGCGCTCAGATATCAGTGGGCCTCACACAATCCAAAAGTGTCCAGTGTCCAAAAGTGTGTGCAGAGATTCAAAATCTCACTTATCCTCTAGTCACTTAGGTCACAGCTGTGCCATCGAGCCTGTCACATAGCGCTCAGATAACAGTGGGCCTCACACAATCCAAAAGTGTCCAGTGTCCAAAAGTGTGTGCAGAGATTCAAAATCTCACTTATCCTCTAGTCACTTAGGTCACAGCTGTGCCATCGAGCCTGTCACATAGCGCTCAGATATCAGTGGGCCTCACACAATCCAAAAGTGTCCAGTGTCCAAAAGTGTGTGCAGAAATTCAAAATCTCCCCTGTCCTATAGAAACCTTGTACCTTGTTTTACATACTATATAGTTTGTTGGATTTTGTCTACATTTCTACCAAAAATGAGGAAGGCTGGTGGAAGAGGCCGTGGAATTGGGCGGAGGTTGGCAGCTGGTAATGATGGTGTTGGTCGTGGATCTGATGGTAGTGGCAAGAGCAAAATAGGACTGAATGCAGGAGGTGTTGAGCCTGCGTCATCGTCTGGCTACATAAGGCCTCGAACGCTTAGTTTTCTAGGAGTTGGCAAACCGCTTTTAAAGCCAGAGCATCAGGAAAAAGTTTTGTCTTACATTGCTGACTCAGCCTCCAGCTCTATCGCCTCCTCTTCTTCAGTTGTAAAAAGTAAAAGCACTGAGTCGTCATTGGAGGCTCATGTTCATGAACCACACCTTTCCTTGTGTCCTTCACCCCAACCAAGATTGAAGGATGACGCAGGCCATACTACTGATTACTCCATGGAGCTGTCTTCACATACCATGCCTGGATTATCAAGTGAAATGGTGAATTACCCAGGCCAAGATGAATCTGACATGGAGTGCACTGATGCACAGCCGCTGATGGATGATTCTGCTGGTACATTCACTCAGAGCACTACATTGTCCTCGCAGTGTACAGAGCCAGATTCTGACCCTGATGAGACTCAGGTGCCCCTTCCCGCACACTATACCACCATACACGGTGACATAGAGGAAGGTGCACATGACATAGAAGAGGAGGTGATGGATGACCCAGTTGTTGACCCAGATTGGCATCCATTGGGGGAAGAGGGTGCTGCTTCCAATAGCTCAGATGAGGAGCATCCACAGCAGACATCGACATCGCAACAGCTGTTATCTGGCAGGCCCGGAGCACTCCAAAGACAGGTTCCAAACATCAAAAGAGTTGCTGGACAGCTTGTCCAGAGGATCAAAAGATCACAGCGTGCTAGGCCGCAAAATGTCTGCCAAAGTAGGAAGAGTGCAGTGTGGCACTTTTTTGAACAAAATCCTAATGATCAGGCCAAGGTTATCTGTAAGAAGTGCGCAAAGACCTTTAGCCGAGGGAAAAATCTGAAAAATTTGAATACCAGTTGCATGCTTAGACATTTAACCAGCATGCACTTGCAAGCGTGGACACAACACCAAACCTCAAGTGCCACATGTGCAACTGATCACAACGAAGGTAGTCAGCAACGCTACATTGTTTCCCCCACTGTAAGCCCACCGGTTAGCACAGCAGCAAATGTTGAGGTGTCGTTGCAAGGCCACAGCAGTCAGGGAATCCCACTGTTATATCAACGAAAGACTGATTCTAGGCCATCAGAAAGAACACCAACTCCATCACCATCATCAACCCTCTCTCAGTCCGCCCTGTCCACCGCTACTTCCACCATATGCAGCTCTCAAGTCCAGCTCACCCTCCCAGACACTATGAGTAGGTCAAGAAAGTACTCAGTCTCTCATCCGCGTACACTGGGTTTGAACGCCCACATTGCCAAACTAATCTCGTTTGAGATGATGCCCTTTCGGTTGGTGGAAAGCACAGCTTTCCGCGAACTCATGGCCTATGCAGTACCACGCTATGACCTACCCAGTCGCCACTTCTTCTCTCGCAAAGCCATCCCAGCCCTCCACCATCATGTGAAAGACCGCATTGTCCATGCACTCAAGCAGTCAATGAGCGGAAAGGTGCACCTCACTACTGATGTATGGTCCAGTCGGCATGGCCAGGGCCGATACGTGTCCATCACTGCGCACTGGGTTAATGTGGTGGATGCAGGGTCCACAGGGGACAGCGGTGGTGGGACAGTGCTGCCTAGCCCACGGTATAGGAAACAGTTGGCTGTAGGCGTTCCACCCTCCTCCTCCAACTCCTCCTCCTCCTCCAGAAGCGAAAGCTCGTCCACAGAGCGCAGTCGTACGAGCACTCCATCTGCAGCTACCACTGTTGCACACGATGTGTCCCCCTATCGAGCAGCTAGTGGAAAGCATCAGCAGGCTGTGTTGCAGATGATGTGTTTGGTCGACAGACATACCGCCGAGGTGCTGGCCGAGTACTTGAAGCGACAAACTGAGTCATGGCTGGGCAGTGTAAATCTTGAGGCAGGCAAGGTAGTTAGTGATAACGGCCGTAATTTTGTGGCAGCCATAGCCCTTTCAAAACTCAGCCACATACCTTGCTTGGCTCACACCTTGAACCTGGTGGTGCAGTGCTTCCTCAAAAATTATCCGGAGTTAACAGCCCTGCTCCAGAAGGTGCGAAGACTGTGCGCGCACATCCGCCGGTCGCCTGTACACTCCGTTCGTATGCAGAAGCTGCAGCGATTGCTCCACCTTCCCAACCACCGCCTCATTATCGACATTGCAACAAGGTGGAACTCCACCCTGCACATGGTGGAGCGGCTGTGCGAGCAGAGGCAGGCCATAATGCATTTGTGGGAGGATACACGGCCAGGCACTTTGAGAGCAGACATGGAGTTGACAGGTGTGCAGTGGTCGAAGCTGAAAGACCTCTGTAAAGTCCTTCAGTGTTTTGAGGAATGCACACGGCTGGTAAGCGCAGACGACGCCATCCTAAGCATGAGCATCCCACTTATGCGTCTGCTCATGCAAACTTTGACGCACCTTAAGGAGCAGGCGTCTGCAGCCAATGTTGATGAGGAGGAAGAGGAGGAGGGAATCCTTGATGACATTCAGCCATTGTCTGCTCAGGGACCTCTCCTGGACGAGGTGGAGGAAGAATAGGAGGAGGAGGATGATGATGGGGATGATTACTTAGGGGAGGAGGATGCATCTCGTGGGGCAAGTGAAAATGTTGGCGATTCAAGGTCTGGTACAGGGTTTGTGCGTGACTGGAGGGATGTGGATTTGCCAGAAAGTGCTCCTCCAACCAGCACTCGCAGTGCATCATTGACACCGGGAACATTGGCCCACATGTCAGATTATGCCTTGCGGATCCTAAAAAGGGACCCCCGCATTGCCAAAATGATGAACGATGACGACTACTGGTTGGCCAGCATCCTGGATCCACGCTATAAAGGCAAATTACAAAACATCATGCCACAGGAGAACCTTGACCTAATATTGGCTAATAAACAAGCAACTCTGGTAAATCGGTTGCTTTAGGCATTCCCAGCACACAGCAGCGGTGATGGTTCTCACACGAGCCGTACGGGCCGGGGGCAGCTTGGCAGAGGTGTTCGTGGTGCACACAGCAGAAGTGGCGTTGGAGACAGGGGTTTCATGACAATGTTGTGGACTGATTTTTCAAATACCGCTCACACAACTGGTAATACTGCATCGATGGAAAGTGACAGGAGACAGCAGTTGTCAACCATGGTTACAAACTACTTTTCCTCCCATATCGATGTTCTCCCACACAGGTCATTCCCCTTTGACTATTGGGCCGCTAAACTGGACACCTGGCCTGAATTGGCCCAATATGCCTTACAGGAGCTCGCTTGCCCAGCTGCAAGTGTGCTATCGGAAAGAGTCTTCAGTGCAGCTGGATCAATCCTGACAGAAAAAAGGACCCGTCTGTCAACCCAAAATGTGGATGATCTAACCTTCATTAAAATGAACCATGCATGGGTTTCCAAGGATTTTGTCCCACCTTCCCCTGATGACACATAGGGTGACAGAAAAATGGCTTGCTTTGGTCCACCTCTTCCTGGGACTTGACCTATTTCGCCTTTTGCATCAGCTGAATGTCCAACATCAACATATGCCACTTTCTAAAACTCCCTAACTGTGCTGCCTCCCCCCCCCATGGCCGGGGTCACCACCTAGCGCACGACACCGTGCGAGTGCCGTTGCCCTGGACAGGTGGGTAGGCCGACTCTTGGGCGCGGGCACTGGCACAGGGTCCCTCATAGTGCAATCAAGTGTCTCTGATGGTGGTGGTGCACACCCGCCGTCAGACACACCGCTGTACTATGAGGGGCCCAGTGCCAGTACCGACGCCCACGAGTGGGCCCCCCTTGCTTGGGCAGGGCCCCAGCATTTGCAATCTTTACCTCTCCCTGCTCCTCCGCTGTGTAATCTGGGCCGTCAAATCCATACTGTGCCTGACACCGTCTGAGCCTGCCTCCTGAGACATATATTTTGAATGTGTACGCTATCCATACATGTTATCCGGGGATACGGTACCCTTTCTAACCTTTGTGCAATCACGTGCAATCCATACTGGGCCTAACACCGTCTGAGCCTGCCTCCTGAGACATATATTTTGAATGTGTACGCTATCCATACATGTTATCTGGGGATACGGTACCCTTTCTAACCTTTGTGCAATCACGTGTAATCCATACTGGGCGTGAGAACGGCTGGCGAGCTGTTAAGCAAGCTACAGCACCTGTGGTTTGCACACGTAAGTTTTTCATTTTTTCAGGAATGACGGTTAGGCCTAATTCCGGAACTGCAGTTGACCTGCACTTACTGGGAAATCATTGTTCGCGGGTAATAATTGTAATCAGTGATCCCCATCACTAACGTTGTTCAGCGGGTTATCTGCACCTGTAAGCGACAAACGCTGGCCTTTTCAGTGTAGCGCACATGCAGCCACGTACATGTAAGGGCATGACACACCAGTTATTGGCCAATCTCATGTTCCAGAGCCTCACGTGTCCCTCTAGTAAGCCGGACTCGGACCGCGGGGCATGACGGAGTCTCGTTCGTTAACGGAATTAAGCTTGCAATGTGTGCATCTGTTCTGTAGCTGGCATGGTTGAGGTTTCCCAGGTGGAGTCGAATTTAACCGTAGGCTCCACTCCTGGTGGTGCCCTTCTGGACATTCCTTTAAGGTTCAGCTTTGCAACCATACTGCCCACGTAAAACAAACAATTTGCCTTCATGAACGCTGTTTGGAGGGTCATGACTCGTGGGAATAACGCCGCCCAATCAGTTAACCTACTAGAGAGATCCTTCGTTGCTCCCAAGCATGACATCACACTCCCTAGGAGGAAGGTAATGCCACTGTGGCAACCGTACTCCTGGGGGCGACACAAGTGCACTGATGCCCAGCCACTGCTCGATGAATCTGCTGGTACATTGACCCAGACCACTACATTCCCCTCGCACGCTACACGGCCTGAATCTGACCCTGATGAAACTCAGGTTACCCTTCCCATATACAGTTCCATCTTACACGGTGACAAAGAGGAAGCTGCAGATGAAAGTGCAGGTTCGGCCCACACGCCATCAGACACACCACCGTACTATCAGGGGCCCTGTGCCAGTGCCGTCGCCAACGAGTGGGCCCCCCCTGCTTGCTCAGGATCACAGCAATTGCAAGGTTGAAATACTGTGCAGTGAGATGGAAGATGGGGACGACGAGGAGTCCAGACTAGTACAGGGATTCCCTAGCGAGGAGACTTATTTGATTGTTTTCAATGTTGGGACAGCAATTTTTGGGGAGCACGTTACTCTGGAGAATGATAGATGGGGCCCACCATACACTGGAACATTCCAAAGGTGGACATCAGAGACTGGAGCAGCATTTACAGGGCCCATTATACACTAGAGCATTAGAAATGGGGCCCATTATGTTTGGAGCATTATTTGGGCCCATAAGACAGTGGAGCTTCATCCATGGGGACCAACATATACTGTAGCATTATGTGGAGCTCATCATATACTGTTTCAAACATTATATGGGACCAATGATTCTGTATGGAGAAATAGATGGGCCTCGTCATGAGATATAAAAAGTGAAGTATTTTTCATTGTACTATACCGCTATTTCTCTGCCGTATCGGAGCATGATGAGTTTTGGTATGTGTTAAAGGGGCGCTCTTTCGCCCAGGGCACATGAAAACCTGGAGCCAGCCCCCCCCCCACAACTTTAGCCAAATAACCCCCATTTTTCAGTGCGTAACTTGTATTATGAAGTTAATTAAGGTTGACAAGCTTAAGTAAGAAGAATTGATGCTTTTGGCATTCAAATGGGCACTGTAGGTGTGTTTCCTGTCCTCCTCTCACTGCCGACTTTTATTCCCCATTGACTTACATTGGGTTTCATGTTTCGGGACGACCCCGACTTTTCCCTATAATCGGACGATCTTGCTCGACCCGACTTTTGGAAAAGTCGGGTTTCACGAAACGAAACGCGACCCTAAAAAACCAAAAGTCGCTCAACTCTATACCTAATCATATGTATTCAATCTTTATCTGTACTTAATCTTTCTATCTTAAATTATACAAAAGTGTACGCAATCATACTGTCTAATTATACTATTCCTTTAATTTTGTACCGTGTGATAAAATTGCGCTATATCGCAAGCAGTAGCCTTCTTTAAAGCCGTATCCGAACCTTAGTGTTAAAAACTTGGCAATACAAGGGCAGGTAGGGAGTGACAGACCACCGCATTACACATGGAGGGGAGTAAGGGATTGACAAACCACACACTAGACATGGAGGGCAGGTAGGGAGTGATCGACCACCGCACTACACATGGAGGGCAGTTTAGAAGTAACAGGCCGCCGCACTACACATAGCGGGCAGATAGAGAGTGATAAACCACTGCACTACACAAGGAGGGCAGGTAGATAGAGACAGACCCCACACTACACATGTGGCCCCCCTGAGGCTCAGTCGCCACAGAGGTACTGCTCCTCCTCCTGAGGTGTGGTGCCCCACCATCCAGGTAAGTTGGAGGCTCCTGACCATGCTCCAACACTCGCACCCCACACAACACAGTAGTTCAGCAAAGCCACATTGTGACTCCTTGCTTGGAGTGTAGCAGATCACCTTTGGTGGCTCCCTGCTTGGAACACGAAACATGCTGGGAGGCGGGTGGAGTTGAGAATACATAAAAGAGCGGGAATGTTTAGGATTACAGGTCAGTATGGGAGAGGAAGCCACTCAGAGAGGAATGAGGAAAGAAGATCCCTGAGAGAGGGATGGAGGAAGGAGGTGCTGCAGCAGACCTCAGTGACAGGGGTCTGCTGGCACGGGAAAGGAAAGAAGGAGAAAGACATTGAACTGAAACCTGATCTTCCAGAAGAGAGAGAGATTAGTACAGAACTAAGGAGTAAAAGGGAACAGAGGACATGGGTTAGAGGAAGGGCCCTGCCTAGAAGTTCTAAGCGCAAGGCCGGTGCCCGGTCCCCGAGGTTGTATGGACACTAATGGTTCTGCAGCAGACACCGGTGGAGTAGTGGGCTGTAAATTCACTACTCCCATCTCAGACTTGGGCACAACAGCAACTTGGATAGTGAGCCGGGACTCAGGAGTGAGGAGTCCCCGAAGTAGGCTACAGCTGTCTGCCGTACAAGTAGAGTTCTTGGGAACATCTGTCAGGTGGAACTCCAGTGTAACTCAGTACTAGGAGATCTTCACACTTAAAGGCGCTATAAGAGGAGAAGTTCAGAAAGGTACATGTTGGCGGAGCGCTGGAAGTGAGCATTCCATCTGACCTGGAGGTTGATTGAGCCTCTGACCCGGAGAACACAGTATGGAGGCAGGCACCTGTGTGTACTACAGACTGTGAGTAAAGCTTTGGAACTACAAGCCCTGGTGTCCTCCATTGATTCTTGCGTCAGCACACTCAGCACTGCAACATCTGGGTACCAGCTTCGACACTGCTTGTGCCTCTCCTCTAACTCCACATCTTCACTGCCCTGGGGCTATAGCTTCATCTGTGGGGAGCTTCACCATCTTGGCTGCAACACACCACCAGCTCCAGAGGATCTGCAAGCAGCGTCAGCTTAGCATCTCACTTGCCGAACACCACAGGTGGCGTCACAAACTATTCCATTTACCACATTCTACCATTCAAACTCCCCCTATTAATTGGGCGCACAGGGCCACGGACCGGGTCCCCGCTGCTGTGACACATCCCGCCGAAACCAGCTCGGTACCGAGTACCCAACAGCCCTGGGAAGGCGACCAACACATAGCGGGCAGGTAGAGAGTGACAGACCACTGCACTACACAAGGAGGGCAGGTAGAGAGTGACAGAACCCCACAGAAAACATAGAGGGCACGTAGACAGTGACAGACCCCAAACTACACATGGAGAGCAGGTCCAGGGAGTGACAGCCTGATGCACTACACATGGAGGGTAGGTAGGGCGTGACAGACCCCGCACTACACAGAGGCAGGTACAGAGTGAAAGAACCCTGCAATACAAATGGAGGGCAGGTAGGCAGTGACAGACCTCGCCTTACACATGGAGGGCAGGTGGAGAGTGACTGACTCCACACTACACATGGAGAGCAGGAAGGGAGTGACAGCCTGCTGCACTACACATGGAGGGCAGGTAGGGCGTGACAGACCCCGCACTACACAAAGGTAGGTAGAGAGTGAAAGACACCTGCACTACACAAGGAGGGCAGGTTGAGTATAACAGAACTCTGCACTACACAAAGAGGGGAGGTAGACAGTGACAGACCACTGCATTATACATGGATGGCTGGTAGGGAGTGAAAGACCCTGCACTACACATGGAGGGCAGATAGAGAGTGTCAGACCCCGAACTACACATAGAGGAAAGGTAGATAGTTACAGATCCCGCACTACACATGGAAGGCAGGTAGAGAGTGACAGACCTCTGCACTACAGATGCAGGGCATGTAGACAGCGACAGACCCCTGCATTACACATGGAGGGCAGGTAGGGAGTGACAGACTCCACACAGAGGGCAGGTAGAGCATGATATAACCCACACTTGGCTAGGATGAGGGGTAGGCAGGGTAAGCACCTGCCTAGAGCACTTCCTCCTGCCTACCCAAGGGGTGCGCAGGCGCAGAGGTGAGCAATGTCTGCCATTGTCACCACTCAACCCTCTCTCTGTCCCGCGTAACGACCATCACCCCACTCATGTGCTGTGTGTGCAGCATGGGACACGAGCAGAGGAACTGTCATCTCCCCTGCTCCGCCGGGATCTCCAGCAATACACAGGCCACATTTGGACTGCGCTTTGTTGGAGAATATGCACGCGCAGAGGACGTTGGTTGGCGCTGCACAGTGTCATCTCGAGATCCAGAGTTCATTGATGCACGGAGAAGACGGTAGACCGGGAGCCTGGATTCGGTGAGTGTGAGCTTTTTTGTAATTCTTATATTACTGTTAAGAAGGGCATAAAATGGAGGGCGGTGCTGTGCAGAGGGGGGAATGAGTGGAGGGGCTGTGTTGATGGTGGGCGGTACAATGATATGAAAGCTCTGCTGATGGAATAAAATAAGTTGAGGGTCTGTGTAGATGGGGGAATAAAATAAAATGAGGGTCTGTGCTAATGGGGGGAATAAAATCAGTGTAGGGGCTGTGGTGATAAAGGGAATAAAATTAGGTGAGGGGCTGTGCTAATGAGGGAGAATAAAATGAGGTGAGGAGCTGTGCTAATGGGGGGAATAAAATGAGGTGAGGAGCTGTGCAGATGAGGGAATAAACTGGTGGGCTGTGTAGATGGGGTTTATAAACTGACTGGCTGTCCTCGGGCTACACACGGAACATAAGCATACAACAAAATGACATAACATTTAACCTGGGTATGGGTGAACAGTCCCAGTAAATGAGTTGAGGCGTGGATTACAGCCCAAAACCAATTCCGATTGGTTGGATCGTCCCTGAGTGCAGCTGCAGGGCACACAGACCATAATAGAAAATTCACTGCACTGGCTTTTTTAGATGGCTTCCTGCCAAGGCATGATGAACAGATTTTTCTTCTCAAGTTTAAGACTCTTTACAAGAGTTCTTGCAGTAGAAAATATATAACTACTGAAATCTCACATTAGTCCATGTGGGCACAATTTCTTTAACATTTTTAGTAACGTTACCTAAGGCAAAGTTCAATGAAAGTACAACTCAAAACTTTATTATTAATCTTAGACTATTTTGCAAATAATTTCTATAGGGAGAAGGGGTTTGGCCCTGCGTGCTATGCTGTGATATGCGCGAGATAGGAATACTAGATGACTTCCTATGACTCTTTAAACCTAACAATGGGTACAATAGGTTCACTGCTGACTATGGGCACGTTTTCTGATTCTTCCACGTGCAAAGTGTTAGTGGTTGGTAGAGTTGAGCAAAACGGGTAGAAAAAATTGAAAAGTCGCCGACTTTCGCCAAAGTCGGGATTCATGAAACGAAACCCGACCTTAACGTGAGGTCGGCCACGAGGTCGGCGACTTTAGTGCCAAAGTCGCGTTTCAAAAGATGCTTGAGCGCCCATTTTGCAGCCAATCAGGAAGAATGGACACAGTGGGCAACGTGATGACATAGGCAGCGGTCACCACCATCTTGGAGAAGGGCAATCAAGTGATTGGCTTGCTTTGTGGGGCGTCACAGGGGGTATAAAAGGGCGGGGACGCCGACCGCCATGTTACTCATGCTGATCTCAGAATAGGGAGAGCTGCTGCTGATTCTGTAGGGAGAGTGTCAGGCAGGAAAGAAGATACCGAAAACTGATTCTGCTGCTAGCGATTTTACCTGTACAACACACCAGTCACTGTGCAGTGCAAGGGGAGGCTATATTTTGATGCATCAGCTCTGTTAGTTATTAGGCTGCCTTTTAAGGCTACCTGGTAGCTGCATTGCTGTGTGCCCACTGCTGAGCAAACTGCTTTTTTCAAAGCAATCCAGATTTTATTGTTTTGTCCTTGTGAGTTACTGAACTTTCATTTTTCACACACCGTACAGCGGTGTACGCTCCTCTCTCAGTACCGTGTAACGGCTGTTATCACGGCCACAGTTAAGCTATCTGTGTGTGACTCTGTAAGGTTAAGTCGAGGAGTTGTTCCATTCTTACAGACCTCCACCTTATAGTTTTGGCTGGTTTTCAAACATTTTAGTATATTTGCTGCTTGATTACAGTCAAAACTATAGAGAGACAGCGTGTGTCAGTCCGTATACTAAAACACAGAGCTTAACAATTTTACATACACTGGACAGCGGTGTAAGTGCACGCTCCTCTCTCAGTGCCGTGTAACGGCTGTTATCACGGCCACTGTGAAGCTATCTGTGTGTGACTCTGTAAGGATAAGTCGAGGAGTTGTTCCATTCTTACAGACCTACACTGTAGGGAGATTCCAGTTCTGCCCAATTCTATATACACCTTGTAGTTTGTCATACACTAGGCAATTTCTGCCGGTCACATTGCGATGTTAAATAAACAGGGCCTGGCTGAATCCCACAGTGTCCTAAAGTGTAGAGACATTCCAATTCTCCACAGTCCTCTATACACCCTTCTAACAGCATAGAGAATCTGCCTGTCATATTGCGGTGTTAAATAAACAGGGCCTGACTGAATCCCACAGTGTCCTGAAGTGTAGAGACATTCCAATTCTGCACAGTCCCCTATACACCTTTCTAACAGCATAGAGAATCTGCCTGTCATATTGCCGTGTTAAATAAACAGGGCCTGACTGAATCCTACAGTGTCCTGAAGTGTAGAGACATTGCAGTTCTACACAGTCCTCTATACACCTTTCTAACAGCATAGAGAATCTGCCTGTCATATTGCGGTGTTAAATAAACAGGGCCTGACTGAATACCACAGTGTCCAGAAGTGTAGAGACATTCCAATTCTCCCCAGTACTATATACACCTTGTACCTTGTTTTACAGTACCAGAGAGTTGATGTAAATTTGGGTAAATTTTTCCAAAAAATGAGGAAGTGTGGTGGAAGAGTCCGTGGAAGTGGGCGGGGGTTGGCAGCTGGTAATGATGGTGTTGGTGGTGGATCTGCTGGTAGTGGCAAAAGCAAAATAGCACCTAATACTGGAGGTGTTGAGGCTGCGTCATTGTCTGGCTCCACAAGGCCTCGAAGGCTCCCTTTTCTGGTAGTAGGTAAACTGCTTCTAAAGCCGGAGCTTCAAGAACAAGTTTTGGCTTACATTGCCCACTCAGCCTCCAGCTCTATCGCCTCCTCTTCTGAAGTTTTAAAAAATAAAAGCACTGAGTCGTCATTGGAGGCTCATGGTCATGAACCACACCTTTCCTTGTGTCCTTCACCCCTGCCAAAATTGAAGGATGCGGTAGGCCACACTACAGATTACTCCATGGAGCTGGTTTCACATTCCATGCCTGGGTTATCAAGTCAAATCGTGAATTACCCAGGCCAAGATGAATCTGACATGGAGTGCACTGATGCACAGCCACTGCTAGATTTATCTGCTGGTACATTCACTCAGAGCACTACATTGTCCTTGCAGTGCACTGAGCCAGAATCTGACCCTTATGAAACTCAGTTGCCCCCTCCCGCATATTATACCACCATACACGGTGACACAGAGGAAGGTGCACATGACATTGAAGAGGAGGTGATGGATGACCCAGTTGTTGAACCAGATTGGCATCCATTGGGGGTAGAGTGTGCCGCTGCCAATAGCTCAGAAGAGGCGAAGGAGCATCCTCAGCGGGCATCAACATCGCAACAGTTGTTATCTGGCAGGCCCAGAGCAGTCCAAAAACGGGTTACAAAAGCCCAAAAAATTGCAGGACAGCTTGGCCAGACGGTCAAAAAAGCACAGCGTGCAAGGCCTCAAACTGTCTTCCCTAGTATTAAGAGTGCAGTGTGGCACTTTTTTGAACAAAATCCTAATGATCAGGCAAAGGTCATCTGTAAGAAGTGCGCAAAGACCTTTAGCCGAGGGAAAAATCTGAGAAATTTGAATACCAGTTGCATGCTAAGACATTTAACCACCATGCATTTGCAAGCGTGGATGGACTACCAAAACTCATGTACCACATGTGATACTGCTCGCAAAGAAGGTAGTCAGCAACGCAACATTGTTTACACCGGTTAGCACACCAGCAGCAGCAAATGTTGAGTTGTCGTCGCAAGGGCAAATCATTCAGGGAATCACACTGTTATTGCAACGAAAGACTGAATCTAGGCCATCAGAAAGAACACCAACTCCATCACCATCATCAGCCATCTCTCAGTCCGCCATGTCCACCGCTACTTCCACCATATCCAGCTCTCAAGTCCAGCTCACCCTACCAGAGACTATGAGTAGGACAAAAAAGTACTCATTTTCTCATCCGCGTACACTGGCTTTGAACACCCACATTGCCAAACTAATAGAGTTGAGCGATACCGTCCGATACTTCAAAGTATCGGATCGGAATGGATCGGCCGATCTTAAAAAAAAGTATCGGTATCGCCGATTCCGATACCGGAAGTCCCATTCAAGTCTATGGGACTTCCGGTATTGGAATAAGAAAAACCCTGTTTTTGCCTTGTACAGCCTCTCTGGGGTCTGTACGGGCCTTTCGGGGGGCTGTGCCGGCCTGCCAGGGGGTCTGTGCAGGCTCCGGTGGTCTGTGCCGGCCTGCCGGGGGGCTGTGCCGGCCTGCTGGGGGGGCTGTGCAGGCTCCGGTGGGCTGTGACGGCCTGCTGGGGGGCTGTGCAGGCTCCGGTGGGCTGTGCCGGCCTGCCGGGGGGCTGTGCCGGCCTGCCGGTGGTCTGTGCAGGCTCCGGTGGGCTGTGCCGGCCTGCCGGGGGACTGTGCCGGCCTGCCGGGGGGGCTGTGCAGGCTTCGGGGGTCTGTGCAGGCATCGTCCGATGGGACTACAAGTCCCATCGGGCGATGCCTGCTACCATGACAGTGATTGACACATTAGCCAATGATGGGACAGTAGTAGTCCCATCATCCGGCTAATGTGTTGAATGTAAAAAAAAAAAAAAAAATTACATGCTACATACATGCTACATTCATACTACATACTACATACATGCTACATTCATACTACATATATACTACATGCAACATACATACTACATATATACTACATGCAACATACATACTACATATATACTACATGCATGCAACATGCATACTACATATATACTACATGCTACATACATACTACATATATGCTACATATATACTACATGCATGCTACATACATACTGCATGCTACATACATACTGCATGCTACATACATACTACATGCTACATACATACTACATGCTACATACATACTACATATATGCTACATACATACTACATATATACTACATGCATGCTACATACATACTGCATGCTACATACATACTACATATATACTACATGCATGCAACATACATACTACATGCTACATACATACTACATATATACTACATGCATGCTACATACATACTGCATGCTACATACATACTACATACATACCACATATATGCTACATACATACTACATGCATGCTACATACTACATACATACTACATACATACTACATGCTACATACATACCACATACATACTACATACATACTACATACATACTACATGCATGCTACATACATACTACATATATACTACATGCATGCTACATACATACTACATGCTACATACATACTACATATATACTACATGCTACATACATACTACATGCATGCTACATACATACTACATACATACTACATGCATGCTACATACATACTACATGCTACATACATACCACATACATACTACATATATACTACATGCATGCTACATACATACTGCATGCTACATGCATGCTACATACATACTACATACATACTACATGCTACATACATACTACATACAATACATTCATACAATACATACATAGACATACAGTACATATAACATAGAGTAACATACTTACCAATACTTGTCACATTGTTCCCCGAAGCCATTGTCTTTTACGGAATAAATATTAACATAACAAACCACAAAAATACTCACCCACGATCCGAAGCAGTCCACGAGTGTGTCCCACGACGATCTTGGGTAGAGAACTGCAGCATCAGCTGATGCCGCCGTTCTCTACGGGCTGCAGGAATCCAATGACGGAAGGTAGGTATTCTTCCGCACTGTTTTCCTCCGCCACTTAAAAAAAAAAAAGTCCCTAGTCTCACTTTATGCTATTGCTGTGTGGGAATTTCCCACGCAGCAATGGCATAAAGTGAGACTAGGGACTTTTTTTTTTTAAGTGGCGGAGGAATACAGTGTGGAAGGATACCTACCTTCCGTCATTGGATTCCTGCAGCCCGTAGAGAACGGCGGCATCAGCTGATGCTGCAGTTCTCTACCCAAGATCATCGTGGGACACACTCGTGGACTGCTTCGGATCGTGGATGAGTATTTTTGTGGTTTGTTATGTTAATATTTATTCCGGAAAAGACAATGGCTTCGGGGAACAATGTGACAAGTATTGGTAAGTATGTTACTCTATGTTATATGTACTGTATGTCTATGTATGTATTGTATGAATGTATTGTATGTAGTATGTATGTAGTATATATGTGGTATGTATGTAGCATGTAGTATGTATGTAGTATGTATGTAGCATGCATGTAGTATATATGTAGTATGTATGTAGCATGTAGTATGTATGTAGCATGCATGTAGTATGTATGTAGTATGTATGTAGTATGTATGTGGTATGTATGTAGCATGTAGTATGTATGTAGCATGCATGTAGTATGTATGTAGCATGCATGTAGTATGTATGTAGCATGTAGTATATATGTGTTATGTATGTAGCATGCATGTAGTATGTATGTAGTATGTATGTAGCATGCATGTAGTATGTATGTAGTATATATGTGATATGTATGTAGTATGTATGTAGCATGTAGTATGTATGTAGCATGCATGTAGTATATATGTAGTATGTATGTAGCATGTAGTATGTATGTAGCATGCATGTAGTATATATGTAGTATGTATGTAGCATGTAGTATGTATGTAGCATGCATGTAGTATGTATGTGGTATGTATGTAGCATGTAGTATGTATGTAGCATGCATGTAGTATATATGTGTTATGTATGTAGCATGCATGTAGTATGTATGTAGTATGTATGTAGTATGTATGTAGCAAGCATGTAGTATGTATGTAGTATATATGTGGTATGTATGTAGTATGTATGTAGCATGTAGTATGTATGTAGCATGCATGTAGTATATATGTAGTATGTATGTAGCATGTAGTATGTATGTAGCATGCATGTAGTATATATGTAGTATGTATGTAGCATGTAGTATGTATGTAGCATGCTTGTAGTATGTATGTAGTATGTATGTAGTATTTTTTTTTTTTTTTTAACATTTAACACATTAGCCGGATGATGGGACTACTACTGTCCCATCATTGGCTAATGTGTCAATCACTGTCATGGTAGCAGGCATCGCCAGATGGGACTTATAGTCCCATCGGACGATGCTTGCACAGACCCCCGGACATCAGCACAGCCCCCCGGCAGGCCGGCACAGCCCCCCGGCAGGCCGGTACAGACCCCCACAGGGTGCTCAGACCACCGGCAGGCCGGCACAGCCCCCCGGCAGGCCGGTACAGACCCCGGGCAGTCCACACAGCCCCCCGGCAGGCCGGCACAGCCCCCCGGCAGGCCGGTACAGACCCCGGGCAGTCCACACAGCCCCCCGGCAGGCCAGCAGAGACCCCCGGAAGGCCCGAAATGACGGCGCATCATGATGCGCACACACCGCACATCATGATGACGTCAGGCTGTCAATCAACTTTGAACTTCCGATTCCGATGCCGACTTCCGATATTGAAAAAATATCGGAAGTCGGTATCGGAATTCCGATACAGCAAGTATCGGCCGATACCCGATACTTGCGGTATCGGAATGCTCAACACTACAAACTAATCTTGTTAGAGATGATGCCCTATCGGTTGGTTGAAAGCGCAGCTTTCCATGAACTAATGGCCTACGCAGTTCCACGCTATGAACTACCCAGTTAGCTGTAGGAATTCGACCCTCCACCTCCTACTCCTCCTCCAGAAGCGAAAGCTGGTCCACAGAGCGCAGTCGCGCGAGCACTGCATCCGCAGTTGACAGTGTTGCAAACGAGGTGTCCCCCTATCGATCAGCTAGTGGAAAGCGTCAGCAGGCTGTGTTGCAGATGATGTGTTTTGGCGACAGACACAGCGCAGAGGTACTGGCTGACTACTTTCAGCGACAAACTGAGTCATGGCTGGGCAGCCATAGCCCTTTCAAAACTCAGACAAATACCTTGCTTGGCTCACACCTTGAACCTGGTGGTGCAGTGCTTCCTCACTAATTATCCGGATTTAACAGGCCTGCTCCTTAAGGTTCGAAGACTGTGCTCGCACATTCGCCAGTCGCCGGTACACTCCAGTCATATGCAGAAGCTGCAGCGATTGCTCCACCTTCCCAAGCACCGCCTAATTATCGATGTTGCAACAAGGTGGAACTCCACCCTGCACATGGTTGAGCGGCTGTGCGAACAAAGGCAGGCCGTAATGCATTTGTGGGAGGATACACGTGCAGGTACTTTGAGGGCATACATGGAGTTGACAGGTGTGAAGTGGTCGAAGCTGAAAGACCTCTGTAAAGTCCTTCAGTGTTTTGAGGAATGCACACGGCTGGTAAGCGCTGATGACGCCATCATAAGCATGAGCATCCCACTTATGCGTCTGCTTATGCAAACTTTGACGCACATTAAGGAGCAGGCGTCTGCAGCCGAGGTTGATGAGGAGGAAGAGGAGGAGGGAAGCCTTGATGACAGTCAGCCATTGTCTGGTCAGGGAACTGTCGTGGACGAGGTGGAGGAAGAAGAGGAAGAGGAGGAGGATGATGATGGGGATGATTATTTAGGGGAGGAGGATGCTTCTCGTGGGGCAAGAGAAAATGTTGGCTTTGCAAGGTCTGGTACAGGGTTTGTGCGTGACTGGAAGGATGTGGATTTGCCAGAAAGTGCTCCTCCACCCAGCACTCGCAGTGCATCATTGACACTGGGAACATTGGCCCACATATCAGATTATGCCTTGCAGATCCTAAAATGGGACCCCTGCATTGCCAAAATGATGAACGATGATGACTACTGGTTGGCCAGCATCCTGGATCCACGCTATAAAGGCAAATTCCAAAACATCATGCCACAGGAGAACCTTGACCTAATATTGGCTAACAAACAAGCTACTCTGGTAAACCGGTTGGTTAAGGCATTCCCAGCACACAGCAGCGGTGATGGTTCTCACACGATCCGTAGGGGCCGGGGGCAACTTGGAAGCGGTGTTGGTGGTGGACACATCAGAAGTGGCGTTGGAGACAGGGGTTTCATGACCATGTTGTGGACTGATTTTTCAAGTCCCGCTCACTCAACTGGTAATACTGCATCGATTGAAAGTGACAGGAGACAGCACTTGTCAAGTATGGCTACAATCTACTTTTCCTCCCATATCGATGTTCTCCCTCACAGGTCATTCCCATTTGACTATTGGGCAGCTAAACTGGACACCTGGCCTGAATTAGCACAATATGCCTTACAGGAGCTCGCATGCCCAGATGCAAGTGTGCTATCGGAAAGAGTCTTCAGTGCTGCTGGATCAATACTGACAGAAAAAAGGACCCGTCTGTCAACCCAAAATGTGGATGATCTAACCTTCATTAAAATGAACCATGCATGGGTTTCCAAGGATTTTGTCCCACCTTACCCTGATGACACATAGGTTGCCAGAAAAATTGTTTTCTTTGGTCTGCCTGTTCCTGGGACTAGACCAATTTTGCCTTTAGCAGCAGGTGAATGTCCCACATCAACATATGCCATTTTGTAAACCTCCCTAACTGGGCAGCCTCCTCCCCCCAATGGCCGGGGTCACCACCGAGCGCAAGCAACCGTGCGAGTGCCATTGCCCTGGACAGGTGGGTGGGCCGACTGGTGGGCGCGGGCACTGGCACAGGGTCCCTCATAGTGCAATCAAGTGTGTCTGATGGTGGGGGTGCACACCCACCGTCAGACACACCGCCGTACTATGAGGGGCCCAGTGCCAGTGCTGACACCATTGAGTGGGCCCCCCTTGCTTGGGCAGGGCCCCAGCATTTGCAATGTTTACCTCTCCCTGCTCCTCCGCTGTGTAGTCTGGGCTGTCAAATCCATCACTGGGACTGGCACTTCAAATTTGGTGAACTGATAGAAGATGATGGTTAAGACGTAGCTATGCCCTGTCCCGCTGGCCGGGATCCAGCTACATATGATCTATGGCTTCCATTTCTTATGGACGTCGACTCACAATGAGATGCAGTGGTGGTTTCTCATCAGCTTTAACAGTTTTCCTACCCACAGACATGTGACATTCCAGCGCACATTTTTAAATGTGCCCTCCCTCTCATGCCAATCCAATTGAATCGCCTATGGCCTGTGGCTTCTGTGGTTTGAACTCCAAATTTACGAGACAGATCATGATAGGCAGTGAACACCATGTTTACATCTCTCCCTGTGATCAAAATTGGATGGATATGAGTAACGGCGATGAGATCAACGGTACTGCGATACAGCAACACTTTCTTCACAAAGAAAGGTTTTTGCTGTGTCCAGACACTAATTAATTGAGGGTCAGCATCGCCTCTGAGAATTGTGACGGAAGTTGTTCCCGTGAATAGTAATTCGAAGATTTCTGCAATCACTAGACTTTAGGTAAATAATTGTATGCATCTAATTTCCTATTGCAGAGACTCTGGGCTGTCTTACTGAGAAAGAAATATAAATGAAGATTTAAAAATACCACCAAAAGTGTATCATGGTGTACGCTTGAAATACATTTCCTTTTTTCTAGTTTTTAGATTGTTGTGTAATCCATGCAGAGAACACGGAGATTTTAAATGTTTAAACTATGCTCTATATACCTGCTATCCAGTGATAATGTACCCTAAATTAACTTTGTACAATCTGGTCTAATCCATACTGGGCCTGAGACCGTCTGAGCCTGCCTCCTGATCGATACACATAGGTTTTTAACGTGTAAACTATGCAACATATATACGTGTTATCCGGGGAAACTGTACCCTTTATCAACTTTCTCGAATCCTGTAGAATCCATACTGGGCCTGAGAACGGCTGCAGAGCTGTTAAGCAAGCTGCAGCACCTGTGGTTTGGACACGTAATGTTTTGCATTTTTTCTGGAATGGCGGTTAGGCCGAATTTAGGAATTGCTGTTGACCTGCACTTACTGGGAAATCATCGTTCACGGCGAATTATGGGAATCCCAGATCCCCATCACTAACGGTGTTCAGCGGGTTATCTGCACCTGTAAGCGACAAAAGATGGTCCTTTCAGTGTAGCACGCATGTAGCCGGACATGTAAGGCCATGATAGCCCTGTTATTGCTCGATCGCACGTGCCAGTGCCTCGCGTATCCCTCTAGTAAGCTTTACGCGTACCGCAGGGGCAAGCCAGAGTCTCGTTTGTTAACGGAATAAAGCTGACAAATCGCTAGCACAACTACAAACGGACATACCACACACACACAATCGACAAAGCTTTCAATGTGTGCATCTTTTTTTGAGGTGGCATGGTTGTGGTTTCCCGGGTGGAGTTCAATTAAGCCGCAGGCTCCACTCCTGGTGGTGCCC
Source organism: Dendrobates tinctorius (assembly GCF_039654945.1). Classification (NCBI taxonomy): domain Eukaryota; kingdom Metazoa; phylum Chordata; class Amphibia; order Anura; family Dendrobatidae; genus Dendrobates; species Dendrobates tinctorius. Next base: position 37,201,924 of record NW_027361714.1, read on the forward strand.
TTTTGGACATTCTTTTAAGGTTCAGCTTTGCAATCATACTGCCCCCGGAAAGCAAACACTTTGGCTTCATGGACGCTGTTTGGAGGTTCATGGGAATAACGCCACCCGATCGCCAGTTGCCATAATTTATTGGTGGGAAGTATGACGATATATGATCGTGTTTGTTTTCAGATTTTGGTTTTCTGGGTTTGGTTTTTACATTTTTAGTCCAGACTTTCTTGACTTCATAAGGGCATGACAAGCCTACATCTGTGTCTCCTCCACCTCCTCCTTTTACTCCTCCTCCTCTTTTGTAAATGTAGTTGCCCTTTTCCATGTGTTATTTTTGGCTTCTGAGCATTTTGTCGGCTTTAGGACACCTTTTAAGGTGTTTTGTAATTGTTTTGTATGTGTTAGCATGTGTTTGTGTTTGCCTGCCATCGTTTTCAGTGTGGTTTGACGAACATTCGACGAACTTGCCTCCTGTGCGACGAATCAAAACACTAGCGGGGTGGCTCAACACTACTCATGATATATAGACGTACATTGTTGATGTTTAAACTATGCTATATATACCTGCTATCTGATGATACTGTACACTTTGTCTACTTTTTATATTCTTGTCTAATCCATACTGAGCCTGGGAGTGTCTCTGTGTGACTGATGGAATATATATGGAGATTGACAACTATCCTTTGACTGAATAGAGCTGTACGCTTCTGATACAGTACCATATATGTGATGTTATTTTGTGTCTATTTTGTGCTAAATTTGGAAGTTTGGTGGAAGAGGCCACAGAGGTGGCCGTGGGGGGGCCAGCTGGTGCTGATGGTGGTGGTGCATCTGCTGGTAGTGGCAAAAGCACAATAGCAGCTAAGGCAGGAGGTGTTGAGCCTGTGTCATGGTCTGTCTATGGAACGCCTGGAAGGCTACCTTTTCTAGGAGTAGGTTAACCGTTTTTAAAGCGGGAGAATGAGGAACTGGTTTGGGCTTACATTGCCGAAACAGACTCCAGTAAATATGCCCTCCTCTTCAGAAGTTTCAAAAAATGCAAGCACTGAGTCGTCAAGTGCTGGCTCCTGGTCAGGAAGAACCCCTTTCCTTGTCTCCTGCACCCCCACCCAAAGTGAATGATGCACATTACTTCACATTAGTCCATATAGCTCTTTCTATCATACCATGCATGGGTTATCAAGTCAAATCGTGAATTCTCCAGTCCAAGATGAATCTGACATGGAGTGTGGGTGGCCAGGCAGCGCAGTGGGTTTAATCGGTACCGGGACGGTGTCTCCCAGGGATGTGTCACAGTGGTGGTGACCCGTTCCGTGGCCCTTGGCGTCCATGCAAAGGGGTGAATTACGTTTATAGGTGAATGATACGTGACGCCACCTGTGGTTTCTGAGTAGATTGACCAGCGCTGCAGTGGCGCTTCTCTGGGACAGAAGTTGTGGTGCAGCTAAGATGTAGAAGCCCTGCACAGGTATGGCCATTGTCGCAGGGCACATGAAAGAGTTGGCAGATGGTGTACAGTGCAGGATGCAGCAAAGCCATGCGCCAGGCGCAGGAGAAAGAGGACAGACACAGTCGTGCAGTTCCTTTACCTGTACTTGGTAAGTGCCATCCAGGACCCAGAGTACAGATGGAGAAGGAGTTGGTCAGCCTGGAAGCCAATTTGGAATTCTCTCTCTGCAGATAGATAGTGTGGCCTCTGTTCTAGCGCTTATCTGAGGTACTCTCAGTGCTGAGTTCAATAAAGTTCCCCCTGTTGACTCTCTCTTGGAACTTTCTCGTATGGCAGGCAGCCGTAGCCTTTTCCTTCTGGCTCCCACACGTCGCTGCTGGGGCCTCCGAGCCTTAGTTGGGTACAGAGCATTTACAGCTGCTACTTCCTCCGGTTTCTGCTGCAGGAACGTCAGTGTCCCTACAAACTCGGAGACCGGACCATGCACTCAAGCTAGGAGTGAGCCTTAACTCTGTTCATCCTCCAGCTCCCCTTCTCACATCCACACACTTCCCCTTCCCTTCACAGACTGCCCTAACTTACCTCCTCCCGACCACAGACAGCAGCTCCTCAGCAGTCAGGTTCAGAGGTCTCCCTGCTGGCCTGGAGTGGGAAATGTGTTGTGTGTTGGTTTAACTGCTAGAGAGATCCTTCGTTGCTCCCAAGCATGACATCACACTCCCTAGGAGGAAGGTAATGCCACTGTGGCCACTGTACTCCTGGGGGCGCCACAAGTGCAGAGGCCCAGCCACTGCTAGATGATTCTGCTGGTACATTGACCCAGACCACTACATTCCCCTCGCACTCTCCACAGCCTGAATGTGACCCAGATGAAACTCAGGTTACCCTTCCCATATACTGTACCACCTTACACAGTGACAAAAAGGAAGGTGCAGCTGAAAGTGCAGGTTCGGCCCAACTGCCGTCAGACACACCGCCGTACTATGAGGGGCCATGTGCCAGTGCCGTCGCCAACGAGTAGGCCCCCCCTGCTTGCTCTGGATCACAGCACTTGCAAAGTTGAAATACTTACCTCTCCCTGCTCCACCGCCATGACGTCTTCCGTGTTTCCTGACAGTGATATTCTGATCAGAGAGCGCAATGACATCACGTCTGTACGCCAAGACTAGTACAGGGATTCCCTAGCAAGGAGACTTATTTGAGGAGACTTATTTAATTGTTTTCAATGTTGGGACAGCAATTTTTGGGGAGCACTATACTCTGGAGAATGATATATGGGGCCCACCATACACTTGAGCATTCCAAAGGTGGACATCAGACACTGGAGCAGCATTTACAGGGCCCATTATACACTAGAGCATTAGAAATGGAGCCCATTATATATAGAGCATTACTTGGGCCCAAAAGACAGTGCAGCTTCATCCATGGGGACCAACATATGCTGTAGCATTATGTGGAGCTCATCATATAGTGATTTAAACATTATATGGGACCAATGATTCTGTATGGTGAAATATATGGGCCTCATTACTCTGTATAGCGCACTATGCGGTGGCCATAGTACTGTATGGAGTAAGATACTGTCTGTTTTTGGAGCTATTGGAGAATTTAAAATGGATATCAGTCATGAGATGTTAAAAGTGAAGCATTTTTCATTGTACTATACCGCTATTTCTCTGCCGTATCGGAGCATCATGAGTTGTGGTATGTGTTAAAGGGGCGCTCTTTGGCCCAGGGCACATGAAAACCTGGAGCCAGCCCTACCCCCCCACAAATGTAGCCAAATAACACCCATTTTTCAGTGCGTAACTAGTGTTATGAAGGACATTAAGGTTGAAAAGCTTCAGTAATAAGATTTGATGTTTTTGCATTCAAAAGGGCACTGTAGGTGTGTTTCCTGGTCTCCACTCCCTGCCGACTTTGCTTCCCCATTGACTTGCATTGAGTTTCGTGTTTCAGTCGGCCTTCGACTTTTCACAAAAAACGGCCGATTTCGTTCGACCTGACTTTTGCGAAAGTCGGGTTTCATGAAACCCGACTCGACCCAAAAAAAGGCAAAGTCGCTCAACTCTAGTGGTTGGCATTAGCGACTCGTCGCTTCCAGAACAATTTGGTGTCTCTGGTAAAGAACTACCACTGCGTTGTTAACTTGTAGCCAAGAACTAGGGAATTCACCTAGAACAGTGCAAATCTTTGTATCAGTCTTTTCTTTTAGCTGAGAGTCTTCCTTATTCTCAACTCGTTCACGCAATTGTGCCGGACATACTTTCAGATTGTCTCTGGATACGGTGGTACACGTTTTTCCGCTGTCTTTGGAGATAGTACACACTTTGCTGTTGTCATTGCTAGATGGTTGAATAGTGTAAGGCTGATCCTCTTATTGGTCATCTAACTTGTGGTTTCTTCTCTTTTTCTTCAGCAATTGTTCACCTGTTGGTAAGGGGGTTGCCACAGCATGTCTATTTAAGTTCCTTTCCTGTTTTTGCCTAGCTTGAGCAAGACTTTCCTCTACAGATTGCTGAACTTTTTGATACTGCAGTTGTCTTTCTGTATTCCAATCCGTGTCCAATTGGCTGGATATGGTTTCAGGAGTTAGGACTCCCATTTCCAGGTCGATGGGGAGTTAACCTGGCTGTCCACGCATCCAGTAAGCAGGGGCATATCCTGTTGCGCTGGTTAATATATGATTGTACATTTTGATCAAATCAGGCAATTTCTCAGGCCATTAGTTCCTTTCTTCTAGCGGTAAGATCTGCAATAAATTGATTACCAGATGGTTCAGTTTTTCGCAAAGACCATTGCCTTGTGGATGGTATTGTGTAGTTCTGATCTTTTTGCATCCGTAGAGGGAGCAAAATTCTTGAAAGTCTTCTGCTTCGAAGACTGGACCTCTGTCTCTCAGCACTTGATCTGGGTAGCCATGGGGTCTGCAGAAATATTCTTGGAATGCCTTTGCAGCTGTTCTTGCTGTTTGGTCTTTCACCGGAACAACCACTAGGAAACGGGAATAGTGATACACTATTGTTAAGGCATAGGTATACCCTGATCGACTTGGGGTTAGTTGCATGTGGTCTAAGGCCACCAGTTCCAAAGATTATTTAGTGATGATGGGCTGCAAGGGGGTCCTTTGATTTGCAGAATTCTTTCTTCTGAGACTACATGGGCCGCCGCATTCCCTACACCACTGATCAATAGACCGTCTCATACCTGTCCAGAAGAAGCGGTCGCGGATGACTACTTCCAGCTTTATCCAACCAAAGTGTCCCGCTTGATTGTGGTAAGCTTCCAAGACCATGGGCATGTCTTTTCTGGGGACCATGATCTGCCAGACCAGTTCATGCGTACGTGGGTTATTAGCTCTTCAGATCAACTTGTCTTCAAAAAGGAACAGCTTCTTTCTTTCCTCAACTGTTGGACATCTGCAGGCGCATCATTAGCTGTAGATAAATCTGCTTCACCAAGGAGTTCTTTGACCATACATATAGCCGGGTCACAGCTCTGCATCTCTGCCCAACCTTGGTGAGGTAGTGGATTACAGCAAACTTCATGAACGGCAAGACTTCTCCCTGTCACATTGTTAGAGTCTTGGGAGGCACCATGGCGGGAGAATGCTGGCATCTCTATTTCTTCCAGGTCTTCTAGATCGTCTGCTGGGCTATATACCATGTGTGGCTGGGCTATATACCATGTGGTGCCGGGCTATATACCATGTGATGCTGGGCTAGATACCATGTGGTGCTGGGCTGTATACCATGGTGCTGGGCTGTATACCATGTGTGGCTGTGTTATATACCATGTGGTGATGGGCTATATACCATGTGTGGCTGTGCTATATACCATGTGGTGTTGGGCTATATTCCAAGTGTGACTGGGCTATATACCATGTGGTGCTGGGCTATATACTATGTGGTGCTGTGCTATATACTATGTGGTGCTGGGCTGTATACCATGAGGTGATGGGCTATATACCATGTGTGACTGTGCTATATACCATGTGGTGCTGGGTTACATACCATGTGGTGCTTGGTTATATACCATGTTTGGCTGTGCCATATACCATTTGGGCTGTGCTATATACCATGTGGTGCTGTGCTATATACCATGTGGTGCTGCGGTATATACCATGTTGTGCTGGGCTATATACGATGTGTGACTGGGATATATACCATGTGGTGCTGGGCAATATACCATGTGATACTGTGCTATATACCATGAGGGCTGGGCAATAATCCATATGGGTCTGGGCTATATACTATTTGGTGCTGGGCTATATACTATGCGGCTGTGTTATATACCATGAAGAGTTACATTTAAATTATATTCTATGGGGGAGGCTGTGTTATATAATATGGGGGGCTACATTATATTCTATGGGGATGTGGGCTGCATTATATTCTATTTGGGGTTACATTATATTCTATGAGGGGCTGTATTATATTTATTATATTCTATGGGGGGGTGATTGCATCATATTCTATAGGGGCAACATTATACTGTAAGAGGAGGCTAAATTCTATACTATGGGAGGCTGCATTATATTCAATGGTGGGCTAGATTATATTGTATGAGGGCTTCATTATACTTTATGAGGTGGCTACATTATATTCTTTGAGGGCTGCATTTTACTATATGAGGAGGGCTACATTTTATTCTATGGAGTGGCTACATTATACTATATAAGGGGTTGCATTATATTCTATGGGGGGGTTACATTCTATTTTATGGTGGGGCTGCATTATACTATGTGGTGTGGCAGCATTATGCACTATGGGGTGGCTGCATTACATTCTATGGGGGTTACATTATATATTATGGCGGGGCTGCATTATGCTATGTTGGCTGGCTGCATTATGCTCTATGCGGTGGCTGCATTATACTTTAGGAGAGGGCTGCATTATATTGTATGGGAGGTTACATTATGCTCTGTGGGGTGGCTGCATTATGCTCTGTGGGGTGGCTGCATTATACTATAAGTGGGCTGCATTATACTGTATCGAGGACTATGGGGAATACATTATATGAAGAACTAAGGGGTGCATTATACTATGGGAAGTGCATTGTACTACATCGTTGACTATGGCGGTGCATTATACTATGGAGCACTATGAGGAGTGTATTATACTATATGGAGGACTGAGCAGTTTATTTTAATATATGGAGGACTGAGGAGTGTATTATACTATATGGAGGACTATGGGGCACATTATATTATATGAAGGACTATGGGGTGTAAACTGTAGATGTGCTGCTGATAACATGATACTGTATGGTGATCTTTTAGTGATCCATTAGTGATCACTCTGTCCCCATCATTCTTTCTCAGACGGTGGATAGAGTCCGGGAAACAAGTGTTGAACGACTTCAATATTGTCGATCACACTCATATAGCAGCCTGAACTCAGCACATGTAACTACGACCGAAATGCTTCTGTGTGATGTGCAATATGTTAGCATTTGGGGCCCCATTTTAAACTTTTCCTAGGGCCCCACTTTGCCTAAAACCATCCCTGGGGGAGGGATCGGAGTTGTGGCACTTGATGGCAGGGAGCTGATTTCCTGACAGATATTCTCTATTTTCTCTATAAAGTGGGAGGCCAGTTCATCAGCTCAGATGTCTGTGATAGGGCCTGTGTTTTTGGACTGAGGAAGGAGTGAAAGGTGTCAAAAATTTTTTGGGGGTTGTTAGACAGGAGATGAGGGTGGTGAACTAAGTCTGTTTGGCAAGGAAAAGGGCAGCGTTATAGGTCCGTAACATATATTTGTATTGGATAAAGTTTTCTGGTGATCGAGCTTTCTTCCATAGGCATGCGAAACTCCTAGAGCATCGCTGGAGAAATCGAGTTTGCAATGTGAACAAGGGCTGTTTTACTCTGTGTTTGGAAGTTCTGAGAGTGAGGGGTGCCACTTGGTCCAGGCTGCTTCTGAGAGTGTTATTGTAGTGATGTACAGCCAGATCACGACACGAAAAAGAGGAGATTGGGGACAGTGATGAGTGTAGGCTTCTGAAATTGTATGAGGGTTAATGGTTTGTAGATTTCTGAATCTGTCCCCATCATTCTTCGCCAGCTGGAGTACAGAGGCTGGGAAACAAGCATCGAATGACTTCAATATTGTTGATCACGCTCGCTTAATGGCCTGAGCTCTGCGCATGTAAATGGTGATGGTGAAATATGTGAGCATTTAGTGCCCCACTTTAAACTTTTGCCCAGGGCCCCATTTTGTCTAAAACTTGCCCTGGTCCCGTTCCTAACATACTGGCAATTGTGGGGTACATCACATTCACCTGTAGACCGCAGACCACTGCTTTCCCCAGATCTCCCTCCTCAGGAGATGCCACACATAACTGAGGGAACACGCAGTTCTTTGTAACAAGCAATTTATTGGGCAGTTTAAGTTCATCAGACTGTAACACGCAGTTTCTTGTGCAACACTTCTTATTCTTTGTTTCTTTAGTACAGTATGTCTCAAGCATCACTCTATGTTCCTCTTGCACTATCCTCACTTTAACTGGTTTTCCAGGGATTTCTTGTCCAGTTCCTCAGTGCACTGGGCATCCTCTACCTTCTCTTAATGCATTTTCACATGCTTTTCCTCTGTACATTAGAAGATAAGGCACTCTTGGCAGTATCTGTACCAAACCCTAGGTGCTGGATGTTGCAGGAATGTCCGCAAGAGATTCTAGTAAGGCCTCCCACTGCCTTGAACAATAAGTGTTCTCCCACTGCAACTTGAACTTGACCTTGGTTACTGTACTTCCCTGACTATCAGGAAGTAGTCCTCTTTTACTGGGGGTCCCCCTCCCATTATGGGCCAGTACTACGCTTTAACTAAGTCTGTCCCTACAAACACAAAGTATTACATATCCATATATTACACATATAGGCTTGGACTGGCTCACAGGAGAACAGGAGAATCCTCCTGTGGGTCACTGTGCATTACGAGCCACCACCCTCTTATACAGCAGTACTTGGAAAAATAGCCTTTATTCACTATGTACTTACAGAGGCAGCATCTTATTCATGTAACAATCTTCCCAGTTCATTGTTATATAAATTTGTGATTGAGGATAATGTCACATTTGCAAGTAGCTGTATAAGTGGGGCACTTGAGTTGGTTACTGGAGTTGGCAACTAGGGGGCCCTGGGCACCCCAGTCCGACACTGTTTGTGTCTCTTGTATTCTGCAGCTCTGTGTCCCCATCTTCAGTCTTCTATCGGGTAGTTTTTTGTGTAGGACATATACTATTTTAGGGTACTGCCTCCTTAACAATTTTAATGTAACTTGGGACAGGAGTAGACATTATGATACCACAATGGGTGGAGATTTATGTGGTCTACCTTCTGTAAATGGCGCCCCCCATAATTCCTGGTTCAGCTTGTAGAGTACTGAGAGTAGTAATGATCACTCCGATCATTGAAACTGGGTAAAAATAAAGTGAACAGAAAAAAGATCCCATGAAACTTTTATTTTCTTTCTTATTTTTTTTTATTGGAATAGCAATAAGCAACACTGTAATAAAAATATCCGTTAAGAAATTAAACCATAATCACAATGACTCTCAGGTCAGTCCCTATACAGACCACAGATCTAGCTGTGGGCATTGAGGACAGGCTGAGAGCCACTGGACCACAAAATCCAGAGGAAGGCGAAGAAAGCCCCCGGAGATTCTGCCTCAGGGGGGGAAAAAATTCCTTCCTGACCCCATTTGTGGCGATCGGATATTTCCCTGGATCACATCTGTCCTGCTGCATATTGCTGTATATCTGCACGTATTATAAGCTCAGGAGAGTCGATCTGGAAGGGAAAAGATAAATGCATCTTGCTCCTAGGAGCTAACAATCTAATATACAATATACACCCTGCTCCTAGGAGCTTACACTCTAATTTACAATAGACATATACATATACTAAACAATAGACATATACTATACAATACAATAGTCATACACATATACCATACAATAGACATATACATAGACTATACAAGAGACATATACATATACTATACAATATACTTATACGAATACTATACAATAGACTTATACGAATACTATACAATAGATAAATGCGAATACTATACAATATACTTATATGAATACTATACAATAGACTTATACGAATGCTATACACTAAACATATACAAATACTATACAATAGATATATACGAATACTATACAATAGACTTATACGAATGCTATACACTAAACATATTCAAATACTATACAATAGACTTATACGAATACTATACAATATACTTATACGAATACTAGACAATATACTTATACGAATGCTATACACTAAACATATACAAATACTATACAATAGATATATACGAATACTATACAATAGACTTATACGAATGCTATGCACTAAACATATACAAATACTATACAATAGATATATATGAATACAATACAATAGACTTATAAGAATGCTATACACTAAACATATTCAAATACTATACAATAGACTTATATGAATACTATACAATAGACTTATACGAATGTTATACGCTAAACATATACAAATACTATACAATTGATATACACGAATACTATACAATAGACTTATACGAATGCTATTCAGTAAACATATACAAATACTATACAATAGATATATACGAATACTATACAATATACTTATACGAATGCTATACACTAAACATATACAAATACTATACAATAGATATATACGAATACTATACAATATAATTATACGAATACTATACAATAGACTTAACATACGAATACTACGCAATAGACATATTTGAATACTATACAATAGACATATACGAATACTATACAATAGACATATACATTACAATAAACAAATACATATACTATACAATAGATATAGACAAATACTATACAATAGACATAGAAGAGTGCTATGCAATAGACATATACAAATACTATGCAAGAGACATAGGCATATGCTATACAAGAGACATAGATGTATGCTATGCAAGAGACATAGACCTATGCTATGCAAGAGATATTGACGTATGCAATGCAGGAGACACAGACGTATGCTATGCGAGACACACAGATGTATTCCATGCAAGAGACACAAACGTATGCCATGCAATAGACAGATGTATGCCATGCAAGAGACACAAATGTATGCCATGCAAGGGACACAGACGTATGCCATGCAATAGACACTGACGCATACCATTCATGAAACATAGACGTATGCCATTCAAGAAACATAGACGTATGGCATGCAAGAGACACAGATGTATGCCATTCAAGAAACATAGACGTATGGCATGCAAGAGACACAGAAGTATGCCATGCAACAGACATAGACGTATGCCATGCAGCAGACACAGACGTATGCCATTCAAGAGACATATACGTATGCCATGCAGCAGACATAGACGTATGCCATGCAACAGACACAGATGTATGTCATGCAATATACACAAACGTATGCCATGCAACAGACGTAGAGGTATGCCATGCAACAGACATAGACTTATGCCATGCAACAGACATAGATGTATGCCACGCAACAGACATAGACATATGCCATGCAACAGACATAGACGTATGCCATGCAACAGACATAGACGTATGCCATGCAACAGACATAGACGTATGCCATGCAACAGACATAGACGTATGCCATGCAACAGACATAGACGTATGCCACGCAACAGACATAGACGTATGCCACGCAACAGACATAGACGTATGCCACGCAACAGACATAGACGTATGCCACGCAACAGACATAGACGTATGCCACGCAACAGACATAGACGTATGCCATGCAACAGACATAGACGTATGCCATGCAACAGACATAGACGTATGCCATGCAACAGACATAGACGTATGCCATGCAACAGACATAGACGTATGCCATGCAACAGACATAGACGTATGCCACGCAACAGACATAGACGTATGCCATACAACAGACAGACGTATGCCATGCAACAGACATAGACGTATGCCATGCAACAGACATAGACGTATGCCACGCAACAGACATAGACGTATGCCATGCAACAGACATAGACGTATGCCATGCAACAGACATAGACGTATGCCATGCAACAGACATAGACGTATGCCATGCAACAGACATAGACGTATGCCATGCAACAGACATAGACGTATGCCATGCAACAGACATAGACGTATGCCACGCAACAGACATAGACGTATGCCATACAACAGACAGACGTATGCCATGCAACAGACATAGACGTATGCCATGCAACAGACATAGACGTATGCCATGCAACAGACATAGACGTATGCCATGCAACAGACATAGACGTATGCCATGCAACAGACATAGACGTAAGCCATACAACACACATAGACGTATGCCATGCAACAGACATAGATGTATGCTATGCAATAGACATACATGTGTACTATACAATGGACATACACATATGCTATACATTTACTACACTATACTATACGTATACTATACTATACATATACTTTACATATACTATAAAATACATATACTATACATTACATATGCAATAAGTTTATACATTTACAAAACAATACATATGCTATACAATACATATACTATGCAATACATTTACTGTACTATACTTATACTATAAAATACATATACTATACATTACATATGCAATAAGTTTATACATTTACTAAACAATACTTATACTATACATTACATATACTATGCAATACATTTACTGTACTATACACACATACACATACCCACATACATAATAGAGTTTCAGACTCCGATCAGGCTTTGATTAGAGTGTGATCAGAGTGGCATCAGTTCTTGTTGGAGGTGGGGAGAAGAGGAAAAAGTTTCTCCATTTTGTCAGTCTGTGAAAATCGAAGAGCATATATATGAGTGAATATATATCTATAAATATATTTATTTCTAAATATTTATTTCATTTCTATATATAGTATGTATACATAGCGCTGTGAAATTAATGGTGCTATGTAAACCAGTAAAATAAATAAATATATATGACTTTGCTGTCCATGGTTTTGACGGATAGCACTCGTACCTATGATATTCTATGGGCCTGTGCAAATGTCAGATTTTTTTGCTCGGACCCAGTGCTCCATGGAAAAAATCGGAGACAAATCCGATTTTGATCCCAGTGTCAGATCAAAATCGGCAATGCAAGTCTTTGGGCCCATGAAAAAATTGGATTCCACTTGGATGACATCTAAGTGTGTCTGATTTTCACAGACTGACATAATTCAGAAGGTGGAGAAACCTTTTTTTCCCCCTCTCCACGCCCGAGAAAAACTGATGCAATTCTGATCTGTGCCTGATCGGAGTCTGCAACTCTTCCGGCAGTTGCCGTTAAATCAATTCTGCTCATGATATCCTGTGCTTCCATCGTGCTATTACGTTCTCCGTCGTTTCTGCTCAGCCTTCCTGCTGCGCCACCGTCATCTGTCCGTGCTTCATTACAGCAGATCATTTGAACTGGATGAGACATAACACCTATCACTACAAAAAAGAGGATTAAATGGTAAGTTCTATTTAAGGAATCATTCTAATGCACAAAAGAGCGAGATGTTTGCTGAGATTTTTTAGGGGTAAATAGTGCAGTTCTAAACTTCACAACAAACACCGCACAGCTACACAATGTGTGAATGGGGCCTTAGTGTTAATTGAGCAGCTACCTACTTGGACTGGTCTTCCTCAATATGCTTCCGCTGGGGACACAAGGTGGTTCAGGATAATAACTTTATACATTCTGTGCCAATTGTGATATGTATGATGTGATGTGTCATGTGATCTCTATGATGTCATGTGCCCTGTGATGTCATGTGTCCTGTCTTAATAACTGCCACTGGTGTGTTATGTATCAAGTTTCCAACATCAAAAGTAGAATTAATAAAACAAAATCACAGGCCGCAAGGAACCACCAGCCTCATTTTTTATTGAGTCATGATGCATATTAAGCATTTGCACCCAATTTTTCTAATCTGTATCACTTGCTTTTCTACGCACTAAAGGAAAGCACAGGACCCCATACTGCAATTCCTGACCACAATAAACCGTCAGTTCCTGGTCACCCCTGATCCAACAGGACCAAGAGAGCTGACAATGGAGAACTGTAGCAGTCTTCATTTACATTTATGTTATGATACCATTTTCACAGCATTAATGGCAAAGTTACCCAAAAATGGAACCAAGTGGAGTTGTCTCACTGCCCCACCCCTTCCTATATGCTTTTATTAGAGCACATGGGTGTCATAGAGGGCAAAACCAGCCGATTGCTGAGGGTCTTCAAGACCAGTGACAATGATCAGTTGTTCGTCAGCAAGTCCTCATTTAGGGAAGGGGTGGTCCAGAGTGGTAACTCCTGTTTGCCTGGGCTCACACTCACATAGAAAGAACCCAAATGTGCAGATTTTCCTTAGAAGCTGATCAATAGCATTTTTTTAAATCATAGAATCGTTATAAATTTCACAGGCTATAGCACTTTTTGATAAGATTTTCAGATGAATGATGCAGCTCTGAATCCCACTTTTAATCCTCCATCTAAACAATTTGCGAGTGGCGTCATAAGTGAAGAGTTCCCTACCTGGACTTGTTTCCTTCAAGCTGTCAGGCTCTAATGAAACAAGATGGCTCATGTGTTGCACTTTCCTCATTCTATGCCGATTGTGATGTCATATGATGTCTGTGATGTTTATGTGCTTTGTGATGTCATCAATGCTGACTGTTTAACCCCTGCCCACCCTATGACATACTTTGATATTGTGAACAGGTTATTTCTAGAGTTGAGCGACTTTTGCTTTTTTAGGGTCGCGTTTCGTTTCGTGAAACCCGACTTTTCCAAAAGTCGGGTCGAGCAAGATCGTCCGATTATAGGGAAAAGTCGGGGTCGTCCCGAAACACGAAACCCAATGTAAGTCAATGGGGAATAAAAGTCGGCAGTGAGAGGAGGACAGGAAACACACCTACAGTGCCCATTTGAATGCCAACAGCATCAATTCTTCTTACTTAAGCTTGTCAACCTTAATTAACTTCATAATACAAGTTACGCACTGAAAAATGGGGGTTATTTGGCTAAATTTGTGGGGGGGGGAGGGCTGGCTGCAGGTTTTCATGTGCCCTGGGCGAAAGAGCGCCCCTTTAACACATACCACAACTCATCATGCTCCGATACGGCAGAGAAATAGCGGTATAGTACAATGAAAAATACCTCACTTTTTACATCTCATGATGAGGCCCATCTATTTCTCCATACAAAATCATTGGTCCCATATAATGTTTGAAACAGTATATGATGAGCTCCACATAATGCTACAGTATATGTTGGTCCCCATGGATGAAGCTCCACTGTCTTATGGGCCCAAATAATGCTCCAAACATAATGGGCTCCATTTCTACTGCTCTAGTGTATAATGGGCCCTGTAAATGCTGCTCCAGTGTCTGATGTCCACCTTTGGAATGTTCCAGTGTATGGTGGGCCCCATCTATCATTCTCCAGAGTATAGTGCTCCCCAAAAATTGCTGTCCCAACATAGAAAACAATCAAATAAGTCTCCTCGCTAGGGAATCCCTGCACTTGTCTGGACAGGTGCTGTAGCTTGCTTAACAGCTCGCCAGCCGTTCTCACGCCCAGTATGGATTGCACGTGATTGCACAAAGGTTAGAAAGGGTACCGTATCCCTGGATAACATGTATGGATAGCGTACACATTCAAAATATATGTCTATACAGCATGAGGCAGGCTCAGACGGTGTTAGGCCCAGTATGGATTGCACGTCATTGCACAAAGGTTAGAAGGGGTACCGTATCCCCGGATAACATGTATGGATAGCGTACACATTCAAAATATATGCCTA
The DNA here is from genome assembly GCF_039654945.1 of Dendrobates tinctorius. Classification (NCBI taxonomy): domain Eukaryota; kingdom Metazoa; phylum Chordata; class Amphibia; order Anura; family Dendrobatidae; genus Dendrobates; species Dendrobates tinctorius. The sequence goes on from NW_027361714.1 coordinate 37,217,197, forward strand.
TACAGCATGAGGCAGGCTCAGACGGTGTTAGGCCCAGTATGGATTGCACGTCATTGCACAAAGGTTAGAAGGGGTACCGTATCCCCGGATAACATGTATGGATAGGGTACACATTCAAAATATATGTCTATACAGCATGAGGCAGGCTCAGACGGTGTTAGGCCCAGTATGGATTGCACGTCATTGCACAAAGGTTAGAAGGGGTACTGTATCCCCGGATAACATGTATGGATAGCGTACACATTCAAAATATATGTCTATACAGCATGAGGCAGGCTCAGACGGTGTTAGGCCCAGTATGGATTGCACGTCATTGCACAAAGGTTAGAAGGGGTACCGTATCCCCGGATAACATGTATGGATAGCGTACACATTCAAAATATATGTCTATACAGCAGGAGGCAGGCTCAGACGGTGTTAGGCCCAGTATGGATTGCACGTCATTGCACAAAGGTTAGAAGGGGTACCGTATCCCCGGATAACATGTATGGATAGCGTACACATTCAAAATATATGTCTATACAGCATGAGGCAGGCTCAGACGGTGTTAGGCCCAGTATGGATTGCACGTCATTGCACAAAGGTTAGAAGGGGTACCGTATCCCCGGATAACATGTATGGATAGCGTACACATTCAAAATATATGTCTATACAGCATGAGGCAGGCTCAGACGGTGTTAGGCCCAATATGGATTGCACGTCATTGCACAAAGGTTAGAAGGGGTACCGTATCCCCGGATAACATGTATGGATAGCGTACACATTCAAAATATATTTCTATACAGCATGAGGCAGGCTCAGACGGTGTTAGGCCCAGTATGGATTGCACGTCATTGCACAAAGGTTAGAAGGGGTACCGTATCCCCGGATAACATGTATGGATAGCGTACACATTCAAAATATATGTCTATACAGCATGAGGCAGGCTCAGACGGTGTTAGGCCCAGTATGGATTGCACGTCATTGCACAAAGGTTAGAAGGGGTACCGTATCCCCGGATAACATGTATGGATAGCGTACACATTCAAAATATATGTCTATACAGCATGAGGCAGGCTCAGACGGTGTTAGGCCCAGTATGGATTGCACGTCATTGCACAAAGGTTAGAAGGGGTACCGTATCCCCGGATAACATGTATGGATAGCGTACACATTCAAAATATATGTCTATACAGCATGAGGCAGGCTCAGACGGTGTTAGGCCCAGTATGGATTGCACGTCATTGCACAAAGGTTAGAAGGGGTACCGTATCCCCGGATAACATGTATGGATAGCGTACACATTCAAAATATATGTCTATACAGCATGAGGCAGGCTCAGACGGTGTTAGGCCCAGTATGGATTGCACGTCATTGCACAAAGGTTAGAAGGGGTACCGTATCCCCGGATAACATGTATGGATAGCGTACACATTCAAAATAAATGTCTATACAGCATGAGGCAGGCTCAGACGGTGTTAGGCCCAGTATGGATTGCACGTCATTGCACAAAGGTTAGAAGGGGTACCGTATCCCCGGATAACATGTATGGATAGCGTACACATTCAAAATATATGTCTATACAGCATGAGGCAGGCTCAGACGGTGTTAGGCCCAGTATGGATTGCACGTCATTGCACAAAGGTTAGAAGGGGTACCGTATCCCCGGATAACATGTATGGATAGCGTACACATTCAAAATATATGTCTATACAGCATGAGGCAGGCTCAGACGGTGTTAGGCCCAGTATGGATTGCACGTCATTGCACAAAGGTTAGAAGGGGTACCGTATCCCCGGATAACATGTATGGATAGCGTACACATTCAAAATATATGTCTATACAGCATGAGGCAGGCTCAGACGGTGTTAGGCCCAGTATGGATTGCATGTCATTGCACAAAGGTTAGAAGGGGTACCGTATCCCCGGATAACATGTATGGATAGCGTACACATTCAAAATATATGTCTATACAGCATGAGGCAGGCTCAGACGGTGTTAGGCCCAGTATGGATTGCACGTCATTGCACAAAGGTTAGAAGGGGTACCGTATCCCCGGATAACATGTATGGATAGCGAACACATTCAAAATATATGTCTATACAGCATGAGGCAGGCTCAGACGTGTTAGGCCCAGTATGGATTGCACGTCATTGCACAAAGGTTAGAAGGGGTACCGTATCCCCGGATAACATGTATGGATAGCGTACACATTCAAAATATATGTCTATACAGCATGAGGCAGGCTCAGACGGTGTTAGGCCCAGTATGGATTGCACGTCATTGCACAAAGGTTAGAAGGGGTACCGTATCCCCGGATAACATGTATGGATAGCGTACACATTCAAAATATATGTCTATACAGCATGTGGCAGGCTCAGACGGTGTTAGGCCCAGTATGGATTGCACGTCATTGCACAAAGGTTAGAAGGGGTACCGTATCCCCGGATAACATGTATGGATAGCGTACACATTCAAAATATATGTCTATACAGCATGAGGCAGGCTCAGACGGTGTTAGGCCCAGTATGGATTGCACGTCATTGCACAAAGGTTAGAAGGGGTACCGTATCCCCGGATAACATGTATGGATAGCGTACACATTCAAAATATGTCTATACAGCATGAGGCAGGCTCAGACGGTGTTAGGCCCAGTATGGATTGCACGTCATTGCACAAAGGTTAGAAGGGGTACCGTATCCCCGGATAACATGTATGGATAGCGTACACATTCAAAATATATGTCTATACAGCATGAGGCAGGCTCAGACGGTGTTAGGCCCAGTATGGATTGCACGTCATTGCACAAAGGTTAGAAGGGGTACCGTATCCCCGGATAACATGTATGGATAGCGTACACATTCAAAATATATGTCTATACAGCATGAGGCAGGCTCAGACGGTGTTAGGCCCAGTATGGATTGCACGTCATTGCACAAAGGCTAGAAGGGGTACCGTATCCCCGGATAACATGTATGGATAGCGTACACATTCAAAATATATGTCAATACAGCATGAGGCAGGCTCAGACGGTGTTAGGCCCAGTATGGATTGCACGTCATTGCACAAAGGTTAGAAGGGGTACCGTATCCCCGGATAACATGTATGGATAGCGTACACATTCAAAATATATGTCTATACAGCATGAGGCAGGCTCAGACGGTGTTAGGCCCAGTATGGATTGCACGTCATTGCACAAAGGTTAGAAGGGGTACCGTATCCCCGGATAACATGTATGGATAGCGTACACATTCAAAATATATGTCTATACAGCATGAGGCAGGCTCAGACGGTGTTAGGCCCAGTATGTATTGCACGTCATTGCACAAAGGTTAGAAGGGGTACCATATCCCCGGATAACATGTATGGATAGCGTACACATTCAAAATATATGTCTATACAGCATGAGGCAGGCTCAGACGGTGTTAGGCCCAGTATGGATTGCACGTCATTGCACAAAGGTTAGAAGGGGTACCGTATCCCCGGATAACATGTATGGATAGCGTACACATTCAAAATATATGTCTATACAGCATGAGGCAGGCTCAGACGGTGTTAGGCCCAGTATGGATTGCACGTCATTGCACAAAGGCTAGAAGGGGTACCGTATCCCCGGATAACATGTATGGATAGCGTACACATTCAAAATATATGTCTATACAGCATGAGGCAGGCTTAGACGGTGTTAGGCCCAGTATGGATTGCACGTCATTGCACAAAGGTTAGAAGGGGTACCGTATCCCCGGATAACAAGTATGGATAGCGTACACATTCAAAATATATGTCTATACAGCATGAGGCAGGCTCAGACGGTGTTAGGCCCAGTATGGATTGCACGTCATTGCACAAAGGTTAGAAGGGGTACCGTATCCCCGGATAACATGTATGGATAGCGTACACATTCAAAATATATATCAATACAGCATGAGGCAGGCTCAGACGGTGTTAGGCCCAGTATGGATTGCACGTCATTGCACAAAGGTTAGAAGGGGTACCATATCCCCGGATAACATGTATGGATAGCGTACACATTCAAAATATATGTCTATACAGCATGAGGCAGGCTCAGACGGTGTTAGGCCCAGTATGGATTGCACGTCATTGCACAAAGGTTAGAAGGGGTACCGTATCCCCGGATAACATGTATGGATAGCGTACACATTCAAAATATATGTCTATACAGCATGAGGCAGGCTCAGACGGTGTTAGGCCCAGTATGGATTGCACGTCATTGCACAAAGGTTAGAAGGGGTACCGTATCCCCGGATAACATGTATGGATAGCGTACACATTCAAAATATATGTCTATACAGCATGAGGCAGGCTCAGACGGTGTTAGGCCCAGTATGGATTGCACGTCATTGCACAATGGTTAGAAGGGGTACCGTATCCCCGGATAACATGTATGGATAGCGTACACATTCAAAATATATGTCTATACAGCATGAGGCAGGCTCAGACGGTGTTAGGCCCAGTATGGATTGCACATCATTGCACAAAGGTTAGAAGGGGTACCGTATCCCCGGATAACATGTATGGATAGCGTACACATTCAAAATATATGTCTATACAGCATGAGGCAGGCTCAGACGGTGTTAGGCCCAGTATGGATTGCACGTCATTGCACAAAGGTTAGAAGGGGTACCGTATCCCCGGATAACATGTATGGATAGCGTACACATTCAAAATATATGTCTATACAGCATGAGGCAGGCTCAGACGGTGTTAGGCCCAGTATGGATTGCACGTCATTGCACAAAGGTTAGAAGGGGTACCGTATCCCCGGATAACATGTATGGATAGCGTACACATTCAAAATATATGTCTATACAGCATGAGGCAGGCTCAGATGGTGTTAGGCCCAGTATGGATTGCACGTCATTGCACAAAGGTTAGAAGGGGTACCGTATCCCCGGATAACATGTATGGATAGCGTACACATTCAAAATATATGTCTATACAGCATGAGGCAGGCTCAGATGGTGTTAGGCCCAGTATGGATTGCACGTCATTGCACAAAGGTTAGAAGGGGTACCGTATCCCCGTATAACATGTATGGATAGCGTACACATTCAAAATATATGTCTATACAGCATGAGGCAGGCTCAGACGGTGTTAGGCCCAGTATGGATTGCACGTCATTGCACAAAGGTTAGAAGGGGTACCGTATCCCCGGATAACATGTATGGATAGCGTACACATTCAAAATATATGTCTATACAGCATGAGGCAGGCTCAGACGGTGTTAGGCCCAGTATGGATTGCACGTCATTGCACAAAGGTTAGAAGGGGTACCGTATCCCCGGATAACATGTATGGATAGTGTACACATTCAAAATATATGTCTATACAGCATGAGGCAGGCTCAGACGGTGTTAGGCCCAGTATGGATTGCACGTCATTGCACAAAGGTTAGAAGGGGTACCGTATCCCCGGATAACATGTATGGATAGCGTACACATTCAAAATATATGTCTATACAGCATGAGGCAGGCTCAGACGGTGTTAGGCCCAGTATGGATTGCACGTCATTGCACAAAGGTTAGAAGGGGTACCGTATCCCCGGATAACATGTATGGATAGCGTACACATTCAAAATATATGTCTATACAGCATGAGGCAGGCTCAGACGGTGTTAGGCCCAGTATGGATTGCACGTCATTGCACAAAGGTTAGAAGGGGTACCGTATCCCCGGATAACATGTATGGATAGCGTACACATTCAAAATATGTCTATACAGCATGAGGCAGGCTCAGACGGTGTTAGGCCCAGTATGGATTGCACGTCATTGCACAAAGGTTAGAAGGGGTACCGTATCCCCGGATAACATGTATGGATAGCGTACACATTCAAAATATATGTCTATACAGCATGAGGCAGGCTCAGACGGTGTTAGGCCCAGTATGGATTGCACGTCATTGCACAAAGGCTAGAAGGGGTACCGTATCCCCGGATAACATGTATGGATAGCGTACACATTCAAAATATATGTCTATACAGCATGAGGCAGGCTTAGACGGTGTTAGGCCCAGTATGGATTGCACGTCATTGCACAAAGGTTAGAAGGGGTACCGTATCCCCGGATAACAAGTATGGATAGCGTACACATTCAAAATATATGTCTATACAGCATGAGGCAGGCTCAGACGGTGTTAGGCCCAGTATGGATTGCACGTCATTGCACAAAGGTTAGAAGGGGTACCGTATCCCCGGATAACATGTATGGATAGCGTACACATTCAAAATATATATCAATACAGCATGAGGCAGGCTCAGACGGTGTTAGGCCCAGTATGGATTGCACGTCATTGCACAAAGGTTAGAAGGGGTACCATATCCCCGGATAACATGTATGGATAGCGTACACATTCAAAATATATGTCTATACAGCATGAGGCAGGCTCAGACGGTGTTAGGCCCAGTATGGATTGCACGTCATTGCACAAAGGTTAGAAGGGGTACCGTATCCCCGGATAACATGTATGGATAGCGTACACATTCAAAATATATGTCTATACAGCATGAGGCAGGCTCAGACGGTGTTAGGCCCAGTATGGATTGCACGTCATTGCACAAAGGTTAGAAGGGGTACCGTATCCCCGGATAACATGTATGGATAGCGTACACATTCAAAATATATGTCTATACAGCATGAGGCAGGCTCAGACGGTGTTAGGCCCAGTATGGATTGCACGTCATTGCACAATGGTTAGAAGGGGTACCGTATCCCCGGATAACATGTATGGATAGCGTACACATTCAAAATATATGTCTATACAGCATGAGGCAGGCTCAGACGGTGTTAGGCCCAGTATGGATTGCACATCATTGCACAAAGGTTAGAAGGGGTACCGTATCCCCGGATAACATGTATGGATAGCGTACACATTCAAAATATATGTCTATACAGCATGAGGCAGGCTCAGACGGTGTTAGGCCCAGTATGGATTGCACGTCATTGCACAAAGGTTAGAAGGGGTACCGTATCCCCGGATAACATGTATGGATAGCGTACACATTCAAAATATATGTCTATACAGCATGAGGCAGGCTCAGACGGTGTTAGGCCCAGTATGGATTGCACGTCATTGCACAAAGGTTAGAAGGGGTACCGTATCCCCGGATAACATGTATGGATAGCGTACACATTCAAAATATATGTCTATACAGCATGAGGCAGGCTCAGATGGTGTTAGGCCCAGTATGGATTGCACGTCATTGCACAAAGGTTAGAAGGGGTACCGTATCCCCGGATAACATGTATGGATAGCGTACACATTCAAAATATATGTCTATACAGCATGAGGCAGGCTCAGATGGTGTTAGGCCCAGTATGGATTGCACGTCATTGCACAAAGGTTAGAAGGGGTACCGTATCCCCGTATAACATGTATGGATAGCGTACACATTAAAAATATATGTCTATACAGCATGAGGCAGGCTCAGACGGTGTTAGGCCCAGTATGGATTGCACGTCATTGCACAAAGGTTAGAAGGGGTACCGTATCCCCGGATAACATGTATGGATAGCGTACACATTCAAAATATATGTCTATACAGCATGAGGCAGGCTCAGACGGTGTTAGGCCCAGTATGGATTGCACGTCATTGCACAAAGGTTAGAAGGGGTACCGTATCCCCGGATAACATGTATGGATAGTGTACACATTCAAAATATATGTCTATACAGCATGAGGCAGGCTCAGACGGTGTTAGGCCCAGTATGGATTGCACGTCATTGCACAAAGGTTAGAAGGGGTACCGTATCCCCGGATAACATGTATGGATAGCGTACACATTCAAAATATATGTCTATACAGCATGAGGCAGGCTCAGACGGTGTTAGGCCCAGTATGGATTGCACGTCATTGCACAAAGGTTAGAAGGGGTACCGTATCCCCGGATAACATGTATGGATAGCGTACACATTCAAAATATATGTCTATACAGCATGAGGCAGGCTCAGACGGTGTTAGGCCCAGTATGGATTGCACGTCATTGCACAAAGGTTAGAAGGGGTACCGTATCCCCGGATAACATGTATGGATAGCGTACACATTCAAAATATGTCTATACAGCATGAGGCAGGCTCAGACGGTGTTAGGCCCAGTATGGATTGCACGTCATTGCACAAAGGTTAGAAGGGGTACCGTATCCCCGGATAACATGTATGGATAGCGTACACATTCAAAATATATGTCTATACAGCATGAGGCAGGCTCAGACGGTGTTAGGCCCAGTATGGATTGCACGTCATTGCACAAAGGTTAGAAGGGGTACAGTATCCCCGGATAACATGTATGGATAGCGTACACATTCAAAATATATGTCTATACAGCATGAGGCAGGCTCAGACGGTGTTAGGCCCAGTATGGATTGCACGTCATTGCACAAAGGTTAGAAGGGGTACCGTATCCCCGGATAACATGTATGGATAGCGTACACATTCAAAATATATGTCTATACAGCATGAGGCTGGCTCAGACGGTGTTAGGCCCAGTATGGATTGCACGTCATTGCACAAAGGTTAGAAGGGGTACCGTATCCCCGGATAACATGTATGGATAGCGTACACATTCAAAATATATGTCTATACAGCATGAGGCAGGCTCAGACGGTGTTAGGCCCAGTATGGATTGCACGTCATTGCACAAAGGTTAGAAGGGGTACCGTATCCCCGGATAACATGTATGGATAGCGTACACATTCAAAATATATGTCTATACAGCATGAGGCAGGCTCAGACGGTGTTAGGCCCAGTATGGATTGCACATCATTGCACAAAGGTTAGAAGGGGTACCGTATCCCCGGATAACATGTATGGATAGCGTACACATTCAAAATATATGTCTATACAGCATGAGGCAGGCTCAAACGGTGTTAGGCCCAGTATGGATTGCACGTCATTGCACAAAGGCTAGAAGGGGTACCGTATCCCCGGATAACATGTATGGATAGCGTACACATTCAAAATATATGTCTATACAGCATGAGGCAGGCTCAGACGGTGTTAGGCCCAGTATGGATTGCACGTCATTGCACAAAGGTTAGAAGGGGTACCGTATCCCCGGATAACATGTATGGATAGCGTACACATTCAAAATATATGCCTATACAGCATGAGGCAGGCTCAGACGGTGTTAGGCCCAGTATGGACTGCACGTCATTGCACAAAGGTTAGAAGGGGTACCGTATCCCCGGATAACATGTATGGATAGCGTACACATTCAAAATATATGTCTATACAGCATGAGGCAGGCTCAGACGGTGTTAGGCCCAGTATGGATTGCACGTCATTGCACAAAGGTTAGAAGGGGTACCGTATCCCCGGATAACATGTATGGATAGCGTACACATTCAAAATATATGTCTATACAGCATGAGGCAGGCTCAGACGGTGTTAGGCCCAGTATGGATTGCACGTCATTGCACAAAGGTTAGAAGGGGTACCGTATCCCCGGATAACATGTATGGATAGCGTACACATTCAAAATATATGTCTATACAGCATGAGGCAGGCTCAGACGGTGTTAGGCCCAGTATGGATTGCACGTCATTGCACAAAGGTTAGAAGGGGTACCGTATCCCCGGATAACATGTATGGATAGCGTACACATTCAAAATATATGTCTATACAGCATGAGGCAGGCTCAGACGGTGTTAGGCCCAGTATGGATTGCACGTCATTGCACAAAGGTTAGAGGGGGTACCGTATCCCCGGATAACATGTATGGATAGCGTACACATTCAAAATATATGTCTATACAGCATGAGGCAGGCTCAGACGGTGTTAGGCCCAGTATGGATTGCACGTCATTGCACAATGGTTAGAAGGGGTACCGTATCCCCGGATAACATGTATGGATAGCGTACACATTCAAAATATATGTCTATACAGCATGAGGCAGGCTCAGACGGTGTTAGGCCCAGTATGGATTGCACGTCATTGCACAAAGGTTAGAAGGGGTACCGTATCCCCGGATAACATGTATGGATAGCGTACACATTCAAAATATATGTCTATACAGCATGAGGCAGGCTCAGACGGTGTTAGGCCCAGTATGGATTGCACGTCATTGCACAAAGGTTAGAAGGGGTACCGTATCCCCGGATAACATGTATGGATAGCGTACACATTCAAAATATATGTCTATACAGCATGAGGCAGGCTCAGACGGTGTTAGGCCCAGTATGGATTGCACGTCATTGCACAAAGGTTAGAAGGGGTACCGTATCCCCGGATAACATGTATGGATAGCGTACACATTCAAAATATATGTCTATACAGCATGAGGCAGGCTCAGACGGTGTTAGGCCCAGTATGGATTGCACGTCATTGCACAAAGGTTAGAAGGGGTACCGTATCCCCGGATAACATGTATGGATAGCGTACACATTCAAAATATATGTCTATACAGCATGAGGCAGGCTCAGACGGTGTTAGGCCCAGTATGGATTGCACGTCATTGCACAAAGGTTAGAAGGGGTACCGTATCCCCGGATAACATGTATGGATAGCGTACACATTCAAAATATATGTCTATACAGCATGAGGCAGGCTCAGACGGTGTTAGGCCCAGTATGGATTGCACGTCATTGCACAAAGGTTAGAAGGGGTACCGTATCCCCGGATAACATGTATGGATAGCGTACACATTCAAAATATATGTCTATACAGCATGAGGCAGGCTCAGACGGTGTTAGGCCCAGTATGGATTGCACGTCATTGCACAAAGGTTAGAAGGGGTACCGTATCCCCGGATAACATGTATGGATAGCGTACACATTCAAAATATATGTCTATACAGCATGAGGCAGGCTCAGACGGTGTTAGGCCCAGTATGGATTGCACGTCATTGCACAAAGGTTAGAAGGGGTACCGTATCCCCGGATAACATGTATGGATAGCGTACACATTCAAAATATATGTCTATACAGCATGAGGCAGGCTCAGACGGTGTTAGGCCCAGTATGGATTGCACGTCATTGCACAAAGGTTAGAAGGGGTACCGTATCCCCGGATAACATGTATGGATAGCGTACACATTCAAAATATATGTCTATACAGCATGAGGCAGGCTCAGATGGTGTTAGGCCCAGTATGGATTGCACGTCATTGCACAAAGGTTAGAAGGGGTACCGTATCCCCGGATAACATGTATGGATAGCGTACACATTCAAAATATATGTCTATACAGCATGAGGCAGGCTCAGACGGTGTTAGGCCCAGTATGGATTGCACGTCATTGCACAAAGGTTAGAAGGGGTACCGTATCCCCGGATAACATGTATGGATAGCGTACACATTCAAAATATATGTCTATACAGCATGAGGCAGGCTCAGACGGTGTTAGGCCCAGTATGGATTGCACGTCATTGCACAAAGGTTAGAAGGGGTACCGTATCCCCGGATAACATGTATGGATAGCGTACACATTCAAAATATATGTCTATACAGCATGAGGCAGGCTCAGACGGTGTTAGGCCCAGTATGGATTGCACGTCATTGCACAATGGTTAGAAGGGGTACCGTATCCCCGGATAACATGTATGGATAGCGTACACATTCAAAATATATGTCTATACAGCATGAGGCAGGCTCAGACGGTGTTAGGCCCAGTATGGATTGCACGTCATTGCACAAAGGTTAGAAGGGGTACCGTATCCCCGGATAACATGTATGGATAGCGTACACATTCAAAATATTTGTCTATACAGCATGAGGCAGGCTCAGACGGTGTTAGGCCCAGTATGGATTGCACGTCATTGCACAAAGGTTAGAAGGGGTACCGTATCCCCGGATAACATGTATGGATAGCGTACACATTCAAAATATATGTCTATACAGCATGAGGCAGGCTCAGACGGTGTTAGGCCCAGTATGGATTGCACGTCATTGCACAAAGGTTAGAAGGGGTACCGTATCCCCGGATAACATGTATGGATAGCGTACACATTCAAAATATATGTCTATACAGCATGAGGCAGGCTCAGACGGTGTTAGGCCCAGTATGGATTGCACGTCATTGCACAATGGTTAGAAGGGGTACCGTATCCCCGGATAACATGTATGGATAGCGTACACATTCAAAATATATGTCTATACAGCATGAGGCAGGCTCAGACGGTGTTAGGCCCAGTATGGATTGCACGTCATTGCACAAAGGTTAGAAGGGGTACCGTATCCCCGGATAACATGTATGGATAGCGTACACATTCAAAATATTTGTCTATACAGCATGAGGCAGGCTCAGACGGTGTTAGGCCCAGTATGGATTGCACGTCATTGCACAAAGGTTAGAAGGGGTACCGTATCCCCGGATAACATGTATGGATAGCGTACACATTCAAAATATATGTCTATACAGCATGAGGCAGGCTCAGACGGTGTTAGGCCCAGTATGGATTGCACGTCATTGCACAAAGGTTAGAAGGGGTACCGTATCCCCGGATAACATGTATGGATAGCGTACACATTCAAAATATATGTCTATACAGCATGAGGCAGGCTCAGACGGTGTTAGGCCCAGTATGGATTGCACGTCATTGCACAAAGGTTAGAAGGGGTACCGTATCCCCGGATAACATGTATGGATAGCGTACACATTCAAAATATATGTCTATACAGCATGAGGCAGGCTCAGACGGTGTTAGGCCCAGTATGGATTGCACGTCATTGCACAAAGGTTAGAAGGGGTACCGTATCCCCGGATAACATGTATGGATAGCGTACACATTCAAAATATATGTCTCAGGAGGCAGGCTCAGATGGTGTCAGGCACAGTATGGATTTGATGGCCCAGATTACACAGCGGAGGAGCAGGGAGAGGTAAAGATTGCAAATGCTGGGGCCCTGGCCAAGCAAGGGGGGCCCACTCGTGGGCGTCGGTACTGGCACTGGGCCCCTCATAGTACAGCGGTGTGTCTGACGGCGGGTGTGCACCACCATCGTCAGAGACACTTGATTGTACTATGAGGGACCCTGTGCCAGTGCCCGCGCCCAAGAATCGGCCTACCCACCTGTCCAGGGCAACGGCACTCGCACGGTGTCGTGTGCTAGGTGGTGACCCCGGCCATGGGGGGGGAGGCAGCACAGTTAGGGAGTTTTAGAAAGTGGCATATGTTGATGTTGGACATTCAACTGATGCAAAAGGCGAAATAGGTGAAGTACCAGGAAGAGGTGTACCAAAGCAAGCCATTTTTCTGTCACCCTATGTGTCATCAGGGGAAGGTGGGACAAAATCCTTGGAAACCCATGCGTGGTTCATTTTAATGAAGGTTAGATCATCCACATTTTGGGTTGACAGACGGGTCCTTTTTTCTGTCAGGATTGATCCAGCTGCACTGAAGACTCTTTCCGATAGCACACTTGCAGCTGGGCAAGCGAGCTCCTGTAAGGCATATTGGGCCAATTCAGGCCAGGTGTCCAGTTTAGCGGCCCAATAGTAAAAGGGGAATGACCTGTGTGGGAGAACATCGATATGGGAGGAAAAGTAGTTTGTAACCATAGTTGACAACTGCTGTCTCCTGTCACTTTCCATCGATGCAGTATTACCAGTTGTGTGAGCGGTATTTGAAAAATCAGTCCACAACATTGTCATGAAACCCCTGTCTCCAACGCCACTTCTGCTGTGTGCACCACGAACACCTCTGCCAAGCTGCCCCCGGCCCGTACGGCTCGTGTGAGAACCATCACCGCTGCTGTGTGCTGGGAATGCCTCAAGCAACCGATTTACCAGAGTTGCTTGTTTATTAGCCAATATTAGGTCAAGGTTCTCCTGTGGCATGATGTTTTGTAATTTGCCTTTATAGCGTGGATCCAGGATGCTGGCCAACCAGTAGTCGTCATCGTTCATCATTTTGGCAATGCGGGGGTCCCTTTTTAGGATCCGCAAGGCATAATCTGACATGTGGGCCAATGTTCCCGGTGTCAATGATGCACTGCGAGTGCTGGGTGGAGGAGCACTTTCTGGCAAATCCACATCCCTCCAGTCACACACAAACCCTGTACCAGACCTTGCCACGCCAACATTTTCACTTGCCCCACGAGATGCATCCTCCTCCCCTAAGTAATCATCCCCATCATCCTCCTCTTCTTCCTCCACCTCGTCCAGGAGAGGTCCCTGAGCAGACAATGGCTGAATGTCATCAAGGATTCCCTCCTCCTCTTCCTCCTCATCAACATTGGCTGCAGACGCCTGCTCCTTAAGGTACGTCAAAGTTTGCATGAGCAGACGCATAAGTGGGATGCTCATGCTTAGGATGGCGTCGTCTGCGCTTACCAGCCGTGTGCATTCCTCAAAACACTGAAGGACTTTACAAAGGTCTTTCAGCTTCGACCACTGCACGCCTGTCAACTCCATGTCTGCTCTCAAAGTGCCTGGCCGTGTATCCTCCCACAAATGCATTATGGCCTGCCTCTGCTCGCACAGCCGCTCCACCATGTGCAGGGTGGAGTTCCACCTTGTTGCAATGTCGATAATGAGGCGGTGGTTGGGAAGGTGGAGCAATCGCTGCAGCTTCTGCATACGAACGGAGTGTACAGGCGACCGGCGGATGTGCGCGCACAGTCTTCGCACCTTCTGGAGCAGGGCTGTTAACTCCGGATAATTTTTGAGGAAGCACTGCACCACCAGGTTCAAGGTGTGAGCCAAGCAAGGTATGTGGCTGAGTTTTGAAAGGGCTATGGCTGCCACAAAATTACGGCCGTTATCACTAACTACCTTGCCTGCCTCAAGATGTACACTGCCCAGCCATGACTCAGTTTGTCGCTTCAAGTACTCGGCCAGCACCTCGGCGGTGTGTCTGTCGCCCAAACACATCATCTGCAACACAGCCTGCTGACGCTTTCCACTAGCTGCTCGATAGGGGGACACATCGTGTGCAACAGTGGCAGCTGCAGATGGAGTGCTCGTACGACTGCGCTCTGTGGACGAGCTGTCGCTTCTGGAGGAGGAGGAGGAGGAGGAGGGTCGAACGCCTACAGCCAACTGTTTCCTATACCGTGGGCTAGGCAGCACTGTCCCACCACCGCTGTCCCCTGTGGACCCTGCATCCACCACATTAACCCAGTGCGCAGTGATGGACACGTAACGGCCCTGGCCATGCCGACTGGACCATGCATCAGTTGTGAGGTGCACCTTTCCGCTCACTGACTGCTTGAGTGCATGGACAATGCGGTCTTTCACATGATGGTGGAGGGCTGGGATGGCTTTGCGAGAGAAGAAGTGGCGACTGGGTAGGTCATAGCGTGGTACTGCATAGGCTATGAGTTCGCGGAAAGCTGTGCTTTCCACCAACCGAAAGGGCATCATCTCAAACGAGATTAGTTTGGCAATGTGGGCGTTCAAACCCAGTGTACGCGGATGAGAGACTGAGTACTTTCTTGACCTACTCATAGTGTCTGGGAGGGTGAGCTGGACTTGAGAGCTGCATATGGTGGAAGTAGCGGTGGACAGGGCGGACTGAGAGAGGGTTGATGATGGTGATGGAGTTGGTGTTCTTTCTGATGGCCTAGAATCAGTCTTTCGTTGATATAACAGTGGGATTCCCTGACTGCTGTGGCCTTGCAACGACACCTCAACATTTGCTGCTGTGCTAACCGGTGGGCTTACAGTGGGGGAAACAATGTAGCGTTGCTGACTACCTTCGTTGTGATCAGTTGCACATGTGGCACTTGAGGTTTGGTGTTGTGTCCACGCTTGCAAGTGCATGCTGGTTAAATGTCTAAGCATGCAACTGGTATTCAAATTTTTCAGATTTTTCCCTCGGCTAAAGGTCTTTGCGCACTTCTTACAGATAACCTTGGCCTGATCATGAGGATTTTGTTCAAAAAAGTGCCACACTGCACTCTTCCTACTTTGGCAGACATTTTGCGGCCTAGCACACTGTGATCTTTTGACCCTCTGGACAAGCTGTCCAGCAACTCTTTTGATGTTTGGAACCTGTCTTTGGAGTGCTCCGGGCCTGCCAGATAACAGCTGTTGCGATGTCGATGTCTGCTGTGGATGCTCCTCATCTGAGCTATTGGAAGCAGCACCCTCTTCCCCCAATGGATGCCAATCTGGGTCAACAACTGGGTCATCCATCACCTCCTCTTCTATGTCATGTGCACCTTTCTCTGTGTCACCGTGTATGGTGGTATAGTGTGCGGGAAGGGGCACCTGAGTCTCATCAGGGTCAAAATCTGGCTCTGTACACTGCGAGGACAATGTAGTGCTCTGAGTGAATGTACCAGCAGAATCATCCATCAGCGGCTGTGCATCAGTGCACTCCATGTCAGATTCATCTTGGCCTGGGTAATTCACCATTTGACTTGATAATCCAGGCATGGTATGTGAAAACAGCTCCATGGAGTAATCAGTAGTATGGCCTGCGTCATCCTTCAATCTTGGTTGGGGTGAAGGACACAAGGAAAGGTGTGGTTCATGAACATGAGCCTCCAATGACGACTCAGTGCTTTTACTTTTTACAACTGAAGAAGAGGAGGCGATAGAGCTGGAGGCTGAGTCAGCAATGTAAGACAAAACTTTTTCCTGATGCTCTGCCTTTAAAAGCGGTTTGCCAACTCCTAGAAAACTAAGCGTTCGAGTCCTTATGTAGCCAGACGATGACGCAGGGTCAGCACCTCCTGCATTCGGTCCTATTTTGCTCTTGCCACTACCATCAGATCCACCACCAACACCATCATTACCAGCTGCCAACCCCCGCCCAATTCCACGGCCTCTTCCACCAGCCTTCCTCATTTTTGTAGAAATGTAGACAAAATCCAACAAACTATATAGTAATGTAAAACAAGGTACAAGGTGTCTATAGGACAGGGGAGTTTTAGAATTTCTGCACACACTTGTGGACACTGGACACTTGTGGATTGTGTGCGGCCCACTGATATCTGAGCGCTATGTGACACGCTCGATGGCACAGCTGCCTGTGACCAAAGTGACGAGAGGATAATGGAGATTTTGAATCTCTGCGTACACTTTTGGACACTGGACACTTGTGGATTGTGTGCGGCCCACTGATATCTGAGCGCTATGTGACACGCTCGATGGCACAGCTGCCTGTGACCAAAGTGACGAGAGGATAATGGAGATTTTGAATCTCTGCGTACACTTGTGGACAGTGGACACTTGTGGATTGTGTGCGGCCCACTGATATCTGAGCGCTATGTGACACGCTCGATGGCACAGCTGCCTGTGACCAAAGTGACGAGAGGATAATGGAGATTTTGAATCTCTGCGTACACTTGTGGACAGTGGACACTTGTGGATTGTGTGCGGCCCACTGATATCTGAGCGCTATGTGACACGCTCGATGGCACAGCTGCCTGTGACCAAAGTGACGAGAGGATAATGGAGATTTTGAATCTCTGCGTACACTTTTGGACAGTGGACACTTGTGGATTGTGTGCGGCCCACTGATATCTGAGCGCTATGTGACACGCTCGATGGCACAGCTGCCTGTGACCAAAGTGACGAGAGGATAATGGAGATTTTGAATCTCTGCGTACACTTGTGGACAGTGGACACTTGTGGATTGTGTGCGGCCCACTGATATCTGAGCGCTATGTGACACGCTCGATGGCACAGCTGCCTGTGACCAAAGTGACGAGAGGATAATGGAGATTTTGAATCTCTGCGTACACTTGTGGACAGTGGACACTTGTGGATTGTGTGCGGCCCACTGATATCTGAGCGCTATGTGACACGCTCGATGGCACAGCTGCCTGTGACCAAAGTGATGAGAGGATAATGGAGATTTTGAATCTCTGCGTACACTTGTGGACAGTGGACACTTGTGGATTGTGTGCGGCCCACTGATATCTGAGCGCTAAGTGACACGCTCGATGGCACAGCTGCCTGTGACCAAAGTGACGAGAGGATAATGGAGATTTTGAATCTCTACGTACACTTTTGGACACTGGACACTTGTGGATTGTGTGCGGCCCACTGATATCTGAGCGCTATGTGACACGCTCGATGGCACAGCTGCCTGTGACCAAAGTGACGAGAGGATAATGGAGATTTTGAATCTCTGCGTACACTTGTGGACAGTGGACACTTGTGGATTGTGTGCGGCCCACTGATATCTGAGCGCTATGTGACACGCTCGATGGCACAGCTGCCTGTGACCAAAGTGACGAGAGGATAATGGAGATTTTGAATCTCTGCGTACACTTGTGGACAGTGGACACTTGTAGATTGTGTGCGGCCCACTGATATCTGAGCGCTATGTGACACGCTCGATGGCACAGCTGCCTGTGACCAAAGTGACGAGAGGATAATGGAGATTTTGAATCTCTGCGTACACTTTTGGACACTGGACACTTGTGGAATGTGTGCGGCCCACTGATATCTGAGCGCTATGTGACACGCTTGATGGCACAGCTGCCTGTGACCAAAGTGACGAGAGGATAATGGAGATTTTGAATCTCTGCGTACACTTTTGGACACTGGACACTTGTGGATTGTGTGCGGCCCACTGATATCTGAGCGCTATGTGACACGCTCGATGGCATAGCTGCCTGTGACCAAAGTGACGAGAGGATAATGGTGATTTTGAATCTCTGCGAACACTTTTGGACACTGGACACTTGTGGATTGTGTGCGGCCCACTGATATCTGAGCGCTATGTGACACGCTCGATGGCACAGCTGCCTGTGACCAAAGTGACAAGAGGATAATGGAGATTTTGAATCTCTGCGTACACTTTTGGACAGTGGACACTTGTGGATTGTGTGCGGCCCACTGATATCTGAGCACTATGTGACACGCTCGATGGCACAGCTGCCTGTGACCAAAGTGACGAGAGGATAATGGAGATTTTGAATCTCTGCGTACACTTGTGGACAGTGGACACTTGTGGATTGTGTACGGCCCACTGATATCTGAGCGCTATGTGACATGCTCGATGGCACAGCTGCCTGTGACCAAAGTGACGAGAGGATAATGGAGATTTTGAATCTCTGCGTACACTTGTGGACAGTGGACACTTGTGGATTGTGTGCGGCCCACTGATATCTGAGCGCTATGTGACACGCTCGATGGCACAGCTGCCTGTGACCAAAGTGACGAGAGGATAATGGAGATTTTGAATCTCTGCGTACACTTTTGGACACTGGACACTGGTGGATTGTGTGCGGCCCACTGATATCTGAGCGCTATGTGACACGCTCGATGGCACAGCTGCCTGTGACCAAAGTGACGAGAGGATAATGGAGATTTTGAATCTCTGCGTACACTTTTGGACACTGGACACTTGTGGATTGTGTGCGGCCCACTGATATCTGAGCGCTATGTGACACGCTCGATGGCACAGCTGCCTGTGACCAAAGTGACGAGAGGATAATGGAGATTTTGAATCTCTGCGTACACTTTTGGACACTGGACACTTGTGGATTGTGTGCGGCCCACTGATATCTGAGCGCTATGTGACACGCTCGATGGCACAGCTGCCTGTGACCAAAGTGACGAGAGGATAATGGAGATTTTGAATCTCTGCGTACACTTGTGGACAGTGGACACTTGTGGATTGTGTGCGGCCCACTGATATCTGAGCGCTATGTGACACGCTCGATGGCACAGCTGCCTGTGACCAAAGTGACGAGAGGATAATGGAGATTTTGAATCTCTGCGTACACTTTTGGACACTGGACACTTGTGGATTGTGTGCGGCCCACTGATATCTGAGCGCTATGTGACACGCTCGATGGCACAGCTGCCTGTGACCAAAGTGACGAGAGGATAATGGAGATTTTGAATCTCTGCGTACACTTTTGGACAGTGGACACTTGTGGATTGTGTGCGGCCCACTGATATCTGAGCGCTATGTGACACGCTCGATGGCACAGCTGCCTGTGACCAAAGTGACGAGAGGATAATGGAGATTTTGAATCTCTGCGTACACTTTTGGACAGTGGACACTTGTGGATTGTGTGCGGCCCACTGATATCTGAGCGTTATGTGACACGCTCGATGGCACAGCTGCCTGTGACCAAAGTGACGAGAGGATAATGGAGATTTTGAATCTCTGCGTACACTTGTGGACAGTGGACACTTGTGGATTGTGTGCGGCCCACTGATATCTGAGCGCTATGTGACACGCTCAATGGCACAGCTGCCTGTGACCAAAGTGACGAGAGGATAAGGGAGATTGGATTGCTTTTAAAAAAGCAGTTTGCGGAGCAGTGGGTAAACAGCAATGCCAGCGTGTCAGGAAGCCTTAAAAGGCAGCCCAACAACCAACACCACTGATACACCACAATATAGCCTCCCCTTGCACTGCACACACAGTGACTTGTGTGTTGTGCAGGCCAAATCGCTAGCAGCAGAAGCAGTTTTTTTGTCTTCTTCCCTGCCTAACGCTCTCCCTACAGAATCAGCAGCAACCTCTCCCTATACTAAGATCGGCAGAAGTAAGATGGCGGTCGGCGTGCACGCCCTTTTATACCCCCTGTGACGCCCACCAAAGCAAGCCAATCACTTGCATGCCCTTCTGAAAGATGGTGGTGACCCGTGCCTATGTCATCACGTTGCCCACAGTGTCCGTGGATCCTGATTGGCTGAAAAAGAGCGCAAAACAAACTTTTGAAACGCGACTTTGGCGCGTAAGTCGCCGACCTCGTGGCCGACCTCATCCTAGGGTCGGGTTTCTTTTCATGAAACCCGACTTTGCCAAAAGTCGGCGACTTTTGAATTTTTTCGACCCGTTTCGCTCAACTCTAGTTATTTCAATGCTGTATGTATGAAACCAGAAGTTTACATACACTATATAAAAACACATATGCATGTTTTTCTCAATATCTGACAAAAATCAGAATAAATCTTTTCCGTTTTAGGTCAATTAGGATTACATTAATTATTAATATTTGCCAAATGCCAGAATAATGAGAGAGAGAATGTTTTAAGGCATTTTATTTATCTAATTTCAACTGTAGTGTAATGCATCCCCCATAGGCAGACTCTCTATGGAATAATGCACCCCCATAGGCAGACTCTATACTATGTAATGAACCCCTGTAGGCAGACTCTAAATAGTATAATGCACCCCACATAGCCAGATACCATATTGTATAATGCACCACCCATAAGCAGACTCTATATTGTATAATGCACCCCCCATAGGAATATATACTATGATGCACTCCCCATAGGCCTCTATGGCATACTCTTTATTGTATACTGCACTCCCCATAGACAGACTCTATATTGTATAATGCACACCCCAAAGGCAGATTCTATACTGTATAATGCACCCCCGTACGCAGACTCTATATTGTATAATGCACTCCCCATAGGCAGACTCTATATGGTTAATAAGCACCAGGAGATCATTGAGTTTGTACCACAATATGGGTGCCAATCCTTAGCATATTATTAAGAAGTGTACTACCTTATATTATACCCTGACATTAGTGTGTATAACCATACAATTGGTGGTATTGTATTTATTTCTATGTAGCTACAAAGTGGGCCCCAAGAATGATTTTCTTTGGTAGGCCCAGGGTGCTCCAGTCCGATGCTTGCTGGAAGTGTAGGTAGATAGTGAGAGAACATTTCACATGGAGGGCAGGTAAAGAGTGAGAGACAGACCCCGCACTTCACAGAGGGCAGGTAGGGAGTGACAGACCCCAACCTACACTTGGAGAGCAGGTAGGGAGTGACAGACCACATACTACACATGGAGGGGAGGTAGATAGTGACAGACCCCTGTACTACACATGGAAGGCAGAAAGGTAGTGACAGACCCAAAAATACACATAGATGGCAGGTAGGGAGTGACAGACCCCAACCTACACTTGGAGAGCAGGTAGGGAGTGACAGACCACATACTACACATGGAGGGGAGGTAGATAGTGACAGACCCCTGTACAACACATGGAAGGCAGAAAGGGAGTGACAGACCCAACAATACACTTAGATGGCAGGTAGGGAGTGACAGACTTCAACCTACACTTGGAGGTCATGTAGGGAGTGACAGACCACATACTACACATGGAGGGCAAGTAGGGAGTGACCGACCACCGCACTACACATGGATGACAAGTAGGAAGTAACAGACCGCTGCACTACACATAGTGGGCAGGTAGAGAGTGACAGACCACTGCACTACACAAGATGGGCAGGTAGAGTGACAGAAACCCACAGCACACACAGAGAGCAGGTAGAGAGTGACAGACCCCACACTACACATAGCGGGCAGGTAGAGAGTGACAGACCGCTGCACTACACAAGGAGGGCAGGTAGAGAGTGACAGAACCCCACAGTACACATAGAGAGCAGGTAGAGAGTGACAGACCCCACACTACACATGGAGGGCAGGTAGATAGTGACAGACCCTGCACTACACATGGAGGAAAGGTAGTGACAGACCCAACAATACACATAGCCAGCAGGTAGGGAGTGACAGACCCCAACCTACACTTGGAGGGCTGTAGTGCGAATATAAAAATGGATATTCTGAGTCCATATTGAAATATATAGAATGAATTCTGTATATGACAGAGCTGCATTTACATAGTAACATAGTAACATAGTTTTGAAGGCTGAAGGAAGACCTTATGTTCATCTAGTTCAGCCTATTTTTAGTGCAGCTGTTCTGTATTGTTGATCCTGGGGAAGGCAAAAAACCCACAGAGTAGAAGCCAATTTTCTCCATAGGGAAAAAAATTCCTTCCTTCTAAGCTGGGTCAACCATCTACCTATAATATTCTGTTATTCGTAACCTTCTATACTGTTACTCACAAGAAAAGCATCCATTCCTTTCTTAAATTCATTCAGTGAGTTGGCCATCACCACTTCCTCAGGAAGAGAATTCCAGAGCCTCACTGCTCTTACCGTGAAGAACCCTCTTCTATGCTGGTGCAGAAATTGTCTTTCCTCCAAATGAAGAGAATGCTCCCTTGTTCTTGTCACAGTCCTTGGTACAAACAGTTCATTGGAGAGATCTCTGTATTGCCCTCTGATATACTTGTACATATATATTAGGTCTCCCCTAAGTCTTCTATTCTCTAGAGTAAATAGACCTAATTTTGATAACCTTTCTGGGTATTGTAGTGAACCAACTCCATTTATCATTTTAGTAGCCTGCCTTTGAACCCTTTCAAGTTCAGTAATGTCTTTATTGAGCACCGGTGTCCAAAATTGCACACAATACTCCAAGTGTGGTCTGCCGAGTGATTTGTACAGAGGGAGAATTATGTTTTCATCTTGTGTCCCCAGACCTCTTCTAATGCATCCCAGTATGCCCCATTAATAACCACTCTTTGTTTTCTATCACTAAGCCAGCTACCTACCCATCTACACACATTCTCCCCTAGCCCAAGCTTTCTCATCTTACTTACCAATCTTTTATGTGGGACAGTGTCAAATGCTTTAGAGAAGGCGAGATAAATGACATCCAATGATTCTCCTTGGTCCATTTGAGAGCTTACATCTTCATAGAAGCTGATCAGGTTAGTTTGACAGGAGTGATCCTTCATAAATCCATGTTGATATGGAGTTAAACATTTATTAACATTGAGATATTCCATAATGGTATCCCTTAGAAACCCTTCAAAAGTTTTACCCACAACAGATGATAAGCTTAACGGCCTATAGTTTCCAGGTTCCCTTTTACACCCCTTTTTGAATATTGGTACCACATTTGCTTGCTGCCAATCAAAAGGAACAGACCCTGTTTCTATACAGTCTTTAAATATAAGGAATAGAGGCCTGTCTATCACATTACTTAACTCCCTTATTACCCGAGAGTGAATGCCATCAGGGCCTGGTGATTTGTCAATTTTAATCTTACTAAGGCGGTTCTGCTCTTCTTCCTGGGTTAGGCAGGTAATACTTAATGGGGAGTTTACATTATCACTCTGCATTTCCCCTGGCAAATCCTTTTCCTGTGTGAACATTGTTGAGAAAAAAGTATTTAAAACATTTGCTGCTTTTCCCACATCGCTCTCTATGATTTCACCCTCATTGTTCTTTAAAGGGCCGACACCATCAATTTTAATCTTTTTACTGTTTATATAATTAAAGAATAGTTTGGGGTTTGTTTTAGTTTCCTTAGCAATGAGTCTCTCAGTTTCCACTTTTGCTAAATGTATTTGTTTTTTACACATTTTATTTTTTCTCTATAACTTTTTAATGCTTCTTCATTGCCTTCTTGTTTTAGCTACCTAAATTCCTTGTTCTTGCTATTTATTGCCCTTTTTACATCCTTATTTAGCCACATTGGTGTTCTCCTGTTCCTAGCCCTTTTATTTCTGTATGGTATGGCTAGCTCGCAGTGGGTGTGTAAAACTGATTTAAATATTTCCCATTTATTTTCTGTGCTCCTATTTTTGAGGACATTGTCCCAATCAATTCGGCGAAGGTCCTCTCTAAGCTGATCAAACTTTGCTTTCCTGAAATTCAGCGTTTTCGTAAACCCCTTCCAGGGCACCTTACTGAAGGACTAGTGAAATTGTATTATATTGTGGTCACTGTTCCCTAGGTGCCCATCGACTCGTACTTCTGTTATTCTATCTGGCCTGTTGCTTAAAATTAAGTCCAGAAGGGCTGTCCCTCTAGTTGGGCCCTGCACAAGTTGTGACAGATAATTATCCTTGGTCACTGACAGAAATTGGTTTCCTTTCTGAGATACACAGGTTTCAGTTTCCCAGTCTATGTCGGAGTAGTTGAAGTCCCCCATAATAATCACCTCATTGTGATTTGCTGCTTTGTCTATTTGTTTCAATAATACATTTTCAGTGGTTTCTGTTATATTTGGTGGTTTATAACAAACCCCTATGAGGATTTTATTACTTTTCTCTCCTTGTATCTCCACCCATAGAGACTCCACCTCTTCATTTCCCTCTTGTATATCTTCTCTTAGTGTGGGCTTTAAAGTGGACTTTATATATAGACAGACTCCACCCCCTTTCCTTTTTTTACGATCCCTCCTAAACAAATCATATCCTTGCAAGCTAGCCGCCCAGTCATAGCTGTCGTTTAACCATGTCTCAGTTATTCCTACTATGTCGTATTTTTCCTCATACATTACCAACTCAAGATCTTCAATCTTATTGGTCAGGCTTCTTGCGTTGGTCAGCATGCAGGAAAGAAGTTTTGCTTTATTTTTCCTAGCTTCCTTCTGAGTACCCTGTCTTGGGTCCTCTTTACCACATCTAGTATCCTTGATTAGTTGGTCCTTCTGCTGCATGTTCTTGTCTGCTGTTTTTCCTCCCATCCCCTCTTCTTCTAGTTTAAAGCCCTCCTGATGAGTGTGGCAAGTCTTCTGGCGAATGTGTGTTTCCCAGGTTTTGTGAGGTGTATCCCATCACTTGCGAGAAGTCCATCGTAGAGGTAATTCACGCCATGGTCCAAGAATCCAAATCCTTGCTGCCTGCACCACCGTCGTAGCCAGTTGTTCACTTCTAGTATCCTATTCCATCTTCTGATGCCATGGCCATCGACTGGGAGGATTGATGAGAAAACAACCTGTACGTTCCGTTCCTTTATATTCTTCCCCAGAATTTAAAAGTCTTCGCAGATAGTTGGTAGGTCATTTCTTGCCGTGTCGTTTGTGCCTACATGTATCAGTAGGAAAGGGTAGTCGTCCTTGGATTTGAGGATAGTTGGTATCCTGTTGGCCACATCCTTGATTTTTGCTCCTGGGAAGCAGCATACTTCTCGTGCGGTTATGTCCGGCCTGCAGATAGTTGCCTCCGTGCCTCTTAGTAGTGAGTCGCCCACAACTATAACTCATCTTTTCTTTCCAGACGCACTGCTTGTTGCTCGTGAGTGTTTTTGAGTGTCATTTGTTTCCGCTTTTGTTGACAGAGTAACTTTTGTTGATACCAAACAGTCAAACAGTTACAGACAAGATAATGGTTATATTGACAATCTTGAGAATCTATGTTTGCTGTTTGTCATTGTAAAACATTAAGGTTTATTAACCTCTGCCTGTGTTGATTTTATCTAAACCCATGTGGCTTTTATATTGTTAGGGTTTATGACCCATTGTCTGATGATGCCATGTTGTCTGTTTCATCCAACCTTGAAGGCCGGCCACTGGATGGGCTGGGTGAAGCTAGTTACACATTAGTGTAGTTTATTAAACCGCTATAAAACCGCTAAAAATAAGCTGCACAGTCATTTCTATGCATTTTGCACTTTTTGTGCACATTGATGCGTTTTGTACCGCGAAAAAAACGCATTGCGGTAAAAAACGCAGCATGCTCATTAATTTTGCGTTTTTTTCCGCGGTTTAGGCTTCTCCCATGCTTTTAGAACCCGCTACGGAAAAAACCGCATCGAAAACGCATCAAAACAGCGGAAAAACCGCGCAAAAAACGCAGCGGAAAAATAGGTGCGGTTTCTGGGAAGGGAGTCAGGTTTTCAAGCAGAAATTTTCTGCAACGTTTGCACTTAGCCTAAGAGATATCGCTAGCAATATCGCTATAACTTGTGACGTTATAGCGATATTGCTAACGATATCGCTGTGTCTGATACTTACCTCTGACCGCTCCCCCGCTGGTTATCGCTGATCGTGCGAGAACAGGCTTGACTGTTTCTCGTCATCAGCTTCCTGCAGCGCTTCCTGCTGTGACGACGAGTGACGCGTGGAGCCGGGCGAGAGGACGCAGGATCGCCTCGTCTGACAGGTAAGTAGCGAACCCCGTCCCCAGCTATGTCGCTGGTGAGATCTGCCTGTGTGAAAGCTCATTAGCGACCACTTAGCGATGCACCAGCGATCCTGACCGCGTCATATCGCTGGTCGGGATCGCTGGTGCATCGCTAAATGTGACAGTACCTTTAGACAGAAGCAAAAACTGGATACCTGTATGTGTACATTGTTGATACCTGCATAAGTGGGGACGCCCGTGAAGTGTTGTGAATCTTCCAGGGGTCTCTGTCTTAGTGTTGTTTCTCTGATATTCCAGACGGATGTTGTTTAAAAGCCTCTTGGTGATTGATGATGTGAGTATACTGTATATAGTTACCGTATTTTTTGGACCATAAGACGCACTTTTTTCCCCAAAAATTTTTGGGGAAAATGGGGGGTGCGTCTTATGGTCATAATGCACGGTACCTGGTGCGCTGGTGGCAGCGGGCGAGGCTCTGCGGTCCGGTGGTGGCAGCAGACGGCACTCTGCGGTGCGGTGGTGGCAGCGGGCTGTGCTCCGGTGCAGGGGCGGCGGCTCCGCCGGAGTTTCTTCGCAGATCGGAGGCCCCCGCACACCCCTTGCTGGGCGCCGCCATGTTGCGGTGACCTCCGGGAGCATGGACGCCGGCAAAATGGCCGCTGGTCCGGGGACGGCGCATGCGCAGCTTCAGTTCTCGTCCCGAGATCTCGGGAGACAAGATCTTGTTGCCGAGATTTGAATCTTGTCCCCCGAGATCTCGGGACGAGATCTGAAGCTGCGCATACGCCGTCCCCGGACCGGCGGCCATCTTGCCGGCGTCCATGCTCCCGGAAGCCACCGCAACATGCCATGACCGCAGAGCCCACCTGCCCCAGCACAGCTGCTCCTGCCCCAGCACAGCTGCCCCTGCCCCAGCACAGCTGCCCCTGCCACAGCTGCCCCTGCCCCAGCACAGCTGCCCCAGCCCACCTGCCCCAGCACAGCTGCCCCTGCCCCAGCACAGCTGCCCCTACCCCAGCCTACCTGCCCCAGCACAGCTGCCCCTACCCAAGCACAGCTGCCCCTGCCACAGCTGCCCCTGCCCCAGCCCACCTGCCCCTGCCACAGCTGCCCCTGCCACAGCTGCCCCTGCCCCAGCACAGCTGCTCCTGCCCCAGCACAGCTGCCCCTACCCCAGCACAGCTGCCCCTACCTCAGCACAGCTGCCCCAGCACAGCCCACCCGCCCCAGCGCAGCTGCCCCAGCACAGAGCCGTCGCCACCGCATGAGCCTGGACCACTGAATGACCCCTCTGACTACTTCTCCACCTGTGCCGGATCCCTTCCCAGGTAAGCTGAATTCGGACTGTAAGACGGACCCCCATTTGACACATTATTATTTTTTCCCTATTTTCCTTCTGAAAATAGGGGTGCGTCTTATGGTCCGGTGCGTCTTATAGTCCGAAAAATACGGTAATCTTTATATATATATACCCAGTCATATGTATTCAATCTTTATCTGTACTTAATCTTTCTATCTTAAATTATACAAAAGTGTACGCAATCATACTGTCTAATCATACTATTCATTTAATTTTGTACCGTGTAATAAAATTGCGCTATATCGCAAGCAGTAGCCTTCTTTAAAGCCGTATCCGAACCTTAGTGTTAAAAACTTGGCAATACAAGGGCAGGTAGGGAGTGACAGACCACCGCATTACACATGGAGGGGAGGAAGGGATTGACAAACCACACACTAGACATGGAGGGCAGCTAGGGAGTGATCGACCACTGCACTACACATGGAGGGCAGGTTGGAAGTAACAGGCCGCCGCACTACACATAGCTGGCAGATAGAGAGTGACAGACCACTGCACTACACAAGGAGGGCAGGTAGATAGAGACAGACTCCACACTACACATGTGGCGCCCCTGAGGCTCAGTCACCACAGATGTACTGCTCCTCCTCCTGAGGTGTGGTGCCCCACCATCCAGGTAAGTTGGAGGCTCCTGACCACGCTCCAACACTCGCACCCCACACAACACAGTAGTTCAGCAAAGCCACATTGCGACTCCTTGCTTGGAGTGTAGCAGATCACATTTGGTGGCCCCCTGCTTGGAACACGAAACATGCTGGGAGGTGGGTGGAGTTAAGAATACATAAAAGAGCGGGAATGTTTAGGATTACAGGTCAGTATGGGAGAGGAAGCCACTCAGAGAGGAGTGAGGAAAGAAGATCCCTGAGAGAGGGATGGAGGAAAGAGGTGCTGCAGCAGACCACAGTGACAGGGGTCTGCTGGCACGGGAAAGGAAAGAAGGAGAAAGACATTGAACTGAAACCTGATCTTCCATAAAAGAGAGAGATTAGTACGGAACGAAGGAGTAAAAGGGTACAGAGGACATGGGTTAGAGGAAGGGCCCTGCCTAGAAGTTCTAAGCGCAATGCCGGTGCCCGGTCCCCCAGGTTGTATGGACACTAATGGTTCTGCAGCAGACAAAGGTGGAGTAGTGGGCTGTAAATGCACTACTCCCATCTAAGACTTGGGCACAACAGCAACTTGGATAGTGAGCCGGGACTCAGGAGTGAGGAGTCCCCGAAGCAGGCTACAGCTGTCTGTCGTACAAGTAGAGTTCTTGGGAACATCTGTCAGGTGGAACTCCAGTGTAACTCAGTACTAGGAGATCTTCACACTTAAAGGCGCTATAAGAGGAGAAGTTCAGAAAGGTACATGTTGGCGGAGCGCTGGAAGGGAGCATTCCATCTGACCTGGAGGTTGATTGAGCCTCTGGCCCGGAGAACACAGTATGGAGGCAGGCACCTGTGTTTTCTACAGACTGTGAGTAAAGCTTTGGAACTACAAGCCCTGGTGTCCTCCATTGATTCTTGCGTCAGCACACCCAGCACTGCAACATCTGGGTACCAGCTTCGACACTGCTTGTACCTCTCCTCTAACTCCACATCTACACTGCCCTGGGGCTATAGCTTCATCTGTGGGGAGCTTCACCATCTTGGCTGCAACACACCACCAGCTCCAGAGGATCTGCAAGCAACGTCGGCTTAGCATCTCACTTGCCGAACACCACAGGTGGCGTCACAAACTATTCCTTTTACTACATTCTACCATTCAAACTCCCCCTATTAATTGGGCGCACAAGGCCATGGACCGGGTCCCCACTGCTGTGACACATCCCGCCGAAACCAGCCCGGTACCAAGTACCCCACAGCCCTGGGAGGGCGACCAGCACATAGCGGGCAGGTAGAGAGTGACAGACCACTGCACTACACAAGGAGGGCAGGTAGAGAGTGACAGAACCCCACAGAAAACATAGAGGGCAGGTAGAGAGTGACAGACCCCAAACTACACATGGAGAGCAGGTCCAGGGAGTGACAGCCTGCTGCACTACACATGGAGGGTAGGTAGGGCGTGACAGACCCCGCACTACACAGAGGCAGGTAGAGAGTGAAAGAACCCTGCAATACAAATGGAGGGCAGGTAGGCAGTGACAGACCCCGCCTTACACATGGAGGGCAGGTAGAGAGTGACAGACCCCACACTACACATGGAAAGCAGGTAGGGAGTGACAGCCTGCTGCACTACACATGGAGGGCAGGTAGGGCGTGACAGACGCCGCACTACACAGAGGCAGGTAGAGAGTGACACCAGCACTACACAAGGAGGGCAGGTTGAGAATAACAGAACTCTGCACTACACATAGAGGAGAGGTAGACAGTGACAGACCCCTGCACTATACATGGATGGCTGGTAGGGAGTGACAGACCCTGCACTACACATGGAGGGCAGATAGAGAGTGTCAGAACCCGAACTACACATGGAGGAAAGGTTGATAGTTACAGATCCTGCACTACACATGGAAGGCAGGTAGAGAGTGACAGACCTCTGCACTACAGATGCAGGGCATGTAGACAGTGACAAACCCCTGCATTACACATGGAGGGCAGGTAGGGAGTGACAGACTCCACACAGAGGGCAGGTAGAGCATGATATAAACCACACTTGGCTAGGATGAGGGGTAGGCAGGGTAAGGACCTGCCTAGAGCACTTCCTCCTGCCTACCCAAGGGGTGGGCAGTCACAGAGGTGAGCAATGTCTGCCATTGTCACCACTCAACCCTCTCTCTGTCCCGCGTAACGACGTTGGTTGGCGCTGCGCAGTGTCATCGCGAGATCCAGAGTTCATTGATGCACAGAGAAGACGGTAGACCGGGAGCCTGGATTCGGTGAGTGTGAGCTTTTTTGTAATTCTTATATTACTGTTAAGAAGGGCATAAAATGGAGGGCGGTGCTGTGCAGAGGGGGGAATGAGTGGAGGGGCTGTGTTGATGGTGGGCGGTAAAATGATATGAAAGCTGTGCAGATGAGGGAATAAAATAAGTTGAGGGTCTGTGTAGATGGGGGAATAAAATAAAATGAGGGTCTGTGCTAATGGGGGGAATAAAATCAGTGTAGGGGCTGCGGTGATAGAGGGAATAAAATTAGGTGAGGGGCTGTGCTAATGAGGGAGAATAAAATGAGGTGAGGAGCTGTGCTAATGCGGGGAATAAAATGAGGTGAGGAGCTGTGCAGATGAGGAAATAAACTGATGGGCTGTGTAGATGGGGTTTATAAACTGACTGGCTGTCCTCGGGCTACACACGGAACATAAGCATACAACAAAATGACATAACATTTAACCTGGGTATGGGTGAACAGTCCCAGTAAATGAGTTGAGGCGTGGATTACAGCCCAAAACCACTTCCGATTCGTTGGATCGTCCCTGAGTGCAGCTGCAGGGCACACAGACCATAATAGAAAATTCACTGCACTGGCTTTTTTAGATGGCTTCCTGCCAAGGCATGATGAACAGATTTTTCTTCTCAAGTTTAAGACTCTTTACAAGAGTTCTTGCAGTAGAAAATATATAACTACTGAAATCTCACATTAGTCCATGTGGGCACAATTTCTTTAACATTTTTAGTAACGTTACCTAAGGCAAAGTTCAATGAAAGTACAACTCAAAACTTAATTATTAATCTTAGACTATTTTGCAAATAATTTCTATCGGGAGAAGGGGTTTGGCCCTATGTGCTATGCTGTGATCTGCGCAAGATAGGAATACTAGACGACTTCCTATGACTCTTTAAACCTAACAATGGGTACAACAGGTTCAATGCTGACTATGGGCACGTTTTCTGAATCTTCCACCTGCAAAGTGTTAGTGGTTGGTACAGTTGAGAGAAACGGGTAGAAAAAATTGAAAAGTCGCCAACTTTCGCCAAAGTCGGGATTCATGAAACGAAACCCGACCTTAGCGTGAGGTCGGCCACGAGGTCGGCGACTTTAGTGCCAAAGTCGCGTTTCAAAAGATGCTTGAGCGCCCTTTTTGCAGCCAATCAGGAAGAACGGACACAGTGGGCAATGTGATGACAAAGGCAGCGGTCACCACCATCTTGGAGAAGGACAATCAAGTGATTGGCTTATTTTGTGGGGCGTCACAGGGGGTATAAAAGGGCGGGGAAGCCGACTGCCATGTTACTCATGCTGATCTCAGAATAGGGAGAGCTGCTGCTGATTCTGTAGGGAGAGTGTCAGGCAGGGAAGAAGATACCGAAAACTTCTTCTGCTGCTAGCGATTTTACCTGTACAACACACCAGTCACTGTGCAGTGCAAGGGGAGGCTATATTTTGGTGCATCAGCTCTGTTAGTTCTTAGGCTGCCTTTTAATGCTACCTGGTAGCTGCATTAATAATAATAATAATAATAATTTTTATTTATATAGCGCCAACATATTCCGCAGCACTTTACAATTAAGCGGGGACATGTACAGACAATAAATTCAATACAAGTTAAGACAATTCAAACAGTGACATTAGGAGTGAGGTCCCTGCTCGCAAGCTTACAATCTACAAGGAAATGGGGGACACAGTAGGTGAAAAATGCTTGTTAATTCAGGTCTGGCAATTATAATAGGGATTTTCATATAAAGCTGCATGATCCGGTCATCAGCCCGTGTGTTTAAGTGCAATAGACAAGTATCAAGTGCAGTTATCATGTGCATGAAGGGTGTGGAGACAGATGAATAGTAGGGTGCAGATTCAGAATAATATTTGGAAGGAGGGAACAGGGCAAAGTTAGCTTGCTGGGTAGTTGATGTGGTAGGCTTGTTTGAAGAGATGGGTTTTCAAAGCGCGCTTGAATAGGTCAGGGCTAGGTATCAGTCTGATCGCCTGGGGAAGTGCATTCCAGAGAGCTGGAGCAGCACGAGAGAAGTCTTGGAGGCGGAGGTGCGAGGTTCGGATTACGGGGGATGTTAGTCTTAGGTCATTTGTAGAACGGAGGGCACGTGTAGGGCGATAGACAGAGATGAGAGAGGAGATATAAGGCGGTGCAGAACAGTGGAGAGCTTTGTGGGTGAGAGAGATGAGTTTATACTGGACCCTGTAGCGAATAGGTAGCCACACTGCATTGCTGTGTGCCCACTGCTTAGCAAACTGCTTTTTTCAAAGCAATCCAGATATTATTGTTTTGTCCTTGTGAGTTACTGAGCGTTCATTTTTCACACACCGTACAGCAGTGTACGCTCCTCTCTCAGTACCGTGTAACGGCTGTTATCACGGCCACAGTTAAGCTATCTGTGTGTGACTCTGTAAGGTTAAGTCGAGGAGTTGTTCCATTCTTACAGAACTCCACCTTATAGTTTTGTCTGGTTTTCAAACAGTTTAGTATATTTGCTGTTTGATTACATTCAAAGCTATAGAGAGACAGCGTGTGTCAGTCCGTATACTAAAACACGGAGCTTGACAATTTTACATACACTGGACAGCGGTGTACGTGCACGCTCCTCTCTCAGTACCATGTAATGGCTGTTATCATGATCACAGTGAAGCAATCTGTGTGTGACTCTGTAAGGATAAGTCGAGGAGTTGTTCTGTTCTTAAAGACCACCACCTTATAGCTTTGTCTGGTTTTCAAACAATTTAGTATATTTGCTGCTTGATTACAGTCAAAACTATAGAGAGACAGCGTGTGTCAGTTCGCATACTAAAACACGGAGCTTGACAATTTTACATACACTGGACAGCGGTGTACGTGCACGCTCCTCTCTCAGTGCCGTGTAACGGCTGTTATCACGGCCACTGTGAAGCTATCTGTGTGTGACTCTGTAAGGATAAGTCGATGAGTTGTTCCGTTCTTACAGACCTACACAGTAGGGAGATTCCAGTTCTGCCCATTTCTATATACACCTTGTAGTTTGTCATACACTAGGCAATTTCTGCCGGTCACATTGCGATGTTAAATAAACAGGGCCTGACTGAATCCCACAGTGTCCTAAAGTGTAGAGACATTGCAATTCTCCACAGTCCTCTATACACCTTTCTAACAGCATAGAGAATCTGCCTGTCATATCGCGTTGTTAAATAAACAGGGTCTGACTGAATCCCACAGTGTCCTAAAGTGTAGAGACATTCGAAATCTCCACAGTCCTCTATACACCCTTCTAACAGCATAGAGAATCTGCCTATCATATTGCGGTGTTAAATAAACAGGGCCTGACTGAATCCCACAGTGTCCTGAAGTGTAGAGACATTCCAATTCTACACAGTCCTCTATACACCTTTCTAACAGCATAGAGAATCTGCCTTTCATATTGCCGTGTTAAATAAACAGGGCCTGACTGAATCCTACAGTGTCCTGAAGTGTAGAGACATTGCAGTTCTACACAGTCCTCTATACACCATTCTAACAGCATTGAGAATCTGCCTTTCATATTGCCGTGTTAAATAAACAGGGCCTGACTGAATACCACAGTGTCCTGAAGTGTAGAGACATTCCAATTCTCCCCAGTACTATATACACCTTGTACCTTGTTTTACAGTACCAGAGAGTTGGTGTAAATTTGGGTAAATTTTTCCAAAAAATGAGGAAGTGTGATGGAAGAGTCCGTGGAAGTGGGCGGGGGTTGGCAGCTGGTAATGTTGGTGTTGGTGGTGGATCTGCTGGTAGTGGCAAAAGCAAAATAGCACCTAATACTGGAGGTGTTGAGGCTGCGTCATTGTCTGGCTCCACAAGGCCTTGAAGGCTCCCTTTTCTGGGAGTAGGTAAACTGCTTCTAAAACCGGAGCTTCAAGAACAAGTTTTGGCTTACATTGCCCACTCAGCCTCCAGCTCTATCGGCTCCTCTTCTGAAGTTTTAAAAAATAAGATCACTGAGTCGTCATTGGAGACTCTTGGTGATGAACCACACCTTTCCTTGTGTCCTTCACCCATGCCAAAATTGAAGGATGAGGTAGGCAACACTACAGATTACTCCATGGAGCTGGTTTCACATTCCATGCCTGGGTTATCAAGTCAAATCGTGAATTACCCAGGCCAAGATGAATCTGACATGGAGTGCACTGATGCACAGCCACTGCTAGATTTATCTGCTGGTACATTCACTCAGAGCACTACATTGTCCTTGCAGTGTACTGAGCCAGAATCTGACCCTTATGAAACTCAGTTGCCCCCTCCCGCATACTATACCACCATACACGGTGACACAGAGGAAGGTGCACATGACATTGAAGAGGAGGTGATGGATGACCCAGTTGTTGAACCAGATTGGCATCCATTGGGGGTAGAGTGTGCCGCTGCCAATAGCTCAGAAGAGGAGGAGGAGCATCCTCAGCGGGCATCGACATCGCAACAGTTGTTATCTGGCAGGCCCGGAGCAGTCCAAAAACGGGTTACAAAAGCCCAAAAAATTGCAGGACAGCTTGGCCAGATGGTCAAAAAAGCACAGCGTGCAAGGCCTCAAACTGTCTTCCCTAGTATTAAGAGTGCAGTGTGGCACTTTTTTGAACAAAATCCTAATGATCAGGCAAAGGTAATCTGTAAGAAGTGCGCAAAGACCTTTAGCCGAGGGAAAAATCTGAGAAATTTGAATACCAGTTGCATGCTAAGACATTTAACCACCATGCACTTGCAAGCGTGGATGGACTACCAAAACTCACGTACCACATGTGCTACTGCTCGCAAAGAAGGTAGTCAGCAACACAACATTGTTTCCCCCACTGTAAGTCCACCGGTTAGCACACCAGCAGCAGCAAATGTTGAGTTGTCGTCGCAAGGGCAAATCATTCAGGGAATCACACTGTTATTCCAACGAAAGACTGAATCTAGGCCATCAGAAAGAACATCAACTCCATCACCATCATCAGCCATCTCTCAGTCCGCCATGTCCACCGCTACTTCCACCATATCAAGCTCTCAAGTCCAGCTCACCCTACCAGAGACTATAAGTAGGACAAAAAAGTGCTCATCCTCTCATCCGCGTACACTGGCTTTGAACACCCACATTGCCAAACTAATCTCGTTAGAGATGATGCCCTATCGGTTGGTTGAAAGCGCAGCTTTCCGCGAACTAATGGCAGTTCCACGCTATGAACTACCCAGTTAGCTGTAGGCGTTCGACCCTCCACCTCCTACTCCTCCTCCAGAAGCGAAAGCTGGTCCACAGAGCACAGTCGCACGAGCACTGCATCCGCAGTTGACAGTGATGCAAACGAGGTGTCCCCCTATCGATCAGCTAGTGGAAAGTGTCAGCAGGCTGTGTTGCAGATGATGTGTTTTGGCGACAGACACACAGCAGAGGTACTGGCCGACTACTTTCAGCGACAAACTCAGTCATCGCTGGGCAGCCATAGCCCTTTCAAAACTCAGACACATACCTTGCTTGGCTCACACCTTGAACCTGGTGGTGCAGTGCTTCCTCACTAATTATCCGGATTTAACAGGCCTGCTCCTTAAGGTTCGAAGACTGTGCTCACACATCCGCCGGTCGCCGGTACACTCCAGTCATATGCAGATGCTGCAGCGATTGCTCCACCTTCCCAAGCACCGCCTAATTATCGATGTTGCAACAAGGTGGAACTCCACCCTGCACATGGTTGAGCGGCTGTGCGAACAAAGGCAGGCCGTAATGCATTTGTGGGAGGATACACGTGCAGGCACTTTGAGGGCAGACATGGAGTTGATAGGTGTGAACTGGTCGAAGCTGAAAGACCTCTGTAAAGTCCTTCAGTGTTTTGAGGAATGCACACGGCTGGTAAGCGCTGACGACGCCATCATAAGCATGAGCATCCCACTTATGCGTCTGCTTATGCAAACTTTGACGCACATTAAGGAGCAGGCGTCTGCAGCCGAGGTTGATGAGGAGGAAGAGGAGGAGGGAAGCCTTGATGACAGTCAGCCATTGTCTGGTCAGGGAACTGTCGTGGACGAGGTGGAGGAAGAAGAGGAAGAGGAGGAGGATGATGATGGGGATGATTATTTAGGGGAGGAGCATGCTTCTCGTGGGGCAAGAGAAAATGTTGGCTTTGCAAGGTCTGGTACAGGGTTTGCGCGTGACTGGAAGGATGTGGATTTGCCAGAAAGTGCTCCTCCACCCAGCACTCGCAGTGCATCATTGACACTGGGAACATTGGCCCACATATCATATTATGCCTTGCAGATCCTAAAAAGGGACCCCTGCATTACCAAAATGATGAACGATGATGACTACTGGTTGGCCAGCATCCTGGATCCACGCTATAAAGGCAAATTCCAAAACATCATGCCACAGGAGAACCATGACCTAATATTGGCTAACAAACAAGCTACTCTGGTAAACCGGTTGGTTGAGGCATTCCCAGCACACAGCAGCGGTGATGGTTCTCACACGATCCGTAGGGGCCGGGGGCAACTTGGAAGCGGTGTTGGTGGTGGACACATCAGAAGTGACGTGGGAGACAGGGGTTTCATGACCATGTTGTGGAATGATTTTTTAAGTCCCACTCACTCAACTGGTAATACTGCATCGATTGAAAGTGACAGGAGACAGCACTTGTCAAGTATGGTTACAAACTACTTTTCCTCCCATATCGATGTTCTCCCTCACAGGTCATTACCATTTGACTATTGGGCAGCTAAACTGGACACCTGGCCTGAATTGGCACAATATGCCTTACAGGAGC
The DNA here is from genome assembly GCF_039654945.1 of Dendrobates tinctorius. NCBI lineage: Eukaryota > Metazoa > Chordata > Amphibia > Anura > Dendrobatidae > Dendrobates > Dendrobates tinctorius. The sequence goes on from NW_027361714.1 coordinate 37,254,765, forward strand.
TCGCATGCACAGCTGCAAGTGTGCTATCGGAAAGAGTCTTCAGTGCTGCTGGATCAATACTGACAGAAAAAAGGACCCGTCTGTCAACCCAAAGTGTGGATGATCTAACCTTCATTAAAATGAACCATGCAGGGGTTTCCAAGGATTTTGGCCCACCTTACCCTGATGACACATAGGTTGCCAGAAAAATTGTTTTCTTTGGTCCGCCTGTTCCTGGGACTTGACCAATTTCGCCTTTAGCAGCAGGTGAATGTCCCACATCAACATATGCCGTTTTGTAAACCTCCCTAACTGGGCAGCCTCCTCCCCCCAATGGCCGGGGTCACCACTGAGCGCATGCAACCGTGCGAGTGCCATTGCCCTGGACAGGTGGATGGGCCGACTCGTGGGCGCGGGCACTGGCACAGGGTCCCTCATAGTGCAATCAAGTGTGTCTGATGGTGGTGGTGCACACCCACCGTCAGACACACCGCCGTACTATGAGGGGCCCAGTGCCAGTGCCGACGCCCTCGAGTGGGACCCCCTTGCTTGGGCAGGGCCCCAGCATTTGCAATGTTTACCTCTCCCTGCTCCTCCGCTGTGTAGTCTGGGCTGTCAAATCCATCACTGGGACTGGCACTTCAAATTTGGTGAACTAATAGAAGATGATGGTTAAGACGTAGCTATGCCCTGTCCCGCTGGCCGGGATCCAGCTACAGATGATCAATGGCTTCCATTTCTTAAGGACGTCGACTCACAATGAGATGCAGTGGTGGTTTCTCATCAGCTTTAACAGTTTTCCTACCCACAGACATGTGACATTCCAGCGCACATTTTTAAATGTGCCCTCCCTCTCATGCCAATCCAATTGAATCGCCTATGGCCTGTGGCTTCTGTGGTTTGAACTCCAAATTTATGAGACAGATCATGATAGGCAGTGAGCACCATGTTTACATCTCTCCCTGTGATCAAAATTGGATGGATATGAGTAACGGTGATGAGATCAACGGTACTGCGAAACAGCAACACTTTATTCACAAAGAAAGGTTTTTGCTGTGTCCAGACACTAATTAATTGAGGGTCAGCATCGCCTCTGAGAATTGTGACGGAAGTTGTTCCCGTGAATAGTAATTCGAAGATTTCTGCAATCACTAGACTTTAGGTAAATAATTGTATGCATCTAATTTCCTATTGCAGAGACTCTGGGCTGTCTTACTGAGACAGAAATATAAATGAAGATTTAAAAATACCACCAAAAGTGTTTCATGGTGTACGCTTGAAATACATTTCCTTTTTTCTAGTTTTTAGATTGTTGTGTAATCCATGCAGAGAACACGGAGATTTTAAATGTTTACACTATGCTCTATATACCTGCTATCCAGTGATAATGTACCCTATCTTAACTTTGTACAATCTGGTCTAATCCATACTGGGCCTGAGACCGTCTGAGCCTGCCTCCTGATCGATACACATAGGTTTTTAACATGTAAACTATGCAACATATATACGTGTTATCCGGTGAAACTGTACCCTTTATCAACTTTCTCGAATCCTGTAGAATCCATACTGGGCCTGAGAACGGCTGCAGAGCTGTTAAGCAAGCTGCAGCACCTGTGGTTTGGACACGTAATGTTTTGCATTTTTTATGGAATGGCGGTTAGGCCGAAATCAGGAATTGCTGATGACCTGCACTTACTGGGAAATCATCGTTCACAGCGAATTATGGTAATCCCAGATCCCCATCACTAACGGTGTTCAGTGGGTTATCTGCACCTGTAAGTGACAAAAGATGGTCCTTTCAGTGTAGCGCGCATGTAGCCGGACATGGAAGGCCATGATAGCCCTGTTATTGCTCAATCGCTCGTGCCAGTGCCTCGCGTATCCCTCTAGTAAGCTTTACGCGTACCACAGGGGCATGCCAGAGTCTCGTTTGTTAACGGAATAAAGCTGACAAATCACTAGCACAACTACAAACAGACATACCACACACACAATCGACAAAGCTTTCAATGTGTGCATCTTTTTTTGAGGTGGCATGGTTGTGGTTTCCCGGGTGGAGTTCAATTAAGCCACAGGCTCCACTCCTGGTGGTGCCCTTTCAGACATTCCTTTAAGGTTCAGCTTTGCAATCATACTGCCCCCGGAAAGCAAACACTTTGGCTTCATGGACGCTATTTGGAGGTTCATGGGAATTACGCCGCCCGATCGCCAGTTGCCATAATTTATTGGTGGGAAGTATGACGGTATATGATCGTGTTTGTTTTCAGATTTTGGTTTTCTGAGTTTGGTTTTTACATTTTTAGTCCAGAATTTCTTGACTTCATAAGGGCATGACAAGCCTAGATCTGTGTCTCCTCCACCTCCTCCTTTTACTCCTCCTCCTCTTTTGTAAATGTAGTTGCCCTTTTCCATATGTTATTTTTGGCTTCTGAGCATTTTGTCGGCTTTAGGACACCTTTTAAGGTGTTTTGTAATTGTTTTGTATGTGTTAGAATGTGTTTGTGCTTGCCTGCCATTGTTTTCAGTGTGGTTCGACGAACATTCGATGAACTTGCCTCCTATGCGACGAACCAAAACACTTGCGGGGTGGCTCAACACTACTCATGATATATAGACGTACATTGTTAATGATTAAACTATGCTATATATACCTGCTATCTGATGATACTGTACACTTTGTCTACTTTTTATATTCTTGTCTAATCCATACTGAGCCTGGGAGTGTCTCTGTGTGACTGATGGAATATATATGGAGATTGACAACTATCCTTTGACTGAATAGAGCTGTACGCTTCTGATACAGTACCATATATGTGATGTTATTTTGTGTCTATTTTGTGCTAAATTTGGAAGTTTGGTGGAAGATTCTGCGGACATGGGCGTGGGGGGTCAGCTGGTGCTGATGGTGGTGGTGCATCTGCTGGTAGTGACAAAAGCACAATAGCAGCTAAGGCAGGAGGTGTTGAGCCTGTGTCACGGTCTGTCTATGGAACGCCTGGAAGGCTACCTTTTCGAGGAGTAGGTTAACCATTTTTAAAGCCGGAGAATGAGGAACTGGTTTGGACTTACATTGCCGAAACAGACTCCAGTAAATATGCCCCCCTCTTCTGAAGTTTCAAAAAATGCAAGCACTGAGTCGTCAAGTGCTGGCTCCTGGTCAGGAAGAACCCCTTTCCTTGTCTCCTGCACCCCCACCCAAAGTGAATGATGCACATTACTTCACATTAGTCCATATAGCTCTTTCTATCATACCATGCATGGGTTATCAAGTCAAATCGTGAATTCTCCAGTCCAAGATGAATCTGACATGGAGTGTGGGTGGCCAGGCAGGGCAGTGGGGTTAATCGGTACCGGAACGGTGTCTCCCTGGGATGTGTCACAGTGGTGGTGACCCGTTCCGTGGCCCTTGGCGTCCATGCAAAGGGGTGAATTATGTTTATAGGTGAATGATACGTGACGCCACCTGTGGTTTCTGAGTAGATTGACCAGTGCTGCAGTGGCGCTTCTCTGGGACAGAAGTTGTGGTGCAGCTAAGATATAGAAGCCCTGCACAGGTATGGCCATTGTCGCAGGGCACATGAAAGAGTTGGTAGATGGTGTACAGTGCAGGACGCAGCAAAGCCATGCGCCAGGCGCAGGAGAAAGAGGACAGACACAGTCGTGCAGTTCCTTTACCTGTACTTGGTAAGTGCCGTCCAGGACCCAGAGTACAGATGGAGAAGGAGTTGGTCAGCCTGGAAGCCAATTTGGAATTCTCTCTCTGCAGATAGGTAGTGTGGCCTCCGTTCTAGCGCTTATCTGAGGTACTCGCAGTGCTGAGTTCAATAAAGTTCCCCCTGTTGACTCTCTCTTGGAACTTTCTCGTATGGCAGGCAGCCGTAGCCTTTTCCTTCTGGCTCCCACACGTCGCTGCTGGGGCCTCCGAGCCTTAGTTGGGTACAGAGCATTTACAGCTGCTACTTCCTCCGGTTTCTGCTGCAGAAACGTCAGTGTCCCTACAAACTCGGAGACAGGACCATGCACTCAAGCTAGGAGTGAACCTTAACTCTGTTCATCCTCCAGCTCCCCTTCTCATGTCCACACCCTTCCCCTTCCCTTCACAGACTGCCCTAACTTACCTCCTCCCGACCACAGGCAGCAGCTCCTCAGCAGTCAGGTTCAGAGGTCTCCCTGCTGGCCTAGAGTGGGAAATGTGTTGTGTGTTGGTTTAACTGCTAGAGAGATCCTTCGTTGCTCCCAAGCATGACATCACACTCCTTAGGAGGAAGGTAATGCCACTGTGGCCACCGTACTCCTGGGGGCGCCACAAGTGCACTGAGGCCCAGCCACTGCTAGATGATTCTGCTGGTACATTGACCCAGACCACTACATTCCCCTCGCACTCTACACAGCCTAAATGTGACCCAGATGAAACTCAGGTTACCCTTCCCATATACTGTACCACCTTACACGGTGACAAAAAGGAAGGTGCAGCTGAAAGTGCAGGTTCGGCCCAACTGCCGTCAGACACACCGCCGTACTATTAGGGGCCCTGTGCCAGTGCCGTCGCCAACGAGTAGGCCCCCCCTGCTTGCTCTGGATCACAGCACTTGCAAAGTTGAAATACTTACCTCTCCCTGCTCCACCGCCATGACGTCTTCCGTGTTTCCTGACAGTGATATTCTGATCAGAGAGCGCAATGACATCACGTCTGTACGCCAAGACTAGTACAGGGATTCCCTAGCAAGGAGACTTATTTGAGGAGACTTATTTAATTGTTTTCAATGTTGGGACAGCAATTTTTATGGAGCACTATACTCTGGAGAATGATATATGGGGCCCACCATACACTGGAGCATTACAAAGGTGGACATCAGACACTGGAGCAGCATTTACAGGGCCCATTATACACTAGAGCATTAGAAATGGAGCCCATTATATATAGAGCATTATTTGGGCCCATAAGACAGTGCAGCTTCATCCATGGGGACCAACATATGCTGTAGCATTATTTGGAGCTCATCATATACTGATTTAAACATTATATGGGACCAATGATTCTGTATGGTGAAATATATGCTCCTCAATACTCTGTATAGCGCACTATGCGGTGGCCATAATACTGTATGGAGTAAGATACTGTCCGTTTTTGGAGCTATTGGAGAATTTAAAATGCATATCAGTCATGAGATGTTAAAAGTGAAGCTTTTTTCATTGCACTATACCGCTATTTCTCTGCCGTATCGGAGCATCATGAGTTTAATTATGTGTTAAAGGGGCGCTCTTTGGCCCAGGGCACATGAAAACCTGGAGCCAGCCCTACCCCCCCACAAATTTAGCCAAATAACCCCCATTTTTCAGTGCGTAATTAGTGTTATGAAGTACATTAAGGTTGAAAAGCTTCAGTAATAAGATTTGATGTTTTTGCATTCAAAAGGGCACTGTAGGTGTGTTTCCTGGTCTCCACTCCCTGCCGACTTTGCTTCCCCATTGACTTGCATTGAGTTTCGTGTTTCAGTCTGCCTTCGACTTTTCACAAAAAACAGCCGATTTCGTTCGACCCGGGTTTTGCGAAAGTCGGGTTTCATGAAACCCGACTCGACCCAAAAAAAGGCAAAGTCGCTCAACTCTAGTGGTTGGCATTAGCGAGTCGTCGCTTCCAGAACAATTTGGTGTCTCTGGTAAAGAACTACCACTGCGTTGTTAACTTGTAGCCAAGAACTAGGGAATTCACCTAGAACAGTGCAAATCTTTGTATCAGTCTTTTCTTTTCGCTGAGAGTCTTCCTTATTCTCAACTCGTTCACGCAATTGTGCCGGATATACTTTCAGATTGTCTCTGGATACGGTGGTACATGTTTTTCCGCTGTCTTTGGAGATAGTACACACTTTGCTGTTGTCATTGCTAGATGGTTGAATAGTGTAAGGCTGAGTCTCCTATTGGTCAACTTGTGGTTTCTTCTCTTTTTCTTCAGCACTTGTTCACCTGTTGGTAAGGGGGTTGCCACAGCATGTCTATTTAAGTTCCTTTCCTGTTTTTGCCTAGCTTGAGCAAGACTTTCCTGTACAGATTGCTGAACTTTTTGATACTGCAGTTGTCTTTCTGTATTCCAATCCGTGTCCAATTGGCTGGATATGGTTTCAGGAGTTAGGACTCCCATTTCCAGGTCGATGGGGAGTTAACCTGGCTATCCACGCATCCAGTAAGCAGGGGTATATCCTGTGGTGCTGGTTAGTATATGATTGTACATTTTGATCAAATCAGGCAATTTCTCAGGCCATTAGTTCCTTTCTTCTAGCGGTAAGATCTGCAATAAATTGATTACCAGATGGTTCAGTTTTTCGCAAAGACCATTGCCTTGTGGATGGTATTGTGTAGTTCTGATCTTTTTGCATCCGTAGAGGGAGCAAAATTCTTGAAAGACTTCTGCTTCGAAGACTGGACCTCTGTCTCTCAGCACTTGATCTGGGTAGCCATGGGGTCTGCAGAAATATTCTTGGAATGCCTTTGCAGCTGTTCTTGCTGTTTGGTCTTTCACCGGAACGACCACTAGGAAACAGGAATAGTGATACACTATTGTTAAGGCATAGGTATACCCTGATCGACTTGGGGTTAGTTGCACGTGGTCTAAGGCCACCAGTTCCAAAGGTTATTTAGTGATAATGGGCTGCAAGGGGGCCCTTTGATTTGCAGAATTCTTTCTTCTGAGACTACATGGGCCGCCGCATTCCCTACACCACTGTTCAATAGACAGTCTCATACCTGTCCAGAAGAAGCGGTCGCGGATGACTTCTTCCAGCTTTATCCAACCAAAGTGTCCCGCTTGATTGTGGTAAGCTTCCAAGACCATGGGCATGTCTTTTCTGGGGACCATGATCTGCCAGACCAGTTCATTCGTACGTGGGTTATTAGCTCTTCGGATTAAGTTGTCTTCAAAAAGGAACAGCTTCTTTCTTTCCTCAACTGTTGGACATCTGTAGTCGCATCATTAGCTGGAGATAAATCTGCTTCACCAAGGAGTTCTTTGACCATACATATAGCTGGGTCACAGCTCTGCATCTCTGCCCAACCTTGGTGAGGTAGTGGATTACGGGAAACTTCATGAACGGCAAGACTTCTCCCTGTCACATTGTTAGAGTCTTGGGAGGCACCATGGTGGGAGAATGCTGGCATCTCTATTTCTTCCAGGTCTTCTAGATCATCTGCTGGGCTATATACCATGTGTGGCTGGGCTATATACCATGTGGTGCTGTGCTATATACCATGTGGTGCTGGGCTATATACCATGTGTGGCTGGGCTATATACCTTGTGGTGCTGGGCTATATACCATGTGGTGCTGGGCTGTATACCATGGTGCTGGGCTGTATACCATGTGTGGCTGTGTTATATACCATGTGGTGATGGGCTATATACTGTGTGTGGCTGTGCTATATACCATGTGGTGTTGGGCTATATTCCAAGTGTGACTGGGCTATATACCATGTGGTGCTGGGCTATATACCATGTGGTGCTGTGCTATATACTATGTGGTGCTGGGCTGTATACCATGAGGTGATGGGCTATATACCATGTGTGACTGTGCTATATACCATGTGGTGCTGGGCTACATACCATGTGGTGCTTGGCTATATACCATGTGTGGCTGTGCCATATACAATTTGGGCTGTGCTATATACCATGTGGTGCTGGGGTATATACCATGTTGTGCTGGGCTATAAACCATGTGTGACTGGGCTATATACCATGTGGTGCTGGGCAATATACCATGTGATACTGTGCTATATACAATGAGGGCTGGGCTATAATACATGTGGGTCTGGGCTATATACTATGTGGTGCTGGGCTATATACTATGCGGCTGTGTTATATACCATGAAGAGTTACATTTAAATTATATTCTATGGGGGAGGCTGTGTTATATAATATGGAGGGCTACATTATATTCTATGGGGAGGTGGGCTGCATTATATTCTATTTGGGTTTACATTATATTCTATGATTGGCTGTATTATATTTATTATATTCTATGCGGGGTGATTGCATCATATTCTATAGGGGGGCAACATTATACTATAAGAGGAGGCTAAATTCTATACTATGGGAGGCTGCATTATATTCAATGGTGGGCTAGATTATATTGTATGAGGGCTTCATTATACTTTATGAGGTGGCTACATTATATTCTATGAGGGCTGCATTTTACTATATGAGGATGGCTACATTGTATTCTATGGAGTGGCTACATTATACTATATAAGGGGTTGCATTATATTCTATGGGGGGTTACATTCTATTTTATGGTGGGGCTGCATTATACTATGTGGTGTGGCAGCATTATGCACTATGAGGTGGCTGCATTACATTCTATGGGGGTTACATTATATATTATGGCGGGGCTGCATTATACTATGTTGGCTGGCTGCATTATGCTCTATGCGGTGGCTGCATTATACTTTAAGAGAGGGCTGCATTATATTGTATGGGAGGTTACATTATATTGTATGGCGGGGCTGCATTATATTCTGTGGGGTGGCTGCATTATGCTCTGTGGGGTGGCTGCATTATACTATATGTGGGCTGCATTATACTGTATTGAGGACTATGGGGAATACATTATATGAAGACCTAAGGGGTGCATTATACTATGGGAAGTGCATTGTACTACATCGATGACTATGGCGGTGCATTATACTATGGAGCACTATGAGGAGTGTATTATACTATATGTAGGACTGAGCAGTTTATTTTAATATATGGAGGACTGAGGAGTGTATTATACTATATGGAGGACTATGGGGCACATTATATTATATGAAGGACTATGGGGTGTAAACTGTAGATGTGCTGCTGATAACATGATACTGTATGGTGATCTTTTAGTGATCCATTAGTGATCACTCTGTCCCCATCAATCTTTCTCAGACGGTGGATAGAGACCGAGAAACAAGTGTTGAACGACTTCAATATTGTCAATCACACTCATATAGCGGCCTGAACTCAGCAAATGTAACTACAACCGAAATGCTTCTGTGTGATGTGCAATATGTTAGCATTTGGGGCCCCATTTTAAACTTTTCCTAGGGCCCCACTTTGCCTAAAACCATCCCTGGGGGAGGGATCGGAGTTGTGGCACTTGATGGCAGGGAGCTGATTTCCTGACAGATATTCTCTATTTTCTCTATAAAGTGGGAGGCCAGTTCATCAGCTCAGATGTCTGTGATAGGGCCTGTGTTTTTGGACTGAAGAGGGAGTGAAAGGTGTCAAAAAATTTTTGGGGGTTGTTAGACAGGAGATGAGGGTGGTGAAGTAAGTCTGTTTGGCAAGGAAAAGGGCAGCGTTATAGGTCCGTAACATAAATTTGTATTGGATAAAGTTTTCTGGTGATCGAGCTTTCTTCCATAGGCGTGCGAAACTCCTAGAACATCGCTGGAGAAATCGAGTTTGCAATGTGAACAAGGGCTGTTTTGCTCTGTGTTTGGAAGTTCTGAGAGTGAGGGGTGCCACTTGGTCCAGGCTGCTTCTGAGAGTGTCATTGTAGTGATGTACAGCCAGATCAGGACATGAAAAAGAGGAGATTGGGGACAGTGATGAGTGTAGGCTTCTGAAAGTGTATGAGGGTTAATGGTTTGTAGATTTCTGAATCTGTCCCCATCATTCTTCGCCAGCTGGAGTACAGAGGCTGGGAAACAAGCATGGAATGACTTCAATATTGTTGATCACGCTCGCTTAATGGCCTGAGCTCTGCGCATGTAAATGGTGATGGTGAAATATGTGAGCATTTAGTGCCCCACTTTAAACTTTTGCCCAGGGCCCCATTTTGTCTAAAACTTGCCCTGGTCCCATTCCTAACATACTGGAAATTGTGGGGTACATCACATTCACCTGTAGACCGCAGACCACTGCTTTCCCCAGATCTCCCTCCTCAGGAGATGCCACACATAACTGAGGGAACACGCAGTTCTTTGTAACAAGCAATTTATTGGGCAGTTTAAGTTCATCAGACTGTAAAACGCAGTTTCTGGTGCAACACTTCTTATTCTTTGTTTCTTTAGTACAGTATGTCTCCAGCATCACTCTATGTTCCTCTTGCACTATCCTCACGTTAACTGGTTTTCCAGGGATTTCCTTTCCAGTTCCTCAGTGCACTGGGCATCCTCTACCTTCTCTTAATGCATTTTCACATGCTTTTCCTCTGTACACTAGAAGATAAGGCACTCTTGGCAGTATCTGTACCAAACCCTAGGCACTGGATGTGGCCGGAATGTCCGCAAGAGATTCTAGTAAGGCCTCCCACTGCCTTGAACGATAAGTGTTCTCCCACTACAACTTGAACTTGACCTTGGTTACTGTACTTCCCTGACTATCAGGAAGTAGTCCTCTTTTACTGGGGGGTCCCCCTCCCACTATGGGCCAGTACTAAGCTTTAACAAAGTCTGTCCCTACAAACACAAAGTATTACATATCCATATATTACACATATAGGCTTGGACTGGCTCACAGGAGAACAGGAGAATCCTCCTGTGGGTCACTGTGCATTACGGGCCACCACCCACTTATACAGCAGTACTTGGAAAAATAGCCTTTATTCACTATGTACTTACAGAGGCAGCATCTTATTCATGTAACAATCTTCCCAATTCATTGTTATATAAATTTGTGATTGAGGATAATGTCACATTTGCAAGTAGCTGTAAAAGTGGGGCACTTAAGTTGGTTACTGGAGTTGGCAACTTGGGGGCCCTGGGCACCCCAGTCCGACACTGCTTGTGTCTCTTGTATTCTGCAGCTCTGTGTCCCCATCTTCAGTCTTCTATCGGGTAGTTTTTTGTGTAGGACATGTACTATTTTAGGGTACTGCCTCCATAACAATTTTAATGTAAATTGGGACAGGAGTAGACATTATGATACCACAATGGGTGGAGATTTATGTGGTCTACCTTCTGTAAATGGCGCCCCCCATAATTACTGGTTCAACTTGTAGAGTACTGAGAGTAGTAATGATCACTCCCATCATTGCAACTGGGTAAAAATAAAGTGAACAAAAAAAAGATCCCATGAAACTTTTATTTTCTTTCTTATTTTTTTTTATTGGAATAGCAATAAGCAACACTGTAATAAAAATATTACGGGTCCTTTGGGAAATTAAACCATAATCACAGTGACTCTCAGGTCAGTCCCTATACAGACCACAGAACTAGCTGTGGGCATTGAGGACCGGCAGAGAGCCACTGGACCACAAGATCCAGAGGAAGGCGAAGAAACCCCCCGGAGAGTTCTGCCTCAGGGGGGGAAAAAATTCCTTCCTGACCCCATTTGTGGCGATCGGATATTTCCCTGGATCACATCTGTCCTGCTGCATATTGCTGTATATCTGCACGTATTATAAGCTCAGGAGAGTCGACCTGGAAGGGAAAAGATAAATGCATCTTGCTTCTAGGAGCTAACAATCTAATATAAAAAATACACCCTGCTCCTAGGAGCTTACACTCTAATTTACAATAGACATATACATATACTAAACAATAGACATATACTATACAATACAATAGTCATACACATATACTATACAATAGACATATACATAGACTATACAAGAGACATATACATATACTATACAATATACTTATACGAATAATATACAATAAACATATAGAAATACTATACAATAGACATAAACGAATACTATGCAATAGACATATACCAATACTATACAATAGACTTAAACGACTACTATACAATAGGCATATGCGAATACTATACAATAGACTTATACGAATACTATACAATAGATAAATGCGAATACTATACAATATACTTATACGAATACTATACAATAGACTTATACGAATGCTATACACTAAACATATACAAATACTATACAATAGATATATACGAATACTATACAATAGACTTATACGAATGCTATACACTAAACATATTCAAATACTATACAATAGACTTATACGAATACTATACAATATACTTATATGAATGCTATACACTAAACATATACAAATACTATACAATAGATATATACGAATACTATACAATAGACTTATATGAATGCTATACACTAAACATATACAAATACTATACAATAGATATATACGAATACTATACAATATACTTATACGAATTCTATACACTAAACATATACAAATACTATACAATAGATATATACGAATACTATACAATATACTTATACGATGTTAACAATTCCGAAAAGAGGGAAGAATAAGAAGCATTTAAGGAAACCAGGATGGTTGAACACAGAACTTAAGCTCATGCTAAAAAGGAAGAAAAAAATGTTTATAAAATGGAAAGAGGGAGGCATATCTAAAGAAGAATATAATGCTGTCTGCAGAACCTGCAGTGCACAAATCAGATTAGCTAAAGCTGAAAATGAATTGAGGCTTGCAAGAGATGTCAAAAGCAATAATAAAGGATTTTGGGGATATGTCAAAAGTAAAAGAAAAGTCAAAGATGCTATAGGATTTTTAAAGGATGAAAATGAAGAAATGGTAAGACAGGATGTTGAGAAGGCTGAACTTTTAAATTCCTATTTTGCATCTGTTTTCTCTCAGAAAGGAAATGTAACATCAACTGTTCTTCACTGTCCTATTAAGAGAATAGAAGAATCCAGGATATCTATAAACAGAAAGATAGTGAGGAAACACTTAGCTAACTTAAATGAATTCAAGTCTCCAGGTCCAGATGAATTACACCCCAGAGTACTGAAGGAGATAGCAGAAGAAATTTTTGAACCCCTCTCCATAATCTTTGAAAATTCTTGGAGAACAGGAGAAGTGCCAGAAGACTGGAGAAGAGCAAATATTGTTCCTATCTTCAAAAAGGGGAAGAAGGTGGACCCAGGCAACTATAGGCCGGTGAGTCTGACTTCTATACCAGGAAAGATCTTTGAACAAATTATTAAACAACATGTATGTCAGTACCTGGTTAAGAATGAAGTGATTAAACAGAGTCAGCATGGGTTTGTAACTAATAAGTCATGTCAGACTAACTTAATTTCCTTCTATGACGGAATCACTGATTGGGTGGATCAAGGAAATGCTGTAGATATAGTATATCTTGACTTCAGCAAAGCATTTGACAAAGTCTCTCATACAATCCTTATTGAAAAAATGACTAAGTATGGAATGGACAAGGCAACTGTTAGGTGGATTCATAACTGGCTTAGTGATCGGACCCAAAGAGTGGTCGTAAATGGCTGCACATCCAGTTGGAAGAATGTCTCAAGTGGGGTACCACAGGGCTCTGTCCTGGGCCCTGTATTGTTCAACATCTTTATCAACGATTTAGATGAAGGAATTGAGGGTAAACTGATTAAATTTGCTGATGACACAAAGGTAGGAGGGATAGCTAATACTAGAGAAGAGAGAGAGAGGATTCAAAAAGATATAAATAAACTGGAGAAGTGGGCAACAACTAACAGAATGGTTTTTAACAGGGACAAATGCAAAGTACTACATCTGGGCAATAAAAATGAAAAAAGCATATACAGAATGGGAGGAATAGGGCTAAGTGACAGCACATGTGAAAAAGACTTGGGTTTACTAATAGATCACAGACTGAATATGAGTCAACAGTGTGATGCAGCAGCAAAAAAAGGCAAATGCAATTCTAGGATGTATTAACAGAAGCATACAGTCTAGATCACGTGAAGTCATTATTTCCCTCTACTCCTCTTTGGTCAGACCTCATCTGGAATATTGTGTCCAGTTTTGGGCACCACATTTTAAAAAAGACATCAACAAACTGGAGCAAGTTCAGAAAAGAGCGACCAGAATGGTGACCGGTCTGCAATCCCTGTCTTATGAGGAAAGGTTGCAGGATTTGGGAATGTTTAGTTTGCAAAAGAGAAGACTGAGAGGAGACTTAATAGCTGTCTACAAATATCTAAAGGGCTGTCACATTGTAGAAGAATCAACTTTATTCTCATTTGCACAAGGAAAGACTAGAAGCAATGGGATGAAACTGAATGGGAGGAGACACAGATTAGATATTAGAAAAAACTTTTTGACAGTTAGAGTGATCAATGAGTGGAACAGGCTGCCACGAGAAGTGGTGAGTTCTCCTTCAATGGAAGTCTTCAAACAGAGGCTGGACAGACATCTGACTGGGATGATTTAGCGAATCCTGCTTTGAGCAGGGGGTTGGACCAGATGGCCCAGGAGGTCCCTTCCAATTCTACGACTCTACGATTCTATGATTCTATGATTCTATGTATGCCATGCCACAGACTTAGACATACAGTTGTGGCGAAAAGTATTGACACCCCTGCAATTCTGTCAGATAATACTCAGCTTCTTCCTGAAAATGATTGCAAACACAAATTCTTTAGTATTATTATCTTCATTTAATTTGTCTTAAATGAAAAAGCACAAAAAAATTGTCCTAAAGCCAAATTGGATATAATTCCACACCAAACATAAAAAAGAGGGTGGACAAAAGTATTGGCACTGTTTGAAAAATCATGTGATGCTTCTCTAATTTGTGTAATTAACAGCACCTGTACCTTACCTGTGGCACCTAACAGGTGTTGGCAATAACTAAATCACACTTGCAGCCAGTTGACATGGATTAAAGTTGACACAACCTCTGTCCTGTGTCCTTGTGTGTACCACATTGAGCATGGAGAAAAGCAAGAAGACCAAAGAACTGTCTGAGGACTTGAGAAACCAAATTGTGAGGAAGCATGAGCAATCTCAAGGCTACAAGTCCATCTCCAATGACCTGAATGTTCCTGTGTCTACCGTGCGCAGTGTCATCAAGAAGTTTAAAGCCCATGGCACTGTGGCTAACCTCCCTAGATCTGGAAGGAAAAGAAAAATTGACAAGAGATTTCAATGCAAGATTGTGCTGATGTTGGATAAAGAACCTCGACTAACATCCAAACAAGTTCAAGCTGCCCTGCAGTCCGAGGGTACAACAGTGTCAACCCGTACTATCCGTCGGCATCTGAATGAAAAGGGACTGTATGGTAGGAGACCCAGGAAGACCCCACTTCTTACCCCGAGACATAAAAAAGCCAGGCTGGAGTTTGCCAAAACTTACTTGAAAAAGCCTAAAACGTTTTGGAAGAATGTTCTCTGGTCAGATGAGACAAAAGTAGAGCTTTTTGGGCAACGGCATCAACATAGAGATTACAGGATAAAAAAAGAGGCATTCAAAGAAAAGAACACGGTCCCTACAGTCAAACATGGCGGAGGTTCCCTGATGTTTTGGGGTTGCTTTGCTGCCTCTGGCACTGGACTATTTGACCGTGCGCATGGCATTATGAAGTCTGAAGACTACCAACAAATTTTGCAGCATAATGTAGGGCCCAGTGTGAGAAAGCTGGGTCTCCCTCAGAGGTCATTGGTCTTCCAGCAGGACAATGACCCAAAACACACTTCAAAAAGCACTATAAAATGGTTTGAGAGAAATCACTGGAGACTTCTAAGGTGGCCAGCAATGAGTCCAGACCTGAATCCCATAGAACACCTGTGGAGGGATCTAAAAATGGCAGTTTGGAGAAGGCACCCTTCAAATATCAGGGACCTGGAGCAGTTTGCCAAAGAAGAATGGTCTAAAATTCCAGCAGAGCATTGTAAGAAACTCATTGATGGTTACTGGAAGCGGTTGGTCGCAGTTATTTTGGCTAAAGGTTGGGCAACCAAGTATTAGGTTGAGGGTGCCAATACTTTTGTCTGGCCCATTTTTGGAGTTTTGTGTGAAATGATCAATGTTTTGCTTTTTGCGTCATTCTGTTTTGTGTTTTTTCATTTAAGACAAATTAAATGAAGATAATAATACCAAAGAATTTGTGTTTGCAATCATTTTCAGGAAGAAACTGAGTATTATCTGACAGAATTGCAGAGGTGTCAATACTTTTGGCCATAACTGTATGCCATGCAACAGACATAGACGTATGCCATGCAACAGACATAGACGTATGCCATGCAACAGACATAGACATATGCTATGCAATAGACATACATGTATACTATACAATGGACATACACATATACTATACATTTACTACACTATACTATACGTATACTATACTATACATATACTTTACATATACTATAAAATACATATACTATACATTACATATGCAATAAATTTATACATTTACTAAACAATACATATACTATACAATACATATACTATGCAATACATTTACTGTACTATACACACATACACATACCCACATACATAATAGAGTTTCAGACTCCGATCAGGCTTTGATTAGAGTGTGATCAGAGTGGCATCAGTTTTTGTTGGAGGTGGGGAGATGAGGAAAAAGTTTCTCCATTTTGTCAGTCTGTGAAAATCGAAGAGCATATATATGAGTGAATATATATCTGTAAATATATTTATTTCTAAATATTTATTTCATTTCTATATATAGTATGTATACATAGCGCTGTGGAATCAATGGTACTATGTAAACTAGTAAAATAAATAAATAAATATATATGAGTTTGCTGTCCATGGTTTTGACAGATAACACTCGTACCTATGATATTCTATGGGCCTGTGCAAATGTCAGATTTTTTGCTCGGACCCAGTGCTCCATGGAAAAAATCGGAGACAAATCCGATTTTGATCCCAGTGTCAGACCAAAATCGGCAATGCAAGTCTTTGGGCCCATGAAAAAATTGGACTCCACATGGATGACATCTAAGTGTGTCTGATTTTCACACACTGACGTAATTCAGAAGGTGGAGAAACCTTTTTTTCCCCCTCTCCACGCCCAAGAAAAACTGATGCAATTCTGATCTGTGCCTGATCGGAGTCTGCAACTCTTCCGGCAGTTGCCGTTAAATCAATTCTGCTCATGATATCCTGTGGTTCCAGTTCTGGTCCTCCTGCTTCCATTGTGCTACTACGTTCTCCGTCGTTTCTGCTCAGCCTTCCTGCTGCACCACCGTCATCTGTCCGTGCTTCATTACAGCAGATCATTTGAACTGGATGAGACATAACACCTATCAGTACAAAAAAAAGGATTAAATGGTAAGTTCTATTTAAGGAATCATTCTAATGCACAAAAGAGCGAGATGTTTGCTGATATTTTTTAGGGGTAAATAGTGCAGTTCTAAACTTCACAACAAACACCGCACAGCTACACAATGTGTGAATGGGGCCTTAGTGTTAATTGAGCAGCTACCTACTTGGACTTGTCTTCCTCAATATGCTTCCGCTGGGGACACAAGGTGGTTCAGGATAATAACTTTATACATTCTGTACCAATTGTGATATGTATGATGTGATGAGTCATGTGATCTCTATGATGTCATGTGCCCTGTGATGTCTGTGTCCTGTCGTAATAACTGCCACTGGTGTGTTGTGTATCAAGTTTCCAACATCAAGAGTATAAATAATAAAACAAAATCACAGGCCGCAAGTAGCCACCAGCCTCATTTTTTATTGAGTCATGATGCATATTAAAACCTAAGCATTTGCACCCAATTTTTCTAATCTGTATCACCTGCTTTTCTACGCACTAAAGGAAAACACAGGACCCCATACTGCAATTCCTGACCACGATAAACCGTCAGTTCCTGGTCACCCC
Source organism: Dendrobates tinctorius (assembly GCF_039654945.1). Lineage (NCBI taxonomy): Eukaryota > Metazoa > Chordata > Amphibia > Anura > Dendrobatidae > Dendrobates > Dendrobates tinctorius. Next base: position 37,272,305 of record NW_027361714.1, read on the forward strand.
TGATCCAACAGGACCGAGAGAGCTGACAATGGAGAACTGTACCAGTCTTCATTTACATTTATGTTATGATACCATTTTCACAGCATTAATGGCAAAGCTGCCCCAAAATGGAGCCAAGTGGAGTTGTCTCACTGCCCCACCCCTTCCTTTATGCTTTTATTAGAGCACATGGGTGTCATAGAGGGCAAAACCAGCCGATTGCTGAGGGTCTTCAAGACCAGTGCCAATGATCACTTGATCGCCAGCAAGTCCTCATTTAGGGAAGGGGTGGTCCAGAGTGGTAACTCCTGTTTGGCTGGGCTCACACTCGCTTAGAAAGAACCCAAATGTGCAGATTTTCCTTAGAAGCTGATCAATAGCATTTTTTTAAATCATAGAATCGTTATAAATTTCACAGGCTATAGCACTTTTTGATAAGATTTTCAGATGAATGATGCAGCTCTGAATCCCACTTTTAATCCGGCATCTAAACAATTTGTGAGTGGCGTCATAAGTGAAGAGTTCCCTACCTGGACTTGTTTCCTTCAAGCTATCAGGCTCTAATGAAACAAGATGGCTCATGTGTTGTACTTTCCTCATTCTATGCCAATTGTGATGTCATATGATGTCTGTGATGTTTATGTGCTTTGTGATGTCATCAATGCTGACTGTTTAACCCCTGCCCACCCTATGACATGCTTTGATATTGCGAACAGGTTATTTCAATGCTGTATGTATGAAACCAGAAGTTTACATACACTATATAAAAACACATATGCATGTTTTTCTCAATATCTGACAAGAAATCAGAATAAATCTTTTCCGTTTTAGGTCAATTAGGATTACCATAATTATTAATATTTGCCAAATGCCAGAATAATGAGAAAGAGAATGTTTTAAGGCATTTTATTTATCTAATTTCAACTATAGTATAATGCACCCCCCATAGGCAGACTCTGTATGGAATAATGCACCCCCATAGGCAGACTCTATACTATGTAATGAACCCCTGTAGGCAGACTCTAAATAGTATAATGCACCCCACATAGCCAGATACCATATTGTATAATGCACCACCCATAAGCAGACTCTATATTGTATAATGCACCCCCCATAGGAATATATACTATGATGCACTCCCCATAGGCCTCTATGGCATACTCTTTATTGTATACTGCACTCCCCATAGACAGACTCTATATTGTATAAAGCACACCCCAAAGGCAGATTCTATACTGTATAATGCACCCCCGTACGCAGACTCTATATTGTATAATGCACTCCCCATAGGCAGACTCTATATGGTTAATAAGCACCAGGAGATCATTGAGTTTGTACCACAATATGGGTGCCAATCCTTAGCATATTATTAAGAAGTGTACTACCTTATATTATACCCTGACATTAGTGTGTATAACCATTCAAGTGGTGGTATTGTATTTATTTCCATGTAGCTACAAAGTGGGCCCCAAGAATGATTTTCTTTGGTAGGCCCAGGGTGCTCCAGTCCGATGCTTGCTGGAAGTGTAGGTAGATAGTGAGAGAACATTTCACATGGAGGGCAGGTAAAGAGTGAGAGACAGACCCCACACTTCACAGAGGGCAGGTAGAGAGTGAAAGAACCCTGCAGTACACATGGAGGTCATGTAGGGATTGACAGAACCCCACAGTACACATGGATGGTCAGGTAGGGACTGACAGACCCCACACTACACATAGCGGGCAGGTAGAGAGTGACAGACCGCTGCACTACACAAGGAGGGCAGGTAGAGATTGACAGAGCCCCACAGTACACATAGAGAGCAGGTAGAGAGTGACAGACCCCAAACTACACATGGAGGGCAGGTAGATAGTGAAAGACCGCTGCACTACACAAGGAGGGCAGGTAGAGAGTGACAGAACGCCACAGTACACATAGAGAGCAGGTAGAGAGTGACAGACCCCATACTACACATGGAGGGCAGGTAGATAGTGACAGACCCTGCACTACACATGGAGGAAAGGTAGTGACAGACCCAACAATACACATAGCCAGCAGGTAGGGAGTGACAGACCCCAACCTACACTTGGAGGGCTGTAGTGCGAATATAAAAATGGATATTCTGAGTCCATATTGAAATATATAGAATGAATTTTGTATATGACAGAGCTGCATTTACATAGTAACATAGTAACATAGTTTTGAAGGCTGAAGGAAGACCTTATGTCCATCTAGTTCAGCCTATTTTTAGTGCAGCTGTTCTGCATTGTTGATCCTGGGAAAGGCAAAAAACCCACAGAGTAGAAGACAATTTTCTCCATAGGGAAAAAAATTCCTTCCCCTAAGCTGGGTCAACCATCTACCTATAATATTCTGTTATTCGTAACCTTCTATACTGTTACTCACAAGAAAAGCATCCATTCCTTTCTTAAATTCATTCAGTGAGTTGGCCATCACCACTTCCTCAGGAAGAGAATTCCAGAGCCTCACTGCTCTTACCGTGAAGAACCCTCTTCTATGCTGGTGCAGAAATTGTCTTTCCTCCAAATGAAGAGAATGCTCCCTTGTTCTTGTCACAGTCCTTGGTACAAACAGTTCATTGGAGAGATCTCTGTATTGCCCTCTGATATACTTGTACAAATATATTAGGTCTCCCCTATGTCTTCTCTTTTCTAGAGTAAATAGACCTAATTTTGATAACCTTTCTGGGTATTGTAGTGAACCAACTCCATTTATCATTTTAGTAGCCTGCCTTTGAACCCTTTCAAGTTCAGTAATGTCTTTATTGAGCACCGGTGTCCAAAATTGCACACAGTACTCCAAGTGTGGTCTGACGAGTGATTTGTACAGAGGGAGAATTATGTTTTCATCTTGTGTCCCCAGACCTCTTCTAATGCATCCCATGACCCTATTTGCTTTGGTGGCAGCTGCCTGACACTGGGCACGCCAATTTAGCTTCTTATTGACTAAGATGACTAAGTCTTTTTCCATTTCTGATTTCCCCAGCAGTTTCCCATTTAGTAAGTAATTATAGCATTTGTTTCTCCTTCCCATGTGCATAACCTTACACTTATCTGAGTTAAACCTCATTTGCCATTTTTCAGCCCAATTCTCCAATTTACTCAAATCTGTCTGTAGTTGCAAACTGTCCTCCTTTGTGTTAACTACCTTACATAGTTTTGTATCATCTGCAAATACTGATATTTTACTGTGTAAGCCATCCACTAGATCATTAATAAATATATTAAATAGTAGGGGGCCCAATATAGAACCCTGTGGTACCCCACTAGTAACCCTGGCCCAGTCTGAGTATGCACCATTAATAACCACTCTTTGTTTTCTATCACTAAGCCAGCTACCTACCCATCTACACACATTTTCCCCTAGCCCAAGCTTTCTCATCTTACTTACCAACCTTTTATGTGGGACAGTGTCAAATGCTTTAGAGAAGTCGAGATAAATGACATCCAATGATTCTCCTTGGTCCATATGAGAGCTAACATCCTCATAGAAGCTGATCAGGTTAGTTTGACAGGAGCGATCCTTCATAAATCCATGTTGATTTGGAGTTAAACATTTATTAACATTGAGATATTCCATAATGGTATCCCTTAGAAACCCTTCAAAAATTTTACACACAACAGATGTTAAGCTTACCGGCCTATAGTTTCCAGGTTCCCTTTTACACCCCTTTTTGAATATTCGTACCACATTTGCTTGCCGCCAATCAAAAGGAACAGACCCTGTTTCTATAGAGTCTTGAAATATAAGGAATAGAGGCCTGTCTATCACATTACTTAACTCCCTTATTACCCGAGGGTGAATGCCATCAGGGCCTGGTGATTTGTCAATTTTAATCTTACTAAGGCGGTTCTGCACTTCTTCCTGGGTTAGGCAGGTAACACTTAATTGGGAGTTTACATTATCACTCTGCATTTCCCCTGGCAAATCCTTTTCCTGTGTGAACATTGTTGAGAAAAAAGTATTTAAAACATTTGCTGCTTTTCCCACATCGCTCTCTATGATTTCACCCTCATTGTTCTTTAAAGGGCCGACACCATCAATTTTAATCTTTTTACTATTTATATAATTGAAGAATAGTTTGTGGTTTGTTTTACTTTCCTTAGCAATAAGTCTCTCAGTTTCCACTTTTGCTAAATGTATTTGTTTTTTACACATTTTATTTTTTTCTCTATAACTTTTTAATGCTTCTTCATTGCCTTCTTGTTTTAGCTACCTAAATTCCTTGTTCTTGCTATTTATTGCCCTTTTTACATCCTTATTTAGCCACATTGGTGTTCTCCTGTTCCTAGCCCTTTTATTTCTGTATGGTATGGCTAGCTCGCAGTGGGTGTGTAAAACTGATTTAAATATTTCCCATTTATTTTCTGTGCTCCTATTTTTGAGGACATTGTCCCAATTAATTCGGCGAAGGTCCTCTCTAAGCTGATCAAACTTTGTTTTCCTGAAATTCAGCGTTTTCGTAAACCCCTTCCAGGGCACCTTACTGAAGGACTAGTGAAATTGCATTATATTGTGGTCACTGTTCCCTAGGTGCCCATCGACTCGTACTTCTGTTATTCTATCTGGCCTGTTGCTTAAAATTAAGTTCAGAAGGGCTGTCCCTCTAGTTGGGCCCTGCACAAGTTGTGACAGATAATTATCCTTGGTTACTGACAGAAATTGGTTTCCTTCCTGAGATACGCAGGGTTCAGTTTCCCAGTCTATGTCGGGGTAGTTGAAGTCCCCCATAATAATCACCTCATTGTGATTTGCTGCTTTGTCTATTTGTTTCAATAATACATTTTCAGTGGTTTCTGTTATATTTGGTGGTTTATAACAAACCCCTATGAGGATTTTATTACTTTTCTCTCCTTGTATCTCCACCCATAGAGACTCCACCTCTTCATTTCCCTCTTGTATATCTTCTCTTAGTGTGGGCTTTAAAGTGGACTTTATATATAGACAGACTCCACCCCCTTTCCTTTTTTTACGATCCCTCCTAAATAAATCATATCCTTGCAAGTTAGCCGCCCAGTCATAGCTGTCGTTTAACCATGTCTCAGTTATTCCTACTATGTCATATTTTTCCTCATACATTACCAACTCAAGATCTTCAATCTTATTGGTCAGGCTTCTTGCATTGGTCAGCATGCAGGAAAGAAGTTTTGCTTTATTTTTCCTAGCTTCCTTCTGAGTACCCTGTCTTGGTTCCTCTTTACCACATCTAGTATCCTTGATTAGTTGGTCCTTCTGCTGCATGTTCTTGTCTGCTGTTTTTCCTCCCATCCCCTCTTCTTCTAGTTTAAAGGCCTCCTGATGAGTGTGGCAAGTCTTCTGGCGAATGTGTGTTTCCCAGGTTTTGTGAGGTGTATCCCATCTCTTGCGAGAAGTCCATCGTAGAGGTAATTCACGCCATGGTCCAAGAATCCAAATCCTTGCTGCCTGCACCACCGTCGTAGCCAGTTGTTCACTTCTAGTATCCTATTCCATCTTCTGATGCCATGGCCATCGACTGGGAGGATTGATGAGAAAACAACCTGTACGTTCCGTTCCTTTATTTTCTTCCCCAGAATTTAAAAGTCTTCGCAGATAGTTGGTAGGTCATTTCTTGCCGTGTCGTTTGTGCCTACATGTATCAGTAGGAAAGGGTAGTCGTCCTTGGATTTGAGGACAGTTGGTATCCTGTTGGCCATGTCCTTGAATTTTGCTCCTGGGAAGCAGCATTCTTCTCGTGCGGTTATGTCCGGCCTGCAGATAGTTGCCTCCGTGCCTCTTAGTAGTGAGTCGCCCACAACTATAACTCATCTTTTCTTTCCAGACGCACTGCTTGTTGCTCGTGAGTGTTTTTGAGTGTCATTTGTTTCCGCTTTTGTTGACAGAGTAACTTTTGTTGATACCAAACAGTCAAACAGTTACAGACAAGATAATGGTTATATTGACAATCTTGAGAATCTATGTTTGCTGTTTGTCATTGTAAAACATTAAGGTTTATTAACCTCTGCCTGTGTTGATTTTATCTAAACCCATGTGGCTTTTATATTGTTAGGGTTTATGACCCATTGTCTGATGATGCCATGTTGTCTGTTTCATCCAACCTTGAAGGCCGGCCACTGGATGGGCTGGGTGAAGCTAGCTACACATTAGTGTAATTTATTATATAAGGCCAGAGAAACATGACTTAAGGGCATGTCACACTAAGAGATATCGCTCGCAATATCGCTATAACTTGTGACGTTATAGCGATATTGCTAACGATTAGTGTTGAGCATTCCGATACCGCAAGTATCGGGTATCGGCCGATATCAGCGGTATCGGAATTCCGATACTTAATTCCGATACTTTTTTCATATCGGATTCCGGGATCGGAATCGGAATAGGAAGTTCCCATCATGCTATGAGCCTGCTTGCTTTGATTAAGCCAATGGGAATCCTCCGAAGTGTGGGCACATCCTGTTAGGCATGTAGGCATGTTAACTATTGGCATGGCTGTGATTGGCTGCCGAAATGATGTCATGATGCACTATAAAAGCCACCGCAGCCGCCATTTCTGGTCACTCTGCTGTGAATTCAGTTAGGGACAGGCTGCTGTAGAAGACTGTGAGGGACAGTTAGAAATAGCGATTCTAAAAACAATATTGTGCTTTATCCAGGCTACATAAACCACCACTGTAGCTTGCTTTTCCCTAGCAGCGCTGTTTTCACAGCTGTCTGCAAGGGCTGTGTGAGTGCAGCTCACGCTGTGGAGTGGGTCCTGCAGCCACGTCAGGCTGTAGGCCACCCAGTGTGATCACTGCTGCCTCATACATCTTTTATTTTTTGAGCTGCATTTTTTAAATAATTTCAATCTAGTGTGCTTCCATCCGTATCCATATACGTTGGTTGCAAACACTAGTAGTAGACAGCGGAGCCTTTCTGCAGCCTTTCAGTGCTAGTGTCCACTTTGCTGCACTGTTCACGGCTGTCTGAGAGGTCTCTGACTGTGTGTGAGTGCAGCTCACGCTGAGTAGTGTGTCCTGCAGCTACGTCTGGCTGTAGGACGCTCAGCGTGCGTCACTGCCTCACACATATTTTTATTTGAGTGCAGCTCATTTTTTCTTCTATTAGTGTGCATCCATCCGTCTCCATCTACGGTGGTTGCAAACACTATATAGGAGTACACAGCGGAGCCTTTCTGCAGCCTGTCAGTGCCAGTGCCCACTTAGCTGCACTGTTGACGGCTGTCTGAGAGGTCTCTGACTGTGTGTGAGTGCAGCTCACGCTGAGTAGAGTGTCCTGCAGCTACGTCTGGTTGTAGGACGCTCAACGTGCGTCACTGCCTCACACATATTTGTCTCTGAGTGCAGCTCATTTTTTCTTCTCCTATTAGTGTGCATCCATCCGTATCCATCAACATTGGTTGGTTGCAAACACTATATAGGAGTAGATAGAGGAGCCTTTTTTTCTGGCTTGTGCCCTGCCGGCGCAGCCAGATTAGTATTACCCAATTTTTTTGGAGCCTCATCTTTTGCATTGTAGGTTACCTGCCTGCATTGTAATAGCTCCAAAAAGTTGGTGATACTATCAGTTTCAATTCTTTGTTCTCATACTTTGAGTTTGTTTCAAACAAAGAAACCACATAAAAAGTTCACCAAACACTACATTTTGAACTTGTGTAGGCCACATCAGCTCCTATTAAAGTCTAGTCCACACACACACACTTCATAAAATTAGTGTTTCTTGTACCTGTAACCAGCTGTTCAGGAATAAGCACACTAAGGCCCCCCTTTGTCCTTTTTTGCCTATCTTAAGCAGTCTTGCAAGATGAAGAAGGCAGGGAGTAAGGCGCGGGGGCGTGGGCGTGGGCGTGGAGTTTCAGCAGGGAGAGGACGTGGGGATTCTGCAGGGAGAGGACGTGGGGATTCTACAGGTAGAGGACGTGGGGATTCTGGGCCTGCTGCGGGCACCAGTGGATCAGCATCCCCCAGTTTTAGCAGGCAACAGTCCTTTATGCGCAGCTTTGTAGGACCTCAACGTACCCCACTGCTGCGGGAGGAACAAATTGAAGCCGTTGTCGGATGGATGGCAGCTAACGCATCGACTTCAATTACTTCCGCATCCTCTCAGGGTCAGAGCACCGAAGAGCAACCATCTGTCTCTTCACCACCTGCCAAAGTGCCCAGGCAGTCAGAGAGACATGGACAGGAGCCATCACAATCTCTACTTCTGTTCTCGGAATCTGTTGGCTTGGAAAGAGGGGGCCAGCCAAGCAGCATTCCTGAATGTGAAGAAGAGGGAGTATGCAGTGATGCGCAACTTCTTTGTCCCTCTGAATCTGAAGAGGCGAGTGGGCCAGTGCCTATGGTCAGCACACCTCAGTACGCATCAGATGATGACGAGACTCAGTTGCCACTTTCTGGTGCGTACGGTGCTGGCGAGACAACCCCGGAGAAGCAGCTGTTTGAAGAGGGGAGGGAAGATGATGAGGTCCTTGACCCATCATGGCGTGAGCAACAGGAAGGTGGTGGGAGCAGCTCGGAGGAAGAGATTCCCCTACCGGCCAAAACAGGAGGCAGAGGGAGGGGGAAGACTTGGTTGCCTGTACCCTCCACTTCGGCACCCGTTAGGAGCATTCCTCCTTCCAAAGGCAAACCGGGCGCTCACAAGAGTTGCAGTGCGTGGTCCTTTTTTGACACAGTTGCAGATGACATTTGCTTTGTCAAATGCAAGCTGTGTCATCAGAGAGTCAAAAGAGGGAGAAATGTCAGCAACCTCAATACCACAAATATGTGGAAACATGTGCGCACCAAGCACGAGTTGGAGTTGCATAGACACCCTCAAGACGTAGGCCAACGTACAGCACCACCTACCACCTCTTCAGTTCGTGTTGGGCCCTCTTCCTCCAGCTCACACACTGCTGGTTCGGCTTCCTCACAGGATCGCCAAGGAAGAACCTCTGCCACTGTTGTCCGGAGACCCTGTCAGATTCCACCCATAACAGCACGTTCCCATCCATCACAGCCATCGGTAGCACAGGCATGGGATAAAAGGCGCCCTTACTCGGCAAACCATCCCCGAGCACAGTCTCTGAATGCTGGCATTGCCAAACTTCTGGCAGTTGAAATGCTGTCATTCAGGCTGGTGGACACTGACACCTTCCGGGACTTAATGGCATTGGCAGTCCCCCAATACAACGTGCCCAGCCGCTTTTATTTCAGCAGGCGAGCCGTCCCTGCCCTGCAGAAACATGTTGAGGGCAAAATAAAACATGCGCTACTAAACGCCGTTAGTAGCAAGGTCCACCTGACCACCGATGCGTGGACCAGTAACCATGGACAGGGACGATACCTTTCCCTCACTGCCCACTGGGTCAATGTTGTGGAGCCGGGTACGGATCTGGAGAGTGGCGCTGTACGTGTTCTTCCAACGCCACGGATTGCAGGACTCCAGTCTGTACACATAGACTCCTCCTCCTACTCAAGTTCCTCAGAAACAGCAGAGCAGGAGCCTGTTACGACCGATATGAGCACAGCCGTGGCCAAACGTCAACAGGCTGTACTCAAATTAATTTCTTTGGGGAATCGAAGCCACACAGCGCAGGAGCTCTGGAATGCTATCAAGCTGGAGAGCGATGTGTGGTTTGGGCCAGCGAATCTCCAGCCGGGCTTGGTAGTGTGTGACAATGGCCGAAATCTGGTGGCAGCTCTTGGCCTAGGCAACCTCACACACATCCCATGTCTGGCACATGTTCTTAACTTGGTCGTGCAGAGCTTTCTGAGGGACTATCCGGATCTTGATGCACTGTTGCACAAGGTCCGCATAGAGTGCGCTCACTTGCGACGTTCCAGCACGGCAAGATCGCGCCTCGCTGCTCTGCAGCGACGATTTGGCCTTCCAGAACATCGCATCATATGTGACCTACCCACCCGGTGGAATTCAACGTTACATATGTTGGAGCGGTTGTGTGAGCAGCAGGCAGCAGTCATGGAGTACCAGCTGCATCAGGCGCAAACAAGTCGCACTGTGCGCCGTTCACACTTCAGCACCATTGAGTGGGCCTCTATGAAGGACATCTGCCTCGTTTTGCGTGCCTTCGATGAATCCACGCGGATGGCGAGTGCAGATGATGCACTAGTCAGCATGACTGTCCCCCTTATCTGCCTGCTTCAACAAACACTGCAAGCACTAAGGGATGAGGTTTCAGAAGAGGTGGAGGATGAGGAGTCCCAAATGCCATCTGCTTCTGGACAGTCTGCGCTACGTGTTTCCTCACAAAGGCCTAGGCAGGGGACACTTTGTGAGGAGGATGAGGAGGAGTCGATGGAGGAGGAAGACATCTCTCCAGAGGAGGGAGGTACACAAACCTCTACTCAGTATGTACAGCGAGGGTGGGGTGATGCAGAGCAGGTCGAGGTCACGCCTCAAACAGGGGACAGCGGTTCTTTGGCAGTTGGGAGTCTGCAGCACATGGTTGATTTCATGCTGCAGTGCCTGAGAAACGACCGCCGCATCGCCCACATTCTCGTCTCGGCTGATTATTGGGTGTACACCCTCCTAGATCCTCGCTACCGGGACAGCGTACAAAGGCTCATACCAACGTTGAACCGGGAGCGTAAAATGCGGGAGTACGAAGAGTCACTGGTGCAGTCCATAATGTTTTCCATTCCACCCGACAGCATTGTTGCAAGTGCTTTACAAAGCAGCTCTGTGCGTCGAGGCAGTGGAGGAAACTCTGCACAAAGAGGGAGCAGAGGCAGTGCCGCAGCACAAGGCAAGACCACTATGGCCCAAATGTGGCAAAGTTTTGTGTGTCCACCACAATTGTCTACACCATCAGCGACGCCTCGAGTCAGCAGGAGGCAACGCTTCCGTCAGATGGTGTCAGACTACATGTCTTGCCCTGTCGCTGTACTCCCAGATGGCTCTTCCCCCTTCAAGTTTTGGGTCTCTAAGCTGGATACATGGCCAGAGCTTAGCCAGTATGCATTGGAGGTGCTGGCTTGCCCTGCTGCCAGTGTATTATCGGAACGTGTCTTTAGTGCCGCAGGTGGTGTACTAACAGACCGTCGCACGCGACTATCTTCCGATAATGTTGACCGGCTGACTTTTCTGAAAATGAACAAGGCCTGGATCTCCAAAGACTTTGCCATTCCTCTTACAGACTAAATTAGTGGTTGGCAACTGTATCCAGGTCTGCTGGTGTGTTCATTTTTCTACCACCTGAACTATAATCCCTGTGCTTCAACACAGCCAGTTGTCGCTCAGATGTGTCGTCTGCACAGAGAAACACACTAGCTCCTGTGTTACTGGGGTTCAGTAATGCCAGCTGATCCCCTGCTGTGTGGACGGCAGAGTCACCAGCTCCATCAACATTCAAACCACTACTGATTTTTAACCGTGCCCAACTTAGGTCTCTGGCTCCACTGTCTCTACTATTTCCCCTGACCTCCAACCCCGCCATCTACATCTCTGAAGTGGCGTCAGCACAATCTACACTTGTTCCTGTGTTCCTGTGGCTCAGTCCCATCAGTTTATCCCCTGATGTGTGTCCGGCAAGGTCTCCTGCTCTGTCCACATTCCCATAACCAGTAGTGGGAATGAGGACAGAGCTGGCGAACTTGCCGGACAAACATCAGGGGATCAACTGATGGGACTGAGCACCAGTAACACAGGAACAAGTGTAGATTGTGCTGACGCCACTTCAGAGATGTAGCTGGCGGGGTTGGAGGCCAGGGTAAATAGTAGAGACAGTGGAGCCAGAGGCCTAAGTGGAGCATGGTTAGAATCAGTAGTAGTCCACAACCTCCATAAAAACCGCTGCCCATTGGCCTCTGCATGCGGCATGCGTAATCCTGGGCACCAACAGCGTCAGTTGGTGTTCAGAAGTGTCGTCTCCACAGAGCCAAACACATTCGTTCAAGTGTTAGTGGGGTTCAGCACTGCCAGCTGTTCCCCTGCTGTGGAGATGGCAAGTCTCCTGCTGCCTTCACCTGCCAAAATCCAGTAGGCCCCAGCCTGCTCCTCGCCTAATCCTGGGCTCCAACAGCGTCAGTTGGTGTTCAGAAGTGTCGTCTCCACAGAGCCAAACACATTCGTTCAAGTGTTAGTGGGGTTCAGCACTGCCAGCTGTTCCCCTGCTGTGGAGATGGCAAGTCTCCTGCTGCCTTCACCTGCCAAAATCCAGTAGGCCCCAGCCTGCTCCTCGCCTAATCCTGGGCTCCAACAGCGTCAGTTGGTGTTCAGAAGTGTCGTCTCCACAGAGCCAAACACATTCGTTCAAGTGTTAGTGGGGTTCAGCACTGCCAGCTGTTCCCCTGCTGTGGAGATGGCAAGTCTCCTGCTGCCTTCACCTGCCAAAATCCAGTAGGCCCCAGCCTGCTCCTCGCCTAATCCTGGGCTCCAACAGCGTCAGTTGGTGTTCAGAAGTGTCGTCTCCACAGAACCAAACACATTCGTTCAAGTGTTAGTGGGGTTCAGCACTGCCAGCTGTTCCCCTGCTGTGGAGATGGCAAGTCTCCTGCTGCCTTCACCTGCCAAAATCCAGTAGGCCCCAGCCTGCTCCTCGCCTAATCCTGGGCTCCAACAGCGTCAGTTGGTGTTCAGAAGTGTCGTCTCCACAGAGCCAAACACATTCGTTCAAGTGTTAGTGGGGTTCAGCACTGCCAGCTGTTCCCCTGCTGTGGAGATGGCAAGTCTCCTGCTGCCTTCACCTGCCAAAATCCAGTAGGCCCCAGCCTGCTCCTCGCCTAATCCTGGGCTCCAACAGCGTCAGTTGGTGTTCAGAAGTGTCGTCTCCACAGAGCCAAACACATTCGTTCAAGTGTTAGTGGGGTTCAGCACTGCCAGCTGTTCCCCTGCTGTGGAGATGGCAAGTCTCCTGCTGCCTTCACCTGCCAAAATCCAGTAGGCCCCAGCCTGCTCCTCGCCTAATCCTGGGCTCCAACAGCGTCAGTTGGTGTTCAGAAGTGTCGTCTCCACAGAGCCAAACACATTCGTTCAAGTGTTAGTGGGGTTCAGCACTGCCAGCTGTTCCCCTGCTGTGGAGATGGCAAGTCTCCTGCTGCCTTCACCTGCCAAAATCCAGTAGGCCCCAGCCTGCTCCTCGCCTAATCCTGGGCTCCAACAGCGTCAGTTGGTGTTCAGAAGTGTCGTCTCCACAGAACCAAACACATTCGTTCAAGTGTTAGTGGGGTTCAGCACTGCCAGCTGTTCCCCTGCTGTGGAGATGGCAAGTCTCCTGCTGCCTTCACCTGCCAAAATCCAGTAGGCCCCAGCCTGCTCCTCGCCTAATCCTGGGCTCCAACAGTGTCAGTTGGTGTTCAGAAGTGTCGTCTCCACAGAGCCAAACACATTCGTTCAAGTGTTAGTGGGGTTCAGCACTGCCAGCTGTTCCCCTGCTGTGGAGATGGCAAGTCTCCTGCTGCCTTCACCTGCCAAAATCCAGTAGGCCCCAGCCTGCTCCTCGCCTAATCCTGGGCTCCAACAGCGTCAGTTGGTGTTCAGAAGTGTCGTCTCCACAGAGCCAAACACATTCGTTCAAGTGTTAGTGGGGTTCAGCACTGCCAGCTGTTCCCCTGCTGTGGAGATGGCAAGTCTCCTGCTGCCTTCACCTGCCAAAATCCAGTAGGCCCCAGCCTGCTCCTCGCCTAATCCTGGGCTCCAACAGCGTCAGTTGGTGTTCAGAAGTGTCGTCTCCACAGAACCAAACACATTCGTTCAAGTGTTAGTGGGGTTCAGCACTGCCAGCTGTTCCCCTGCTGTGGAGATGGCAAGTCTCCTGCTGCATTCACCTGCCAAACTCCAGTAGGCCCCAGCCTGCTCCTCGCCTAATCCTGGGCTCCAACAGCGTCAGTTGGTGTTCAGAAGTGTCGTCTCCACAGAGCCAAACACATTCGTTCAAGTGTTAGTGGGGTTCAGCACTGCCAGCTGTTCCCCTGCTGTGGAGATGGCAAGTCTCCTGCTGCCTTCACCTGCCAAAATCCAGTAGGCCCCAGCCTGCTCCTCGCCTAATCCTGGGCTCCAACAGCGTCAGTTGGTGTTCAGAAGTGTCGTCTCCACAGAGCCAAACACATTCGTTCAAGTGTTAGTGGGGTTCAGCACTGCCAGCTGTTCCCCTGCTGTGGAGATGGCAAGTCTCCTGCTGCCTTCACCTGCCAAAATCCAGTAGGCCCCAGCCTGCTCCTCGCCTAATCCTGGGCTCCAACAGCGTCAGTTGGTGTTCAGAAGTGTCGTCTCCACAGAGCCAAACACATTCGTTCAAGTGTTAGTGGGGTTCAGCACTGCCAGCTGTTCCCCTGCTGTGGAGATGGCAAGTCTCCTGCTGCCTTCACCTGCCAAAATCCAGTAGGCCCCAGCCTGCTCCTCGCCTAATCCTGGGCTCCAACAGCGTCAGTTGGTGTTCAGAAGTGTCGTCTCCACAGAACCAAACACATTCGTTCAAGTGTTAGTGGGGTTCAGCACTGCCAGCTGTTCCCCTGCTGTGGAGATGGCAAGTCTCCTGCTGCATTCACCTGCCAAAATCCAGTAGGCCCCAGCCTGCTCCTCGCCTAATCCTGGGCTCCAACAGCGTCAGTTGGTGTTCAGAAGTGTCGTCTCCACAGAGCCAAACACATTCGTTCAAGTGTTAGTGGGGTTCAGCACTGCCAGCTGTTCCCCTGCTGTGGAGATGGCAGTCTCTCCTGCTGTCTCCGCATTACAAAGACAGTAGGCCTCTGCCTACACCCTCCTATTTCCTGGGCTTCAACACAGCCAGTTGTAGTTCGGAAGTGCCGTCCACACGGAAAGAGATACTTGCTCCCGTGTCTCAGTGGGGTTCAGTAACGTCAGCTGATCCCCTGCTGTGTGGATGGCAGTCTCTCCTGCTGTCACCTCATTCAAAATTCAGTAGGCCTCTGCCTACACCCTCCTATTTCCTGGGCTTCAACACAGCCAGTTGTAGTTCGGAAGTGCCGTCCACACGGAAAGAGATACTTGCTCCCGTGTCTCAGTGGGGTTCAGTAACGTCAGCTGATCCCCTGCTGTGTGGATGGCAGTCTCTCCTGCTGTAAACTCATTCAAAATACAGTAGGCCTCTGCCTACACCCTCCTATTTCCTGGGCTTCAACACAGCCAGTTGTAGTTCGGAAGTGCCGTCCACACGGAAAGAGACACTTGCTCCCGTGTCTCAGTGGGGTTCAGTAACGTCAGCTGATCCCCTGCTGTGTGGATGGCAGTCTCTCCTGCTGTCACCTCATTCAAAATTCAGTAGGCCTCTGCCTACACCCTCCTATTTCCTGGGCTTCAACACAGCCAGTTGTAGTTCGGAAGTGCCGTCCACACGGAAAGAGACACTTGCTCCCGTGTCTCAGTGGGGTTCAGTAACGTCAGCTGATCCCCTGCTGTGTGGATGGCAGTCTCTCCTGCTGTCACCTCATTCAAAATTCAGTAGGCCTCTGCCTACACCCTCCTATTTCCTGGGCTTCAACACAGCCAGTTGTAGTTCGGAAGTGCCGTCCACACGGAAAGAGATACTTGCTCCCGTGTCTCAGTGGGGTTCAGTAACGTCAGCTGATCCCCTGCTGTGTGGATGGCAGTCTCTCCTGCTGTCACCTCATTCAAAATTCAGTAGGCCTCTGCCTACACCCTCCTATTTCCTGGGCTTCAACACAGCCAGTTGTAGTTCGGAAGTGCCGTCCACACGGAAAGAGATACTTGCTCCCGTGTCTCAGTGGGGTTCAGTAATGTCAGCTGATCCCCTGCTGTGTGGATGGCAAAGTCTCCTGCTGCCTACACAGTCGTACCACTACTGATTTTTAACCGTGCTCCAATTAGGCCTGTGGCTCCACTGTCTCTCGTATTTCCCCTGTCCTCCAACCCTGCCAGTTACAGCTCCGAAGTGGCGTCTGCACAATCCACACTTGTTCCTGTGTTACAGGTGTTCAGTCCGATCAGTTAATCCCCTGATGTGTGTCCGGCAATGTCGCCTGCTCTGTCCACATTCCCATTATCGGAATGTGGACAGAGCAGGCGACATTGCCGGACACACATCAGGGGATTAACTGACCGGACTGAACACCTGTAACACAGGAACAAGTGTGGATTGTGCAGACGCCACTTCGGAGCTGTAACTGGCGGGGTTGGAGGACAGGGGAAATACGAAAATCAGTGAATCCACAGGCCTAAGTGGAGCTTGGTTCAAATTAGTAGTCTACAACCGATCTTAAAATTTCTTCAATGCAGCCTAAGCCTGCTCCGTGCTTGTCCCTGGGCTTCAACACAGCCAGTTGTTGCTCGGAAGTGCTGTCTTCACAGAGTAAAACACTAGCTCCTGTGTTTGTGGGGTTCAGTAACATCAGCTGTTCCCCTGCTGTTTTGATGGCAATCTGTCCTGCTGCCTCCCAATTGACAGCACATCAGGCCTCAGCCTGCTAAGTGCTTGTCCTGGGCTCCAACATCGCCAGTTGCTGCTCATAACTGACTTTGGCACGGGTACTCCCTCCTGCCCAGCTTGGTTCCAGCCCTGCCTGCTGTTTCCGGGAAGTGTCAATGTCAGTTTGCCACCCCAAGTTGCCATGTCGTGTTGCGGTTGGGTTAGCCGAGGCTAGGGTGCCAGCAGTTTAGGTGCTTCCTATGTGGACTGCGGGTTCTGGTAAGAAAGGTTTGTTCCATAGTGCCAGTAGGACAAGCACCCCCTGTAGGACTGTGTGATTCGGTAACTGCGGCCAGCTTGCGGCATGCCAACTTTGCTTTTCAGGGGTAACTTCTGATACCCCTCCGGGTTCCAGCACCGTCAGCTGGTTCTCATCAGAGCCTTTGGCCTAGGTGCCTCCATCTCGGTATCCGAGTTCCAGCAACGTCTGCTGGTCCTTGGTAGTGCTTTGTAGCACAGGTACCTCCTGCTTAGTAACCGGGTTCCAGCACCGTCAGCTGGTCCTCGGTTGTGCCATTGGCTCTTATTCCTTCTGCTGCCCCTCCGGGTGCCAGCACTGTCAGCTGGTCCTCGCTATTTCCATTTGCTCTTGCAGCTTATGCTACCCCTCCGGGTTCCAGCACCGTCAGCTGGTTCTCGTCAGAGCGTTTGGCCTAGGTGCCTCCATCTCGGTATCCGAGTTCCGGCAACGTCTGCTGGTCCTTGGTAGTGCTTTGTAGCACAGGTACCTCCTGCTTAGTAACCGGGTTCCAGCACCGTCAGCTGGTCCTCGGTAGTGCCATTGGCTCTTGTTCCTTCTGCTGCCCCTCCGGGTGCCAGTACCGTCAGCTGGTTCAAGAGGACAAAGAACAGGAAGACAACCACCAAGATGCAGAACAACAAGAGAGAGAAGACAAAGAAGCATAAAAAAAACAAAGCAGAAGAACATTAAGCATAAGACTAATACTCTGAGCAAATGATATTATCTTATTTATAAGCAGAAGAAGACTAAGCAGTGTATGGGGGTGAGTCCGTTCCTCCTCGTGGTGCCCCTGGAAAAGGCCTGCTTCTGCAGGCCAAACTGAACGCGGACAAATCCTGTTGTAAATCTTTTGTGACAGGCAGAACGGAAGGTGTAAACTTCTAACTTTTCTAGATAACAACTACAGGAATGCCTGACACAAACAAGAATATGATGAAGAAGAATAGGAAGAAGATGAAGAAGCTGAATATGTAGAATAATAATTGTTGAATAAGAAGAATATGAAGAATGTAAGAAAAGGAAGAAGAAGAAGAAGAAGAAGAAGAAGAAGAAGAAGAAGAAGAAGAAGAAGAATGTAAAAAAAGGAAGTAGAAGAAGAAGAAGAAGAATGTAAAAAAAGGAATAAGAAGAAGAATGTAAAAAAAGGAAGTAGAAGAAGAAGAAGAAGAATGTAAAAAAAGGAAGTAGAAGAAGAAGAAGAAGAATGTAAAAAAAGGAAGTAGAAGAAGAAGACATACATGTCTGGCAAAATATAAATGAGGCTAACATAGTCAATATCTTTGTAACTCCTAACATCTTTAAAAAAAAAAGTTTAATTCCTGCTATTCCATTTGATTGGGCTAAACCTCTATGGCTTTAATGTCTCCTCCACCTCCCACAATACATTCTACATTATTCTTAGTTGTTTTTCTTCATGTAGAATTAACCTACAAGGAAAGAAAGGTTTTTTTTTAATTCCGATATTTTGGCCCCATTGACTTGCATTGGTTCCCGGTATCGGAATCGGCGATACCGATACTTTTTTTTAAGATCGGCCGATCCATTCCGATCCGATATTTTCAAGTATCGGCTGGTATCGCTCAACTCTACTAACGATATCTCTGTGTCTGATACTTACCTCCGACCGCTCCCCCGCTGGTTATCGCTGATCATGAGAGAACAGGCTTGACTGTTTCTCGTCGTCAGCTTCCTGCGGCGCTTCCTGCTGTGACGAAGAGCGATGCATGGAGCCGGGCGGGAGGACGCAGGATCGCCTCGTCTGACAGGTAAGTAGCGACCCCCGTCCACAGCGATGTCGCTGTTGAGATCTGCCTGTGTGGCAGCTCACTAGCGACCACTTGGCGATGCACCAGCGATCCTGACCGCGTCATATCGCTGGTCGGGATCGCTGGTGCATCGCTAAGTGTGACAGTACCTTTAGACAGAAGCAAAAACTGGATACCTGTATGTGTACATTGTTGACACCTGCATAAGTGGGGACGCCCGTGCAGTGTTGTGAATCTTCCAGGGGTCTC
Organism: Dendrobates tinctorius; assembly: GCF_039654945.1. NCBI lineage: Eukaryota > Metazoa > Chordata > Amphibia > Anura > Dendrobatidae > Dendrobates > Dendrobates tinctorius. Next base: position 37,290,907 of record NW_027361714.1, read on the forward strand.
TGTCTTAGTGTTGCTTCTCTGATATTCCAGACGGATGTTGTTTAAAAGCCTCTTGGTGATTGATGATGTGAATATACTGTGTATAGTTAATCTTTATATTTATACCTAATCATATGTATTCAATCTTTATCTGTACTTAATCTTTCCATCTTAAATTATACAAAAGTGTACGCAATCATACTGTCTAATCATACTATTCCTTTAATTTTGTACCGTGTGATAAAATTGCGCTATATCGCAAGCAGTAGCCTTCTTTAAAGCCGTATCCGAACCTTAGTGTTAAAAACTGGCAATACAAGGGCAGGTAGGGAGTGACAGACCACCGCATTACACATGGAGGGGAGGAAGGGATTGACAAACCACACACTAGACATGGAGGGCAGGTAGGGAGTGATCGACCACCGCACTACACATGGAGGGCAGGTTGGAAGTAACAGGCCGCCGCACTACACATAGCGGGCAGATAGAGAGTGATAGACCACTGCACTACACAAGGAGGGCAGGTAGATAGAGACAGACCCCACACTACACATGTGGTGCCCCTGAGGCTCAGTCGCCACAGAGGTACTGCTCCTCCTCCTAAGGTGTGGTGACCCACCATTCAGGTAAGTTTGAGGATCCTGACTATGCTCCAACACTCGCACCCCACACAACACAGTAGTTCAGCAAAGCCATATTGCGACTCCTTGCTTGGAGTGTAGCAGATCACCTTTGGTGGCTCCCTGCTTGGAACACGAAACATGCTGGGAGGCGGGTGGAGTTGAGAATACATAAAAGAGCGGGAATGTTTAGGATTACAGGTCAGTATGGGAGATGAAGCCACTCAGAGAGGAGTGAGGAAAGAAGATCCCTGAGAGAGGGATGGAGGAAGGAGGTGCTGCAGCAGACCTCAGTGGCAGGGGTCTGCTGGCACGGGAAAGGAAAGAAGGAGAAAGACATTGAACTGAAACCTGATCTTCCATAAGAGAGAGAGATTAGTACGGAACTAAGGAGTAAAAGGAAACAGAGGACATGGGTTAAAGGAAGGGCCCTGCCTAGAAGTTCTAAGCGCAAGGCCGGTGCCCGGTCCCCGAGGTTGTATGGACACTAATGGTTCTGCAGCAGACACCGGTGGAGTAGTGGGCTGTAAATGCACTACTCCCATCTCAGACTTGGGCACAGCAGCAACTTGGATAGTGAGCCGGGACTCAGGAGTGAGGAGTCCCCGAAGCAGGCTACAGCTGTCTGCCGTACAAGTAGAGTTCTTGGGAACATCTGTCAGGTGGAACTCCAGTGTAACTCAGTACTAGGAGATCTTCACACTTAAAGGCACTATAAGAGGAGAAGTTCAGAAAGGTACATGTTGGTGGAGCGCTGGAAGGGAGCATTCCATCTGACCTGGAGGTTGATTGAGCCTCTGACCCGGAGAACACAGTATGGAGGCAGGCACCTGTGTGTACTACAGACTGTGAGTAAAGCTTTGGAACTACAAGCCCTGGCGTCCTCCATTGATTCTTGAGTCAGCACACCCAGCACTGCAACATCTGGGTACCAGCTTCGACACTGCTTGTGCCTCTCTTCTAACTCCACATCTACACTGCCCTGGGGCTATAGCTTCATCTGTGGGAAGCTTCACCATCTTGGCTGCAACACACTACCAGCTCCAGAGGATCTGCAAGCAGCGTCGGCTTAGCATCTCACTTGCCGAACACCACAGGTGGCGTCACAAACTATTCCATTTACTACATTCTACTAGAGTTGAGCGAAACGGGTCAAAAAATTTCAAAAGTCGGGTTTCATGAAACGAAACCCGACCCTAGGATGAGGTCGGCCACGAGGTCGGCGACTTACGCGCCAAAGTCGCGTTTCAAAAGTTTGTTTTGCGCTCTTTTTCAGCCAATCAGGATCCACGGACACTGTGGGCAACGTGATGACATATGCACGGGTCACCACCATCTTTCAGAAGGGCATGCAAGTGATTGGCTTGCTTTGGTGGGCGTCACAGGGGGTATAAAAGGGCGTGCACGCCGACCGCCATCTTTCTTCTGCCGATCTTAGCATAGGGAGAGGTTGCTGCTGATTCTGTAGGGAGAGTGTTAGGCAGGGAAGAAGAAAAAAAAACTGCTTCTGCTGCTAGCGATTGTGCCTGTACAACACACCAGTCACTGTGTGTGCAGTGCAAGGGGAGGCTATATTGTGGTGGATCAGCGGTGTTGGTTGTTAGGCTGCCTTCTAAGGCTTCCTGACAGCTGCATTGCTGTTTCCCCACTGCTCTGCAAACTGCTTTTTTAAAAGCAATCCCAATTTTTTTTTTTTGTCCTGCTGAGGTACTGAGCTGCAAACTGCTTTTTTAAAAGCAATCCCAATTTTTTTTTTTTTGTCCTGCTGAGGTACTGAGTGTGCATTTTTTCACACCATACAGCGGTGTACGCTCCTCACACAGTACCGTGTAACGGCTGTTATCATAGCCACAGTGAAGCTATCTGTGTCACTCTGTGAGAATAAGTCGAGGACATGTTCCGTTCTTACAGACCTGCACTCTAGGGAGATTCCTACTCTGCCCAATTCTACATATACCTTGTAGTTTGTGATACACTAGCCAATTTCTGCCTGTGACATAGCGCTGTCATATTCAGTGGGCCTCACACAATCCAAAAGTGTCCAGTGTCCACAAGTGTCTGCAGAAAATCAAAATCTCCCTTATCCTCTAGTCACTTTGGTCACAGCTGTGCCATCGAGCCTGTGACATAGCGCTCAGATATTCAGTGGGCCTCACACAATCCAAAAGTGTCCAGTGTCTGCAGAAATTCAAAATCTCACTTATCCTCTAGTCACTTTGGTCACAGCTGTGCCATCGAGCCTGTGACATAGCGCTAAGATATTCAGTGGGCCTCACACAATCCAAAAGTGTCCAGTGTCCACAAGTGTCTGCAGAAATTCAAAATCTCCCTTATCCTCTAGTCACTTTGGTCACAGCTGTGCCATTGAGCCTGTGACATAGCGCTCAGATATTCAGTGGGCCTCACACAATCCAAAAGTGTCCAGTGTCCACAAGTGTCTGCAGAAATTCAAAATCTCACTTATCCTCTAGTCACTTTGGTCACAGCTGTGCCATCGAGCCTGTGACATAGCGCTCAGATATTCAGTGGGCCTCACACAATCCAAAAGTGTCCAATGTCCACAAGTGTCTGCAGAAATTCAAAATCTCACTTATCCTCTAGTCACTTTGGTCACAGCTGTGCCATCGAGCCTGTGACATAGCGCTCAGATATTCAGTGGGCCTCACACAATCCAAAAGTGTCCAGTGTCCACAAGTGTCTGCAGAAATTCAAAATCTCACTTATCCTCTAGTCACTTTGGTCACAGCTGTGCCATCGAGCCTGTGACATAGCGCTCAGATATTCAGTGGGCCTCACACAATCCAAAAGTGTCCAGTGTCCACTAGTGTGAGCAGAAATTCAAAATCTCACTTATCCTCTAGTCACTTTGGTCACAGCTGTGCCATCGAGCCTGTGACATAGCGCTCAGATATTCAGTGGGCCTCACACAATCCAAAAGTGTATAGTGTCCACAAGTGTCTGCAGAAATTCAAAATCTCACTGATCCTCTAGTCACTTTGGTCACAGCTGTGCCATCGAGCCTGTGACATAGTGCTCAGATATTCAGTGGGCCTCACACAATCCAAAAGTGTCCAGTGTCCACAAGTGTCTGCAGAAATTCAAAATCTCACTTATCTTCTAGTCACTTTGGTCACAGCTGTGCCATCGAGCCTGTGACATAGCGCTCAGATATTCAGTGGGCCTCACACAATCCAAAAGTGTCCAGTGTCCACTAGTGTGAGCAGAAATTCAAAATCTCACTTATCCTCAAGTCACTTTGGTCACAGCTGTGCCATCGAGCCTGTGACATAGCGCTCAGATATTCAGTGGGCCTCACACAATCCAAAAGTGTCCAGTGTCCACTAGTGTGAGCAGAAATTCAAAATCTCCCCTGTCCCATAGACACCTTGTACCTTGTTTTACATTACTATATAGTTTGTTGGATTTTGTCTACATTTCTAACAAAAATGAGGAAGGCTGGTGGAAGAGGCCGTGGAATTGGGCGGGGGTTGGCAGCTGGTAATGATGGTGTTGGTGGTGGATCTGATGGTAGTGGCAAGAGCAAAATAGGACCGAATGCAGGAGGTGTTGAGCCTGCGTCATCGTCTGGCTCCATAAGGCTTCGAAGTCTTAGTTTTCTAGGAGTTGGCAAACCGCTTTTAAAGCCAGAGCATCAGGAAAAAGTTTTGTCTTACCTTGCTGACTCAGCCTCCAGCTCTATCGTCTCCTCTTCTTCAGTTGTAAAAAGTAAAAGCACTGAGTTGTCATTGGAGGCTCATGTTCATGAACCACACCTTTCCTTGTGTCCTTTACCCCAACCAAGATTGAAGGATGACGCAGGCCATACTACTGATTACTCCATGGAGCTGTTTTCACATACCATGCCTGGATTATCAAGTCAAATGGTGAATTACCCAGGCCAAGATGAATCTGACATGGAGTGCACTGATGCACAGCCGCTGATGGATGATTCTGCTGGTACATTCACTCAGAGCACTACATTGTCCTCGCAGTGTACAGAGCCAGATTCTGACCCTGATGAGACTCAGGTGCCCCTTCCCGCACACTATACCACCATACACGGTGACACAGAGGAAGGTGCACATGACATTGAAGAGGAGGTGATGGATGACCCAGTTGTTGACCCAGATTGGCATCCATTGGGGGAAGAGGGTGCTGCTTCCAATAGCTCAGATGAGGAGCATCCACAGCAGACATCGACATCACAACAGCTGTTATCTGGCAGGCCCGGAGCACTCCAAAGACAGGTTCCAAAAATCAAAAGAGTTGCTGGATAGCTTGTCCAGCGGGTCAAAAGATCACAGCGTGCTAGGCCGCAAAATGTCTGCCAAAGTAGGAAGAGTGCAGTGTGGCACTTTTTTGAACAAAATCCTCATGATCAGGCCAAGGTTATCTGTAAGAAGTGCGCAAAGACCTTTAGCCGAGGGAAAAATCTGAAAAATTTGAATACCAGTTGCATGCTTAGACATTTAACCAGCATGCACTTGCAAGCGTGGACACAACACCAAACTTCAAGTGCCACATGTGCAACTGATCACAACGAAGGTAGTCAGCAACGCTACATTGTTTCCCCCACTGTAAGCCCACCGGTTAGCACAGCAACAAATGTTGAGGTGTCGTTGCAAGGCCACAGCAGTCAGGGAATCCCACTGTTATATCAACGAAAGACTGATTCTAGGCCATCAGAAAGAACACCAACTCCATCACCATCATCAACCCTCTCTCAGTCCGCCCTGTCCACCGCTACTTCCACCATATGCAGCTCTCAAGTCCAGCTCACCCTCCCAGACACTATGAGTAGGTCAAGAAAGTACTCAGTCTCTCATCCGCGTACACTGGGTTTGAATGCCCACATTGCCAAACTAATCTCGTTTGAGATGATGCCCTTTCGGTTGGTGGAAAGCGCAGCTTTCCACGAACTCATGGCCTATGCAGTACCACGCTATGACCTACCCAGTCGCCACTTCTTCTCTCGCAAAGCCATCCCAGCCCTCCACCATCATGTGAAAGACCGCATTGTCCATGCACTCAAGCAGTCAGTGAGCGGAAAGGTGCACCTCACAACTGATGCATGGTCCAGTCGGCATGGCCAGGGCCGTTACGTGTCCATCACTGCGCACTGGGTTAATGTGGTGGATGCAGGGTCCACAGGGGACAGCGGTGGTGGGACAGTGCTGCCTAGCCCACGGTATAGGAAACAGTTGGCTGTAGGCGTTCGACCCTCCTCCTCCTCCTCCTCCAGAAGCGAAAGCTCGTCCACAGAGCGCAGTCGTGCGAGCACTCCATCTGCAGCTGCCACTGTTGCACACGAGGTGTCCCCCTATTGAGCAGCTAGTGGAAAGCGTCAGCAGGCTGTGTTGCAGATGATGTGTTTGGGCGACAGACACACCGCCGAGGTGCTGGCCAAGTACTTGAAGCGACAAACTGAGTCATGGCTGGGCAGTGTACATCTTGAGGCAGGCAAGCTAGTTAGTGATAACGGCAGTAATTTTGTGGCAGCCATAGCCCTTTCAAAACTGAGCCACATACCTTGCTTGGCTCACACCTTGAACCTGGTGGTGCAGTGCTTCCTCAAAAATTATCCGGAGTTAACAGCCCTGCTCCAGAAGGTGCGAAGACTGTGCGCGCACATCCGCCGGTCGCCTGTACACTCCGTTCGTATGCAGAAGCTGCAGCGATTGCTCCACCTTCCCAACCACCGCCTCATTATCGACATTGCAACAAGGTGGAACTCCACCCTGCACATGGTGGAGCGGCTGTGCGAGCAGAGGCAGGCCATAATGCATTTGTGGGAGGATACACGGCCAGGCACTTTGAGAGCAGACATGGAGTTGACAGGTGTGCAGTGGTCGAAGCTGAAAGACCTCTGTAAAGTCCTTCAGTGTTTTGAGGAATGCACACGGCTGGTAAGCGCAGACGACGCCATCCTAAGAATGAGCATCCAACTTATGCGTCTGCTCATGCAAACTTTGACGCACCTTAAGGAGCAGGCGTCTGCAGCCAATGTTGATGAGGAGGAAGAGGAGGAGGGAATCCTTGATGACATTCAGCCATTGTCTGCTCAGGGACCTCTCCTGGATGAGGTGGAGGAAGAAGAGGAGGATGATGGGGATGATTACTTAGGGGAGGAGGATGCATCTCGTGGGGCAAGTGAAAATGTTGGCGTGGCAAGGTCTGGTACAGGGTTTGTGCGTGACTGGAGGGATGTGGATTTGCCAGAAAGTGCTCCTCCAACCAGCACTCGCAGTGCATCATTGACACTGGGAACATTGGCCCACATGTCAGATTATGCCTTGCAGATCCTAAAAAGGGACCCCCGCATTGCCAAAATGATGAACGATGACGACTACTGGTTGGCCAGCATCCTGGATCCATGCTATAAAGGCAAATTACAAAACATCATGCCACAGGAGAACCTTGACCAAATATTGGCTAATAAACAAGCAACTCTGGTAAATCGGTTGCTTGAGGCATTCCCAGCACACAGCAGCGGTGATGGTTCTCACACGAGCCGTACGAGCCAGGGTCAGCTTGGCAGAGGTGTTCGTGGTGCACACAGCAGAAGTGGCGTTGGAGACAGGGGTTTCATGACAATGTTGTGGACTGATTTTTCAAGTACCGCTCACACAACTGGTAATACTGCATCGATGGAAAGTGACAGGAGACAGCAGTTGTCAACTATGGTTACAAACTACTTTTCCTCCCATATCGATGTTCTCCCACACAGGTCATTTCCCTTTGACTATTGGGCCGCTAAACTGGACACCTGGCCTGAATTGGCACAATATGCCTTACAGGAGCTCGCTTGCCCAGCTGCAAGTGTGCTATCGGAAAGAGTCTTCAGTGCAGCTGGATCAATCCTGACAGAAAAAAGGACCCGTCTGTCAACCCAAAATGTGGATGATCTAACTTTCATTAAAATGAACCACGCATTGGTTTCCAAGGATTTTGTCCCACCTTCCCCTGATGACACATAGGGTGACAGAAAAATGGCTTGCTTTGGTCCACCTCTTCCTGGGACTTGACCTATTTCACCTTTTGCATCAGCTGAATGTCCAACATCAACATATGCCACTTTCTAAAACGCCCTAACTGTGCTGCCTCCCCCCCCATGGCCGGGGTCACCACCTAGCGCACGACACCATGCGAGTGCCGTTGCCCTGGACAGGTGGGTAGGCCGACTCTTGGGTGCGGGCACTGGCACAGGGTCCCTCATAGTGCAATCAAGTGTCTCTGACGGTGGTGGTGCACACCCGCCGTCAGACACACCGCCGTACTATGAGGGGCCCAGTGCCAGTACCGACGCCCACGAGTGGGCCCCCCTTGCTTGGGCAGGGCCCCAGCATTTGCAATCTTTACCTCTCCCTGCTCCTCCGCTGTGTAGTCTGGGCCGTCAAATCCATACTGTGCCTGACACCGTTTGAGCCTGCCTCCTGATGTATAGACATATATTTTGAATGTGTACGCTATCCATACATGTTATCTGGGGATACAGTACCCTTTCTCACCTTTGTGCAATCACGTGCATTCCATACTGGGCCTAACACCATCTGAGCCTGCCTCCTGATGTATAGACATATATTTTGAATGTGTACTCTATCCATACATGTTATCTGGGGATACGGTACCCTTTCTAACCTTTGTGCAATCACGTGCAATCCATACTGGGCCTAACACCGTCTGAGCCTGCCTCCTGATGTATAGACATATATTTTGAATGTGTACGCTATCCATACATGTTATCTGGGGATACGGTACCCTTTCTAACCTTTGTGCAATCACGTGCAATCCATACTGGGCCTAACACCGTCTGAGCCTGCCTCCTGATGTATAGACATATATTTTGAATGTGTACGCTATCCATACATGTTATCTGGGGATACGGTACCCTTTCTAACCTTTGTGCAATCACGTGCAATCCATACTGGGCCTAACACCGTCTGAGCCTGCCTCCTGATGTATAGACATATATTTTGAATGTGTACGCTATCCATACATGTTATCTGGGGATACGGTACCCTTTCTCACCTTTGTGCAATCACGTGTAATCCATACTGGGCGTGAGAACGGCTGGCGAGCTGTTAAGCAAGCTACAGCACCTGTGGTTTGCATACGTAAATTTTTCATTTTTTCAGGAACGACGGTTAGGCCTAATTCCGGAACTGCGGTTGACCTGCACTTACTGGGAAATCATTGTTCGCGGGTAATAATTGTAATCAGTGATCCCCATCACTAACGTTGTTCAGCGGGTTATCTGCACCTGTAAGCGACAAACGCTGGCCTTTTCAGTGTAGCGCACATGCAGCCACGGACATGTAAGGGCATGACACACCAGTTATTGGCCAATCTCATGTGCCAGAGCCTCACGTGTCCCTCTAGTAAGCCGGACTCGGACCGCGGGGCATGACGGAGTCTCGTTCATTAACGGAATTAAGCTTGCAATGTGTGCATCTGTTCTGTAGCTGGCATGGTTGAGGTTTCCCAGGTGGAGTCGAATTTAACCATAGGCTCCACTCCTGGTGGTGCCCTTCTGGACATTCCTTTAAGGTTCAGCTTTGCAACCATACTGCCCACGTAAAACAAACACTTTGCCTTCATGAACGCTTTTTGGAGGGTCATGACTCGTGGGAATAACGACGCCCAATTAGTTAACCTGCTAGAGAGATCGTTCGTTGCTCCCAAGCATGACATCACACTCCCTAGGAAGAAGGTAATGCCACTGTGGCGACCGTACTCCTGGGGGCGACACAAGTGCACTGATGCCCAGCCACTGCTCGATGAATCTGCTGGTACATTGACCCAGACCACTACATTCCCCTCGCACGCTACACGGCCTGAATCTGACCCTGATGAAACTCAGGTTACCCTTCCCATATACAGTTCCATCTTACACGGTGACAAAGAGGAAACTGCAGATGAAAGTGCAGGTTCGGCCCACCCGCCATCAGACACACCACCGTACTATCAGGGGCCCTGTGCCAGTGCCGTTGCCAACGAGTGGGCCCCCCCGCTTGCTCAGGATCACAGCACTTGCAAAGTTGAAATACTGTGCAGTGAGATGGAAGATGGGGACGACGAGGAGTCCAGACAAGTACAGGGATTCCCTAGCGAGGAGACTTATTTGATTGTTTTCAATGTTGGGACAGCAATTTTTGGGGAGCACTATACTCTGGAGAATGATAGATGGGGCCCACCATACACTGGAACATTCCAAAGGTGGACATCAGACACTGGAGCAGCATTTACAGGGCCCATTATACACTAGAGCATTAGAAATAGGGCCCATTATGTTTGGAGCATTATTTGGGCCCATAAGACAGTGGAGCTTCATCCATGGGGACCAACATATACTGTAGCATTATGTGGAGCTCATCATATACTGTTTCAAACATTATATGGGACGAATGATTCTGTATGGAGAAATAGATGGGCCTCGTCATGAGATGTAAAAAGTGAAGTATTTTTCATTGTACTATACCGCTATTTCTCTGCCGTATCGGAGCATGATGAGTTGTGGTATGTGTTAAAGGGGCGCTCTTTCGCCCAGGGCACATGAAAACCTGGAGCCAGCCCTCCCCCCCCACAACTGTAGCCAAATAACCCCCATTTTTCAGTGCGTAACTTGTATTATGAAGTTAATTAAGGTTGACAAGCTTAAGTAAGAAGAATTGATGCTTTTGGCATTCAAATGGGCACTGTAGGTGTGTTTCCTGTCCTCCTCTCACTGCCGACTTTTATTCCCCATTGACTTACATTGGGTTTCGTGTTTCGGGACGACCCCGACTTTTCCCTATAATCGGACGATCTTGCTCGACCCGACTTTTGGAAAAGTCGGGTTTCACGAAACGAAACGCGACCCTAAAAAACCAAAAGTCGCTCAACTCTACATTCTACCATTCAAACTCCCCCTATTAATTGGGCGCACAGGGCCACGGACCGGGTCCCCGCTGCTGTGACACATCCCGCCGAAACCAGCCCGGTACCGAGAACCCCACAGCCCTGGGGGGGCGACCAACACATAGCGGGCAGGTAGAGAGTGACAGACCACTGCACTACACAAGGAGGGCAGGTAAAGAGTGACAGAACCCCACAGAAAACATAGAGGGCAGGTAGAGAGTGACAGACCCCAAACTACACATGGAGAGCAGGTCCAGGGAGTGACAGCCTGATGCACTACACATGGAGGGTAGGTAGGGCGTGACAGACCCCGCACTACACAGAGGCAGGTAGAGAGTGAAAGAACCCTGCAATACAAATGGAGGGCAGGTAGGCAGTGACAGACCCCGCCTTACACATGGAGGGCAGGTAGAGAGTGACAGACCCCACACTACACATGGAGAGCAGGAAGGGAGTAACAGCCTGCTGCACTACACATGGAGGGCAGGTAAGGCATGACAGACCCCGCACTACACAGAGGCAGGTAGACAGTGACAGACACCTGCACTACACAAGGAGGGCAGGTTGAGAATAACAGAACTCTGCACTACACATAGAGGGGAGGTAGACAGTGACAGACCCCTGCACTATACATGGATGGCTGGTAGGGAGTGACAGACCCTGCACTACACATGGAGGGCAGATAGAGAGTGTCAGACCCTGAACTACACATGGAGGAAAGGTAGATAGTTACAGATCCTGCACTACACATGGAAGGCAGGTAGAGAGTGACAAACCTCTGCACTACAGATGCAGGGCATGTGGACAGTGACAAACCCCTGCATTACACATGGAGGGCAGGTAGGGAGTGACAGACTCCACACAGAGGGCAGGTAGAGCATGATATAACCCACACTTGGCTAGGATGAGGGGTAGGCAGGGTAAGCACCTGCCTAGAGCACTTCCTCCTGCCTACCCAAGGGGTGCGCAGGCACAGAGGTGAGCAATGTCTGCCATTGTCACCACTCAACCCTCTCTCAGTCCCGTGTAACTACCATCACCCCACTCATGTGCTGTGTGTGCAGCATGGGACATGAGCAGAGGAACTGTCATCTCCCCTGCTCCGCCGGGATCTCCAGCAATACACAGGCCACATTTGGACTGCGCTTTGTTGGAGAATATGCACGCGCAGAGGACGTTGGTTGGCACTGCGCAGTGTCATCGCGAGATCCAGAGTTCATTGATGCACAGAGAAGACGGTAGACCGGGAGCTTGGATTCGGTGAGTGTGAGCTTTTTTGTAATTCTTATATTACTGTTAAGAAGGGCATAAAATGGAGGGCGGTGCTGTGCAGAGGGGGGAATGAGTGGAGGGGCTGTGTTGATGGTGGGCGGTAAAATGATATGAAAGCTGTGCTGATGAGGGAATAAAATAAGTTGAGGGTCTGTGTAGATGGGGGAATAAAATAAAATGAGGGTCTGTGCTAATGGGGGGAATAAAATCAGTGTAGGGGCTGTGGGGATAGAGGGAATAAAATTAGGTGAGGGGCTGTGCTAATGAGGGAGAATAAAATGAGGTGAGGAGCTGTGCTAATGGGGGGAATAAAATGAGGTGAAGAGCTGTGCAGATGAGGGAATAAACTGGTGGGCTGTGTAGATGGGGTTTATAAACTGACTGGCTGTCCTCGGGCTACACACGGAACATAAGCATACAACAAATTGACATAACATTTAACCTGGGTATGGGTGAACAGTCCCAGGAAATGAGTTGAGGCGTGGATTACAGCCCAAAACCACTTCCGATTGGTTGGATCGTCCCTGAGTGCAGCTGCAGGGCACACAGACCATAATAGAAAATTCACTGCACTGGCTTTTTTAGATGGCTTCCTGCCAAGCCATGATGAACTGATTTTTCTTCTCAAGTTTAAGACTCTTTACAAGAGTTCTTGCAGTAGAAAATATATAACTACTGAAATCTCACATTAGTCCATGTGGGCTCAATTTCTTTAACATTTTTAGTAACGTTACCTAAGGCAAAGTTCAATGAAAGTACAACTCAAAACTTAATTATTAATCTTAGACTATTTTGCAAATAATTTCTATCGGGAGAAGGGGTTTGGCCCTATGTGCTATGCTGTGATCTTCGCAAGATAGGAATACTAGACGACTTCCTACGACTCTTTAAGCCTAACAATGGGTACAACAGGTTCACTGCTGACTATGGGCACGTTTTCTGATTCTTCCACGTGCAAAGTGTTAGTGGTTGGTAGAGTTGAGCGAAACGGGTAGAAAAAATTGAAAAGTCGCCGACTTTCACCAAAGTCGGGATTCATGAAACAAAACCCGAACTTAGCGTGAGGTCGGCCACGAGGTCGTTGACTTTAGTGCGAAAGTCGCGTTTCAAAAGATGCTTGAGCGCCCTTTTTGCAGCCAATTAGGAAGAACGGACACAGTGGGCAACGTGATGACATAGGCAGCGGTCACCTCCATCTTGGAGAAGGGCAATCAAGTGATTGGCTTGCTTTGTGGGGCGTCACAGGGGGTATAAAAGGGCGGGGACGCCGACCGCCATGTTACTCATGCTGATCTCAGAATAGGGAGAGCTGCTGCTGATTCTGTAGTGAGAGTGTCAGTCAGGGAAGAAGATACCGAAAACTGATTCTGCTGCTAGCGATTTTACCTGTACAACACACCAGTCACTGTGCAGTGCAAGGGGAGGCTATATTTTGGTGCATCAGCTCTGTTAGTTATTAGACTGCCTTTTAAGGCTACCTGGTAGCTGCATTGCTGTGTGCCCACTGCTGAGCAAACTGCTTTTTTCAAAGCAATCCAGATTTTATTGTTTTGTCCTTGTGAGTTACTGAGCATTCATTTTTCACACACCGTACAGCGGTGTACGCTCCTCTCTCAGTACCGTGTAACGGCTGTTATCACGGCCACAGTTAAGCTATCTGTTTGTGACTCTGTAAGGTTAAGTCGAGGAGTTGTTCCATTCTTACAGACCTCCACCTTATAGTTTTGTCTGGTTTTCAAACAGTTTAGTATATCTGCTGCTTGATTACAGTCAAAACTAGAGAGAGACAGCGTGTGTCAGTCCGTATACTAAAACACGGAGCTTGACAATTTTACATACAATGGACAGCGGTGTACGTGCACGCTCCTCTCTCAGTGCCGTGTAACGGCTGTTATCACGGCCACAGTGAAGCTATCTGTGTGTGACTCTGTAAGGATAAGTCGAGGAGTTGTTCCGTTCTTACAGACCTACACTGTAGGGAGATTCCAGTTCTGCCCAAATCTATATACACCTTGTAGTTTGTCATACACTAGGCAATTTCTGCCGGTCACATTGCGATGTTAAATAAACAGGGCCTGACTGAATCCCACAGTGTCCTAAAGTGTAGAGACATTCCAATTCTCCACAGTCCTCCATACACCCTTCTAACAGCATAGAGAGTCTTCCTGTCATATTGCGGTGTTAAAAAAACAGGGCCTGACTGAATCCCACAGTGTGCTGAAGTGTAGAGACATTCCAATTCTACACAGTCCTCTATACACCTTTCTAACAGCATAGAGAATCTGCCTGTCTTATTGCCGTGTTAAATAAACAGGGCCTGACTGAAACCTACAGTGTCCTGAAGTGTAGAGACATTGCAGTTCTACACAGTCCTCTATACACCTTTCTAACAGCATAGAGAATCTGCCTGTCATATTGCGGTGTTAAATAAACAGGGCCTGACTGAATACCACAGTGTCCTGAAGTGTAGAGACATTCTAATTCTCCCCAGTACTATATACACCTTGCACCTTGTTTTACAGTACCAGAGAGTTGGTGTAAATTTGGGTAAATTTTTCCAAAAAATGAGGAAGTGTGGTGGAAGAGTCCATGGAAGTGGGTGGGGGTTGGCAGCTGGTAATGATGGTGTTGGTGGTGGATCTGCTGGTAGTGGCAAAAGCAAAATAGCACCTAATGCTGGAGGTGTTGAGGCTGCGTCATTGTCTGGCTCCACAAGGCCTCGAAGGCTCCCTTTTCTGGGAGTAGGTAAACTGCTTCTAAAGCCGGAGCTTCAAGAACAAGTTTTGGCTTACATTGCCCACTCAATCTCCAGCTCTATCGCCTCCTCTTCTGAAGTTTTAAAAAATAAAAGCACTGAGTCGTCATTGGAGGCTCATGGTCATGAACCACACCTTTCCTTGTGTCCTTCACCCCTGCCAAAATTGAAGGATGCAGTAGGCCACACTACAGATTACTCCATGGAGCTGGTTTCACATTCCATGCCTGGGTTATCAAGTCAAATCGTGAATTACCCAGGCCAAGATGAATCTGACATGGAGTGCACTGATGCACAGCCACTGCTAGATTTATCTGCTGGTACATTCACTCAGAGCACTACATTGTCCTTGCAGTGTACTGAGCCAGAATCTGACCCTTATGAAACTCAGTTGCCCCCTCCCGCATACTATACCACCATACACGGTGACACAGAGGAAGGTGCACATGACATTGAAGAGGAGGTGATGGATGACCCAGTTGTTGAACCAGATTGGCATCCATTGGGGGTAGAGTGTGCCGCTGCCAATAGCTCAGAAGAGGAGGAGGAGCATCCTCAGCGGGCATCAACATCGCAACAGTTGTTATCTGGCAGGCCCGGAGCAGTCCAAAAACGGGTTACAAAAGCCCAAAAAATTGCAGGACAGCTTGGCCAGACGGTCAAAAAAGCACAGCGTGCAAGGCCTCAAACTGTCTTCCCTAGTATTAAGAGTGCAGTGTGGCACTTTTTTGAACAAATTCCTAATGATCAGGCAAAGGTAATCTGTAAGAAGTGCGCAAAGACCTTTAGCCGAGGGAAAAATCTGAGAAATTTGAATACCAGTTGCATGCTATGACATTTAACCACCATGCACTTGCAAGCGTGGATGGACTACCAAAACTCACTTACCACATGTGCTACTGCTTGCAAAGAAGGTAGTCAGCAACGCAACATTGTTTCCCCCACTGTAAGTCCACCGGTTAGCACACCAGCAGCAGCAAATGTTGAGTTGTCGTCGCAAGGGCAAATCATTCAGGGAATCACACTGTTATTGCAACGAAAGACTGAATCTAGGCCATCAGAAAGAACACCAACTCCATCACCATCATCAGCCATCTCTCAGTCCACCATGTCCACCGCTATTTCCACCATATCAAGCTCTCAACTCCAGCTCACCCTACCAGAGACTATGAGTAGGACAAAAAAGTGCTCATCCTCTCATCCGCGTACACTGGCTTTGAAAACCCACATTGCCAAACTAATCTCGTTAGAGATGATGCCCTATCGGTTGGTTGAAAGCGCAGCTTTCCGCGAACTAATGGCCTACGCAGTTCCACGCTATGAACTACCCAGTTAGCTGTAGGCGTTCGACCCTCCACCTCCTACTCCTCCTCCAGAAGCGAAAGCTGGTCCACAGAGCGCAGTCGCACGAGCACTGCATCCGCAGTTGACAGTGTTGCAAACGAGGTGTCCCCCTATCGATCAGCTAGTGGAAAGCGTCAGCAGGCTGTGTTGCAGATGATGTGTTTTGGCGACAGACACACCGCAGAGGTACTGGCCGACTACTTTCAGCGACAAACTGAGTCATGGCTGGGCAGCCATAGCCCTTTCAAAACTCAGACACATACCTTGCTTGGCTCACACCTTGAACCTGGTGGTGCAGTGCTTCCTCACTAATTATCCGGATTTAACAGGCCTGCTCCTTAAGGTTCGAAGACTGTGCTCGCACATCTGCCGGTTGCCGGTACACTCCAGTCATATGCAGAAGCTGCAGCGATTGCTCCACCTTCCCAAGCACCGCCTAATTATCGACGTTGCAACAAGGTGGAACTCCACCCTGCACATGGTTGAGCGGCTGTGCGAACAAAGGCAGGCAGTAATGCATTTGTGGGAGGATACACGTGCAGGCACTTTGAGGGCAGACATGGAGTTGACAGGTGTGAAGTGGTCAAAGCTGAAAGACCTCTGTAAAGTCCTTCAGTGTTTTGAGGAATGCACACGGCTGGTAAGCGCTGACGACGCCATCATAAGCATGAGCATCCCACTTATGCGTCTGCTTATGCAAACTTTGACGCACATTAAGGAGCAGGCGTCTGCAGCCGAGGTTGATGAGGAGGAAGAGGAGGAGGGAAGCCTTGATGACAGTCAGCCATTGTCTGGTCAGGGAACTGTCGTGGACGAGGTGGAGTAAGAAGAGGAAGAGGAGGAGGATGATGATGGGGATGATTATTTAGGGGAGGAGGATGCTTCTCGTGGGGCAAGAGAAAATGTTGGCTTTGCAAGGTCTGGTACAGGGTTTGCGCGTGACTGGAAGGATGTGGATTTGCCAGAAAGTGCTCCTCCACCCAGCACTCGCAGTGCATCATTGACACTGGGAACATTGGCCCACATATCAGATTATGCCTTGCAGATCCTAAAAAGGGACCCTGCATTGCCAAAATGATGAACGATGATGACTACTGGTTGGCCAGCATCCTGGATCTACGCTATAAAGGCAAATTCCAAAACATCATGCCACAGGAGAACCTTGACCTAATATTGGCTAACAAACAAGCTACTCTGGTAAACCGGTTGGTTGAGGCATTCCCAGCACACAGCAGCGGTGATGGTTCTCACACGATCCGTAAGGGCCGGGGGCAACTTGGAAGCGGTGTTGGTGGTGGACACATCAGAAGTGGCGTTGGAGACAGGGGTTTCATGACCATGTTGTGGACTGATTTTTCAAGTCCCGCTCCCTCAATTGGTAATACTGCATCGATTGAAAGTGACAGGAGACAGCACTTGACAAGTATGGTTACAAACTACTTTTCCTCTCATATCGATGTTCTCCCTCACAGGTCATTCCCATTTGACTATTGGGCAGCTAAACTGGACACCTGGCCTGAATTGGCACAATATGCCTTACAGGAGCTCGCATGCACAGCTGCAAGTGTGCTATCGGAAAGAGTCTTCAGTGCTGCTGGATCAATACTGACAGAAAAAAGGACCCGTCTGTCAACCCAAAATGTGGATGATCTAACCTTCATTAAAATGAACCATGCATGGGTTTCCAAGGATTTTGTCCCACCTTACCCTGATGACACATAGGTTGCCAGAAAAATTGTTTTCTTTGGTCCGCCTGTTCCTGGGACTTGACCAATTTCACCTTTAGCAGCAGGTGAATGTCCCACATCAACATATGCCATTTTGTAAACCTCCCTAACTGGGCAGCCTCCTCCCCCCAATGGCCGGGGTCACCACCGAGCGCATGCAACCGTGCGAGTGCTATTGCCCTGTACAGGTGGATGGGCCGACTCGTGGGCGCGGGCACTGGCACAGGGTCCCTCATAGTGCAATCAAGTGTGTCTGATGGTGGTGGTGCACACCCATCGTCAGACACACCGCCGTACTAGGAGGGGCCCAGTGCCAGTGCCGACGCCCTCGAGTGGGCCCCCCTTGCTTGGGCAGGGCCCCAGCATTTGCAATGTTTACCTCTCCCTGCTCCTCCGCTGTGTAGTCTGGGCTGTCAAATCCATCACTGGGACAGGCACTTCAAATTTGGTGAACTGATAGAAGATGATGGTTAAGACATAGCTATGCCTTGTCCCGCTGGCCGGGATCCAGCTACAGATGATCAATGGCTTCCATTTCTTATGGACGTCGACTCACAATGAGATGCAGTGGTGGTTTCTCATCAGCTTTAACAGTTTTCCTACCCACAGACATGTGACATTCCAGCGCACATTTTTAAATGTGCCCTCCCTCTCATGCCAATCCAATTGAATCGCCTATGGCCTGTGGCTTCCGTGGTTTGAACTCCAAATTTACGAGACAGATCATGATAGGCAGTGAGCACCATGTTTACATCTCTCCCTGTGATCAAAATTGGATGGATATGAGTAACGGCGATGAGATCAACGGTACTGCGATACAGCAACACTTTCTTCACAAAGAAAGGTTTTTGCTGTGTCCAGACACTAATTAATTGAGGGTCAGCATCGCCTCTGAGAATTGTGACGGAAGTTGTTCCCG
Organism: Dendrobates tinctorius; assembly: GCF_039654945.1. Classification (NCBI taxonomy): domain Eukaryota; kingdom Metazoa; phylum Chordata; class Amphibia; order Anura; family Dendrobatidae; genus Dendrobates; species Dendrobates tinctorius. Next base: position 37,309,420 of record NW_027361714.1, read on the forward strand.
TGAATAGTAATTCGTAGATTTCTACAATCACTAGACTTTAGGTAAATAATTGTATGCATCTAATTTTCTATTGCAGAGACTCTGGGCTGTCTTACTGAGACAGAAATATAAATGAAGATTTAAAAATACCACCAAAAGTGTATCATGGTGTACGCTTGAAATACATTTCCTTTTTTCTAGTTTTTAGATTGTTGTGTAATCCATGCAGAGAACACGGAGATTTTAAATGTTTACACTATGCTCTATATACCTGCTATCCAGTGATAATGTACCCTATCTTAACTTTGTGCCATCTGGTCTAATCCATACTGAGCCTGAGACCGTCTGAGCCTGCCTCCTGATCGATACACATAGGTTTTTAACGTGTAAACTATGCAACATATATACGTGTTATCAGGTGAAACTGTACCCTTTATCAACTTTCTCGAATCCTGTAGAATCCATACTGGGCCTGAGAACGGCTGCAGAGCTGTTAAGCAAGCTGCAGCACCTGTGGTTTGGACACGTAATGTTTTGCATTTTTTCTGGAATGGCGGTTAGGCCGAATTTAGGAATTGCTGTTGACCTGCACTTACTGGGAAATCATCGTTCACGGCGAATTATGGGAATCCCAGATCCCCATCATTAACGGTGTTCAGCGGGTTATCTGTACCTGTAAGCGACAAAAGATGGTCCTTTCAGTGTAGCGTGCATGTAGACGGACATGGAAGGCCATGATAGCCCTGTTATTGCTCGATCGCTCGTGCCAGTGCCTCGCGTATCCCTCTAGTAAGCTTTACGCGTACCACAGGGGCATGCCAGAGTCTCGTTCGTTAACGGAATAAAGCTGACAAATCGCTAGCACAACTACAAACGTACATACCACACACACACAATCGACAAAGATTTCAATGTGTGCATCTTTTTTTGAGGTGGCATGGTTGTGGTTTCCCGGGTGGAGATCAATTAAGCCGCAGGCTCCACTCCTGGTGGTGCCCTTTCGGACTTTCCTTTAAGGTTCAGCTTTGCAATCATACTGCCCCCGGAAAGCAAACACTTTGGCTTCATGGACGCTGTTTGGAGGTTCATGGGAATAACGCTGCCCAATCGCCAGTTGCCATAATTTAATGGTGGGAAGTATGACGGTATATGATCGTGTTTGTTTTCAGATTTTGGTTTTCTGGGTTTGGTTTTTACATTTTTAGTCCAGACTTTCTTGACTTCATAAGGGCATGACAAGCCTACATCTGTGTCTCCTACACCTCCACCTTTTACTCCTCCTCCTCTTTTGTAAATGTAGTTGCCCTTTTCCATATGTTATTTTTGGCTTCTGAGCATTTTGTCGGCTTTAGGACACCTTTTAAGGTGTTTTGTAATTGTTTTGTATGTGTTAGTATGTTTTTGTGTTTGCCTGCCATTGTTTTCAGTGTGGCTCGACGAACATTCGACGAACTTGCCTCCTGTGCGACGAACCAAAACACTAGCGGGGTGTCTCAACACTACTCATGAAATATAGACGTACATTGTTAATGTTTAAACTATGCTATATATACCTGCTATCTGATGATACTGTACACTTTGTCTACTTTTTATATTCTTGTCTAATCCATACTGAGCCTGGGAGTGTCTCTGTGTGACTGATGGAATATATATGGAGATTGACAACTATCCTTTGACTGAATAGAGCTGTACGCTTCTGATACAGTACCATATATGTGATGTTATTTTGTGTCTATTTTGTGCTAAATTTGGAAGTTTGGTGGAAGAGACCGCGGACGTGGGCGTGGGGTGCCAGCTGGTGCTGATGGTGGTGGTGCATCTGCTGGTAGTGGCAAAAGCACAATAGCAGCTAAGGCAGGAGGTGTTGAGCCTGTGTCACGGTCTGTCTATGGAACGCCTGGAAGGCTACCTTTTCGAGGAGTAGGTTAACCATTTTTAAAGCCGGAGAATGAGGAACTGGTTTGGACTTACATTGCCGAAACAGACTCCAGTAAATATGCCCTCCTCTTCTGAAGTTTCAAAAAATGCAAGCACTGAGTCGTCAAGTGCTGGCTCCTGGTCAGGAAGAACCCCTTTCCTTGTCTCCTGCACCCCCACCCAAAGTGAATGATGCACATTACTTCACATTAGTCCATATAGCTCTTTCTATCATACCATGCATGGGTTATCAAGTCAAATCGTGAATTCTCCAGTCCAAGATGAATCTGACATGGAGTGTGGGTGGCCAGGCAGGGCAGTGGGGTTAATCGGTACCGGGACGGTGTCTCCCTGGGATGTGTCACAGTGGTGGTGACCCGTTCTGTGGCCCTTGGCGTCCATGCAAAGGGGTGAATTACGTTTATAGGTGAATGATACGTGACGCCACCTGTGGTTTCTGAGTAGATTGACCAGCGCTGCAGTGGCGCTTCTCTGGGACAGAAGTTGTGGTGCAGCTAAGATGTAGAAGCCCTGCGGTATGGCCATTGTCACAGGGCACATGAAAGAGTTGGTAGATGGTGTACAGTGCAGGATGCAGCAAAGCCATGAGCCAGGCGCAGGAGAAAGAGGACAGACACAGTCGTGCAGTTCCTTTACCTGTACTTGGTAAGTGCCGTCCAGGACCCAGAGTACAGATGGAGAAGGAGCTGGTCAGCCTGGAAGCCAATTTGGAATTCTCTCTCTGCAGATAGATAGTGTGGCCTCCGTTCTAGCGCTTATCTGAGGTACTCGCAGTGCTGAGTTCAATGAAGTTCCCCCTGTTGACTCTCTCTTGGAACTTTCTCGTATGGCAGGCAGCCATAGCCTTTTCCTTCTGGCTCCCACACGTCGCTGCTGGGGCCTCCGAGCCTTAGTTGGGTACAGAGCATTTACAGCTGCTTCTTCCTCCGGTTTCTGCTGCAGGAACGTCAGTGTCCCTACAAACTCGGAGACCGGACCATGCACTCAAACTAGGAGTGAGCCTTAACTCTGTTCATCCTCCAGCTCCCCTTCTCACGTCCACACACTTCCCCTTCCCTTCACAGACTGCCCTAACTTACCTCCTCCCGACCACAGACAGCAGCTCCTCAGCAGTCAGGTTCAGAGGTCTCCCTGCTGGCCTGGAGTGGGAAATGTGTTGTGTGTTGGTTTAACTGCTAGAGAGATCCTTCATTGCTCCCAAGCATGACATCACACTCCCTAGGAGGAAGGTAATGCCACTGTGGCCACCGTACTCCTTGGATCACCACAAGTGCACTGAGGCCCAGCCACTGCTAGATGATTCTGCTGGTACATTGACCCAGACCACTACATTCCCCTCGCACTCTACACAGCCTGAATGTGACCCAGATGAAACTCAGGTTACCCTTCCCATATACTGTACCACCTTACACGGTGACAAAAAGGAAGGTGCAGCTGAAAGTGTAGGTTCGGCCCAACTGCCGTCAGACACACCGCCGTACTATGAGGGGCCCTGTGCCAGTGCCATCGCCAACCAGTAGGCCCCCCCTGCTTGCTCTGGATCACAGCACTTGCAAAGTTGAAATACTTACCTCTCCCTGCTCCACCGCCATGACGTCTTCCGTGTTTCCTGACAGTGATATTCTGATCAGAGAGCGCAATGACATCACGTCTGTACGCCCAGACTAGTACAGGGATTCCCTAGCAAGGAGACTTATTTGAGGAGACTTATTTAATTGTTTTCAATGTTGGGACAGCAATTTTTGTGGAGTACTATACTCTGGAGAATGATATATGGGGCCCACCATACACTGGAGCATTCCAAAGGTGGACATCAGACACTGGAGCAGCATTTACAGGGCCCATTATACACTAGAGCATTAGAAATGGAGCCCATTATATATAGAGCATTATTTGGGCCCATAAGACAGTGCAGCTTCATCCATGGGGACCAACATATGCTGTAGCATTATGTGGAGATCATCATTTACTGATTTGAACATTATATGGGACCAATGATTCTGTATGGTGAAATATATGGGCCTCATTACTCTGTATAGCGCACTATGCGGTGGCCATAATACTGTATGGAGTAAGATACTGTCCGTTTTTGGAGCTATTGGAGAATTTAAAATGGATATCAGTCATGAGATGTTAAAAGTGAAGCATTTTTCATTGTACTATACCGCTATTTCTCTGCCGTATCGGAGCATCATGAGTTGTGGTATGTGTTAAAGGGGCGCTCTTTGGCCCAGGGCACATGAAAACCTGGAGCCAGCCCTACCCCCCCCCCACAAATTTAGCCAAATAACCCCCATTTTTCAGTGCGTAACTAGTGTTATGAAGTACATTAAGGTTGAAAAGCTTCAGTAATAAGATTTGATGTTTTTGCATTCAAAAGGGCACTGTAGGTGTGTTTCCTGGCCTCCACTCCCTGCCGACTTTGCTTCCCCATTGACTTGCATTGAGTTTCGTGTTTCAGTCGGCCTTCGACTTTTCACAAAAAATGGCCGATTTTGTTCGACCTGACTTTTGCGAAAGTCGGGTTTCATGAAACCCGACTCGACCCAAAAAAAGGCAAAGTCGCTCAACTCTAATGGTTGGCATTAGCGACTCGTCGCTTCCAGAACAATTTGGTGTCTCTGGTAAAGAACTACCACTGCGTTGTTAACTTGTAGCCAAGAACTAGGGAATTCACCTAGAACAGTGCAAATCTTTGTATCAGTCTTTTCTTTTAGCTGAGAGTCTTCCTTATTCTCAACTCGTTCACGCAATTGTGCCGGACATACTTTCAGATTGTCTCTGGATACGGTGGTAGACGTTTTTCCGCTGTCTTTGGAGATAGTACACACTTTGCTGTTGTCATTGCTAGATGGTTGAATAGTGTAAGGCTGAGCCTCCTATTGGTCATCTAACTTGTGGTTTCTTCTCTTTTTCTTCAGCACTTGTTCACCTGTTGGTAAGGGGGTTGCCACAGCATGTCTATTTAAGTTCCTTTCCTGTTTTTGCCTAGCTTGAGCAAGACTTTCCTCTACAGATTGCTGAACTTTTTGATACTGCAGTTGTCTTTCTGTATTCCAATCCGTGTCCAATTGGCTGGATATGGTTTCAAGAGTTAGGACTCCCATTTCCAGGTCGATGGGGAGTTAACCTGGCTGTCCACGCATCCAGTAAGCAGGGGCATATCCTGTTGCACTGGTTAGTATATGTTTGTACATTTTGATCAAATCAGGCAATTTCTCAGGCCATTAGTTCCTTTCTTCTAGCGGTAAGATCTGCAATAAATTGACTACCAGATGGTTCAGTTTTTCGCAAAGACCATTGCCTTGTGGATGATATTGTGTAGTTCTGATCTTTTTGCATCCGTAGAGGGAGCAAAATTCTTGAAAGACTTCTGCTTCGAAGACTGGACCTCTGTCTCTCAGCACTTGATCTGGGTAGCCATGGGGTCTACAGAAATATTCTTGGAATGCCTTTGCAGCTGTTCTTGCTGTTTGGTCTTTCACCGGAACGACCACTAGGAAACGGGAATAGTGATACACTATTGTTAAGGCATAGGTATACCTTGATCGACTTGGGGTTAGTTGCACGTGGTCTAAGGCCACCAGTTCCAAAGGTTATTTAGTGATGATGGGCTGCAAGGGGGCCCTTTGATTTGCAGAATTCTTTCTTCTGAGACTACATGGGCCGCCGCATTCCCTACACCACTGTTCAATAGACAGTCTCATACTTGTCGAGAAGAAGCGGTCGCGGATGACTACTTCCAGCTTTATCCAACCAAAGTGTCCAGCTTGATTGTGGTAAGCTTCCAAGACCATGGGCATGTCTTTTCTGGGGACCATGATCTGCCAGACCAGTTCATGCGTACGTGGGTTATTAGCTCTTCGGATCAACTTGTCTTCAAAAAGGAACAGCTTCTTTCTTTCCTCAACTGTTGGACATCTGCAGGCGCATCATTAGCTGGAGATAAATCTGTTTCACCAAGGAGTTCTTTGACCATACATATAGCTGGGTCACAGCTCTGCATCTCTGCCCAACCTTGGTGAGGTAGTGGATTACGGGAAACTTCATGAACGGCAAGACTTCTCCCTGTCACATTGTTAGAGTCTTGGGAGGCACCATGGCGGGAGAATGCTGGCATCTCTTTTTCTTCCAGGTCTTCTAGATCGTCTGCTGGGCTATATACCATGTGTGGCTGGGCTATATACCACGTGGTGCTGGGCTATATACCATGTGGTGCTGGGCTATATACCATGTGTGGCTGGGCTATATACCTTGTGGTGCTGGGCTATATACCATGTGGTGCTGGGCTGTATACCATGGTGCTGGACTGTATACCATGTGTGGCTGTGTTATATACCATGTGGTGATGGGCTATATACCGTTTGTGGCTGTGCTATATACCATGTGGTGTTGGGCTAAATTCCAAGTGTGACTGGGCTATATACCATGTGGTGCTGGGCTATATACTATGTGGTGCTGTGCTATATACTATGTGGTGCTGGGCTGTATACCATGAGGTGATGGGCTATATACCATGTGTGACTGTGCTATATACCATGTGGTGCTGGGCTACATTCCATGTGGTGCTTGGCTATATACCATGTGTGGCTGTGCCATATACCATTTGGGCTGTGCTATATACCATGTGGTGCTGTGCTATATACCATGTGGTGCTGGGGTATATACCATGTTGTGCTGGGCTATATACCATGTGTGACTGGGCTATATACCATGTGGTGCTGGGCAATATACCATGTGATACTGTGCTATATACCATGAGGGCTGGGCTATAATCCATGTGGGTCTGGGCTATATACTATGTGGTGCTGGGCTATATACTATGCGGCTGTGTTATATACCATGAAGAGTTACATTTAAATTATATTCTATGGGGGAGGCTGTGTTATATAATATGGGGGGCTACATTATATTCTATGGGGAGGTGGGCTGCATTATATTCTATTTTGGGTTACATTATATTCTATGAGGGGCTGTATTATATATATTATATTCTATGGGGGGTGATTGCATCATATTCTATAGGGGGGCAACATTATACTTTAAGAGGAGGCTAAATTCTATACTGTGGGAGGCTGCATTATATTCAGTGGTGGCCTAGATTATATTGTATGAGGGCTTCATTATACTTTATGAGGTGGCTACATTACATTCTATGAGGGCTGCATTTTACTATATGAGGATGGCTACATTGTATTCTATGGAGTGGCTACATTATACTATATAAGGGGTTGCATTATATTCTAGGGGGGTTACATTCTATTTTATGGTGGGGCTGCATTATACTATGTGGTGTGGCAGCATTATGCACTATGGGGTGGCTGCATTACGTTCTATGGGGGTTACATTATATATTATGGCGGGGCTGCATTATACTATGTTGGCTGGCTGCATTATGCTCTATGCGGTGGCTGCATTATACTTTAAGAGAGGGCTGCATTATATTGTATGGGGGGTTACATTATATTGTATGGCGGGGTTGCATTATACTCTGTGGGGTGGCTGCATTATACTATATGTGGGCTGCATTATACTGTATCGAGGACTATGGGGAATACATTATATGAAGAACTAAGGGGTGCATTATACTATGGGAAGTGCATTGTACTACATCGATGACTATGGCGGTGCATTATACTATGGAGAACTATGAGGAGTGTATTATACTATATGGAGGACTGAGCAGTTTATTTTAATATATGGAGGACTGAGGAGTGTATTATACTATATGGAGGACTATGGGGCACATTATATTATATGAAGGACTATGGGGTGTAAACTGTAGATGTGCTGCTGATAACATGATACTGTATGGTGATCTTTTAGTGATCCATTAGTGATCACTCTGTCCCCATCATTCTTTCTCAGACGGTGGATAGAGGCCGGGAAACAAGTGTTGAACGACTTCAATATTGTCGATCACACTCATATAGCGGCCTGAACTCAGCACATGTAACTACAACCGAAATGCTTCTGTGTGATGTGCAATATGTTAGCATTTGGGGCCCCATTTTAAACTTTTCCTAGGGCCCCACTTTGCCTAAAACCGGCCCTGGGGGAGGGATCGGAGTTGTGGCACTTGATGGCAGGGAGCTGATTTCCTGACTGATATTCTCTATTTTCTCTATAACGTGGGAGGCCAGTTCATCAGCTCAGATGTCTGTGATAGGGCCTGTGTTTTTGGACTGAGGAGGGAGTGAAAGGTGTCAAAAATTTTTTGGGGGTTGTTAGACAGGAGATGAGGGTGGTGAAGTAAGTCTGTTTGGCAAGGAAAAGGGCAGCGTTATAGGTCCCTAACATAAATTTGTATTGGATAAAGTTTTCTGGTGATCGAGCTTTCTTCCATAGGCGTGCGAAACTCCTAGAGCATCGCTGGAGAAATCGAGTTTGCAATGTGAACAAGGGCTGTTTTACTCTGTGTTTGGAAGTTCTGAGAGTGAGGGGTGCCACTTGGTCCAGGCTGCTTCTGAGAGTGTCATTGTAGTGATGTACAGCCAGATCAGGACACGAAAAAGAGGAGATTGGGGACAGTGATGAGTATAGGCTTCTGAAATTGTATGAGGGTTAATGGTTTGTAGATTTCTGAATCTGTCCCCATCATTCTTCGCCAGCTGGAGTACAGAGGCTGGGAAACAAGCATCGAATGACTTCAATATTGTTGATCACGCTCGCTTAATGGCCTGAGGTCTGCGCATGTAAATGGTGATGGTGAAATATGTGAGCATTTAGTGCCCCACTTTAAACTTTTGCCCAGGGCCCCATTTTGTCTAAAACTTGCCCTGGTCCCGTTCCTAACATACTGGCAATTGTGGGGTACATCACATTCACCTGTAGACCGCAGACCACTGCTTTCCCCAGATCTCCCTCCTCAGGAGATGCCACACATAACTGAGGGAACACGCAGTTCTTTGTAACAAGCAATTTATTGGGCAGTTTAAGTTCATCAGACTGTAACACGCAGTTTCTGGTGCAACACTTCTTATTCTTTGTTTCTTTAGTACAGTGTGTCTCCAGCATCACTCTATGTTCCTCTTGCACTATCCTCACGTTAACTGGTTTTCCAGGGATTTCTTGTCCAGTTCCTCAGTGCACTGGGCATCCTCTACCTTCTCTTAATGCATTTTCACATGCTTTTCCTCTGTACACTAGAAGATAAGGCACTCTTAGCAGTATCTGTACCAAACCCTAGGCGCCGGATGTTGCAGGAATGTCCGCAAGAGATTCTAGTAAGGCCTCCCACTGCCTTGAACGATAAGTGTTCTCCCACTGCAACTTGAACTTGACCTTGGTTACTGTACTTCCCTGACTATCAGGAAGTAGTCCTCTTTTACTGGGGGGTCCCCCTCCCTCTATGGGCCAGTACTACGCTTTAACGAAGTCTGTCCCTACAAACACAAAGTATTACATATCCATATATTACACATATAGGCTTGGACTGGCTCACAGGAGAACAGGAAAATCCTCCTGTGGGTCACTGTGCATTACGGGCCACCACCCTCTTATACAGCAGTACTTGGAAAAATAGCCTTTATTCACTATGTACTTACAGAGGTAGCATCTTATTCATGTAACAGTTCATTGTTTTATAAATTTGTGATTGAGGATAATGTCACATTTGCAAGTAGCTGTAAAAGTGGGGCACTTAAGTTGGTTACTAGAATTGGCAACTAGGGGGCCCTGGGCACCCCAGTCCGACACTGCTTGTGTCTCTTGTATTCTGCAGCTCTGTGTCCCCGTCTTCAGTCTTCTATCGGGTAGTTTTTTGTGTAGGACATATACTATTTTAGGGTACTGCCTCCATAACAATTTTAATGTAACTTGGGACAGGAGTAGACATTACGATACCACAATGGGTGGAGATTTATGTGGTCTACCTTCTGTAAATGGCGCTCCCCATAATTCCTGGTTCAACTTGTAGAGTACTGAGAGTAGTAATGATCACTCCCATCATTGCAACTGGGTAAAAATAAAGTGAACAGTAAAAAGATCCCATGAAACTTTGATTTACTTTCTTATTTTTTTTTATTGGAATAGCAATAAGCAACACTGTAATAAAAATATTACGGGTCCTTTAAGAAATTAAACCATAATCACAATGACTCTCAGGTCAGTCCCTATACAGACCACAGAACTAGCTGTGGGCATTGAGGACCGGCTGAGAGCCACTGGACCACAAGATCCAGAGGAAGGCGAAGAAACCCCCCGAAGAGTTCTGCCTCAGGGGGGGAAAAAATTCCTTCCTGACCCCATTTGTGGCGATCGGATATTTCCCTGGATCACATCTGTCCTGCTGCATATTGCTGTATATCTGCACGTATTATAAGCTCAGGAGAGTCGATCTGGAAGGGAAAAGATAAATGCATCTTGCTTCTAGGAGCTTACAATCTAATATAAAACATACACCCTGCTCCTAGGAGCTTACACTCTAATTTTCAATAGACATATACATATACTAAACAATAGACATATACTATACAATACAATAGTCATACACATATACTATACAATAGACATATACATAGACTATACAAGAGACATATACATATACTATACAATATACTTATACGAATACTATACAATAAACATATAGAAATACTATACAATAGACATATACAAATACTATGCAATAGACTTATACCAATACTATACAATAGACTTATATGAATACTATACAATAGACATATGCGAATACTATACAATATACTTATACGAATACTTTAAAATAGACTTATACGAATACTATACAATAGATAAATGCGAATACTATACAATATACTGTGAGAATCATGTGGGAATAGTGGATGAGAGCAGGTATATCTCACCCAGATACCTTTCCTATGTGGCCTAGTCTGGTCAGTATCGCACCTGCTTACTAATGAATAATGGGAGGTGGATATAAAAGGATGCCAGGTGGTTGTGTGAGTGTCTCAGCCTGGGAACACAGAGAGCCTGTCTGTGTGAGAGACACGTGAGTGAAAGCAGTGCCCACTGTAACTGTGGTTTGGCTGGACGGGACAAGCCCGCCAGTTGGTAGTTAGGTTGTCCATTGTTTAGTTAGTGCCGGACAGGCAAGGATTTGTTTTATGTTTTATTTCCTTTTTGCATTGCTTTCACCTTTAATAAACCTGACCCAGGGTCAGTTACACCTGAATCCTAGCGCTGCGCCTGAGTTTCATGCTGAACGCACGTGACCTTTGACCCCAGCAAAGCCGATCCCGGAGTGTTTTATCACATTGTGGTGGAAAACGCGGGCATCAGGTTGCAAGCATGAGCATGGAGGATGTGGTGAAAGCGCTGGTACAGTCGACCGCCGTCCAGCAAGAAGCTAATCGGGTGATGATGGCCCAGCTGAAGGAGTTGGTGGACATGACAACTACCGATCGTTCGCTTCTCCATCAGGTGGCGCAGCGCCTGGCAAGCTTACCTGAGGTTAACCTGGAAGCAGAGTCGAGAGTGATTCACGTGAGTCGGTACTGGCAGAAGATGACGACCGAAGATGACGTCGAGGCATACCTGACCACGTTTGAACGGACGGCAGTGCGAGAAAAATGGCCGAAGGCACGATGGGCCGGCCTGATTGCCCCGTTTCTTTCCGGTGAGGCCCAAAAGGCGTATTATGACTTGGAACCTGAAGCTGCGCAGGACTTTGACAAATTGAAAGCCAAGATCTTGGCCCGGCTGGGAGTGACGACCACTGTCCGTGCACAGAGAGTGCATCAATGGACTTATCAGCCGGATAAACCACCGCGGTCACAGATGTTCGACCTGATCCACGTGACGAAGAAGTGGCTACAACCCGAGGTGCTGACAGCGCCAGAGATAATCCAGAGAGTCGTCATGGACAAGTACCTGAGAGCTCTACCGCCAGCCCTGAGGAAGTGGGTAAGCCATGGAAATCCTACGACGGCAGATCAACTGGTGAATCTGGTTGAACGTTACTCCGTGGCGGAGACGATGCTACCCCACCTCGTTCTTCATCATCTCCACGTGGAACCGGTAAGACTGTTCCAGGGAGTAGGGGAGATGGAAAAATCCCTAAGACAGTGGGGGAGGAAAACGGGACTGCTCGCACTGCGAGGCCGAGAGTAACGAACTATGGTCTAAGCAAGGGGCCCGTTAGGTGTTTCCGCTGCCAAGAGATGGGACATATTGCTGCGAACTGTCCGGTCACTACTGAACCCATGCAGTGCGACGTCACAGACTCTAAAAACCGCATGTCTATGGTTGCACGGGTAGTGAGTGTGAATGCCGGTCAAAAGGATGTGGAAAAACACTTGTGTGATTTAACTGTTGATGGAAAAATTGTGGTGGCATTGTTAGACTCGGGAAGTGTGGTGACTCTGGTGAAGGCCAGTCTGGTGTCAGCCCCGACTGGACCATCAGACAAATTTTCTGTAACGTGTGTGCATGGAGACACCTGTTCGTACCTCACCACGGTCATATGCATTACTACTTCCTATGGGTCTGTGCAACATAAAGTGGGACTTGTCCCGGCGTTATTGCATGATGTTATCCTGGGCCGGGATTTTCCCCACTTCTGGCAATTGTGGGAGAATCAATTGATGCCCTCAGGTAATAGTGTACATGATTCTTCTCCCAGGGCGCGTGTGGGTCCCGAACCCCTGGAAGAGGTCTCCCCGGAAGACTCGGGGGAAGAGTCTGCGGGAAATGACCTGCAGTTCCCGTTTTCAGTCATGGCGAGTGATACGGAGGAGACCGGGGAAGAGGAGGAGGCCGACAGCCGTCCATCTCCCCGTTTTCCGGATTTAGAAGTTCAGAAAGATGACTTCCAAAGCGAGCAAATAAAGGATCCTACCCTTTCTCAGGCTAGGACAAATGTAAAAGTGATAAATGGGGTACCCGTAGAACCTGGCTCTAGGCTGGCAAATCCTTACATGGTTCTGGAGAATGATTTACTCTATCAGATAGAGAAAAAGGGGGAAGACAAGGTGCAACTATTAGTCGTGCCAAAACCCTAGCGGTGGCAGGTGCTGGACCTGGCCCACGGACATGTGATGGGAGGTCACCTGGGTGTCCAGAAAACCACCGAAAGGATATTACACTGTTTTGTTTGGCCAGGCATGCATCACGATGTTCGTGTACATTGTGAGTCTTGTCCTGACTGCCAAGCCTCTGCACCTAAGCCCCGGTTCTGTAGCCCTTTGGTACCCCTACCTATTATTGAAGTCCCGTTTGAGAGGATTGGGATGGATTTAGTTGGGCCCCTTCCACGGTCTGCACGTGGACACCAACATATCCTGGTCATCTTGGATTATGCCACTCGTTACCCGGAGGCCATACCTTTGCGTAACACGGCCACCAAGACGATTGCCAAGGAACTGGTGCATGTGTTTAGTCGGGTCGGTATACCAAAACAGATACTCACCGACCAGGGGACCCCCTTTATGTCCAGGGTAATGAAGGAGCTCTGCCGATTGGTACAAATCGAACCGTTACGCACCTCCGTGTATCACCCTCAAACAGACGGGTTGGTCGAACGGTTCAATAAAACTCTGAAGCAGATGCTGAGAAAGGCGATAGACAAGGATGGGAAGAACTGGGACTATTTACTTCCGTATTTGCTTTTTGCCATCAGGGAAGTGCCCCAGTCTTCCACGGGGTTCTCGCCTTTCGAGTTATTGTACGCCCGACGTCCCCGCAGACTGTTAGACGTTGCAAAAGAAACCTGGGAGGGTCAGGTCACTCCGTTTAAAACGGTGATAGATCACGTCACACAAATGCAGGACCGTATTGCGGCTGTTATGCCTATCGTCAAAGAACACATGATGCATAGAGTTGAGCGATACCGTCCGATACTTCAAAGTATCGGATCGGAATGGATCGGCCGATATTAAAAAAAAGTATCGGTATCGCCGATTCCGATACCGGAAGTCCCATTCAAGTCTATGGGACTTCCGGTATCGGAATAAGAAAAATCCTGTTTTTCCCTTGTACAGCCTCTCTGGGGTCTGTACGGGCCTTTCGGGGGGCTGTGCCGGCCTGCCAGGGGGTCTGTGCAGGCTCCGGTGGTCTGTGCCGGCCTGCCGGGGGGCTGTGCCGGCCTGCCAGGAGGGCTGTGCAGGCTCCGGTGGGCTGTGCCGGCCTGCCGGGGGGCTGTGCCGGCCTGCCAGGGGGGCTGTGCAGGCTCCGGTGGGCTGTGCAGGCTTCGGGGGTCTGTGCAGGCATCGTCCGATGGGACTACAAGTCCCATCGGGCGATGCCTGCTACCATGACAGTGATTGACACATTAGCCAATGATGGGACAGTAGTAGTCCCATCATCCGGCTAATGTGTTGAATGTACAAAAAAAAAAAAAAATTACATGCTACATACATACAACATGCATACTACATACATGCTACATTCATACTACATACTACATACATGCTACATTCATACTACATATATACTACATGCAACATACATACTACATATATACTACATGCATGCAACATGCATACTACATATATACTACATGCATGCAACATGCATACTACATATATACTACATGCTACATACATACTACATATATGCTACATACATACTACATATATACTACATGCTTGCTACATACATACTACATACATACTACATATATGCTACATACATACTACATATATACTACATGCATGCTACATACATACTGCATGCTACATACATACTACATATATACTACATGCATGCTACATACATACTACATGCTACATACATACTACATACATACTACATACATACTACATGCTACATACATACTACATATATGCTACATACATACTATATATATACTACATGCATGCTACATACATACTACATTCTACATACATACCACATATATACTACATACATACTACATACATACTACATGCTACATACATACTACATATATACTACATGCATGCTACATACATACTACATGCTACATACATACCACATACATACTACATACATACTACATACATACTACATGCTACATACATACTACATATATACTACATGCATGCTACATACATACTACATGCTACATACATACCACATATATACTACATACATACTACATGCATGCTACATGCTACATACATACCACATACATACTACATACATACTACATACATACTACATGCTACATACATACTACATATATACTACATGCATGCTACATACATACTGCATGCTACATGCATGCTACATACATACTACATACATACTACATGCTACATACATACCACATATATACTACATACATACTACATACAATACATTCATACAATACATACATAGACATACAGTACATATAACATAGAGTAACATACTTACCAATACTTGTCACATTGTTCCCCGAAGCCATTGTCTTTTACGGAATAAATATTAACATAACAAACCACAAAAATACTCACCCACGATCCAAAGCAGTCCACGAGTGTGTCCCACGACGATCTTGGGTAGAGAACTGCAGCATCAGCTGTTGCTGCCGTTCTCTACGGGCTGCAGGAATCCAATGACGGAAGGTAGGTATCCTTCCGCACTGTATTCCTCCGCCACTTAAAAAAAAAAAAAGTCCCTAGTCTCACTTTATGCCATTGCTGCACATTACCCCATTACCCTGCACATACGCCGCGCGTTGGGGTACGGCTGTGGTCTCCCTTGCTGCTCCTTCTTGTGTAAGTGCCTCCTTTATTACCATATTGTATGTTTTTGCCTGTCATCATTCATGTAGGAATTTTTTCCCTGTAGTTATGGTCACGACCATGGGCAAACATTATTTATGTTTAGACAGTTAGACACTTCACAATGTTCATGTATTTCTCATGACTATTTATTTGGAGCTGCCATGGTCACCCGGCCTTTCTTTTCCTACCAATGTCACTTTTTAGCCATGTTCTGTTTGTTTCACCTTTCAATAAAAACCTACTTTGCACTTTACCTTGTGATATGAGGACTTTTTCACTGCTTTTCGTCAGTTGCTATGGTTATATGCAGTGTGTTCTGCACTATCCATTCATGTGCTGGAATCTTGGTTGTGATTACCAACACATCTAAATCACTATGATTTTGATAACCCACTCCAGCACATTTTGCTGTCTTTTATTCTTATGTAGTATGTATGTAGTATGTATGTAGTATGTATGTAGCATGTAGTATGTATGTAGTATGTATGTAGCATGCATGTAGTATGTATGTAGCATGTATGTAGTATGTATGTAGTATGTATGTAGTATGTATGTAGTATGTATGTAGCATGCAGTATGTATGTAGCATGCATGTAGTATATATGTAGTATGTATGTAGCATGCATGTAGTATATATGTAGTATGTATGTAGTATGTATGTAGTATGTATGTAGCATGTAGTATGTATGTAGCATGCATGTAGTATGTATGTAGTATTTTTTTTTTTTTTTTTAACATTTAACACATTAGCCGGATGATGGGACTACTACTGTCCCATCATTGGCTAATGTGTCAATCACTGTCATGGTAGCAGGCATCGCCAGATGGGACTTGTAGTCCCATCGGACGATGCTTGCACAGACCCCCGGACATCAGCACAGCCCCCCGGCAGGCCGGCACAGACCCCCACAGGGTGCACAGACCACCGGCAGGCCGGCACAGCCCCCCGGCAGGCCGGTACAGACCCCCACAGGGTGCACAGACCACCGGCAGGCCGGCACAGCCCCCCGGCAGGCCGGTACAGACCCCGGGCAGTCCACACAGCCCCCCGGCAGACCGGCACAGCCCCCCGGCAGGCCGGCAGAGACCCCCGGAAGGCCCGAAATGACGGCGCATCATGATGCGCACACACCGCGCATCATGATGACGTCAGGCTGTCAATCAACTTTGAACTTCCGATTCCGATGCCGACTTCCGATATTGAAAAAATATCGGAAGTCGGTATCGGAATTCCGATACAGCAAGTATCGGCCGATACCCGATACTTGTGGTATCGGAATGCTCAACACTAATGATGCAGGCTCAAGGAGCCCAAAAAAGAATCTATGATGGGGCGCCAAGATCCGTACGTTTGCACCCGGAGATAGGGTGTTGATCCTGGTCCCCACGGTGGACAGTAAGTTCCTGGCAAAGTGGCAGGGCCCCTTTGAGATTAAGGAAATAGTTGGTGACGTAAACTACAAAGTATACCAGGCAGGTAAACGGAAACCTGAACAGATTTATCATGTAAATCTGATAAAACCCTGGAAAGATCGGTCTGCCTTGTCAGCGGAGCTGGCCCGTCCCGTTTGCTCGCATACCGTACCGGAGGTACGAGTTGCAGAGACTCTCTCGGAGTGGCAAAAGACTGAGGTCAGGCAGTTTCTTCTTCACAGCCAAAAGTTTTTCTCAGGAAAAACCCGGGCAAACTATGCTAATGAAACATGACATCGTAACGGAACCTGGTGTCACTGTTCACGTGAAACCCCACAGAATTCCGAAAGCACCGTGAAGCCGTTTCCCGAGAAGTGAAGGCAATGTTAGAGTTAGGTGTCATTGAGGAATTGCACAGTGCTTGGTCCAGCCCGATTGTGTTAATTCATAAACCGGACGGCACAATCCGGTTCTGCAATGACTTCAGGAAACTGAATGCGGTCTCAAAATTTGATGCCTATCCTATGCCCCGGGTCGACGAGTTAATAGATCGGTTAGGAAAAGCCCGGTATATTACGACCCTAGACCTAACAAAGGGGTATTGGCAGATCCCTTTGGCGGAGGCTGCCAGAGAAAAGACGGCATTCGCTACGCCGGAAGGGCTATTTCAGTATGTGTATATGCCGTTTGGACTGCACGGAGCACCGGCGACCTTCCAGAGACTGATGGATCGAGTCCTGAGGCCACATAGGCAGTACGCTTCGGCCTATTTGGATGACATTGTCATTTACAGCTTGGACTGGGAGACTCATCTCCAGAAAGTACAAGCTGTGATTGACTACCTGTGGGAGGCAGGTCTAACCGCGAACCCCAAGAAATGTCATATCGGGCTAGAAGAAGCCCGGTATTTGGGGTATGTAATTGGGAGAGGTGTTGTTAAACCCCAGGTTGATAAGATTCCGGCAGTTCAGGACTGGCCACAACCTGTCAACAAGAAGCAGGTGCAAGCCTTCCTGGGGATCGCCGGCTATTATCGCCGGTTCATACCCAATTTTGCAGCCATCGCTACCACCCTGACGGATCTTACAAAAGGGAAAGACTCCGTCATGATTAAATGGAGTTTAGCGGCTGAAGAAGCCTTCCATAGCCTAAAACGGGCACTTTGCTTTCAGCCCGTACTGGTGACTCCGGACTTCCGCAGCGAGTTTGTGGTACAAACGGATGCCTCTGATACCGGTATCGGGGCCGTACTCTCACAAGTGAGGGACGGAGTGGAACACCCAGTCCTCTATCTCAGCAGG
The DNA here is from genome assembly GCF_039654945.1 of Dendrobates tinctorius. Lineage (NCBI taxonomy): Eukaryota > Metazoa > Chordata > Amphibia > Anura > Dendrobatidae > Dendrobates > Dendrobates tinctorius. The sequence goes on from NW_027361714.1 coordinate 37,327,718, forward strand.
AAGCTGAATAAACACGAGCAAAGGTATGCAGTCATAGAAAAAGAGTGCCTCGCCATTAAGTGGGCTCTAGAGGCCCTCAAATATTACCTCGTGGGCCGAAAGTTCAGGCTGATCACTGACCATGCCCCTCTCAAGTGGATGCACTTGAACAAGGAACGGAATAGCCGGGTGACCTGGTGGTTCCTTGCCCTGCAGGCCTACACTTTTACGGTGGAGCAGCGCCCAGGGGTACAGATGGGGAATGCAGATGCCCTGTCCCGAGTGCACTGTTTGGCGGGTGTCATTGCTCGACCGGAGTGGTCTGAGCAGAGGGGGGGATATGTGAGAATCATGTGGGAATAGTTGATGAGGGCAGGTATATCTCGCCCAGATACCTTTCCTATGTGGCCTAGTCTGGTCAGTATCGCACTTGCTTACTAATGAATAATGGGAGGTGGATATAAAAGGATGCCAGGTGGTTGTGTGAGTGTCTCAGCCTGGGAACACAGAGAGCCTGTCTGTGTGAGAGACACGTGAGTGAAAGCAGTGCCCACTGTAACTGTGGTTTGGCTGGACGGAAGAAGCCCGCCAGTTGGTAGTTAGGTTGTCCATTGTTTAGTTAGTGCCGGACAGGCAAGGATTTGTTTTATGTTTTATTTCCTTTTTGCATTGCTTTCACCTTTAATAAACCTGACCCAGGGTCAGTTACACCTGAATCCTAGCGCTGCGCCTGAGTTTCATGCTGAACGCACGAGACCTTTGACCCCAGCAAGGCCGATCCCGGAGTGTTTTATCACAATGCTTATACAAATACTATACAATAGACTTATACGAATGCTATACACTAAACATATTCAAATACTATACAATAGACTTATATGAATACTATACAATATACTTATATGAATACTATACACTAAACATATACAAATACTATACAATAGATATATACGAATACTATACAATAGACTTATAAGAATGCTATATACTAAACATATACAAATACTATACAATAGATATATACGAATACTATACAATATACTTATACGAATGCTATACACTAAACATATGCAAATACTATACAATAGATATATACGAATACTATACAATATACTTATACGAATACTATACAATAGACTTAACATACGAATACTACACAATAGACATATTTGAATACTATACAATAGACATATACGAAATACTATACAATAGACATATACATTACAATAGACAAATACATATACTATACAATAGATATAGACAAATACTATACAATAGACATAGAAGAGTGCTATGCAATAGACATATACAAATACTATGCAAGAGACACATGCGTATGCTCTACAAGAGACATAGATGTATGCTATGCAAGAGACATAGACCTACGCTATGCAAGTGATATTGACGTATGCAATGCAGGAGACACAGACATATGCTATGCAAGACACACAGATGTATTCCATGCAAGAGACACAGATGTATGCCATGCAAGAGACACAGATGTATGCCATGCAAGGGACACAGATGTATGCCATGCAAGGGACACAGACGTATGCCATGCAATAGACACTGACGCATGCCATTCAAGAAACATAGACGTATGCCATTCAAGAAACATAGACGTATGGCATGCAAGAGGCACAGACGTATGCCATTCAAGAAACATAGACGTATGGCATGCAAGAGACACAGACGTATGCCATGCAACAGACCTAGACATATGCCATGCAACAGACACAGATGTATGTCATGCAATATACATAAACGTATGCCATGCAACAGACGTAGAGGTATGCCATGCAACAGACATAGACGTATGCCACACAACAGACATAGACGTATGCCATGCAACATACATAAACGTATGATATGCAACAGACATAGACGTATGCCATGCAACAGACATAGACGTATGCCATGCACCAGACATAGACGTATGCCATGCAACAGACATAGACGTATGCCATGCAAAAGACATAGACGTATGCCATGCAACATACATAAACGTATGCGATGCAACAGACATAGACGTATGCCATGCAACAGACATAGACGTATGCCATGCAACAGACATAGACATATGCCATGCAACAGTCATAGACGTATGCCATGCAACGGACAGACGTATGCCATGCAACAGACATAGATGTATGCCATGCAACAGACATAGACGTATGCCATGCAACAGACATAGACATATGCCATGCAACAGACCTAGACGTATGCCATGCAACAGACATAGACGTATGCCATGCAACAGACATAGACGTATGCCATGCAACAGGCATAGATGTATGCCATGCAACAGACATAGACGTATGCCATGCAACAGACATAGACGCATGCCATGCAACAGACATAGACGTATCCCATGCAACAGACCTAGACGTAAGCCATGCCACAGACATAGACATATGCCATGCAACAAACATAGACGTATGCCATGCAACAGACATAGACGTATGCCATGCAACAGGCATAGATGTATGCCATGCAACAGACATAGATGTATGCCATGCAACAGACATAGACGCATGCCATGCAACAGACATAGACGTATCCCATGCAACAGACATAGACGTAAGCCATGCCACAGACATAGACATATGCCATGCAACAGACATAGACGTATGCTATGCAACAGACATAGACGTATGCCATGCAACGGACAGACGTATGCCATGCAACAGACATAGACATATGCCATGCAACAGACATAGACGTATGCCATGCAACAGACATAGACGTATGCCATGCAACAGACATATGCCATGCAACAGACCTAGACGTATGCCATGCAACAGACATAGACGTATGCCATGCAACAGACATAGACGTATGTCATGCAACAGGCATAGATGTATGCCATGCAACAGACATAGACGTATGCCATGCAACAGACATAGACGCATGCCATGCAACAGACATAGACGTATCCCATGCAACAGACATAGACGTAAGCCATGCCACAGACATAGACATATGCCATGCAACAGACATAGACGTATGCTATGCAACAGACATAGACGTATGCCATGCAACAGACATAGACGTATGCCATGCAACAGACATAGACATATGCCATGCCACAGACATAGACATATGCCATGCAACAGACATAGACGTATGCCATGCAACAGACATAGACGTATGCCATGCAACAGACATATGCCATGCAACAGACCTAGACGTATGCCATGCAACAGACATAGACGTATGCCATGCAACAGACATAGACGTATGTCATGCAACAGGCATAGATGTATGCCATGCAACAGACATAGACGTATGCCATGCAACAGACATAGACGCATGCCATGCAACAGACATAGACGTATCCCATGCAACAGACATAGACGTAAGCCATGCCACAGACATAGACATATGCCATGCAACAGACATAGACGTATGCTATGCAACAGACATAGACGTATGCCATGCAACAGACATAGACGTATGCCATGCAACAGACATAGACGTATGCCATGCAACAGACATAGACGTATGCCATGCAACAGACATAGACGTATGCTATGCAATAGACATACATGTATACTATACAATGGACATACACATATACTATACATTTACTACACTATACTATACGTATACTATACATATACTTTACATATACTATAAAATACATATACTATACATTACAAATGCAATAAATTTATACATTTACTAAACAATACATATGCTATACAATACATATACTATGCAATACATTTACTGTACTATACACACATACACATACCCACATACATAATAGAGTTTCAGACTCCGATCAGGCTTTGATTAGAGTGTGATCAGAGTGGCATCAGTTTTTCTTGGAGGTGGGGAGAAGAGGAAAAAGTTTCTCCATTTTGTCAGTCTGTGAAAATCGAAGAGCATATATATGAGTGAATATATATCTGTAAATATATTTATTTCTAAATATTTATTTCATTTCTATATATAGTATGTATACATAGCGCTGTGGAATTAATGGCGCTATGTAAACCAGTAAAATACATAAATATATATGAGTTTGCTGTCCATGGTTTTGACAGATAACACTCGTACCTATGATATTCTATGGGCCTGTACAAATGTCAGATTTTTTTGCTCAGACCCAGTGCTCCATGGAAAAAATCGGAGACAAATCCGATTTTGATCCCAGTGTCAGATCAAAATCGGCAATGCAAGTCTTTGGGCCCATGAAAAAATTGGACTCCACTTGGATGACATCTAAGTGTGTCTGATTTTCACAGACTGACATAATTCAGAAGGTGGAGAAACCTTTTTTTCCCCCTCTCCACGCCCGAGAAAAACTGATGCAATTCTGATCTGTGCCTGATCGGAGTCTGCAACTCTTCTGGCAGTTGCCGTTAAATCAATTCTGCTCATGATATCCTGTGGTTCCAGTTCTGGTCCTCCTGCTTCCATAGTGCTACTACGTTCTCCGTCGTTTCTGCTCAGCCTTCCTGCTGCACCACCGTCATCTGTCCGTGCTTCATTACAGCAGATCATTTGAACTGGATGAGACATAACACCTATCAGTACAGCAAAGAGGATTAAATGGTAAGTTCTATTTAAGGAATCATTCTAATGCACAAAAGAGCGAGATGTTTGCTGAGATTTTTTAGGGGTAAATAGTGCAGTTCTAAACTTCACATCAAACACCGCACAGCTACACAATGTGTGAATGGGGCCTTAGTGTTAATTGAGCAGCTACCTACTTGGACTTGTCTTCCTCAATATGCTTCCGCTGGGGACACAAGGTGGTTCAGGATAATAACTTTATACATTCTGTACCAATTGTGATATGTATGATGTGATGTGTCATGTGATATCTATGATGTCATGTGCCCTGTGATGTCTGTGTCCTGTCGTAATAACTGCCACTGGTGTGTTGTGTATCAAGTTTCCAACATCAAGAGTATAAATAATAAAACAAAATCACAGGCCGCAAGTAGCCACCAGCCTCATTTTTTATTGAGTCATGATGCATATTAAAACCTAAGCATTTGCACCCAATTTTTCTAATCTGTATCACCTGCTTTTCTACACACTAAAGGAAAACACAGGACCCCATACTGCAATTCCTGACCACGATAAACTGGACCAAGAGAGCTGACAATTGAGAACTGTAGCAGTCTTCATTTAAATTTATGTTATGATACCATTTTCACAGCATTAATGGCAAAGCTACCCAAAATGGAACCAAGTGGAGTTGTCTCACTGCCCCACCCCTTCCTATATGCTTTATTAGAGCACATGGGTGTCATAGAGGGAAAAACCAGCCGATTGCTGAGGGTCTTCAAGACCAGTGACAATGATCAGTTGATCGCCAGCAAGTCCTCATTTAAGGAAGGGGTGGTCCAGAGTGGTAACTCCTGTTTGCCTGGGCTCACACTCGCTTAGAGAGAACCCAAATGTGCAGATTTTCCATAGAAGCTGATCAATAGCATTTTTTTAAATCTTTTTTGATAAGATTTTCAGATGAATGATGCAGCTCTGAATCCCACTTTTAATCCTCCATCTAAACAATTTGCGAGTGGCGTCATAAGTGAAGAGTTCCCTACCTGGACTTGTTTCCTTCAAGCTGTCAGGCTCTAATGAAACAAGATGGCTCATGTGTTGCACTTTCCTCATTCTATGCCGATTGTGATGTCATATGATGTCTGTGATGTTTATGTGCTTTGTGATGTCATCAATGCTGACTGTTTAACCCCTGCCCACCCTATGACATACTTTGATATTGTGAACAGGTTATTTCAATGGTGTATGTATGAAACCAGAAGTTTACATACACTATATAAAAACACATATGCATGTTTTTCTCAATATCTGACAAGAAATCAGAATAAATCTTTTCCGTTTTAGGTCAATTAGGATTACCATAATTATTAATATTTGCCAAATGCCAAAATAATGAGAGAGAGAATGTTTTAAGGCATTTTATTTATCTAATTTCAACTGTAGTGTAATGCACCCCCCATAGGCAGACTCTGTATGGAATAATGCACCCCCATAGGCAGATTCTATACTATGTAATGAACCCCTGTAAGCAGACTCTAAATAGTATAATGCACCCCACATAGCCAGATACCATATTGTATAATGCACCACCCATAAGCAGACTCTATATTGTATAATGCACCCCCCATAGGAATATATACTATGATGCACTCCCCATAGGCCTCTATGGCATACTCTTTATTGTATACTGCACTCCCCATAGACAGACTCTATATTGTATAATGCACACCCCAAAGGCCGATTCTATACTGTATAATGCACCCCCGTACGTAGACTCTATATTGTATAATGCACTCCCCATAGGCAGACTCTATATGGTTAATAAGCACCAGGAGATCATTGAGTTTGTACCACAATATGGGTGCCAATCCTTAGCATATTATTAAGAAGTGTACTACCTTATATTATACCCTGACATTAGTGTGTATAACCATACAATTGGTGGTATTGTATTTATTTCTATGTAGCTACAAAGTGGGCCCCAAGAATGATTTTCTTTGGTAGGCCCAGGGTGCTCCAGTCCGATGCTTGCTGGAAGTGTAGGTAGATAGTGAGAGAACATTTCACATGGAGGGCAGGTAAAGAGTGAGAGACAGACCCCGCACTTCACAGAGGGCAGGTAGAGAGTGAAAGAACCCTGCAGTACACATGGAGGTCATGTAGGGAGTGACAGAACCCCACACTACACATGGATGGTCAGGTAGGGACTGACAGACCCCACACTACACATGGAGGGGAGGTAGATAGTGACAGACCCCTGTACTACACATGGAAGGCAGAAAGGGAGTGACAGACCCAACAATACACTTAGATGGCAGGTAGAGAGTGACAGACCTCAACCTACACTTGGAGGTCAGGTAGGGAGTGACAGACCACATACTACACATGGAGGGCAAGTAGGGAGTGACCGACCACCGCACTACACATGGATGACAAGTAGGAAGTAACAGACCGCTGCACTACACATAGTGGGCAGGTAGAGAGTGACAGACCACTGCACTACACAAGGAGGGCAGGTAGAGAGTGACAGAACCCCACAGTACACACAGAGAGCAGGTAGAGAGTGACAGACCCCACACTACACATAGCGGGCAGGTAGAGAGTGACAGACCGCTGCACTACACAAGGAGGGCAGGTAGATAGTGACAGACCACTGCACTACACAAGGAGGGCCGGTAGATAGTGACAGAACCCCACAGTACACATAGAGGGCAGGTAGAGAGTGACAGACCCCATACTACACATGGAGGGCAGGTAGATAGTGACAGACCCTGCACTACACATGGAAGGCAGAAAGGTAGTGACAGACCCAACAATACACATAGCCAGCAGGTAGGGAGTGACAGACCCCAACCTACACTTGGAGGGCTGTAGTGCGAATATAAAAATGGATATTCTGAGTCCATATTGAAATATATAGAATGAATTCTGTATATGACAGAGCTGCATTTACATAGTAACATAGTAACATAGTTTTGAAGGATGAAGGAAGACCTTATGTTCATCTAGTTCAGCCTATTTTTAGTGCAGCTGTTCTGTATTGTTGATCCTGGGGAAGGCAAAAAACCCACAGAGTAGAAGCCAATTTTCTCCATAGGGAAAAAAATTCCTTCCCCTAAGCTGGGTCAACCATCTACCTATAATATTCTGTTATTCGTAACCTTCTATACCGTTACTCACAAGAATAGCATCCATTCCTTTCTTAAATTCATTCAGTGAGTTGGCCATCACCACTTCCTCAGGAAGAGAATTCCAGAGCCTCACTGCTCTTACCGTGAAGAACCCTCTTCTATGCTGGTGCAGAAATTGTCTTTCCTCCAAATGAAGAGAATGCTCCCTTGTTCTTGTCACAGTCCTTGGTACAAACAGTTCATTGGAGAGATCTCTGTATTACCCTCTGATATACTTGTACATACAGTCATATGTAAAAGTTTGGGCACCCCTATTAATGTTAACCTTTTTTCTTTATAACAATTTTGGTTTTTGCAACAGCTATTTCAGTTTCATATATCTAATAACTGATGGACTCAGTTATATTTCTGGATTCAAATGAGGTTTATTGTACTAACAGAAAATGTGCAATCTGCATTTAAACAAAATTTGACCGGTGCAAAAGTATGGGCACCTCAACATAAAAGTGACATTAATATTTCGTAGATCCTCCTTTTGCAAAAATAACAGCCTCTAGTCGCTTCCTGTAGCTATTAATGAGTTCTGGATCCTGGATGAAGGTATTTGTGACCATTCCTGTTTACAAAACAATTCCAGTTCAGTTAAGTTTGATGGTCGCCGAGCATGGACAGCCCGCTTCAAATCATCCCTCTTGTATATCTTCTCTTAGTGTGGGCTTTAAAGTGGACTTTATATATAGACAGACTCCACCCCCTTTCCTTTTTTTACGATCTCTCCTAAACAAATCATATCCTTGCAAGTTAGCCGCCCAGTCATAGCTGTCGTTTAACCATGTCTCAGTTATTCCTACTATGTCGTATTTTTCCTCATACATTACCAACTCAAGATCTTCAATCTTATTGGTCAGGCTTCTTGCATTGGTCAGCATGCAGGAAAGAAGTTTTGCTTTATTTTTCTTAGCTTCCTTCTGAGTACCCTGTTTTGGGTCATCTTTACCACATCTAGTGTCCTTGATTAGTTGGTCCTTCACCTGAATGTTCTTGTCTGCTGTTTTTCCTCCCATCCCCTCTTCTTCTAGTTTAAAGCCCTCCTGATGAGTGTGGCAAGTCTTCTGGCGAATGTGTGTTTCCCAGGTTTTGTGAGGTGTATCCCATCTCTTGCGAGAAGTCCATCATAAAGGTAATTCACGCCATGGTCCAAGAATCCAAATCCTTGCTGCCTGCACCACAGTCGTAGCCAGTTGTTCACTTCTAGTATCCTATTCCATCTTCTGATGCCATGGCCATCGACTGGGAGGATTGATGAGAAAACAACCTGTACGTTCCGTTCCTTTATTTTCTTCCCCAGAATTTAAAAGTCTTCGCAGATAGTTGGTAGGTCATTTCTTGCCGTGTCATTTGTGCCTACATGTATCAGTAGGAAAGGGTAGTCGTCCTTGGATTTGAGGATAGTTGGTATCCTGTTGGCCGCATCCTTGATTTTTGCTCCTGGGAAGCAGCATACTTCTCGTGCGGTTATGTCCGGCCTGCAGATAGTTGCCTCCGTGCCTCTTAGTAGTGAGTCGCCCACAACTATAACTCATCTTTTCTTTCCAGACGCACTCTTTGTTGCTCGTGAGTAGAGTTGAGCGACTTTTCGTTTTTAGTGTCGCGTTTCGCTTCATGAAACCCGTCTTTTCCAAAAGTCGGGTCGAGCAAGATCGTCCGATTATAGGGAAAAGTCGGGGTCGTCCCGAAACACGAAACGCAATGTAAGTCAATGGGGAATAAAAGTCGGCAGTGAGAGGAGGACAGGAAACACACCTACAGTGCCCATTTGAATGCCAAAAGCATCAATTCTTCTTACTTAAGCTTGTCAACCTTAATTAACTTCATAATACAAGTTACGCACTGAAAAATGGGGGTTATTTGGCTAAAGTTGTGGGGGGGGAGGGCTGGCTGCAGGTTTTCATGTGCCCTGGGCGAAAGAGCGCCCCTTTAACACATACCACAACTCATCATGCTCCGATACGGCAGAGAAATAGCGGTATAGTACAATGAAAAATACCTCACTTTTTACATCTCATGACGAGGCCCATCTATTTCTCCATACAGAATCATTGGTCCCATATAATGTTTGAAACAGTATATGATGAGTTCCACATAATGCTACAGTATATGTTGGTCCCCATGGATGAAGCTCCACTGTCTTATGGGCCCAAATAATGCTCCAAACATAATGGGCCCCATTTCTAATGCTCTAGTGTATAATGGGCCCTGTAAATGCTGCTCCAGTGTCTGATGTCCACCTTTGGAATGTTCCAGTGTATGGTGGGCCCCATCTATCATTCTCCAGAGTATAGTGCTCCCCAAAAATTGCTGTCCCAACATTGAAAACAATCAAATAAGTCTCCTCGCTAGGGAATCCCTGTACTAGTCTAGACTCCTCGTCGTCCCCATCTTCCATCTCACTGCACAGTATTTCAACTTTGCAAGTGCTGTGATCCTGGGCAAGCAGGGGGGGCTCACTCGTTGGCGACGGCACTGGCACAGGGCCCCTGATAGTACGGTGGTGTGTCTGATGGCGGGTGGGCCGAACCTGCACTTTCATCTGCAGCTTCCTCTTTGTCACTGTGTAAGATGGAACTGTATATGAGAAGGGTAACCTGAGTTTCATCAGGGTCAGATTCAGGCCGGGTAGCGTGCGAGGGGAATGTAGTGGTCTGGGTCAATGTACCAGCAGATTCATCGAGCAGTGGCTGGGCATCAGTGCACTTGTGTCGCCCCCAGGAGTACGGTCGCCACAGTGGCATTACCTTCTTCCTATGGAGTGTGATGTCATGCTTGGGAGCAACGAAGGATCTCTCTAGCAGGTTAACTGATTGGGCGGCGTTATTCCCACGAGTCATGACCCTCCAAACAGCGTTCATGAAGGCAAAATGTTTGTTTTACGTGGGCAGTATGGTTGCAAAGCTGAACCTTAAAGGAATGTCCAGAAGGGCACCACCAGGAGTGGAACCTACGGTTAAATTCGACTCCACCTGGGAAACCTCAACCATGCCAGCTACAGAACAGATGCACACATTGCAAGCTTAATTCCGTTAATGAACGAGACTCCGTCATGCCCCGCGGACCGAGTCCGGCTTACTAGAGGGACACGTGAGGCTCTGGCACATGAGATTGGCCAATAACTGGTGTTTCATGCCCTTACATGTCCGTGGCTGCATGTGCGCTACACTGAAAAGGCCAAAAAGGCCAGCATTTGTCGCTTACAGGTGCAGATAACCCGCTAAACAACGTTAGTGATGGGGATCACTGATTACAATTATTACCCGCGAACAATGATTTCCCAGTAAGTGCAGGTCAACCGCAGTTCCAGAATTAGGCCTAACCGTCATTCCTGAAAAAATGAAAAACTTACGTGTGCAAACCACAGGTGCTGTAGCTTGCTTAACAGCTCGCCAGCCGTTCTCACGCCCAGTATGGATTGCACGTGATTGCACAAAGGTTAGAAAGGGTACCGTATCCCCGGATAACATGTATGGATAGCGTACACATTCAAAATATATGTCTCAGGAGGCAGGCTCAGACGGTGTTAGGCCCAGTATGGATTGCACGTGATTGCACAAAGGTTAGAAAGGGTACCGTATCCCCAGATAACATGTATGGATAGCGTACACATTCAAAATATATGTCTCAGGAGGCAGGCTCAGACGGTGTTAGGCCCAGTATGGATTGCACGTGATTGCACAAAGGTTAGAAAGGGTACCGTATCCCCAGATAACATGTATGGATAGCGTAAACATTCAAAATATATGTCTATACATCAGGAGGCAGGCTCAGACGGTGTTAGGCCCAGTATGGATTGCACGTGATTGCACAAAGGTTAGAAAGGGTACCGTATCCCCGGATAACATGTATGGATAGCGTACACATTCAAAATATATGTCTCAGGAGGCAGGCTCAGATGGTGTTAGGCCCAGTATGGATTGCACGTGATTGCACAAAGGTTAGAAAGGGTACCGTATCCCCAGATAACATGTATGGATAGCGTACACATTCAAAATATATGTCTCAGGAGGCAGGCTCAGACGGTGTTAGGCCCAGTATGGATTGCACGTGATTGCACAAAGGTTAGAAAGGGTACCGTATCCCCAGATAACATGTATGGATAGCGTACACATTCAAAATATATGTCTATACATCAGGAGGCAGGCTCAGACGGTGTTAGTCCCAGTATGGATTGCACGTGATTGCACAAAGGTTAGAAAGGGTACCGTTTCCCCGGATAACATGTATGGATAGCGTACACATTCAAAATATATGTCTCAGGAGGCAGGCTCAGACGGTGTTAGGCCCAGTATGGATTGCACGTGATTGCACAAAGGTTAGAAAGGGTACCGTATCCCCGGATAACATGTATGGATAGCGTACACATTCAAAAGATATGTCTCAGGAGGCAGGCTCAGACGGTGTTAGGCCCAGTATGGATTACACGTGATTGCACAAAGGTTAGAAAGGGTACCGTATCCCCAGATAACATGTATGGATAGCGTACACATTCAAAATATATGTCTATACATCAGGAGGCAGGCTCAGACGGTGTCAGGCACAGTATCGATTTGACGGCCCAGATTACACAGTGGAGGAGCAGGGAGAGGTAAAGATTACAAATGCTGGGGCTCTGCCCAAGCAAGGGGGGCCCACTTGTGGGCGTCGGTACTGGCACTGGGCCCCTTATAGTACAGCGGTGTGTCTGACGGCGGGTGTGCACCACCACCGTCAGAGACACTTGATTGCACTATGAGGGACCCTGTGCCAGTGCCAGTGCCCGCGCCCAAGAGTCGGCCTACCCACCTGTCCAGGGCAACGGCACTCGCACGGTGTCGTGCGCTAGGTGGTGACCCCGGCCATGGGGGGGGAGGCAGCACAGTTAGGGAGTTTTAGAAAGTGGCATATGTTGATGTTGGACATTCAGCTGATGCAAAAGGCGAAATAGGTCAAGTCCCAGGAAGAGGTGGACCAAAGCAAGCCATTTTTCTGTCACCCTATGTGTCATCAGGGGAAGGTGGGACAAAATCCTTGGAAACCCATGCATGGTTCATTTTAATGAAGGTTAGATCATCCACATTTTGGGTTGACAGACGGGTCCTTTTTTCTGTCAGGATTGATCCAGCTGCACTGAAGACTCTTTCCGATAGCACACTTGCAGCTGGGCAAGCGAGCTCCTGTAAGGCATATTGGGCCAATTCAGGCCAGGTGTCCAGTTTAGCGGCCCAATAGTCAAAGGGGAATGACCTGTGTGGGAGAACATCGATATGGGTGGAAAAGTAGTTTGTAACCATAGTTGACAACTGCTGTCTCCTGTCACTTTCCATCGATGCAGTATTACCAGTTGTGTGAGCGGTATTTGAAAAATCAGTCCACAACATTGTCATGAAACCCCTGTCTCCAACGCCACTTCTGCTGTGTGCACCACGAACACCTCTGCCAAGCTGCCCCCGACCCGTACGGCTCGTGTGAGAACCATCACCGCTGCTGTGTGCTGGGAATGCCTCAAGCAACCGATTTACCAGAGTTGCTTGTTTATTAGCCAATATTAGGTCAAGGTTCTCCTGTGGCATGATGTTTTGTAATTTGCCTTTATAGCGTGGATCCAGGATGCTGGCCAACCAGTAGTCGTCATCGTTCATCATTTTGGCAATGCGGGGGTCCCTTTTTAGGATCTGCAAGGCATAATCTGACATGTGGGCCAATGTTCCAGGTGTCAATGATGCACTGCGAGTGCTGGGTGGAGGAGCACTTTCTGGCAAATTCACATCCCTCCAGTCACGCACAAACCCTGTACCAGACCTTGCCACGCCAACATTTTCACTTGCCCCACGAGATGCATCCTCCTCCCCTAAGTAATCATCCCCATCATCATCCTCCTCCTCCTCTTCTTCCACCACCTCGTCCAGGAGAGGTCCCTGAGCAGACAATGGCTGAATGTCATCAAGGATTCCCTCCTCCTCTTCCTCCTCATCAACATTGGCTGCAGACGCCTGCTCCTTAAGGTGCGTCAAAGTTTGCATGAGCAGACGCATAAGTGGGATGCTCATGCTTAGGATGGCGTCGTCTGCGCTTACCAGCCGTGTGCATTCCTCAAAACACTGAAGGACTTTACAGAGGTCTTTCAGCTTCGACCACTGCACACCTGTCAACTCCATTTCTGCTCTCAAAGTGCCTGGCCGTGTATCCTCCCACAAATGCATTATGGCCTGCCTCTGCTCGCACAGCCGCTCCACCATGTGCAGGGTGGAGTTCCACCTTGTTGCAATGTCGATAATGAGGCGGTGGTTGGGAAGGTGGAGCAATCGCTGCAGCTTCTGCATACGAACGGAGTGTACAGGCGACCGGCGGATGTGCGCGCACAGTCTTCGCACCTTCTGGAGCAGGGCTGTTAACTCCGGATAATTTTTGAGGAAGCACTGCACCACCAGGTTCAAGGTGTGAGCCAAGCAAGGTATGTGGCTGAGTTTTGAAAGGGCTATGGCTGCCACAAAATTACGGCCGTTATCACTAACTACCTTGCCTGCCTCAAGATGTGCACTGCCCAGCCATGACTCAGTTTGTCGCTTCAAGTACTCGGCCAGCACCTCGGCGGTGTGTCTGTTGCCCAAACACATCATCTGCAACACAGCCTGCTGACGCTTTCCACTAGCTGCTCGATAGGGGGACACATCGTGTGCAACAGTGGCAGCTGCAGATGGAGTGCTCGTACGACTGCGCTCTGTGGACGAGCTTTCGCTTCTGGAGGAGGAGGAGGAGGAGGAGGAGGGTCGAACGCCTACAGCCAACTGTTTCTTATACCGTGGGCTAGGCAGCACTGTCCCACCACCGCTGTCCCCTGTGGACCCTGCATCCACCACATTAACCCAGTGCACAGTGATGGACACGTAACGGCCCTGGCCATGCCGACTGGACCATGCATCAGTTGTGAGGTGCACCTTTCCGCTCACTGACTGCTTGAGTGCATGGACAATGCGGTCTTTCACATGATGGTGGAGGGCTGGGATGGCTTTGCGAGAGAAGAAGTGGCGACTGGGTAGGTCATAGCGTGGTACTGCATAGGCCATGAGTTCGCGGAAAGCTGTGCTTTCCACCAACCGAAAGGGCATCATCTCAAACTAGATTAGTTTGGCAATGTGGGCGTTCAAACTCAGTGTACGCGGATGAGAGACTGAGTACTTTCTTGACCTACTCATAGTGTCTGGGAGGGTGAGCTGGACTTGAGAGCTGCATATGGTGGAAGTAGCGGTGGACAGGGCGGACTGAGAGAGGGTTGATGATGGTGATGGAGTTGGTGTTCTTTCTGATGGCCTAGAATCAGTCTTTCGTTGATATAACAGTGGGATTCCCTGACTGCTGTGGCCTTGCAACGACACCTCAACATTTGCTGCTGTGCTAACCGGTGGGCTTACAGTGGGGGAAACAATGTAGCGTTGCTGAGTACCTTCGTTGTGATCAGTTGCACATGTGGCACTTGAGGTTTGGTGTTGTGTCCACGCTTGCAAGTGCATGCTGGTTAAATGTCTAAGCATGCAACTGGTATTCAAATTTTTCAGATTTTTCCCTCGGCTAAAGGTCTTTGCGCACTTCTTACAGATAACCTTGGCCTGATCAAAATCATGAGGATTTTGTTCAAAAAAGTGCCACACTGCACTCTTCCTACTTTGGCAGACATTTTGCGGCCTAGCACGCTGTGATCTTTTGACCCTCTGGACAAGCTGTCCAGCAACTCTTTTGATGTTTGGAACCTGTCTTTGGAGTGCTACGGGCCTGCCAGATAACAGCTGTTGCGATGTCGATGTCTGCTGTGGATGCTCCTCATCTGAGCTATTGGAAGCAGCACCCTCTTCCCCCAATGGATGCCAATCTGGGACAACAACTGGGTCATCCATCACCTCCTCTTCTATGTCATGTGCACCTTTCTCTGTGTCACCGTGTATGGTGGTATAGTGTGCGGGAAGGGGCACCTGAGTCTCATCAGGGTCAGAATCTGGCTCTGTACACTGCGAGGACAATGTAGTGCTCTGAGTGAATGTACCAGCAGAATCATCCATCAGCGGCTGTGCATCAGTGCACTCCATGTCAGATTCATCTTGGCCTGGGTAATTCACCATTTGACTTGATAATCCAGGCATGGTATGTGAAAACAGCTCCATGGAGTAATCAGTAGTATGGCCTGCGTCATCCTTCAATCTTGGTTGGGGTGAAGGACACAAGGAAAGGTGTGGTTCATGAACATGAGCCTCCAATGACGACTCAGTGCTTTTACTTTTTACAACTGAAGAAGAGGAGGCGATAGAGCTGGAGGCTGAGTCAGCAATGTAAGACAAAACTTTTTCCTGATGCTCTGGCTTTAAAAGCGGTTTGCCAACTCCTAGAAAACTAAGCGTTCGAGGCCTTATGTAGCCAGACGATGACGCAGGCTCAACACCTCCTGCATTCGGTCCTATTTTGCTCTTGCCACTACCATCAGATCCACCACCAACACCATCATTACCAGCTGCCAACCCCCGCCCAATTCCACGGCCTCTTCCACCAGCCTTCCTCATTTTTGGTAGAAATATAGACAAAATCCAACAAACTATATAGTAATGTAAAACAAGGTACAAGGTGTCTATAGGACAGGGGAGATTTTGAATTTCTGCAGACACTTGTGGACACTGGACACTTTTGGATTGTGTGAGGCCCACTGATATCTGAGCGCTATGTGACAGACTCGATGGCACAGCTGTGACCAAAGTGACTAGAGGATAAGGGAGATTTTGAATCTCTGCACACACTTTTGGACACTGGACACTTTTGGATTGTGTGAGGCCCACTGATATCTGAGCGCTATGTCACAGGCTCGATGGCACAGCTGTGACCAAAGTGACTAGAGGATAAGGGAGATTTTGAATCTATGCACACACTTTTGGACACAGGACACTTTTGGATTGTGTGAGGCCCACTGATAACTGAGCGCTATGTGACAGGCTCGATGGCACAGCTGTGACCAAGGTGACTAGAGGATAAGGGAGATTTTGAATCTCTGCACACACTTTTGGACACTGGACACTTTTGGATTGTGTGAGGCCCAATGAATATCTGAGCGCTATGTGACAGGCTCGATGGCACAGCTGTGACCAAAGTGACTAGAGGATAAGGGAGATTTTGAATCTCTGCACACACTTTTGGACACTGGACACTTTTGGATTGTGTGAGGCCCAATGAATATCTGAGCGCTATGTCACAGGCTCGATGGCACAGCTGTGACCAAAGTGACTAAAGGATAAGGGAGATTTTGAATCTCTGCACACACTTTTGGACACTGGACACTTTTGGATTTTGTGAGGTCCAATGAATATCTGAGCGCTATATCACAGGCTCGATGGCACAGCTGTGACCAAAGTGACTAGAGGATAAGGGAGATTTTGAATCTCTGCACACACTTTTGGACACTGGACACTTTTGGATTGTGTGAGGCCCAATGAATATCTGAGCGCTATGTGACAGGCTCGATGGCACAGCTGTGACCAAAGTGACTAGAGGATAAGGGAGATTTTGAATCTCTGCACACACTTTTGGACACTGGACACTTTTGGATTGTGTGAGGCCCAATTAATATCTGAGCGCTATGTGACAGGCTCGATGGCACAGCTGTGACCAAAGTGACTAGAGGATAAGGGAGATTTTGAATCTCTGCACACACTTTTGGACACTGGACACATTTGGATTGTGTGAGGCTCAATGAATATCTGAGCACTATGTCACAGGCTCGATGGCACAGCTGTGACCAAAGTGACTAGAGGATAAGGGAGATTTTGAATCTCTGCACACACTTTTGGACACTGGACACTTTTGGATTGTGTGAGGCCCAATGAATATCTGAGCGCTATGTGACAGGCTCGATGGCACAGCTGTGACCAAAGTGACTAGAGGATAAGGGAGATTTTGAATCTCTGCACACACTTTTGGACACTGGACACTTTTGGATTGTGTGAGGCCCACTGATATCTGAGCGCTATGTCACAGGCTCGATGGCACAGCTGTGACAAAAGTGACTAGAGGATAAGGGAGATTTTGAATCTCTGCACACACTTTTGGACACTGGACACTTTTGGATTGTGTGAGGCCCACTGATATCTGAGCGCTATGTGACAGGCTCGATGGCACAGCTGTGACCAAAGTGACTAGAGGATAAGGGAGATTTTGAATCTCTGCACACACTTTTGGACACTGGACACTTTTGGATTGTGTGAGGCCCAAGGAATATCTGAGCTCTATGTGACAGGCTCGATGGCACAGCTGTGACCAAAGTGACTAGAGGATAAGGGAGATTTTGAATCTCTGCACACACTTTTGGACACTGGACACTTTTGGATTGTGTGAGGCCCAATGAATATCTGAGCGCTATGTCACAGGCTCGATGGCACAGCTGTGACCAAAGTGACTAGAGGATAAGGGAGATTTTGAATCTCTGCACACACTTTTGGACACTGGACACTTTTGGATTGTGTGAGGCCCAATGAATATCTGAGCGCTATGTGACAGGCTCGATGGCACAGCTGTGACCAAAGTGACTAGAGGATAAGGGAGATTTTGAATCTCTGCACACACTTTTGGACACTGGACACTTTTGGATTGTGTGAGGCCCACTGATATCTGAGCGCTATGTGACAGGCTCGATGGCACAGCTGTGACCAAAGTGACTAGAGGATATGGGAGATTTTGAATCTCTGCACACACTTTTGGACACTGGACACTTTTGGATTGTGTGAGGCCCACTGATATCTGAGCGCTATGTGACAGGCTCGATGGCACAGCTGTGACCAAAGTGACTAGAGGATAAGGGAGATTTTGAATCTCTGCACACACTTTTGGACACTGGACACTTTTGGATTGTGTGAGGCCCAATGAATATCTGAGCGCTATGTGACAGGCTCGATGGCACAGCTGTGACCAAAGTGACTAGAGGATAAGGGAGATTTTGAATCTCTGCACACACTTTTGGACACTGGACACTTTTGGATTGTGTGAGGCCCAATGAATATCTGAGCGCTATGTGACAGGCTCGATGGCACAGCTGTGACCAAAGTGACTAGAGGATAAGGGAGATTTTGAATCTCTGCACACACTTTTGGACACTGGACACTTTTGGATTGTGTGAGGCCCAATGAATATCTGAGCGCTATGTCACAGGCTCGATGGCACAGCTGTGACCAAAGTGACTAGAGGATAAGGGAGATTTTGAATCTCTGCACACACTTTTGGACACTGGACACTTTTGGATTGTGTGAGGCCCAATGAATATCTGAGCGCTATGTGACAGGCTCGATGGCACAGCTGTGACCAAAGTGACTAGAGGATAAGGGAGATTTTGAATCTCTGCACACACTTTTGGACACTGGACACTTTTGGATTGTGTGAGGCCCAATGAATATCTGAGCGCTATGTGACAGGCTCGATGGCACAGCTGTGACCAAAGTGACTAGAGGATAAGGGAGATTTTGAATCTCTGCACACACTTTTGGACACTGGACACTTTTGGATTGTGTGAGGCCCAATGAATATCTGAGCGCTATGTGACAGGCTCGATGGCACAGCTGTGACCAAAGTGACTAGAGGATAAGGGAGATTTTGAATCTCTGCACACACTTTTGGACACTGGACACTTTTGGATTGTGTGAGGCCCAATGAATATATGAGCGCTATGTCACAGGCTCGATGGCACAGCTGTGACCAAAGTGACTAGAGGATAAGGGAGATTTTGAATCTCTGCACACACTTTTGGACACTGGACACTTTTGGATTGTGTGAGGCCCAATTAATATCTGAGCGCTATGTGACAGGCTCGATGGCACAGCTGTGACCAAAGTGACTAGAGGATAAGGGAGATTTTGAATCTCTGCACACACTTTTGGACACTGGACACTTTTGGATTGTGTGAGGCCCACTGATATCTTAGCGCTATGTCACAGGCTCGATGGCACAGCTGTGACAAAAGTGACTAGAGGATAAGGGAGATTGGATTGCTTTTAAAAAAGCAGTTTGCGGAGCAGTGGGTAAACAGCAATGCAGGAATGTCAGGAAGCCTTAGAAGGTAGCCCAACAACCAACACCACTGATACACCACTATATAGCCTCCCCTTGCACTGCACACACAGTGACTGGTGTGTTGTGCAGGCCAAATCGCTAGCAGCAGAAGCAGTTTTTTTGTCTTCTTCCCTGCCTAACGCTCTCCCTACAGAATCAGCAACCTCTCCCTATACTGAGATCGGCAGAAGTAAGATGGCGGTCGGCGTGCACGCCCTTTTATACCCCCTGTGACGCCCACCAAAGCAAGCCAATCACTTGCATGCCCTTCTGAAAGATGGTGGTGACCCCTGCCTATGTCATCACGTTGCCCACAGTGTCCGTGGATCCTGATTGGCTGAAAAAGAGCGCAAAGCAAACTTTTGAAACGCGACTTTGGCGCGTAAGTCGCCGACCTCGTGGCTGACCTCATCCTAGGGTCGGGTTTCGTTTCATGAAACCCGACTTTGCCAAAAGTCGGCGACTTTTGAAATTGTTCGACCCGTTTCGCTCAACTCTACTCGTGAGTGTTTTTGAGTGTCATTTGTTTCCGCTTTTGTTGACAGAGTAACTTTTGTTGATACCAAACAGTCAAACAGTTACAGACAAGATAATGGTTATATTGACAATCTTGAGAATCTATGTTTGCTGTTTGTCATTGTAAAACATTAAGGTTTATTAACCTCTGCCTGTGTTGATTTTATCTAAACCCATGTGGCTTTTATATTGTTAGGGTTTATGACCCATTGTCTGATGATGCCATGTTGTCTGTTTCATCCAACCTTGAAGGCTGGCCACTGGATGGGCTGGGTGAGGCTAGCTACACATTAGTGTATTTTATTATATAAGGCCAGAGAAATATGACTTAAGGACATGTCAAACTAAGAGATATCGCTAGCAATATCGCTATAACTTGTGACGTTATAGCGATATTGCTAATGATATCTCTGTGTCTGATACTTACCTCCGACCGCTCCCCCGCTGGTTATCGCTGATCGTGCGAGAACAGGCTTGGATGTTTCTCGTCGTCAGCTTCCTGCGGCGCTTCTTGCTGTGACGAAGAGCGACGCATGGAGCCGGGCTGGAGGACGCAGGATCGCCTCGTCTGACAGGTAAGTAGCGATCCCCGTCCACAGCGATGTCGCTGGTGAGATCTGCCTGTGTGGCAGCTCACTAGCGACCACTTAGCGATGCACCAGCGATCCTGACCGCGTCATATCGCTGGTCGGGATCGCTGGTGCATCGCTAAGTGTGACAGTACCTTTAGACAGAAGTAAAAACTGGATACCTGTATGTGTACATTGTTGATACCTGCATAAGTGGGGATGCCCGTGCAGTGTTGTGAATCTTCCAGGGGTCTCTGTCTTAGTGTTGCTTCTCTGATATTCCAGACGGATGTTGTTTAAAAGCCTCTTGGTGATTGATGATGTGAATATACTGTGTAGAGTTAATCTTTATATTTATACCTAATCATATGTATTCAATCTTTATCTGTACTTAATCTTTCTATCTTAAATTATACAAAAGTGGACGCAATCATACTGTCTAATCATACTATTCCTTTAATTTTGTACCGTGTGATAAAATTGCGCTATATCGCAAGCAGTAGCATTCTTTAAAGCCGTATCCGAACCTTAGTGTTAAAAACTTGGCAATACAAGGGCAGGTAGGGAGTGACAGACCACCGCATTACACATGGAGGGGAGGAAGGGATTGACAAACCACACTCTAGACATGGAGGGCAGGTAGGAAGTAACAGGCCGCCGCACTACACATAGCGGGCAGATAGAGAGTGACAGACTGCTGCACTACACAAGGAGGGCACGTAGAGAGTGACAGAACCCCACAGAAAACATAGAGGGCAGGTAGAGAGTGACAGACCCCAAACTACAAATGGAGAGCAGGTCCAGGGAGTGACAGCCTGATGCACTACACATGGAGGGTAGGTAGGGCGTGACAGACCCCGCACTACACAGAGGCAGGTAGAGAGTGAAAGAACCCTGCAATACAAATGGACGGCAGGTAGGAAGTGACAGACCCCGCCTTACACATGGAGGGCAGGTAGAGAGTGACAGACCACACACTACACATGGAGAGCAGGAAGGGAGTGACAGCCTGCTGCACTACACATGGAGGGCAGGTAGGGCGTGACAGACCCCGCACTACACAGAGGCAGGTAGAGAGTGACAGACACCTGCACTACACAAGGAGGGCAGGTTGAGAATAACAGAACTCTGCACTACACATAGAGGGCAGGTAGACAGTGACAGACCCCTGCACTATACATGGATGGCTGGTAGGGAGTGACAGACCCTGCACTACTCATGGAGGGCAGATAGAGAGTGTCAGACCCCGAACTACACATGGAGGAAAGGTAGATAGTTACAGATCCCGCACTACACATGGAAGGCAGGTAGAGAGTGACAGACCTCTGCACTACAGATGCAGGGCATGTAGACAGTGACAGACCCCTGCATTACACATGGAGGGCAGGTAGGGAGTGACAGACTCCACACAGAGGGCAAGTAGAGCATGATATAACCCACACTTGGCTAGGATGAGGGGTAGGCAGGGTAAGCACCTGCCTAGAGCACTTCCTCCTGTCTACCCAAGGGGTGCGCAGGCACAGAGGTGAGTAATGTCTGCCATTGTCACCACTCAACCCTCTCTCTGTCCCGCGTAACGACCATCACCCCACTCATGTGCTGTGTGTGCAGCATGGGACACGAGCAGAGGAACTGTCATCTCCCCTGCTCCGCCGGGATCTCCACCAATACACAGGCCACATTTGGACTGCGCTTTGTTGGAGAATATGCACGCGCAGAGGACGTTGGTTGGCGCTGCGCAGTGTCATCGCGAGATCCAGAGTTCATTGATGCACAGAGAAGACGGTAGTCCGGGAGCCTGGATTCAGTGAGTGTGAGCTTTTTTGTAATTCTTACATTACTGTTAAGAAGGGCATAAAATGGAGGGCGGTGCTGTGCACAGGGGGGAATGAGTGGAGGGGCTGTGTTGATGGTGGGCGGTAAAATGATATGAAAGCTGTGCTGATGAGGGAATAAAATAAGTTGAGGGTCTGTGTAGATGGGGGAATAAAATAAAATGAGGGTCTGTGCTAATGGGGGGAATAAAATCAGTGTAGGGGCTAGACGACTTCCTACGACTCTTTAAACCTAACAATGGGTACAACAGGTTCACTGCTGACTATGGGCACGTTTTCTGATTCTTCCACGTGCAAAGTGTTAGTGGTTGGTAGAGTTGAGCGAAACGGGTAGAAAAAATTGAAAAGTCGCCGACTTTCGCCAAAGTCGGGATTCATGAAACAAAACCCGACCTTAGCGTGAGGTCGGCCACAAGGTCGGCGACTTTAGTGCCAAAGTCGCGTTTCAAAAGATGCTTGAGCGCCCATTTTGCAGCCAATCAGGAAGAACGGACACAGTGGGCAACGTGATGACATAGGCAGCGGTCACCACCATCTTGGAGAAGGGCAATCAAGTGATTGGCTTGCTTTGTGGGGCGTCACAGGGGGTATAAAAGGGCGGGGACGCCGACCGCCATGTTACTCATGCTGATCTCAGAATAGGGAGAGCTGCTGCTGATTCTGTAGGGAGAGTGTCAGGCAGGGAAGAAGATACCGAAAACTGATTCTGCTGCTAGCGATTTTACCTGTACAACACACCAGTCACTGTGCAGTGCAAGGGGAGGCTATATTTTGGTGCATCAGCACTGTTAGTTATTAGGCTGCCTTTTAAGGCTACCTGGTAGCTGCATTGCTGTGTGCCCACTGCTGAGCAAACTGCTTTTTTCAAAGAAATCCAGATTTTATTGTTTTGTCTTTGTGAGTTACTGAGCGTTCATTTTTCACACACCGTACAGCGGTGTATGCTCCTCTTTCAGTACCGTGTAACGGCTGTTATCACGGCCACGGTTAAGCTATCTGTGTGTGACTCTGTAAGGTTAAGTCGAGGAGTTGTTCCATTCTTACAGACCTCCACCTTATAGTTTTGTCTGGTTTTCAAACAGTTTAGTATATTTGCTGTTTGATTACATTCAAAACTATAGAGAGACAGCGTGTGTCAGTCCGTATACTAAAACACGGAGCTTGACAATTTTACATACACTGGACAGCGGTGTACGTGCACGCTCCTCTCTCAGTGCCGTGTAACGGCTGTTATCACGGCCACAGTGAAGCTATCTGTGTGTGACTCTGTAAGGATAAGTCGAGGAGTTGTTCCGTTCTTACAGACCTACACTGTAGGGAGATTCCAGTTCTGCCCAATTCTATATACACCTTGTAGTTTGTCATACACTAGGCAATTTCTGCCGGTCACATTGCGATGTTAAATAAACAGGGCCTGACTGAATCCCCCAGTGTCCTAAAGTGTAGAGACATTCCAATTCTCCACAGTCCTCTATACACCCTTCTAACAGCATAGAGAATCTTCCTGTCATATTGCGGTGTTAAATAAACATGGCCTGACTGAATCCCACAGTGTCCTGAAGTGTAGAGACATTCCAATTCTACACAGTACTATATACACCTTGTACCTTGTTTTACAGTACCAGAGAGTTGGTGTAAGTTTGGGTAAATTTTTCCAAAAATTGAGGAAGTGTGGTGGAAGAGTCCGTGGAAGTGGGCAGGGGTTGGCAGCTGGTAATGATGGTGTTGGTGGTGGATCTGCTGGTAGTGGCAAAAGCAAAATAGCACCTAATACTGGAGGTGTTGAGGCTGCGTCATTGTCTGGCTCTACAAGGCCTCGAAGGCTCCCTTTTCTGGGAGTAGGTAAACTGCTTCTAAAGCCGGAGCTTCAAGAACAAGTTTTGGCTTACATTACCCACTCAGCCTCCAGCTCTATCGCCTCCTCTTCTGAAATTTTAAAAAATAAAAGCACTGAGTCGTCATTGGAGGCTCATGGTCATGAACCACACCTTTCCCTGTGTCCTTCACCCCTGCCAAAATTGAAGGATGCAGTAGGCCACACTACAGATTACTCCATGGAGCTGGTTTCACATTCCATGCCTGGGTTATCAAGTCAAATCGTGAATTACCCAGGCCAAGATGAATCTGACATGGAGTGCACTGATGCACAGCCACTGATAGATTTATCTGCTGGTACATTCACTCAGAGCACTACATTGTCCTTGCAGTGTACTGAGCCAGAATCTGACCCTTATGAAACTCAGTTGCCCCCTCCCGCATACTATACCACCATACACGGTGACTCAGAGGAAGGTACACATGACATTGAAGAGGAGGTGATGGATGACCCAGTTGTTGAACCAGATTGGCATCCATTGGGGGTAGAGTGTGCCGCTGCCAATAGCTCAGAAGAGGCGAAGGAGCATCCTCAGCGGGCATCGACATCGCAACAGTTGTTATCTGGCAGGCCCGGAGCAGTCCAAAAACGGGTTACAAAAGCCCAAAAAATTGCAGGACAGCTTGGCCAGACGGTCAAAAAAACACAGCGTGCAAGGCCTCAAACTGTCTTCCCTAGTATTAAGAGTGCAGTGTGGCACTTTTTTGAACAAAATCCTAATGATCAGGCAAAGGTAATCTGTAAGAAGTGCGCAAAGACCTTTAGCCGAGGGAAAAATCTGAGAAATTTGAATACCAGTTGCATGCTATGACATTTAACCACCATGCACTTGCAAGCGTGGATGGACTACCAAAACTCACGTACCACATGTGCTACTGCTCGCAAAGAAGGTAGTCAGCAATGCAGCATTGTTTCCCCCACTGTAAGTCCACCGGCTAGCACACCAGAAGCAGCAAATGTTGAGTTGTCGTCGCAAGGGCAAATCATTCAGGGAATCACACTGTTATTGCAACGAAAGACTGAATCTAGGCCATCAGAAAGAACACCAACTCCATCACCATCATCAGCCATCTCTCAGTCCGCCATGTCCACCGCTACTTCCACCATGTCCAGCTCTCAAGTCCAGCTCACCCTACCAGAGACTATGAGTAGGACAAAAAAGTACTCATCCTCTCATCCGCGTACACTGGCTTTGAACACCCACATTGCCAAACTAATCTCGTTAGAGATGATGCCCTATCGGTTGGTTGAAAGCGCAGCGAACTAATGGCCTACGCAGTTCCACGCTATGAACTACCCAGTTAGCTGTAGGCGTTCGACCCTCCACCTCCTACTCCTCCTCCAGAAGCGAAAGCTGGTCCACAGAGCGCAGTCGCACGAGCACTGCATCCGCAGTTGACAGTGTTGCAAACGAGGTGTCCCCCTATCGATCAGCTAGTGGAAAGCGTCAGCAGGCTGTGTTGCAGATGATGTGTTTTGGCGACAGACACACCGCAGAGGTACTGGCCGACTACTTTCAGCGACAAACTGAGTCATGGCTGGGCAGCCATAGCCCTTTCAAAACTCAGACACATACCTTGCTTGGCTCACACCTTGAACCTGGTGGTGCAGTGCTTCCTCACTAATTATCCGGATTTAACAGGCCTGCTCCTTAAGGTTCGAAGACTGTGCTCGCACATCTGCCGGTCGCCGGTACACTCCAGTCATATGCAGAAGCTGCAGCGATTGCTCCACCTTCCCAAGCACCGCCTAATTATCGACGTTGCAACAAGGTGGAACTCCACCCTGCACATGGTTGAGCGGCTGTGCGAACAAAGGCAGGCTCTAATGCAGACATGGAGTTGACAGGTGTGAACTGGTCGAAGCTGAAAGACCTCTGTAAAGTCCTTCAGTGTTTTGAGGAATGCGCACGGCTGGTAAGCACTGACGACGCCATCATAAGCAAGAGCATCCCACTTATGCGTCTGCTTATGCAAACTTTGACGCACATTAAGGAGCAGGCGTCTGCAGCCGAGGTTGATGAGGAGGAAGAGGAGGAGGGAAGCCTTGATGACAGTCAGCCATTGTCTGGTCAGGGAACTGTCGCGGACGAGGTGGAGGAAGAAGAGGAAGAGGAGGAGGATGATGATGGGGATGATTATTTAGGCCCACATATCAGATTATGCCTTGCAGATCCTAAAAAGGGACCCTGCATTGCCAAAAAGATGAACTATGATGACTACTGGTTGGCCAGCATCCTGGATCCACGCTATAAAGGCAAATTCCAAAACATCATGCCACAGGAGAACCTTGACCTAATATTGGCTAACAAACAAGCTACTCTGGTAAACCGGTTAGTTGAGGCATTCCCAGCACACAGCAGCGGTGATGGTTCTCACACGATCCATAGGGGCCGGGGGCAACTTGGAAGCGGTGTTGGTGGTGGACACATCAGAAGTGGCGTTGGAGACATGGGTTTCATGACCATGTTGTGGACTGATTTTTCAAGTCCTGCTCACTCAACTGGTAATACTGCCTCGATTGAAAGTGACAGGAGGCAGCACTTGTCAAGTATGGTTACAAACTACTTTTCCTCCCATATCGATGTTCTCCCTCACAGGTCATTCTCATTTGACTATTGGGCCGCTAAACTGGACACCTGGCCTGAATTTGCACAATATGCCTTACAGGAGCTCGCATGCCCAGCTGCAAGTGTGCTATCGGAAAGAGTCTTCAGTGCTGCTGGATCAATACTGACAGAAAAAAGGACCCGTCTGTCAACCCAAAATGTGGATGATCTAACCTTCATTAAAATGAACCATGCATGGGTTTCCAAGGATTTTTTCGCACCTTACCCTGATGACACATAGGTTGCCAGAAAAATTGTTTTCTTTGGTCCGCCTGTTCCTGGGACTTGACCAATTTCGCCTTTAGCAGCAGGTGAATGTCCCACATCAATATATGCCATTTTGTAAACCTCACTAACTGGGCAGCCTCCTCTCCCCAATGGCCGGGGTCACCACCGAGCGCATGCGACCGTGCGAGTGCCATTGCCCTGGACAGGTGGGTGGGCCGACTCGTGGGCGCGGCCACTGTCACAGGGTCCCTCATAGTGCATTCAAGTGTGTCTGATGGTGGTGGTGCACACCCACTGTCAGACACACCGCCGTACTATGAGGGGCCCAGTGCCAGTGCCGACGCCCTCGAGTGGGCCCCCTTGCTTGGGCAGGGCACCAGCATTTGCAATGTTTACCTCTCCCTGCTCCTCCGCTGTGTAGTCTGGGCTGTCAAATCCATCACTGAGACAGGCACTTCAAATTTGGTGAACTAATAGAAGATGATGGTTAAGACGTAGCTATGCCCTGTCCCGCAGGCCGGGATCCAGCTACAGATGATCAATGGCTTCCATTTCTTATGGACGTCAACTCACAATGAGATGCAGTGGTGGTTTCTCATCAGCTTTAACAGTTTTCCTACCCACAGACATGTGACATTCCAGCGCACGTTTTTAAATGTGCCCTCCTTCTCATGCCAATCCAATTGAATCGCCTATGGCCTGTGGCTTCTGTGGTTTGAACTCCAAATTTACGAGACAGATCATGATAGACAGTGAGCACCATTTTTACATCTCTCCCTGTGATAAAAATTGGATGGATATGAGTAACTGCGATGAGATCAACGGTACTGCGATACAGCAACACTTTCTTAACAAAGAAAGGTTTTTGCTGTGTCCAGACACTAATTAATTGAGGGTCAGCATCGCCTCTGAGAATTGTGACGGAAGTTGTTCCCGTGAATAGTAATTCGTAGATTTCTGCAATCACTAGACTTTAGGTAAATAATTGTATGCATCTAATTTCCTATTGCAGAGACTCTGGGCTGTCTTACTGAGACAGAAATATAAATGAAGATTTAAAAATACCACCAAAAGTGTATCATGGTGTATGCTTGAAATACATTTCCTTTTTTCTAGTTTTTAGATTGTTGTGTAATCCATGCAGAGAACACGGAGATTTTAAATGTTTAAACTATGCTCTATATATCTGCTATCCAGTGATAATGTACCCTATCTTAACTTTGTACAATCTGGTCTAATCCATACTGGGCCTGGGACCGTCTGAGCCTGCCTCCTGATCGATACACATAGGTTTTTAACGTGTAAACTATGCAACATATATACGTGTTATCCGGTGAAACTGTACCCTTTATCAACTTTCTCGAATCCTGTAGAATCCATACTGGGCCTGAGAACGGCTGCAGAGCTGTTAAGCAAGCTGCAGCACCTGTGGTTTGGACACGTAATGTTTTGCATTTTTTCTGGAATGGCGGTTAGGCTGAAATCAGGAATTGCTGTTGACCTGCACTTACTGGGAAATCATCGTTCACGGCGAATTATGGGAATCCCAGATCCCCATCACTAACGGTGTTCAGCGGGTTATCTGCACCTGTAAGCGACAAAAGATGGTCCTTTCAGTGTAGCACGCATGTAGCCGGACATGGAAGGCCATGAAAGCCCTGTTATTGCTCGATCACGCGTGTCAGTGCCTCGCGTATCCCTCTAGTAAGCTTTACGCGTACCGCAGGGGCATGCCAGAGTCTCGTTCGTTAATGGAATAAAGCTGACAAATCTCTAGCACAACTACAAATGGACATACCACACGCACACAATCGACAAAGCTTTCAATGTGTGCATCTTTTTTTGAGGTGGCATGGTTGTGGTTTCCCGGGTGGAGTTAAATTAAGCCGCAGGCTCCACTCCTGGTGGTGCCCTTTTGGACATTCCTTTAAGGTTCTGCTTTGCAATCATACTGCCCCAGGAAAACAAACACTTTGGCTTCATGGATGCTGTTTGGAGGTTCATGGGAATAACGCCGCCCGATCGCCAGTTGCCATAATTTATTGGTGGGAAGTATGACGGTATATGATCGTGTTTGTTTTCAAATTTTGGTTTTCTGCATTTGGTTTTTACATTTTTAGTCCAGACTTTCTTGACTTCATAAGGGCATGACAAGCCTACATCTGTGTCTCCTCCACCTCCTCCTTTTACTCCTCCTCCTCTTTTGTAAATGTAGTTGCCCTTTTCCATATGTTATTTTTGGCTTCTGAGCATTTTGTCGGCTTTAGGACACCTTTTAAGGTGTTTTGTAATTGTTTTGTATGTGTTAGTATGTGTTTGTGTTTGCCTGCCATTGTTTTCAGTGTGGTTCGACGAACATTCGAAGAACTTGCCTCCTGTGCGACGAACCAAAACACTAGCGGGGTGGCTCAACACTACTCATGATATATAGACGTACATTGTTAATGATTAAACTATGCTATATATACCTGCTATCTGATGATACTGTACACTTTGTCTACTTTTTATAATCTTGTCTAATCCATACTGAGCCTGGGAGTGTCTCTGTGTGACTGATGGAATATATATGGAGATTGAAAACTATCCTTTGACTGAATAGAGCTGTACGCTTCTGATACAGTACCATATATGTGATGTTATTTTGTGTCTATTTTGTGCTAAATTTGGAAGTTTGGTGGAAGAGGCCGCGGACGTGGGCGTGGGGTGCCAGCTGGTGCTGATGGTGGTGGTGCATCTGCTGGTAGTGGCAAAAGCACAATAGCAGCTAAGGCAGGAGGTGTTGAGCCTGTGTCATGGTCTGTCTATGGAACGCCTGGAAGGCTACCTTTTCTAGGAGTAGGTTAACCGTTTTTAAAGCCGGAGAATGAGGAACTGGTTTGGGCTTACATTGCCGAAACAGACTCCAGTAAATATGCCCTCCTCTTCTGAAGTTTCAAAAAATGCAAGCACTGAGTCGTCAAGTGCTGGCTCCTGGTCAGGAAGAACCCCTTTCCTTGTCTCCTGCACCCCCACCCAAAGTGAATGATGCACATTACTTCACATTAGTCCATATAGCTCTTTCTATCATACAATGCATGGGTTATCAAGTCAAATCGTGAATTCTTCTGTCCAAGATGAATCTGACATGGAGTGTGGGTGGCCAGGCAGGGCAGTGGGGTTAATCGGTACCGGGACGGTGTCTCCCTGGGATGTGTCACAGTGGTGGTGACCCGTTCCGTGGCCCTTGTCGTCCATGCAAAGGGGTGAATTATGTTTATAGGTGAATGATACGTGATGCCACCTGTGGTTTCTGAGTAGATTGACCAGCGCTGCAGTGGCGCTTCTCTGGGACAGAAGTTGTGGTGCAGCTAAGATGTAGAAGCCCTGCACAGGTATGGCCATTGTCGCAGGGCACATGAAAGAGTTGGTAGATGGTGTACAGTGCAGGATGCAGCAAAGCCATGCGCTAGGCGCAGGAGAAAGAGGACAGACACAGTCGTGCAGTTCCTTTACCTGTACTTGGTAAGTGCCGTCCAGGACCCAGAGTACAGATGGAGAAGGAGTTGGTCAGCCTGGAAGCCAATTTGGAATTCTCTCTCTGCAGATAGGTAGTGTGGCCTCCGTTCTAGCGCTTATCTGAGGTACTCGCAGTGCTGAGTTAAATAAAGTTCCCCCTGTTGACTCTCTCGGAACTTTCCCGTATGGCAGGCAGCCGAAGCCTTTTCGTTCTTGCTCCCACACGTCGCTGCTGGGGCCTCCGAGCCTTAGTTGGGTACAGAGCATTTACAGCTGCTACTTCCTCCGGTTTCTGCTCCAGGAACGTCAGTGTCCCTACAAATTCGGAGACCGGACCATGCACTCAAGCTAGGAGTGAGCCTTAACTCTGTTCATCCTCCAGCTCCCCTTCTCACGTCCACACATTTCCCCTTCCCTTCACAGACTGCCCTAACTTACCTCCTCCCGACCACAGACAGCAGCTCCTCAGCAGTCAGGTTCAGTGGTCTCCCTGCTGCCCTGGAGTGGGAGATCCTTCGTTGCTCCCAAGCATGACATCACACTCCCTAGGAGGAAGGTAATGCCACTGTGGCCACCGTTCTCCTGGGGGCGCCACAAGTGCACTGAGGCCCAGCCACTGCTAGATGATTCTCCTGGTACATTGACCCAGACCACTACATTCCCCTCGCACTCTACACAGCCTGAATGTGACCCAGATGAAAATCAGGTTACCCTTCCCATATACTGTACCACCTTACAGAGTGACAAAAAGGAAGGTGCAGCTGAAAGTGCAGGTTCGGCCCAACCGCCGTCAGACACACCGCCGTGCTATGAGGGGCCCTGTGTCAGTGCCGTCGCCAACGAGTGAGCCCCCCCTGCTTGCTCTGGATCACAGCACTTGCAAAGTTGAAATACTTACCTCTCCCTGCTCCACCGCCATGACGTCTTCCGTGTTTCCTGACAGTGATATTCTGATCAGAGAGCGCAATGACATCATGTCTGTACGCCCAGACTAGTACAGGGATTCCCTAGCAAGGAGACTTATTTGAGGAGACTTATTTAATTGTTTTCAATGTTGGTACAGCAATTTTTGTGGAGCACTATACTCTGGAGAATGATATATGGGGCCCACCATACACTGGAGCATTCCAAAGGTGGACACCAGACACTGGAGCAGCATTTACAGGGCCCATTATACACTAGAGCATTAGAAATGGGGCCCATTATATATAGAGCATTATTTGGGCCCATAAGACAGTGCAGCTTCATCCATGGGGACCAACATATACTGTAGCATTATGTGGAGCTCATCATATACTGTTTCAAACATTATATGGGACCAATGATTCTGTATGGTGAAAAATATGGGCCTCATTACTCTGTATAGCGCACTATGCAGTGGCCATAATACTTTATGGAGTAAGATACTGTCCGTGTTTGGAGCTATTGGAGAATTTAAAATGGATATCAGTCATGAGATGTAAAAAGTGTAGCATTTTTCATTGTACTATACCGCAATTTCTCTGCCGTATCGGAGCATCATGAGTTGTGGTATGTGTTAAAGGGGCGCTCTTTGGCCCAGGGCACATGAAAACCTGGAGCCAGGCCTACCCCCCCACAAATTTAGCCAAATAACCCCCATTTTTCAGTGCGTAACTAGTATTATGAAGTAAATTAAGGTTGAAAAGCTTCAGTAATAAGATTTGCTGTTTTTACATTCAAAAGGGCACTGTAGGTGTGTTTCCTGGCCTCCACTCCCTGCCAACTTTGCTTCCCCATTGACTTGCATTGGGCTTCGTGTTTCAGTCGGCCTTCGACTTTTCACAAAAAACGGCCTATTTCGTTCGACCCAAGTTTTGCGAAAGTCGGGTTTCATGAAACCCGACTCGACCCAAAAAAAGGCAAAGTCGCTCAACTCTAGTGGTTGGCATTAGCGACTCGTCGCTTCCAGAACAATTTGGTGTCTCTGGTAAAGAACTACCACTGCTTTGTTAACTTGTAGCCAAGAACTAGGGAATTCACCTAGAACAGTGCAAATCTTTGTATCAGCCTTTTCTTTTAGCTGAGAGTCTTCCTTATTCTCAACTCGTTCACGCAATTGTGCCGGACATACTTTCAGATTGTCACTGGATACGGTGGTACACGTTTTTCCGCTGTCTTTGGAGATAGTACACACTTTGCTGTTGTCATTGCTAGATGGTTGAATAGTGTAAGGCTGAGCCTCCTATTGGTCATCTAACTTGTGGTTTCTTCTCTTTTTCTTCAGCACTTGTTCACCTGTTGGTAAGGGGGTTGTCACAGCATGTCTATTTAAGTTCCTTTCCTGTTTTTGCCTAGCTTGAGCAAGACTTTCCTCTACAGATTGCTGAACTTTTTGATACTGCAGTTGTCTTTCTGTATTCCAATCCGTGTCCAATTGGCTGGATATGGTTTCAGGAGTTAGGACTCCCATTTCCAGGTCGATGGGGAGTTTACCTGGCTGTCCACGCATCCAGTAAGCAGGGGCATATCCTGTTGCGCAGGTTAATATATGATTGTACATTTTGATCAAATCTGGCAATTTCTCAGGCCATTAGTTCCTTTCTTCTAGCGGTAAGATCTGCAATAAATTGATTACCAGATGGTTCAGTTTTTCGCAAAGACCATTGCCTTGTGGATGGTATTGTGTAGTTCTGATCTTTTTGCATCCGTAGAGGGAGCAAAATTCTTGAAAGTCTTCTGCTTCGAAGACTGGATCTCTGTCTCTCAGCACTTGATCTGGGTAGCCATGGGGTCTGCAGAAATATTCTTGGAATGCCTTTGCAGCTGTTCTTGCTGTTTGGTCTTTCACCGGAACGACCACTAGGAAACGGGAATAGTGATACACTATTGTTAAGGCATAGGTATACCCTGATCGACTTGGGATTAGTTACACGTGGTCTAAGGCCACCAGTTCCAAAGGTTATTTAGTGATGATGGGCTGCAAGGGGGCCCTTTGATTTGCAGAATTCTTTCTTCTGAGACTACATGGGCCGCCGCATTCCCTACACCACTGTTCAATAGACCGTCTCATACCTGTCCAGAAGAAGCGGTCGCGGATGACTACTTCCAGCTTTATCCAACCAAAGTGTCCTGCTTGATTGTGGTAAGCTTCCAAGACCTTGGGCATGTCTTTTCTGGGGACTATGATCTGCCAGACCAGTTCATCCGTACGTGGGTTATTAGCTCTTCGGATCAACTTGTCTTCAAAAAGGAACAGATTCTTTCTTTCCTCAACTGTTGGACATCTGCAGGCACATCATTAGCTGGAGATAAATCTGCTTCACCAAGGAGTTCTTTGACCATACATATAGCCGGGTCACAGCTCTGCATCTCTGCCCAACCTTGGTGAGGTAGTGGATTACGGGAAACTTCATGAACAGCAAGACTTCTCCCTGTCACATTGTTAGAGTCTTGGGAGGCACCATGGCGGTAGAATGCTGGCATCTCTATTTCTTCCAGGTCTTCTAGATCGTCTGCTGGGCTTTATACCATGTGTGGCTGGGCTATATACCATGTTGTGCCGGGCTATATACCATGTGGTGCTGGGCTATATACCATGTGTGGCTGGGCTATATACCTTGTGATGCTGGGCTTTATACCATGTGGTGCTGGGCTGTATACCATGTGTAGCTGTGTTATATACCATGTGGTGATGGGCTATATACCGTGTGTGGCTGTGCTATATACCATGTGGTGTTGGGCTATATTCCAAGTGTGACTGGGCTATATACCATGTTGGGCTGGGCTATATACCATGTGTGACTGGGCTATATACCATGTGGTGCTGGGCAATATACCATGTGATACTGTGCTATATACCATGAGGGCTGGGCTATAATCCATGTGGGTCTGGGCTATATACTATGTGGTGCTGGGCTATATACTATGCGGCTGTGTTATATACCATGAAGAGTTACATTTAAATTATATTCTATGGGGGAGGCTGTGTTATATAATATGGGGGGCTACATTATATTCTATGGGGAGGTGGGCTGCATTATATTCTATTTGGGGTTACATTATATTCTATGAGGGGCTGTATTATATTTATTATATTCTATGGGGGGTGATTGCATCATATTCTATAGGGGGGCAACATTATACTATAAGAGGAGGCTAAATTCTATACTATAGGAGGCTGCATTATATTCAATGGTGGGCTAGATTATATTGTATGAGGGCTTCATTATACTTTATGAGGTGGCTACATTATATTCTATGAGGGCTGCATTTTACTATATGAGGAGGGCTACATTGTATTCTATGGAGTGGCTACATTATACTATATAAGGGGTTGCATTATATTCTAGGGGGGTTACATTCTATTTTATGGTGGAGCTGCATTATACTATGTGGTGTGGCAGCATTATGCACTATGGGGTGGCTGCATTACATTCTGTGGGGGTTACATTATATATTATGGCGGGGCTGCATTAAACTATGTTGGATGGCTGCATTATGCTCTATGCGGTGGCTGCATTATACTTTAAGAGAGGGCTGTATTATATTGTATGGGGGGTTACATTATATTGTATGGCGGGACTGCGTTATACTCTGTGGGGTGGCTGCATTATGCTCTGTGGGGTGGCTGCATTATACTATATGTGGGCTGCATTATACTGTATCGAGGACTATGGGGAATACATTATATGAAGAACTAAGGGGTGCATTATACTATGGGAAGTGCATTGTACTACATCGATGACTATGGCGGTGCATTATACTATGGAGCACTATGAGGAGTGTATTATACTATATGTAGGACTGAGCAGTTTATTTTAATATATGGAGGACTGAGGAGTGTATTATACTATATGGAGGACTATGGGGCACATTATATTATATGAAGGACTATGGGGTGTAAACTGTAGATGTGCTGCTGATAACATGATACTGTATGGTGATCTTTTAGTGATCCATTAGTGATCACTCTGTCCCCATCATTCTTTCTCAGACGGTGGATAGAGGCCGGGAAACAAGTGTTGAATGACTTCAATATTGTCGATCACACTCATATAGCGGCCTGAACTCAGCACATGTAACTACAACCGAAATGCTTCTGTGTGATGTGCAATATGATAGCATTTGGGGCCCCATTTTAAACTTTTCCTAGGGCCCCACTTTGCCTAAAACCGGCCCCGGGGGAGGGATCGGAGTTGTGGCACTTGATGGCAGGGAGCTGATTTCCTGACAGATATTCTCTATT
This sequence comes from Dendrobates tinctorius, assembly GCF_039654945.1. Lineage (NCBI taxonomy): Eukaryota > Metazoa > Chordata > Amphibia > Anura > Dendrobatidae > Dendrobates > Dendrobates tinctorius. Next base: position 37,363,787 of record NW_027361714.1, read on the forward strand.
TTCTCTATAAAGTGGGAGGCCAGTTCATCAGCTCAGATGTCTGTGATAGGGCCTGTGTTTTTCGACTGAGGAGGGAGTGAAAGGTGTCAAAAATTTTTTGGGGGTTGCTAGACAGGAGATGAGGGTGGTGAAGTAAGTCTGTTTGGCAAGGAAAAGGGCAGCGTTATAGGTCCGTAACATAAATTTGTATTGGATAAAGTTTTCTGGTGATCGAGCTTTCTTCCATAGGCGTGCGAAACTCCTAGAGCATCGCTGGAGAAATCGAGTTTGCAATGTGAACAAGGGCTGTTTTACTCTGTGTTTGGAAGTTCTGAGAGTGAGGGGTGCCACTTGGTCCAGGCTGCTTCTGAGAGTGTCATTGTAGTGATGTACAGCCAGATCAGGACACGAAAAAGAGGAGATTGGGGACAGTGATGAGTGTAGGCTTCTAAAATTGTATGAGGGTTAATGGTTTGTAGATTTCTGAATCTGTCCCCATCATTCTTCGCCAGCTGGAGTACAGAGGCTGGGAAACAAGCATGGAATGACTTCAATATTGTTGATCACGCTCGCTTAATGGCCTGAGCTCTGCGCATGTAAATGGTGATGGTGAAATATGTGAGCATTTAGTGCCCCACTTTAAACTTTTGCCCAGGGCCCCATTTTGTCTAAAACTTGCCCTGGTCCCATTCCTAACATACTGGCAATTGTGGGGTACATCACATTCACCTGTAGACCGCAGACCACTGCTTTCCCGAGATCTCCCTCCTCAGGAAATGCCACACATAACTGAGGGAAAACGAAGTTCTTTGTTACAAGCAATTTATTGGGCAGTTTAAGTTCATCAGACTGTAACACGCAGTTTCTGGTGCAACACTTCTTGGCAGTATCTAGGCACTCTTGGCAGTATCTGTACCAAACCCTAGGCGCCGGATGTTGCAGGAATGTCCGCAAGAGATTCTAGTAAGGCCTCCCACAGCCTTGAACGATAAGTGTTCTCCCACTGCAACTTGAACTTGACCTTGGTTACTGTACTTCCCTGACTATCAGGAAGTAGTCCTCTTTTACTCGGGGTGTCCCCTCCCACTATGGGCCAGTACTACGCTTTAACTAAGTCTGTCCCTACAAACACAAAGTATTACATATCCATATATTACACATATAGGCTTGGACTGGCTCACAGGAGAACAGGAGAATCCTCCTGTGGGTCACTGTGCATTACGGGCCACCACCCTCTTATACAGCAGTACTTGGAAAAATAGCCTTTATTCACTATGTACTTACATAGGCAGCATCTTATTCATGTAACAATCTTCCCAATTCATTGTTATATAAATTTGTGATTGAGGATAATGTCACATTTGCAAGTAGCTGTAAAAGTGGGGCACTTAAGTTGGTTACTGGAGTTGGCAACTAGGGGGCCCTGGGCACCCCAGTCCGACACTGCTTGTGTCTCTTGTATTCTGCAGCTCTGTGTCCCCGTCTTCAGTCTTCTATCGGGTAGTTTTTTGTGTAGGACATATACTATTTTAGGGTACTGCCTCCATAACAATTTTAATGTAACTTGGGACAGGAGTAGACATTACGACACCACAATGGGTGGAGATTTATGTGGTCTACCTTCTGTAAATGGCGTCCCCCATAATTCCTGGTTCAACTTGTAGAGTACTGAGAGTAGTAATGATCACTCCCATCATTGCAACTGGGTAAAAATAAAGTGAACAGAAAAAAGATCCCATGAAACTTTTATTTTCTTTCTTATTTTTTTTTATTGGAATAGCAATAAGCAACACTGTAATAAAAATATTACGGGTCCTTTAAGAAATTAAACCATAATCACAATGACTCTCAGGTCAGTCCCTATACAGACCACAGAACTAGCTGTGGGCATTGAGGACCGGCTGAGAGCCACTGGACCACAAGATCCAGAGGAAAGCGAAGAAACCCCCTGGAGAGTTCTGCCTCTGGGGGGGAAAAAATTCCTTCCTGACCCAATTTGTGGCGATCGGATATTTCCCTGGATTACATCTGTCCTGCTGCATATTGCTGCATATCTGCACGTATTATAAGCTCAGGAGAGTCGATCTGGAAGGGAAAAGATAAATGCATCTTGCTTCTAGAAGCTAACAATCTAATATAAAATATACACCCTGCTCCTAGGAGCTTACACTCTTATTTTCAATAGACATATACATATACTAAACAATAGACATATACTATACAATACAATAGTCATACACATATACAATACAATAGACATATACATAGACTATACAAGAGACATATACATATACTATACAATATACTTATACGAATACTATACAATAAACATACAGAAATACTATACAATATACTTATACGAATGCTATACACTAAACATATACAAATACTATACAATAGATATATACGAATACTATACAATGGACTTATACGAATGCTATACACTAAACATATACAAATACTATACAATAGATATATACGAATACTATACAATAGACTTATACGAATGCTATACACTAAACATATACAAATACTATACAATAGATATATACAAATACTATACAATATACTTATACGAATGCTATACACTAAACATATACAAATACTATACAATAGATACAGTATATACGAATACTATACAATATACTTATACGAATACTACACAATAGACATATTTGAATACTATACAATAGACATATACATTACAAAGAAAACCAAAAGCAAAACACAAAACAAAGATCCTGGAATAAAAAAGTAAAAAAATATATATAGTTTCTCACATATACATTACAATAGACAAATACATATACTATACAATAGATATAGACAAATACTACACAATTGACATAGAAGAGTGCTATGCAATAGACATATACAAATACTATGCAAGAGACATAGGCGTATGCTATACAAGAGACATAGATGTATGCTATGCAAGAGACATAGACCTACGCTATGCAAGAGATATTGACGTATGCAATGCAGGAGACACAGACGTATGCTATGCAAGACACACAGATGTATTCCATGCAAGAGACACAAACGTATGCCATGCAATAGACAGATGTATGCCATGCAAGAGACACAGATGTATGCCATGCAAGGGACACAGAAGTATGCCATGCAATAGACACTGACGCATGTCATTCAAGAAACATAGATGTATGGCATGCAAGAGACACAGACGTATGCCATTCAAGAGACATATACGTATGCCATGCAACAGACATAGACGTATGCCATGCAACAGACATAGACGTATGCCATGCAACATACATAAACGTAAGCCATGCAATAGACATAGACGTATGCCATGCAACAGACATAGACGTATGCCATGCAACAGACATAGACGTATGCCATGCAACAGACATAGACGTATGCCATGCAACAGACATAGACGTATACCATGCAACAGACATAGACGTATACCATGCAACAGACATAGACGTATGCCATGCAACAGACATAGACGTATGCCATGCAATAGACATAGACGTATGCCATGCAACAGACATAGACGTATGCCATGCAACAGACATAGACGTATGCTATGAAATAGACATACATGTATACTATACAATGGACATACACATATACTATACATTTACTACACTATACTATACGTATACTATACATATACTTTACATATACTATAAAATACATATACTATGCATTACATATGCAATACATTTATACATTTACTAAACAATACATATAGTATACAATACATATACTATGCAATACATTTACTGTACTATACACATATACACATACCCACATACATAATAGAGTTTCAGACTCTGATCAGGCTTTGATTAGAGTGTGATCAGAGTGGCATCAGTTTTTCTTGGAGGTGGGGAGAAGAGGAAAAAGTTTCTCCATTTTGTCAGTCTGTGAAAATCGAAGAGCATATATATGAGTGAATATATATCTATAAATATATTTATTTCTAAATATTTATTTCATTTCTCTATATAGTATGTATACATAGCGCTGTGGAATTAATGGCGCTATGTAAACCAGTAAAATAAATAAATATATATGAGTTTGCTGTCCGTGGTTTTGACTGATAGCACTCGTACCTATGATATTCTATGGGCCTGTGCAAATGTCAGATTTTTTGCTCGGACCCAGTGCTCCATGGAAAAAATCGGAGACAAATCCGATTTTGATCCCAGTGTCAGACCAAAATCGGCAATGCAAGTCTTTGGGCCCATGAAAAAATTGGACTCCACTTGGATGACATCTAAGTGTGTCTGATTTTCACAGACTGACATAATTCAGAAGGTGGAGAAACCTTTTTTTCCCCCTCTCCACGCCCGAGAAAAACTGATGCAATTCTGATCTGTGCCTGATCGGAGTCTGCAACTCTTCCGGCAGTTGCCGTTAAATCAATTCTGCTCATGATATCCTGTGGTTCCAGTTCTGGTCCTCCTGCTTCCATCGTGCTACTACGTTCTCCGTCGTTTCTGCTCAGCCTTCCTGCTGCGCCACCGTCATCTGTCCGTGCTTCATTACAGCAGATCATTTGAACTGGATGAGACATAACACCTATCAGTACAAAAAAGAGGATTAAATGGTAAGTTCTATTTAAGGAATCATTCCTAATGCACAAAAGAGCGAGATGTTTGCTGAGATTTTTTAGGGGTAAATAGTGCAGTTCTAAACTTCACAACAAACACCGCACAGCTACACAATGTGTGAATGGGGCCTTAGTGTTAATTGAGCAGCTACCTACTTGGACTTGTCTTCCTCAATATGCTTCCGCTGGGGACACAAGGTGGTTCAGGATAATAACGTTATACATTCTGTACCAATTGTGATATGTATGATGTGATGAGTCATGTGATCTCTATGATGTCATGTGCCCTGTGATGTCATGTGTCCTGTCATAATAACTGCCACTGGTGTGTTATGTATCAAGTTTCCAACATCAAGAGTATAAATAATAAAACAAAATCACAGGCCGCAAATAACCACCAGCCTCATTTTTTATTGAGTCATGACGCATATTAAAACCTAAGCATTTGCACCCAATTTTTCTAATCTGTATCACCTGCTTTTCTACGCACTAAAGGAAAACACAGGACCCCATACTGCAATTCCTGACCACGATAAACCGTCAGTTCCTGGTCACCCCTGATCCAACAGGACCAAGAGAGCTGACAATGGAGAACTGTAGCAGTCTTCATTTACATTTATGTTATGATACCATTTTCACAGCATTAATGGCAAAGCTACCCAAAATGGAGCCAAGTGGAGTTGTCTCACTGCCCCACCCCTTCCTTTATGCTTTTATTAGAGCACATGGGTGTCATAGAGGGCAAAACCAGCCGATTGCTGAGGGTCTTCAAGACCAGTGCCAATGATCAGTTGATCGCCAGCAAGTCCTCATTTAGGGAAGGGGTGGTCCAGAGTGGTAACTCCTGTTTGGCTGGGCTCACACTCGCTTAGAGAGAACCCAAATGTGCAGATTTTCCATAGAAGCTGATCAATAGCATTTTTTAAAATCATAGAATCGTTATAAATTTCACAGGCTATAGCACTTTTTGATAAGATTTTCAGATGAATGATGCAGCTCTGAATCCCACTTTTAATCCGGCATCTAAACAATTTGCGAGTGGCGTCATAAGTGAAGAGTTCCCTACCTGGACTTGTTTCCTTCAAGCTGTCAGGCTCCAATGAAACAAGATGGCTCATGTGTTGTACTTTCCTCATTCTATGCCGATTGTGATGTCATATGATGTCTGTGATGTTTATGTGCTTTGTGATGTCATCAATGCTGACTGTTTAACCCCTGCCCACCCTATGACATACTTTGATATTGTGAACAGGTTATTTCAATGCTGTATGTATGAAACCAGAAGTTTACATACACTATATAAAAACACATATGCATGTTTTTCTCAATATCTGACAAGAAATCAGAATAAATCTTTTCCGTTTTAGGTCAATTAGGATTACCATAATTATTAATATTTGCCAAATGCCAGAATAATGAGAGAGAGAATGTTTTAAGGCATTTTATTTATCTAATTTCAACTGTAGTGTAATGCATCCCCCATAGGCAGACTCTCTATGGAATAATGCACCCCCATAGGCAGACTCTATACTATGTAATGAACCCCTGTAGGCAGACTCTAAATAGTATAATGCACCCCACATAGCCAGATACCATATTGTATAATGCACCACCCATAAGCAGACTCTATATTGTATAATGCACCCCCCATAGGAATATATACTATGATGCACTCCCCATAGGCCTCTATGGCATACTCTTTATTGTATACTGCACTCCCTATAGACAGACTCTATACTGTATAATGCACACCCCAAAGGCAGATTCTATACTGTATAATGCACCCCCGTACGCAGACTCTATATTGTAAAATGCACTCCCCATATGCAGACTCTATATCAGGGGTCCTCAAACTACGGCCCGTGGGCCACATGCAGCCCGCCAAGGACTTTTTTCCGGTCCCCCGCCAGGCCGACATTGAACTCATGAGCTGCACTGCAGTTCAATGCCGGCGGGCCCTGTAATCGTGGGTGGGGCGAGGCGCCAAGGAAAGGCGTTACGCAGCCCTCCGTATGCAGCAGAGCACAGTGCACACAGACGGCGTGATTGTCATCACGCCACCTGCGCGGCCTGATGACGTCACGCCGCCTGTGTGCCTGTGCAGGAAGAACACTGAGATGAGCGGGCACCTCTTCAGAGCAGCGGGAGTCATAGGTGAGTACTTTTTTTTTTTAACGCCGGGTCCTATTGGGGTCATTTACCTACCTATTGGGGACCTGTGCTGCCTAATGGGGACCTGTGCTGCCTATTGGAGACATTTACCTGCCTAATGCGGACATCTACCTGCCTATTGGAGACTTGTGCTGCCTAATGGGGACCTGTGCTGCCTAATGGGGACATTTACCTGCCTATTGGGGACTTGTGCTGCCTAATGGGGACCTATGCTGCCTATTGGGTACATTTACCTGCCTATTGGGGACCTGTGCTGCCTATTGGGGACATTTATCTGCCTAATGGGGATATCTACCTGCCTATTGGGGACTTGTGCTGCCTAATGGGGTCCTGTGCTGCCTAATGGGGACATTTACCTGCCTATTGGGGACCTGTGCTGCCTAATGGGGACCTGTGCTGCCTAATGGGGACCTGTGCTGCATATTGGGGACATTTACCTGCCTAATGGGGACATTTACCTGCCTATTGGGGACCTGTGCTGCCTTTTGGGGACATTTACCTGCCCATTGGGGACCTGTGCTTCCTATTGGGGACATTTACCTGCCTATTGGGGACCTGTGTTGCCTAATGGGGACCTTTGCTGCCTATTGGGGACCTGTGCTGCCTATTGGAGACATTTACCTGCCTAATGCGGACATCTACCTGCCTATTGGGGACTTGTGCTGCCTAATGGGGACCTGTGCTGCCTAATGGGGACATTTACCTGCCTATTGGGGACTTGTGCTGCCTAATGGGGACCTATGCTGCCTATTGGGTACATTTACCTGCCTATTGGGGACCTGTGCTGCCTATTGGGGACATTTATCTGCCTAATGGGGATATCTACCTGCCTATTGGGGACTTGTGCTGCCTAATGGGGTCCTGTGCTGCCTAATGGGGAAATTTACCTGCCTATTGGGGACCTGTGCTGCCTAATGGGGACCTGTGCTGCATATTGGGGATATTTACCTGCCTAATGGGGACATTTACCTGCCTATTGGGGACCTGTGCTGCCTATTGGGGACATTTACCTGCCTATTGGGGACCTGTGCTGCCTCTTGGGGACATTTACCTGCCTATTGGGACCTGTGCTGCCTATTGGGGACCTGTGCTGCTTATTGGGGACCTGTGCTATCTATTGGGGACATTTACCTGCCTATTGGGGACCTGTGCTGCCTATTGGGGACATTTACCTGCCTATTGGGGACCTGTGCTGCCTATTGGGGACATTTACCTGCCTATTGGGGACCTGTGTTGCCTAATGGGGACCTTTGCTGCCTATTGGGGACATTTACCTGCCTATTGGGGATCTGTGCTGCCTATTGGGGACCTGTGCTGCTTATTGGGGACCTGTGCTATCTATTCGGGACATTTACCTGCCTATTGGAGAATTATGCTGCCTATTGGGGACATTTACCTGCCTTTTAGGGACCAATGCTGCCTATTGGGGATTCTTGCACCACACCAGTCTGAGCCTGAGGTAAAAGTGGAGTTCCACCAATATGGGCACTGGTGAGGCTGCATTGATAGGCACTGATCAGGCTGCATTGATGGGCACTGATCAGACTGCATTGATGTGCACTGATCAGGCTGCGCTGATGGGCACTGATCAGGCTGCATTGATGGGCACTGATCAGGCTGCGTTGATGGGCACTGATCAGGCCGCATTAATGGGCAGTGCAGTCTGTATGTCTCTGTGTGGGCAATTTTATTGCTGGCATATTGTTTTTGTAGCGCTGTATATATGTTGGTATTTTACTAATAGCAATTTTGAATCCCTAGGAAACAATGATATCAAGAAAGAGAAAAAATTGACTCGAAGTGTAGGATATTCGAAGAACCCAAAAAATCGGTAAGTTTGATGATTTAACTTCATTTTTAATATTGTATTTGTTCCTATTTTTGTTTTATTACTTCTAAATAAGATACACTCACTGGCCACTTTATTAGGTACACCATGCTAGTAACGGGTTGGACCCCCTTTTGCCTTCAGAACTGCCTCAATTCTTCGTGGCAGAGATTCAACAAGGTGCTGGAAGCATTCCTCAGAGATTTTGGACCATATTGACATGATGGCATCACACAGTTGGCGCAGATTTGTCGGCTGCACATCCCTGATGCGAATCTCCCGTTCCACCACATCCCAAAGATGCTCTATTGGATTGAGATCTGGTGACTGAGGAGGCCATTTGAGTACAGTGAACTCATTGTCATGTTCAAGAAACCAATCTGAGATGATTCGAGCTTTATGACATGGCGCATTATCCTGCTGAAAGTAGCCATCAGATGTTGGGTACATTGTGGTCATAAAGGGATGGACATGGTCAGCAACAATACTCAGGTAGGCTGTGGCGTTGCAACGATGCTCAATTGGTACCAAGGGGCCCAAAGAGTGCCAAGAAAAAATTCCCCACACCATGACACCACCACCACCAGCCTGAACCGTTGATACAAGGCTGGATGGATCCATGCTTTCATGTTGTTTACGCCAAATTCTGACCCTACCATCCGAATGTCGCAGCAGAAATCGAGACTCATCAGACCAGGCAACGTTTTTCCAATCTTCTACTGTCCAATTTCGATGAGCTTGTGCAAATTGTAGCCTCAGTTTCCTGTTCTTAGCTGAGAGGAGTGGTACCCAGTGTGGTCTTCTGCTGCTGTAGCCCATCTGCCTCAAAGTTCGACGCACTGTGCGTTCAGAGATGCTCTTCTGCCTACCTTGGTTGTAACGGGTGGCAATTTGAGTCACTGTTGCCTTTCTATCAGCTCGAACCAGTATGCCCATTCTCCTCTGACCTCTGGCATCAACAAGGCATTTCCGCCCACAGAACTGCCGCTCACTGGATTTTTTTTCTTTTTCGGACCATTCTCTGTAAACCCTAGAGATGGTTGTGCGTGAAAATCCCAGTAGATCAGCAGTTTCTGAAATACTCAGACCAGCCCTTCTGGCACCAACAATCATGCCACGTTCAAAGGCACTCGAATCACCTTTCTTCCCCATACTGATGCTCGGTTTGAACTGCAGGAGATTGTCTTGACCATGTCTACATGCCTAAATGCACTGAGTTGCCGCCATGTGATTGGCTGATTAGAAATTAAGTCTTAACACACAGTTGGACAGGTGTACCTAATAAAGTGGCCAGTGAGTGTATGTGCAATGTGCACAGGAATTTATTCATAATATTTTTTAAACTATATTCCGGCCCTCCAATGGTCCGAGGGACCGTGATCTGGCCCCCTGTTTAAAAAGTTTGAAGACCCCTGCTATATATGGTTAATAAGCACCAGGAGATCATTGAGCTTGTACCACAATATGGGTGCCAATCCTTAGCATATTATTAAGAAGTGTACTACCTTATATTATACCCTGACATTAGTGTGTATAACCATTCAATTGGTGGTATTGTATTTATTTCTATGTAGCTACAAAGTGGGCCCCAAGAATGATTTTCTTTGGTAGGCCCAGGGTGCTCCAGTCCGATGCTTGCTGAAAGTGTAGGTAGATAGTGAGAGAACATTTCACATGGAGGGCAGGTAAAGAGTGAGAGACAGACCCCGCACTTCGCAGAGGGCAGGTAGAGAGTGAAAGAACCCTGCAGTACACATGGAGGTCATGTAGGGAGTGACAGAACCCCACAGTACACATGGATGGTCAGGTAGGGACTGACAGACCCAACACTACACATGGAGGGGAGGTAGATAGTGACAGACCCCTGTACTAGACATGGAAGGCAGAAAGGGAGTGACAGACCCAACAATACACTTAGACGGCAGGTAGAGAGTGACAGACCTCAACCTACACTTGGAGGTCAGGTAGGGAGTGACAGACCACATACAACACATGGAGGGCAAGTAGGGAGTGACCGACCACCGCACTACACATGGATGACAAGTAGGAAGTAACAGACCGCTGCACTACACATAGTGGGCAGGTAAAGAGTGACAGACCACTGCACAACACAAGGAGGTCAGGTAGAGAGTGACAGAACCCCACAGCACACACAGAGAGCAGGTAGAGAGTGCCAGACCCCACACTACACATAGCGGGCAGGTAGAGAGAGACAGACCGCTGCACTACACAAGGAGGGCAGGTAGAGAGTGACAGAACCCCACAGTACACATAGAGGGCAGGTAGAGAGTGATAGACCCCATACTACACATAGTGGGCAGGTAGAGAGTGACAGACCGCTGCACTACACAAGGAGGGCAGGTAGAGAGTGACAGAACCCCACAATACACATAGAGGGCAGGTAGAGAGTGACAGACCCCATACTACAAATGGAGAGCAGGTAGATAGTGACAGACCCTGCACTACACATGGAAGACAGAAAGGTAGTGACAGACCCAACAATACACATATAGACAGCAGGTAGGGAGTGACAGACCCCAACCTACACTTGGAGGGCTGTAGTGCGAATATAAAAATGGCTATTTTGAGTTCATATTGAAATATATAGAATGAATTCTGTATATGACAGAGCTGCATTTACATAGTAACATAGTAACATAGTTTTGAAGGTTGAAGGAAGACCTTATGCCCATCTAGTTCAGCCTATTTTTAGTGAAGCTGTTCTGTATTGTTGATCCTGGAGAAGGCAAAAAACCCACAGAGGAGAAGCCAATTTTCTCCATAGGGAAAAAAATTCCTTCCCCTTAGCTGGGTCAACCATCTACCTATAATATTCTGTTATTCGTAACCTTCTATACTGTTACTCTCAAGAAAAGCATCCATTCCTTTCTTAAATTCATTCAGTGAGTTGGCCATCACCACTTCCTCAGGAAGAGAATTCCAGAGCCTCACTGCTCTTACCGTGAAGAACCCTCTTCTATGCTGGTGCAGAAATTGTCTTTCCTCCAAATGAAGAGAATGCTCCCTTGTTCTTGTCACAGTCCTTGGTACAAACAGTTCATTGGAGAGATCTCTGTATTGCACTCTGATATACTTGTATATATATATTAAGTCTCCCCTAAGTCTTCTCTTTTCTAGAGTAAATAGACCTAATTTTGATAACCTTTCTGGGTATTGTAGTGAACCAACTCCATTTATCATTTTAGTAGCCTGCCTTTGAACCCTTTCAAGTTCAGTAATATCTTTCTTGAGCACCGGCGTCTAAAATTGCACACAATACTCCAAGTGTGGTCTGACGAGTGATTTGTACAGAGGGAGAATTATGTTTTCATCTCATGTCCCCAGACCTCTTCTAATACATTCCATGACCCTATTTGCTTTGGTGGCAGCTGCCTGACACTGGGCACTCCAATCCAATCGGTCTGTAGTTGCAAACTGTCCTCCTTTGTTAACTACCTTACATAGTTTTGTATCATCTGCAAATACTGATATTTTACTGTGTAAACCATCCACTAGATCATTAATAAATATATTAAATAGTAGGGGGCCCAAATACAGAACCCTGTGGTACCCCACTAGTAACCCTGGCCCAGTCTGAGTATGCACCATTAATAACCACTCTTTGTTTTCTATCACTAAGCCAGCTACCTACCCATCACACACATTTTCCCCCAGCCCAAGCTTTCTCATCTTACTTACCAATCTTTTATGTGGGACAGTGTCAAATGCTTTAGAGAAGTCGAGATAAATGACATCCAATGATTCTCCTTGGTCCATTTGAGAGCTTACATCCTCATAGAAGCTGATCAGGTTAGTTTGGCAGGAGCGATCCTTCATAAATCCATGTTGATATGGAGTTAAACATTTATTAACATTGAGATATTCCATAATGGTATCCCTTAGAAACCCTTCAAAAATTTTACCCACAACAGATGATAAGCTTAACAGCCTATAGTTTCCAGGTTCCCTTTTACACCCCTTTTTCAATATTGGTACCACATTTGCTTGCCGCCTATCAAAAGGAACAGACCCTGTTTCTATAGAGTCTTTAAATATAAGGAATAGAGGCCTGTCTATCACATTACTTAAATCCCTTAATACCCGAGGGTGAATGTCATCAGGGCCTGATGATTTGTCAATTTTAATCTTACTAAGGCGGTTCTGCACTTCTTCCTGGGTTAGGCAGGTAATACTTAATTAGGAGTTTACATTATCACTCTGAATTTCCCCTGGCAAATCCTTTTCCTGTGTGAACACTGTTGAGAAAAAAGTATTTAAAACATTTGCTGATTTTCCCACATCGCTCTCTATGATTTCACCCTCATTGTTCTTTAAAGGGCCGACACCATCAATTTTAATCTTTTTACTGTTTATATAATTAAAGAATAGTTTGGTGCTTGTTTTACTTTCCTTAGCAATGAGCCTCTCAGTTTCCACTTTTGCTAAATGTATTTGTTTTTTACACATTTTATTTTTTTCTCTATAACTTTTTAATGCTTCTTCATTGCCTTCTTGTTTTAGCTTCCTAAATGCCTTGTTCTTGTTATTTATTGCCCTTTTTACATCCTTATTTAGCCACATTGGTGTTCTCCTGTTCCTAGCCCTTTTATTTCTGTACGATATGGCTAGCTCGCAGTGGGTGTGTAAAACTGATTTAAATATTTCCCATTTATTTTCTGTGCTCCTATTTTTGAGGACATTGTCCCAATCAATTCGGCGAAGGTCCTCTCTAAGCTGATCAAACTTTTTTTTTTCTGAAATTCAGCGTTTTCGAAACCCCCTTCCAGGGCACCTTACTGAAGGACTAGTGGAATTGTATTATATTGTGGTCACTGTTCCCTAGGTGTCCATCGACTCGTACTTCTGTTATTCTATCTGGCCTGTTGCTTAAAATTAAGTCCAGAAGGGCTGTCCCTCTAGTTGGGCCCTGCACAAGTTGTGACAGATAATTATCCTTGGTTACTGACAGAAATTGGTTTCCTTTCTGAGATACGCAGGTTTCAGTTTCCCAGTCTATGTCGGGGTAGTTGAAGTCCCCCGTAATAATCACCTCATTGTGATTTGCTGCTTTGTCTATTTGTTTCAATAATACATTTTCAGTGGTTTCTGTTATATTTGGTGGCTTATAACAAACCCCTATGAGGATTTTATTACTTTTCTCTCCTTGTATCTCCACCCATAGAGACTCCACCTCTTCATTTCCCTTTTGTATATCTTCTCTTAGTGTGGGCTTTAAAGTGGACTTTATATATAGCCAGACTCCACCCCCTTTCCTTTTTTTAACGATCCCTCCTAAACAAATTTTATCCTTGCAAGTTAGCCACCCAGTCATAGCTGTCGTCTAACCATGTCTCAGTTATTCCTACTATCTCGTATTTTTCCTCATACATTACCAACTCCAGATCTTCAATCTTATTGGTCAGGCTTCTTGCATTGGTCAGCATGCAGAAAAGAAGTTTTGCTTCATTTTTCTTAGCTTCCTTTTGAGTACCCTGTCTTGGGTCCTCTTTACCACATCTAGTATCCTTGATTAGTTGGTCCTTCTGCTGCATGTTCTTGTCTGCTGTTTTTCCTCCCATCCCCTCTTCTTCTAGTTTAAAGCCCTCCTGATGAGTGTGGCAAGTCTTCTGGCGAATGTGTGTTTCCCAGGTTTTGTGAGGTGTATCCTATCTCTTGCGAGAAGTCCATCGTAGAGGTAATTCATGCCATGGTCCAAGAATCCAAATCCTTGTTGCCTGCACCACCGTCGTAGCCAGTTGTTCATCTCTAGTATCCTATTCCATCTTCTGATGCCATGGCCATCGACTGGGAGGATTGATGAGAAAACAACCTGTACGTTCCGTTCCTTTATTTTCTTCCCCAGAATTTAAAAGTCTTCTCAGATAGTTGGTAGGTCATTTCTTGCCATGTCGTTTGTGCCTACATGTATCAGTAGGAAAGGGTAGTCGTCCTTGGATTTGAGGATAGTTGGTATCCTGTTGGCCGCATCCTTGATTTTTGCTCCTGGGAAGCAGCATACTTCTCGTGCGGTTATGTCCGGCCTGCAGATAGTTGCCTCCGTGCCTCTTAGTAGTGAGTCGCCCACAACTACCACTCTTCTTTTCTTTCCGGACGCACTGCTTGTTGCTCGTGAGTGTTTGTGTCATTTGTTTCCGCTTTTGTTGACAGAGTAACTTTTGTTGATACCAAACAGTCAAACAGTTACAGACAAGATAATGGTTATACTGACAATCTTGAGATTCTATGTGTGCTGTTTGTCATTGTAAAACATTAAGGTTTATTAACCTCTGCCTGTGTTGATTTTATCTAAACCCATGTGGCTTTTATATTGTTAGGGTTTATGACCCATTGTCTGATGATGCCATGTCTGTTTCATCCAACCTTGAAGGCCGGCCACTGGATCGGCTGGGTGAAGCTAGTTACACATTAGTGTAATTTATTATGTAAGGCCAGAGAAACATGACTTAGACAGAAGAAAAAACTGGATACCTGTATGGGTACAGTGTTGATACCTGCATAAGTGGGGACGCCCGTGCAGTGTTGTGAGTCTTCCAGGGGTCTCTGTCTTAGTGTTGCTTCTCTGATATTCCAGACGGATGATGTTTAAAAGCATCCTGGTGATTGATGATGTGAGTATACTGTATATAGTTAATCTTTATATATTTACCTAATCATATGTATTCAATCCTTATCTG
This sequence comes from Dendrobates tinctorius, assembly GCF_039654945.1. Lineage (NCBI taxonomy): Eukaryota > Metazoa > Chordata > Amphibia > Anura > Dendrobatidae > Dendrobates > Dendrobates tinctorius. Next base: position 37,379,046 of record NW_027361714.1, read on the forward strand.
TACTTAACCTTTCTATCTTAAATTATACAAAAGTGTATGCAATCATACTGTCTAATCACACCATTTCTTTAATTTTGTACCGTTGTGATACTTATGTGATATGAATGATGTATGATTGATATTAGAAAAGGTATCCAGATGGTAGGTAGGTGATCACGGGTCTTATTATTCCTTTTCAAAAGTATTCAGTACAACATTACAAGAGACTGGGGATTTGACCGCTGAATGACCTCTCTGAGTACATGATTAGGACATGCAGAAGGAATGTGAAAAACAACCATACAGCGCTTGCGTAACACGAGCAGAGCACGAGTTGAAATGTTCACTGCGCAGCTGTACAGCTTGTGTAAACATTACTTGTAGAAGTTGTAGTGCGCAGGACTAGATTCATATCTAGGAACAGTTTGTATATAACCGAGGGAATTTCCACTGGCGAGTAGGGACGTTCCAGGAGACTTATGGACGCATATCTTCTGTGATGGAGTTTTACCGGATATTTCCTCCTCGCCAATCGAGTCTCCCGATAGAGGAGTGATGCTACAATATCCGGTAATATATTGATGCTTACTTTCTCTATGAATAGATGATGTATTGATCATGTAATGTTAGACTAGTGCTGCTAAAATTCATGTGCAAATTTATATGTTAATTCATTAATATCTCTGATTTTAATAGAATAAAATACTATTGTTTTACTGAGCACAGACTTCTTGTCTCTTGCCTAATTAGTATATTAGTGAGCGCTATGTATGTAAGGACCATAAGTCCATCATATTGACTCGGTAAGACATAAATTGGCGTAGTCGGCAGGATTTTTCTTTAAACACAGTTTTGTTATCACAAATATATAGTTGGCACTTTTTTTTTTTGCCAATAATAGTGACAATGTTTAGGAAATGAAAAGAAAAACAAGATGATGTTGTAGAGGTGCCTGGCTGGACAACGGCACCCTATGATATACTGGCACATGAATTGAGTAGCTCTGGGCTAGCAGAACAATGGTCGAGTAAGCTCAAAGGTAGTGAACCCACAGATGTTGTTGAAGTACTCAGGGGGGTCCCCGCAAAGGCGGGTGATGTAGTGTCGCTTGGGCGACGAACCTGGATCCTGCTCAGTGCATGTCGCGGGATGCATGAGAGGAATCAACAGATGCAGAGAAATTGTTCTCAGTTGGAACAAAAAGTGATAGAGTTAGGTGGGCAGAAAGTGGTGCTGGATTGTAATATCCGTCTGCTTAAAGATAAGTTGGAACACTATCAGAATGTAGCAGAAAAAGCTGCTATAAAGGTTGCTCAAAATAAATATCGTAAGCGGAATTAAAAATCAACAAAGAAAAAGTTTATAAAAGCATAGCCACTGCATCTGTAAATTGGGACCTGGATAAATGGGATGGGGATGTGTGGGATACCTCTTCTTCAGATAACTGGGAGAACCCACCAGCCCCTGTTATTGATCCCCCAAAGGGTTCATCAAAAGTAAAAGCTAATCCAATTCAAAGGCCCACGGAAAATTAAATAATCCGGGAACAAGCCCGTGATGCAGCTGGCCAGCTTCAATTTGAGGCTGACGGACAACCCCATATGGTAGACCGAAGTGTCCCCCATACCCGAACCAGAGTCTCCACCGAAGATTATACTCAAAATGAGGTAGACAGCATTCTAACTCAGTTTAAACAGAGGCCAGGAGAGTCAGAAATTGCTTGGTTAGTTAGGATGCATGATTTTGGAGGAACAGGGATAAAACTAGATTTTCAGGACATCACTAAATTTGTTACTCTTTCCTGGGATCCTGTGATCCAGAGATATTTCAAAAACTATTTCAAGGAGAATCAAGAACAATTGCAAAATATTGTAATTATTGTAGCCAGAGCTATAATGGATAAATATCCTACGGAGGCTGACATACCAGTCAATGATAAACCATGGTATACTCTCCGTGATGGTATTGAAAGATTGAAACAAGAAGCTATGCGGAGTGCAGTTTCAGTGTTAGCTGTAGAAGAATATACAGAGTATCCAATGACTGCAAGCATGAGGAGTCGGTTGGTAAAGACTGCTCCTCCTGCATATAAAGCTGTGATATTGACCTTAACAGTGGCAATGACAGGAGAACCAGTGAGCAGAGTGATTACTCGAATGAGGGAGTTCCAGGATATGGGTGACTGGAAAGCTGCAGCCCTGGCATCCTCTCCTCAAAATCCCTCCCAAACACACCCAGGTAATAGTAAACCCTATAATTCAGAATGGAAGAAAGAAGGGAACCCCTCTAATCCGGATCGGGTATCCCGGAGGGAAATGTTCCAGGCATTATTGAAAGCTGGAATGAGTAAAGAATCTATAGATGGAAAACAGACAGGTGAATTGTGGAGATTATAAAAGCAGAAAGTGTTGTCTGCTAAAAAGGTGGATGCTAAAAAATAAGTTGGTCAAGAGAAGGAGAAAGCTGTTAAAATTCCAACAGCACCTGAGAAAGTGTCATGGGAAGACTTTAAAACAGTCTATCCTTGGGAGGAACTGGCTGCAGCAGTAGCTACTCAGGTAAGTGATGGCTGGGGCAGGAATGCCTATGAGGCAGCTTCGGGAAAAAATTCTGATGAAGAGATATCATAGGTAGCCAGCCAAGCCCCCGTATGGATAAAAAGTGGTCAACGTCCATACGTAAATTTAAGTATCCATTGGAAAGGGGGCAATGTACAAAGGGTTCCCGCATTAATTGATACTGGGGCGGAGGCTACTTTAATTTATGGAAATCCAAACAAATTCAAAGGTCCGAAAATTAAAATTGCAGGATTAGGAGGACAAGTTATCAATGGGGTCCAAACACAAGTTGCCCTGAAAATAGGTAATTTACCAATAAGGAATTATCGAGTTTTAGTAGTACCTATACCAGAATATATTTTGGGAATAGATGTTTTGAAAGGGATGACGCTAAATTTGGCTGAGGGAAAATTTTCCTTCGGAGTCAGAACAGGTGAAATCCAAATGAGACCTGTGGTAGTTGGAAAAGTGAAAATGCCACCTATACATGTTCCCCCGGCTACAAAAATGGTAGCTATGAAACAATACCGAATTCCAGGAGGACATAAGGAAATTACTGAAACAATCAAAAATTTGGTTGACGCTGGAGTAATGCGTACAACCACCACTGCTTGGAATAATCCTGTCTGGCCAGTGAAAAAGAGTGATGGCTCCTGGCGTATGACTGTGGATTATAGAGAATTGAACAAATATACTCCCCCACTAACAGCTGCAGTACCGGACACTATTACTTTAGTAGAAAATGTGCAAAGTCATAGCGGTCCCTGGTATGCAGTGATTGATTTGGCTAATGCGTTCTTTACAATTCCCATAGAGGAAAAAGCTCAAGATCAATTCGCATTTACCTGGTTGGGAAGACAATACACTTTTACCAGGTTGCCACAAGGATGGCTACACAGTCCTACTATTTGTCACCGGACGGTGGCAGAACACCTGGATAAGTTTCCTTTGCCCTCTGAAATGCAATTTTCACATTATATCGATGATATAATGACACAGGGTAATGATGAACAGTCAGTGAAGGAACAGTTGTATAAATTGATATCTCACATGCGAAACAAGGGATGGGAGATTAATGATGCCAAGGTCCAAGGACCGTCTCAAGTTGTAAAGTTTTTAGGAATTCAGTGGAACAAAGGACATAAGGAAATCTTGCCAAAAGCTAAACAGAAAATCATCAATTTCCCTACTCCTAAATCTAAGCATGAAACTCAATCATATATTGGATTGTTTGGATTTTGGAGACAACATATACCTCATTTGGGACAGATGCTAGCTCCATTGTATAAAATGACTAGAAAGAAATATGAATTTCATTGGGGAGAGGAACAACAAACTGCATTTGAAATGGTAAAAGAAGCCATACAACAGGCTGTAGATTTGTGGCCAATGATGACGGGGAGTGTAGAATTACATGTATCAGTGCAGAATTTGTATGCCAATTGGTCACTTTGGCAAAAACAAGGGGGAAAAAGAGTCCCCTTAGGGTTTTGGAATCGAAAACTCCCCGATGCTGGAGAAAAATATACTGCATTTGAACAACAATTGTTGGCCTGCTATTGGTCATTAGTGGAAACAGAACAAACGACTTTAGGACATGAGGTTCTTTTAAGACCAGCAATACCCATCATGCAATGGGTATTATCTAACCCTAAATCAAATAGGGTAGGACACGCACAAGAACAAATTATCATAAAATGGAAATGGTATATTTCTGAAAGAGCAAAGAAAGGTGAAGGCAGGATCGCCTCCCTTCATGAAAAAATAGCTGAGATAGGGGAGGGAGTGAAGTCCCCTTTACAATCTACTATGTTAGAGGACTCTCCTGTCAAATGGGGAAAATCGTATGAAGATCTAACTGAGCAGCAACAGCAACATGCTTGGTTTATAGACGGATCAGCCCGATATGTCAATGGAAAAAGGCATTGGAAAAGTGTGGCTTATAACCCCAGATTGGAAAAACATCTGGTCATGGAAGGTCATGGTAAAAGTAGTCAATATGCAGAGTTGTAAGCTATCTTTTTGGCATTAAGTTTTGAGCAAGGAAGGGAATGCCATCTCTTCACAGACTCATGGTCTGTAGCTAATGGACTTGCAACATGATGGGATGGAAAAAGTATCATTGGCTCATCCATGGTAAGGAAGTGTGGGGGAAGGAGGTGTGGGAGTTTATAGAAGAATTGGTACAAACCACACCTACTACTGTTTTCCATGTTGATGCACATATGCCTGCTGACTCACTTGACCGTTTGTTTAATTCTGAAGCAGATAAAGCCGCCGCCATTAGGCAAACTTCGGAAGTTGATCAAGATAAAGAAAAATGGCTGCACGGTACAGCTGTTTGGGCGCACAACAAAAGTGGACACCTGGGAGAAAAGGTGGGCCCAAGAAAGCGGTGTCCCCTTAACCATGGACATAATTAAGCAAGTCATTATACAATGTCCAATATTCCAACATTCACAGAAACGAGAAGTACCACACAAGGTTATGGGACACATAGCAAGGGGTCAATTACCTGCACAGATTTGGCAGATGGATTTTATTGGTCCACTCAGTGAAAGCAGGGGCTACAAATACATTTGTACAGCTGTAGATACATATTCAGGACTACTGATTGGTTTCCCCTGCAAAGCAGCTACACAATGGAGTACACTTAGGACTTTAGAGATTATTACCCAATATTATGGTGTTCCATTACAAATACAAACTGACAATGGGTCACACTTCACTGGCCAACAAGTAAAAGACTATGCTAATGAGCATAATATTCAATGGGTATATCACATGCCATACTATCCACAAGCTGCAGGGTTAGTGGAGAGAATGAATGGGATCTTGAAATCCACATTAAAGAAAGTGCACGGTGTAGAAGGAGAATATGGCCAGTGGAGAGACAATTTAAGTGAGGCATTACAAATCATTAACAACAGGCCTATTACTGATTCCATGACACCACTAATGAGGATGCTGACACCAAACCTTAGAGTACATGAGGCACATGTGGTACATACAATTACCTGGTGGAAGATAACTCAAGACGCCAAAATCCCTGAGAGGGCAACTCCTTTGTCTGCGGGATTAGATCTAAGTGCAATAGAAGCGATTGTTGAACCTCCAGGTAAGACTGTTCCAATCTCAACGGGATTAGGGTGTCAGATACCCAAGGGACATTATGGTCAGTTGGCCACTCGCTCTAGTTTTGCTCTAAAAGGGGCAGTAGTGGTAGGAGGAGTCATTGATGCTGACTATCAAGGGGAAATTAAAGTCCTCATAATAAATTTGGGAATAGAGCCATTGGTTTTTGCTAAAGGACAGAAAATGGCTCAAATGTTGGTGATTCCAATTGATCTTGCTCAATCAATTGAAGGACAAGCTCCTCTAGAACTGTCTATGAGGGGGGATAAAGGATTTGGGTCATCTGATGTGACCAATGTTGGAGCAAAAATTTGGGTACAAAATAGGCAAGGACCGCCATCTGCTGCGGAGGTTATTGCCATTGGAAAAGACCATACCCTATTGATCATGAGACCAGGGCAGGAAAAGTGGGAATACATCCCACAAGAAAAATGTTACTTGCGAGAATAACTCTCTTTATTTAAATTTTAGATGCTTGTACAGTGGTGCCTTGGAATCCTTGGAGGGCTGTGTTGGGTCGTTGATACATGGACCCCTGGAGTTAAGTTGACTACAGAACTGGTGCCTCCCTTGCCAAGGCCTGGAGATTGGAATGTTTAGAATGTATCAAATAATGGAACATTGGTATTCAACGTGAACTTGACGCTAATAAATACAACAGCATCGTGGATGTATGGGCCACTATATGAAGAACCCCCACCCTATGACTATCCAGGACGACGACCATGGCCTTTTACAGTGCTAACGAATGGCACTGGAACTGTACAAGTTGCAGCAAAAGAAAATATTGCTTGCTGGGAGGAAGACATAGACAAACTGTTAAGGAAACCTCCAAATGTTGGAATAAATTGGACAGTATTTGGTAATTATTCTGATAAAGGACTAAATGCTATGAATTTTAGTTTTCAGCTAAATAGAACTAAACTAATAGTATGTGCCAATATGACAAATAGGGTAATAGCTATTAACCCTAAGCCAAATAGGACGGATGGTGGTGTATGGGGAGGAGTATCTAGCTTAAGACGGTACTTAAGAATAATTCAAACAAGTGCTTCAAAGATTAATCCGGGACATATGAAAAGAATCCCAACATCCTGTATAAAAACTGGTACCCAATCTCGGAAAACCGTTGTTTCAGTTGTAGTTACCTTTCCTCCCACACACCCATGCCCCATTCGAAAGAAGCGAGCATGGTATGATACATTAATGGGAGCATATGGTACAGTAACTGGAACTTTAAATGGTTTTGCTATAGAGGCTCTGGCCAATCGAATGAGTAATGCAGGGAAGGATATACAGAATGCTTTGACTTTACAAGGAAAATGGATGCCTACTATATGGCAGCCATGGACTCAAGCCACTGGAGTAGATCAGTTTTTATTAGCTACGCAGAATGCTTCAAATAATTTTAACTTTGAAGCAGGGTCTAATATAAGTAAAGCTTTGAATTGGACCACTTGTACATTGCAGACTATATATCAAATGCAGCAGAAAACTACAATGCAAACTCAATTAATGACAGGGAATGAAAAAGTTTGGAGGACCGTATTTAATAATACAATTTCAAAAACTTCATGGTTAAAAATTGAAGTCCCTAAAATGATTTGCAGTGATACAAGTTGTCAAGGTATATTGTATATATACAATGTAACAAATCAACAAATAATGTGTAGGTATGTTGTATTACCATTATTATTGGGGCCCCCAGGGTCACAATGGTTTTGGATGCCTACCATGTATGGTATGTATATTGTTAACAATAGAACACATGATTTACATTTATGTGAGGATACTTTGGACGGAAATATTTGCAGATTACATTCTACGGTATATGAACCTTGTCTATTGCAAAATACCGTTAATATCTGTGAATTCACTGTTTTACCTATAACATTCAAATTGTTAGTAGAAATAGCTTCACAAGAAGTTTGTGTGGTAACAGATACCCCTATAATACCAGATATGCAAACTCCCTTTCTGGGATGTTTGAAGGATGTATCCACAATACAATGGGAAAATCAGACATTCTTACTAACTCCTGACCAAGTTATACAAGAAACGGTTCAGTGGAACCCTAAACTTTTAGAAGTAAACAATTGGGAATTAAATATGACTAAATTAAGAGATGTTATTACGCATTCAGAAGAGGGTATGAAGATGCTTTCTGTTTTAAATAAAACAATACAACAGCATATAATTAGAACTAGCATAGTTGTAGGAAAATTTGTAAACATGGGATCTATAATAGCTGATGCTACTTCTCATCATTGGTATGATATATTCATGGGTCATTCTCCCTCAGCTCAAAAGATGCTAAATTGGATCATTCACCCTGTGTTGGTACTTGCCATAATAGTAATGCTCCTTTCAATGTGGAATTGCTATATGGCATACAAAATATTCTGTAGGAAACCAAAAGTACTGATGGTGACCTATGGAAGTGGAAAATAATTCCCGTGCTCAAGGACCGATTGTGATACTTATGTGATATGAATGATGTATGATTGATATTAGAAAAGGTATCCAGATGGTAGGTAGGTGATCACGGGTCTTATTATTCCTTTTCAAAAGTACAACATTACAAGAGACTGGGGATTTGACCGCTGAATGACCTCTCTGAGTACATGATTAGGACATGCAGAAGGAATGTGAAAAACAACCATACAGCGCTTGCGTAACACGAGCAGAGCACGAGTTGCAATTTTCACTGTGCAGCTGTACAGCTTGTGTAAACATTACTTGTAGAAGTTGTAGTGCACAGGACTAGATTCATATCTAGGAACAGTTTGTATATAACCGAGGAAATTTCCACTGGCGAGTAGAGACGTTCCAGGAGACTTATGGACGCATATCTTCTGTGATGGAGTTTTACCGGATATTTCCTCCTCGCCAATCGAGTCCCCCGATAGAGGAGTGATGCTACAATATCCGGTAATATATTGATGCTTACTTTCTCTATGAATAGATGATGTATTGATCATGTAATGTTAGACTAGTGCTGCTAAAATTCATGTGCAAATTTATATGTTAATTCATTAATATCTCTGATTTTAATAGAATAAAATACTATTGTTTTACTGAGCACAGACTTCTTGTCTCTTGCCTAATTAGTATATTAGTGAGCGCTATGTATGTAAGGACCATAAGTCCATCATATTGACTCGGTAAGACAACCGTGTAATAAAATTGCGCTATATCGCAAGTAGTAGCCTTCTTTAAAGCCGTATTCGAACCTTAGTGTTAAAAACTTGGCAACACAAGAGCAGGTAGGGAGTGACAGACTACCGCATTACACATGGAGGGGAGGAAGGGATTGACAAACCAGACACTAGACATGGAGGGCAGGTAGGGAGTGATCAACCACCGCACTACACATGGAGGTCAGGTTGGAAGTAACAGGCCGCCGCACTACACATAGTGGGCAGATAGAGAGTGACAGACCACTGCACTACACAAGGAGGGCAGGTAGATAGTGACAGACCCCACACTACACATGTGGCGCCCCTGAGGCTCAGTCGCCACAGAGGTACTGCACCTCCTCCTGAGGTGTGGTGCCCCACTATCCAGGTAAGTTGGAGGCTCCTGGCCATGCTCCAACACTCGCATCCGACACAACACAGTAGTTCAGCAAAGCCACATTGCGACTCCTTGCTTGGAGTGTAGCAGATCACGTTTGGTGGCTCTCTGCTTGGAACACGAAACATGCTGGGATGCGGGTGGAGTTGAGAATACATAAAAGAGCGGGAATGTTTAGGATTACAGGTCAGTAAGGGAGAGGAAGCCACTCAGAGAGCAGTGAGGAAAGAAGATCCCTGAGAGAGGGATGGAGGAAGGAGGTGCTGCAGCAGACCTCTGTGACCTGGGTCTGCTGGCACGGGAAAGGAAAGAAGGAGAAAGACATTGAACTGAAACCTGATCTTCCTTAAGAGAGAGAGATTAGTACGGAACGAAGGAGTAAAAGGGAACAGAGGACATGGGTTAGAGGAAGAACCCTGCCTAGAAGTTCAAAGCGCAAGGCTGGGGCCCGGTCCCCGAGGTTGTATGGACACTAATGGTTCTGCAGCAGACACCGGTGGAGTAGTGGGCTGTAAATGCACTATTCCCATTTAAGACTTGGGCACAACAGCAACTTGGATAGTGAGCCGGGACTCAGGAGTGAGGAGTCCCCGAAGCAGGCTACAGCTGTCTGCCGTACAAGTAGAGTTCTTGGGAACATCTGTCAGGAGGAACTTCAGTGTAACTCAGTACTAGGAGATCTTCACACTTAAAGGCGCTATAAGAGGAGAAGTTCAGAAAGGTACATGTTGGCGGAGCGCTGGAAGGGAGCATTCCATCTGACCTGGAGGTTGATTGAGCCTCTGACCTGGAGAACACAGTTCGGAGGCAGGCACTTGTGTGTACTACAGACTGTGAGTAAAGCTTTGAAACTACAAGCCCTGGTGTCCTCCATTGATTCTTGCGCCAGCACACCCAGCACTGCAACATCTGGGTACCAGCTTTGACACTGCTTGTGCCTCTCCTCTAACTCCACATCTACACTGCCCTGGGGCTATAGCTTCACCAGTGGGGAGCTTCACCATCTTGGCTGCAACACACCACCAGCTCCAGAGGATCTGCAAGCAGCGTCGGCTTAACATCTCACTTGCCGAACACCACAGGTGGCATCACGAACTATTCCATTTACTACATTCTACCCTTCAAACTCCCCCTATTAAATGGGCGCCCAGGGCCACGGACCGGGTCCCCGCTGCTGTGACACATCCCGCCGACACCAGCCTGGTACCGAGTACCCCACAGCCCTGGGAGGGCGTTCCACACATAGCGGGCAGGTAGAGAGTGACAGACCACTACACTACACAAGGAGGGCAGGTAGAGAGTGACAGAACCCCACAGAAAACATAGAGGGCAGGTAGAGAGTGACTGACCCCAAACTACACATGGAGAGCAGGTCCAGGGAGTGACAGCCTGCTGCACTACACATGGAGGGTAGGTAGTGCGTGACAGACCCCGCACTACACAAAGGCAGGTAGAGAGTGAAAGAACCCTGCAATACAAATAGAGGGCAGGTAGGCAGTGACAGACCCTGCCTTACACATGGAGGGCAGGTAGAGAGTGACAGACCCCACAGTACACATGGAGAGCAGGTAGGGAGTAACAGCCTGCTGCACTACACATGGAGGGCAGGTAGGGCGTGACAGACCCCGCACTACACAGAGGCAGGTAGAGAGTGACAGACACCTGCACTACACAAGGAGGGCAGGGTGAGAATGACAGAACTCTGCACTACACATAGAGGGCAGGTAGACAGTGACAGACCCCTGCACTACACATGGATGGCTGGTAGGGAGTGACAGACCCTGCACTACACATGGAGGGCAGATAGAGAGTGTCAGACCCCGAACTACACATGGAGGAAAAGTAGATAGTTACATATCCCGCACTACACATGGAAAGCAGGTAGAGAGTGACAGACCTCTGCACTACAGATGCAGGGCATGTAGACATTGACAGACCCCTGCATTACACATGGAGGGCAGGTAGGGAGTGACAGACTCCACACAGAGGGCAGGTAGAGCATGATATAACCCACACTTGGATAGGATGAGGGGTAGGAAGGGTAAGCACTTGCCTAGAGCACTTCCTCCTGACTACCCAAGGGGTGCGCAGGCACAGAGGTGAGCAATGTCTGCCACTGTCACCACTCACCTCTCTCTCTGTCCCGCATAACGATCATCACCCCATTCATGTGCTGTATGTGCCGCATGGGACACGAGCAGAGGAACTGTCATCTCCCCTGCTCCGCCGGGATCTCCAGCAATACACAGGCCACATTTGGACTACGCTTTGTTGGAGAATATGCACGCGCAGAGGATGTTGGTTGGCGCTGCGCAGTGTCATCGCGAGATCCAGAGTTCATTGATGCACGGAGAAGACGGTAGACCGGGAGCCTGGATTCGGCGAGTGTGAGCTTTTTTGTAATTCTTATATTACTGTTAAGAAGGGCATAAAATGGAGGGAGGTGCTGTGTAGAGGGGGGGGAATGAGTGGAGGGGCTGTGTGGATGGTGGGCGGTAAAATGGTATGAAAGCTGTGCTGATGAGGGAATAAAATAAGTTGAGAGTCTGTGTAGATGGGGGAATAAAATGAAATGAGGGTCTGTGCTAATGGGGGCAATAAAATCAGTGTAGGGGCTGTGGTGATAGAGGGAATAAAATTAGGTGAGGGGCTGTGCTAATGAGGGAGAATTAAATGAGGTGAGGAGCTGTGCTAATGGGGGGATTAAAATGAGGTGAGGAGCTGTGCAGATGGGGGAATAAACTGATAGGCTGTGTAGATGGGGTTTATAAACTGACTGGCTGTCTTCGGGCTACACACGGAACATAAGCATACAACAAAATGACCTAACATTTAACCTGGGTATGGGTGAACAGTCCCAGTAACTGAGTTGAGGCGTGGATTACAGCCCAAAACCACTTCCGATTGGTTGGATCGTCCCTGAGTGCAGCTGCAGGGCACACAGACCATAATAGAAAATTCACTGCACTGGCTGTTTTTGATGGCTTCCTGCCAAGGCATGATGAACAGATTTTTCTTCTCAAGTTTAAGAGTCTTTACAAGAGTTCTTGTAGTAGAAAATATATAACTACTGAAATCTCACATTAGTCCATGTGGGCACAATTTCTTTAACATTTTCTATAGGGAGAAGGAGTTTGGCCCTATGCACTATGCTATGATCTGTGCAAGATAGGAATACTAGATGACTTCCTATGACTCTTTAAACCTAACAATGGGCACAATAGGTTCACTGCTGACTATGGGCACGTTTTCTGATTCTTCCACCTGCAAAGTGTTAGTGGTTGACATTAGCGACTCGTCGCTTCCAGAACAATTTGGTGTCTCTGGTAAAGAACTACCTGTGTTGTTAACTTGTAGCCAAGAACTAGGGAATTCACCTAGAACAGTGCGTATCTTTGTATCAGTCTTTTTTTTTAGCTGGGAGTCTTCCTAAAGGTACTGTCACACTAAGCGATATCGCTAGCAATATCGCTATAACTTGTGACGTTATAGCGATATTGCTAGCGATATCGCTGTGTCTGATACTTACCTACGGCCTGCTCCCCCGCTGCTTATCGCTGATCGCGCGAGAACAGGCTGGACCGTTTCTCATCGTCAGCTTCCTGCGGCGCTTCCTGTGGAGAGATGAGCGACAAGCGTGGAGCCGGGCGGGAGGACGTCAGGATCGCCTAGTGTGACAGGTAAGTAGCGAGCCACATCCACAGCGATGTTGCTGGTGAGATCTGCCTGTGTGGCAGCTCACTAGCAACCACTTAGCAATGTACCAGCGATCCTGACCGCGTCATATCGCTGGTCAGGATCACTGGTACATCACTAAGTGTGACAGTACCTTTATTCTCAACTCGTTCACGCAATTGTGCTGGACATACTTTCAGATTGTCTCTTGATACGGTGGTACACGTTTTTCCACTGTCCTTGGAGATAGTACACACTTTGCTGTTGCCCAGCCCAGTCTGATCTAGCAACGCTCTCTATGATCCTGGAGGACAGAACTGGAAGTTCTCCCCTGGTCCTGACCCGGAAGTGCAGGTGCTAATGCCCTATATCAAACCGCCCCTTCCTATGGTCGGGGCCTAAGCATCATGTTGCTTCCCTGCATGGCTGCTTGGTCTGCTCGGTCGCTCCCTGTATTCTGTGCCCCTGCACTCTGCCCTGTTGTGCGTCTCTGCAGAAGCTCTGTGCTTGTACTCTGTCTCTTGTCTCGCGCCATGTCTTGTGTTGTCTCTCGTGCTGTGTTTGTCCTTGCTATGCTTTGCCTTGTAGTACTTCCTCTGTTCTCTGCCTTAGCCTGTTTCACTATGTCTTGCCTAAGCTCTTCCTTGCCTTGTTGTTCATCCTATGTTCCGTGTCTAGTCTCAAGGCTCTGCCTTGACCCGGCTCTGGGCTTCGGCCAGTGCTTCGCTGCTAGACTCTGTCCTATGGTGCTCTCTAGCATACTCCCTGTCTAGTCTCAAGACTCCGCCTTGACCCGGTTCTGGGCTTCGGCCTATGCTCCGCTGCTAGACTCTGTCCTATGGTGCTCTCTAGCACACTCCCTGTCTAGTCTCAAGGCTCCGCCTTGACCCGTCTCTGGGTTTCGGCCTACACTCCGCTGCTAGACTCTGTCCTATGGTGCTCTCTAGCACACTCCCTGACTAGTCTCAAGGCTCTGCCTTGACTTGGGCTCTGGGCTTCGGCCTACGCTCCGCTGCTAGTTCTATGTCACTGTACCCAGCTCTGCGCTACTGCCTACGTTCCGTTTTTCGTGCGCTCTTGCACCTCTCGTACTAGGCTTTGCCATGCCATAGCGCACGCGTCTCTGTCCTGTATCTTTGCATAGCCCTACCTTGTGGCTGCGTGCCCTCTTGCACGTGCCTGGTTGTCCTGTGCCCACCTGTTTGTGCCTCAGCCGTGCTGCTCTAGTCGTGCCCGCCTGTGTGCCTCAGCCATGCTCGCTGTCCAGTGCTATTGTGGTTTCCACCTGTCTGTGCCTCAGCCGTGCTACCTCTAGGCGTGCCCGCCTGCCTGTGCCCCCAACCGGTACCACCTGTCGGTGCCCCAGTTGTGTTTTCCGTGCTCCCTTGCACCCACGCTGTTTCTCGCACTATGCATTTTCGTGCTACTCTTGCACAAGTCTTTTGCTTTCCTTGCTCTGTCCTGAACCTTGTCTCTCTGTCGTGTTCTGAGTTCCATGACCTGTCTTGAATCTTTGCCATGCTTGTACCTTGCTCTGTGCTCTGCTCTTTGTCTTGAACCCTCACCCTGGCGTGCCCCTCCGCACGCGCAGGACATCTGTCCTGAACTTCAAAGCCCAATGTGTTCTCTAGCACATGTGGGACCTGCCGTTAACCATGTACCCTGGCGTGTCTCCTAGCACTACCAGGACCACTGTTTGTACCGTGCCCCTGGCGTGCCTCTAGCACGCACAGGACCTTGAATCTTGAAATCCTGGCGGCTTCCTTAGCGCGCCAAGGACCTTGGACCTTGAACCCTGGCGTGTCCCCTATACACGCACCATGCCTAGAGTGTTGAACTCTGCTTTGCACCTTGCCCTAGACCCTGGTGTGCCCCTAGCACGCACCCTGCCTTGAACTTAGCCTTGGACCCTGGCATGTTCCCTAACACGCACCATGTCTTGAACACTGCCATGCCTCCTTGCCTGAACCCTGGTTTGCTTGCCGGATGCCCGGATCCTACCGATCGCCATCAGAGTTTCGGAACCAGATGACCCTGTTGATCGTTGCCTGCTGTTCGGAGTCTGACGTCATTGTGCCTTTGCCTGTACCCAGGCATGCCATCTAGCATGTACCATGCCATGGACCTTGGCGTGCCCTCGCACGCACCCTGCTGTGTTTTCCCTGTGTTATCACGTCTTGCACCTGATGTTACCCTGAAGTTTTCCTTAATGAAGATACCTTGAATTAACGTCTTGTCTTGTTTCCAGCACGTCCCTTGTCTCAGACACTCACATTGTGTCTTCCTTGAGCCAGCTGTCTGGTCCCAGCAGACGTGGTGGTTCACCCCCTTGGTCTTGCCCCTGACACTCCCTGTATAGGGGGTGGTTCCTCACAAGGTCAGCTCACCCTTGGTGAGTGGGTGCCACGACCCAGAGGGTCCACTCTAAAGAAAAGTCTACTCAGCTGAAGCTGACTCGTCACAACATGATTGTAAGTGGTCCCTGACGTAGGCTACAGCTGCCTGTCATGGAGTGGAGTTCTATGTAACAGACAGAAAGAGGAATTTGAGTGTAATTCATAGTTATGTACTTCAGTAGTATTCACAAGTACTTCAGATTAGCACAAGAAAGGAGACGTCCAGGAAGGGCACATATATTGAAGGGAATGCTGGAAAGATGTACTCCATCTACCTGGGAGTTGATTGAGCCCCTCACCTGGAAGACACTGCACGGAAGCAGGCACCTGTGAGCATCGTAAAACAGTGAGTAAAGCATTGGAAACACATTCAGCTGTGTCTCTGCCTTCTTCCTGCATCAACCTTTCAGCACTGCTACATCCCCTACCTGAACACTGCACAATCTATCTCAACATCTACCACAGCTGCCCTGGGACTACAGCTCTGCCTGTGGAGAGCTATTACAACAATACAACAATGCTGCAACACACCATCAGTCCCAGAGGATCTGCCCTGCAGTGCTGGTCGCCTCTGACCAGATACCACAGGTGGCAACACGAACTTATCTACACCTAAACTTAATTCAGCATCAATCCTAGTATTTGATATGGACATTCAGTGCCATGGAACAGGTCACTGCCACCGCGACACATGACCCTTTAAGACACCGGCCCGGTACCGAGTAACCCACTGCCCCTGGGGGTGTTCCATAGGCGCATGGACCTTTTAGGCACCCATAGGCTCCAAGACCCGAATGCGTCTGTAACCCCTTCACCATCTGACTGCACTGTTTAATCCTCTAATTTTACAACCATTTGCACATATCATCACAGAGAGAAGTTATATTGGCCTGTTAGAGAAGTGTTTATATCCAGTGGGGCTCTGACATTTTAGATTTAATTAGTGAATATATTCATACCCTTCCCAGTCCATTTAATGTCCAAAAGTAGAAATGATATATTCTGTTACAGTGAATAGATTTATGGTATTGCCATAAAAATTATTCAGATTAACAATTTGAGACAAAAATATTTTATTTTTGTAAAAAAAAACATAGGTCCAATAGTGCAATTATATTTGGATTCAGTATAACTGGTGCAAATGCACATTGTTGGTCTTTTATATTATATAGTGTATTACTGTACTCAGTACCAATGGCAGATATCTAACTGTTGAAGAGATTGCAGAGGAAAACACTGAAGAAAAGGAGGCACATTCTGGTGCTTCTGAAGTATACGTCTTCAATTCAGGGGGTGACAGCAACATTCCTTGGACCTGCAAATAGTCATTACATTTGTATTAGGTTTAAATGATTGTGTGCATTTGTTGAATAGTTGAATTTTAAAACATAGTATCGCTACATAGTTTTTAAGGCCTCATTCACACATCAGTATTTTTGATCAGTATTTCATCAGTATTTGTATGCCAAAACCAGGAGTGTCTCCAAAACACAGAAGAGGTGTCAGTCTTTCAATTATAGTTTTTCTTTGTAAGGTCCTGGTTGTGGCATACAAACACTGATGAAAAATGATGCTGTAAGAGCACCGATCATAGGCCAGTGCCTAGGAAAGACCAGGCATGTCCTGCAGCTGATGATTGGCGCAATTGATGTAATCATCATGTGACCGCGCTGTGCACTGCCGGTGACCTGCCTAGGATCGGAGCTGTGAGCTTCGATCCTAGGTTGGTGCCTAGCAACACTGGCGTCACCAGGGCCAGCTCTGATTAGTGTGATCAATATCATCATCGATTACACCAATGAGAGGTCACAGCAGTGGTATGACCGCTTTGTGACCTGTCTGTGACTGCTCTGGAGGTCATCACACTAGCTGAGGATTCCTGCAGAGTGGTGACACTGCTGGACCTCCTGCTGTGCTGGGATTTATGGTGCCACAGAAGCCTGTGATACCACAATCCCTGCTGAAAGAAGAAAGAGGACAACACAGAAGAAAGAAGAGAGATTACAACCGTAAGTGTTTTGATCCCTGATCCCTGCCCGATCTCTATTCATCCACCCCAATCCCCCCACCTCCCCCTTCCTCCTTCCCTTTCCCCCTCTTTTTACCCCATCCACCCCCCTTTTGCACCGCCTCTGTGCACACATTTAGCAGCCGCCGAGCGTTGATTGGTGACACAGTTCACCGATCAACACTTGTGCTTGCTTTTCTTTTTCACCCCCTTTGCGCCGGCTCCGTGCACACATTTAGCAGCAGCCGAATGTTGATTTGTGACGCAGTTCACTTATCAAAGCTCGTGCCTGCTATTTTCCATTTTTCTCTCTCACCCCCCTTGCGCCAGTCCCGTGCGCACATCCAGCAGCCGCCGAACTTTGATAAGTGAAACAGTTCACTTATCAGAGCTTGTGCCAGCTGTTTTAGACACTTTTCTTTTTCACCACCTCCATGCGCACATCCAGCAGCCGCCGAACTTTGATAAGTGAAACAATTCAGAGCTCATGCATACTGTTTTACACTTTTCTTTTCGCAGGCATTTTTTCTCCCTGATTTTTTTTTTCTTTTAGCTTTTTCTTTTCAGACAAGTTTGCATCAAGCATTTCCCCCCACACATACACAAATAGTTAAAAATAAAGTACTTGACACAAGTACCATATTCATAAAAAAGTCCCACAAATCACGTTCGTCCCAACAGCGCTATTCAATGGAGAATAACTTTACACTCTACTGAAACTGCCCTCACTAAAGTCTCTAATGATCTACTAACAGCTAAATCAAATGGTCATTACTCCATGCAAATTCTCTTGGATCTCTCTGCAGCATTCGACACTGTGGATCATCAGCTCCTCCTCACTATGCTCCGTTCCATTGGCCTCAAGGACACCGTTCTCTCCTGGTTCTCCTCCTATCTCTCTGACCGCTCCATTACTGTATCTTTTGCTGGCTCCTCCTCCTCTCATCTTCCCCTTACTGTTGGGGTTCCTCATGGATCAGTCCTAGGCCCTCTCCTCTTCTCTTTGTATACTGCCCCTATTGGTCAAACAATCAGTAGATTTGGTTTCCAGTACCATCTCTATGCTGACAACACCCAATTATACGCTTCTCCTGACATCACGCCAGCCTTTCTAGAAAACATCGGCAATTGTCTAAACGCTGTGTCTAACATCATGTCCTCACTATATCTGAAACTAAACCTGTCAAAGACTGAACTCCTTGTGTTTCCTCCCTCTACTAATGTACCTATACCCGACATTGCCATTTCCGTGTGTGGTTCCACTATTACTCCTCAGCAACATGCCCGCTGTCTTGGGATCATACTTGACTCCGAGCTTTCCTTTGTCCCCCACATATGATCACTGGCTCGCTCTTGTTATCTGCACTTCAAAAACATTTCTAGAATTCAATCTTTTATTACTTTTGACTCTGCAAAAACTCTGACAATTTCTCTTATTCATTCTCGTCTCGACTATTGTAACTCCCTTCTAATTGGTCTCCCTCTTACCAAACTCTTCCCCCTCCAATCTATCTTTTTGGCTGCAGCCAGGATCATATTCCTGGCCAATCGTTACACCGATGCCTCTACCTATTGCCAGTCATTACACTGGCTACCCATCCACTCCAGAATCCAGTATAAACTTATTACCCTCACCCACAAAGCTGTTCATGGCTCAGAACCATCCTACATCTCCTCCATTGTTTCAGTATACCATCCTACCCGCACCCTCCATTCTGCTGATGACCTGAGGTTAGCATCCTCAATAATCAGAACCTCCCACTCCCGTCTCCAAGACTATACACGTGCTGCGCCAATTCTTTGGAATGCACTTCCCAGGTCAATACGATTAGTCCCCAATCCCCACAATTTTAAGCGTGCCCTGGAAATGCATTTATTCAGACTGGCCTACCACCTCAACACATTAACCTAATCTATCCCTATGTGGCACAGCCAAAAGTTTTTACCATAACCAGGTTCCCCGCATTATGTTCCCACATGCTTTATGCATCCATTAGCCCTCTGCATCTGTGCCGTTACACACTTAACATTATGGCTGGTCCATACAATCAGGGCAACTGTTACCACCCACCTTTCGTGTCTCCCCTTTTTTCCACATAGATTGTAAGCTTGCGAGCAGGGCCCTCATTCCTCTTGGTATCTGTTATGATCTATGTGATTACTGTTATGCTGTAATGTCTATTGTCTGTACAAGTCCCCTGTGAAATGTAAAGTGCTGCGGAATATGTCGGCGCTATAGAAATAAAATGTATTATTATTATTATTATTATTATAGTAATATAGCACGTCAATCCTCTAATTAGAAGGTGGTCAGATAAGGAGAACCATCCCAATATACATAAATATAAAGATACATCTGGCCCTCAAAAGTATGATAATGCTTCATTTATTCATATTCCAAAAAATGTGACGTTTCAGTCTGTTATTAGACCTTCTTTAGACTGGAAAAACAATGAATACTTTTGAGTGCCGAATTTATCTTTATATCTATTCAGTGGAGAAGGCATATTCTTTTGTTGCCTCCAACACTGATAGTGAGGGAGAGGATCCCACATTTCTTTAATTCTCAGATTCTTCATCCTCATCCTCTTCCTTCTTCTCATCTTCCTTCTCAGGTCCTGAGGAAACTTCACACGGACGTCCCAGAATCGAAGATGAGGCAGCGCCCACCATTCCAGAAGATGAAGATGAACCAGCGCACACCATTGTGGACCTCTTATGGACCTTGCCCCCTGAAAATTACTAGCCACTGATTCCTGATTTTGTGGCAGAATCAGGAATCAAGTTTGACACCACCGGCCTCACTTTTTGAAAGTCTTTTTCTCTGAGGAGATTTTGTTACCTTCATGGTGGGCCAAACTAATTTATATGCTCATCAATTTTTGGCACAAAACTCTGGTTCATCATTTTCTAACTGATCTCCTGTAGATGCAGTTGAAATGATGCAGTTTTGGGGCCTGGTCCTTCACATGGGGATCCTGAAGAAGCCAGAACTTTGGCAATATTGGCGTGTTGATATTTTATACAACACTCCAGTGTTCCGAATGGTCATGGCCTGGATGAGTTTTGAGTCCATCCACAAATTCCTGCATTATACTGATAATGCACAGTGTCCCCCACGAGATGACCCCAACTTTGACCATCTGTTCAAAGTGCAGCCGGTCATCAAATACTTCAACAAAAAGTTTGCTGAAGTGTACATGTCTCAAAGGGACATCTCCGTGGATGAGTCCTTATTTCATTTTAAGGGAAGGCTCAGATTCTGTCAGTACCTGCCCAGCAAGAGGGCCAGGTATGTAATCAAACTCTATAATCTGTGTGAGAGTACCTCAGGTACACCCACAAGTTTAGAGTTTATGAAGGAAAGGACACCAGGATTGAACTCCCTGAATGTCCCCCTGTCCTGGGAGTGAGTGGGAAAATTGTGTTGGATTTGGTGCACCCACTGTTGGATAAAGGTTATCACTTCTACACCGATAACTTTTATACAATACTCCCCTCGAGAAAGCAGCACGCAAAACGTGCGTCGTGGTACTGCCACTACTCAAGGTAATGCAGACACCTCTTTCATACATAACTTATATACAGTTTTGTCATCTCCATCCTTTATATGTACTTTTTGCTGTTTACTTTATGGATTGATATTTGATTATTACTGTTCTTCTAAGCTATAGTCTTTTTTTAAATATTTGGGCATTATTTTGAGCCTTTTTTGCATTTAGCCTCTATTATCACATCTTTGATCCTGTAATAATACAAATCTGTATGGGGAGGTGTTTTTTCCTAATGCTCAGGACTCAATTTGGCATTTCTTATGACTAAAATGGGCCTATCATATTAATTGTAGTGAGGTTTTATTTCCCACTAATCATCTACTTTTTTAGGCCATTTTGTGATACTTTTTGTGACAGTGATTGATCTGCTTACCTTGATGATGTGGCTTTTTGCACATTTTTGTCCATATTTTCCACTTTTTTTACTGTTATTCTTTTAATATTATTTCAATAAAATCTTGTAATTTTAATTTTTTTTTGACATATCTTCTTTTTCTATTTTTAATTCATAACTTTTATACCAGCATCTCACTCTTCAAAACCTCTCTGCACGAGGTATCGCATCCTGCGGTACTGTCCATAAAATCAGAGAGGCCTCCCAAAAACGCTACTTGGGCAGATGCTCAGAAGGGGTGACAGCAGAGCCCAGTGTAGCGACCACCTGCTGGTGGTCAAGTACAAGGACAAGAGGGATGTCGTTCTCTAGACCACCATACATGGTGATGGCAGTGCCCTCAGCACTGTACGAGGTACCTTTGCACAGGTCAGCAAACTGGACTGTGTACTGGGGTACAACAAAAACATGAGGGTGTTGATCTCTCTGATCAACTCCTCCAAACGACAGTGCTTTGAGGAAGGCAAAGGTGTGGTACAAAAATCTGGCAGTGCACATCGTACAAATGGCAATGCTGAACACTTTCCTGCTGTCACAATGTGCAGGCCACACCAATACATCGTACCTGCAGTTCCAGGAGGTAGTGGTTAAGGCCCTGATATTTAGCACTCAGGAAGGAGTGGGACCTTCCCGAACTGAAGGTGCTCATATCATGCCAGGTCAGCATTTCCCGGAGGTGGTCCTGCAAACTGGAAAAAGAGGTAAGTCGCAAAAAAGGTGCCGAGTGTGTTGCAAAAGGGGAATATGCTATGACACCATTTATCAATGTGACAACTGCCCCGAAAACCTGGCCTGTGTATGAATGATTGCTTCAAACTGTACCACACCTCCATGCACTACTAAGTTACTTAAATTTACATAACAGGAAATTTACTTCCAAAAAGGGGGCACATCTAGATAAGTTCATTGAGGATTTTGTTTCCAAACTGATGTCACTTGTAGTTTTTTTCTAAATGTTTAGG
Source organism: Dendrobates tinctorius (assembly GCF_039654945.1). Classification (NCBI taxonomy): domain Eukaryota; kingdom Metazoa; phylum Chordata; class Amphibia; order Anura; family Dendrobatidae; genus Dendrobates; species Dendrobates tinctorius. Next base: position 37,401,283 of record NW_027361714.1, read on the forward strand.
CACATCAGGGGCTCTGCAAATGGAACATGACACCCGCAGACCATTCCATCAAAGTCTGCATTCCAAAACGTCACTACTTCCCTTCTGAGCCCCGACAGGTGCCCAAACAGTATTTTTTCCCACATATGGGTATCACTGTACTCAGGACAAATTGGAAAAAAACTTTTGGTGGCCAATTTCTCCTGTTACCCTTGAGTAAATTAAAAATTGAGGACTAAAAGATCATTTTTGTTTGAAAAAAAATAAGATTTTTTATTTTCACGGCCGGCCTTATAAACTTCAGTGAAACACTTGGGGGGTCAAAGTACTCACAACACATCTAGATAAGTTACTAAGGTGGTCTAGTTTCCTAAATGGGGTCACTTGTATGGGGTTTCTACTGTTTAGGCACATCAGGGGTTCTACAAACGGAATATGACACCCATAGACCATTCCATCAAAGTCTGCATTCCAAAACATCACTACTTCCCTTCCATGCCCCGACGTATGCCCAAACAGTTTCTCCCACATATGGGGCATCACCACACTCAGGACAAATTGGATAAAACTTTTGGGGTCCAATTTCTCCTGTTACCCTTGGGAAAATAAAAAATTGGGGACTAAAAAGATCATGTTTGTGGAAAACATATGATTTTTTATTTTCACACCCGGGCGTTATTAACTTTAGCAAAACACTTGGGGAGTCAAAGTGCTCACCACACATATAGATAAGATCTTTTGGGGGTCTAGTTTAAAAAATGGGGTCACTTGTGGGGGGTTTCTTCTGTTTAGGCACATCAGGGGCTCTACAAACGTGACATGGCGTACGATCTCAATTTCAGCCAAATTTGGTTTGAAAAAGTCAAACTGCGTTCTTTCCCTTTCAAGTTCTGCCGTGCATCCAAACAGTGGTTCCCCCAACATATGGTGCACCAGTGTACTGAAGACAAATTGGACAACAACTTTTGGGGTCCAATTTCTCCTATTACCCTTGGAAAAATAAAAAATTAGGGACTAAAAAGATCATGTTTGTGGAAAAATATGATTTTTTATTTTCACGCCCAGGCATTATAAACTTTAGTGAAACAATTGGGGTGTCAAAATGCTCACCACACATCTAGATAAGTTCCTTGGGGGGTAAGTTTCCAAAATGGGATCACTTGTGGGGGGTTTCTACTGTTTAGGCACATCAGAGGCTCTCCAAACGCGACATGGTGTCTGATCTCAATTTCAGCCAATTTTGGTTTGAAAAAGTCAAATGGCACTCCTTCCGAGCCCTGCCGTGTGCCCAAACAGTGGTTTTCCCCCACATATTGGGTATCAGCGTACTCAGAAGAAATTGTACAACAACTTTATCTGTACAATTTCTACTTTTAACCTTGTGAAAATAAAAAAATTGTTGCTAAAATATAATTTTTGGTGACTAAAAAGTTGAATGTTCATTTTTTCCTTCCACGTTGCTTCTGCTCCTGTGAAACTACTGAAGGCTTAATAAACTTCTTGAATGTGGTTTTGATCAGCTTGAGGGGTACAGTTTCTAGAATGGTATCACTTTTGGGTGTTTTCTGCCATATTGACCCCTCAAATTGACTTCAAATGTGAGTTGGTCCCTAAAAAAATGGTTTTGTAAATTTTATTGTACAAATGAGAAATTGCTGGTAAACTTTTAACCCTTCTAACTTCCTAACAAAAAAATTTTGTTTCCAAAATTGTGCTGATGTAAAGTAGATATGTGGGAAATTTTATTTATTAACTAATTTGTGTGACATATTTATCTGTTTTAAGGGCATAAAAATTCAAAGTTTGAAAATTGAAAAATTTTTCAAATTTTCGGCAAATTTTTACACAAATAAACACAAGTTATATCAAAGAAATTTTTACCACTAACGTGAAGTGCAATATGTCATGAAAAGACAATCTCAGATTCGTTGAAGCTTTCCAGAGTCATTACTTTATAAAGGGACAGTGGTCAGAATTGCAAAAATTGGCCTGAGAGAGCCAGTATTCTTGCTGGTTGGTAGGTGATAAAATACTTATTTCATGCAATAAATTGCCATTTATTTAGTTAAAAATCATACAATGTGATTTACTTTCATATACCGTATATATGCCTTCAAAGGTATCTTTCTGCAGTGTGAAGAATAAGGGAGATTTGCAATAGAGTTTATGCCCCCCTCAAAAGAACAAAAATGAACCGAGCACTGCTGAATATAAGGGTATGTGCACACGTTGCGGATTGCTGTGCGGATTGTTCCGTGCCGAATCTGCAGATTCTGCAGGTAAAATGACCTGCGTTTTACATGCGGATTTACTGCGGATTTACCGTGGATTTTCTGTGTTTTTTGTGCGGATTTCCCCTGCGTTTTTAGACCTGCGTATTCCTATAATGGAATACAGTTGTGGCCAAAAGTATTGACACTCCTGCAATTCTGTCAGATAATACTCAGTTTCTTCCTGAAAATGATTGCAAACACAAATTCTTTGGCATTATTATCTTCATTTAATTTGTCTTAAATGAAAAAACACAAAAAGAATTGTCCAAAAGCCAAATTGGATATAATTCCACACCAAACATAAAAAAGAGGGTGTACAAAAGTATTGGCACTGTTCGAAAAATCATGTGATGCTTCTCTAATTTGTGTAATTAACAGCACCTGTAACTTACCTGTGGCACCTAACAGGTGTTGGCAATCAGTAAATCTCACTTGCAGCCAATTGACATGGATTAAAGTTGACTCAACCTCTGTCCTGTGTCCTTGTGTGTACCACATTGAGCATGGAGAAAAGAAAGAAGACCAAAGAACTGTCTGAGGACTTGAGAAACCAAATTGTGAGGAAGTATGAGCAATCTCAAGGCTACAAGTCCATCTCCAAAGACCAGAATGCTCCTGTATCTACCGTGCGCAGTGTCATCAAGAAGTTTAAAGCCCATGGCACTGTGGCTAACCTCTCTAGATGTGGACGGAAAAGAAAAATTGACAAGAGATTTCAATGCAAGATTGTGCGGATGTTGGATAAAGAACCTCGACTAACATCCAAACAAGTTCAAGCTGCCCTGCTGTCCGAGGGTACAACAGTGTCAACCCGTACTATCCGTCAGCATCTGAATGAAAAGGAACTGTATGGTAGGAGATCCAGGAAGACCCCACTTCTTACCCCGAGACATAAAAAAGCCAGGCTTTAGTTTGCCAAAACTTACCTGAAAAAGCCTTAAACGTTTTGGAAGAATGTCCTCTGGTCAGATGAGACAAAAGTAGAGCTTTTTGGACAAAGGCATCAACAGAGTTTACAGGAGAAAAAAAGAGGCATTCAAAGAAAAGAACACGGTCCCTACAGTCAAACATGGTGGAGGTTCCCTGATGTTTTGGGGTTGCTTTGCTGCCTCTGACACTGGACTGCTTGACCGTGTGCATGGCATTATGAAGTCTGAAAACTACCAACAAATTTTGCAGCATAATGTAGGGCCCAGTGTGAGAAAGCTGGGTCTCCCTCAGAGGTCATGGGTCTTCCAGCAGGACAATGACCCAAAACACACTTCAAAGAGCACTAGAAAATGGTTTGAGAGAAAGCAATGGAGACTTCTAAGGTGGCCAGCAATGAGTACAGACCTGAATCCCATAGAACACCTGTGGAGAGATCTAAAAATGGCAGTTTGGAGAAGGCACCCTTCAAATATCAGGGACCTGAAGCAGTTTGCCAAAGAAGAATGGTCTAAAATTCCAGCAGAACATTGTAAGAAACTCATTGATGGTTACCGGAAGTGGTTGGTCGCAGTTATTCTGGCTAAAGGTTGTGCAACCAAGTATTAGGCTGAGGGTGCCAATACTTTTGTCTGGCCCATTTTTGGCGTTTTGTGTGAAATGATCAATGTTTTGCTTTTTGTTTCATTCTCTTTTGTGTTTTTTCATTTAAGACAAATTAAATGAAGATAATAATACCAAAGAATTTGTGTTTGCAATCATTTTCAGGAAGAAACTGAGTATTATCTGACAGAATTGCAGTGGTGTCAATACTTTTGGCCACAACTGTAGGTGTAAAAACACTGTGGAATCCGCACAAAGAATTGACATGCTATGGAAAATAAACCGCTGCGCTTCTGCGTGGAATTTTCTGCAGCATGTGCACAGCGAATTTTGTTTTCCATAGGTTTACATGGTACTGTACACCGCATGGAAAACTGCTGTGGATCCACAGGGCCAAATCCGCTGCGGATCCGCAGCCAAATCCGCATCTTGTGAACATACCCTTAAAATTGCGGTAGCACTCAAGGCTCTACATATTACACAAGTGCAACATGGACAGCTTTAAAGGGAGGCTCACTAACCAATGGACAGCATGAATTAGAGCAGCCAGATATGTTTTTTGTGGGGTTTCAGATAAGTCATAATTTGAAGATCCAGCTGGGGACTATAGATAAGGATGTGACTAGTCTAGCCCCACCCAGGCCAACTTGTCATAGCACCACTCTAGTGGATTTAAAGGTAAGCAGTAGCCGGACGAAGGATGGTCTTTTAACAATGTTTTCAGCGTTTAAGAGAATGACATACCAGACTGATTCATGTGATCCTTTGTTTTGACAGTATATATTGACCAGTTAGTTCCCTTACAGTGCAGCAGAAGGCCTCTTCATGCAATGTATGTGTCGACATTGATTTATTCTCTCTGCTGTAATGGTGCTCCAATTATGAACAAAATGTCTGCATATGTTTGAGGATGACTCCGGTCTGCGCAAAACAAGCAGTACCTCTGTATTTTAGAATATGCACAGCTCCCTGATCAGAGACATGTTACTATGGATAATTTTAGAGTTAGCAGATGTTCACAGCTACCTAGCTTCTCCACAGATTCCCATGAAAAAGAATCCATTATTGATTTCCTGATGACCAGATAGGTAGAGGCAATGAGCCCAGTTACTGGCTGGATGGCACGGGAACGGAAGGTCATGGCCAAGATTTCTTTTCCTGTTGGGTCTTGGCTTAAATTCTGTAATTGCAATACAGTTCTGTTCATATAATAGCACACATCTGTTCATACCAAACATCACTTGCATTACTTTCTAGTGATAGCAGCGCATTTCTGTCCACATCCAACCGACTGATTTATGCTTCATGCCCAACGTGCATTTACGGTACTTACACTCCACTCTCCACTTTCATGTTTAGAACATCTGACGTTAATTGGTATCTGCTTTACACGTTCGTTAAAGGAACTTCCTTTCTTCTTAGACCACTGATATGTGTTCATGGCCTCTGTAAACGTTAGGTTGTTGTATCGTTTTGGACTCTTGATTATGAAGGGCCACGATCTGCAACGTAAAGCAAAACACATTGTAATTTTCCCTATCACTTCTCAGAACAGTTTAGGAGTAGAATATGTACAAGGTTGTCCAATCTACAGTATGTACAGTATGTGACAATGTTCATAAATAGAAAAACAGGGAATTCCAGAGGCAAGATCTTCAGTTAATGTCACAAATTTATTAAAGTAGGTCAAAAAAAGTTCCAAGTCATGTACCGGTATGATCTAGCAAACACGTTTCAGACTGCTGTCATTAGTCATTGCTATTGATGCAATGACTAAGGGAAATCGCACAATCAGAGAAGGCAACTGTCGTTGCTATCTGGAGAGATATTAATAATATTATTTTTCTTTCTCCCAGGGGTGGACACTGACAGCTTGGGGCCCCGTGCAAGAAATGTGTCTGGGCCCCCCTCCTTTTATGGCGATAAAGCTACATATATATATATATATATATATATATATATATATATATATATATAAAAGAGGGCACTGTGAATAACAAAAACAACAAGAATACACTATGTAAGAGACAGTGCTGTACATAACAGCAGAGGAAGCCATATAGTAAGGGATGGCATAATATACAGTCATATGTTAAAGTTTGGGCACCCCTATTAATGTTTTTGCAACAGCTATTTCAGTTTCATATATCTAATAACTGATGGACTCAGTTATATTTCTGGATTCAAATGAGGTTTATTGTACTAACAGAAAATGTGCAATCTGCATTTAAACAAAATTTGACCGGTGCAAAAGTATGGGCACCTCAACATAAAAGTGACATTAATATTTTGTAGATCCTCCTTTTGCAAAAATAACAGCCTCTAGTCGCTTCCTGTAGCTATTAATGAGTTCCTGGATCCTGGATGAAGGTATTTGTGACCATTCCTGTTTACAAAACAATTCCAGTTCAGTTAAGTTTGTTGGTCGCCGAGCATTGACAGCCCGCTTCAAATCATCCCACAGATGTTCAATGATATTCTGGTCTGGGGACTGGGATGGCCATTCCAGAACATTGTAATTGTTCCTCTGCATGAATGCTTGAGTAGATTTGGAGCGGTGTTTTGGATCATTGTCTTGCTGAAATATCCATCCCCTGCGTAACTTCAACTTCATCACTGATTCTTGCACGTTATTGTCAAGAATCTGCTGATACTGAGTTGAATCCATGCGACCCTCAACTTTAACAAGATTCCCGGTGCCGGCATTGGCCACACAGGCCCAAAGCATGATGGAACCTCCACCTAATTTTACTGTGGGTAGCAAGTGTTTTTCTTGGAATGCTGTGTTTTTTAGCCTCCATGCATAACGCCTTTTTGTATGACCAAACAACTCAATCTTTGTTTCATCAGTCCACAGGACCTTCTTCCAAAATGTAACTGGCTTGTCCAAATGTGCTTTTGCATACTTCAGGCGATTCTGTTTGTGGCGTGCTTGCAGAAACGGCTTCTTTCGCATCACTCTCCCATACAGCTTCTCCTTGTGCAAAATGCGCTGTATTGTTGACCGATGCACAGTGACACCATCTGCAGCAAGATGATGCTGCAGGTCTTTGGAGGTGGTCTGTGGATTGTCCTTGACTGTTCTCACCATTCTTCTTCTCTGCCTTTCTGATATTTTTCTTGGCCTGCCACATCTGGGCTTAACAAGAACTGTACCTGTGTTCTTCCATTTCCTTACTATGTTCCTCACAGTGGAAACTGACAGGTTAAATCTCTGAGACAACTTTTTGTATCCTTCCCCTGAAAAGCTATGTTGAATAATCTTTGTTTTCAGATCATTTGAGAGTTGTTTTGAGGAGCCCATGATGCCACTCTTCATAGGAGAATCAAATAGGAGAACTACTTGCAAGTGGCCACCTTAAATACCTTTTCTCATGATTTGATACACCTGGCTATGAAGGTCAAAGCTCAATGAGGTTACAAAACCAATTTAGTGCTTCAGGAAGTCAGTAAAGAGTTAGGAGTGTTCAAATCAAGAAAATGATAAAGGTGCCAATACTTTTGCACCAGTCAAAATTTATTTAAATGCAGATTGCACATTTTCTGTAAGTACAATAAACCTCATTTGAATCCAGAAATATAACTGAGTCCATCAGTTATTAGATTATATGAAACTGAAATAGCTGTTGCAAAAACCAAAATTGTTATAAAGAAAAAAGGTTAACATTAATAGGGGTGCCCAAACTTTATCATATGACTATATAACTAGAGAGGATGGTACGTAATAAGGGATGGTGTTATACATAACAAAAGAGGAAACTATGTAACTAAGGATGGTGTTATACATAAGAGAGTACACTATATACTAAGGGACTGTGTTATAAATAAAACTAAGTACACTATATACTAAGGGATTGCATTAGACAGTACACTATACACTAAGGGATTGTGCTATACATAATTGAGTACACTATATACTAAGGGACTGTGCTATACAAAAAAAGTGACTACACTATATTCTGCGGGATGTTGCTATACATAATAAGTGAGTACACTATATACTAAGGGACTGTGTTAAGCCCCCGTTACACACTGTGATATCGCTAGCAATATCGCTGTAAAGTCACCGATTTTGTGACATTGCAACGATATTGCTAGCGATATCGCTGCATGTGATACTTACCTCCGACCGGCTCCCCCGCTGGTTATCGCTGATTGTGCGAGAAGCTCCTGGACCATTCCTCTTCGGCCACTTCCTGCTGGGGCTTCCTGTGGCGCCGAAGAGCGACGCGTGGAGCCGGGCGGGAGGACGCAGGATCGCCGCGTCTGACAGGTAAGTAGCGACCCCCGTCCCCAGCGATGTCGCTGGTGAGATCTGTCTGTGTGTCAGCTCACTAACGACCACCTAGCGATGCACCAGCGATCCTGACCGCGTCATATGGCTAGTCGGGATCGCTGGTGCATCGCTAGGTGTAATGGTACCCTAAGTTATAATAAGCGATATACAGTTGTGGCCAAAAGTATTGACAGCCCTGCAATTCTGTCAGATAATACTCAGTTTCTTCCTGAAAATGATTGCAAACACAAATTCTTTGGTATTATTATCTTCATTTAATTTGTCTTAAATGAAAAAACACAAAAGAGAATGATACAAAAAGCAAAACATTGATCATTTCACACAAAACTCCAAAAATGGGACAGACAAAAGTATTGGCACCCTCAGCCTAATACTTGGTTGCACAACCTTTAGTCAAAATAACTGCAACCAACCACTTCTGGTGACCATCAATGAGTTTCTTACAATGCTCTGCTGGAATTTTTAGACCATTCTTCTTTGGCAAATTGCTCCAGGTCACTGATATTTGAAGGGTGCCTTCTCCAAACTGCCATTTTTAGATCTCTCCACAGGTGTTCTATGGGATTCAGGTCTGGACTCATTGCTGGCCACCTGAGAAGTCTCCAGTGCTTTCTCTCAAACCATTTTATAGTGCTTTTTGAAGTGTGTTTTGGGTCATTGTCCTGCTGGAAGACCCAAGACCTCTGAGGGAGATCCAGCTTTCTCACACTGGGCCCTACATTATGCTGCAAAATTTGTTGGTAGTCTTCAGACTTCATAATGCCATGCACACTGTCAAGCAGTCCAGTGCCAGAGGCAGCAAAGCAACCCCAAAACATCAGGGAACCTCCGCCATGTTTGACTGTAGGGACCGTGTTCTTTTCTTTGAATGCCTCTTTTTTTCTCCTGTAAACTCTATGTTGATGCCTTTGCCCAAAAAGCTCTACTTTTGTCTCATCTGACCAGAGGACATTCTTCCAAAACGTTTTAGGCTTTTTCAGGTAAGTTTTGGCAAACTCCAGCCTGGCTTTTTTATGTCTCGGGGTAAGAAGTGGGGTCTTCCTGGGTCTCCTACCATACAGTCCCTTTTCATTCAGACGCCGACGGATAGTACGTGTAGACCCTGTTGTACCCTCGGACTGCAGGGCAGCTTGAACTTGTTTGGATGTTAGTCGAGGTTCTTTATCCAACATCCGCACAATCTTGCGTTGAAATCTCTTGTCAATTTTTCTTTTCCGTCCACATCTAGGGAGGTTAGCCACAGTGCAATGGGCTTTAAACTTCTTGATGACACTGCGCACGGTAGACACAGGAACATTCAGGTCTTTGGAGATGGACTTGTAGCCTTGAGATTGCTCATGCTTCCTCACAATTTGGTTTCTCAAGTCCTCTGACAGTTCTTTGGTCTTCTTTCTTTTCTCCTTGCTCAATGTGGTACACACAAGGACACAGCACAGAGGTTGAGTCAACTTTAATCCATGTCAACTGGCTGCGAGTGTGAATTAGTTATTGCCAACACCTGTTAGATGCCACAGGTAAGTTACAGGTGCTATTAATTACACAAATTAGAGAAGCATCACATGATTTTTCGAACAGTGCCAATACTTTTGTACACCCTCTTTTTTATGTTTGGTGTGGAATTATATCCAATTTGGCTTTTGGACAATTCTTTTTGCGTTTTTTCATTTAAGATAAATTAAATGAAGATAATAATACCAAAGAATTTGTGTTTGCAATCATTTTCAGGAAGAAACTGAGTATTATCTGATAGAATTGCAGGGGTGTCATTACTTTTGGCCACAACTGTAATTACACAAAGGAACTGTCCTATAGTAGGCAGCAATTCTTGGCACTTGAAATCACTGTAATAACTAGTGTTGAGCATTCCGATACCGCAAGTATCGGGTATCGGCCGATACTTGCTGTATCGGAATTCTGATACCGACTTCCGATATTTTTTCAATATCGGAATTCGGCATCGGAATCGGAAGTTCAAAGTTGATTGACAGACTGACGTCATCATGATGCGCGGTGTGTGCGCATCATGATGCGCCGTCATTTCGGGCCTTCCGGGGGTCTCTGCCGGCCTGCCGGGGGGCTGTGCCGGCCTGCCGGGGGGGCTGTGTGGACTGCCCGGGGTCTGTACCGGCCTGCTGGGGGGCTGTGCCGGCCTGCTGGTGGTCTGTGCACCCTGTGGGGGTCTGTGCCGGCCTGCCGGGGGGCTGTGCCGGCCTGCCGGGGGGCTGTGCAGGCTCCGGGGGGCTGTGCCAGCCTGCCGGGGGGCTGTGCCGGCCTGCCGGTGGTCTGTGCAGGCTCCGGGGGGCTGTGCCGGCCTGCCGGGGGGCTGTGCCGGCCTGCCGGTGGTCTGTGCAGGCTTCGGGGGTCTGTGCAGGCATCGTCCGATGGGACTACAAGTCCCATCGGGCGATGCCTGCTACCATGACAGTGATTGACACATTAGCCAATGATGGGACAGTAGTAGTCCCATCATCCGGCTAATGTGTTAAATGTTAAAAAAAAAAAAAAAAAATACTACATACATACTACATGCATGCTACATACATACTACATGCTACATACATACTACATACATGCTACATACATACTGCATGCTACATACATACTACATACATACTACATGCATGCTACATACATACTACATGCTACATACATACTACATATATACTACATACATACCACATACATACTACATACTACATATATACTACATGCATGCTACATACATACTACATGCTACATACATACCACATACATACTACATACATGCTACATACTACATACATACTACATACATACTACATACATGCTACATGCATGCTACATGCATACTACATGCATGCTACATACATACTACATGCATGCTACATACATACTACATGCTACATACATACCACATACATACTACATATATACTACATGCATGCTACATACATACTACATGCATGCTACATACATACTACATGCATGCTACATACATACTACATGCATGCTACATACATACTACATGCTACATACATACATACATACTACATATATACTACATGCATGCTACATACATACTACATGCTACATACATACCACATACATACATGCTACATACATACTACATATATACTACATGCATGCTACATACATACTACATATATACTACATGCATGCTACATACATACTGCATGCTACATGCATGCTACATACATACTACATACATACTACATACATACCACATATATACTACATACATACAATACATTCATACAATACATACATAGACATACAGTACATATAACATAGAGTAACATACTTACCAATACTTGTCACATTGTTCCCCGAAGCCATTGTCGTCTACGGAATAAATATTAACATAACAAACCACAAAAATACTCACCCACGATCCGAAGCAGTCCACGAGTGTGTCCCACGACGATCTTGGGTAGAGAACTGCAGCATCAGATGATGCTGCCGTTCTCTACGGGCTGCAGGAATCCAATGACGGAAGGTAGGTATCCTTCCGCACTGTATTCCTCCGCCACTTAAAAAAAAAAAAAGTCCCTAGTCTCACTTTATGCCATTGCTGCGTGGGAAATTCCCACACAGCAATGGCATAAAGTGAGACTAGGGACTTTTTTTTTTTTAAGTGGCGGAGGAATACAGTGTGGAAGGATACCTACCTTCCGTCATTGGATTCCTGCAGCCCGTAGAGAACGGCAGCATCATCTGATGCTGCAGTTCTCTACCCAAGATCGTCGTGGGACACACTCGTGGACTGCTTCGGATCGTGGGTGAGTATTTTTGTGGTTTGTTATGTTAATATTTATTCCGTAGACGACAATGGCTTCGGGGAACAATGTGACAAGTATTGGTAAGTATGTTACTCTATGTTATATGTACTGTATGTCTATGTATGTATTGTATGTATGTAGTATATATGTGGTATGTATGTAGTATGTATGTAGTATGTATGTAGCATGCATGTAGCATGCAGTATGTATGTAGCATGCATGTAGTATATATGTAGTATGTATGTAGCATGCATGTAGTATATATGTAGTATGTATGTAGCATGTAGCATGCATGTAGTATGTATGTGGTATGTATGTAGCATGTAGTATGTATGTAGCATGCATGTAGTATATATGTGGTATGTATGTAGCATGTAGTATGTATGTAGCATGCATGTAGTATATATGTAGTATGTATGTAGCATGCAGTATGTATGTAGCATGCATGTAGTATATATGTAGTATGTATGTAGCATGTAGTATGTATGTAGCATGCATGTAGTATGTATGTAGTATGTAGCATGTAGTATGTATGTAGCATGCATGTAGTATATATGTAGTATGTATGTAGTATATATGTAGTATGTATGTTGCATGTAGTATTTATGTAGTATGAATGTAGCATGTATGTAGTATGCATGTTGTATGTATGTAGCATGTAATTTTTTTTTTTTTTTTTTTACATTTAACACATTAGCCGGATGATGGGACTACTACTGTCCCATCATTGGCTAATGTGTCAATCACTGTCATGGTAGCAGGCATCGCCCGATGGGACATGTAGTCCCATCGGACGATGCCTGCACAGACCCCCGAAGCCTGCACAGACCACCGGCAGGCCGGCACAGCCCCCCGGCAGGCCGGCACAGCCCCCCAGAGCCTGCACAGCCCCCCGGCAGGCCGGCACAGCCCCCCGGCAGGCCGGCACAGCCCCCCGGAGCCTGCACAGCCCCCCGGCAGGCCGGCACAGCCCCCCGGCAGGCCGGCACAGCCCACCGGAGCCTGCACAGCCCCCCGGCAGGCCGGCACAGACCACCGGAGCCTGCACAGACCCCCTGGCAGGCCGGCACAGCCCCCCGAAAGGCCCGTACAGACCCCAGAGAGGCTGTACAAGGGCAGGAAAGGGTTTTTCTTATTCCGATACCGGAAGTCCCATAGACTGAATGGGACTTCCGGTATCGGAATTGGCGATACCGATACTTTTTTTAAAGATCAGCCGATACCATCCGATACGATACTTTGAAGTATCGGACGGTATCGCTCAACTCTAGTAATAACCCAAAGGTCTAAGCTAAAATTAAACAGCCGACCAAACGAAGAGAACCAAAATAAGGACTAAAATATCAAATTTATTAATAAATATTAAAATTATAAAATACATAGTTCATTATTACACAGAAAATACCCAGTGAGAGGACCAAATAGACCAACTCTAAAATAAATATCAACTAGTGAATAAATAAAACTCCTAGCAAAAATAGAATTAATTTGATATTTTATTCCTTATTTTGGTTCTCTTCATTTGGTCGGCTGTTTAATTTCAGCTTAGATCTTTGGGTTATTATATTAAGTGATAATAACGTCTCCCTCCAACCCCCCCATTCCTAAATCCATTATAAATCCCCCTTCCACCCATCCAAATCGCACCACACCCCTCATTGTCCTCCCCCTGAAACCCATTATTGCCCTCTTCACCTCCTCCATCATTGCTTTCTCCCCCACCATCCCATCATTGTCCATTCCACCACCTCCATCATTGCCTTTTCCCCTACCACCCCATCATTGCCCTTTCCACCATCATTTTCCTTTCCACTACCACCATCATTGCCTTTTTCTTCACCACCCTATCATTGCCCATTCTCCTACCTCCACAATTTTTACTCCCCCCACCACCACCATTATTGTTCTTTCTTTCCACCATGACCATCATTGTCTTTTCAACCACCACCATCATTGCCTTTTCCCCACCACCAAATCATTGTCTATTCCACCACCTCCATCAGTGCTTTCTCCCCCAACACCCCATCATAGTCCTTTCCACCACCTCCATCATTGCTTTCTCTCCCACCACCCCCGTCATTGCACTTCCACCACCTCCATGATTGCCTTCTCCCTCACCACCCCATCATTACCCATTCCACCACCACCATCCTTTGCTCCTACTCACCCACCACCCCTATAATTTTCCTTTCCACTGCCACCATCGTTGTCTTCTCCCCCACCACTACCATCATTGCCCATTCCATCACCTCCATCATTTCCTCCTCACCATCATCCCCATCATTGCCATTTCCACCACCACCATCATTGTCCTTTCCACCACCACCATCATTGCTTTTCTCCTCCACCATCTCATCATTGCCCATTCCACCACCTCCATCATTTCCTCCTCCCCACCCCCCCATTATTTCCCTTTCAACCACCCCATCATTGTCCATTTTCTCTTGCAGGCAGTGGAGCTGCAGGGATCTCTCTCTGTCAGCTGCACATGAGGGCAATCTGGCCAGGCCCCCCCCCGAGCCTCGGGGATGGATAAACAGGCCAGATTGCCTTCATTATTAGCCGCACTTCACGGGCCTCCCTCCACCTCCGTGCCCCAGTGCAGCCACACCGGTTGTACATGTGGTATGTCCGCCCCTGCTTTCTCTTCATTGTGCAATCTCCCTTACAGATGGTCCTCTACATTAAGGTGTTTGTTTGATAAAGATCACATTAACACACCAAGATTGATCATATGTAATAACATTTATCTTCAGTCACTTCACTATCGAGTGCCATACTTCTATATTTTCATTACTATATAGTTTTGATTAAAAACTGTTTATCTGCTGCAGATCTACCATTGTGTAAAAAAGCTGAGCTTGGTATAACCTCAACAAGTATTGGCATGGCTGTAATTGGCCATCTAAACACATGACCCAGCCTGTCTAAATGCTAGATCATAGGTTGTGTCACCATTTTAGTCTCAACCTGGTGCAGAGTTACCTAACAGCCTGGTGTAGCATGCCATAACAGCCTGGTGTAGCGTGCCATAACAGCCTTGTGCAGAATTCCATAACAGTCTGGTGATAATGCCATGACAGCCTGGTGTGGTGTGCCCTAACATTCTGGTGTAGAGTACCATAACTGTCTGTTATTTAGGGCCCTAACAGCCTAAAATAGCGTGCCCTAACAGCCTGGTGAAGCATGCCCTAATGGCCTTATGCATCCTGCACTAACAGCCTGGTGCATGGTGCCATAACAGCATGGTGCCTTAACAGCCTGATGCAGAGTGCCAAAAAAGCACAACAGCCTGGTGCAGAATGCCCTAACAGCCTGTTATAGAGTGTCATAACAGCCTGGTGCAGAATGCCTTGACAGCCTGGTGTGAAGTACCCTAACAACCAGGTGTAGAGTGTCATAACAGCCTAGTCCAGCATGCCCTAACAGCCTAACATAGCGTGCCCTAACAGCCTGGTATAGCATGCCCTAACAGCCTGGTAAAGCATGCCCTAATGGCCAGATGCATCCTGCACTAACAGCCAGGTGCACAGTGCCATAACAGCATGGTGCCTTAACAGCCTGATGCACAGTGCAAAAAGAACCTGGTGCAGAGTGCCATAAAAGCCTGGTGCAGAGTGCCAAACCAGTCTGATGCAGAGTGCTAAAACAGCCTAATGCAGAATGCCCTAACAGCCTGGTGCAGAATACCCTAACAGCCTGGTGCAGAGTGCCAAAACAGCCTGGTTTAGAGTGCCCTAACAGCCTGGTGCAGAATGCCTGGTGTAGAATGCCCTAACAGCCTGATATAGAGTGCCATAACAGCCTGGTGCAGAATGCCATGACAGCCTGGTGTGGAGTGCCCTAACAACCTGGTGTAGAGTGCCGTAACAGCCTAGTGCAGCATGCCATAACAGCCTGGTGTAGAGTGCCATAACAGCCTGGTGTTCAGTGCCCTAACAGCCTAACGTAGCGTGCACTAACAGCCTGGTGTAGCTTGCCATAACAGTCTGGTATAGAGTGTCATAACAGCCTGGTGCAGAATGCCATAACAGCCTGGAGCAGAATGCCAAAACAGCCTGGTGCAGAATGCCCTAATAACCTGGTATAGTGTGCCATAACAGCCTGGTGCAGACTATACTAAGAGTGTACTAATCTGGTTGGCACTTTCTCTTCTCTACGGTGCACTTTTATGGGGTGGGAAAAATGAGGAGAGCATCAAATAGGGTACATGGCCATGGCCATGGTAGTGCTGGTGGTGTCGCTGCTGCAGTGAGAGGATGTGGTCTTTCTGTGCCTGATACATGCCCAATTGAAACACCTTCCTCTGGTGCATGCAGGCGACAGGATGCTCTGCATAATTTCATAATTTCAAGGCCCGAGTACCGCTGGACGAATGGTAAGGCCAGAACATGTTGAGGCAGTTTTAGATTGGATGGCTGAGAGGGTCTCCAGTTCCTTCGGATTATCTTCCACCCAGGCTCCTGCTGAAGCCTCAAAGTTGGCATCTGCGAACCATGGTCATCTGGCCTCCACCTCACCTCATTGCAAATCAATCAAGAAGTCTTAGCACCAAATCATGCATCAGTCACTTCTGCTTTTTGAAGACTCCACTGGTTGGGGTTCTGTGGGTCATCCACCTGGCCCTACCTCACAAGTGGAAGAGATTGACTGCACTGATGCCAAACCACTTGTTCAGTTGAAGGATGAGTACGTGGGAGGGTTAGTACACATGATCTACGGACCCCCATAGTACATCTCTGATGATGACAAAACACAGTTGCCAAATGCTGCATCTTTCTGCAGTGTGAAGATGGACAGGGGTGAGGCGTGGGTGTGAGGTCATGTGGGAGATGAGGTCCAAGACTCCACTTGGAGTGAAGTCCATCCATGTGACGTGCGCAGTTTGAGGAAGAAGAGGTGGCCACGTTGCCCCTGCAGCACAGCAAAGGAGGGAGCATGGTGAAAAAGAGCAGCGGCTGGCCAATTATCACTAGTGTGTCCCTCCTCCTGGGATATCCGGGGTTAGAAAGTCATTATGTATTGTGAATTGCAGGTCATCCATTTAGCCTGCGTGTTTCATGTCCCATATTTAATGGATTTTTTTTCCTTTGGTGCTGAACAGGTTAAAGACCCTTTCTATGCTGGTTAGACGTATGCAGCTCCATCTCTCTGCTGCTTCTGATTTGGTAATTGCCTCTCTCTATAAAAACTGGTCAGGCTTTCTCTTTCTCACCAGTGGAAGTTCTAGTCCGCTGGAGTTGTTGTCCTGAGGTGGAAATTGTTTTGTTGCTGCTGGATATTGTTGTATGTTGTTTTGGGTCTATGCTTTTCTCCTTGTCCTATTCCTATTTTGTTTGTACATTCCTCCTCTTCCCTATATACCTCTCTGCCATTGATGAGTGTTTTTGTATGCCAGTGGCTTTTCTGTTTTCCCTGTTTGTCTTATGTGTTGATACACTAGCATTTCTGTCCCATGCCTTTTGGGTGAGGAGGAGAGGACAGATTGGATTATAACAAAAGAACAGTGAGGCACGATCCCAAACCTTCTCACATTCAGAGGTACCTTTGGGAACAGGGATAGTTAGGATCACAGCCCAAGGGACAGTGAAGGGCCCATTTCCTTATCTCACATACAGTCACAGCGTGACACCAGTACGTCATCTGCTACTACCCACCGTGCTGACTAAGTGAACGCACCGAAGTCAGCTCAAAGGAGCTCCCCGGTGCAACATTTCTTCAGGCAATGTGCTGATGACAAGAGATGGGTTGTTTTCACTCTCTCAGAGTCTGAAGTGAAGGATAAATGTTCAGAAACTGAGCACCACCTGCATGAGGAAGCAACTGAATTAAAGGCACAAGCTGCAGTGGAGTACACACCTGAAGAAAGAGGGAAGAGCTGAGGCTCATCCTGCTCCTTCTTCAGCTGCGGTCTTATCTTCATCCTCCCACTCTCAGTCAACAGGGCCACCTGTCTCATTTCAAAGAGAGGATATGACAGCACCACCACCACCAGCAGTGTCACCCAGCATCTCCACACCATCCCATGAAAGCATTCAGAGGTCCATTCCCCTAACACTGGAGAGAAAGCAAAAGTATCTACCTACCCACCCATGAGCCTTGGTACTGAGAGACAGCATTTCAAAATTCCTGGCCTTTGAAATGCTGCCATTCTTGGTGGTGGGGATGGACAGCTTTAAAATCTTGATGTTGGTGGCTGACCCACTGTATGTGCTTCCAAGCCACCATTACATTTCCCGGCGGGCCATCCATGCCCTGCACATACATGTTACGCACAAAATCAGATGTGTACTGAGCAACTCCTTCAATGACAAGGTCAACATAGCCATCGATACATGGACCACTAGGGGGATCAAACAGCAAACTGATGAGTGGTTGCTTGTCCCCTTGAACCTCAACCCCGGCCGGGTGGTTTGTGATAACGGGCAAACTTTCGTAGCATCTCTAGGCTAGGTCGGTTTGACATACATCCCTTGCCTGGCGCATGTGCTGAATTTGGTGTTATAGAGGTTCCTTAAAAATTACAAACATATGTCAGAGCTGATGCTGAAAGTGTGGGCCATCTATGCGCTTACGGCTTTCTCACCCTGCTGCTTGCCTGTCTGTGCTGCAGTGTCGCTTCTGCCTTTCTGCTCATATGTGACATACCCACAAGGTGGAACTCCACATTGCATATGCTGGAGAGACCGTGACAGCAGCAGCAGGCAAAAGTGAAGTTTCAGCTGCAGCATGCACTATTGAGTCACTTTGCAGAACAACACTACTTCACTACTTCACCACCGAGTGGTCCTCCATGCAGAACGTGTGTGTCATGCGGCACTGCTTTAAGTACTGCACCTACATGGCCAGTGCTGATGATGCCTGCTTGAAAAAATGCGTCAAGAGATGATGGATGACATTGTGTCACAGAAGGAAGAGGAGTATGAGGACCAAGAACCATTCACACCATTAACAGACCAGGTAGCCACACATGGCTCGGAGGGCAGGTTCCTATACCAACAGCTGCTAGGTACACAAATGTACAGAAAGTGTACAGCTTTGGAGGATAATGAGGAGGAACAATGTCCACAGCAGGTTGGCACTCAAAGCAGCTCATGGGCACTGTAGCGTAGCTGGGGGGGATACAGAGAATCCATACAATACCACTCCCACTGAGTACAGCATGTCATTGCCTCTAGGCAGCCTGGCTCACTAAATAAAGTACACCAATAAATGATGCTGTGACTGCGCAATGACTGCCATGTTTCCCGGATTGATGCCAATGCTGAGTGTCTACCCTGCTGGATCCCCGCTACAAGGACAACATACCATCCTTACTTCAATCACCAGAGTGGGATAGCAAAGAACAGGAATAATAGCACATGCTGGTAGACGCGTTACTGACGGCGTTCCCATCTGACAGCGTTGGCTCAGTGAAAGACCAAGGCAAAGGAAGAGGAAGTCGTCTATCAGCTGGCACACAGCCAGTGCCTCGAAAAGGAGAGCTAGCCTGGATGAAATGTAGAAAACCTTCCTCAGCCCATCACATCTGGCACCACCATCTGATATGTTTCAACAACATGCTGGAATATTATATGTCCACATGTCTCCAAGTGATGAGTAGGCCCCATTTAACTTCTGTGTCTCCAAATTGAAGACATAGCCAGATTATGCACTTTATACCTTGGAGATGCTTGCCTGCAAGTGTACTGTCTGAACGTGCATCTTGTAGTCTGATTTTACAGTAGCTTACCGGAAAAAAGGTGGAGGCTGCAGTGGAGCAGAGTTCACAGGAGGCAGGGTCACTGCTGCAGAAGGCTGGCGGTGGCAGGTGTGGGGCGATGCTTTGGGCCCTGTACTGGGAGGAGGGGGTGCCCCGGTGGTGCAAGGCTGTGGGCCCTGTGCTTTCATAAAATGTTGGTGGTGAGTGGAGCCCCCTTCCCATTTATTTCCCTGGGGTGGGCTTCGGGAAATGAGCCGCCAGAAGCAGAGCATGCACAGATTGAGATCTCGGGAGACAAGATATCAGGAGACGAGGGCCTGCAGCCTCACACTGACGGGACACCCCCTCATCTGAACTTGGAGCCCACAGCATCACCCTATCCTGCTGCCGTCAGCCTCCTGCAGCAGTGACCCAGCATCCTATGATCCCGCTCCATTTCAGCTACCCGCTTTCCTGGTGAAATACATTTGGATTATGAGACACACCCCTATTTTTCCTGCGAAATTTGGGGGAAAAAAAGTGCTTCTTATAATCTGAAGAAAAAACAGTAATTGTATTTTATGCAATAATTATTGCCTTTTTGATAAATACCAATTATTATGGAGTTGTAGAATTTGATTAGCTAAAGAGATAAGTAGATAATTCCAGAATGGCTATTTTTTGTGCATGCTAAAACGACTATCAAATGTTTGTTGTACTGAATTTTGAATTGTTATGTTATATGTTTGTCGTTTTACTTACGTGACTGGTTTGTATATTTCCTTCACTCCAATGAACTGAAGCTGCTCTTTCATTTCTGGGATACTTTCACATCGGGCAAGATCAATTTTTGGATAATAAATTAAATAGGAAAGACACATTTCATCTCTTGCACTCAGGCCACCCTAAAATTTCAGTAAGATGTACAATATTATTACTAAGCATGATTGAAAAATATTTTTTGCAATTATATAAATAACAGTCAAATAGTAAAAGTTTTAACTTGAAAGCCATATTCTGTTTTGAGAGATGGCTGCGAGCTACATCCAGTATGTCCATCCTCTAAAGACTTTGTGTGACCCAGAACCCCCATTACCAGTTTAATGTTAGCCAAAGCTTCCCTTGTTCCACCCTCCCTATAGGCAACATTCTTTCACCCAGGGCTTCCTAATTTACCCCCATCTGGAATTTATTCCATGAAGCACTCACACTAAATTATTGCATCCAGCTTCAACACTTCTCTGTAGTGAAACCTCCACCAGGGGGAGCTGGTGAGGGAAGAGAGGTTGCACACTAAGAGCAGCAACCCTGAGCAACAGCACAGGTGCCACAGGTAACGAGAGAATAGTCAGATGAACCGAGTCAGAAGCTAGCAGGAGCAGACGTACCAGAAGGAGCAGCAATACACGTAGTCAAAATACCAAGCCGAGAGTCAGAAAGCCAGAACATGAGCACGGGGTCCAAAACATGAGACGAAATACGTGGTCGGGGTACAAGCCGGGGGTCAGATGCCAGAGAGGGAACATAACAGCAGAGACGAATACCAAGAGACAGGGTCAGAGATCAATCCGGGTCATACACGTGAATATCAGTCAAAGGCAGGAGGATCACCAATGTACAATGGTCAGAGGCTCTAAACTGGAAACTTGAGCTATCACTAACCCTGGTCAGCAGGCTGTGAGAGACTGAAATAGCCCAGCTAGCTCCAGAACGAGGTTGATGAGATTAACCCCCCGCATGACCAGTCCGGAGTGAAGATTTCAGAAGATAAACTCCGGACTGGACCCCATGACAGTCTCTCCTATCTCCAAGTTACAATATTTATCCCCTGTCTGTAAATGCACATCCAGATCTGCTTTTCTGTGCGGGGCTACTCACAAAAGTCACCATTATCTTCATAGCTGTTTGCTAGACTTTGTGCTAATGCAGCAACTTGGCAAACAGCAGCTAACCAACCACACACATCATAGGCCCGCAAGCCACAGGTTTGGGACATCTGCCTTACAAGATTACACAAACTTTATTTTACAAAGGTAACACTGGGATGAGTTAGGTTTAAAATGATCAACTACTAGCTTGGCCCATGCAAAATCTTCACATATTGGTCATCGGGGGCAGGTAATTTCAGAAAAAGCAAGCTGGCCAAATGTAAATGTATTTCATGAGAAGATGAACACAGACAGGTATTTATATATGTTGATTGATAATACAATAAATTGGTTTGATAAGGAGATGCCAAACAATGTCTTCTGGTTGAGGTGCCACCTGCAGGTCATTGTTTCTTTCTGCAGGTTTATGAAAAAGAATGTTTAAACTGTATTTAATGATAAAATTGTGGATGTGTGGTTTGTTTGACTCTTTTCTTGCCGAAGGGGTCAAGTTTACCTTTCAAATGGTATATCCTTTGTGTGTGTGGGGAAAAGTGATCAGCAAAAAAGCAGTGCATGTTTACCAATGTGTTTGCATATGTGACTCACCATTTGTGTGTGTGCAGTGAAGTAATCACCGAAAAAGCAGTGCATGTTTACAAATGTGTTTGCATATGTGACTCACCTGCAGTGAAGTGTGCAATCCTCCAAAGTGCCTGAAATAGGCTAGGCAAGCACTTGGGCAAGCTGGAAAGACCCCAAGGCAAATGTTTGGATTTGTTTGTGATGTCTGTAAGCAGCTTTGTGGTAGTGTGCTTTGGGGTAGTGTGCTGCCACCTGCAGGTCATTTGACCTTTCAAATGGTGTATCATTTGTTTGTGTGGGTTGAGTATGAATGGAGCAAGTGTGCAATTCAATAGGCAGTGCATGTTTACAAATGTGACTCACCTGCAGTGAAGTGTGCAATCCTCCAATTTGGCTGAAATAGGCTGGGCAAGCAGTTCGGCAAGCTGGAAAGCCCCGAAGGCAAATGTTTAGATTTGCTTGTGATGTCTGTAAGCAGCTTTGTGGTAGTGTGCTTTGGGTTTGTGTGGGGCCACCTGCAGGTCATTTTTCCTTACAGCAGGTTTACGAAAATTAATGTTTAAACTGTATTTTGTGATCAAATCGTGGATGTGTGGTTTGTTTGGCTAATTTCTTGCTGAAGGGGGCAAGTTTACCTTTCAAATGGTATATCATTTGTGTGTGTGGGTGCAGTATGAATGGAGATACAAAGTAATCCCCAAAAAACGGTGTTTAGAAATAATAGAATAGATTATGGATTTACTAAGTAGTAGAGTTGAGCGAAACGGGTCGAAAAATTTCAAAAGTCGCCGACTTTTGGCAAAGTCGGGTTTCATGAAACGAAACCCGACCCTAGGATGAGGTCGGCCACGAGGTCGGCGACTTACGCGCCAAAGTCGCGTTTCAAAAGTTTGTTTTGCGCTCTTTTTCAGCCAATCAGGATCCACGGACACTGTGGGCAACGTGATGACATAGGCACTGGTCACCACCATCTTTCAGAAGGGCATGCAAATGATTGGCTTGCTTTGGTGGGCGTCACAGGGGGTATAAAAGGGCGTGCACGCCGACCGCCATCT
Organism: Dendrobates tinctorius; assembly: GCF_039654945.1. Classification (NCBI taxonomy): domain Eukaryota; kingdom Metazoa; phylum Chordata; class Amphibia; order Anura; family Dendrobatidae; genus Dendrobates; species Dendrobates tinctorius. The sequence continues at coordinate 37,424,330 of NW_027361714.1, forward strand.
TACTTCTGCCGATCTTAGCATAGGGAGAGGTTGCTGCTGATTCTGTAGGGAGAGCGTTAGGCAGGGAAGAAGAAAAAAAAACTGCTTCTGCTGCTAGCGATTGTGCCTGTACAACACACCAGTCACTGTGTGTGCAGTGCAAGGGGAGGCTATATTGTGGTGTATCAGTGGTGTTGGTTGTTGGGCTGCCTTCTAAGGCTTCCTGACAGCTGCATTGCTGTTTACCCACTGCTCTGCAAACTGCTTTTTTAAAAGCAATCACAATTTTTTTTTTTTGTCCTGCTGAGGTACTGAGCTGCAAATTGCTTTTTTAAAAGCAATCCCAATTTTTTTTTTGTAATGCTGAGGTACTGAGCGTGAATTTTTTCACACCATACAGCGGTGTACGCTCCTCACACAGTACCGTGTAACGGCTGTTATCACAGCCACAGTGAAGCTATCTGTGTCACTCTGTGAGAATAAGTCGAGGACATGTTCCGTTCTTACAGACCTGCACTCTAGGGAGATTCCTATTCTGCCCAATTCTACATACACCTTGTAGTTTGTGATACACTAGCCAATTTCTGCCTGTGACATAGCGCTGTCATATTCAGTGGGCCTCACACAATCCAAAAGTGTCCAGTGTCCACAAGTGTCTGCAGAAATTCAAAATCTCCCTTATCCTCTAGTCACTTTGGTCACAGCTGTGCCATCGAGCCTGTGACATAGCGCTCAGATATTCAGTGGGCCTCACACAATCCAAGAGTGTCCAGTGTCCACAAGTGTCTGCAGAAATTCAAAATCTCCCTTATCCTCTATTCACTTTTGTCACAGCTGTGCCATCGAGCCTGTGACATAGCGCTCAGATATTCAGTGGGCCTCACACAATCCAAAAGTGTCCAGTGTCCACTAGTGTGTGCAGAAATTCAAAATCTCACTTATCCTCTAGTCACTTTTGTCACAGCTGTGCCATCGAGCCTGTGACATAGCGCTCAGATATTCAGTGGGCCTCACACAATCCAAGAGTGTCCAGTGTCCACAAGTGTCTGCAGAAATTCAAAATCTCCCTTATCCTCTAGTCACTTTGGTCACAGCTGTGCCATCGAGCCTGTGACATAGCGCTCAGATATTCAGTGGGCCTCACACAATCCAAAAGTGTCCACTAGTGTGTGCAGAAATTCAAAATCTCACTTATCCTCTAGTCACTTTTGTCACAGCTGTGCCATCGAGCCTGTGACATAGCGCTCAGATATTCAGTGGGCCTCACACAATCCAAGAGTGTCCAGTGTCCACAAGTGTCTGCAGAAATTCAAAATCTCCCTTATCCTCTAGTCACTTTTGTCACAGCTGTGCCATCGAGCCTGTGACATAGCGCTCAGATATTCAGTGGGCCTCACACAATCCAAAAGTGTCCAGTGTCCACTAGTGTGTGCAGAAATTCAAAATCTCACTTATCCTCTAGTCACTTTTGTCACAGCTGTGCCATCGAGCCTGTGACATAGCGCTCAGATATTCAGTGGGCCTCACACAATCCAAGAGTGTCCAGTGTCCACAAGTGTCTGCAGAAATTCAAAATCTCCCTTATCCTCTAGTCACTTTTGTCACAGCTGTGCCATCGAGCCTGTGACATAGCGAACAGATATTCAGTGGGCCTCACACATTCCAAAAGTGTCCAGTGTCCACTAGTGTGTGCAGAAATTCAAAATCTCACTTATCCTCTAGTCACTTTTGTCACAGCTGTGCCATCGAGCCTGTCACATAGCGCTCAGATATTCAGTGGGCCTCACACAATCCAAAAGTGTCCAGTGTCCACTAGTGTGTGCAGAAATTCAAAATCTCCCTTATCCTCTAGTCACTTTTGTCACAGCTGTGCCATCGAGCCTGTGACATAGCGCTCAGATATTCAGTGGGCCTCACACAATCCAAGAGTGTCCAGTGTCCACAAGTGTCTGCAGAAATTCAAAATCTCCCTTATCCTCTAGTCACTTTTGTCACAGCTGTGCCATCGAGCCTGTGACATAGCGCTCAGATATTCAGTGGGCCTCACACAATCGAAAAGTGTCCAGTGTCCACTAGTGTGTGCAGAAATTCAAAATCTCACTTATCCTCTAGTCACTTTTGTCACAGCTGTGCCATCGAGCCTGTGACATAGCGCTCAGATATTCAGTGGGCCTCACACAATCCAAAAGTGTCCAGTGTCCACTAGTGTGTGCAGAAATTCAAAATCTCCCCTGTCCTATAGACACCTTGTACCTTGTTTTACATTACTATATAGTTTGTTGGATTTTGTCTACATTTCTACAAAAAATGAGGAAGTCTGGTGGAAGAGGCCGTGGAATTGGGCGGGGGTTGGCAGCTGGTAATGATGGTGTTGGTGGTGTCTCTGATGGTAGTGGCAAGAGCAAAATAGGACCGAATGCAGGAGGTGTTGAGCCTGCGTCATCGTCTGGCTCCATAAGGCTTCGAAGGCTTAGTTTTCTAGGAGTTGGCAAACCGCTTTTAAAGCCAGAGCATCAGGAAAAAGTTTTGTCTTACATTGCTGACTCAGCCTCCAGCTCTATCGCCTCCTCTTCTTCAGTTGTAAAAAGTAAAAGCACTGAGTCGTCATTGGAGGCTCATGTTCATGAACCACACCTTTCCTTGTGTCCTTCACCCCAACCAAGATTGAAGGATGACGCAGGCCATACTACTGATTACTTCATGGAGCTGTTTTCACATACCATGCCTGGATTATCAAGTCAAATGGTGAATTACCCAGGCCAAGATGAATCTGACATGGAGTGCACTGATGCACAGCCGCTGATGGATGATTCTGCTGGTACATTCACTCAGAGCACTACATTGTCCTCGCAGTGTACAGAGCCAGATTCTGACCCTGATGAGACTCAGGTGCCCCTTCCCGCACACTATACCACCATACACTGTGACACAGAGGAAGGTGCACATGACATAGAAGAGGAGGTGATGGATGACCCAGTTGTTGACCCAGATTGGCATCCATTGGGGGAAGAGGGTGCTGCTTCCAATAGCTCAGATGAGGAGCATCCACAGCAGACATCGACATCGCAACAGCTGTTATCTGGCAGGCCCGGGCACTCCAAAGACAGGTTCCAAAAATCAAAAGAGTTGCTGGACAGCTTGTCCAGAGGGTCAAAAGATCACAGCGTGCTAGGCCGCAAAATGTCTGCCAAAGTAGGAAGAGTGCAGTGTGGCACTTTTTTGAACAAAATCCTCATGATCAGGCCAAGGTTATCTGTAAGAAGTGCGCAAAGACCTTTAGCCGAGGGAAAAATCTGAAAAATTTGAATACCAGTTGCATGCTTAGACATTTAACCACCATGCACTTGCAAGCGTGGACACAACACCAAACCTCAAGTGCCACATGTGCAACTGATCACAACGAAGGTAGTCAGCAACGCTACATTGTTTCCCCCACTGTAAGCCCACCGGTTAGCACAGCAGCAAATGTAGAGGTGTCGTTGCAAGGCCACAGCAGTCAGGGAATCCCACTGTTATATCAACGAAAGACTGATTCTAGGCCATCAGAAAGAACAACAACTCCATCACCATCATCAACCCTCTCTCAGTCAGCCCTGTCCACCGCTACTTCCACCATATGCAGCTCTCAAGTCCAGCTCACCCACCCAGACACTATGAGTAGGTCAAGAAAGTACTCAGTCTGTCATCCGCGTACACTGGGTTTGAACGCCCACATTGCCAAACTAATCTCGTTTGAGATGATGCCCTTTCGGTTGGTGGAAAGCGCAGCTTTCCGTGAACTCATGGCCTATGCAGTACCACGCTATGACCTACCCAGTCGCCACTTCTTCTCTCGCAAAGTCATCCCAGCCCTCCACCATCATGTGAAAGACCGCATTGTCCATGCACTCAAGCAGTCAGTGAGTGGAAAGGTGCACCTCACAACTGATGCATGGTCCAGTCGGCATGGCCAGGGCCGTTACGTGTCCATCACTGCGCACTGGGTTAATGTGGTGGATGCAGGGTCCACAGGGGACAGCGGTGGTGGGACAGTGCTGCCTAGCCCACGGTATAGGAAACAGTTGGCTGTAGGCGTTCGACCCTCCTCCTCCTCCTCCTCCAGAAGCGAAAGCTCATCCACAGAGCGCAGTCGTACGAGCACTCCATCTGCAGCTGCCACTGTTGCACACGAGGTGTCCCCCTATCGAGCAGCTAGTGGAAAGCGTCAGCAGTCTGTGTTGCAGATGATGTGTTTGGGCGACAGACACACCGCCGAGGTGCTGGCCGAGTACTTGAAGTGACAAACTGAGTCATGGCTGGGCAGTGTACATCTTGAGGCAGGCAAGGTAGTTAGTGATAACGGCCGTAATTTTGTGGCAGCCATAGCCCTTTCAAAACTCAGCCATATACCTTGCTTGGCTTACACCTTGAACCTGGTGGTGCAGTGCTTCCTCAAAAATTATCCGGAGTTAACAGCCCTGCTCCAGAAGGTGCGAAGACTGTGCGCGCACATCCGCCGGTCGCCTGTACACTCCGTTCGTATGCAGAAGCTGCAGCGATTGCTCCACCTTCCCAACCACCGCCTCATTATCGACATTGCAACAAGGTGGAACTCCACCCTGCACATGGTGGAGCGGCTGTGCGAGCAGAGGCAGGCCATAATGCATTTGTGGGAGGATACACGGCCAGGCACTTTGAGAGCAGACATGGAGTTGACAGGTGTGCAGTGGTCGAAGCTGAAAGACCTCTGTAAAGTCCTTCAGTGTTTTGAGGAATGCACACGGCTGGTAAGCGCAGACGACGCCATCCTAAGCATGAGCATCCCACTTTTGCGTCTGCTCATGCAAACTTTGACGCACCTTAAGGAGCAGGCTTCTGCAGCCATTGTTGATGAGGAGGAAGAGGAGGAGGGAATCCTTGATGACATTCAGCCATTGTCTGCTCAGGGACCTCTCCTGGACGAGGTGGAGGAAGAGGAGGAGGAGGATGATGGGGATGATTACTTAGGGGAGGAGGATGCATCTCGTGGGGCAAGTGAAAATGTTGGCGTGGCAAGGTCTGGTACAGGGTTTGTGCGTGACTGGAGGGATGTGGATTTGCCAGAAAGTGCTCCTCCAACCAGCACTCGCAGTGCATCATTGACACCGGGAACATTGGCCCACATGTCAGATTATGCCTTGCAGATCCTAAAAAGGGACCCCCGCATTGCCAAAATGATGAACGATGACGACTACTGGTTGGCCAGCATCCTGGATCCACGCTATAAAGGCAAATTACAAAACATCATGCCACAGGACAACCTTGACCTAATATTGGCTAATAAACAAGCAACTCTGGTAAATCGGTTGCTTGAGGCATTCCCAGCACACAGCAGCGGTGATGGTTCTCACACGAGCCGTACGGGCCGGGGGCAGCTTGGCAGAGGTGTTCGTGGTGCACACAGCAGAAGTGGCGTTGGAGACAGGGGTTTCATGACAATGTTGTGGACTGATTTTTCAAGTACCGCTCACACAACTGGTAATACTGCATCGATGGAAAGTGACAGGAGACAGCAGTTGTCAACTATGGTTACAAACTACTTTTCCTCCCATATCGATGTTCTACCACACAGGTCATTCCCCTTTGACTATTGGGCCGCTAAACTGGACACCTGGCCTGAATTGGCCCAATATGCCTTACAGGAGCTCGCTTGCCCAGCTGCAAGTGTGCTATCGGAAAGAGTCTTCAGTGCAGCTGGATCAATCCTGACAGAAAAAAGGACCCGTCTGTCAACCCAAAATGTGGATGATCTAACCTTCATTAAAATGAACCACGCATGGGTTTCCAAGGATTTTGTCCCACCTTCCCCTGATGACACATAGGGTGACAGAAAAATGGCTTGCTTTGGTCCACCTCTTCCTGGGACTTGACCTATTTCACCTTTTGCATCAGCAGAATGTCCAACATCAACATATGCCACTTTCTAAAACTCCCTAACTTTGCTGCCTCCCCCCCCCCATGGCCGGGGTCACCACCTAGCGCACGACACCGTGCGAGTGCCGTTGCCCTGGACAGGTGGGTAGGCCGACTCTTGGGCGCGGGAGCTGGCACAGGGTCCCTCATAGTGCAATCAAGTGTCTCTGACGGTGGTGGTGCACACCCGCCGTCAGACACACCGCCGTACTATGAGGGGCCCAGTGCCGGTACCGACGCCCACGAGTGGGCCCCCCTTGCTTGGGCAGGGCCCCAGCATTTGCAATCTTTACCTCTCCCTGCTCCTCCGCTGTGTAGTCTGGGCCGTCAAATCCATACTTTGCCTGACACCGTTTGAGCCTGCCTCCTGATGTATAGACATATATTTTGAATGTGTACACTATGCTATCCATACATGTTATCCGGGGATACGGTACCCTTTCTAACCTTTGTGCAATCACGTGCAATCCATACTGGGCCTAACACCGTCTGAGCCTGACTCCTGATGTATAGACATATATTTTGAATGTGTACGCTATTCATACATGTTATCCGGGGATACGGTACCCTTTCTAACCTTTGTGCAATCATGTGCATTCCATACTGGGCCTAACACCGTCTGATCCTGCCTCCTGATGTATAGACATATATTTTGAATGTGTACGCTATCCATACATGTTATCTGGGGATACGGTACCCTTTATAACCTTTGTGCAATCATGTGCAATCCATACTGGGCCTAACACTGTCTGAGCCTGCCTCCTGATGTATAGACATATATTTTGAATGTGTACGCTATCCATACATGTTATCCGGGGATACGGTACCCTTTCTAACCTTTGTGCAATCATGTGCAATCCATACTGGGCCTAACACCGTCTGAGCCTGCCTCCTGATGTATAGACATATATTTTGAATGTGTACGCTATCCATACATATTATCCGGGGATACGGTACCCTTTCTAACCTTTGTGCAATCACGTGCAATCCATACTATGCCTAACACCGTCTGAGCCTGCCTCCTGATGTATAGACATATATTTTGAATGTGTACGCTATCCATACATGTTATCCGGGGATACGGTACCCTTTATAACCTTTGTGCAATCACGTGCAATCCATACTGGGCCTAACACCGTCTGAGCCTGCCTCCTGATGTATAGACATATATTTTGAATGTGTACGCTATCCATACATGTTATCCGGGGATACGGTACCCTTTCTAACCTTTGTGCAATCATGTGCAATCCATACTGGGCCTAACACCGTCTGAGCCTGCCTCCTGATGTATAGACATATATTTTGAATGTGTACGCTATCCATACATGTTATCTGGGGATACGGTACCCTTTCTCACCTTTGTGCAATCACGTGTAATCCATACTGGGCGTGAGAACGGCTGGCGAGCTGTTAAGCAAGCTACAGCACCTGTGGTTTGCACACGTAAGTTTTTCATTTTTTTAGGAATGACGGTTAGGCCTAATTCCGGAACTGCGGTTGACCTGCACTTACTGGGAAATCATTGTTCGCGGGTAATAATTGTAATCAGTGATCCCCATCACTAACGTTGTTCAGCGGGTTATCTGCACCTGTAAGCGACAAACGCTGGCCTTTTCAGTGTAGCGCACATGCAGCCACGGACATGTAAGGGCATGACACACCAGTTATTGGCCAATCTCATGTGGCAGAGCCTCACGTGTCCCTCTAGTAAGCCGGACTCGGACCGCGGGGCATGACGGAGTCTCGTTCATTAACGGAATTAAGCTTGCAATGTGTGCATCTGTTCTGTAGCTGGCATGGTTGAGGTTTCCCAGGTGGAGTCGAATTTAACCGTAGGCTCCACTCCTGGTGGTGCCCTTCTGGACATTCCTTTAAGGTTCAGCTTTGCAACCATACTGCCCACGTAAAACAAACACTATGCCTTCATGAACGCTGTTTGGAGGGTCATGACTCGTGGGAATAACGCCGCCCAATCAGTTAACCTGCTAGAGAGATCGTTCGTTGCTCCAAAGCATGACATCACACTCCCTAGGAGGAAGGTAATGCCACTGTGGTGACCGTACTCCTGGGGGCGACACAAGTGCACTGATGCCCAGCCACTGCTCGATGAATCTGCTGGTACATTGACCCAGACCACTACATTCCCCTCGCATGCTACACGGCCTGAATCTGACCCTGATGAAACTCAGGTTACCCTTCCCATATACAGTTCCATCTTACACGGTGACAAAGAGGAAGCTGCAGATGAAAGTGCAGGTTCGGCCCACCCGCCATCAGACACACCACCGTACTATCAGGGGCCCTGTGCCAGTGCCGTCGCCAACGAGTGGGCCCCCCCTGCTTGCTCAGGATCACAGCACTTGCAAAGTTGAAATACTGTGCAGTGAGATGGAAGATGGGGACGACGAGGAGTCCAGACAAGTACAGGGATTCCCTAGCGAGGAGACTTATTTGATTGTTTTCAATGTTGGGACAGCAATTTTTGGGGAGCACTATACTCTGGAGAATGATAGATGGGGCCCACCATACACTGGAACATTCCAAAGGTGGACATCAGACACTGGAGCAGCATTTACAGGGCCCATTATACACTAGAGCATTAGAAATGGGGCCCATTATGGTTGGAGCATTATTTGGGCCCATAAGACAGTGGAGCTTCATCCATGGGGACCAACATATACTGTAGCATTATGTGGAGCTCATCATATACTGTTTCAAACATTATATGGGACCAATGATTCTGTATGGAGAAATAGATGGGCCTCGTCATGAGATGTAAAAAGTGAAGTATTTTTCAGTGTACTATACCGCTATTTCTCTGCCGTATCGGATCATGATGAGTTGTGGCATGTGTTAAAGGGGTGCTCTTTCGCCCAGGGCACATGAAAACCTGGAGCCAGCCCTCCCCCCCCACAACTTTAGCCAAATAACCCCCATTTTTCAGTGCGTAACTTGTATTATGAAGTTAATTAAGGTTGACAAGCTTAAGTAAGAATAATTGATGCTTTTGGCATTCAAATGGGCACTGTAGGTGTGTTTCCTGTCCTCCTCTCACTGCCGACTTTTATTCCCCATTGACTTACATTGGGTTTCGTGTTTCGGGACGACCCCGACTTTTCCCTATAATCGGACGATCTTGCTCGACCCAACTTTTGGAAAAGTCGGGTTTCACGAAACGAAACTCGACCCTAAAAAAACAAAAGTCGCTCAACTCTACTAAGTAGTCAATAACCGCTTGGCTGTAAAAAAAAAAAAAAAAAAAAAAGCCCATTCTTTATATATTTGCATGTAGAAATAACATTTTAATTGTGAATTCTTTGGTACAGTAGATGTGGTTAGTTGATTATATTAATATTGGAATAACTAAGGAAGTTGTTAGCTATTTTAAGCTCAAATGAGAAAATGTAATTTGCTTGTGGTTTTTAAGGATGACAGGGAATATTACATTTTCAACATCTCATCCCTTTGTGGATCAGTCTAGGGTTACAATTATTTTCCAGGGACTGTGGGACTTACAATTGGGTAAATAGTATTACGTATTAATATAAACGTTATTGTATTATATATTAGCATTAAGTATTAGTATTATGTATTAATGTTGGGAAGATATACAAATTTGGGGTAGATGTTGATATCTTCAAATATGAATTTGATTGAAAAGTGGCTGTAATATCAAGCAATTTTCATATTTACTCTTTAATAAAATTTGTCACCATTCTGCAATTTCCTCTTTTTGCATTTACAGCTCATAGGCAAGAGGATGAGCCACCAGACCACAGTGGAGGCAAAACATGGTAGTACTTTCCATCTCTTTCCAATTGAGCGTGTAAGCATTAGGGTACGCTCACATCTGTGTATATAAAGTAACTGAGATTCTCAATCAGAAAAGTTAGAGAGTGTCAAGCAAGTGCCATGCGTTTTTTTCCTCACCTAGCATCCATATGACAAGCATATGCAATCCTTATACAATTCGTTTTTAACATCAGCTTTTACATACCGTAATTATCTGTCATTTCAATCTAGTTTTCTAACTAATAAAACAATCTTATATACAGATAGATAGATAGATAGATAGATAGATAGATAGATAGTGTAAATCATGCACTGAGGGTGTTGTTCAAGATACAGAGGAGTCACAGTTGAGAAAAGAACTAATTTCCACACAGTCAACTGTCAGTACCTATTTTACTTAGGAACGAAGATATTCCTACTCGGTTTTGATATACGCACAAAAAAAACACAACAAACAAACATTTTACCAGAAGGCTATATCCACTGTGCTGAACAGCTCGGCGCCCAAGAAAACTGTTTCTGCTCGTTTCTCCATGGGAATTTACCTGGTGGCGTGCCCGTTTGAACCAGCCGCCATTACCTTATTACCTTATTAAGTGAGTGCAAAGCACGGGCTCGCCTTTGGTCTAACACAGTGGTTCACAATCTAAGAATATACTGTAAATATATATATCTCTTACTTCTCATACTTCTCACCCCCACTGGGGGTGGTTTTTGTTGTCCTTTCTCATTTGTGGGTCCTCTACCAGAGGCCTGGAAGTTTGAGGGTTCTGTGCAGGATCTTAGTTGTTCCCAGTATTGCGCATTTCTGGACAGAGAGTTCAGATGTTGATCCTGGGATCAGTTGTAGCCATTCTTCCAACTTAGGGGGTCACTGCTCCAAATGCTCCTATCACCACTGGAATCACTGTTGCCTTCAGCTTCCACATCTTCTAAAGTTCTCATTTGAGACCCTGGTATTTCTCCAGCTTCTCATATTCCTTCTTTCTGATGTTGCTATCACTTGCCACTGCCACATCTATTATCATTGCAGTCTTCTGATCCTTGTCCACTATGACAATGTCTGGTTGGTTAGCCAACACCTGCTTACCCGTCTGGATCTTGAAGTCCCACAGGATTTTAGCCCTTTCATTCTCCACCACTTTTTCTGGGATCTCGCACCTGGACTTAGGAGGATTTTGCCCATATGCTGTGCAGATGTTGCTGTATGCAAGTCCCGCTACTTGGTTGTGGTATTCAGTATACACTGTTCCTGCTTGCATTTTGCATCCTGACGCTATGTGTCGGACGGTTTCTTAGGTTTCTTTGCATAGTCTGCACCTTGGGTCTTGTCATGTGTGGTATATTCCTGCTTCTTTGGATTTGGTACTTAGTGCTTGCTCTTGTGCTGCTATGATTAGTGCCTCTGTGCTGTCTCGGAGTCGAGCTTTTTCCAGCTATTGGTAGGATTTCTCCATGTCAGCCACCTCCATTATCTGTCAATGGTACACCCCATGCAGCGACTTGTCTTGCCATGGTGCTTCATGTTCCTGTTCTTCCTTCCAGATCTGTTGTTGTTGCTGCCTTAGGCTTTCTCTCAGCATCTCATCATTTGGCGCCATTCTTCTGATGTATTCCTGGATACTCCTTGCTCCACTCGTGAGGGTCGCTTGTATGCCACTATATACAATGCCTTGCAAAAGTATTAGGCCCCCTGAAACTTTTCAACCTTTTCCCACATATCATGCTTCAAACATAACAAGTGGGACACAATTGTGAAGTTGAACGAAATTTATTGATTATTTTAAATTTTTGTGGAAATTCAAAAACTGAAAAGTGGGCCGTGCAATATTATTCGGCCCCTTTACTTTCAGTGCAGCAAACTCACTCCAGAAGTTCATTGTGGATCTCTGAAAGATCCAATGTAGTCCTAAATGACTAATGATGATAAATATAATCCACCTGTGTGTAATTAGTCTCCGTATAAATGCACCTGATCTGTGATAGTCTCAGGGTTCTGTTTGAAGCACAGAGAGCATCATGAAAACCAAGGGACACAACAGGCAGGTCCATGATACTGTTGTGGAAAAGTTTAAAGCCGGATTTGGATAAAAATGATTTCCAAAACTTTAAACATCCTAAGGAGCACTGTGCAAACGATCATATTGAAATTGAAGGAGAATCATACAACTGCAAATCTACCAAGACCCGGCTGTCCCTCTAAACTTTCATCTCAAACATGGAGAAGACTGATTAGAGATGCAGACAAGAGGCCAATTATCACTCTGGATGAACTGCAGAGATCTACAGCTGAGGTGGGACAGTCTGTCCATAAGACAACAATCAATCGTACACTTCACAAATCTGGCCTTTATGGAAAAGTGGCAAGATAAAAGCCATGTCTCAAAGATATACATAAAAAGTGTAATTTATAGTTTGCAACAAGCCACCTGGAAGACACACCAAACATGTGGAAGAAGGTGGTCTGGTCAGATGAAACCAAAATCGAACTTCTTGGCAACAATGCCAAATGATTTGTTTGGCATAAAGGCAACACAGCTTATCACCCTGAACACACCTTCCCCACTGTCAAACAAGGTGGTGGCAGCATCATGGTTTGGGCCTGCTTTTCTCCAGCAGGGACAGGGAAGATGGTTAAAATTGATGGGAAGATGGATGGAGCAAAATACAGGACCATTCTTGAAGAAAATCTGTTGGAATCTGCAAAAGACCTGAGACTGGAACGGAGATTTGTCTTCCAACAAGACAATGATCCCAAACATATGGACGGAAATTCTTGCCCATTCTTCCTTGGCAAACGGCTCGAGCTCAGTGAGGTTTGATGGAGATCATTTGTGAATAGCAGTTTTCAGCGTTTCCACAGATTCGCGATTGGATTCAGGTCTGGACTTTGCCTTGGCCATTCTAACACCTGGATATGTTTATTTGTGAACCATTCCATTATAGATCTTGCTTTATGTTTGGGATCATTGTCTTGTTGGAAGACAAATCTCCGTCCCAGTCTCAGGTCTTTTGCAGACTCCAACAGGTTTTCTTCAAGAATGGCCCTATATTTGGCTCCATCCATCTTCCCAACAATTTTAACCATCTTTCCTGTCCCTGCTGAAGAAAAGCAGCCCCAAACCATGATGCTGCCACCACCATGTTTGACAGTGGGGATGGTGTGTTCAGGGTGATGAGATGTGTTGCCTTTATGCCAAACATATCATTTGGCATTGTTGCCAAAAAGTTCAATTTTGGTTTCATCTGACCAGAGCACCTTCTTCCACATGTTTGGTGCATCTCCAAGGTGGTTTGTTGCAAACTTTAAAGGACACTCTTTATGGATATCTTTGAGAAACGGCTTTCTTCTTGCCACTCTTCCATAAAGGCCAGATTTGTGCAGTGTATGACTGATTGTTGTCCTATGGACAGACTGTCCCACCTCAGCTGTAGATCTCTGCAGTTCATCCAGAGTGATCATGGGCCTCTTGGCTGCATCTCTGATCAATCTTCTCCTTGCTTGAAATGAAAGTTTAGAGGGACGGCAGGGGCTTGGTAGATTTACAGTGGTATGTTTCAATATGATCGCTTGCACAGCGCTCCTTGGGATGTTTAAAGTTTTGGAAACCATTTTGTATCCAAATCTGGCTTTAAACTTCTCCACAACAGTATCACGGACCTGCCTGTTGTGTTCCTTGGTTTTCATGATGCTCTCTATGCTTCAAACAGAACCCTGAGACTATCACAGAGCAGGTGCATTTATATGGATACTTGATCACACAGGTGGATTATACAGTATTTATCATCATTAGTCATTTAGGACAACATTGGATCATTCAGACATCCACAATGAACTTCTGGAGTGAGTTTGCTGCACTGAAAGTAAAGGGGCCGAATAATATTGCACGCACCACTTTTCAGTTTTTGACTTTCCACAAAAGTTTAAAATAACCAATAAATTTCGTTCAACTTCACAATTGTGTTCCACTTGCTGATTCTTCACCAAAAATTTACACCTGATATCTTTATGTTTGAAGCATGATATGTGGGAAAAGGTTGAAAAGTTCCAGTGGGCCGAATACTTTCGCAAGGCACTGTGGCGCCCCTGAGGGTTCAGTCGCCACAGAGGTACTGCACCTCCTCCTGAGGTGTGGTACCCCACTATCAAGGTAAGGTGGAGACACCTGACCACACTCCAACACCTGCATGGCTACATCCCTTGCGCCCGACACTACACCATCTAAGTGTCACTTCACCTACTCTGCCCTGGGACTACAGCCCTGCCTGTGGAGGGCTATAACATCATTGCTGCACCACAGCATCTGTCCCAGATGATCTGTCTGCAGTGTCGGCTTACATCTTCATTGCCGAACACCACAGGTGGCGTCACAAATCACTTATAAATTCCCCCTTTTTACAATGGGTGCCCAGGGCCATGGGCCGGGTCCCAGCTGCCGTGACATCTCTCATTGAGGCTCATCGGGCCCGGTACCAGGTACCCCACAGCCCTAGGAGGGCGACCCAATTTTGGCGTCACGAACAGGATGACGAAGCCCGGTGCCACCGGGTTCTGTGCGCCTACGATTTATTGGACTTAAAAAAGTTTGTGGAAATGTGCAGAATAACCAATTTGATAGACTGTAATATGAATGCTAAAAATGGCCGCCAGCGCGGAGAAGAAGGGCGTGACAACATGGGTGGTCCTAAGAAAAGACCGCAAACTGTCCTGGGCCTCCCCTGTCTGAACTTCTATGCGACAGCAAAATGGCCCACCCCCCGAGGGGTTCGTATACTGGCTTGGTATGGAGGAGTAGGAAGAAGATGCCGCCCCAAGAAGGAGGAGCGGGAGCCGGTTGCGGGAAAAGAGGCCAGACAGGAAGAAGAGGGAGAGAATGCCATGATGGAAGGAGAGAGGAGGCCTGAAGAGCAAAGGGAGGTTAAGCTGACCCTCCCCGGCGCAATGGCTGAAGGCTCCGATCTGGCTTCCCATCTGGACCGTCAGCAGCTGGAGGGCGAGATAACCAAGCTGACCACCTGTCTGAGGCTGAGGCAAGAAGCCCTATGGATGCTGAACCTGCAGCGTGCCCAGGAGGGGCCTACACCCACGGTACCTTCACCACCGGTACCCGTCGCCGCTGCACAAGCTCTACCCCAGGCAGTGCCCCTGGAGCCGGAGGAGGCTGCAATATCACCGGCAGCGCCCAATGACATCTCCGCGCTGCAACCGCCGCTGAGCATTGTCTGCCCAGAGGAGTCATCTGAGGGCCTGTGGCCTGAAGCGGAGATAGTTGAGCCCCTGCCTGGACCTAGCGCGGCAGCGCAGGTCCCACTGGAGACACCCAAGGATCCGGAGCCACCATCTGCTCCACCACCGTCTCCAGGACTTAACCGGGCAGTTCCAACTGCTGCCACCGGGCGCCGCACCGTGCCTGCACCGGAGCCAAGACCGCACCACCAGGAGGCCCCAGGTATGCCCGTCATCCCTGAAGCTAGGGAAGCCACTGGGTGCCCGCCGGCCACGGCGGCCGGACAGGTAGTGCTGGACTTGGTCTGGGACTGGGATACTAGTCCATGGGGGGAGACACCCGAACCCCTAACAGTGGTGCCACGGTCCACGGTGGGCAGGGGCCGATCCCGGGAAGAGGAGGAGGAAGAACCTTACTGTCAACAGACCCTCCGCAAACTGGCAGCCGAGGAGAGGGCGCGAGAACAGAGAAGGCTGGCAGTGCTGGGTCCTGACCTGGGCTGTAAGGAGAAGGTCCATGCTGGACATTATGGCCCCCGGGATTCAGCAGGATGGGGTCAGGTCCTCAATGTCAATCACAAACGGGGATTTGGGTTCATAGCAGACCCCCAGATGATCTCTGACCTATTTTTCAGCTGGAGGGATGTTGAGTCTCACCTTCAGAGGGAACACCTAGTGCGTGACCTACAGCCAGGGGAATATGTCACCTTTACCCGGCATGAGGGGCTACGCGGCTGGTATGCCCTAAACATACGCCGCATACCGGAGGACTTGTTGGCAACTTACCTGAAGGAGAAAGCGTGTGTTCCCCTGGCAGAAAAACCTCCCACAGTAGTTACCAGAACTGTGTTTGTACCCACACCAGCGGGCCAGGCTACGTCGGTACCAATCCAGCATTCCTTGGTACAAGTCACCACCCCTGCTGTACCTCAGGCAGCAGCTATGCCAGCTGAATACCAGCAATTCATCAACCCACCAGGAGGTGGACACCCAGAGCATCTCCCCTGGAAGCAGCCCAAGCAACCAGCTTCCAGAACCCCAGGAGGGGACTACTAGCCATAATGTTTACCTGTACTATCTGCTACCCAGGAGGGTATTTGCACCATTGTGCTTTAAAGTTATTTTTGTTTATGCATCATGTTTTTCCAGTTGTTGCCCAGTTTTATTGGCAGCGTTTGTCTCGGCTGAACTGTGGAGATCATGGACGCTGAATGATCCAGAACTTTATTGTAAATAGTTGCACCTCTTTAGGTGCCCTTTATTGGTTTTACATAGCCCCTTTTATGGATAAGAACTACCTCATCGTGGAGCATGGCTCCTACCTAAAGGACACTGCAAGAGATCCCGGCTGGGAGCAGTGTCCAGGACCTACAAAAATTATTGAAGTTTTGATGTGAAGTATTTTACAATGTGCCTTATGACAGTATTAATAGAGAATAGCTTTTATAAAGAATCTAGTTTATAGAATGTATTAATAAAGAGATGTAAATAAAGATGAAGATTTGAAAAATGCAGGTGGCGAACCAGTCATCAACGGTTGTTACTTAAGGTTAATAAAAGAAAATAGTAAATGTGAAAGAAAAGAGAAAGTGAAGAAGTGTGTTAATGATGTTACTTGAAGTGATAGTGAGTTATTGCTAAAAGCACTTTTGAATTAGGTACTATAGTAAAGTATAGCTATTTAGTAAAAATTGTTTTGCAACATTCAAGAGACAGCGCCTCTCATATTGAGAAGATTAGATAAGAATTGTTTATTAGCATTATAAAAATTTTGTATGTTCCTGTATTTGTCAACTTCTGTTTTCTTGCAGCCCGCGGATGTGCTGTGCTTAACGGGGGGTATGTGGCGCCCTTGAGGGTTCAGTCGCCACATAGGTACTGCACCTCCTCCTGAGGTGTGGTACCCCACTATCCAGGTAAGGTGGAGACACCTGACCACACTCCAACACCTGCATCCCACACCACAAAGTAGTGTAGCAAAGCACCTTCGGCGGCTCCCTGCTTGGAGTGTAGCATAGCACCCCTTGGTGGCTCCCTGCTTGGAACAAGAAACATGCTGGGAGGTGGGTGGAGTTTAGTTCACATAAAAGAGCGGGAAGAGTTGAGTCAATCAGTCTTTCATTCACTATGTAGAAGGACAGAGAGTGAGAAAGAGAAGATCCCCGGAAGAGAGGGATGGAAGAAGGAAGTGCTTCAGCAGGCCACAGTGATCTGGGTCTGCTGGCACTGGAAAGAGACAGAGAAAGGAAGCTTGATTCTCCATTGGAAAGAAGGATTAGTACTGAACGTAAGGAGAATAGGAGGATTAAGGATCAGGGTTGGAAGAGAAAACTCTTCCCAAGTTCAAAGCGCAAGGCCAGGGTCCGGTCCCCAAGGTTGTATGGATACTAATGGTCCTGCAGCAGACACCGGAGGAATAGAAGTAGTGACCACTTTATTCCCACATAAGACTTGGGGGCACAACAGCAACAATAGTGAGCCGGGACTAGGTAGTAAGGAGTCCCCGAAGCAGGCTACAGCTGTCTGCCATACAAGAAGAGTTCATAAGAACATCTGACAGGAGGAACTCAAGTGTAACTCAGTACTGTGAGTACTTCACTCAAAGGCTCTATAAGAGGAGACGTTCAGAAAAGGCACATATGTTGGCGGAGTGTTGGAAGGGAGTACTTCATCTTGCCTGGAAGTTGGCTGAGCTCCTGACCTGGAGGACACAGCACCGAGATGGGCACCTGTACCACAACAGACTGTGAGTAAAGCTTTGGAACTACATGCCCTGGTGTCCTCCACTTATTCCTGCGCCAACACGCCAGCACGGCTACATCCCTTGCGCCCGACACTACACCATCTACAGTGGGGAAAAAAAGTATTTAGTCAGTCAGCAATAGTGCAAGTTCCACCACTTAAAAAGATGAGAGGCGTCTGTAATTTACATCATAAGTGGTTAAAACTAAAAGAGAAAGAGCGCAATAGGGTCTTACCCAGGTAAAAGAGATACAGTTCAAGCTATTATACTCACCAATAGCTGGAGAGTTAGAGGCATAAAGGAATAGAGGTCAAAGCTGCTGCACATCCAAATGGCCCCGCCGTGACCATAGATCATCAGATATCAAAGAAACAATTTTCGGATTTAAACGTGCGCTGCTAGACAAAACGACTCCTTTCCAGATTGTGTACTTGTATACTTTTATTTTCCCAACGCGTTTCGAAGTCTCAAACTTCTTCCTCATGTCATCCCCTGAGGAAGAAGTTTGAGACTTCGAAACGCGTTGGGAAAATAAAAGTATACAAGTACACAATCTGGAAAGGAGTCGTTTTGTCTAGCAGCGCACGTTTAAATCCGAAAATTGTTTCTTTGATATCTAATTTACATCATAGGTAGACCTCAACTATGGGAGACAAACTGAGAAAAAAAAATCCAGAAAATCACATTGTCTGGTTTTTTTTCATTTTATTTGCATATTATGGTGGAAAATAAGTATTTGGTCAGAAACAAGCAATCAAGATTTCTGGCTCTCACAGACCTGTAACTTCTTCTTTAAGAGTCTCCTCTTTCCTCCACTCATTACCTGTAGTAATGGCACCTGTTTAAACTTGTTATCAGTATAAAAAGACACCTGTGCACACCCTCAAACAGTCTGACTCCAAACTCCACTATGGTGAAGACCAAAGAGCTGTCTAAGGACACCAGAAACAAAATTGTAGCCCTGCACCAGGCTGGGAAGACTGAATCTGCAATAGCCAACCAGCTTGGAGTGAAGAAATCAACTGTGGGAGCAATAATTAGAAAATGGAAGACATACAAGACCACTGATAATCTCCCTCGATCTGGTGCTCCACGCAAAATCCCACCCCGTGGAGTCAGAATGATCACAAGAACGGTGAGCAAAAATCCCAGAACCACGCGGGGGGACCTAGTGAATGAACTGCAGAGAGCTGGGACCAATGTAACAAGGCCTACCATAAGTAACACACTACGCCACCATGGACTCAGATCCTTCAGTGCCAGACGTGTCCCACTGCTTAAGCCTGTACATGTCCGGGCCCGTCTGAAGTTTGCTAGAGAGCATTTGGATGATCCAGAGGAGTTTTGGGAGAATGTCCTATGGTCTGATGAAACCAAACTGGAACTGTTTGGTAGAAACACAACTTGTCGTGTTTGGAGGAAAAAGAATACTGAGTTGCATCCATCAAACACCATACCTACTGTAAAGCATGGTGGTGGAAACATCATGCTTTGGGGCTGTTTCTCTGCAAAGGGGCCAGGACGACTGATCCGGGTACATGAAAGAATGAATGGGGCCATGTATCGTGAGATTTTGAGTGCAAACCTCCTTCCATCAGCAAGGACATTGAAGATGAAACGTGGCTGGGTCTTTCAACATGACAATGATCCAAAGCACACCGCCAGGGCAATGAAGGAGTGGCTTCGTAAGAAGCATTTCAAGGTCCTGGAGTGGCCTAGCCAGTCTCCAGATCTCAACCCTATAGAAAACCTTTGGAGGGAGTTGAAAGTCCGTGTTGCCAAGCGAAAAGCCAAAAACATCACTGCTCTAGAGGAGATCTGCATGGAGGAATGGGCCAACATACCAACAACAGTGTGTGGCAACCTTGTGAAGACTTACAGAAAACGTTTGACCTCTGTCATTGCCAACAAAGGATATATCACAAAGTATTGAGATGAAATTTTGTTTCTGACCAAATACTTATTTTCCACCATAATATGCAAATAAAATGAAAAAAAAACAGACAATGTGATTTTCTGGATTTTTTTTTCTCAGTTTGTCTCCCATAGTTGAGGTCTACCTATGATGTAAATTACAGATGCCTCTCATCTTTTTAAGTGGTGGAACTTGCACTATTGCTGACTGACTAAATACTTTTTTTCCCCACTGTAAGTGTCACTTCACCTACTCTGCCCTGGGACTATAGCCCTGCCTGTGGAGTGCTATAACATCATTGCTGCACCACACCATCTGTCCCAGAGGATCTGTCTGCAGCGTCGGCTTACATCTTCATTGGTGAACACCTCAGGTGGCGTCACAAATCACTTATAAACTTCCCCCTTTTTACAATGGGCGCCCAGGGCCACGGACCGGGTCCCAGCTGCCGTGACATTTGCCATTGAGGCTCATCGGGCCCGGTACCGAGTACCCCACAGCCCTGGGAGGGCGACCCAGCACTGTATATATACTGTATATAAATAAATATTTCTATTCACATTTCCCAACTAAATGTTCCCCTCCCATCCCGTATAAACTCAAGAAACTAGAGGAAAAGTCCGTCCACGACTATATGGAGAATATTACAAAATTAACCAACTATACATATACACATCAGAGATGATGCCGTGTACAAAGTCTGCTGGAGCTGAATCACTGCTCCTTCTTATATTGTCCCACAGAGAGACCCCTCTTCCAGAGAACAGAATGGAAAACACAAGTCCTTCCTGGAGTTCACTGCGTGCTATGTCAGCACCTAAATGTACCTTAGAATCTTTAGTTACTGAACAGCACAAAAGCATAGTGACAAAACTAGGAATGCTGGTTATTGATTCCAGTAGGAAAATGTGGTCCGTAGAGTCAATATACCTAACTAACTAACTAAAGGCTTTATTCCGGCCTTGTGTCTCCTGGCGCCAAAATATATTGTGATGTGTGAACGTTTTTACTTACTGCTGTGTAGCAGTGAGCTTTTAGTGTTTCTTACCGCTGGGTCTGCTCTGAACAACACGATCAGGACAAGCAGGCAAATGCAGAGCTCTTCTAGCCGGTGAGCAACACCGAGGAGGCATGTGCTATAGTGCTTCCACAGGATGCGGACCTTTCACTTCACAGGTTCCAGGCACCTTCTGATCTTTACCAGCTTTTACAGCAGGAATTCCCTTGCATCCGGACAGGTTCGGATACCGGTTCAGTTCAGCTTTAATCTGCCACTGTCACTAGGGGATGTCACCATATCCCTCTCCAGCACAGCCTCATACTCTCCTCATTCCTGCAGACTCAGCCCAAGATGGCAGCACTTCTTCTTCCTGTCTTTCACTTTTAATAAAACCCTCCCTTTTACATCTTAAGGTACTGTCACACTTAGCGATGTACCAGCAATCCCGACCAGCGATATGACGCGGTCAGGATCGCTGGTACATCGCTAAGTGGTCGTTAGTGAGCTGCCACACAGGCAGATCTCACCAGCGACATCGCTGGGGACGGGGGTCGCTACTTACCTGTCACACTAGGCAATCCTGCGTCCTCCCGCCAGGCTCCACGCTCGTTGCTCGTCTCTCCACAGGAAGCGCCGCAGGAAGCTGGCGACGAGAAGCGGTTCTGAATGTTCTCGCGCGATCAGCGATAACCAGCGGGGTAGCGGGTCGTAGGTAAGTATCAGACACAGCGATGTCGCTAGCAATATCGCTATAACGTCACAAGTTATAGCAATATTGCTAGCGATATCGCTTAGTGTGACATGCCCTTAACAGACATTTCTCAGTCTCTCAACCATGTTCAAACAACAGCGACATCTTGTGGCCAGTTAACAACATTAACTATAAAGAGACAAATCTATTGACAAGTACAAAGATTGTCCAGGCGGGAGAACAATTACATTTATCTTCAATTATACTGCCCTGGTGAGCCAACACACATTTCACAATTGATAGATAGAACTAATAGATAGATAAGGTACCCCACACCATTTTATTATTTTATTTAATTATTAGCTAAATACATGTACAGTAAACTACACACGAACAACACTAATTATATATCTCACTGACATCTTTCTATCCTATTTCATCTATTCTATTTTGACAGTTCACTCTGTGAATTTACTGTACTTGTCTGATGACACGCCAGGTTTCCTATGAGATGGGAGTGAAAAATAACACGACACACGCAATTTTTTTTATCGCACCCATTGGCTTGCATTCGTGAATTTTGGCGGTTTTTCACAGCCATACGCAGCATACTGTGTTTTTTCCCTCACCTTAATTCCAGGTGAGGAAAAACTCGCAGAGGAATACTGCCTCATTGAATAACATTGTTACGAGTGCCATGCAATTTTTTCTCACATTGGACTTGCCAATTTTATACTTAGATGTGAGCGAATCCTAACACTGAGTCAAATTGGGGTCGCTGGAGTGCGCTGTTAGCTTGTAATGACCAGAGGTGCGAATAATATCCAGTGGGTCTCAAAGCGAGACTGAGGCAGAAATAACAATACTGTCTTTACTAAAATGACAGTTGTAGTGAGGTTTAGCATCGAAGGAAACAGACTGAAATTCTGCTTCAATTACACTCATTCAACCAGAGCTAGAATAAATGTGCCAATCCGAAAGTTCCCACTTTGAGTGTGTTACACTGAGGTTTAGAATAAATTTACCTGTCCAAAAGGTCAAACCAGGTACTAAGAAAACAGGTGTAAATTGGTGGTATTATGGGACCACCTGGGATGGCACACTGAGTATAAACCTTTCAAAACCCACAATAACAATACATATAACTATATCAGAAGTTCTTAAACAATTAATCTGGGGATACCCGGGTATCTATTACTATGGCACCATTAACCTGACGTGAGTCTCTACTCAGGCATATAATTAGCATTGGATTTAGCCAGTCCCAAAATCTTCAGTGCCAAAGCAACCACAGGAAAATAAGGCTCAGCGTCTTGTCGGCCGATGCCGAGCCAACATGCCGGGGAATTATAGTTCTGAAGCCTCAGGATACGGTCCAGGATAGCACTTCTACGGGGCTTGTCGGGATCCTTCTCACTATGAATGGTACAGAATACCGTCTCTCCTCCAGCAATCACAAATTCTCCTGAGAGCAAACCGCCTGAATCTGCATAGGATAAATGTATTCTGTTGCTTTTCAGCTCAGCACAGCAGGGATTCCACAGAGCTCCACAGTCACACAGCTCTCAAGAATGCTCTGTACTGGTTCCACAGCAGAACCACAGGTTCACAATGGGAAGGGTTTAACACCTTCACAAACACACTGGCAGCAAAACAGTCTTTTTAGAGTCCAAACTCCTCACTTCACATCAGCTGTCCAAAGCTGTGTCTCACATGGCAGTCTCTCTCCTTCTTGAAGCATCACTTCTTAGCATCCTAAACAGCAAACACTAGGCCCCACCCCCCAGCACACACAGTTTATTGGGCTTTTTTTCTCAGCCCAGACATGCAAAAGCAGCAGGGTCGTAATGCTCTCCTGATTTCATCACAGTTTACCCTCTTACAAGCTCCCAATCCTGGACAATTTCAAAGTCACAGTGCATGTAATGCTGCAAAGGAAAATCTGATTTATGTAACAGTATTCAGAGAGCAGAATTTGAAAAAGCAGTGTCGTGATACTGTTAATTTGAACTGTCATTTACACAGAAGCACCCACCCTCAGCAATCAAGAAGTCAGGAGGTGGGGGAAAGGTGTGCTCTTGAAGTAAGAGGAATCAAAACATTTAACCCCCTTAACCCCTTCACCCCGAAGCCTGTTTTCACCTTTCTGACAAGGCCAATTTTTACAATTCTGACCATTGTCACTTTATGAGGTAATAACTCTGAAATGCTTCAATAGATCTCACTGATTCTGAGATTGTTTTCTCGTGACATATTGTAGTGGTAACATTTCTTTGATATGACTTGAGTTTATTTGTGAAAAAAAACGTGACAGATGAAACCCCCGATGGATCCATTCACTATAATGAGGCAGTAGAGTTACTCTGGACTTTGTCTGGCCTCTGTTCAGCGGTGTCATTCGTTTCAGAATAGCACAAAACTGTGGCCAATGGCAATTTTATGCAATCCTATAAAGATGGACACTGCCAGGTCACAGGTCCTATGGTGTCCACAGTGACTCCATCTGCCTCATTATAGGGAATCTACCACCTGGGGTTCTGTCTGAATCACATATTTCAGAGATTTACATGGACACCCCGATGTAAGCGCTCAGCGAAGAGCGCAAGATAAATGTGCTCTGAGCCTTAGTGCGATCTTTGGAAGGCAGAATTAAAAAAAACAACAGAATGTGAAGAATTGGTTTTGTTTATTTTTTACGCCATTCCTCTGGCGGTATAAGTGATTAGGCGACATTATTCTTTGTGTCGGTGCGATTACAGCGAGACCAGATATATATCGGATTTTTGTGTTTTACTGCTGTCACACACTAAAAGACGCTTTTTATTGTGAAAACTAGTTTTTGCATCACCATATTCTGAGAGCAATAATTTTTCCATATTTCGCGTATGAAAAAAGAGAAAAGAAACGCGAACGGCACCGCTGTTACCATTTAGCTTCTAGTGGTGTGCGGTATCCGGAGCTCTCAGTGCTGGCAGCTGCGGGTGCTGGTCTGGGAATCCACAGCGCTGATTATATCCAAGAAGAAAAGAAGACCGCACTCCTGGAGCTGATGGAAATAGTGTTAGATTTATGGCACATGCTATACATGTCGGCCGGGGGAGTGATAACAGGAGAGGGACAGCTGACAACAGGTCCCTGTTGAAGCGCTGTGGTAGCGCGAAACGGCCGTTGACCAGACCGTAACACCCATCGGACCCGGACCGGACCCGGACCGCCCTCCCGTGAGTATAACATAACTCATTTTTCTTATCTTTCAGGTTACAGAATGCTGTGGATAAGCCCCTGATGGTGGTGGCTGCAGCTGATAGGCCAAAAATAGGGTGACAGATTCCCTTTAAGCTTGATTCAACCCATTCGCTGTGGCTTAAGGTCCCGTCACACCTAGCGACGCTATAACGATCCCGACAGCGATACGACACGACAGGGATCGTTGCCGCATCGCTATGTGGTCGCTATTGAGATGTCAGACAGTCCAATCTACCCAACGACGGAGCAACGATCTAGCGTGTCATAGCGACCTTTGCAACGATGTCGGTGGTCGTTGGGACCCTGTCACAGTGCATGTTCCATTGACGATTCACACCTCGATGAGGGATGTACTGTGTGACGCTGTATTTACACAGGCGTGGATTGCGCTCCCTTTCTCACGCCCTCTCATCTCTGAATGGTGGACGCTACCGCATCCTGATTGGCCGTGCATTTAAAAGAAGGTGGCGTACTAGTGCTCCATTTCATTGTTCTCGAACACGTCTTTTGGCTAGCACAACCGGGTAACGGTCATCGGTGTCCTATTTGCATTAACCGCCTGCCCTAGTAGCGTTCACCGGCTGTCAATGACAAGCAGATGATCCAAAATGGAGTCGCAGCCGTTGGACAAAAACAGGATCTCAACTTGGACACACCCGGGTCAGGAACATAGAACTGAAGCGCTACTTTGTTAGCTTCTTTTAAAAGGAAGCCCGCCAATCAGGACACTGTAGTGACCACCAATCGGAGCCGAGGTAGTAGTGGAAACGGGAACGCTAATCCTCGCCTTGTCTTGCTTCTGAGTTGCTAACGAGGTCGTTAGGCTAGGTGTCAAACGTGACGATCCAAGCGACTCAGCGGGACATGAGCGACCAAAGAAATGTCCAGACATTTCGGGCACGATCAGCGATACCCGGCAGGGGGGCTGGTCGCTGGTCACTGTCACACACAGCGATCTCGCTGGTAAGATCACTATAACGTCACAGTTCTAGTGACTCAGCAGCGATCTCGCTTAGTGTGACAGGGCCTTTATTCTCAACATATGGAATCTAGGACAAATGGGAGGTGAAGAACAAAAGAGATAGAGAATGAAGTATACCGTATTTTCTTACCCATGTCATAGTGGATCTGCCTTTTGTGTTGTACTGACATTCTGTAATTAAATGATCACCCTGTAAAAAAACATAAAAACATTGTTGGGGTTAAGTCATAATGGGTTGTCCAAAAGGACAGTTTTGTAAAGTGACTAGAATGGAATAAGAAAATAAAGAAATACCAAAGTCCCCAGTGGTCTTTACTTCAGGTTTTCTCAAAACAGTTGAAATGCCCTGAAATGCCTCTCAAACAATCACAGGCTATGGCGGTTCACCTGCTATTTCTTGTTGTCACCGAAATCTGAATGCTGGCACTTTACACAGACTTAAACAAAACAGCTACTGTTACTCAAACATATGGGAGTGGGCATTTTTCCAATGAATAGATCAAGATATAATAATTACTGATAAATAAAAATTCAAAGTCAGGGAATAGTGCAAGAGTGAATTTGAGCAAATTGCAAGAGTGTTATTTGAAGCAACACATAACAGCTAAACACAAAATATCTTAACTGAACTCAGATAACCTGAGAATCTAAATTTATTCTGCATTTCCAGAACCAAAGAAGCTAAATGTGTTCTGGTAATATTACAGATGGTAAAATGTGCCACTGATGTGGTAATTTGAATGTTGTCAAACAAATTAATGCCCACCGCATGTGCAGGCTAGGAAACAAGAAAACTTACAGGTAGAATGATTCGTTCTTCTTGCAGATACTGGAACTCTTGGAAATTGAAGTCAAACTCATTGTCATAGGCAAGTAATTTTTGCTCTTGTCCTTTCCTGAAATGTCGTGCACGTAGAACTTGGCCAGCTTGATGAGCATGAAGAAGAACAGCAAATACATGGATTCCATCTGGTTGTTCATGATTCAGAGCCTGCAAACAATTAAAGATGCATTATATCATCTTGTATTATTACAGTGCCTTGCAAAAGTATTTGTCCCCCTGGAACTTTTAAACCTTTTCCCACATATTATGCTTCAAACATAAAGATACCAAATGTAAATTTTTTTTGATGAATCAACAACAAGTGGGACACAGTTGTGAAGTTGAACGAAATTTATTGGTTATTTTAAATTTTTGTGGAAATTCAAAAACTGAAAAGTGGGGCGTGCAATATTATTTGGCCCCTTTAACTTAATACTTTGTTGCGCCACATTTTGCTGCACTTACAGCTGCAAGTCGCTTGGGGGTATATCTCTATCAGTTTTGTACATCGAGAGACTGAAATTCTTGCCCATTCTTCCTTGGAAAACAGCTCAAGCTCAGTGAGGTTTGATGGAGATTGTTTGTGAACAGCAGTTTTCAGCTCTTTCCACAGATTCTCCATTGAATTCAGGTCTGGACTTTGACTTGGCCCTTCTAACACCTGGATACGTTTATTTGTGAACCATTCCATTGTAGATTTTGCTTTATGTTTGGGATCATTGTCTTGTTGGAAGACAAATCTCCGTCCCAGTCTCAGGTATTTTGCAGACTCCACCAGGTTTTCTTCAAGAATGGTCCTTTATTTGGCTCCATACATCTTCCCATCAATTTTAACCATCTTCCCTGTCCCTGCTGAGGAAAAGAAGGCCCAAACCATGATGCTGCCACCACCATGTTTGACAGTGGGGATGGTATGTTCAGGGTGATGAGCTGTGTTGCCTTTACACCAAACATATCATTTGGCATCGTTGCCAAAAAGTTCGATTTTGGTTGCATCTGACCAGAGCACCTTCTTCCACATGTTTGGTGTGTCTCCCAGGTGGCTTGTTGCAAACTTTAAGCAACACTTTTTATGGATATCTTTGAGAAATGGCTTTCTTCTTGCCACTCTTCCATAAAGGCCAGATTTGTGCAGTGTACGACTGATTGTTGTCCTATGGACAGACTGTCCCACCTCAGCTGTAGCTCTCTGTAGTTCATCCAGAGTGATCATGAGCAGCTTGGCTGCATCTCTGATCAGTCTTCTCCTTGTTTGAGATGAAAGTTTTGAGGGACGGCTGGGTCTTGGTAGAGTTGCAGTGGTATGATACTCCTTCCATTTCAATATGATCTTTTGTGAATTCCTTGGCTCAGACTTCTGAGCCGAAGCGCCCCCTGCTCCCTCCGGTGGTTACTGGAGGTAGTGGAGCTGGCCAGATTGACAGAGGTCTGCCACCTGATGATGATGATGACGATTGGAGATCTGGGGTTACTGATTGGAGTATTTAAGTCTGCAGACTTCCTGCAATTCCTGCTGGTGATTGCTTTCCTGTGCAATCAGAGGTCTGATGTCTCCTGCTCTGATCCTGCATTATTCAGCTAAGTGGTTCTTTTGCTAATCCTTTGCATCTGATCTGGTTTTGTCTCTCTCTGCTTGTTGTGCGGGTTCAGCTTGCTCCTCTGGGGGCTGTGCTGGACCACCGCTCCTTATGTTACAGCCTGTGTCAGTTTGTTCAGTCCCCTGTTATATTGGTCTCTTTTGCTTTGCTTCCAGTTCATACCAGAGTGTTGATATAGTGGGGGCGAAGTCTTGTGACTTCAGTGTTTTTCTGTACATCAGACGTGTTGGATTTTTCAGGGTTTTTGCGTGATTGCAGACAGTGTCTTTCCTTTCCTGTCCTGTCTAGTCAGTTTGGGCCCCATCGTTTGCTCAGTCTATTTTTCTGCCTGCGTTTGTGTTTCATCTTGTCTCACTGACAACATATGTTTGGGGGCTATCTGTTCCTTTTGAGGTCTGCTCCGGGGCAGTTTAGATTTCACCTTTCTTGCTTTAGGCTTAGTTAGCTCTCTGCCTGTGCCGAGGCGTCTAGGGCATCGTAGGTACGCTCCACGGCTACTGCTAGTTGTGTGGATAGGATCAGTGGTCTGCAATCCGCTTAGTTACCAACCTCACTGGTTTTCTGGTGGCTTAGCCTGTTTCTGTCATCCTCCTCGGTGACCCATTCATAACAATGATCGCTTGCACAGTGCTCCTTGGGATGTTTAACGTTTTGGAAATCATTTTGTATCCAAATCTGTATTTAAACTTCTCCACAACAGTATCACAGACCTACCTGTTGTGGTCCTTGGTCTTCATAATGCTCTCTGTGCATCAAACAGAACCCTGAGACTATCACAGAGCAGGTGCATTTAAACGGAGACTTGATTACACAGAGGTGGATTACATTTATCTACATTAGTCATTTAGGACAACATTGGATCATTCAGAGATCCACAATGAACTTCTGGAGTGAGTTTGCTGCGCTGAAAGTAATGGGGCCGAATAATATTGCACGCCCCACTTTCAGTTTTTGCATTTCCACAAAAATTTAAAATAATCAATAAATTTCGTTCAACTTCACAATTGTGTCCCACTTGTTGTTGATTCTTCACCAAAAATTTACATTTGCATTTACATATCTTTATGTTTGAAGCATGATATGTGGGAAAAGGTTGAAAAGTTCCAGGGGGCTGAATACTTTCGCAAAGCACTGTATATCATATCATGTGACAGATAGATGCATTACATTTCTACAACAAAGAGCTCACTTAGATGTCGTCGAGGCAAAGATGGGACAAGACACAATTGTTTAAAGTCTTATAATGACAGACTCTCCAAATATTTGAGTGACATTTCTCATTGAAAGAACACATCCCTTATTGTTAAGGAAATACTTAATTTCAACTCAATGATCTCACATCTGGTCTACTTGGGGGAGACTTTCTTGCTAGTCCACAAAAAATCCATTTCACTCAGTGTTTAAAACATCCTATGATAAATAAACTGAGGATGTTGCAATGAGGGAAATAATACACAATGCTTTACAATGATTCCTTTTATTGTAGATTTCCTTGATAGCCTTGTCTGATATTTGATTTGTATTTTAAAAGTGGTAAGGCCACAGTACTTTTCAGGTGCAAGGTGCCATGAGATGGTGTAGGGTTCGAGCAGGCTCACAGGATGCAGTGACGAGACACGAGACTGAATGTGGGGTGAAATAAACTTTTATAAGTTTTAAAGCCGCAAGGGCTAAAACTGCTTAAATCAGACAAAAGGGGAAACACTTATTTGTCCTCGCAGGGACTCGTAAAACAACATTAAAAAAACAAAAAGGGTCCTTATTTTCTCTATAATACACTTAGCCTTCCGGGCGTCGCTCGAGTTCACGACCACTCAGGGGTTGCAGATGTGGCTGCCTTGTAATCCACGACTTCCCGGAAGGACTTGTGCTTGTCCAGCCCCGAAGAGACCAGAACGATGGGGCGCAGCACGCCCTTAAGAAACTGGACGGTGGGGCGCAACGGGCCCTGTAGTAACCGGAACGATGGGGCACAACAGGCCCTGATGAAACCGGAACGATGGGGCACAACAGGCCCTGAAGAAACTGGGCGGTGGGGCGCAACGGGCCCTGAAGAAATGGGGTCGGTGAGGCACAACGGGCCCTGAAGAAGCTGGCACGGTGGGGCACAACAGGCCCTAAAGAAATGGGGTCGGTGGGGCACAACGGGCCCTGAAGAAGCTGGCACGGTGGGGCACAACAGGCCCTGAAGAAGTGGGGTCGGTGGGGCACAACGGGCCCTGAAGAAACTGTTCAGGGGGTCAATCTCCCAGGCGTCCGTTTAGAGGCGCTCGTTCCCCAGCCAGGTCATGACGCAGTTTCAAAAAAGACATAAACGTTAACAAATTCTGCTCAGTGTCCCCTCAGTAACCGGGACGGGCTCTGCGGCCGCCTATAGCGAGGTGACGTCCCCTGAGGTCGGTGATGACGGGGCCGCAGCTGTGGGAGAAGACAGGGGGGCAGTGTCCTGGCCACTGTACCGGATTGCTGTGTCGTCGCAGCGGTCGCCTGAGATCCCGGTCCTGTCACACCACGGAGGGAATCAGCGGCCGTCACTTTATCTGAATCTTTGCGGGGGGAAACTCCCGGGGAGAGTCTCTTACACGTCAACCTTCGGTAAGTCTCAAATTTCCCTTTTTCAATCTCCTGCCTGTCTCTCTTTTCCACACCGTCAGTTGCCACAGTCCTCTCTCTGCCGCACGGCTTCCTCTCTCCTGTCAGGCTCTCTGCCAACTGCCACCTCAGCGCGTCCCCCGCTCCTTTTACCCTCGCCCCGCTCCCTGTTGCCCTGACAACTTCAGTCGCATGTCTCCCTTTGTAATCCCCCTGATGTGGTTTCTTCAACAACCCTGATGGCGGTCCCCCTGGTTCCAGCCCAATCACTGTATGGGGGTCCTCCTCCCCACATTCCCCCACCCTGTAAGCTCGCCAGTCCTCGGGCGAGGGTGTTAGTCTATTGAGATTGGTCTGTAAAGGTGTCAATATTTGTTGCCATACGAACTGGTCTTGTTCATACCGTTCGGGGGGTTTGCCGGCTGTTGACCGCTCGGAGCGTCTAAGTTCGACTGGGGTGGAATCTTCTGGGGTGGTGGACGTCGGTGAGCTGCAAGATGCCGGTGGGTTAATTGTGTCAACTGGCTCATTATTGGGTGGAGGGCCCTTGGGAACTGGAGGGAAATCCTCGTCGTCTGAGTCCCAGCATATGGACTCCGATTTGGATGTCTTCGGGACGGGTTCCAGTTGCTTCGGGTCGGAAGAAATACACAGGCGTAACATATTACGATGCACAATGCGAGTGGGCAGTGTTTCATCCTGCTCGGGCTGTATTTCGTACACAGGTCCTTCTGAATGGATACGGCGTAGTACCCGATAAGGACTCTCTTCCCAACGTGACTCCAGTTTATTCTGGGGGCGTTGATCTAGTACAAGCACACGGTCCCCGCTTTGGAGACGGGGAGGGGAGGTTGTATTCTTCCCGGGGTGTTCCCAGTCTTGAAGTTTGGTATGTACAATTCGGTGAAGAGTTTGCAACCTGTGGCGATGATTTCGGACCCAAGACGACACTCCGGTCCAGGGCCGAGGCTCTTCGGGGTCCAACTCTACCTCCGTGATCCCTTTACCCTCTCGTCCGAACAGCAGGAAATAAGGAGTATAGCCCGTTACTCGATGTACCCGATTATTATAAACCCACACTAATTCAGAAACATATTCAGGCCAACGAGCTTTCTTGTCACTCTCCAGAGTGCGTAGCATTTGAATCAATGTCCGATTAAATCGCTCACAAGCCCCATTCCCTTGCGGGTGATATGGTGTGGTCCGGGATTTATCAATCCCATAAAGATGATGTAGTTCCTCCATAACTTTCCCCAAAAAACATGCTCCCTGGTCCGAATGTATGCGTTGAGGACAGCCGTACACTTGTATAAAATTTCTGCAAATTGCGGAGGCGGCTGACTCCGCGGTCTGGTCTCGAGTAGGGGTGACCACAGCGAATTTAGTGAAATGATCCACCATGACGAGGCAGTGTTCGTATCCCTGGAATGCGGGACCAATGTGCAGATAATCCACCGTCAAGAGCTCCAAGGGTTCTGAAGTCACAATCGTCTGTGTTGCAGCCCTCTGAGCAGGCGGTTTGGCCAATTCACATAAGCGGCAAGTACGACAAACTTCGTCCACAACAGCCGACAAGCGTGGGTGATAAACTTTCTGTTGTAACCATTGCAAAGTCTTTTTGACTCCAAAGTGGGCCCCTTTTTCGTGAGCCTCTCGAGCCAGTTCGTGTAGTTGAGCTCCGGGCATAACCACCTGCCAAACAGTCGTTGAGGTTGTTTGCGAAGTGATCTTACGGTACAGTAATCCCCTTCGGATAATCAGTCTCTCCCATTGTCGCAGCATCAGCGACAGGTCTTGGGTCAAAGCTTGTCGTTGAGTATCAGTGGGTAATTGACCAGCAGCGACCCATGTCCGGAGAAGTCCAACTTCTTCATCTTCTTGTTGCTGTTGTATCCACTTATTACGAGATTGTTCCAGGATGCCCCTGTGGGCCTCTGGGGAAGATACTTTTGCATCAACATTGGTGAGCACGGCAGCGGTAAGAGCGAACGGTATTTCCTCTCCTTCTAATTCTTCGTCTCGATTCTGTCCAGGAGTTGTATGTCGAATCCTAGAGAGAGCATCTGCATGAACATTCTCGGCCCCTCTTTTGTAAATAATCTTGTAATTGTACTTCGCCATTCGGGCCACCCATCGCTGCTCCAAAGCCCCCAACTTGGCGTTTTCCAAATGAGCCAGTGGGTTATTGTCAGTTCGCACTACCACCTCGGAGCCCGCTAGGTACTCTGCGAATATCTCCGTCATAGCCCACACCACTGCGAGGAGCTCGAGCTTAAAAGAGCTGTAATTGTCAGGGTTACGCTCGGAGTCATGGAGTGAACGGCTTCCATATGTGATCACCCTTTCCCGGCCATCCTGAACTTGTGACAACACAGCTCCTAGCCCGTGAAGACTCCCGTCAGTGTGCAGGATGAACGGCTGAGAAAAATCCGCATAAGCCAACACTGGGGCATCCGAGAGTGCAGCCTTGAGATCTCGGAAGGCCTCTTCCTGAGGGTGTTGCCACTGGATTTTTCGCCCATTGGCCCCAGCGGGAGCCCCCTTCAGCAGGTCATGTAGGGCTCGAGCTCGACATGCAAAATTCTTTACGAAACGACGGTAATATCCAGCTAACCCCAGAAAAGCCCGCACGTCTTTCACCCTCTCGGGGGTAGGCCATTCCTGGATAGCAGCAATCTTCTCCCGGGATGGCCTCACACCTTCTGCCGAAACGACATGACCCAGATACTCAATCTGAGAGCGAAATAGGTGACATTTCTGAGGCTTCACCTTCAACCCGTACTTTTGCAGCCGGCTGAGTACCTGTCCCAACCGCTTCAGGTGGTCCTCGAAGGAGGCGGCATAGACGATGATGTCGTCCAGGTAGATCAACGTGGCCTCAAAATTGAGATCCCCTAGACATCGCTCCATCAATCGCTGAAATGTCCCGGGGGCGTTGGCCAGCCCAAATGGCATTCGATTAAACTCAAACAGTCCCATGGGCACTATGAACACCGTCTTAGCTCTGTCCTCTTCTGCCATAGGCACCTGCCAGTACCCACTGGCCAAGTCCAGGGTCGAAAAATACGTTGCTTTACCCAATGCAGACAGAGATTCTTCTATGCGGGGCAGTGGGTATGAGTCTTTAATAGTGCAAGCATTCAATTTACGATAATCCACACAGAATCGTAGTGTACCATCTTTCTTCCGGACCAACACGATGGGGGCCACCCAAGGGCTTTGACTTTCCCGTATCACTCCTTTTTGTAGCATCTGAGCCAGCAAAGTTTTCACCTCCTGATAGAGTTGTGGCGGGATCTGTCGATATCGTTCTCGGATAGGGGCCGCTCCTGCTGTGGGGATCTCATGAGTGATGGCGGTGGTACACCCAAAGTCGTCCTCATGACTAGCAAATACTTCATGGTACTGTCCCAGCAATGCTTTTACTTGTGAAAGTTGGGCCGCAGTTAGTCCAGAAAGCTCGGCCCGCATCTGCTCCAAAATATTTCGGCCCTTCTCTTGTGTCAAGACTTCGTGGGCCTGTAGGGTTAGTATTGTTACCTCCCCAGGATCCTCGGGGTGTACTCGTAATTGAACCGCAGCAGCGGGCAGCACTTCTTCTACAGGCTTTACTAGTTTGGCCAGTACAGTCCGTGCTTTCAGAATGATATCTCGGTCTTCAAGGTTAACGCAGCAGACCAGGGCGGTTCCTTTTCACACCGTAGCGAGGGAACGGGCCACCAGTATGCCAGGAGGTAAGTGCTCTGAGTGACACGGCTCCACCTGCACCTCTACGCCTTCCAAAGGTATCGGGGCCCGAATTGGCAGGGCCACCACTGTCTGTCCAGGAGGCAGCACAAGCAGGGGTGCCGCTGTCGCGATGACCTTGCCCAGAGCCTCACCCTCCTGGCAGTCCCGATGCACCCGCGCACCTCGCACCAGCTGCTGGAATACCTGTCCCTGAGCTGTGCGAGAACCCCACTGCTTCAGTGTCCTTTGTGTGGGATCATTAAGCAACAGGTTACCAAACTCTTTTAAAATATTCATGCCTAGGGTGACGGGGTGTCGTTGATCAGCTTCTCCTTGAGTCAGCACCACCCCTCTGCGGCCGAGGGGTTTACCGCACAACGTCACCTGCACCCACACTACCCCGGCAACCGGAACCGGCAGTTGGTTGGCGGCTACTAGTCTAATCATGGGCCCCCACTGAGGCCTTGCTGCCTCCGGAAAGTTTTGTTGAAAGTACGCTGCGGGCATAGTGGTTACTTGTGACCCCGTGTCCACCAGACACCGGACGGCCCGGCCCTCTACTTCTGCCCAAACTTCAGGACACTTTGCTACCAAATCTTCGGGACTTCCACCACCCCTAGTTGTGGTTTTCGGCTCCGAGCGGCGTCCCCCCAGCCCGGAGCCCTTTAGTTTAATGGCCGCCGGGGTGGGTATCTCCCACGCCGCGGACACTCTCGGGCGAAGTGGCCTGGTTCTCCACACTCATAACACCGGGCCGGTAGAGATTGACCACCTCGCGGAGAGCGTGACCCCCAGGGACCGGGATTAACACTGGGTCGTCCAGTCTCCGGTTCGGTTCTTCTCTTTACTTCAGCCAACTCGCTCTTTATATTTTTCAATTCACGCTTCATCTCCTCCACCCATTGAGGTTCCTCAACTGTGTTCGAGGAGGCCTCCACACCTCGGACCTTCCCCACGGGGACCGCCATCCCCTGCTCTTGCTCCTGAACCCGTGCCTGACTTCCCACTTCTGAAAAGTCGATTTGGGGATTCATTCTGATCCGTTCCCTTAAAGCCTGCTTTATCAGTGGATCTCGCAGTCCAGTCACCAGTAGGTCACGTAGGGTTATGTCAACAGGTCCTACCCCTACCCCATCTTTTCTTTCAATAGCCGTATGCAACTCTTGGAGTACATTCATATACTGAGTAATCGTCTCCCCCTCTGCCTGCATCCGGCTAAACAGTCGGGTCCTTAACTCTCCCACATTAGTGGGATCCCCGTGGGTCTGTTCCACTATCTGCAACACCTTTTCAAAAGTGTTGCGGTGCCCCGGGGGTTTCAACATCACTGACCTCCGCACCTCCCCGTCTAGGGCCATGAGTGCCACTTCAGCTTCCAGGTCAGGGGTCATTGGGTGCATCCGAAAAAGCCCCCTCATCCGCTCTGTCCAGCTCCATAGCATAGTATTTGAGCCAGAGAATCTAGGCAGGTTATTCAACATGGCCCCCAATGAGATGCTGGTACGGGGACCCTCATTATTTACAGAGCTTACAGCTCCCCCATGTTCGGGGCTACCACTGTCCGCGCTCGGAGACTGCATCCTGCCGACTACGCCAAGTGTAGGGTTCGAGCAGGCTCACAGGATGCAGTGACGAGACACGAGACTGAATGTGGGGTGAAATAAACTTTTATAAGTTTTAAAGCCGCAAGGGCTAAAACTGCTTAAATCAGACAAAAGGGGAAACACTTATTTGTCCTCGCAGGGACTCGTAAAACAACATTAAAAAAACAAAAAGGGTCCTTATTTTCTCTATAATACACTTAGCCTTCCGGGCGTCGCTCGAGTTCACGACCACTCAGGGGTTGCAGATGTGGCTGCCTTGTAATCCACGACTTCCCGGAAGGACTTGTGCTTGTCCAGCCCCGAAGAGACCAGAACGATGGGGCGCAGCAGGCCCTTAAGAAACTGGACGGTGGGGCGCAATGGGCCCTGTAGTAACCGGAACGATGGGGCACAACAGGCCCTGAAGAAACCAGAACGATGGGGCACAACAGGCCCTGAAGAAACTGGGCGGTGGGGCGCAACGGGCCCTGAAGAAATGGGGTCGGTGAGGCACAACGGGCCCTGAAGAAGCCGGCACGGTGGGGCACAATAGGCCCTGAAGAAATGGGGTCGGTGGGGCACAACGGGCCCTGAAGAAGCTGGCACGGTGGGGCACAACAGGCCCTGAAGAAGTGGGGTCGGTGGGGCACAACGGTCCCTGAAGAAACTGTTCAGGGGGTCAATCTCCCAGGCGTCCGTTTAGAGGCGCTCGTTCCCCAGCCAGGTCATGACGCAGTTTCAAAAAAGACATAAACGTTAACAAATTCTGCTCAGTGTCCCCTCAGTAACCGGGACAGGCTCTGCGGCCGCCTATAGCGAGGTGACGTCCCCTGAGGTCGGTGATGATGGGGCCGCAGCTGTGGGAGAAGACAGGGGGCAGTGTCCTGGCCACTGTACCGGATTGCTGTGTCGTCGCAGCGGTCGCCTGAGATCCCGGTCCTGTCACACCATGGAGGGAATCAGCGGCCGTCACTTTATCTGAATCTTTGCGGGGGGAAACTCCCGGGGAGAGTCTCTTACACGTCAACCTTCGGTAAGTCTCAAATTTCCCTTTTTCAATCTCCTGCCTGTCTCTCTTTTCCACACCGTCAGTTGCCACAGTCCTCTCTCTGCCGCACGGCTTCCTCTCTCCTGTCAGGCTCTCTGCCAACTGCCACCTCAGCGCGTCCCCCGCTCCTTTTACCCTCGCCCCGCCCCCTGTTGCCCTGACAACTTCAGTCGCATGTCTCCCTTTGTAATCCCCTTGATGTGGTTTCTTCAACAACCCTGATGGCGGTCCCCCTGGTTCCAGCCCAATCACTGTATGGGGGTCCTCCTCCCCACATTGGCTTAACCCCTTAACGACCGCCGATACGCCTTTTAACGGAGGTAATTAAGGGTACTTAAACCACAGCGCCGTTAATTCACGGCGCTGTGATTTAAGTGAATAGCGCCCCCCAGTGTCGGATTTTCTCCGGGGTCTCGGCTGCCAGGGGTAGCCGAGACCCCAGAGAACATGAATCGGTCGGTTTTTACCGACCCCGCTTTTGTGATCGCTGTTATTAACCCTATAACGGCGTCCGCAAAAAAAAAAGCCGCGATTTTACATTTAATTTCTCTTTCCTCTGATGTGATCGCACATCAGAGGATAGAGAAATAGGGTCCCCGATCCCCCCGGTCCCCTCCCGGTACCTCTCCCTTGTCCTCCGTCCCCTCCCGGTGGTCCCGCGCCCGCCGGCGTCATCCGATGGGCGCCGCCATCTTGAAAATGGCGGGCGCATGCAGATTCCATTCATTATTTTGATCACTATGATAAATGATCATAGTGATCAAAATAATAAAAATAGTACATAACCCCCCCGTTTATCACCCCCTTATATAGGCACACATAATGAAATAAAAAAAATATTTTTTTTTTCAGTTTTCCATAAAGGTTAGGGTTAGGGTTAGGCTAGGGTTAGGGTTAGGGTTAGGCTAGGGTTAGGGTTAGGCTAGGGTTAGGCTAGGGTTAGGGTTAGGGTTAGGCTAGGGTTAGGGTTAGGTTAGGGTTAGGCTAGGGTTAGGGTTAGGCTAGGGTTAGGGTTAGGCTAGGGTTAGGGTTAGCCTAGGGTTAGGGTTAGGCTAGGGTTAGGCTAGGGTTAGGGTTAGGCTAGGGTTAGGGTTAGGCTAGGGTTAGGGTTAGGCTAGGGTTAGGCTTAGGCTAGGGTTAGGCTAGGGTTAGGGTTAGGGTTGGGCTAGGGTTAAGGGTTAGAGTTGGGCTAGGGTTAGGGTTGGGCTAGGGTTAAGGGTTAGGGTTGGGCTAGGGTTAAGGGTTAGGGTTGGGCTAGGGTTAGGGCTAGGGTTGGGCTAGGGTTGGGCTAGGGTTAGGGCGAACTAGGATTAGGGTTAGGATTAGGGATTAGGGTTGGGATTAGGGTTAGGGGTGTGTTGGGGTTAGGGTTGGAGCAAGAATTGAGGGGTTTCCACTATTTACCAACTTTGGGGGTCTAAAAATTGGGGTCTAAAAAATCACTTTTGTGGAAATAAAAAAGACTTTTTATTTTCACGGCTCTGCGTTTATAAACTTCTGTGACGCGCTTGGGGGTTGAAAGTGCTCACCACACATCTAGGTAAGTTCCTTAGGGGGTCTAATTTCCAAAATGGGGTCACTTGTGGGGGGTTTCCACTGTTTAGGCCCATCAGGGGCTCTGCAAACGCAACATGATGACCGCAGACCATTCCATCAAAGTCTGCATTCCAAAATGGCACTCCTTCCCTTCCGAGCTCTCCCATGCGCCCAAACAGTGGTTCCTCCCCACATATGGGGTATCAGCGTACTCAGGACAAATCGCATAATAACTGTGGGGGTATGATTTCTCCTGTTACCCTTGTAAAAATAAAAATTTGGGGGTGAAAAGATCATTTTTGTGGAAAAAAAAATGGATTTCTTATTTTCACGGCTCTACGTTATAAACTTCTGTGAAGCACTTGAAGGTTCAAAGTGCTCACCACACATCTAGATAAGTTCCTTCATGGGTCTAGTTTCCAAAATGGAGTCACTTGTTGGGGGTTTCCACTGTTTAGGCCCATCAGGGGCTCTGCAAACGCAACATGATGCCCGCAGACCATTCCATCAAAGTCTGCATTCCAAAATGGCACTCCTTCCCTTCCAAGCTCTCCCATGCACCCAAACAGTGGTTCCTCCCCACATATGGGGTATCAGCGTACTCAGGACAAATCGCATAATAACTGTGGGGGTATGATTTCTCCTGTTACCCTTGTAAAAATAAAAATTTGGGGGCGAAAAGATCATTTTTGTGGAAAAAAAAATGGATTTCTTATTTTCACGGCTCTACGTTATAAACTTCTGTGAAGCACTTGAAGGTTCAAAGTGCTCACCACACATCTAGATAAGTTCCTTAATGGGTCTAGTTTCCAAAATGGAGTCACTTGTTGGAGTTTTCCACTGTTTAGGCACATTAAGGGCTCTCCGAACGCAACATGGCATCCGATCTTAATTCCAGCCAATTCTGCGTTGAAAAAGTCAAACGGTGCTCCATCCCTTGCGAGCTCTGCCGTGTGCTGAAAAAGGGGTTTACCCCCACATATGGGGTATCGGCGTATTCAGGAGAAATTGTACAACAAATTTTGTGGTTGATTTTCTCTTTTAACACTTGTGAAAATTAAAAAAATTGGTTCTGAAGTAATTTTTTTCAAAAAAAAAGTTAAATGTTAATTTTTTCCATCCACATTGCTTTCGTTCCTGTGAAGCACTTAAAGGGTTAATAAACTTCTTGAATGTGGTTTTGAGCACCTTGAGGGGTCTAGTTTTTAGAATGGTGCCACTTTTGGGTATTTTCTGTCATGTATACCCCTCAAAATGACTTTAAATATGATGTGGTCCCTAAAAAAAATGGCTTTGTAAACTTCCTAACAAAAAAAAAATTTTGCTTCCAAAATTGTGCTGATGTAAAGTAGACATGTGGGAAATGTTATTTATTAAGAAATTTATGTGACACATCTCTCTGATTTAAGGGCATAAAAATTTAAAGTTTTAAAATTGCAAAATTTTAAAATTTTTTGCCATATTTCTGTTTTTTTCATAAATAAACACAAGACTTATCGAAGAAATTTTACCACTAACATGAAGTACAATATGTCATGAAAAAACAATCTCAGAATCAGCAAGATCCAATAAAGCGTTCCAGAGTTATAACCTCATAAAGGGACAGTGGTCAGAATTGTAAAAATTGGCCTGGTCATTAAGCTGCAAACTGGCTCTGTCGCTAAGGGGTTAATGGGAATTGGTCACCCCCTGGACGCTTTTGATCTCTTACTATGGACAATAGAGTGGTTAAGCAGTCTTACCTGTAAGCCTCATAGCTGTGGTGTAGATCTTGAGAAATTCATTTAGAATGTTATATGTTAATGATTTCTTCCAGGCTCTGGGTTGTGCGGTGCCTGGAAGAAATCTCTGCCTCCTCTCTTCATTATAATGCCACCCCTTTCCCATCAGTGTCACACTGACCTGTTCGGCGCTGTAATCCCACACATGCGCTATGCACGCACATAGTTACGCAAATCTTATCCGCCCTCCTATGGGCAGTGTCTGTGTGGTGCCCCTGAGGGTTAAATCGCCACAGAGGTACTGCACCTCCTCCTGAGGTGTGGTACCCCAACATCCAGGTAAGGTGGAGACACCTGACCACACTCCAACACCTGCACCCCACACCGCAAAGCAGTGTAGCAAAGCACCTTCAGCGGCTCCATGCTTGGAGTGTAGCATAGCACCCCTTGGTGGCTCCCTGCTTGGAACACGAAACGTGCTGGGAGGTGGGTGGAGCTGAGTTTAGTTTGCACTAAAAGAGTGGGAAGAGGATAGGATTGGAGAGAGTTAGTCATAGGAGTCTGACGAGGTCAGTCGGTGAAAGGACATCCTCTGTGTGGGACGGAGGAATGAAGTGCTGCAGCCGACCTCAGTGATCTGGGTCCGCTGGCACAAGGAAGGAACATTGAAAGAAAGCCTGATTCTCAATAAGAAGGAAAGGATTAGTACTGAAACAACCCCTATTGTAATGGAGCCCCAGGGCCACGGACCGGGTCACTGCTGCCGTGACAACCCCCCGTTGAGAAGATCAACCGGCCCGGTACCGAGTACCCCACAGCCCTGGTGAGTGAGGGCGCTCCAACTTGGCCTCACGAACAGGATGACGAGACCCGGTGCCACCGGGTTCTGTGTGCCTACGATTTATTGGACTTAAAAGTTTGTGGAAATGTGCAAAAGACCCAATTTGATAGACTGTAAAATGAATGCTAAAAATGGCCGCCAGCGCGGAGAAGAAGGGCAGGACAACATGGGTGGTCGTAAGAAAAGACCGCGAACTGTCCTGGGCCTCCCCAGTCTGAACTTCTATGCGACAGCAACATGGCCCACCCCCTCGAGGGGTTTGTATACTGGCATGGTACGAAGGAGTAGGAAGAAGACGCCGCCCCCAGAAGGAGGAGCGGGAGCCGGTGGCGGGAAAAGAGGCCAGACAGGAAAAAGAGGGAGAGAATGCCATGATTTAAGGAGTGCGGAGGCCAGGAGAAAATGGCGGGGAGAAGCAACCCTCCCCCAGGCAACACTCGCGGAGCATACGGCCGCTGCGACACCCTTTGCAGCGCCCGCCACCACCTCCAATGCGCTGCTTTCACTGGATGCGGCCTGCCAGGAGAAGGTACATGAGGGTTCCTTAGGCTGTGGAACAGAATCTGAGTCCCAGCCTGGATCTGGCGCGGCCGCGCAGGCCTTTACCGGCATGCCCCCGTCCTGTGCCGACATGGATGCAGCTACCGGCCGTTCATCAACCCACTCCAGGGGTTGCGGCTGCCATCATTCGCCACCCGGTACCTAAGCAGGAGTCAGAATGTCACCGGGAAGCATCAGGTATTGTCGCCGCCCCTGCCATGATCCTGGTACTAGGAGCCGTGCCTGTGGACAGAAATGGTCCGGTGATTACCCGGACCACGAGTGCTGGCACTCAAATTACATCCAGCCCGCAACAACCGGCCGTAGTACCGTCAACTGTGGTACCACTGGAGATCGCAGAGCAGCACCTATCGGTACCAGCTACAGCCCTTGCTGACTTGTTAACAGCAGTACCGCCTTAAGTGACAGAATAACATCCCTTGGTACCAGCTGCAACTCCTGCAGAGTCACAGGCAACTGAGATACCATTAGTGGCAGTTGATGTGTTGCCCGCACAGGCTGCAGTTACTTCCGCTGCCATCCCATTAACATCAGCAGATGACACCTCTCTCCAGGAGAGAAGGAATATCTGCAATTTGTCGACAGCCAGCAACAGGATGAAGACACCCAAAGCATCTCCCCTGGAAGCAGCCCAAGCAACCAGCTTCCAGTACCCCAGGAGGGGACAACTAGCCATAATGTTTACCTAAACTAACTGTTACCCAGGAGGGTATTGGCACCGTTGTACCTTATTTGTTTATCATAGTTCTTTTTTCTGTTTCACAGTTTTTATTGTCCAGTTGCATTGGCAGCATTTTTCTTATTGAACTGTGGAGATCAGGGACACTGAATAATCCAGAACTGTAATGTATATAGTTGCACCTCCTTAGGTGCCCCTTCTTGGTTTTACATAGCCCTTTTATGGATAAGAACTACCTCATCGTGGAGCATGGCTCCTACCAAAGGACAATGCAAGAGATCCAGGCTGGGAGCGGTGTCCAGCACTTACAAGAATTATTGAAGTTTTGATGTGAAGTATTTTATAATGTGCCTTATGAAAGTATTAATAGAGAATAACTTTTATATAGAACCTAGCTAATAGTAATGACTAATAGGAATGTTTTAATAAAGAAATTTGAATAAAGATAAAGATTTGAGAAATGCAGGTGACGAACCAGGCATCAACGGTTGTCACTTAGGGTTAATAAAAGGAAGTAGAAAATGTGAAAGAAGTGCACATTGAATTAGGAACAGTTGCAAGATATAGATAGTTAGTTAAAATTGTTTGCAGCGTTCAAAAATGAGTGCATCTCATATTGAGAAGATTAGATAAGAACTTTTTAATAGCATTACAAAAATTTTGTGTGTTCCTGTGTTTGTCCATCTTTGCTTCTTTTGCAGCCCACGGACGTGCTGTGTTTAAAGGGGGGGTATGTGGCGCCCCTGAGGGTTCAGTTGCCACAGAGGTACTGCACCTCCTCCTGAGGTGTGGTACCCCACTATCCAGGTAAGGTGGAGACACCTGACCACACTCCAACACCTGCACTCCACACCACAAAGTAGTGTAGCA
This sequence comes from Dendrobates tinctorius, assembly GCF_039654945.1. Lineage (NCBI taxonomy): Eukaryota > Metazoa > Chordata > Amphibia > Anura > Dendrobatidae > Dendrobates > Dendrobates tinctorius. The sequence goes on from NW_027361714.1 coordinate 37,467,417, forward strand.
AAGCGCCTTCGGCGGCTCCCTGCTTGGAGTGTAGCATAGCACCCCTTGGTGGCTCCCTGCTTGGAACATGAAACGTGCTGGGAGGAGGGTGGAGCTGAGTTTAGTTTGCACTAAAAGAGCGGGAAGAGGATAGGATTGGAGAGAGTTAGTCACAGGAGTCTGACAAGGTCAGTCGGTGAAAGGAGATCCCCTGTGTGGGACGGAGGAATGAAGTGCTGCAGCCGACCTCAGTGATCTGGGTCCGCTGGCACAAGGAAGGAACATTGAAAGAAAGCCTGACTCTCCATAAGAAGAAAAGGATTTGTACGGAACGTGAGGAGAATAAGAGAACAAGGACCAGGGTTAGAGAAGAACCCTTCCCAAGTTCTAAGCGCAAGGCCAGGGTCCGGTCCCCGAGGTTGTATGGATGCAAATGGTCCTGCTGCAGACACCGGAGTAATAGAAGTTGTCACCACTTTATTCCCACACAAGACTTGGGAGCACAACAGCAACGATAGTGAGCCGGGACTTGGTAGCAAGGAGTCCCCGAAGTAGGCTACAGCTGTCTGCCCTACAAGTAGGATTCTTAGGAACATCTGACAGGAGGAACTCCAGTGTACTGTGTAACTCAGTACTGAGAGAACTTCACTCAAAGGCACTAAGAGGGAGACGTTCAGAAAAGGCACATATGTTGGCAGAGTGTTGGAAAGGAGTACTTTATCCTGCCTAGAGGTTGGCTGAGCTCCTGACCCGGAGGACACGGTACGGATGCGGGCACCTGTACCTGCAACAGACTGTGAGTAAAGCTTTGGAACTACATGCCCTGGTGTCCTCCACTTATTCCTGCGCCAACCCGTCCAGCACTGCTACATCCCTTGCACCCGACACTACACCATCTAAGTGTCACTTCACCTACTCTACCCTGGGACTACAGCCCTGCCTGTGGAGGGCTATAACATCATTGCTGCACAAAACCATCTGTCCCAGAGGATCTGTCTTCTGCAGCGTCGGCTTACATCTTCTTTGCCGAACACCACAGGTGGCGTCATGAATCACTTATAAACTTTCACCACCATAAGCACACTGAAACAACCCCTATTGTAATGGAGCCCCAGGGCCACGGACCGGGTCACTGCTGCCGTGACAACCCCCTGTTGAGAAGATCAACTGGCCTGGTACCGAGTACCCCACGGCCCTGGTGAGTGAGGGCGCTCCAACTGCATTGATCTTTTGCGCAGTAACGGTGAGTCACTGCGCAGTAGGTCTCTGGTATGAATTTCGAAATTTACCATTTGGGTTTACTCATCCCTACTTCATTGAACAACATTTGTCTGTTTGCTGTCTGTTTTTTTCATGTATTACACTTGGGGCTCATACTCATTGCGAGAGACTCTCCATTTTTTCTATGAAATAATCTATTAATTAAATACATGTCTAGTATTTTGCACACACACTATACTAATTGTATTTGTCACATACATGAATATATCAACCTATCGTTTATGGATTTTCTGTATATAATCCATCTCTTCCACCCTGTCGGCTCCTGTAGTGATTTCACAGAAGCTGTCAAATGAATTACCAGCTATTCTTCAACATATCTGACTCTGCAATATGAATACACACAAACATATATATATATATAGAGAGAGAGAGAGAGAGAAAGTGAGATATCTATTCTATGTGTATATATGTATTCTTTTATAACCTGCCAGTGTGATTTTTACTTTAACCGCATATGAATTTCCAGCTTTTCTTCTATCTATCTATCTATCTATCTATCTATCTATCTATCTATCTATCTTGTAGGGATTCTACTCGCTTAGGTGTGATGGGAGACAACCAGGAGTCACGTTCCTTTTAAAAGTTCACAGGGTTTATTGCTTCATAACCCATAAAGCAGCACATAACACAAGGAATAGCCTTTAGCTCAGGCGAAAACAAGCATAAGTGTCCATGATTTCAGGCTCAGTCCTGGAGCCTCAGCAAAACACAGGAGGCTTATCCATCCTCACATACAGCCAATATATATAGGCCTCCCCGGGTTAGCAGCCTCAACACGTGGTCTTCAGGAAGGTAGCACACCTTCCTCCACATAGGCCTGCCGGGACCTTCCACATGGCCCAATCAGATCCATGCACTCTCTCATGTGACCGGACCTCAGGTACCTTATATGGTCCATAACCGCACCCACAGGTGATCACATGGCTATGACCTCACTAAAGGTCCTATTACACACAGCCACACATATACTTTATTATGACACTCTTAGGCTTGTTTCAGAGTCGCGCTTTTGAGCGCAGCGACGGCCTGCTCACGGCCGCCGCTAAGCCCTGCCCCCTGCCGCACCTCCGCCGGTGCACCGTGAAAAGGACGCATGCGCCGCCAAACGCATACTGCGCACGGCCTACGCCCCCAGTGATAAAGATAGGGGACGCAGGATGCATGCAGCGTCATGCGCCAGTAGGCGGAGCTACCGGCGGAGGTGCAGCAGGGGGCGGGGCTTAGCGGCAGCCGTGCGCAGGCCGTCGCTGCGCTCAAAAGCGCGAATCTGAAACTAGCCTTAAACACACCCCTGGGTGGGTTTGTAGGTAACCAGGCTCACCCATCTCTCTAGTTACCTGGAGACTTCTCCCTTATACATTGAAGCAACACCTCAGCAATATCATTGCTGAACAACACATAAGTCTCCATCCCAAAGCCACCCACTTTGGGATACATAACGGCCATCCTGTTTTCGGCCATTCATCCTTTCTCCTGGGACATCCACACAGCACCCCCTAGCAGACCCAGTGGTTACTACACCACATACCTCCCCCTCTGTTCAAACTTGTGGGGTTGAACACATAACATCACATCAGGGTCTCACGACCGGGCACTCACTACACCTTGCCCCACAGGTCGAGAGAACCATCTTCATCTATCATATGGCCTCGTTCCTGCGTTAGACCTCCCCCGCCTCCAGTGGTCAGAATATCAGTCATTGGCTTTGACCCTCCAGTCACGGTCTGTCTGCGTCGTCAGACACTGGTTAGTCACCATCCTTTCTCTATCTAAGCGTCTTGTAACAAATGGAACCCCACCACATCTAAGTTTACTTTTCAGTGCATTAACCTCACAGTTCAATGCATCTGCTGTCTCTGTAGCAACCTCCAGTTCACACTGTAATCTACGGTGCAACGTATTGGCACGTTGAGACTCTTTCTCTGCTTCTTCCACCTGGCGTTTCAACTGTTTCAAACGCACATCATTTCCCTCCGCCAGGTCTTGGTACTGCTCAGAATTACGCCTTTCATCATCCATTTGCCTTAGTACAACCTTCAGTTTTTTCTCCGTACAACGTACTTGTTTGCTAGCAGATTGTCGCACTTTAATTTCTGCATCAAGCTGTTCCTCCAGTAGTGCAACCTTTGCTTCTAAGTCCTTAATCTGGCGAACTAATTGCTGACGGGTACTCTCATTCTTCTGAGCATTACTACGTTCTGTCTTCAGATCAGCATCCATCTGGTCAACCTGAAGTGTGGCCTTTCTCAGCTTGTCATTGGCTAATTCAACATTGCCGTGTTCTTCCTCCACTTCTTCTTCAAGCTGAACAATGCGAGACTCTAACCGCCTCTTTTCTTCCAAAGCCAGAGCACCTTCACCTCTGTTGTTGGCAATCACATCAGCCAGTTCATCTCTTTCCTGCTGTTCTTGTCTTTTAGCACACTCTGCAGCAGCAAGCTCCGTCTGCAAAGGAATCACCTCTGCTTCCATACTTTTCAGTTTCTTTTTGTCTTCACACTGTTCCTCATTCGGGCCTGGCCGTCCCACTTCTTCTCCCGCAGAAGACCTCTTACAGTTTCTGTGAGTACTCCTGCCTATTCTCTGAGGGACTTATTCAGACCTTGCCACGATGCCAGGTGACCTTTGAGCTCGAGGACTTCTTTCTCTAGCCCTTCTAGTCTGTGCTCCCTTTCTCTCTCAGAGCAACAGTCACCCCTAGAATCTGAGTCACACCGATCATCCGAGTCAACCCTCCAGTTACCCTCTGACCGTGTGTCCACTCCAGTCACCTCATCTCCCAGCCCACCATCTGTCTTGTCACGAGACGTCAGGTCAGTAAGTTCTGCAGATGTACCTTTTCTTCCGGTCGGTTCTACCTCTGACCTGTCCACTTTAGGAGGCGTCACTGTCTCAGTGTCCGCTGGCCCCACAGTCTAAACGTCTTCATCGTCCGACCATACGTCATCAAACATGACAAAGTCTCGGCCCCTCTCAAAGGTATGCACTAAGTTTGGTGGCATAGTACCACCTTGACACTTCCCCTTTGTCATCTCAATCATAACTCTGACCACCGTATAATTCACAATGCCCCGGTCGCAGCGAACCCTGACGTTTTTCTTGGTCAGAGATAAAACGAGAGGATTTCCTGTCAGAGTCACCTGACTCTTTGAGTCCAGCCTACCAGGGACTCCTTCCCGGTGTAGCATCACGGTACACACCTGTGGCCCATTGTTATCAGGAAAATACATGCCGCACTCCTCAAAACTCATACACACACTGTGGTTCCCCAGACATACCCACTGAGGCAACCAGTGCTGCCATTTCCTGAACCACTCCAATATGGGTCGCCGCCCCCTCCTGGGACTACACCCATTTTTGGGTTAGAATGCCAATTTGGGTCACCGCCCCCTTCTGGGACTCCACCCCCTTTTGGGCTACCACCCCAATTTGGGTCACCGCCCCCTTTTGGGACTCCACCCCTTTTTGGGTTACCACTCCAATTTGGGTCACCGCCCCTTTTGGGACTCCACCTCTTTTTGGGCTACCACACCGATTTGGGCCACCGCCACCTTTCGGGATTTCCCCATTACCATTCTGCAGAACTTCTTATGCCACAGTTCACACAGTACAGTTTATGTCTTTTTGGGCTGGTACTGGCCCTTTAAGCACGACACCACACCAGTTCCTTCTGGCGCTGCCACAGCTCCTGCTGTCACAAATCACCGACACCACCTGTTGCTGCTCACACACAGCAGCTGCTGTCCTCTTTGTAACAACGCCGAGTGACAGGAAGCTGCTTGTCCCCTTCGTAACCCCGACGTGTTACAGGAAGCCGCTTGTCCCCTTTGAAACCCCGCCGAGTTACAGCAAGTGGCTTGTCACCTTCTTGACTCCCACTGAGCCACCGCAGGCTGAGTCAAGAACAGAAGAGAAAAAAAAACACACCACGTGTCCTGACTGTGTGCTATTCAGGATGTACCGTCTCCACCTGAGACTGTCCAACACACAGAGTGCACCGGGTGCTATTCAGGGAGGTGACACTCCTCCCAGGGTTTCCCAACACACTGGCCTCACCAGGTCCAGGGGCTCAGCGGATGCTCTTCAGGACATCCATCTCCGCCTGAGACTGCCCAACACTCACGCCTCACCAGGTCCTGGGTCATACCACGTGCTTCAGGGATTCCTCTCCCAGAACTTCCCAACACTGACGCTCCAGAACCTTGCTCACTGAACCCTCTAGGTACACAGTCTTTATCACTCACCCTGGTCAGTACATCACAGACTCCTCTCTGTTACCTGCTGGTGTCAGCCACACAGGTTCCTGGACGCCTCTTCTCCTCAGAGGTATCCCACAAATATCAACACAGTCACTTTCTCTGACCTTGGTCAGTATTACTCACGATTTTCCAGATCGTCTGCTCTCCTGGCTCAGAGCCGCCTGTACAGCAACTTGTGCTTCTTGGAACTGCGGCCCACAGTCTGTCACCAATTGTAGGGTTTCTACTCACTTTTGTGCGACGGGAGACAACCAGGAGGCACGTTCCTTTTAAAAGTTCACAAGGTTTATTGCTTCATAACCCATAAAGCAGCACATAACACATAGCTCAGGCGAAAGCAAGCATAAGTGGCCATGATTTCAGGCTCAGTCCTGGAGCCTCAGCAAAACACAGGAGGCTTATCCGTCCTCACATACAGCCAATATACATAGGCCGCCCCGGGTCAGCAGCCTCAGCAAGTGGACTTCAGGAAGGTAGCACACCTTCCTCCACATAGGCCTGCCGGGACCTTCCACATGGCCCAATCAGATCCATGCGCTCTCTCTCATGTGACCGGACCTCAGGTACCTTATATGGTCCATAACCGCACCCACAGGTGATCACATGGCTATGACCTCACTAAAGGTCCTATTACACACAGCCACACATATACTTTATTATGACACTCTTAAACACACCCCTAGGTGGGTTTGTAGGTAACCAGGTTCACCCATCTCTCTTGTTACCTGGAGACTTCTCCCTTATACATTGAAGCAATACCTCAGCAATATCATTGCTGAACAACACTTAAGTCTCCATCCCAAAGCCACCCACTTTGGGATACATAATGGCCATCCCGTATTCTGCCATTCATCCTTTCTCCTGGGACATCCACACAGCGCCCCCTAGCGGACTCAGTGGTTACTACACCAAATTCTATCTATCTATCTATCTATCTCTGTAATATAAATACATATATATGTGCGTGTGTCACTAACATGTATGTACATGTATTCTATGTGTATATATATATTCAATCTATTGTTTTCTAAGCTGTCAGTGTGATTTTACTGTAGCCGCACAAAAATTGTCGGCTTTTCAAAGGACACCGTTGTGTAAAAATCGGACAACACTCGCATGGTGCAAGTGCTGTGCGATTTTTTTTTCTCGCACCCATTAACTTGCATTGTGGAGTCTCGTCCGAGAAACGCAGCAGCAGAGAAAAAAAATTGCAGATGAGATGTCTCCCATTGAATAACATTGGTCGAGTGCAATCAGATTTTTTTATCGGATTACACTCGTCCGTCTCGCAAATGGGTATGAGCCCTTATGAGAAGAATAGTACCATTGAAGACCTGGGATAGTTCGGGATCCTGTTGGAAATTTTACATTGTACCCAAGTACTCCACTGCAAATTACATTTACTATACAAACCTATAGGATTTGTACCTAAATCTTAATGCACTTTAGCACATACTCATGAGTGTTCCTGTGGCATGTACCTCAAGAGAGAGGTTTCCGACCTTAGAAATTAATGAAAATTTATTAAAGTTCATTAATGTAACAAAATTGCTTAAATGAAATAACTGACATTTCTTTTCTCTTTTTTTCTTTTTTCTTTTTTTTATTATTGATAGAAATCTGGACTACTCACAAGTAATTGAAGACTTTATATCAGCAAAAGTCAGAAAGGTTCAATTCTAGCAAAAATGAGCTGTGCTTGTTATTATCTGTTTTTATACCAATGTTTATTACGTAGCACCTTAACACAAAATCACATAACTATACATGATTATGAGGATGCTTGTGTGTGAAGAGGACTTTGGAGCTGAGCTCTCTCCACGCATGGTAGATGCCTGCTATATTACATTGCTGGCATCTGCATCTAATCACTTAGATCACTGAAAGTGGCATTTAAATGGCATGATTGTCACAGTTCTATTTGGAGGCCCCCGTTTGCTGCCATCTTGGTACCCCTATGAAGCTCAGCCACTTACTGAAATACTCTGGTATCTGAGTGTATAGTGTAATCAATTGAATTTTTTTGCTTTCAAGTCCCCTAAGTGGACTAAAAAATAAAATTAAAAATTAAAAACAAATTAATAAAACTAAAGTGTGCATAATAGTCTGATCCATCAATATATACAATTGTTTTAGAAGTATAGTAAATATGAAGAGAAAAAAATTAAAAATGGCAAAAAACATCCAATAAAAAGAGATGAAAATGTCAGATGTTCCCTAGAATTGCTATCTATAAAATCAGCTGAGTATTGCAAAAAATAAGCCATTGCACAGCTCCATTATCACTAAAAACACTATAGGTCTTTAAAATGGCTACACTAATTACATTTTTTTTAACAAATTTTTGAAATTTATTTCACCACTTCAATAAAAAAAACTAAAATAAGTTTGAAAACTCCATAATTACACTGACTTGAGAATCATATTGACAGGTCATTTGTACGACAAAATTAATACCGTACAAATCAAGCCCCCCAATTTTTTTTTTTTTACAATTTCACCACAGTTACAATTTTTTACCAATTTTTCCATACATTATATAATAAAATGAATGGTATAATTCAAAGCTACAAATCATCTTACATTAAAAAAAGCTTTAATTTGCCTATGTTAATGTAAAAATAAAAAGTTATGGACCTTGGAAGAAGGCGAGAGAATGTGCAAAAATGAAAAATCACCAGGTATTTAAAAGGTTAAAAAGTTAAAAACCATTATACCGTATTTTTCGGATTATAAGACGCTCCAGATTATAAGATGCACCCCAAATTTTGAGGATAAAAATAGTAAAAAAAACTTTTTTTAGATAAAATGGTGGTGCTTCTTATAATCCATGCGTCATATTGCCTACCGGGGGTGGTGGCTGCGGTGAAGCGGGTTCCCAGGGTCGCTGCAGGAGGAGGCAGGCTGGGATGAGGGGGTGTTCGGATGTGCTCTGGGTGTCTGGTGCTGCTGCGGGTTCCAGAACCCCGCAGTTCCATGGTTTCCTATGCGGTTGACTTTGGGAAAATGGCTGCCGGGGGTGGCGCATGCACAAATGGAGATCTCTGCACCAAGATCCCTGGAGACCTTGATGCCCAGATCTCCATCTGCACTGCACATGCACCGCCCCCCGCGACCATTTTCCCGGAATCCACCACACAGGAAACCACGGAATTGCAGGGGCTCTGGCCCTTCACAAAATGTCAGCAGGGCCCCCACAGCCGCACCAGACACCAGCAGCAGCACCGGACACCTGCCGCACTGAACACCCACAGCGGCGCACCACACATCCGAACACCCCCCTCATCACAGCCTGTGGCCTCCACTCTTTCCTCCTTCCAGTAACGACCATGGGATCCTGCACCACCACAGCCGGTAAGGTATAACCGCATTATAAGACGCACCCCTATTTCCCCCCCCAAAATTTGGGGGAAAAAGTGCATTTTATAATCCAAAAAATATGGTACTTAAGGTACTTAACCATTTTAGATTTACTTCTTGTCTTGATTACTATTTAAGTTGTGGATCTCTGCAGAAATGCTATAAATGTCACAGGTGGGAATAATTCTTTACTATTTTTTAAGTTATTTTAATTTTATTGTATTCATACTGGTTCTGGAAGCACTATATTTTTACTTACTTTATTTCTTCTTATTTTTAAAATGTTTAAAAAAAGCTTTCATATATTTGTTTAAATTAGATGACAAGAATATATTTTCAAAACATTGCCTAATAATATTATATGTATGTCATAAATACATTTTGGATGCAAAATCCAAACAAAATGTTTTTTTTGTTGACCACTTCACAGCACTTGGCATTTACATCCCATTTTATGAACATTATATAGTAAAATGAAAAACTACAACTTGCCAAAAATAAGCCCTCATACAGCTATGGCGATGGAAAAGCATAAAAGTTATGGCTCTTGGATAAAAAAGTGAGCAAAGAACAAAAGCGCAAAAACAAAAAAAGTTTCTTAAATAGATTGAAGTTGTGTTCCGAAAACAAAGGTGAATTTCATAATAAATATTTGTTTATTGATTTTAAAATGGTTGTCAAGACTTGAGGCTCAAGACTGCAATCAGTATATGTGACTTCAGACTTGTGAATCCTCAGTGCTTGCAGTGTGCACGCTGTCTGGATTTTCCAGTACCTGAGCTAGGACTGGACGGACGCATGACTGCAGGTATGCAATTTGCATATATTTAGTCACGTGTTGACTAGACATGTGTGGCCTTACTCAATACTCAATACAAGTGAACTGAGCGAAGTCAGAGAGGTCTAGTTGGAATGTGGCCATATGTATTTAAATTGCATACTTGAAGTCACATGACTGCCCTCTCCCGGTACTGACTAATTCTGACAGTGTGCACTGTGAGAGCTGTGAGAACTCATTAGTCTGCAGTCACATAGAGGGACAGCAGACTTCAGTTCCAAGCATGGACCACCACTTTATTAACACAGATATGCAAAAGTTGGGTTTCTGAAAATGTTTTCAAATCCATTGACTGATTCTTATGTTTTCTTATGACCTGATATAAAAAAAATTACTTTTATTTTTAACCATAGGGATTTTGCACAAAATGCAAGTGAAATTATGGCTAAGTGAGATGAACAATTAAAACCTTTTTTGTTGTCAAAAATGTACTCAATATTGTATATAAAAATGCATTGAACATTCATTCTACAACGTTGTTGGAAATTAATTCTTGAACCTTTTCCTTTTCTTTTCAAAGCTTCTCTGGATAGCTTTTCTTTTATAGACGGCCTGCAGGTCTTCTCTGTGAAGCATCCAGCAGTAGTCCCCCCATCATGTTTACGTTCCCTTTACCTTGGTATCGCTGTTCCATCGCCTTCATATCCTGATGAAATCTTTTTCTTTGCTCTTCGATAACAGCATCAAGGTTTTCAGGAAAGAAATGTGAATGTAGCTTCAAATTCATCAGTAGTGTTGAGCATTCCGATACTGCAAATATCGGGTATCGGCCGATATTCGCGGTATTGGAATTCCGATACTGAGTTCCGATACTTTTAGCATATCGAATACTGGAATCGGAAGTTCCCATAATGCTATGAGCCAGTTTGATTTGATTCAGCCAATGAGGAAACCTCAGAAGTGTGGACACATCGTGTTAGGCATGTAGGCATGTTAACTAATGGCATGGCTGTGATTGGCTGCTGAAATGATGTCATGATGCACTATAAAAGCCACCGCCATTTTGGGTTCACTCTGCTGTGAATTCAGTTAGGGACCTCCATCTCCCCTGAGGAAGCCACGCTAGAGGTGGCGATACGCGTGGGGTGATACCCCCCTCCTGTTTTTAGATCTTGCGGGCATTTGGCCTAATTTTCAGACCTCTATATGATTTACCCTTATGGGTGTGTTATCGCTAGGCATTCTATGCAATGACATGTCTCTTATTTTGGAGACAATTTAGCCTTCCCCTGAGGTTATAGTGTTTTCTTGTGTATATATATTTTCATTTGCATTCAGCTATGCACAAGTGGAGGCTTCTTTGTTTCCTTGAAGGCACCATATTTCATGGATTATCTAGATAGCCTACCCTGGGAACTGCAAACCATGTATTGGGTCCATACCTTTTTGTGAAAACCATTATCCCAACAACAAGGGTCTTTATGGTTATTTGTGGTCATCTGCAATTAGGGTTATGTGTCTATTCTCCATGTTATATAAATTGTTTGCGCTTTGTGTATTCAATGCCTCATGGATTATTTAGATAGCCCATTTTGGGAACTGCAAACCATGTATGGGGTTGCTACCTTTTTGTGTTAACCATTATTTCATTAATAAGGGTCCTTGTATCCATGGTCATTTGTGGTTTTCTACAATTAGGATCATTTGTCCAGTCTCCCATTTGCACATATTGTTTGCGCTTTGTGTACTTCATGCTTTTTCATGCTACATTTTAATATCCAGCATTTGTTTCATACAGGTCTTTTTTCATGAATGTATTTACATTTCCAGGCATTTAATTTTGTAGGTCTTTGCCCAGCATATTGGAGGGGGTAATATCAGGTTCCCACCTCAGAACCTGTTTCTTTGGAGTGTTATTTATGGCTAATTTGTTTTGGCCTTTTAAATTGGTTTTAATCCCATCTTTGTCACTTGTGTGTTTTTCTTTTGTATGCCAATAATAAAGAATTTTTTGATAATATCATGCTATATTTTGTTGACTTTGGGGTTGATCACGTCCACTGTACACACTTCTTTTCTTTTTCATATGTTAGGTTAGGGACAGAACGCTGCTCTTCTGACTCTGAGGGACAGTTAGAGATAGCGATTTTCTATATTGTACTTTACACAGTCTACTTTAGCAACCCCTGTGTGAAGCTTTTTTTTGCCTTGCAGTGCTGTTCACAGCTGTCTGCAAGGTCTGTGTTTGTGAGTGCAGCTCACGGTGTAGTGTGTTCTGCAGCCACCTCTGGTTGTAGGCCGCTCAGCGTGCGTCACTGCCTCATACGTATTTTTTTTTATTGCTGCTCATTTTTACTGATTTCTCCTATTAGTGTGCATCCATCCGTATCCATCTACATTGGTTGCAAACACTATATAGGAGTAGATAGCGAAGCCTTTCTGCAGCCTTTCAGTGCTAGTGCACAGTTCTCTGCACTGTTCACTGCTGTCTGTGAGGTCTCTGTGTGTGAGTGCAGCTCACGCTGTAGTGTGTTCTGCAGCCACCTCTGGTTGTAGTCCGCTCAGCGTGCGTCAATGCCTCATACATTGTCCTTTTTTGCTGTACTGCTGCTTATTTTTCCTGAATTTCTCCTATTAGTGTGCTTCCATCCGTATCCAGCTAGATTGGTTGCAAACACTATATAGGAGTAGATAGAGGAGCCTTTTTGCTGGCTTGTGCCCTGCAGCCCCAGCCAGATTAGTATTAGCCTATTTTTTGGAGCCTCGTCTATTGCATTATAGGTTACCTTCCTGCATTGTAATAGCTCCAAAAAGGTTGTGATACTATCGCTTTTACATCTGAAGAGCAACCATCTGTCTCTTCACCACCTGCCAAATTGCCCAGGCAGTCAGAGAGCCCTGGACAGGAGCCATCTCATTCTCTACTTCTGTTCTCTGAATCTGTTGGCTTGGAAAGAGGGGGCCAGCCAAGCAGCATTCTAGAATGTGAAGAAGAGGGAGCATGCAGTGATGCGCAACAGCTTTGTCTCTCTGAATCTGAAGAGGCGGGTGGGCCAGTGACTATAGTCAGCACACCTCAGTACGCATCTGATGATGAGACTCAGGTGCCACTTTCTGGTGCGTACTGTGCTGGTGAGACTACCCAGGAGAAGCAGGTGTTTGAAGAGGGTTGTGTAGATGATGAGGTCCTTGACCCATCATGGCGTGAGGAACAGGAAGGTGGTGGGAGCAGCTCTGAGGAAGAGATTCCCCAAACGGCCAAGACAGGAGGAAGAGGGAGGGGGCAGACTTGGTTGCCTGCAGCCTCCACTTAGGCATCCATTAGGAGCATTCCTCTTCCAAAACCCAAACGGGCGCTCCCAGAACTTGCAGTGCGTGGTCCTTTTTTGACACAGTTGCAGATGACATTTGCTTTGTCAAATGCAAGCTGTGTAATCAGAAAGTCAAAAGAGGGAAAAGTGTCAGCAACCTCAATACCATAAATATGTGGAAACATGTGCGGACCAAGCACGTGGTGGAGTTACAAAGACACACTGAAGACGTAGGCCAACCAACAGCACCACCTACCACCTCTTCAGCTCATGTTGTAGCCTCTTCCTCCAGCTCACACACAGCTGGTTCTGCTTCCTCACAGGATCGCCATGGAAGAACCTCTGGCACTGTTGTACAGAGACCCAGTGTAATTCCACCCACAGCACCACGTTTCCTGTCATCCTCACACTCCCAGGCCACTCTACAGCTATCGGTAGCACAGGCATGGGAGAAAAGGCGGTCATACTCAACAAACCATCCCCGAGCACAGGCTCTGAATGCTGGCATTGCAAAACTATTGGCCCTTGAAATGCTCTCATTCAGGCTGGTGGAGACTAACACCTTCGGTAACTTCATGGCATTGGCAGTCCCACAATACAATGTGCCCAGCTGCTTTTATTTCAGCAGGCAAGCCATCCCTGCCCTGCAAAAGCATGTGGAGGGAAAAATTAAACATGCGCTACTAAACGCTGTCAGTAGCAAGGTCCACCTGACCACCGATGCGTGGACCAGTAACCATGGACAGGGATGATACCTTTCCCTCACTGCCCATTGGGTAAATGTTGTGGAGCTGGGTACAGATCTTGAGAGTGGTGCTGTACGTGTCCTGCCAACTCCAAGGATTGCAGGAATCCAGTCAGTACACATTGACTCCTCCTCATACTCCAGTTCCTCAGAATCAGCGCTGCAGGAGCCGTCACGGTCTACCTCCACATGGACCCGTGAACACTTACCTGTTACGACCGATATGAGCACAGCCGTGGCCAAAAGTCAACAGGAAATTAATTTCTTTGGGGAATCGAAGCCACACAGCGCAGGAGCTCTGGAATGCCATCAAGCAGGAGAGCGACGTGTGGTTTGTGCCAGCGAATCTCCAGCTAGGCTTGGTAGTGTGTGACAATGGCCGAAATCTGGTGGCAGCTCTGGGCCTAGGCAATGTCACTCACATCCCATGTCTGGCACATGTGCTCAACTTGGTTGTGCAGAGTTTTTTGAGGGACTATCCAGATCTTGATGCGCTGCTGCACAAACTCCGCATAGAGTGCGCTCACTTGTGGCGTTACAGCATGGCAAGATCGCGCATTGCAGCTCTGCAGCACCAATTCTGCCTTCCGGAACATCGCATCATATGTGGCCTACCCACCAGGTGGAATTCAACGTTACATATGTTGGAGAGGTTGTGGGAGCCGCAGGCAGCAGTAATGGAGTACCAGCTGCATCAGGCGCAAACAAGTCGCACTGCGCGCTGTTCACACTTCACCACCACTGAGTGGGCCTCTATGAAGGACATCTGCCTCGTTTTGCATGCCTTCGAGGATTCCACGCGGATGGCGAGTGCAGATGATGAACTAGTCAGCACGACTGTCCCCCTTAACTGCCTGCTTCAATAAACTCTGCAAGCACTAAGGGAGGAGGTTTTGGAAGAGGTGGAGCATGAGGAGTCAAAAATGCCATCTGCTTCTGGACAGTCTGCGCAACGTGGTTCCTCACCAAGGCCTAGGCAGGGGACACTTTGTGAGGAGGATGAGGAGGAGTCAATGGAGGAGGAAGACATCTCTCCAGAGGAGGGAGGTACACAATGCTCTAGTAGTCAGTATGTAGAGCGAGGGTGGTGTAATGCAGAGCAGGCAGAGATGATGCCTCAAGCAGGGTACAGCGTTTCTTGGCCTGTTGGGAGTCTGCAGCACATGGTTGATTTCATGCTGCAGTGCCTGAGAAACAACCGCCGCATCGCCCACATTCTCAACACGGCTGATTATTGGGTGTACACCCTCCTAGATCCTCGCTACCGGGACAACTTACAAAGCCTCATAACACCATTGAACCGGGAGCATAAAATGCGGGAGTACCAAGACACACTGGTGCATTCCATCATGTTCTCCATTCCACACAAGAGCAGTGCTGCTAGTGCTTTACAAAGCAGCTCTGTGCATCGAGGCAGTGGAGGAAGCTCTGCACAAAGAGGAAGCAGAGGCAGCGCCTCAGTACAAGGTAAGACCAGTATGGCCCAAATGTGGCAAAGATTTGTGTGCCAGCCACAAATGTCTACTGTTGTGAGCTCATCTGTACATTCACCTTTTGTGTCTGAGGATCTCCCTCTTCTGGTGAAGGAAGGTAGTGAGGCTGATTTGGATGAAAGAAACCAAACACCTGATCAGGTGGATTGTGACTGGGTAACAGGAACTTCAGATTGGATATACAGTCATGGCCAAAAGTATTGACACCCCTGCAATTCTGTCAGATAATACTCAGTTTCTTCCTGAAAATGATTGCAAACACAAATTCTTTGGTATTATTATCTTCATTTAATTTGTCTTAAATGAAAAAACACAAAAAGAATTGTCCTAAAGCCAAATTGGATATAATTCCACACCAAACTTAAAAAAGAGGGTGGACAAAAGTATTGGCACTGTTCAAAAAATCATGTGATGCTTCTCTAATTTGTGTAATTAACAGCACCTGTAACTTACCTGTGGCACCTAACAGGTGTTGGCAATAACTAAATCACACTTGCAGCCAGTTAACATGGATTAAAGTTGACTCAACCTCTGTCCTGTGTCCTTGTGTGTACCACATTGAGCATGGAGAAAAGAAAGAAGACCAAAGAACTGTATGAGGACTTGAGAAACCAAATTGTGAGGAAGCATGAGCAATCTCAAGGCTACAAGTCCATCTCCAAAGACCTGAATGTTCCTGTGTCTACCGTGCGCAGTGTCATCAAGAAGTTTAAAGCCCATGGCACTGTGGCTAACCTCCCTAGATGTGGCCGGAAAAGAAAAATTGACAAGAGATTTCAATGCAAGATTGTGCGGATGTTGGATAAAGAACCTCCACTAACATCCAAACAAGTTCAAGCTGCCCTGCAGTCCGAGGGTACAATGGTGTCAACCCGTACTATCCATCGGCATCTGAATGAAAAGGGACTGTATGGTAGGAGACCCAGGAAGACTCCACTTCTTACCCCGAGACATAAAAAAGCCAGGCTGGAGTTTGCCAAAACTTACCTGAAAAAGCCTAAAACATTTTGGAAGAATGTTCTCTGGTCAGATGAGACAAAAGTAGAGCTTTTAGGGCAAAAGCATCAACATAGAGTTTACAGGAGAAAAAAAGAGGCATTCAAAGAAAAGTACATGGTCCCTACAGTCAAACATGGCTCCCTGATGTTTTGGGGTTGCTTTGCTGCCTCTGGCACTGGACTGCTTGACCGTGTGCATGGCATTATGAAGTCAGAAGACTACCAACAAATTTTGCAGCATAATTTAGAGCCCAGTGTGAGAAAGCTGGGTCTACCTCAGAGGTCATGGGTCTTCCAGCAGGACAATAACCCAAAACACACTTCAAAAAGCACTAGAAAATGGTTTGAGAGGAAGCACTGGAGACTTCTAAGGTGGCCAGCAATGAGTCCAGACCTGAATCCCATAGAACACCTGTGGAGAGATCTAAAAATGGCAGTTTGGAGAAGGCACCCTTCAAATATCAGGGACCTGGAGTAGTTTGCCAAAGAAGAATGGTCTAAAATTCCAGCAAAGCATTGTAAGAAACTCATTGATGGTTACCGGAAGCGGTTGGTCGCAGTTATTTTGGCTAAAGGTTGTGCAATCAAGTATTAGGCTGAGGGTGCCAATACTTTTGTCCGGCCCATTTTTGGAGTTTTGTGTGAAATGATCAATGTTTTGCTTTTTGCTTCATTCTATTTTGTGTTTTTTCTTTTAAGACAAATTAAATGAAGATAATAATACCAAAGAATTTGTGTTTGCAATCATTTTCAGGAAGAAACGGAATATTATCTGACAGAATTGCAGGGGTGTCAATACTTTTGGCCATGACTGTAAGGCAGCCAACGCCCTTCTGAGTGGCTGGTGATTTCTCTGCTGGATTCTTGGAGACCAGTCTGATTCCTGCTTCCCAAAGATAAGTTTTTGCTCTGCTATTAAACTTATTAGTTTTGGTTTTGTTAACCTTGTTTTTTGAGTTCAGCCATCCCCGGCCGGGTTTGTGCTGGATTCTTATTCCTTGATCAGTGTTCTCTTTTGCTCTGCTTTCAGAATATTCTGAGTGCTGATATAGGGTTTGCAGACAGCAGCTTTTCTGTCCTGTCCTTTTTAGTTAGCTTGGGCCCCATCGTTTGCTAAACCTATCTTTCTATCTGTGTTAGACTACTTTCACACATCAGGTTTTCGGCGTCAGGCGCGATCCGGCGTCGTGCCGGAATGCCGGATCCGGCAAATGTTTTGTAAAACCTGATGTGCCGGATCCGGTTTTCTGCCGGATCCGTCTTGTTCTTGACAGACAAAACCGGATCCGTCTCATCCGGTTCATCCGTTTTTCTATCCGTTTTTCGACGGATTACGCCGGATCCGGTTTTTAAAATTGACCCTTGTGGCCCCTCAAGGCAGAGTACACTGGCAGGATGACAGAGTGTGAAAGATTTGTGCCCTAACCAAACTTGTGTACCTTCTGGACCAACAGTATATACCTTTGCCAACCAAAGTTGGCTATCTTGTCATGGTCTACTATTTTTAGCTATAGGCCACAGGTGTGTACCTGGTTGTGTTTTATGCAAAGTATTTCACCTTTTAACAAAAGTTGTGTACATTGTTAGGAAATCACCAACAATAAACACAACTTTTTAGGTGAAATACATTGCTTCAAACACAACCAGGAACACAACTGTGGCAAAAAGCTAAAATTTACCCACAGTTATATACCTGGTTTTGAATACCTTTTTACCTTTGAAATACCCTGTATTTAACCTTTTTTTTTAAACATAGTTCGCCGCAGAAAGAAAAGACAGACAACCATTGTGAAACGATAATTTAACTTTTATTTAAAATTTTTTTTTTTTTGTAAAATGTTTTTAAAGTGCAAAAAACTTTTTTAATAAAGGTTTTAAACCCAATGGGCATTTTTATTACAAAACACATCATAAATCTGTGTAGTGTGGGGTGGAAATACTGCTGGAGGGGCTGCGGGACACTTCGACACTAGGTGTGTGGAGAGAGGACTGGGATCGTGGTGGGGAAGGAACAGTTAGAGGTGAAGGTGTGGAAAAAGCTACAGAATGGGTGGACATGTTGGAGGCAGAAGAGGTGGTGGGCGGTGGAGTGGAGGGTTGGGCAGGGACTGTAGGAGCAGATGATGTTGATGGAAAGTTGTATGGGGAAGGAGTTTGGTACGGGGAAGGAGTTTGGTACGGGGAAGGAGTTTGGTACGGGGCAGGTTGCTGGAAGTGGGGAGATGTCTGGTACTGGGGAGGTTGCTGGTACTGGTGAGGTTGCTGGTATGTAATAGGAGGGGGAGGATGGAAAGTGGCTGGAGGGGGTGCAGATGTAATAGGAGGGGGAGGATGGAAAGTGGCTGGAGGGGGTGCAGATGTAATAGGAGGGGGAGGATGGAAAGTGGCTGGAGGGGGTGCAGGTGGAGGAACTACAGTGGTGGGAGGTGGAGGTTGGGAGGTAACCTGCTGTAGAGCACCGTGGCACGAATGCATTACATGCATCTGCTGGGTAGGAGATAGTGTTGCCATGCGCTCCACAACAGACCTGAAAAAGGTGTGGTTTGGCGAAGATCTTGCTTCTGAATGCATGGTTTGCAGAAGTGTCTTCACCTCCAGAATGCTGGAGTTGATCTGCTGAAAGCCTGCGGAGATTTGCTCTGACAAGACTTTTAGACAGTTCTGGAAAGATGCATTCAGATGCAAGAACTCTTGCGCATAACTCTTTTCCTGACCCCTCTGCCGCTGCCGCCCAGTACCCGCAGGTGTACTAGAGGTGGCAGGGGCAGAAGGGTGGGGTAAAGGGAAAGTGATCTCCTCACCAGCAGCTTCATGTAATGTAGGCGGCCACGATGCTCCTGTGCTGGTGGATGGGACAGATGGGTCGAATGTGTGGGAAGGCTGGGAAGGTGCAGATGTACCGGGGCGGTCGAAGTGTCCCTCGGTGCCGGTCTCCTCAGGGATCGCCTCAGAAGGGTCCAATCGTGCAGGCTCCCGAGTGCTGCTCACCGTGCTGTGGAATAAAGAGAAAAAAAAACAATTAAAATACTGACATGGTATGGCCCTGGCTGAAAAAAAAAGTTACATCTAACATTTTTTTTCACATGTGGTGTGTAATATTTACCTTCTGGTGAGCATTGTTTCCCGGAGGAACGACAGGGCTTGTGCGTACTTGTACTTGCTCCTGCGTCCTCCAGATCCACTCGGGGCCCGCATCTCTTTATTGAACTCCTTCTTGAAACGATCCCTCACAGACCGCCACCGATTCACAATTCTGTTCCCTGAAACGAGAAAGGAGTGGTTAGTATACAACATCAGTGTTTCACAAACTCCAGTCCTCATGGTCCCCAGGGGTCATGTTTTCAGGATTTCCATAGTAAATAGAAATCCTGAACACATGATCCGTGGGGACCACGAGGACTGGAGTTCGGGAAACACTGGTTTACATCAAGCAACCGGTACTGTATATACTTACGCTCTTTAATCTGGGCCCGAACATCGAGGTCCTCCCAGCGGCCCACAAGGAGCGAACAGATTTCCTCCCAGAGTCGTCGGGTAACGATAAGGTCAGCGTGGCGGCGGTCAACCATATTCCAGAGCGGCTCCCTTTGTCTGACGAGATCGATGAGGTGGTCCACATCGAGTCCTCCATCCTCACCGTCAGAGTCGGGAGCACGCTGTGAAGGCTGTTAAAGAAAAAGACAAAAATAACATTAGCCTCCACAAAAGAAATGAAATAAAAAGTGCAAAAAAACAAAGCAAAAATATTTATACTTACACGCTGGTGACCGCCGCGTTGCTGTCGCCGACGACCCTGGGAGGCACTGCGAGGACCTCTTGGCCGAGCACCAGATTGGGAAGACTAGAGAAGAAAACAAAAAATGTTATGTCTTTGGATGTAGGCATTTGTTTGCTGTGTGTGGTCTGCAGAACATTGTTTTCTATGTGTTGTGTGTAGTGTGATGTTGTGTTTCTGCGTTTGATGCAAAAAACTTACCAATTGTGAGCCCACTCCAGGTGTCTGTCCACCCCTTCCTTCTTCTTCTGGGAGCTCCTCTTCATCTTGTGATTCCTGTTTTGAAATAAAAGGCAATGAATAGACATATATTACAGAGATGATGGATTTTGGAAATAAAAACTTACCGTCAAACGCTGACGATGCGAGGGAGGGCTCCCAGAAGAAGATGTGCTGTCCTGTTGATGGCCAGACTCCATGGCTGTGGGTATTGCTGCTGCTGTTGCTGCTGCCAGTGATGCCATTTCTGCTGCTGCTGCTGCTGCTGCTGCATCTCTTTGGCGGCTGTTGAATAAAGAGAAACAAAGGGCCAATGAATATCTTGATATTCCATGGCCCTAGTTTGGAGGAATGGGGGATTTGATAATTACCGTCTCTCATCTGCTGCTGGACTCCCCTCCTCAGCATGTTCCATTTGCTGCTCCATTTGGGGTGGTGCTGATGGTGCTGCTGCTGCAGATGTCTGCTGCCTTCTCCTGCTCCTGGTTCTTGGCTTGGGTGGCATGTTGGGTGTGGCTGAGGGTCCCATTGTCTTGCTTTTATATATCTCCTGTGGGCAGAGCTACTGAGCATGCTCAGACCAAAAAACCGGATCCGGCGCATTGCGGCGCTCATAGGCTTTCATTGTGTGAAAAAGCCGGACGCGCCGGATCCGGCGTGTCCGGCTTTTTCGCCGGAGACAAAAAACGTTACAGTAGCCGTTTTTTCCAGACGCCGGATCGCGACACATTGCCGGATCCGGCGAAAACCGGATGAAACGCATGGCCATCCGGCGCGATCCGGCTCAAATGCAAGTCAATGGGGGGGAAACCGGATCCGGCATTGCATTTCGCCGGATCCGGTTTCTGTCAAAAGCGCCGGATCGCGCCTGACGGCGAAAACCTGATGTGTGAAAGAGGCCTTAGTGTTTTCATCTCGTTTCACCGTCATTATATGTTGGGGACTGCCTATTGCTTTGGGGTCTGCTCTGGGGCAGTCAGTTTTTCCCTTTTCTCTCTTTAAGCTTATTTAGATCTCCAGCTGTGACGAGGTGTATAGGATCACGGTAGGAACACTCCACGGCTACTGCTAGTTGTATGATAGGATTAGGGGTCTGCAATCTGCTAGTTTCCAACCTCTCTGATTTTCTGGGCTGAGCTTGTGTTTTGCTTTTTCCTCCTCGGTGACTGAATCATAACAGAATCACCAGCCATATCGCAGATTCTAGGGTACTCAAAAGCAGGAAGGAATTGTTAAAAAAAAAAAAGTGTCCGAATTTTTTTTTTGTATATATTTTTTCCTCTTTTTCTCTGAGGCCGTAGGAGGAATATTTTTTTTTTCTGATGGAGTTTAAGCAATTGTCTAATCGTGTGGAGCAGCTTGCTGCTGAAGTTCGAGGAATTTCCGCCTATCTTGCTCATTCACACGCTGCTGAACCAAAAATCCCCACTCCTGATGTGTTTTTTGGGGATCGGTCTAAATTTTTGAATTTTAAGAATAATTGTAAATTATTTCTTGCCTTGAAGCCTAACTCATCGGGAAACTCTGCTCAGCAGGTTAAAATTGTCATCTCCTTGCTGCGCGGCGATCTCCAGGATTGGGCGTTTTCTTTAGTACCAGATGATCCTATTCTAACTAATGTGGATGCATTTTTTCAGGCCTTGAGGTTGTTGTATGATGAACCTAATGCGATTGTTCAAGCTGAAAAGACCCTGTTGGTATTGAGCCAGGGTCAAGATTCTACAGAACTGTACTGTCAAAAATTCCGAAAGTGGGCGGTCCTCACCACTTGGAATGATGGTGCCTTGGCAGCTCTCTTTCGGAAGGGTTTGTCAGAAACCGTAAAAGATACTATGGTGGGATTTCCTGTTCCCTCTGGTCTTGACGATTCTATGTCATTAGCCATTCAGGTTGATCGGCGTTTACGAGAGCGTAAAATTACACGGGAAATGTTGCCACCTGTTGAACAAATGTCTGAACCTATGCAATGTGATAGAGTTTTGTCTAGGGCGCAACGTCAGGAATTTAGAAGGCGTAATAAGCTGTGTTTTTTCTGTGGAGATGCCTCTCATATTATTTCTGTCTGCCCTAAACGAGAGAAACGTTTTGCACACACATTTGCTGTAGGTGGTGTACAACCTAAGTTTCTTCTGGCAATTACTCTGATCTGCTCCCTGTCCACATTTTCTGCTAAAGCCTTTGAGGATTCAGGAGCGGCCTTGAACCTAATGGATTTGGATTTTGCTAAACATTGTGGTTTCCCTATGACACCCCTGCGGACGCCTATTCCTTTGAGGGGTATTGATGCTACTCCTTTGGCGAAGAATAAACCTCAGTTTTGGACCCAGGTGGTAATGCGGGTCGCCCCAGACCATCAAGAAAATTGCAGATTTTTGGTGTTGCATAATTTGCATGATACCATCGTGCTGGGGTTCCCCTGGTTGCAAATCCATAATCCAGTTTTGGATTGGAAATCTGTGTCTGTGGTGAGTTGGAGTTGTCGGTGTGCTCTTAGTGACACTCTTGTTTTCTCCACCTCTCCCAGTCACATGAGGTTCCTGACTATTTGGCTGATTTTTATGATGTGTTTAGTGAGAGTAAGTTTGCGTCTTTGCCTCCTCATAGGAGTTATGACTGTGCAATTGAGCTGAGTCTGGGGTGTAAATTTCCCAACGGTCAACTTTTTGATTTATCTGTACCTGAACATAAGGCTATGCGTTCTTATATTAAGGAGTCGTTGGAGAAGGGTCATATTAGACCATCCTCTTCACCCTTGGGTGCTGGGTTTTTTTTTGTGGCCAAGAAGGATGGCTCATTAAGGCCCTGTATTGACTATCGCTCCCTTAACAAAATTACTGTTAAATATCAGTATCCGTTACCCCTGATTTCTGACCTATTTTCTAGAGTTGAAGGTGCTTGCTGGTTTACCAAGCTTGACCTCAGGGGGCGTATAATCTTATTCGCATTAATCATGGGGATGAATGGAAGAATCATAGAATCATAGAATTATAGAATCGTAGAGTTGGAAGGGACCTCCTGGGCCATCTGGTCCAACCCCCTGCTCAAAGCAGGAATCGCTAAATCAACCCAGTCAGATGTCTGTCCAGCCTCTGTTTGAAGACTTCCAATGAAGGAGAACTCACCACTTCTCGTGGCAGCTTGTTCCATTCATTGATCACTCTAACTGTCAAAAAGTTTTTTCTAATATCTAATCTGTGTCTCCTCCCATTCAGTTTCATCCCATTGCTTCTAATCTTTCCTTGTGCAAATGAGAATAAAGTTGATCCTTCTACAATGTGACAGCCCTTTAGATATTTGTAGACAGCTATTAAGTCTCCTCTCAGTCTTCTCTTTTGCAAACTAAACAATCCCAAATCCTGCAACCTTTCCTCATAAGACAGAGTTTGCAGACCGGTCACCATTCTGGTTGCTCTTTTCTGAACTTGCTCCAGTTTGTTGATGTCTTTTTTAAAATGCGGTGCCCAAAACTGGACACAATATTCCAGATGAGGCCTGACCAAAGAGTAGAGGGAAATAATGACTTCACGTGATCTAGACTGTATGCTTCTGTTAATACATCCTAGAATTGCATTTGCCTTATTTACAGCTGCATCACACTGTTGACTCATATTCAGTCTGTGATCTATTAGTATACCCAAGTCTTTTTCACATGTGCTGTTGCTTAGCCCTATTCCTCCCATTCTGTATATGCTTTTTTCATTTTTATTGCCCAGATGTAGTACTTTGCATTTTTCCCTGTTAAAAGCCATTGTGTTAGATGCTGCCACTTCTCCAGTTTATTTATATCTTTTTGAATCCTCTCTCTCTCTTCTCTAGTATTAGCTATCCCTCCTAGCTTTGTGTCATCAGCAAATTTAATCAGTTTACCCTCAATTCCTTCATCTAAATCGTGGATAAAGATGTTGAACAATACAGTGCCCTGGACAGAGCCCTGTGGTACCCCACTTGAGACATTCTTCCAACTGGATGTGCAGCCATTTACGACCACTCTTTGGGTCCGATCACTAAGCCAGTTATGAATCCACCTAACAGTTGCCTTGTCCATTCCATACTTAGTCATTTTTTCAATAAGGATTGTATGAGATACTTTGTCAAATGCTTTGCTGAAGTCAAGATATACTTGACTGCGTTTAATAATCCGGAGGGACATTTTGAGTACCTGGTGATGCCTTTTGGGCTCACTAACGCCCCTTCTGTCTTCCAGGGCTTCATGAATGATATTTTCCGGGACTTTGTGGATAAGTTTCTGATCATCTATTTGGATGATATTTTGATCTTTTCCAGGGATTGGGACTCATTTTTTTCATTTCATTTTTGGGATTAATTTTGTCTCTGTCAACTATTGAAATGGACCCGGCCAAGGTACAGGCCATTTATGATTGGGTTCAGCCCACTTCTTTGAAGGCTCTCCAGAAGTTTTTGGGTTTTGCTAATTTTTATCGTAAGTTTATAGCCAATTTTTCTGTTATTGCCAAACCATTGACTGATTTGACTAAGAAGGGTGCTGATTTGCTCAATTGGTCTCCAGAGGCTGTTTCTTCTTTTCAGGAGCTGAAGAGGAGGTTCGCTTCTCCGGTTTTGCGACAACCCGATGTCTCACTTCCATTTCAGGTGGAGGTGGATGCTTCAGAGACTGGTGCAGGAGCTGTTTTGTCCCAAAAAGATCCTGTACCATCTAAAATGAACCCCTGTGCCTTCTTTTCCCGAAAGTTCTCTCCTTCGGAACACAACTATGATGTGGGGAATCGAGAACTGTTGGCCATGAAGTGGGCATTTAAGGATTGGAGACATTGGTTGGAGGGAGCTAGACCTCAAGTTGTGGTCCTCACTGACCACAAGAATTTGATCTACCTTGAGTCGGCTAAACGCTTGAATCCGAGATAGGCCAGGTGGGCCTTGCTTTTCACACGTTTTAATTTTGTGGTCTCCTTTCTTCCGGGCACTAAGAACAATAAGGCTGATGCCCTCTCTAGGAGTTTTTTGGCTGATTCTCCTATTGTGACCAAGCCTGCTACCATCTTAGGTGAGGGGGTGGTTCTTTCTGCCATCTCGCCTCATTTGAGACGTGTTCTGGAGAAGTTTCAGGAGGATAAGCCTGAGCGTTGTCCCAGTGGTAGGTTGTATGTTCCTGACCAGTGGAGGAGGAAAGTGATGTCTGAGGTTCATTGCTTCGCGTTGGCTGGTCATCCAGGTATTTTTGGTACTAGAGATTTGGTGAGTCGGTCTTTTTGGTGGCCTGCCTTGTCTCGTGATGTCAGAAATTTTGTGCAGTCCTGTGGGACTTGCTCCTGATCTAAGCCTTGTTCTCGTTCTAGTGGGTTGTTGATGCCTTTGCCGGTGCCCAGGAGGCCATGGACCCATATTTCAATGGATTTTATTTCTGATCTGCCTGTATCTCAGATGATGACTGTTATCTGGGTGATTTGTGATAGATTCTCTAAGATGGTCCATCTTGTACCACTCCCTAAGTTGCCATCTTCCTCAGAGTTGGTACCCTTGTTTTTGCAATAGGTGGTTCGCTTGCACAGGATTCCTGAGAACATTGTATCGGACAGAAGAGTTCAGTTTGTCTCTAGATTCTGGAGGACCTTTTGTTCCAAGTTGGGAATTCAGTTGTCCTTCTCCTCTGCATTTCACCCTCAGAACAATGGGCAGACGGAGAGAACAAACTAGACTTTGGAGGCTTATTTGAGATGTTTTATATCTGCTGATCAGGATGATTGGGTCTCATTTTTACCATTGGCTGAATTTGCTTTAAATAATAGAGCTAGTTCTGCCACTTTGATGTCACCCTTTTTCTGTAACTTTGGGTTTCATCCTCGATTTTCTTCAGGGCAGGTGGAGTCTTCTGCCTGTCCAGGGGTTGACACTGTGGTGGAAAGAATGCAGCAGATTTGGGACCAAGTGGTGGATAAGTTGTCTCTTTCCCAGGAAAAGGCCCAACGGTTTTCTAACCGGCATAGGACCATTGGTCCCCGGTTTAAGGTGGGTGATATAGTCTGGTTGTCATCAAAGAATATCTCTATGAAAGTGGCTTCTCCAAAGTTTAAAACTAGATTTATTGGACCTTACAAGATTTTGGAGATTGTTAATCCGGTCTCTTTTCGGTTGGCTCTTCCTGTCACATTTAAGATTCATAATGTGTTTCATAAGTCCTTGTTGAAGAGGTTTGTTGAAACAGTGGTTCCTATGGCGGCACCTCCTGACCCTGAGTGGGTTGAAGGTAACATGGAATATGAAGTAGAGAAGATACTGGATTCCCGTCTGGCTAGGCGGAGACTCCAGTATTTGGTTAAGTGGAAGGGTTATGGTCAGGAGGATAATTCCTGGGTTTCTGCCTCTGATATTCATGCCGAAAGATTGGTGCGTGCTTTTCATCGGGTTCATCCTGATCGGCCTGGTGGCTTGGATGAGGGTTCGGTAACCCCTCCTCAAGGGGGAGGTACCGTTGTGAGCTCATCTGCACATTCACCTTTTGTGTCCGAGGATCTCCCTCTTCTGGTGAAGGAAGGTAGTGAGGCTGATTTGGATGAAAGAAACCAAACACCTGATCAGGTGGATTGTGACTGGGTAACAGGAACTTCAGATTGGATATAAGGCAGCCAACGCCCTTCTGAGTGGCTGGTGATTTCTCTGCTGGATTCTTGGAGACCAGTCTGATTCCTGCTTCCCAAAGATATGTTTTTGCTCTGCTATTGAACTTATTAGTTTTGGTTTTGTTTACCTTGTTTTTTGAGTTCAGCCATCCCCGGCCGTGGATGTGCTGGATTCTTATTCCTTGATCAGTGTTCTCTTTTGCTTTGCTTTCAGAATATTCTGAGTGCTGATATAGGGTTTGAAGTCTAGTGACTTCAGGGTCCTTTTTGCTTATCAGTTGTGTTGGTAATATTTTTAGCAGGGTTTTCTCGGATTGCAGACAGCAGCTTTTCTGTCCTGTCCTTTTTAGTTAGCTTGGGCCCCATCGTTTGCTAAACCTATCTTTCTATCTGTGTTAGTGTTTTCATCTCGTTTCACCGTCATTATATGTTGGGGGCTGCCCATTGCTTTGGGGTCTGCTCTGGGGCAGTCATTTTTCCCCTTTTCTTTCTTTAGGCTTATTTAGATCTCTGGCTGTGATGAGGTGTCTAGGATCATCGTAGGAACACTCCTACTGCTAGTTGTGTAATCGGATTAGGGGTCTGCAATCCGCTAGTTTCCAACCTCTCTGATTTTCTGGGCTGAGCTTGTGTTTTGTTTTTTCCTCCTCGGTGACTCAATCATAACAGTCTACACCATCAGAGATGGCTCCAGTCAGCAGGAGGCAACGTTTCCGTCAGATGGTGACAGACTACATGTCTTGCCCTCTCAGAGTACTCCCAGACGGCTCTTCCCCCTTCAAGTTTTGGGTCTCTAAGCTGGATACATGGCCAGAGATTAGCCAGTATGCATTGGAGGTGCTGGCTTGCCCTGCTGCTAGTGTATTATCGGAACGCGTCTTTAGTGCCGCAAGTGGTGTACTAACAGACCGTCGCATGCGACTATCTTCCGATTACGTTGACCGGCTTACTATTCTGAAAATGAACAAGGCCTGGATCTCGCCGGAATTTGCCAGTCCTCTTCCAGAATAAATAATTGGTTGGCAACAGTATCCAGGTCTCCTGTTGTGTTCATGTTTCTACCACCTGAACTGTAATCCCTGGGCTACAACACCGCCAGTTGTTGCTCAGAAGTGCAGTCTGCACAGAGAAAAACACTAGCTCCTGCGTTAGTGGGGTTCAGTAATGCCAGCTGCTCCCCTGCTGTGTGTCCGGCAATATCTCCTGCTCCCTCCACATTCATCCCAACATCAGATATTAAACTTGCTCCAATTAGGCCTTAGCCTACTCCATGATTGACCCTTGGCTCCAACACTGCCAGTTGTTGCTCAGAAGTGCCATCTGCACAGAGAAAAACACTAGCTCCTGTGTTAGTGGGGTTTAGTAACGTCAGCTGCTCCCCTGCTTTGTGTCCGGCAATATCTCCTGCTCCCTCCACATTCACACTACAACTGATTTTAAACTTGCTCCAATTAGGCCTCAGCCTACTCCATGATTGACCCTGGGCTCCAACACCGCCAGTTGCTGCTCAGAAGTGCCATCTGCACAGAGAAAAACACTAGCTCCTGTGTTAGTGGGGTTCAGTAACGCCAGCTGCTCCCCTGCTGTGTGTCCGGCAATATCTCCTGCTCTCTCCACATTCACACTACAACTGATTTTAAACTTGCTCCAATTAGGCCTCAGCCTACTCCATGATTGACCCTGGGCTCCAATACTGCCAGTTGCTGCTCAGAAGTGCCATCTGCACAGAGAAAAACACTAGCTCCTGTGTTAGTGGGATTCAGTAACGCCAGCTGCTCCCCTGCTGTGTGTCCGGCAATATCTCCTGCTCCCTCCACATTCACACTACAACTGATTTTAAACTTGCTCCAATTAGGCCTCAGCCTACTCCATGATTGACCCTGGGCTCCAATACCGCCAGTTGCTGCTCAGAAGTGCCGTCTGCACAGAGAAAAACACTAGCTCCTGTGTTAGTGGGGTTCAGTAACGCCAGCTGCTCCCCTGCTGTGTGTCCGGCAATATCTCCTGCTCCCTCCACATTCACACTACAACTGATTTTAAACTTGCTCCAATTAGGCCTCTGGCTCCACTCTGTCTCTAGTATTTACCCTGGGCTCTAACACCACCAGTTGCTGCTCAGAAGTGCCATCTGCACAGTCAACATATGCTCCAGTGTTATTGGGGTTCAGTAATGTCAGCTGATCCCCAGCTGTGTGTCCGATAATTTCTCCTGCTCTGTCCACACTCACACAACTACAGATTTTAAACTTGCTCCAATTAGGCCTCTGTCTCCACTCTGTTTGTAGCATTTACCCTGGGTTCCAGCACCGCCAGCTGGTTCCCGGAAGTGTCTTTGGCATGGGTACTCCCTCCTCCCAGCCTGGTTCCAGCACGCCAGCTGTTTCCGGGTAGTGTCAATGTCACTTTGCCTCCAAAACTTTGTCCTGTCGTGTTGCGGTCGGGTTAGCCGGCTCTATGGTGCCTGCAGTTTAGGTGCTTCCTATGTGGGCTGCGGGATCTGGCAATAAAGGCTGGTTCCATAGTGCCAATATGACAAGCACCCCCTGTAGGACTGTGGGTTTTGGTAACTGCGGCCAGCTTGCGGCCTTGCAACTTTGTTTTTCATGGGTACCTTCTGCTACCCATCCGGGTTCCAGTACCGTCAACTGGTTTTCGGCAGTGCCTTTGGCTTAGGTGCCTCCTTCTCGGTATCCGAGTTCCAGCAACGTCTGCTGGTCCTTGGTAGTGCTTTCTGGCACAGGTACCTCCTGCTTAGTAACTGGGTTCCAGTACCATCAGCTGGTCCTCGGTAGTGCCATTGGCTCTTGTTCCTTCTGCTGCCCCTCCTGGTTCCAGCACCGTCAGCTGGTCCTCAGTAGTTCCATTAGCTCTTGTAGCTTCTGCTACCCATCCGGGTTCCTGTACCATCAGCTGGTACTCGGCAGTGCCTTTGGCTTAGGTGCCTCCTTCTCGGTATCCGAGTTCCAGCAACGTCTGCTGATCCTTGGTAGTGCTTTCTGGCACAGGTACCTCCTGCTTAGTAACCGTGTTCCAGCACCGTCAGATGGTCCTCGGTAGTTCCTTTGGCTATAGTAGCTTCTGCTACCCCTCCGGTTTCCAGCACCGTCAGCTGGTTCTCGGCAGTGCCTTTGGCTTAGGTGCCTCCATCTTGGTATCCGAGTTCCAGCAACGTCTGCTGGTCCTTGGTAGTGCTTTCTGGCACAGGTACGTCCTGCTTAGTAACCGTATTTCAGCACCGTCAGCTGGTCCTCGGTAGTTCCATTGGCTCTTGTAGCTTCTGCTACCCCTCCGGTTTCCAGCACCGTCAGCTCGTTCTCGGCAGTGCCTTTGGCTTAGGTGCCTCCATCTCGGTATCCAAGTTCCAGCAATGTCTGCTGGTCCTTGGTAGTGCTTTCTGGCACAGGTACCTCCTGCTTAGTAACCGTGTTCCAGCACCGTCAGATGGTCCTCGGTAGTTCCATTGGCTCTTGTTCGTTCTGCTGCCCCTCAGGGTTCCAGCACCGTCAGCTGGTCCTCGGTAGTTCCATTGGCTCTTGTAGCTTCTGCTACCCCTCCGGTTTCCAGCACCATCAGTTGGTTCTCGGCAGTGCCTTTGGCTTAGGTGCCTCCATCTCGATATCCGAGTTCCAGCAACGTCTGCTGGTCCTTCGTAGTGTTTTCTAGCACAGGTACCTCCTGCTTAGTAACCGGGTTACAGTACCATCAGATGGTCCTCGGTAGTTCCTTTGGCTATAGTAGCTTCTGCTACCCCTCCGGGTTTCCAGCACCGTCAGCTGGTTCTCGGCAGTGCCTTTGGCTTAGGTGCCTCCATCTTGGTATCTGAGTTCCAGCAACGTCTGCTGGTCCTTGGTAGTGCTTTCTAGCACAGGTACCTCCTGCTTAGTAACTGGGTTCCAGTACCATCAGCTGGTCCTCGGTAGTGCCATTGGCTCTTGTTCCTTCTGCTACCCATCCGGGTTCCAGTACCGTCAGCTCGTTCTCGGCAGTGCCTTTGGCTTAGGTGCCTCCATCTTGGTATCCAAGTTCCAGCAATGTCTGCTGATCCTTGGTAGTGCTTTCTGGCACAGGTACCTCCTGCTTAGTAACCGTGTTCCAGCACCGTCAGATGGTCCTCGGTAGTTCCATTGGCTATAGTAGCTTCTGCTACCCCTCCGGTTTCCAGCACCGTCAGCTCGTTCTTGGCAGTGCCTTTGGCTTAGGTGCCTCCATCTCGGTATCCAAGTTCCAGCAATGTCTGCTGGTCCTTGGTAGTGCTTTCTGGCACAGGTACCTCCTGCTTAGTAACCATGTTCCAGCACCGTCAGCTGGTCCTCAGTAGTGCCATTGGCTCTTGTTCGTTCTGCTGCCCCTCAGGGTTCCAGCACCGTCAGCTGGTCCTCGGTAGTTCCATTGGCTCTTGTAGCTTCTGCTACCCCTCCGGTTTCCAGCACCATCAGTTGGTTCTCGGCAGTGCCTTTGGCTTAGGTGCCTCCATCTCGATATCCGAGTTCCAGCAACGTCTGCTGGTCCTTCGCAGTGTTTTCTAGCACAGGTACCTCCTGCTTAGTAACCGGGTTCCAGTACCGTCAGCTGGTCCTCGGTAGTGCCATTGGCTCTTGTTCCTTCTGCTGCCGCTCCGGGTTCCAGCACCGTCAGCTGGTTCTCAGCAGTGCCTTTGGCTTAGGTGCCTCCATCTTGGTATCTGAGTTCCAGCAACGTCTGCTGGTCCTTGGTAGTGCTTTCTAGCACAGGTACCTCCTGCTTAGTAACTGGGTTCCAGTACCATCAGCTGGTCCTCGGTAGTGCCATTGGCTCTTGTTCCTTCTGCTACCCATCCGGTTTCCAGTACCGTCAGCTGGTTCTCGGCTGTTCCTCAGCCTTCTTGTACCTTCTGCTACATTTCCAAGTTCAAGTTTTTTAAATGCTTTTTGGTAATCACTCTGGATCTCCCTGACGACGACCCTGAAGGTGACGACCCTGAAGACCAGCCCGAAGAAGACGACACCTAAGACAATGACCCTGAAGACGACGACCCTGAAGACGACGACCCCAAAGACGACGACCCTGAAGACCACCCCAGAGACCAAAAAGATGACCCTGAAGAAGATGACCAAGAGGACAAAGAACATGAAGACAACCACCAAGATGCAGAACAACAAGTGACAGAAGACCAAGAAGCAGAAGAACAAAAAGCAGAAGAACATTAAGCATAAGACTAAAAATCAGAGCAAAAGATATTATCTAAATTATAAGCAGAAGAAGACTAAGCAGTGTATGGGGGTGAGTCCGTTCCTCCTCGTGGTGCCCCTGGAAAATGCCTGCTGCTGCAGGCCAAACTGAACGCGGACAAATCCTGTTGTAAATCTTTTGTGACAGGCAGAACGGAAAGTGTAATCTTCAAACTTTTATAGATAACAACTGCAGGAATGCCTGTCACAAATAAGAATGTGATGAAGAAGAAGAATAGGAAGAAGATGAAGAAGTAGAATATGAAGAAGAATAATAGTTGAATAAGAAGAATATGAAGAATGTAAAAAAAAAAGAATAATAGTAAGAAGGTGAAGAAGAAGAAGATGAATAAGGTGAAGAAGAAGTTGATGAAAAAGCTGCTGCTGCTGAGGATCATGAAAGAGAAAGAGTGGGAGAAGTAAAAAAGAAGGTGAAGAGCATGGAAGTAGTGAAACATACATATCTGACAAAATATAAAAAAGGTTAACATAGTCAATATCTTTGTAACTCCGAACGTCTTAAAAAAAAAAAATATTCCTGCTATTCCATTTGATTGGGCTAAACCTCTATGCCTATAATGTCTCCTCCACCTCCCCAATACATTCTGCATTATTCTTAGTTGTTTTTCTTCATGTAGAATTAACCTACAAGGAAAGAAAGGGTTTATTTTAATTCCGATATTTCTGTCCCATTGATTTGCATTGGTTTCCTGTATAGGAATCGGCGATATCCGATACTTTTTGGGTATCGGTCCGATCCAATCCGATATTTCACGATATCGGAAGGTATCGCTCAACACTATTCATCAGACAACCCAAAGCTTTGAAACGTTTCAGTATGTTCTCCATGATGGACTTAATCTTTGGCTCTTTACTGTTATCTAGAAATTTCTTAATAACTTCTTTAAAAGAATCTAGAGCCCCTTTCTCTACAGTTTTCATTTTTGTTTTGAATGTGTTGTCTTTCATAAGTTTCCTGATATCCAGAACCACAAAAACACCTTCCTTCAGTTTTTCTTCAAACAGTCCCTGAAACTTGGTACGCAAGTACTTAAAAGTCTCTCTTTTCGGTAGAGCTTTCACAAACAGCTTCGTCAGTCCAAGCTTAATGTGGAATGGTGACAGGAGAACTTTAGTGGGATCAACTAAACTTTCCACAGCTCTGTTCCTGAGTCCAGGTTGCAAAGATGCTCACGTTGACCAACTTTTTTGGCTTCAGTGATGAGTCCAATCCCGGCTATCCCATTCATTCTAAAAGCATGCTGCCGAAGAAGCAAATAGAGAACTTTCAGATCAACATATATTGATCACCCTTGATCTTCGTAGTTAAGTTTCTTGAAAATAAAGTCGAAATTCACATAGTTTTCTTTCAAGTGCACAGAATGCCCTACAGGCACTGAAGAATACTTTCACACTTTTTTTGATCAATCAATAAAGAGTCTTCTGTCTCTCACATTGTACTGATTGTTCAATTTTTCCATCAGCCTAGGAACATTGCTGCAATACACTAGAGCACCGTCTTCAGAAAAGTATGGAAGGAATTCCTTTTCTCTGCTTCTGTACCGTGAAAAACAGGTACCGGGAGCTAGAAGATTCTTTTCCTTTAGTCTAGAGCCTAAAGGTACTGCAGAATGCTTAGGACGATCAAAGTCCCTGACTAAATCAATTATTTTGAGCTGTGAAAAAAGCTGTGGCTCATTGGGACAAGTGTGAAAGTCTTTGTCAGAATCCTGCTCTTCATCTTCTGAATCGGGTCAATTTCTCTAGAGGTGAATTGGAAAGTATTCGTGGTCAGTGATGTACAGGGTGAATGGCTGACAGAAGGTCCAGGTACATAATCACCTTCTTATTTTTAAGGTTGAATCCCTCCATGTTGCAGGAACAAAATTATCAGTCATCACTATGATTTTGCGGTTCCCTCCAGATTATAGGCATGCCAAAAGAAAGCTTTTTCTTCCCTTTGGATCACCGTGATAGTTCTTCTACACAAAAGAGAACACATTACATGTGGATCCCACAACTTGTCCTGATCACCTAGTTTTACACAACCGAAGTATGAACAATACACTTTTCTAATGAAGTCCATAATGTTCCTTTGTTGTTTCTTCACTACAAAACAACCGCAAATGTAGCAAAGGTTGTCAGCAGAATAAAGACACCCACTTGTAGCCATTTCTTTCACGTTCTTAGAAACTTAAGCTTAATCCACCTCAACCACTAAATACTGAATGGAATTGTGATAAGCACACCTCCACACTGTTATGAACTCTGTCTAAAAGAAAATTTGGTCTTTGTGCCCCACAGAAACCAATCACATTGCACTCCCCTTATTCCCAGAGCCATAACTTTTTTATTTTTCCGTCAATATGGCCATGTGAGGGCTTGTTATTTGTGGGACAAGTTGTACTTTTGAACGACACCATTGGTGTTACCATATCCTTTACTAAAAAACGGATAAAACATTTCAAGTGCTGTGAAATTACAAAAAAAGTGCAATTCCACAATTTTTTTAATTTTTTTTTTTTACCATGCTTACTAAATGCTAAAACTGACATGTCATTATGATTCTAAAAGTCATTATGAGTTCATAGACACCAAACATGTCTAGGTTCTTTTTTATTTAAGTGGTGAAAAAAATCCAAAGTTTGTTAAAAAAATTGTGTCATTTTCTGAGACCCATAGTGTCTCCATTTTTCTTGATCTCAGCTTGGTTGAAGATTTATTTTTTGTATGCCAAGCTGACATTTTTAATGATACCATTTTAGTTTAGATAGGATCTTTTGATCGCCTGTTATTACCGTATATACTCGTGTATAAGCAGAGATTTTCAGCCCATTTTTTTTGGCTGAAAGTCTCCCTCTCGGCTTATACGCCAGTCATATACTGGGGGGGTGGGCGGGGGAGGGGGAGCCGGGGTGTCAGAGACCATACTCACCTCTCCTGGCATTTCTCTGCAATCCCTGCATCTCCCTCTACCGTCTGCTTCCTGCATTCAGCGGTCACGTGGTACCGCTCATTAAACTCATGAATATGTGCATATTTAATGAGCAGGACCACGTGACCATCTGAATGCAGGAAGCAGACGGCAGAGGGAGACGCAGGGGCTGCCGCTGCAGAGAAGACCTTGCACTAGGAGAGGTGAGTATGACGGGGGCAGAGTGATATTCACCTGTCCCCGTTCCAAGCCATGCACCGCTGTGTCTCCGGGTCCTCCTGCTGTGAAGGCACAGGGCACGATGTCGTAGTCAGTGCACGCACTCTGCTGTCAATGCAGGGGACACAGCGGTGCATGGCTTGGAACGGGGACAGTTGAATATCGCCACTGCCAGGGGCTCAGGACACAGGCACCTGGCCCACAGAGACGGAGAGGGGAGTATGTCATTTATTTTTTTTATTGCAGCAGCAAATAAGGGCTATTTTTGGAGCATCTTAAGGGGCAGCATTAACCCTTGTGGAGCAGCATATGAGGGGTATTTATGGGGCAGCATTAACCCTTGTGGAGCAGCATATGGGGGTATTTATGGGGCAGCATTAACCCTTGTGCAGCAGCATATTATGGGGGGTATTTATGGGGCAGCATTAACCCTTGTGCAGCAGTATATTATGGGGGAATTTATGGGGCAGCATTAACCCTTGTGGAGCAGCATATGGGGGGTATTTATGGGGCAGCATTAACCCTGGTGCAGCAGCATATTATGGGGGTATTTATGGAGCATCTTATGGGGCAGCATTAACCCTTGTGCAGCAGCATATTATGGGGGTATTTATGGAGCATCTTCTTGGGCCAGCATTAACCCTTGTGCAGCAGCAAATGGGGGGGTTTTATCTATGGAGTATCTTCTTGGACCACCGTTAACTCTCGGCTTATACGCGAGTCAATAAGTTTTCCCAGTTTTTTGTGGCTAAATTAGGGGGGTCGAGTCGGCTTATACACGAGTATATACGGTGCATTTTAATTCAATGTTGTGGCAACCAAAAAAAGTAATTCTGGCATTTTGACTTCTCTTCTCGTTACACCGTTTAGCAATCGGGTTAATTCTTTTTTTATATTGATAGATTGGGCAATTCTGAACGCGGCAATACCAAATATGTGTTTGTTTGAGTTTGTTATTGTTTTATTTTGAATGGGGCGAAAGGGGGGTGATTTAAACTTTTATATATTTTTTATTTTCTTAATATTTTTAAAAACTTTTTTTTTTCTTTTGGCATGCTTCAATAGTCTCCATGGGAGATTAAAAGCAGCCACAACCTGATCGGCTCTGCTACATACATGAAATGGTCAGATCACTTGTATGTAGCAGTATTATTCCCTTGCTAGGAGCGCCATCCAGCAGGCGGTGCTCACAGCAATCCGGCATTCACAACCATAGAGGTCTGCAGGAGACCTCTGTTTGTCATGCCAACCCATCAGTGACCGTGATCGCGTGACGAGGGTCACCGATGGGCAGATTTCCGGCACCATTGTCGGAATCACATATTAAATGCTGCTGTCAGAGTTTGACAGCAGAATTTAGCGGGTTAATAGCCACAGATTGATTGCGATTCCATCTGTGGCTGTTCCAGGCACATGTCAGCTGTTCCAAACAGCTGACATGTGCTGGGAAAGATGTGGGCTCACCGCAGGAGCCCACATCAAAGGGGGAGACAAGACATGCGCGGTACTAGTACGGTGCATGTGGTGAATGGGTTAATTTCTTTTTACTCCTGAGGTAATGAGGTAAAATGAAAAATTTGCTGATTGTCTGCTATTGACACCGCCACATTCTTTGGAAGCTGGGTTAAGAAAATCTTCTTTGCCCACAGCAACCGATTGCACACAGTGTCCAGTCTAATGACACCAAAATCATCCACCAAAGGCTTCACAAAGAGGTCAAAGTATGGTACAAGAAAAAGCCTAGGGAGTCAGTGTTTGTAAAAAAAACTGTATGTGATGGACTTTTTTTTTATATCTTTACTGAGTTTAGCGATCGAAAGTATATAAAAATTACCTCTTACTTTTCAAACAATTCTACCCTTGCAGTCCTGTGTAATCTAATCACTTTTCTGCTATACTTCAATTAAAAATTCCCTACCTTTCTTTCTCTACTCTGATTTCCTGTCTGCTTTTTTCTTCACTTTCAATTACCTTGTGTTTGAGAATCACTAGGGAATGCTGAGATACTAAAACTGAGTCATCAGGAGTCTGGAACTGCGGTCACTGCCACAACTGCTGTACCCACCCCGAAATGAATCATCATCAGTGACATCCTTGTTAGGGATTTAGCAAGTCCCTGCTCTATTGAGGATGCACCAGTTGTCAATTTCCACACATGCTTAGAATACACTCACTGCGTCATTTTACTTTGGCTGCTCACTGACGTTGCTCTCCCTCCCCGGGACTAAACATAAGTGATGAGTCAACAAGAGAGTGCACTGTCAGTGCACATTGACATGGAGAGAACACAGCAAACAGGGAGAACAGAGGTCACTGCCCTGAAATGGGATGTCTGCTTTGGAGCTCTCTCCTTTTCAATGCACACGGACAATTTGTTCTCTTGTTGGCTCATTACTTTTTTTTAGAGGTAGCAATGGAGGGCAATTTTAGTGAGCATTCAAGGGAGCATACTGAGTATGCATTGGAATTGACAGCCAGTGCATGCTCAGTAGAGCAGGGACTAGCCCAGACCTTCCTTCAAACAGATTAGGCTAATTTCACATTAGCGTTTTTTTGCGCAGCGCATCGTGCTCAATAGAAACGCATGTAAAAACGCATCATGCATCTTTGCATGCATTTGCGTTTTTTATGCGCATTCGTTCTCTAGAGGTTAAAACCAGTGTCTACACATTTTTACGCCAAAAACGCATGCGCACGAAAACGCAGACGAACGCATGTCCATGCGCACGCCTGCATTCCCATAGACTGTAATGCGTTATTTTGTCGCATTCTGTGCGCAAGCATGCGCATGCGGTTTTTTTATGCCTTTCAGCAGACCCAAAAATGCAACAGGTTGCGTCTGGCGCGTCTAGGCGCACACCTTGAAAAAACGCATGTGCACGAAAACGCATATGAACGCGTGCAAACGCAATACCATGCGCACGCCATGTTAAACATAGGTACGCATGACACAGGCTCATGGATGCACACGATGTGCTGTGCAAAAAACGCTAATGTGAAACCAGCCTTACACCGATGACCGTTTGTTTCAGGGTGGAGATCGCAGCTGTGGCAGTTGCCGCATCCGAGGCCCCCTGATGACATGCCATTTGAGTATCCCAACATGGTAAACAATGTCAATGGGCCAAACACTAATGTAACTTAGATCCAAAACACTGATAAACCATGATCTGTGTTTTTACATACATGAAAAATCACGGCTGTTGAATGAGGCCTTTTGCTTTAGATCAGTGTTCCCCAACTCCAGTCCTCAAGAGCCACAAACAGGTCATGGTGTCAGGAATTCCCTTAAAATTGCACAAGTGAGATCTGCTCACCAGCACAGGGAATAATTCCACCACCTGGGAGATACTAAGGAAATCCCTAAAACCTGACCTGTTGGTGGCTTTTGAGGACCGGAGTTGGGGAATACTGCCTTAGATGATGCTTTGGGTTACTTATTGGAAACTTGCAAATTAATTAGACAAACATCCAATTGAATGTATTGGACTTGCAATGATTTGGTGTAGTATTTCAAGATTTGCGACGCCAATTTGAATTTTGCCAGGGGCCACAATCTGTCATAGGCCACATTCACATGTTCAATATTTGGTCAGTATTTTACATCAGTGTTTGTAAGTCCAAATCAGAAGTGGAACAATCAGAGGAAAAGTATAATAGAAACACTTCACCACTTCTGTATTTATCACCCACTCCTGGTTTTGGCTTAGAAATGCTGAGGTAAAATACTGACCAAATACCGAACATGGACTAAAGCTGACACTGACAACATAAATGTCAGGGAGATGTTGTGAGTACTTCAATGGATTCTCGACTGGAGTAGGGTTTTAAATGCCAGTTGCTGTATAACAGGCCTGGTAGCTGCCCTGTATGGAACAGTCTTTCTCTATACACCTTCACCTGAAGTGGGATGAACATGTTCGTCACATGTTGGGAAAGAGTTAAATAGCTCCATATATATCATCCCTCTGGAGCCATGTGAATAAGACATGAGGTTATATTGCTAACAGGAGTTCATTTGTCTATTCAGTTAAAATAACAATGAATATTACGTTGGGATAAAATACTTATTAACTTAATAGAGTTGCATCTTCTCGCCCAACTACTTGCACCATGACCCATTTCCGTCACATCTCCTCCAGTCCCTGTCCCCTGCTGTCACCCCTCACCTAACTAAAATATTTAACCTCTCTCTCTCTTCTGGTATTGTTCCCTCCTCATTTAAGCATGCCATCATACATCCACTACTTAAAAAACCATCCCTCGATCAAAACTGTGCCGCTAACTATAGACCTGTCTCTAATCTTCCCTTCATCTCTAAACTCCTGGAACGTCTGGTCCACTCCCGTCTTATCCGCTATCTCTCAGAAAACTCTGTTCTCGACCCTCTCCAATCCGGTTTCCGCTCTTTACACTCCACTGAAACTGCCCTCACCAAAGTCTCTAATGATCTGCTAACAGCTAAATCAAATGGTCATTACTCCATGCTAATTCTCTTGGATCTCTCTGCAGCATTCGACACTGTGGATCATCAGCTCCTCCTCACTATGCTCCGTTCCATTGGCCTCAAGGACACTGTTCTCTCCTGGTTCTCCTCCTATCTCTCCGACCGCTCCTTTACTGTATCTTTTGCCGGTTCCTCCTCCTCTCACCTTCCCCTTACTGTTGGGGTCCCCCAAGGATCAGTTCTAGGCCCCCTCCTCTTCTCCTTGTACACTGCCCCTATTGGTCAAACAATCAGTAGATTTGGTTTCCAGTACCATCTCTATGCTGATGACACCCAATTATACGCTTCTTCTCCTGACATCACGCCAGCCTTTCTAGAAAACACCGGCGATTGTCTAAACGCTGTGTCTAACATCATGTCCTCACTATATCTGAAACTGAACCTGTCAAAGACTGAACTCCTGGTGTTTCCTCCCTCTGCTAATGTACCTATACCCGACATTGCCATTTCTGTGTGTGGTTCCACTATTACTCCCCAGCAACAGGCCCGCTGTCTTGGGGTCATACTTGATTCCGAGCTTTCCTTTGCCCCCCACATTCAATCAGTGGCTCGCTCTTGTCATCTGCACCTCAAAAACATTTCTAGAATTCGACCTTTTCTTACTTTTGACTCTGCAAAAACTCTTACTGTTTCTCTTATTCATTCTCGTCTGGACTATTGTAACTCTCTTCTAATCAGTCTCCCTCTTACCAAACTCTCCCCTCTCCAATCTGTCTTGAATGCTGCAGCCAGGATAATATTCCTCACCAATCGTTACACCGATGCCTCTACCTTGTGCCAGTCATTACACTGGCTACCCATCCACTCCAGAATTCAGTATAAACTTATTACCCTCACCCACAAAGCCCTCCATGGCTCAGCACCACCCTACATCTCCTCCCTTGTTTCAGTATACCAACCTACCCGCGCCCTCCGTTCTGCTGATGACCTGAGGTTAGCATCCTCAATAGTCAGAACCTCCCACTCCCGTCTCCAAGTCTTTACACGCGCCGCGCCAATTCTTTGGAATGTACTTCCCAGGTCAATACGATTAGTCCCCAATCCCCAAAATTTTAAGCGTGCCCTGAAAACGCATTTATTCATACTGGCCTATCGCCTCTACACATTAACCTAATCTATCCCTGTGTGGCACAGCCAAAAGTTTTACCATAACCAGATTTCCCGCATCATGTTCCCACATGCTTTATGCATCCATTAGCCCTCTGTGTCTGTACTGTTGCACACTTAACATTATGGCTGGTCCATACAATCAGGGCAATTGTTACCACCCACCTTTCGTGTCTACCTCTTTCCGCATAGACTGTAAGCTTGCGAGCAGGGCCCTCTTTCCTCTTGGTATTTGTTATAATCTACTGTATGTGATTATTGTTATGCTGTAATGTCTATTGTCTGTACAAATCCCCTCTGAAATGTAAAGTGCTGCGGAATATGTCGGCGCTATAAAAATAAAATTTATTATTATTATTAAATGTTAAAATTTTAAACTTTGCACAGAAATAGAGCAAGCATGTTATGATATAAACTGAAGAATATATGCCTAATGTCATTAGGTGAGCAATCATATAGCATCTATTCAAGGCTATATGTCATAAAGATGGCCAAACTGCTATGTAGCCCTTAGATCAAGGGTCCCCGATCTGTAGCTCGAGATATGTAGTTCATGGCTGTTTCCTAGACCTTGTGCTAATGCACCATGTTGGCAAGCAGATATGAAGAGAAGGTCTCCAGATGGTGACTTTTGTGAGTTGCCCCGCACAGAAGAGCAATTCTCGAAGTGCATTTTCTGTTGAGGGGTGGGGTGGATAAATATGGTATTCTGGAGTTAGGAACATACTATTGGTTAGAGGAGTGTTGAAGCTGGATGAAATGTTTTGGTGATAGTTATTCATTGAAGAATTATGAATAGGGTTAAAGTGGGAAACACTGGATATAAGAATACTGCCTATAAGGGAGGGTGGTACAAGGTGCATAATGAGGGGAAGTTTTGGATGTTATTATACTGGTAATCGGGGCTCTGGGTGACAAGTGGGTGGGCGTGATGTATGTGGCTCATGACTATCTCGCAAAACAAAATGTGGCTCTTAAGGTAAGACAGTTTGGGGACCACTGCATTAGATACACTTGGCTGAAACTGTGTTAGTTTGTTCATATTTGTTATTGAGGAATGAGTACATGCTCGGAACTCTGCACTAAGGACCTGCATTGTCAGAAGAAAGGGGGTGTAACATGCGAGATATAAGAGGAGGACTAGATCAAGGTTTCGCTAATAAATGGAACAGAAAATCTATAAATAAATAATAAATGTAAAAGGTACAGGATTTTCTGTACGTTCCTGAAACAAAATTCCTTAAGAGAACATAACATTTTTGTTTCACAATGTCTTATACCCA
Organism: Dendrobates tinctorius; assembly: GCF_039654945.1. Classification (NCBI taxonomy): domain Eukaryota; kingdom Metazoa; phylum Chordata; class Amphibia; order Anura; family Dendrobatidae; genus Dendrobates; species Dendrobates tinctorius. Next base: position 37,509,472 of record NW_027361714.1, read on the forward strand.
AAGTAGAAAATGGATGATCTTCTGAGAAACACAGAGAAAATGTTTTTGCATGTTTCTAAGTTTCAAATTTTATGTGAGACGAATTAACATGAATAAGTTGTAGATTAGGGCACAGATACTTTTTTTAATCTTTGTTCATTTTCTATGTTTAGCGTTCTCTTTTAATTGATCTTACTTGGGTCAATTTGCAGCAAATCCTCAGAAATGTTACTATCTGCATGTGCTGTGCCTGGGATGGTAAATTAAATAAATTTGACAGAACCAAGAATTATTTCCTTGTACACCATATACAGTACATCAGAATTTACAGATTTTCTGCCACGCTGTTTAAGGAATAAAATAAAAGGGACTACACACACCTCTTCCAAACATTCCATAGTGCAGTGTCCTTCGGAGCTGAATGCAGGCATACCTGGTGGAATCATGTGATATAGGCTGACCCAGATGCCTGCTTCTAACACACCAGCATCATATTTTCGTATATGGGGTGTATAGTGCAGCTTAATTCCCGAACTGTCTATAAACCCTAAAATGAACAGAAAGACAAGTTTTAGCCCTGCAAATCCACTAATATCATACAGAATGTACGACTAAAGAAATGAAACGTACTAAAATTTCTACAACTTTCTAAACAGATAAAATGAAATATTGACAAAATGTTAAACAGTAGAAATTTTGGATTATACAGAGAAGACTTTTAGCAATGTTGGTATGGTACTTTACTTATAGAATTTATAGATTACTACATGCAACATGGATTATATTTATACAGCGGGTAAAATGTATTGAACACGTCACCAATTTTCTAAGTATGTTTCTAAAGGTTCTATTTTTATGAAATTCTCACCAGATGTTGGTAAGAAGTCATCCAATCCACACAGGCAAAGAAATCAATCTATAGATGTCCATACATTAAGTATATGTAATAATGAGAAATTACACAGAGCAGAGAGTAAGTATTAAGTTTGCCAATTGAAGGTTACTTAATACTTCTCACAAAAGCTTTTCTTGGGGATGACAGCTTCAATATGCCTCCTGTATGGAGAAACTAGTCACATGAATTGCTCAGGTGTGAATTTGGCCCATTCTTCAATACAAATACCCTTCAAATCCTGAAGGATTCATGGTCTCCTTCTATGAACTCTGAGCTTTAAGGGCCTGTCACACTAAGCGATATCGCTAGCAATATCGCTATAACGTCACTGGTTTTTGTGACGTAGCAGCGATATTGCTAGCGATATCGCTATGTCTGATACTTACCTACGACCCGCTCCCCCGCTGGTTATCACTGATCGCGTGAGAACGTCCAGGACTGTTTCTCGTCGTCTGCTTCCTACTGTGATGACGAGCGACGCGTGGACGCGGGCGGGAGGACGTCAGGATCGGCTCGTCTGACATGTAAGTAGCGACCCCCGATCCCTGCGATGTCGCTGGTGAGATCTGCCTGTGTGGCAGCTCACTAGCAACCACTTAGCGATGTACCAGATATCCTGACCGCGTCATATCGCTGGTCGGGATCGCTGGTACATCGCTAAGTGTGACAGTACCCTTAGTTCCCACCAGAAATGTTCTATTGGATTTAGGTCAGGTGATTGGCTGAGACATTTTAGCAGCTTTATTTTCTTTCTCTGAAGCGAACTGAGAGTTTCCTTGGCTGTGTGTTTGGAGTCATTGTCTTGTTGAAATGGCTACTCTTTTTGAATCTTCATCATCCTGGTAAGGTGGCAATAGATATTATTTATGAAGAATGTCTTGGTACATTCGTCGATTTATCCTTCCTTCAATTATATGAAGTTTGCCATTGCCATATGCTGAAAAACAGCCACACACCATAATGTTGCCACCTCCAAACTTTACTGTTTGGTATGGTGCTTTTAGGTTTATATACAGTGCCTTTTGGCCTCCAAACATGGTGTGTATTATGGCATCCAAAGAGCTCAACTTTGATCTCATCTGACCATAGTATATTCTCCTACTATTTCACAGGCTTGTTTAAATGTCATTGAGCAAACTTTAAACACACTGGAACATGCTTTTTATTCAGCACAGGAGTTTTGCACAGTGAGTGCACATACAGGCCATGGAGGTTGAATACATTACTCATAATTTTCTTTGAAACAATTGTACCTTCTGAATCCAGGTCTTTATGTAGGTCTCCACAGGTTTTCCTTGGCTCTTGGACAACTCTTTTGAGAATTCTTTTAACCCATCTGCCAGAAATCTTCTAACTACTGTTAGATTACAGCTGGTGTCATACCTTTCCATGCCTTTTTGCACCTTTCTTTCTTCATGTGTTTAATACTTTTCCCCCCTATGTTATTTCTCATTATTACACATAATTTAATTTATGGACATTTATGGTATGATTTATTTGTTACCGACATCTGGTGTAAATTTCATGTCAATAAAACCTTTAGAAATGTATTTGTTTAGAAAATTTGGACGTGTTCAATACTTATTTCACCTTCTGTGGATATATTTTTCATGGCCTTTGGCTTTATCTTGAGCCATGGTGACTTGATGGATGAATGATCTGTAGGAAGATCAAGCTTGTGTAAGACTAGACAGATTCACCGGGGACTTCTCCTCCGTTATCTTTATAGTATCAAGCCGTTGGGTTGCTGATCCTCCTCTTCACCTTGATCCTTCTATTCTTCTGACCATGATGTCCCTCTTCAGTGATTGCTCTCTTTTTTGATGTGTCCAAAATAGGCAAATTGTAGCTTGGTGTTCCTTGCGTTCAGTGACATGTCTGGCTTGATTTGTTTCAAAATTGATTTCCTTGTTGTTTCGCTAACCATGATATTAATAACATCCTTCTGCAGCACCACATATTGAAGATGTTGATTATTCTTTTGTCTTATTTCGTTATTGTTCAGGTTTTTGCATCTATATGTTAAAAGAGACCAAACTATGCATGAGCTATGTCTTCATCACCAGTGAAATGTTTTTCCAATTGAAGACCTTGTCCAGTGACTTCATTGTTGATTTGCCCATAGCTATTGTCCTATTGACTTCTGGTGTTGTCGCTGCATCTTGATTGATCATTGAAAGTATTTTGAAATCCTTTACAACTTTCAGCTCCTCACCACCCATCTCAAATATGTCCTGATAGTATCTGGCATTAGTCAAAATCTTTGTAAGGGGGGCGTGGCTATGTAGCAGACAAGAGAGGATGCTTAGAGAGAGAGCTCCTCAAAATCCTGGAATATCCTGTCTCTGGACCCCTTTTTATGCGGCTTGCCTGCGGCCATTTGGACCCCCCTGGACGTCGGGATCCCTCCAGTGTCCCGCAGGAGGGCAGGTGGCTCTTGGAAGCGGGCGGCTGGGGAGATTGGAGCGGGTGGCAGGTCCTGCTCCTCCACGAGGCGGCGGCCATCTTGGGACGCGTGGCTCAGCTGCTGAGAGCCGCGGCGCCGACTTACATTGCTGCTCCGCTGCTCGGGCAGTGAAGACACCGGCAGATAAACAGAGGGGACGCGCGTTGAGTGCCATGCAAGATTGGGCCCTGCGAGATATTTCCCCTCAGCTCCATCCTCACTGCTAGCGCCATTACTGAGGGAGGCTCTGAGAACCCTCCCCTGCTGCTGCTGTCTGTGAGGGGCCCCCTTTCCTTCCCCTGGCCGCAAAGACCTTTTCTGGATCAGTGCTCATTGCCCTCATAATTCCATATAGCCACCTTTCTATGATCTGAACTATAATCCATTAATAGCCCTGCTGTGACTGCCCTCTGTGGTGGCAAGTGTCCGAGACGCGCATTTCTGGCTAATTGGCTAGATTGCATTACAGCTGGCCATGAGTCGACTTAAAGGGCCGGGAGCGGCAGAAAAGCTAAGGGAGTTTGCAAGATATGATCCCTCCGAAAGTGCACAACCTCAGAGGAATACTTCCTCCCAAATTCAAAATCGCTCTTCTGGGGGTGAGGAAGAGATGGAGCAGGAGGAATTGACTCTTAAACAAGCATCTGATGCAGGCTCTCTCTCTGACCAAGACATCCCTGGCCGAGAAAATAGAGGATGTGTACACAGAGGTGGGGAGACTACGCCAGGATATGCAGGCCATGAAGGGACGTATTACGGAGGTGGAGAAGAGGGTGTCCAGGGTGGAAGATACCATTATGCCTATGGAGACCAAGTTAACGAAGGTGGCGGGTTCTATGAATGCTTGGAAGCAAAAGGCGGACGATTTGGAAAACAGGATGCGCCAAAATAATATCCGCATTATTCGTCTACCTGAACGCTCGGAAGGTCAGCACCCTGAGAAGTTTCTGGAGGATTGGCTCAAGACCTCCCTGGGAGATAAATTCTCCTCTGTGTTTGCCATTGAAAGGGCTCATAGGGTCCCTACAAAATCCCTGCCTCCGGGAGCCCCACCTCGGCCCTTACTGGCACGCATCCTCAATTGTAAGGACAGAGATGCCATTCTGCGCCTCGCACGACTAAAGAGTCCCATCAAGTTTAACAATGCTGTAATATCCATTTTTCTGGACTTCTCCATGGAGTTGCAGAAGCAGCGGGCACAGTTCATCGAGATTAAGCCCGGCTCCGAGTTGTTCACGGAGGTACTTCCGTGTTTTTCACGGATCCAGCGGAGGCGACTGAGTGGCTATGATCCCATGGGGGATCCCCAGCGAAGGAACCCTGATATGGCGACTGTTGATTGAGATCCTTTTGGGTAAATGTCTAATTGGAACTCTCTCGGCGAATATCCAATTACCAACAATACCGGACACTGTGTGCAGTGATGGTATCCCCTTGTTTATTTTTTGATAGGGGCGAGAGACTATGCTCCTATATTATAAGGTTCCTGTTTTGTTTTTTTCTTTCTCAAGGATTGTAGTTTTTGTAGTTATTTAGGTAAATGCCGCAGCCAATGCCAATTTTATTCTCTAGGTGATATCTCTGCACTCTGTTTGGGTACCACGATGCAACATATTCGGATAGGTGGGAATGGGTTCTGAGCTGATTTGTATGACCTGGAATGTTAGAGGAATAAAAACCCCCCGAAAGAAAATCAAGATGTTCTCACAAATTAGACAATATCACCCTCATATTGTGGCTCTGGTTGAGACACACCTGACCAGGGATACGGTTCGGTGTGTGCAGAAGCCGTGGGTACAGTGGTTTATACATGCTTTTCACACTAGTTGCTCGAGGGGAGTCTCATTGTTAATACATAAAGATGTACGGTGGGAGATCAGAGAGGCCTGGAAAGATCCTGAGGGACGGTTTGTGTTTGTGCATGCGCTGATCAACTCTCAGAAATATGTTATTTTGTGTATTTACAACCCTCCTCCGGCCAACATGTCAATTATCCACAAGGCATTGAGTTTCGCCCTGAATTACCCAGATGCCCACGTCATTTGTATGGGAGATTTTAATTTGGTTATGAATAATCATCTGGATAGGTTGAGACTGGGCGATGGAGTACAGAGTGGGTCCCTCCCCTTGGCTGCTTCCTAGCTATCGCAATTTATGGCGGGTAGTGGGTGGCTGGATCTATGGAGAATACGTCATCCTGATGAGAGGGAGTATAGTTGCCATTCCTCCACTAAATGCTATCTATCCCGTATAGACTACATTTTTGGATCCAGCAGCCTAGCAATATGGGTTGATAGTATTGAACATGGCAACAGGGGGGTTTCGGACCATAGTCCGGTTGTTCTTAAGCTTAAATATGGGCTATCGACTAATAGGACAACATGGAGGCTGAACCCCTTTTGGCTGAAGTTGATAAAATCGCCAGATAGAACGATCGATCAGTTGCGTTGCTTCGTCTCGTCCCACCCTGAACCCCGAGATATTAATCTATTTTGGGATACTCTTAAAGCTTATCTGAGGGGTTGTTTATCCTCTACGATCTCTTATATTAAGCAGGTGACATTGGGGGCGGATGGCGAGATGGAGCGACGTCTGAAAGATTCGGAGGCAGCCTACATATCTAATCAAACAAATAATAATAGGGTAGAGTGGTTGACTGCTCAAAGGCTATATACTCAATATATTGACACTAAAACCAAGCGTAAATTATTTTTTGCCCGGCAATCTTATTTTGAGTTGGTGAATCAAGCAAGTAAATTTTTGGCCTATTTAGTACGACAACATAATACAACCAATACATTTTTGCAGATTCGCAGTCCGGATGGTACTTTAGTTTCTTCAACTGAAGAAATACTGAAATGCTTCTCTGATTATTATAGTTCATTGTATAACTCTAAAACTGATAGTGATGGTCCGGAGTGTTTAAATTATCGGTCAGATATGGAATTTCCCACACTAAGCCCTCACCAACAGGCCTTTATGGATGCTGAGTTTACTTTGGAAGAGGTGGAGGATGCCATAAGGGATATGGCCTCTGGAAAGGCCCCTGGGCCGGATGGCTTTCCTGTTGAACTGTATAGAAAATACCAGGAAATACTGGCCCCCCTTTTGTTGACGGTGTTTCGTGAGATTTGGGAGGGAGGTTGCATGCCGGAATCCTTTTATGAGGCCAATATAATAGTTCTTAAAAAAGAGGGGAAAGACCCTCTAGATTGTGGATCTTATCGACCCATATCATTGGTAAATGTAGATTATAAGATTTTTACAAAAATTTTGGCCAAAAGATTGAACTCAGTCATATTGGACCTCATACACTCTGACCAAACTGGTTTTATGCCTGGTAAGAGCTCCTTCTTTAATATTAGACGGGTCCAGTCGGTGGTCCAATATAGTTCTCTGGTACCGGACAACGAATGGGCGTTGGCATCGCTTGATGCGGCCAAGGCCTTTGACTCTTTAGAATGGCCTTTTCTTTGGGCATGTTTGCAGAGGCATGGTTTTGATGATAAATTTCAAAAATGGGTCAGTATTTTATACATGAAACCCAAGGCCCGGGTCATTTTCACTGCATAGGGGAACTCGTCAGGGGTGCCCCCTCTCCCCGGCTCTGTTTGCTCTTGCTATTGAGGCATTGGCAATTCACATAAGATCTTCCCCTAATATAGCTGGCATAGAGATAGCGGATCGGACAGACAACATAGGCTTATATGCTGACGATATGGTGATATTTATGGACAGAGCAGGGGAAACCCTGACAAAAGTGATTGCTATTATTAATAAATTTGGTAAATATTCTGGCCTATATATAAATTGGGAGAAATCCGCTCTGATGCCTCTCTCCCATGCTCCAATGCCACGACTTGAGACTCTTTCCTCATTACCCATTGTAACCAGTTTAAATACCTGGGTGTCCATATTTCTCAATACAGTAAACTGGATTTACAACTTAACATATCTCCATTATTGGAGATGGTCAAAGCTAAATTTACGATTTGGGGTAAACTTCCACTGTCTGTAGCTGGACGTATTAATTTAATTAAAATGATATTACTCCCCAAGCTTAGCTATTTTCTCCAACGCAGTGCTGTAGTGGTGCCCAGATCCTTTTCCGCTAATCTGAACTCCCAGGTCACATCCTTTATTTGGGGAAAAACCAGGCCTAAGCTTAAACTATCCACTCTGCAGAGACCCAAGAGGGGAGTGGGGGCGGCGTTACCGGATTTCTTTCTGTATTATCTGGCTGGGCAGGCAAGAGCCATAAGCACATGGATGCCCAGCGGCTGCCTCCCTAATTCCGAAGATCATCTACTTCATGCCGCACAAATTAGTTCCCCGCTGGGTTTTTTGGAAATGAGGAAAGCCAGTGTCTCACGATTGTTGCCCCTGATTCGTCTAGCACGATCAATATGGAAACAGATCAAAAAAGTGGTTGGATTTGTGGATATTGTGGCTGAGATGCCCCTGTGGAATAATGGTTATCTCCCGATGCTACTTGAACATCCATCTGCCGAGTTTTGGGCTCAGTATAGTGTCTTTACGATAGGCGATCTGTATGATCATGGAACTTTGATCTCTTTTGAACAATTACAGATTACTCGCAATGTCCCGAGATCCCAGTTCTTTCGTTATTTACAACTAAGGTCGGCTTTTCAGTCACACATGAGATGTATGGGTATGGATAGCACTATCTCGTCTCTACCTTTGATAGGGATCCTTAAATCACAGGGCCCCCAGGGTCTCATCTCTTCTCTGTATGCGTATATGCTGTCAGTGGGGACAGAATCTACCATAGACTCCGTTAGGAAGAAATTGGAAAGGCTCATCCCAGATACACAGGAAGAGGAATGGGAAGAAATTCTAGAGTCATCGATTATAGTATCTCCATCTGTTAACAACAGGATGATACAATTATATATTATGAACCAATCATATTTGACTCCAACTCGACTCTTTAAGATGGGCCGGTACCAATCATCGGAATGTTTGAGATGTCATTCCGTAGATGCAGATTTTATCCATATGATTTGGAGTTGTCCTATCATTGCACAATATTGGAGGGAGGTGACATCACTATTGACATCTCTGGTACAAGCTCCTGTTCCCTTTGAGCCGCTGGTTTGTTTATTTGGAGTATGGGACGAGGAGACATGGGGTCAATATGTTGGAATTTTCCTAAGGGAGACACTATTTATGGCAAGGAAGGTTCTGGCGTTGCGATGGATGGGGGGTTCATCTCCTTCTCTTGGATCCTGGGTCAATTTAGTGAATTCAGTTATCCCATATGAACGTACGTTGTATCAGAACAGAGGATGCCCAGGTAAATTCGAAAAGATTTGGGAGAGGTGGAATTCCTCTCACCTCACTCTGTAGAGTGGAGATGTCACATAATAAATAGCTAATTAGGTGAAAGTAGGCTGCGGAGTAGTTTTAATTTTTGTTCTTGTAGGAATAGTCATGGCTTAGAAGTTAGGTAGATTTCATCGCTGGAATAACAACACAAGGTCATTGTGATTTAATAGGCATTATGCTTTATTTTATTTGCATATAACTGGTGTGTACATTTTACTTTACTTTTTAATGTCATAGGAAACATGCATATTTTGTATTATGCTTAATGTCATGTACCAATATGTGTATTGTGCACCTGTTTATGGTTTATGGTTCAATAAACGAATTTAAAAAAAAAAATCTTTGTAAGGGAAGCTGCAAGTGCAATGCTTCTTCACAAAGCACTTACTGCTCAATTGCATATGATTTCAACACTAGAAGTCTCAGAAACTGCAAAACAGATTTCTACCATGGGTTTGAAGAACATGTATGTAGTGTCGGTGGTGGGGTGCCGAGCTGGGGGGGGTGGTCCTACTTTTATACCGCGCAGAGATGATACAGAGACACGATGAGGCAGATTCTGGGTGCAACAGGTCCAAGTTTATTGCTCACCGTCCGACTGACGGTCCTCGCGGTACACCGCGATATCTCTCTCTGCCCTCCGTGTTCAGGGCCGCTCCAACACCGTATGTTACACTAGGGACGTATTTATACGTCACGTCCCGTCTCACACTGTGACAATCCTGACAGCTCGGTTACTGTGGCCGCCTTAGGCCCGTACACCAACAGCACTTTACTGGTCTGTTTCGTCGTAACACATACGGTGTCTTCCACCCAGAGCCTTGTCTCTGCTGCGGTCCTTCCCTGTCAGGACCACCCCCCTGACGTTTCCTCTCCTCAGTCCCCTTGGTCGGATTCTCCTCAGGGCACACAGACTGGCGAAGTCCTCCTGTCACCTGGGCTCCCCCTGGGGACTGGAATCTTCTGGAACCCTCCCTCAGAATTTATAACTTCCCCGGTTCCTTGAAACTGTCACTAACTGTCACCACGCCCCCCATGACCAACGGTTTCTAAAGCCCTAAGCTGCTGTAAAGTCCTTTGCTCACACTCCACCCTGCCATCTAATGGTCATCCCAAGGTACTGCACGTCCACTACACTTTCCTAGTTGTTTCCCCACTGTAATCACTGTCTCCTACCTACACTGTGCAAACCTATCTTTCTTCACTCTGACTATTCCGTCCGTCCGTCAGGTCACCTTCCCTACACTCCCCCTTCCTTTGTCCATTGTCGTCCTCGACAATCGTCATCCCTGCCTTCGTCGTTCTGAATCTACACCTACATTCTGTTGTCGGACCAGAAGTTGAGCCAAACCCACTATCTGCGGGGGCCGAACCATACTGGGAGCACTATGCTCTGAGCAGCCTACTGCTACTCACCAGCGCGCACGCCACATGACAACGTCTTTCAAATTGGGCAAGGTACACCCGTATTCTCTCTACGGCGTGTATCTTTCCCCTACTCTCCCCTACTGTTACCTTTCACTATCCGGTACGCCATGATCGAGGCCACTCACCTACCAGATCATTGCCGGCGCCCGCCTTTCCTTCTTCAGGGGTGTCCGTGGTGTCGGGGACCTGACCTAGGACGGCTGTCTTTCTCACATCTTCCCATTCATTTTCCTTCTTTCAATTACATGTCATGGTCGGCGTCCCGGTCTCCCAGACCTCAACTCTTAGATCCCTACCGGATCTCACACTTTCCTTTGGTCCCGCAGACCTTCCCTTAACCCGGACCTGTTGCATTTTACTTTGCATATTATACATCATACAACTTTATAATAGCACAAGTACCCATTTTTTTTATAATTTTTTTTTTTCCATTTTCTCTTACTTTTAAAACCAAAATATAACATAACATTGCATTTCCTCTTTCTTCCTCCCCCCCTTCCTTGGACCTGGACACTCCTCCACTTTTCCGTATCCCCGTTCTGTCAGGTAAACATATTTTCGTATATAAAGAACATAGAAAGAAGAAAGAAAGAGAGAGAGAAAATAGTTGCATCAGTTAAACAACAACAAAACTTTTTTCTAAATGCAACTGTCCTTATAATCTGCACAACGGTGCATCGAACTCCTGACAGTCTATACCACTCTCAATGGACAGAGGTGAGGGCTCCACGGGGATACTGAGGGTGTCCATTCAAGTCCTCTTCTTTTCCATGACGGCCTCTCCTTGAGTGTGGAACAGGTTCCACACTTCCTGCTCCCGGGCCTTTTTCTTCCTGATCACCTCCGCTTCCCACACGGAGGGAACAGCACGGGCCCTGGAGTCCGGTGGGCGGGACTCCGCTGAAAAAGACCGCAAGACAGAAACGGCCGAAGATTTCTGCGGCCCAGCAGCCGCTGGGGTCAGGTGGCAAATGGGGAGAACCGGGTCCTCGGGGGCTGGAATCACAGGGCCCGCTAAATCGGTCGCAGCCGACTCCAGCAGCGGCATAACCGCGGCCTCAGGACAGGCCGCATCCACTACTTCCAACGGAGTCGGAGTAACGGCCGATTTCAACAATGCAGCTGCTATTAGCAGGGAAAGCACAGCAGCATCTTCTTTGGGTGAGCTCTGCACTGGTGACTCCGGGCGGGGTAGTTCGGGGACATGAGCGGGGACCTCGCTCAGCTCTGCATACACCACGGGGCCCGTGGTAACTAGGCCTTCCGGTGCGCAGGGGGCCGCGTGCTGCAGCAGAATGGTGGGGGCCGCTTGCAGAGGCACTGGTAGGGCCGGGGGTACTCTCACCTTCCCTGGCGCTGCGGCCTCCGTTCCATCATCACGCAGTTTCCCCCGCAGCCTCCGTTCCTTGCTCCACTGTCCTGCGGGCCTTCCCTCCGGACTCGGGGGCTCCGCTGAGAAGTCCTCTGCTGGTATTGGTGGCAGCCGTTCTCGCTGACTCCCCTCAGGCTCCGCTCCCCGGCTCAGCATCCCGCTGCCTGCCCGTAAATCTGAAGATGACTTCTGGTGCAGCTCCATCTCTCGCCGCCATTGCCACTCTAGGCGGCCGATGCCCCGACACCCGCAGCATCTCATACCGTCCATTGGGCAGCACTCGAATGGCGTCAGACAGCCGCAGCCAAGTTTTTCTTCTGTGCCACTCCTCCTGCTGGGTGGGGCGTTGGCAGACCTTTCCATCCATCTGCCAGGGTCCAATATATGGAAACGTCGGTCTCCGGGCATATACTGCTTCCTTTTGGGGTACGTTGGAGGGGGTCCCAGTCCATTCTGAACAACTGCAAACACCCGGACCTCTCCTCTGCGCTGAAGTAATACCGCCATCTTGGGCAGAATCAGCTACTGCCTTGGATCCTCTGCAAGCAACACAGATCCGACACAGCGTCCCAATTTGTAATCCACAGGTCAGTAATTTTTAGTCCACAGGTGTTTATAATCCGAAATAGAGCAGTCCAAGTTTTCCTCAGTCCTTCAGTTGCAGGCCTGCCGCAGAAGATAGCGTATTAGCGGCGGCGATCCTGCCGACTACGCCAAATGTAGTGTCGGTGGTGGGGTGCCGAGCTGGGGGGGGTGGTCCTACTTTTATACCGCGCAGAGATGATACAGAGACACGATGAGGCAGATTCTGGGTGCAACAGGTCCAAGTTTATTGCTCACCGTCCGACTGACGGTCCTCGCGGTACACCGCGATATCTCTCTCTGCCCTCCGTGTTCAGGGCCGCTCCAACACCGTATGTTACACTAGGGACGTATTTATACGTCACGTCCCGTCTCACACTGTGACAATCCTGACAGCTCGGTTACTGTGGCCGCCTTAGGCCCGTACACCAACAGCACTTTACTGGTCAGTTTCGTCGTAACACATACGGTGTCTTCCACCCAGAGCCTTGTCTCTGCTGCGGTCCTTCCCTGTCAGGACCACCCCCCTGACGTTTCCTCTCCTCAGTCCCCTTGGTCGGATTCTCCTCAGGGCACACAGACTGGCGAAGTTCTCCTGTCACCTGGGCTCCCCCTGGGGACTGGAATCTTCTGGAACCCTCCCTCAGAATTTATAACTTCCCCGGTTCCTTGAAACTGTCACTAACTGTCACCACGCCCCCCATGACCAACGGTTTCTAAAGCCCTAAGCTGCTGTAAAGTCCTTTGCTCACACTCCACCCTGCCATCTAATGGTCATCCCAAGGTACTGCACGTCCACTACACTTTCCTAGTTGTTTCCCCACTGTAATCACTGTCTCCTACCTACACTGTGCATACCTATCTTTCTTCACTCTGACTAGTCCGTCCGTCCATCAGGTCACCTTCCCTACATGTATACAATTCACATGACAGGTTCCCTGTAAGGATCGCTTGGTCCAATCTCTGGGTCTTTCATCAATCCTGAAAATGAAGAGACCACAGGGATGCTTTAGTTTTTTTCCTGCACAACAACACTCTTGTCCAACTGCCCGTGCTTAGAACTATAGCAGGATCCATTCACTTATGCTGACTGAATAAGGAATATCTCTGAAGGAGATGCAGAATTGCAACGGAGCTGTCGTCATATCATTTAAAAAATGTGTGGGGGTCCCAGAAGATGCACAGTGATAATTAAGCAATAGCATCTAAGTCTGTGTGCTCAAGATGAGGTTTTGGTGAGTTTTAGCGCTGCATATTGGGTCAAAAAAACGCAGCATCTTACAGTTCCAGCACAGTGAATGGGATTTATAGTGATCTCCTGCCCAATGTGCTCTCTGTTTTGCTCATTATAAACGGACCTGCAGTGCATGTTTCAAATCCACAATATGTCAACTTCTATTGTGGATATGCTGACCTTTATGTGCAGATTTTTCCCCATAAACTTGCAATTGCTGTGGAAAATCTGCAGGTAAAAGAAGCACATATTTTTTAGTGCATTTCTGCAATTGAAACATATAAAAAATGCAAGTAACCCACACATGACTGTGCTAATAATGTTTTTTTCAAAGCCAAATACCAGGATCAATCAAAAGCAAAGCAGCTTTGTTTAAAGCATGACACACCAAAAAGAGACAAAAAAGCAATAAAAATGCATGCAAAAATCACTCAAAAAAGAATGAAAAAACGCTAGTAACCTAATTTTCGTAACGGGTGCAGAAATTATGCAGAAAATCAGCAACATCAAAAATATCACCAAAAGCTCATCAGGGAATAGCAGTGATCTTTTATGGCGATGGGAACTGTTAAAGAAGATATCCGAGAGGTTAGATAAAAACAGATATGCAGTTGCTAACAAAGGCAACTACCTATCTGCTGTACCCAGCGTTGGCCATTAACCGCTCCTGCCAGAGATTCAGCTGCTCCTTGTCAACAGAATGGCTGTTTTTCTTTCTGTTGACAGGGCAGGACTACTGGTGTTATGCTGACTGACAGCTTTCTCTCCGCTGCCTAATTAGGGGAAGCCAGCTGTCCATCAGCATGACGCCAGTAGTCTCGCCTTGTCAGGAGGAAAAGAAACTGCTGTTCTGTTGACAGGGAGCAGCTGAACTTCCTGCAGGAGCGGTCAGTGACTGGCGCTGGGTACAATAGACAAGTAGTTGCCTCTGTTGGCAGCTACATGCCTTTATTTATGTCACATTAATCTCCTTTAAGTATAAGGCCTGTTTCACACATCCGTATTTTACCATCAGTCAAAATCTGCCATTTTGCAAAAAAAAACAGATCCGTCATTTTGCTTGGCGGATCCGTTTTTTTCCCATTGAGTTGCATTACCGGCGGATCTTGACGGATGGCCATCCGTTGGATCCGCCAAAATTTTTACGTCCGCCCACATGCCCGGATGGACCATGCAACGTTTTTTCAGGCGGCCAGATCCGCATTTCTCACTGCGCATGCCCGAAAGACTTCACTCAGCCACAAATTTAATCCTAAACTCTGTTCAGGAGACTGAAAAATTCATCTCTCTCTCTCTCTCCCTCTCTCTCCTCCCCAGGCAGCGGTTCCTTTAAAACTCTTCCTTCGACGGATCCATTAAAATAACGGTCCAGTGCCAAACGTTGAGGTCAGTACAGGAACGGATCTGTTATCCGCCATTTTTGCGGATTTTGACTGACCAAAAAAACTGATGTGTGAAACAGGCCTAAGACTAAATAGTTTTTTAACCTATATCTTGTAATAACATTAAAGAACAATATTTGTGCAAAATCATCGTGGTTAAAAACACTGTAGTAGTTTTTGGTGCAGTTTTTTGAGCCAACAAAAGAAAAGGTGCTATAAATATAACACATATTACATGGACCTGGTGGAAGTGTAGCTGTGGTTTGCAATGATTTTTTAAGATAGTTTCTACAATACATATATTTATCCTTTTATAGTGTAGACCATTTTCTTCAACAGTAGATGGTTTTTTTGTTGTTAGTCTCTAGACATATTTGTACAGTGGAAAGTTTTAGCAGAGATAAGACTCCAGTCATAATCATTGTGATAATCTCTAACTGCTGTTGCTTCCTCTGGGCAGAAACAGGCCATAAACCACTGATTTCTTCAAATTCTGCCATTTCTTCTACATGCCTCCAAGGAACTTGTCTTACAGTTCTGAGTACTAAACGAGCTGTGCCTTATAAATGTTTATGTTACTCATTAATGAAAAATGTTTTACTTTAACCTTTCAACCTACACATGTCCCAGGATCTTAATACCCTCTGTCGAACCTTGACAAGTTCCATTTCATTACAGTGGTGAAACATCTCTGCTATTTAGTGGAGCACATGCCTGTGTGATGTTTAACTTGACAGTGTCTTGCACAATAGTAGAAATGAGATTGAAAGATTAGAAGCCTAGAGATTAGTGAAATAGCCATGGAGAGAAATGGATAAATCTGTCATTACACATAATATGCATTCCTACATTTCCCAGGCCTGTCATCTTCTTTTCAATTGGAAATCAAATAAACTGATGCTGAAATAAGGTTGGTTTACATGAGCTGACCGGCGGCATTAAACAACCACTGATCTGTAAGTATTTATTGACCGGCGGTCATTTAATAACTTGTTTATACAGGTAGACCCAGGATAGTAATCCACTGTGAACAATCAGTTATGGATAGCCCTGTCCACAGAGGCTGCCACTGCTCTCAGCAGTGAGAGTCTTTTTTTACGCAAAAGTACGTGCTGCCGAGAAAGATGATCATTTGTGCAGCACAAAAAATCATTTCGCTTAGCAAACTAACTATTTTGTTCATTTATAGAATGTAAGATTATCATGAAACAAGCATTCTTATGAATGTTCATTCACATTAGTCTTTCAATGTTAAATTGACCTTAAGGCTCTGTTCACACGTACAGTTGTCATCTATTTGTAGCAGATCCCGTACTAAGAATCCGTTGCAAATGGAACACTTTTGATGCACACTTCAGATGGATGCACACTTTTGTTTCCGCTTCGCATATGTTTTTGTTCAGTTTCTAATGGATCCATTTTTATTAGAGGTGTCTTTGAACACTTATAGTGTTCTGGACATGCACAGTGCTTAAATGGAATCTGTCATCAGGTTTCTGCTAAGGCCTCTTTCACACTTCAGTTTTTTACAATCAGTCACAATCCGCCAGGTTTTGAAAAAAACGGATCCTGAATTTTCTTTTGAGGATCCGTTTTTTCCCCCATTGACTTCCATTAATGGCGGATTGTGACGGATTGCTGTCCGTTGCATCCGTTTTTTTTGAGGATCCGCCAAAAGTTGCTGTCCGTCACCATCCTCAAAGATTTCAAAATGGAGCTTGCAACGTTTTTTTCTCTGGCGGATCCTCCAGACACTCATTTAACCCGAAATTCTTTCTGGGTGCCGGACAAAAAAATAATATTCTCTCTCTCTCTCGCTCTCTCTCATTTCTGACAGTGCAGGGAGCAGGATTATGCAGATTTACCTAAATTCTGTGAGTGTAGTAATCGCAGGCATGCGGGATGCAATGACGAGACGGGAGCCGGAGCTTTAAATGTAACTTTTATATAGATAAATATGCACCCCTTTAGGGCTATCTTGAGTAAATGAGAAAAAACTTTGTCCAGCTCCACGATGTAGTGAAAAATATTCTTTATTCACTCAATAGAAATGAGGTTTAAAAGCCAGCATGAGTTACAAGGCATGTGATCGATCTACGCGTTTCGAGTGACTAGGCACTCTTAATCATGATACCATGATTAATCATGATTAAGGCTGAGTTCACACGTGGCGGGTTTTTTGCGTTTCCGCGGTGGTTTTAACCGCGCGATTTTGCCGCGAAAACGCAAAAAATAAGCATCCCATGCATTCCTATGGGATTCCGCAATGCTGTGCTAATGCTGCGGTTTTTACCGCGGCGGAATCGCTTCGCGGTAAAAACCGCAGCATGCTCATTAATTTGCGGAATCGCGGCGATCCCACACCCATAGGAATGCATTGTTCCGCTTATTTCCCGCATGTGGCCGTGCACACCATGCGGAAAGTAAGCAGAACAATTGCGGATGGTACCCACGGTCCGGAGGAGAGGAGACTGTCCTCTGGGCTTTGGGTACCATATCCCTGTAAAAAATAGAATTTAAAATAAAAAATATTGTTATTCTCACCCTCCGACATCCCGCGCAGCCTTCCCGCTTCTCTTCACGCTCTCGTTCCCAGTAGTCCTTTGCGAAAATGCTCGCGATGACGTCCCTTCTCGCGGGATCGCGAAGTCTCGTGGTCATTCGCGCGACGTCATCGCGAATGACCGCGAGACGTCGCGATCCCGCGAGAACTGACGTCATCGCGGGCATTTTCGCAAAGGATTACTGGGAACGGATGCGCGGGACGTCGGAGGGTAAGAATAACACCATTTTTTTTTTTTTTTTACATTCTATCTTTTACTACTGATGCCGCATAGGCGGCCTCAGTAGTAAAAAGTTGGTCACACTCGTCAAACACTATGTTTGACGAGTGTGACCAACCTGTCAATCAGTTCTCCAAGCGATGCTACAGATCGCTTGGAAAACACTAGCATTTTACAAGCTAAATACGCTTGCAAAATGCTAGTTTTTCTGCGGGAAAATCGCGGGAATTTAAAATGCAATTTTCCCGCGGACTGGAATTCCGGAATTCTCGCGGTAATTTCCGCGAGAGTTCCGGTACGTGTGCACTTAGCCTTAAGAGTGCCTAGTCACTCGAAACGCGTAGATCGATCGCATGCCTTGTAACTCATGCTGGCTTTTAAACCTCATTTCTATTGAGTGAATAAAGAATATTTTTCACTACATCGTGGAGCTGGACAAAGTTTTTTCTCATTTGCCTTGGATTGTGCGCTTTGACACAGCGGTCTCGTGCTCCGATGTTGGAATGCCGTATCTGGTGAGCTGGATTTGTATCCTGATTTATCGCTATCTTGAGTAACCAGCAAGCTAACAACTGTTATCCTGCAGGGATCAGAACAACAATACACAGGTAACACAATAATAACTACCCATTTAGAACCGGTAACTATAAGGCCGCGATATGGCCGACTACGAGTCCAGAAACTACAATTATGCAACTACAATGTGTCACTTATCCTCCTCTGACGTCTGGCAGAGTGGTGATCGATGTCTGTTTGACGTCTCAGCCTCTGGGCCCAGCCGACGAGGAGTTGATGCAAACTTCAGGCTTTCCTACGCGCAGGTGGAGCAAGGGCACAACAGGCCCCTGTAGAGTTTCTCTGCGTGGTGCCTCCTGGCGACGGCGGGGTGATGTTGGTTCGGGGCCCGGGGCGTGTAGACCCCAGCTGCGGGATGGAGTTGTGCAGCGGCGGCTGCGGGCAGGTCACAACCGCGGGCTGGAAATGGGCAGCAGCGGTCGCGGACGGCAGTGGGCAGGCCGCATGTGGACTGGAGTCGGATAGTGGCGGCCATGGGTGGCAGCGGGCAGGCTGCAACCGCAGACTGGAGATGGGCAGTGGCGGCCCTGGGCGACAGTGGTCAGGCCACAACCGCGGACTGAAGATGGGCAGTGGTTGCCATGGGCGGCAGCGGAAAGGCCGCAACCACGGACTGAAGCTGGGCAGTGGTGGCCGCGGTCAGCAGCAGGCAGGCCACAACTGCAGACTGAAGTGGCGGGAGCAGGTGCATGGTCATTTGGTTGGCGTCCTTCTGCTGGGCCGCTCGGGGCTGTCTCCTGCCTGGCAGCGGTTAGTCTCCCTCCATTCTCTCTGGTCGTCGCTCACTCCTGCGAGCTCTGGCTCTCTGGCGCCGCCTAGGCTTCCTGCTCCTTCTCTCCTGCTCTGTCCAGTGCCCCCTGCTAATGTTCTCAGCTCCCTTTATATCGGCTCCGCCCCTACTCCTTCTAGAACTGTCTCTGGTCCGTCCTCTCAATATGTCCCCCAGAAACAGTCTCCCTAGGAGCCTTGGTGACAGTCCCTTTGGTCCGGTTCTGCCACACAGTGGGGACTCTCTCTCCTACACTCCCCCATCCTTTATGCTCGCCTGTCCTCGGGCGAGGGCTTAGTGGGGTCTGGGCTTGCTTTTTGATGTAAATGTCTTTTCTGCTATGCAAACTGGTCCTGTTCGTAGTGATCTGGGGGATGGCCAGCTGTGGACCGCTTGGAGTGTCACAGTTTGACTATGGTGGAGTCTTCTGGGGTGGTGGAAGATGGCGGATTGACTAGGGTTGTTGGGGTATTAGTTTTTAAAGTGTCCATTTGTACCGCCAGAGGGTCTTCCTCGTCATCCTCATTCCACACTATCGGCGGAGGTTCTGGGACTGGAGGAGGGGCCTCGGGTCGTTCGGGGCCCCTGGAAGAATAGGGTCGCAACATATTGTGGTGTATGGTTCGGGTAGGGTGGTCTCCCTCTTGCTCAGATTATATTTCATACACCGGTCCATCTGGGCTTACTCGGTGCAGTACTCGGTAGGGACTTTCTTCCCAGCGGTGCCCTAATTTGTTTTGGGGATGCTGATCTCGTACAAGTACACGATCTCCTGCTTGAAATTCTGTGGTTTGGGACGGAGTCTTCCCCAGATGTTCCAGGTCCTGAAGTTTTGTATGAATGATTCGGTGCAGGGTTTGTAGCCAATACCGATGGTTCCAGACCCACAAGGAGACTCCCGTCCATGGTTGTTCTTCCTCCGAGTTCAACTCCACCTCTGTGATTCCTTTGCCTTCCCGGCTAAACAGTAGCGAGTACGGGGTATAGCCAGTGACTCGGTGTACCCGGTTGTTATGTACCCAGACCAGTTTGGGGATGTATTCGGGCCAGCGGACTTTCTGGTCGCTCTCCAGGGTGCGTAGCATTTGGATTAATGTCCGATTAAATCGCTCGCAGTCTCCATTTCCTTGGGGATGGTATGGTGTGGTCCAGGACTTGTCAATACCGTATAAGTGATGTTGTTCTTCCATTACTTTACCCAGGAAGCACGCACCTTAGTCTGAATGGATCCGCTGGGGGGCAGCCGAATACTTGGATAAAGTTCTTACAGATCCTGTAGGCGGCCGATTCCGCTGTTTGATCATGAGTAGGGGTCACCATGGCGAATTTGGTAAAATGGTCCACCATGACTAGACAATGCTCACATCCCTGGTGAGCGGGACCGATGGCTAAATAGTCTACCATTAAGAGTTCGAGAGGTGCTGCTGTTACTATTGTTTGTACCGGAGCCTGTTGCTCAGGTGGTTTAGTTAACTCACACAGGCGGCCCTTTTTCATGAGCCTCGCAAACAAGTTCAGTGAGCCGGCTACCGTTATCAGCTACCGTAAGCGATCACTCTTCCCTGCCGTCTTGGACTTGTAACAATACAGCCCCTAGCTGTGTAGGCTCCCGTCGGTGTGTAGTATGAACGGCTGCGAGAAATCCGCGTAGGCCAACACTGGGGCTCCCAAGAGTGCGGTTTTGAGATCTTGGAAGGCCTCTTCCTGTGGTTCCCGCCACTGGATCTTGCAACTATTGGCCCCGGCAGGGGCTCCCTTCAGCAAGTCCTGCAGGGCTGGGGCCCGACGAGTGAAGTTCTTTACGAAGCGACGGTAATATCCGGCTAACCCCAGAAAGGCTACTTTTTCTAATGCCTTCGGCGGAGACGGTATGTCCTAGGTATTCGATCTGCATACAGAACAGGTGGCATTTCTGGGGTTTTACCTTCAACCCGTACTTTTGCAGCTGACCAAGCACCTGCCCCAACCGCTTCAAGTGGTCTTCAAACGTGGCGGCGTAGATGATGATGTCGTACAGGTATATCAACATGGCCTCGAAGTTGCGATCTCCCAGACATCGCTCCATTAACCGTTGGAAGGTCTCGGGGGCGTTGGCTAGCATGAACGGCATGCGATTAAATTCAAACAGTCGCATGGGCAAGATGAACACGGTATTGGCGCGGTCTTCCTCTGACATTGGCACCTGCCAGTACCCGCTGGCCAGATCCAGGGTAGAAAAGTGTGTTGCTTTCCCCAGGGCTGATAGGGACTCTTCTATATGGGGCAGCGGGTATGAGTCTTTGATGGTGCAAGCGTTCAACTTTCGATAATCCACGCAGAACCGCAAGGTGCCGTCTTTCTTTCGGACCAACACAATGGGGGCCGCCAAAGGACTCTGGCTTTCCCGGATAACCCCTTTCCGCAGCATTTGGCCCAGCAGTGTTTTTACTTTTTGGAATAGCTGCGGCTGAATCTGTCGGTATTGGTCTCTGATAGGGGCCGTTCCTTCAGTGGTAATGCCGTGCGTGATGGCAGTGGTGAACCCGAGGTCATCCTCATGATTGGCGAACACCTCTTGGTACTGGCCCAGGAATGCTTCTACTTGATGTATTTGGGCTCGGGTTAGGCCAGAGAGTTCTGCCTGCATTTTCTCTAGGATGGCTTGACCCTTCTCTTCGGGCGAGGCCCCAGTGGTATGGATGGAATGAATAGTCACCGCCCATAGGTCCCCTGCCTGCACTTTTAGCTGTAATGCTGGGGTCGGAAGCACCTCCTCCAAAGGTTTCATCAGTTTTGCCATTTCGGCGCTTGGTTTTAGGATGACATCTGAATCTTCCAGGTTGACACAGCGCACAAGAATGGTCCCCTTCCTCACAGTGGCCAAGGCGCGGGCCACTAGGACTCCAGGGGGTAGGTGCTCCAAGTAGCATGGCTCCACCTGCACCTCTACTCCCTCCAGCGGCACATGAGCCTGGATGGGCAGGGCTACCACCATCTGCCCTGTTGGCAACACGAGCTGAGGGGTCGCCAGTGCGATCACTCTCTCCAGCACCTCTTCCTCCTGGCAGTCTTGTAGGACCCGTGCCCCCCGAGTCTCTTGTGTAGACTCACTAAGGAGTAGACTGCCAAACTCTCTCAATATGTTCATACCCAGGGTGACAGGGTGTTTTTCGTTTGCATCTCCCTGGGTAAGAATCACCCCTCGGCGGCCAAGTTGTTTGCCGCATAATGAAATTTGCATCCAGGCTACTCTGACGAAAGAGACTGGTAGCTGGTTAGTTGCTAGTAACTTTATCACGGACCTCAACTGGGGCCTCACAGCTTCAGGAAAGTGCTGTCGAAAATAAGTCTCTGGCATGGTCGTAACTTGCGACCCTGTATCTACCAAGCAACGCACTGCACGTCCTTCGAACTCTGCCCATATTACTGGACACTTTGCAATCAGGTCCTCGGGACTTCCCACACCCTGCGTTGTGGGTTCTGGTTCTGAGCGGCGTCCCCCCAGCTCAGAGAACTTTAGTTTAATGGCCCCTGGGGTGGTTATCTCCCATGCCGTGGGCACTCTCGGGCAAAGTGGCCCGGCTTGCCACATCCAAAGCATTCCCGAGGCCGCAGGGTCCGACCGCCCCTGGGATTGCAAGGGCCCCAGGGCGCTGGGCCCAGGCCAGACTGTCCACTTGTGGTCTCGGCCCTTCTCTTCACTTCGACCAATTTACCTCCAATGCTCTTCAGTTCTTGTTTCATTTCTTCCACCCACTGAGGCTCTCTGATGGCATTCACGGAGGCTTTAGTACTCCGGACCTTTCCCACGGGGACTGTCAGCCCTTGTTCTTGTTCCTGGGTGCGCACCTGACTCCCTACCACGGAGAAAGTCATACGTGGGTTTACCCTGACCTGTTCCCGCAATGCTTGCTTGGTCAGGGGATCTCGGAGCCCGGTCACTAAGAGGTCGCGTAGGGTTATGTCAATGGGCCCTTCACCTACACCGTCCTTTTGTTCAATGGCCATGTATAACTCTTGAAGGATGTTCATGTATTGGGTGACCGTCTCCCCTTCCCCTTGCATACGACTGAATAACCGGGTCCTCAACTCTCCCACGTCCGTCAAGACCCTGATAAAGGTGTTTTGCTGTCCCGGGTGTTAGGGCTGAGCAGGTTCCACTGCGGCTGAAGAAGAATGGGAGACCGCTGGGTGCAAGGCTCTGGATTCCTGCTGTGCATTGGCAGGAACCCGACGCCTAACACCAGGGGCCTGAACATCACAGAATCAAGAGCCTTCCCATCCAATGCCATTAGGGCCACTTCTGCCTCTAAGTCAGGGGTCATCGGATGCATCCTAAATAGCCCACGCATCCGTTCCGTTCAGCTCCACATTATAGTGTTGCTGCCGGAGAACCTGGGCAAGTTACTCAGCACAGCCCCCAAGGATAAATTGGACCAGGGGCCGCCATCGCCCCCTTGATCCACAGTATCGCTTGCGCTCGGAGACTGCATCCTGCCGACTACGCCAAGTGTGGTAATCGCAGGCACGCGGGATGCAGTGACGAGACGGGAGCCGGAGTAAGCTTTAAGTGTAACTTTATATAGATAAATATGCACCCCTTTAGGGCTATCTTGAGTAACCAGCAAGCTAACAATCGTTATCCTCACAGGGATCAGAACAACAATACACAGGTAACAGAATAATAACTACCCGGTTAGAACCGGTAACTATGAGGCCGCGGTATGGCCGACAACGAGTCCAGAAACTACAATTATGCAGCTACAACGTGTCACTTATCCTCCTCTGACATCCGGCAGAGTGGTGATCGATGTCTGTTCGACATCTCAGCTGCTGGGCCCAGCCGAGTTGACAAAAGCTTCGGGCGTTCCTACGCCCGGGTGGAACCGCAGGCCGGAGTCGGCTGGCTGCAACCGCAGGCTGGAGTTGGCCGGCGGCGGCTGTAGGCTGGAGTCAGGCAACAGCGGCTGTGGGCAGCAGTGGGCAGGTCGAATCCGCGGGCTGGAACTGGGCAGAGGTGGCCACAGGCGGCAGCAGGCAGGCCGCAACCATGCACTGAAGCTGGGCAGTGGCGGCCGCGGGCGGCAGCGGACAGGCCGCAACCACAGACCGAAGCTAGGCAGTGGCGGCCCTGGGCGGCATTGGACAGGCCGCAACCACGGACTGAAGCTGGGTATTGGCGGCCGCGGGAGGCAGCGGGCATGCCGCAAGCGCAGACTGAAGTGGCGGGAGCGGGTGCTCCGTTGTTTGGTCGGCGTCCTTCTGCTGGGCGGCTAGGGGCTGTCTCCTCCCTGGCAGAGCTGAGTCTCCCTCCGTTCTCTCTGGTCGTCACTCACTCCAGCGAGCTCTGGCTCTCTGGCGCCGCCTAGGCCTCATGCTCCTTCTCTCTTGATCTGTTCAGTGCCCCCTGCTGGCATTCTCATCTCCCTTTATATCGACTCCGCCCCTACTCCTTCTAGAACTATCTATGGTCCGTCCTCTCAAAATGTCCCCTGGAAACAGTCTCCCTAGGAACCTTTGTGACAGTCCCCTTGGTTCCGATCCGGCCACACAGCGGGGACTCTCCCTCCTACATGAGACCTAGTCAGACAATGATAATTTCCTACTCATGTAACACTGATTGTATAGCACAAGGGCTAGTAAGTGACACATTCCTGGAATCGGCATCTCATCCTCTTCATTATGCTGTGCTCAGATGAAATATCAAAAACCTGCTGACATAATCCCTTTAAGTTTCACTTTGAAAGAAAAAAATATATGTATATTCACTGCTCAAAAAAATAAAGGGTACACTTTAACAATAGAATATAACTCCAAGTAAATCAAACTTCTGTGAAATCAAACTGTCCACTTAGGTAGCAACACTGATTGACTATCAATTTCACATGCTGTTGTGCAAATGGAATAGACAACAGATGGAAATTATTGACAATTATCAAAACACCCTCAATAAAGGAGTGGTTCTGCAGGTGGGGACCACAGACCACATCTTAGTACCAATGCTTTCTGGCTGATGTGTTGGTCACTTTTGAATGTTGGTTGTGCTTTCACACTCGTGGTAGCATGAGATGGACTCTACAACCCACACAAGTGGCTCAGGTAGTGCAGCTCATCCAGTGTGGCACATCAATGTGAGGTGTGGCAAGGTTTGCAGTGTAGTGTCCAGAGGCTGGATGCGCTACCAGGAGACAGGCAAGTACATCAGGAGGCGTGGAGAGGGCCGTAGGAGGGCAACAACCCAGCATCAGAACCGCTACCTCAGCCTTTGTGCAAGGAGGAACAGAAGGAGCACTGCCGGAGCCCTGCAAAATGACCTCCAGCAGGCCACAAATGTGCATGTGTCTGCACAAACAGTTAGAAACTGTCTCCATGAGGATGGTCTAAATGCCTGACATCCACAGATGGGGTTGTGCTCACAGCCCAACACCTTGCAGGACGATTGGCAATTGCCAGAGAACACAGTGTTCGGCAGATTTGACATTGACGCCCTGTGCTCTTCACAGATGATGAGCAGGTTCACACTGAGCACTTGTGATAGACATGACAGAGTCTGGAGACACCACGGAGAATGTACTGCTGCTTGCAACATCCTCCAGCATGACTAGTTTGGCAGTGGGTCAGTAATAGTGTGAGGAGGCATTTCTTTGAAGGGCACCACGGCCCTCCATGTGCTAGCCAGAGGTACCCTGGCTGCATTAGGTGCCAGGATGAGATCCTCAGACCCATTTTGAAACCACATGCAGGTGCACTGGGCTCTGGGTTCCTTCTGATGCATGACAATGCTAAACCTCATGTGGCTGAAGTGTGTCAGCAGTTCCTGCATGATGAAGGCATTGAAGCTATGGACTGGCCCGCCCTTTCCTCAGACCTGAATCCAATCGAGCACATCTGGGTCATGATGACTAGTTCCATCCACCAACGCCACTGTGCACCACAGACTGTCCAGGAGTTTTCTGTTGCTTTAATCCAGGTCTGGGAGGAGATCCCTCAGGAGAACATCCACTGCCTCATCAGGACCATGCCCAGGCATTGAAAGGAGGCCACACACACTACTGAGCATCATTTCCTTGTCTTGAGGCATTTCCACTGAAGTTGGTTCAGCCTGTAATTTGATTTTCCACTTTGATTTTGTGTATCATTCCAAATCCAGACCTCCATGGAATACTAATTTTGATTTACATTGATCTTTTTTATGTTTTATCATTCTCAGTGCATTCCACTGTGTAATGAATAAAGATTTATAACTGGAATATTTCATTCACTGACATCTAGGATGTGGTATTTTTGTGCTCCCTTTATTTTTTTGAGCAGTGTATATATGTATATATATATATATATATACAGTACTGTATGTATGTGTGTATGCAATACATATGTCTGGTATATAAAATACTGCTAGTGATATATGTGAGTCAGCTTCAGCTGAGTCGACTTTTTCTTTAGAGTGGACCCTCTGGGTCGTGGCACCCACCCACCGAGGGCGAGCTGACCTTGTCAGGAACCACCCCCTATACAGGGAGTGTCAGGGGCAAGACCAAGGGGGTGAGTCACCACGACTGCTGGGACCAGACGGCCGGCTCAAGGAAGACACAATGTGAGTGTCTGAAGACAAGGGACGTGCAGGAAACAAGACAAGACTAGACGTGAGTTCAAGGTATCTTCATTAAGGAAAACTTCAGGGTAATATCAGGTGCAAGACGTGAAAACACAGGGAAAACACAGCAAGGTGTGTGCGAGGGCACGCCAAGGTCCATGGCATGGTACGTACTAGATGGCATGCCTAGGTACAGGCAAAGGCACGATGACGTCTGACTCCGGACAGCAGGCAACAATCGACAGGATCAGAGCATCAGGCTGCGGACATCAGCTCCGGACATCAAGCCGCAGTCCTCAGGCTTAGGATCTCTGGCCGCGATCGGCAGGTTCCAGGCATCCGGCAGGCAAACCAGGGTTCAGGCAAGGAGGCACAACAGTGTTCAAGACATGGTGCGTGTTAGGGAACATGCCAGGGTCCAAGGCAAAGTTCAAGGCAGGCTTCCACACACTAGGCATGGTGCGTGTATAGGGGACACGCCAGGGTTCAAGGTCCAAGGTCCTGGGCGTGCCAAGGAAGCTGCCAGGATTCAAGATTCAAGGTCTTGCGCGTGCTAGAGGCACGCCAGGGGCACGGTACAAAGAATGGTCCTGGCCATGCTAGGAGGCACGCCAAGGTACATGGTTAGCGGCAGGTCCCACACGTGCTAGAGAACATGTTGGGCTTTGAGGTTCAGGACAGATGTCCTGCGCATGCAGAGGGGCGCGCCAGGGTCAGGGTTCAAGAAAAAAAGCAGAGCACAGAGCAAGGTACAAGCAAGACAAAGATTCAAGACAGGTCATAGAACTCAGAACACAACAGAGACAATGTGGAGGACAGAGCAAGGAAAGCGAAAGACTTGTGCAAGAGTAGCACGAAAATGCACAGTGCGAGAAACAGCGTGAGTGCAAGCGAGCACAGAAAACATGACTGGGGCACCGGCAGGCAGTACCGGCTGGAGGCACAAGCAGGCGGGCATGCCTAGAGGGCACGCCAGGGGGAGAGTTCAAGGCATGGTCCTGCACGTGCAGAGGGCACGCCGGGGCAGAGTTCAAGGCAAGGTCCTGCGCATGTAGAGGGCACGCCAGGGGCAGAGTTCAGGACAGAGAGCGAAACGTAGGCAGCAGCACAGAGCCAGGTACAAGAGAAGGAAAGCGGAACGTATGCTAGAGCCCAGAGCCGGGTACAGAGACATAGAACTAGCAGCGGAGCATAGGCTGAAGCCCAGAGCCGGGTCAAGGCAGAGGCTTGAGACTAGTCAGGGACAGAGACATAGAACAGAGTACAGAGCTAGCAGTGGAACGTAGGCCGAAGCCCAGAGCCAGATCAAGGCGGAGCCTTGAGACTAGCCAGGAAACATGCAAGAGAGCACTATAGGACAGAGTCTAGCAGCGGAGCGTAGGCCGAAGCCCAGAGCCAGGTCAAGGCGGAGCCTTGAGACTAGCCAGGAAACATGCAAGAGAGCACTATTGGACAGAATCTAGAAACGGAGCGTAGGCCGAAGCCCAGAGCCGGGTCAAGGCAGAGCCTTGAGACTAGACACAGAACATAGGACGAACAAAAAGGCAAAGAAGAGCTTAGGCAAGACACAGCGAAACAGGCTAAGGGAGAGAACAGGGGAAGTACTAGTAGTCTAAGCATAACAAGGACAAACACGGCACGAAGGACAACACGAGACATGACACGGGACAAGAGACAGAGTACAAGCACAGAGCGTGTGCAGAGAGGCACAACAGGGCAGAGTGCAGGGGCATAGAATACAGGGAGCGACCGAGCAGACCAAGCAGCCATGCAGGGAAGCTACACAATACTCAGGCCCTGACCATAGGAAGGGGCGGTGTTGTGAGTTCATTTTCCCCTCCGTCACTGAGGCCTGGTGAACTCCCTATTCTAGTGAAGGAAGGTAGTGAGCCTGATTATCAGGCACCTGGGACTAATGAAGACGATTGGCTGAGTGGAGTCACTGACTGGATTTAAGGCAGCCTACGCCCTTTCTGCCCTGCGGGTGATTTCTCTGTGGACTCTTGGACACCAGTCTGATTCCTGCTCTCCTAAAGCTAAGTTTTCTGTTTTGCCTTTTTGCATTTAAGATTTGTTTTTGTTTTTCTTGCTTTTTGGATTCTGCCACTCCCTGCTGGAGTGTGCAGTGTTCCGTGAGCTCTGTCTTCTGAAAGTACCTGAGTGCTGATTTAGTTTTTGAAGCTTAGTTGCTTCAGGGCCATTTTTATATCAGCTTGTTGGCTTTTGTCTCTGATAGGGTTTTGGCAGATTGCAGACAGCAGCCTTCCTATCCGTTCCTATCTAGGTAGTTTTTGGGCCCCGTCTTTGCTCAGCCTGTCTTTCTGTCTGTGTAAATGTTTTCATCTTGCTTCACCGTCATTATATGTGGGGGGCTGCCTATTGCTTTGGGGTCTGCTCTGGGGCAGTTAGATTTCCCCTTTCCTTCTTTAGGCCTATGTATCTCTCCGGCTGTGATCAAGGGGTCTAGGTCATCGTAGGAACCCCCCACGGCTACTGCTAGTTGTGTTGATAGGTTCAGGGGTCTGCAATCTGATAGTTGCCAACTTCTCTGGTTTTCTGGACTTAGCTAGCATTTCTGTTTTTGCCTCCTACGGTGACTCAATCATAACAGAATCACCCGCCCAACCGCAGATCCTGGGGTACTCAATAGCAGGAAAGAATTGTGTTTTAAAAAAAAAAAAAAAAAAGAGTGTGTATATTCTTTCCTCTATATCTCTGAGGCCGTAGGGGGAATTTTTTTTTTTTCTCTCAATGGAGATAAAGCAAGTGTCTGATCGTGTGGAGCAGCTCGCTGCTGAAGTGCGAGGAATTTCCGCCTATCTTGCTCGTTCACATGCTGTTGAACCAAAGATCCCCACACCTGATGTATTTTTTGGGGATCGATCTAAATTTTTGAGTTTCAAAAATAATTGTAAATTATTTTTTGCTTTGAAGCCTAACTCGTCAGGGAGCCCCACGCAGCAGGATTGGGCGCTTTCTTTGAAACCAGATGACCCTATTCTGACTAATGTGAACGCATTTTTTCAAGCCTTGGGGTTGCTGAACGACGAACCTAATGCTATTGATCAGGCTGAAAAGACCCTGTTAGCATTGAACCAGGGTCAAGAATCTGCAGAGTTGTACTGTCAAAAGTTCCGAAAGTGGGCGGTCCTTACTACCTGGAATGATAGTGCCTTGGCTGCTCTCTTTCGGAAGGGTTTGTCAGAAGCCGTAAAAGATACTATGGTGGGATTTCCTGTTCCCTCTGGTCTGGACGATTCTATGTCTTTAGCCATTCAGGTTGATCGGCGTTTACGTGAACGCAGGATTACACGAGAGGTGTTGCCACCGGTTGAACAGACGTCTGAACCTATGCAATGTGATAGAGTTTTGTCTAAGGCGCAACGTCAGGGATTCAGAAGGTGCAATAAGCTGTGTTTTTTCTGTGGAGATGCCTCACATATTATTTCTGTTTGTCCTAAACGTGAAAAACGCTTTGCACACACGTTTTCTGTTGGTGGGGTTCAGCCTAAGTTTCTTTTGGCGATTACTCTGATCTGTTCCCTGTCCACATTTTCCGCCAAGGCTTTTGTGGATTCGGGAGCAGCGCTAAACCTAATGGATAGAGTTGAGCGACTTTTGGTTTTTTAGGGTCGCGTTTCGTTTCGTGAAACCCGACTTTTCCAAAAGTCGGGTCGAGCAAGATCGTCCGATTATAGGGAAAAGTCGGGGTCGTCCCAAAACACGAAACCCAATGTAAGTCAATGGGGAATAAAAGTCGGCAGTGAGAGGAGGACAGGAAACACACCTACAGTGCCCATTTGAATGCCAAAAGCATCAATTCTTCTTACTTAAGCTTGTCAACCTTAATTAACTTCATAATACAAGTTACGCACTGAAAAATGGGGGTTATTTGGCTAAAGTTGTGGGGGGGGGGCTGGCTCCAGGTTTTCATGTGCCCTGGGCGAAAGAGCGCCCCTTTAACACAAACCAAAACTCATCATGCTCCGATACGGCAGAGAAATAGCGGTATAGTACAATGAAAAATACTTCACTTTTTACATCTCATGACGAGGCCCATCTATTTCTCCATACAGAATCATTGGTCCCATATAATGTTTGAAACAGTATATGATGAGCTCCACATAATGCTACAGTATATGTTGGTCCCCATGGATGAAGCTCCACTGTCTTATGGGCCCAAATAATGCTCCAAACATAATGGGCCCCATTTCTAATGCTCTAGTGTATAATGGGCCCTGTAAATGCTGCTCCAGTGTCTGATGTCCACCTTTGGAATGTTCCAGTGTATGGTGGGCCCCATCTATCATTCTCCAGAGTAACGTGCTCCCCAAAAATTGCTGTCCCAACATTGAAAACAATCAAATAAGTCTCCTCGCTAGGGAATCCCTGTACTAGTCTGGACTCCTCGTCGTCCCCATCTTCCATCTCACTGCACAGTATTTCAACCTTGCAAGTGCTGTGATCCTGAGCAAGCAGGGGGCCCACTCGTTGGCGACGGCACTGGCACAGGGCCCCTGATAGTACGGTGGTGTGTCTGATGGCGGGTGGGCCGAACCTGCACTTTCATCTGCAGCTTCCTCTTTGTCACCGTGTAAGATGGAACTGTATATGGGAAGGGTAACCTGAGTTTCATCAGGGTCAGATTCAGGCCGTGTAGCATGCGAGGGGAATGTAGTGGTCTGGGTCAATGTACCAGCAGATTCATCGAGCAGTGACTGGGCATCAGTGCACTTGTGTCGCCCCCAGGAGTACGGTCGCCACAGTGGCATTACCTTCCTCCTAGGGAGTGTGATGTCATGCTTGGGAGCAACGAAGGATCTCTCTAGCAGGTTAACTGATTGGGCGGCGTTATTCCCACGAGTCATGACCCTCCAAACAGCGTTCATGAAGGCAAATTGTTTGTTTTACGTGGGCAGTATGGTTGCAAAGCTGAACCTTAAAGGAATGTCCAGAAGGGCACCACCAGGAGTGGAGCCTACGGTTAAATTCGACTCCACCTGGGAAACCTCAACCATGCCAGCTACAGAACAGATGCACACATTGCAAGCTTAATTCCGTTAATGAACGAGACTCCGTCATGCCCCGCGGTCCGAGTCCGGCTTACTAGAGGGACACGTGAGGCTCTGGAACATGAGATTGGCCAATAACTGGTGTGTCATGCCCTTACATGTCCGTGGCTGCATGTGCGCTACACTGAAAAGGCCAGCGTTTGTCGCTTACAGGTGCAGATAACCCGCTGAACAACGTTAGTGATGGGGATCACTGATTACAATTATTACCCGCGAACAATGATTTCCCAGTAAGTGCAGGTCAACTGCAGTTCCGGAATTAGACCTAACCGTCATTCCTGAAAAAATGAAAAACTTACGTGTGCAAACCACAGGTGCTGTAGCTTGCTTAACAGCTCGCCAGCCGTTCTCACGCCCAGTATGGATTACACGTGATTGCACAAAGGTTAGAAAGGGTACCGTATCCCCAGATAACATGTATGGATAGCGTACACATTCAAAATATATGTCTCAGGAGGCAGGCTCAGACGGTGTTAGGCCCAGTATGGATTGCACGTGATTGCACAAAGGTTAGAAAGGGTACCGTATCCCCGTATAACATGTATGGATAGCGTACACATTCAAAATATATGTCTCAGGAGGCAGGCTCAGACGGTGTTAGGCCCAGTATGGATTGCACGTGATTGCACAAAGGTTAGAAAGGGTACCGTATCCCCGGATAACATGTATGGATAGCGTACACATTCAAAATATATGTCTCAGGAGGCAGGCTCAGACGGTGTTAGGCACAGTATGGATTGCACGTGATTGCACAAAGGTTAGAAAGGGTACCGTATCCCCGGATAACATGTATGGATAGCGTACACATTCAAAATATATGTCTCAGGAGGCAGGCTCAGACGGTGTTAGGCCCAGTATGGATTGCACGTGATTGCACAAAGGTTAGAAAGGGTACCGTTTATCCGGATAACATGTATGGATAGCGTACACATTCAAAATATATGTCTCAGGAGGCAGGCTCAGACGGTGTCAGGCACAGTATGGATTTGACGGCCCAGATTACACAGCGGAGGAGCAGGGAGAGGTAAAGATTGCAAATGCTGGGGCCCTGGCCAAGCAAGGGGGGCCCACTCGTGGGCGTCGGTACTGGCACTGGGCCACTCATAGTACAGCGGTGTGTCTGACGGCGGGTGTGCACCACCACCGTCAGAGACACTTGATTGCACTATGAGGGACCCTGTGCCAGTGCCCGCGCCCAAGAGTCAGCCTACCCACCTGTCCAGGGCAACGGCACTCGCACGGTGTCGTGCGCTAGGTGGTGACCCCGGCCATGGGGGGGAGGCAGCACAGTTAGGGAGTTTTAGAAAGTGGCATATGTTGATGTTGGACATTCAGCTGATGCAAAAGGCGAAATAGGTCAAGTCCCAGGAAGAGGTGGACCAAAGCAAGCCATTTTCTGTCACCCTATGTGTCATCTGGGGAAGGTGGGACAAAATCCTTGGAAACCCATGCATGGTTCATTTTAATGAAGGTTAGATCATCCACATTTTGGGTTGACAGACGGGTCCTTTTTTCTGTCAGGATTGATCCAGCTGCACTGAAGACTCTTTCCGATAGCACACTTGCAGCTGGGCAAGCGAGCTCCTGTAAGGCATATTGGGCCAATTCAGGCCAGGTGTCCAGTTTAGCAGCCCAATAGTCAAAGGGGAATGACCTGTGTGGGAGAACATCGATATGGGAAGAGAAGTAGTTTGTAACCATGGTTGACAACTGCTGTCTCCTGTCACTTTCCATCGATGCAGTATTACCAGTTGTGTGAGCAGTATTTGAAAAATCAGTCCACAACATTGTCATGAAACCCCTTTCTCCAACACCACTTCTGCTGTGTGCACCACGAACACCTCTGCCAAGCTGCCCCCGGCCCGTACGGCTCGTGTGAGAACCATCATCGCTGCTGTGTGCTGGGAATGCCTCAAGCAACCGATTTACCAGAGTTGCTTGTTTATTAGCCAATATTAGGTCAAGGTTCTCCTGTGGCATGATGTTTTGTAATTTGCCTTTATAGCGTGGATCCAGGATGCTGGCCAACCAGTAGTCGTCATCGTTCATCATTTTGGCAATGCGGGGGTCCCTTTTTAGGATCCGCAAGGCATAATCTGACATGTGGGCCAATGTTCCCGGTGTCAATGATGCACTGCGAGTGCTGGGTGGAGGAGCACTTTCTGGCAAATCCACATCCCTCCAGTCACGCACAAACCCTGTACCAGACCTTGCCACGCCAACATTTTCACTTGCCCCACGAGATGCATCCTCCTCCCCTAAGTAATCATCCCCATCATCATCCTCCTCCTCCTCTTCTTCCTCCACCTCG
Organism: Dendrobates tinctorius; assembly: GCF_039654945.1. NCBI lineage: Eukaryota > Metazoa > Chordata > Amphibia > Anura > Dendrobatidae > Dendrobates > Dendrobates tinctorius. Next base: position 37,543,223 of record NW_027361714.1, read on the forward strand.
TCCAGGAGAGGTCCCTGAGCAGACAATGGCTGAATGTCATCAAGGATTCCCTCCTCCTCTTCCTCCTCATCAACATTGGCTGCAGACGCCTGCTCCTTAAGGTGCGTCAAAGTTTGCATGAGCAGACGCATAAGTGGGATGCTCATGCTTAGGATGGCGTCGTCTGCGCTTACCAGCCGTGTGCATTCCTCAAAACACTGAAGGACTTTACAGAGGTCTTTCAGCTTCGACCACTGCACACCTGTCAACTCCATGTCTGCTCTCAAAGTGCCTGGCCGTGTATCCTCCCACAAATGCATTATGGCCTGCCTCTGCTCGCACAGCCGCTCCACCATGTGCAGGGTGGAGTTCCACCTTGTTGCAATGTCGATAATGAGGCGGTGGTTGGGAAGGTGGAGCAATCGCTGCAGCTTCTGCATACGAACGGAGTGTACAGGCGACCGGCGGATGTGCGCGCACAGTCTTCGCACCTTCTGGAGCAGGGCTGTTAACTCCAGATAATTTTTGAGGAAGCACTGCACCACCAGGTTCAAGGTGTGAGCCAAGCAAGGTATGTGGCTGAGTTTTGAAAGGGCTATGGCTGCCACAAAATTACGGCCGTTATCACTAACTACCTTGCCTGCCTCAAGATGTACACTGCCCAGCCATGACTCAGTTTGTCGCTTCAAGTACTTGGCCAGCACCTCGGCGGTATGTCTGTCGCCCAAACACATCATCTGCAACACAGCCTGCTGACGCTTTCCACTAGCTGCTCGATAGGGGGACACATCGTGTGCAACAGTGGCAGCTGCAGATGGAGTGCTCGTACGACTGCGCTCTGTGGACGAGCTTTCGCTTCTGGAGGAGGAGGAGGAGGGTGGAACGCCTACAGCCAACTGTTTCCTATACCGTGGGCTAGGCAGCACTGTCCCACCACCGCTGTCCCCTGTGGACCCTGCATCCACCACATTAACCCAGTGCGCAGTGATGGACACGTAACGGCCCTGGCCATGCCGACTGGACCATGCATCAGTAGTGAGGTGCACCTTTCCGCTCACTGACTGCTTGAGTGCATGGACAATGCGGTCTTTCACATGATGGTGGAGGGCTGGGATGGCTTTGCGAGAGAAGAAGTGGCGACTGGGTAGGTCATAGCGTGGTACTGCATAGGCCATGAGTTCGCGGAAAGCTATGCTTTCCACCAACCGAAAGGGCATCATCTCAAACGAGATTAGTTTGGCAATGTGGGCGTTCAAACCCAGTGTACGCGGATGAGAGACTGAGTACTTTCTTGACCTACTCATAGTGTCTGGGAGGGTGAACTGGACTTGAGAGCTGCATATGGTGGAAGTAGCGGTGGACAGGGCGGACTGAGAGAGGGTTGATGATGGTGATGGAGTTGGTGTTCTTTCTGATGGCCTAGAATCAGTCTTTCGTTGATATAACAGTGGGATTCCCTGACTGCTGTGGCCTTGCAACGACACCTCAACATTTGCTGCTGTGCTAACCGGTGGGCTTACAGTGGGGGAAACAATGTAGCGTTGCTGATTACCTTCGTTGTGATCAGTTGCACATGTGGCACTTGATGTTTGGTGTTGTGTCCACGCTTGCAAGTGCATGCTGATTAAATGTCTAAGCATGCAACTGGTATTCAAATTTTTCAGATTTTTCCCTCGGCTAAAGGTCTTTGCGCACTTCTTACAGATAACCTTGGCCTGATCATGAGGATTTTGTTCAAAAAACTGCCACACTGCACTCTTCCTACTTTGGCAGACATTTTGCGGCCTAGCACGCTGTGATCTTTTGACCCTCTGGACAAGCTGTCCAGCAACTCTTTTGATGTTTGGAACCTGTCTTTGGAGTGCTCCGGGCCTGCCAGATAACAGCTGTTGCGATGTCGATGTCTGCTGTGGATGCTCCTCATCTGAGATATTGGAAGCAGCACCCTCTTCCCCCAATGGATGCCAATCTGCGTCAACAACTGGGTCATCCATCACCTCCTCTTCTATGTCATGTGCACCTTCCTCTGTGTCACCGTGTATGGTGGTATAGTGTGCGGGAAGGGGCACCTGAGTCTCATCAGGGTCAGAATCTGTCTCTGTACACTGCGAGGACAATGTAGTGCTCTGAGTGAATGTACCAGCAGAATCATCCATCAGCGGCTGTGCATCAGTGCACTCCATGTCAGATTCATCTTGGCCTGGGTAATTCACCATTTGACTTGATAATCCAGGCATGGTATGTGAAAACAGCTCCATGGAGTAATCAGTAGTATGGCCTGCGTCATCCTTCAATCTTGGTTGGGGTGAAGGACACAAGGAAAGGTGTGGTTCATGAACATGAGCCTCCAATGACGACTCAGTGCTTTTACTTTTTACAACTGAAGAAGAGGAGGCGATAGAGCTGGAGGCTGAGTCAGCAATGTAAGACAAAACTTTTTCCTGATGCTCTGGCTTTAAAAGCGGTTTGCCAACTCCTAGAAAACTAAGCGTTCGAGGCCTTATGTAGCCAGACGATGACGCAGGCTCAACACCTCCTGCATTCCATCCTATTTTGCTCTTGCCACTACCATCAGATCCACCACCAACACCATCATTACCAGCTGCCAACCCCCGCCCAATTCCACGGCCTCTTCCACCAGCCTTCCTCATTTTTGGTAGAAATGTAGACAAAATCCAACAAACTATATAGTATGGAAAACAAGGTACAAGGTGTCTATAGGACAGGGGAGATTTTGAATTTCTGCACACACTTTTGGACACTGGACACTTTTGGATTGTGTGAGGCCCACTGATATCTGAGCGCTATGTGACAGGCTCGATGGCACAGCTGTGACCTAAGTGACTAGAGGATAAGTGAGATTTTGAATCTCTGCACACACTTTTGGACACTGGACACTTTTGGATTGTGTGAGGCCCACTGATATCTGAGCGCTATGTGACAGGCTCGATGGCACAGCTGTGACCTAAGTGACTAGAGGATAAGTGAGATTTTGAATCTCTGCACACACTTTTGGACACTGGACACTTTTGGATTGTGTGAGGCCCAATGAATATCTGAGCTCTATGTGACAGGCTCGATGGCACAGCTGTGACCTAAGTGACTAGAAGATAAGGGAGATTTTGAATCTCTGCACACACTTTTGGACACTGGACACTTTTGGATTGTGTGAGGCCCACTGATATCTGAGCACTATGAGACAGGCTCGATGGCACAGCTGTGACCTAAGTGACTAGAGGATAAGTGAGATTTTGAATCTCTGCACACACTTTTGGATACTGGACACTTTTGGATTGTGTGAGGCCCAATGAATATCTGAGCGCTATGTGACAGGCTCGATGGCACAGCTGTGACCTAAGTGACTAGAGGATAAGGGAGATTTTGAATCTCTGCACACACTTTTGGACACTGGACACTTTTGGATTGTGTGAGGCCCAATGAATATCTGAGCGCTATGTGACAGGCTCGATGGCACAGCTGTGACCAAAGTGACTAGAGGAAAAGGGAGATTGGATTGCTTTTAAAAAAGCAGTTTGCGGAGCAGTGGGTAAACAGCAATGCCAGCCTGTCAGGAAGCCTTAAAAGGCAGCCCAACAACCAACACTACTGATACACCACAATATAGCCTCCCCTTGCACTGCACACACAGTGACTGGTGTGTTGTGCAGGCCAAATTGCTATCAGCAGCAGAAGCAGTTTTTTTTTCTTCTCAGCAGGACAAAAAAAAAAAATTGGGATTGCTTTTAAAAAAGCAGTTTGAGGCCCAATGAATATCTGAGCGCTATGTGACAGGCTCGATGGCGCAGCTGTGACCAAAGTGACTAGAGGATAAGGGAGATTGGATTGCTTTTAAAAAAGCCGTTTGCGGAGCAGTGGGTAAACAGCAATGCCAGCCTGTCAGGAAGCCTTAGAAGGCAGCCCAACAACCAACACCACTGATACACCACTATATAGCCTCCCCTTGCACTGCACACACAGTGACTGGTGTGTTGTGCAGGCCAAATCGCTAACAGCAGAAGCAGTTTTTTTGTCTTCTTCCCTGCCTAACGCTCTCCCTACAGAATCAGCAGCAACCTCTCCCTATGCTAAGATCGGCAGAAGTAAGATGGCGGTCGGCGTGCACGCCCTTTTATACCCCCTGTGACGCCCACCAAAGCAAGCCAATCACTTGCATGCCCTTCTGAAAGATGGTGGTGACCCGTGCCTATGTCATCACGTTACCCACAGTGTCCGTGGATCCTGATTGGCTGAAAAAGAGCGCAAAACAAACTTTTGAAACGCGACTTTGGCGCGTAAGTCGCCGACCTCGTGGCCGACCTCATCCTAGGGTCGGGTTTCGTTTCATGAAACCCGACTTTGCGAAAAGTCGGCGACTTTTGAATTTTTTCGACTCGTTTCGCTCAACTCTACTAATGGACTTGGATTTTGCTAAACGTTGTGGATTTCCGTTGACACCTCTGCAGACGCCTATCCCTTTGAGGGGGATTGATGCTACCCCTCTGGCTAAAAATAAACCTCAGTTTTGGACCCAATTGGTCATGCGGGTCGCCCCAGACCACCAAGAAAATTGCAGATTTTTGGTGTTGCATGGTCTGCATGATGCCGTTGTTCTGGGGTTTCCCTGGTTGCAGATTCATAATCCAGTTTTGGATTGGAAGTCTGTGTCTGTGGTGAGTTGGGGTTGCCGGTGTACCTTTAGTGAGGCTCAGTTTTTTTCCACCTCTCCTCAGTCGCATGAGGTTCCTGACTATTTGGCGGACTTCTATGATGTATTTAGTGAGAATGAGTCTGTGTCCTTGCCTCCTCATAGGAGTTATGACTGTGCAATTGAACTAAGCCCGGGGTGTAAATTTCCTAAGGGTCGGCTCTTCAATTTATCTGTACCCGAGCACGAGGCTATGCGGTCCTATATTAAGGAGGCGTTGGAGAAGGGTCATATTAGACCATCCTCTTCACCCTTAGGTGCCGGGTTTTTTTTTGTGGCCAAGAAGGATGGTTCTTTAAGGCCGTGTATTGATTATCGTGCCTTCAATAAAATTACTATTAAATATCAGTATCCGTTACCCCTGATTTCGGATCTATTCTCTAGAGTCAGAGGTGCTTGCTGGTTTACCAAGCTTGACCTCAGGGGGCGTATAATCTTATCCGCATTAAGCAGGGGATGAATGGAAGACGGCGTTTAATACTCCGGAGGGACATTTTGAGTACCTGGTGATGCCTTTTGGGCTCACTAATGTCCCTTCTGTCTTCCAGTGCTTCATGAACGATATTTTCCGAGACTTTGTCGATAAATTTTTGATTATCTATCTGGGCGATATTTTGATCTTCTCCAAGGATTGGGATGCTCATGTGGAACATATTCGGACTGTGTTCCGGATCTTGAGAGAGAATTCTCTGTATGTCAAAGGATCAAAATGCCTTTTTGGAGTACAGAGGATTTCTTTTTTGGCATTTATTTTGTCTCCGTCAACTATATACCCGGCCAAGGTACAGGCCATTTATGATTGGGTTCAGCCCACTTCTTTGAAGGCCCTCCAGAAGTTTTTGGGTTTTGCTAATTTTTATAGGAAATTTATAGCAAAATTTTCTAATATTGCCAAACCATTGACTGACCTGACCAGGAAGGGTGCGGATGTGTTGAATTGGTCTCCGGAGGCGGTTGCTTCCTTTCAGGAGCTGAAGCGTAGATTTACCTCCGCCCCGGTTCTGCGGCAACCTGATGTCTCACTCCCGTTTCAGGTAGAGGTGGATGCTTCTGAGATTGGTGCAGGAGCAGTGTTGTCCCAAAAGGATCCGGTAACATCTAAAATGAATCCCTGTGCTTTCTTTTCCCGAAAGTTCTCTTCATCTGAACGTAACTATGATCTGGGGAATCGGGAACTGTTGGCCATGAAATGGGCATTTGAGGAGTGGAGACATTGGTTGGAGGGAGCCAAACATCAAGTTGTGGTCCTCACTGACCACAAAAATTTGATTTACCTAGAGTCGGCTAAACGCTTGAACCCTAGACAGGCTAGGTGGGCCTTGTTTTTTACACGTTTTGATTTTGTGGTCTCTTTCCTTCCTGGAACTAAGAATGTCAAGGCAGACACCCTCTCTAGGAGTTTCTTTGCTGATTCTCCTGTGGTGACCAAGCCTGCTACCATCTTAGGCGAAGGGGTAGTTCTTTCTGCCATCTCGCCCGATTTGAGACTTGCTCTGCAAGAGTTCCAGGCGGACAAACCTGAGCGTTGCCCCAGTGGAAAGTTGTATGTTCCTGACCAGTGGAAGAAGAGAGTGATGTCTGAGGTTCATTGCTCTGCATTGGCTGGTCATCCGGGTATTTTTGGTACTAGAGATCTGGTGAGTCGCTCTTTTTGGTGGCCCACCTTGTCTCATGATGTCAGGAATTTTGTGCAGTCCTGTGGGACTTGCTCCCGGTCTAAATCTTGTTCTCGCTCTAGTGGGTTGTTGATGCCTTTGCCGGTCCCCAGAAGGCCATGGACCCATATTTCAATGGATTTCATCTCTGATATGCCGGTCTCTCAAAGAATGACTGTTATTTGGGTGATTTGTGATAGGTTCTTTAAGATGGTTCATCTTGTACCACTCCCTAAGTTGCCATCTTCCTCTGAGTTGGTGCCCCTGTTTTTGCAACAGGTGGTTCGCTTGCACGGGATTCCTGAGAACATTGTATCTGACAGAGGAGTTCAATTTGTGTCTAAATTTTGGAGGACGTTCTGTTCCAAGTTGGGAATTCAGTTGTCCTTCTCCTCTGCTTTTCACCCTCAGACCAATGGGCAGACAGAGAGAACAAACCAGACCTTGGAGTCGTATTTGAGATGTTTTATTTCCGCTGATCAGGATGATTGGGTTTCATTTTTGCCCTTGGCCGAATTTGCTTTAAATAATAGAGCTAGTTCTGCCACTTTGATGTCACCTTTTTTTTGTAACTTTGGGTTTCATCCTCGATTTTCTTCAGGGCAGGTGGAGCCCTCTGCCTGCCCAGGTGTTGACACTGTGGTGGAGAGAATGCACCAGATCTGGGACCAAGTGGTGGATAAGTTATCTCTCTCCCAGGAAATGGCCCAGCGGTTTTCCAATCGACATAGGACTATTGGTCCCCAGTTTAAGATTGGTGATATGGTGTGGTTATCATCAAAAAATATTGCTATGAAGGTGGCTTCTCCTAAGTTTAAGCCTAGATTTATTGGACCTTACAAGATTTTGGAGATTATTACTCCGGTCTCTTTTCGTTTTGCTCTTCCTGTCACATTTAAGATCCATAATGTGTTCCATAAGTCCTTGTTGAAGAGGTTTGTTGAGCCAGTTGTGCCTGAGGTGGCACCTCTGGACCCTGTATTGGTTGAAGGTAACTTGGAATATGAGGTAGAGAAAATTCTGGATTCCCGTCTGGCTAGATGGAGACTCCAGTATTTGGTTAAGTGGAAGGGTTATGGTCAGGAGGATAATTCCTGGGTGTCTGCCTCTGATATTCATGCCAAAAGATTGGTGTGTGCCTTTCATCGGGCTCACCCTGATCGCCCTGGTAGCGTTGTTGAGGGTTCAGTGACCCCTCCTCAAGGGGGGGTACTGTTGTGAGTTCATTTTCCCCTCTGTCACTGAGGCCTGGTGAACTCCCTATTCTAGTGAAGGAAGGTAGTGAGCCTGATTATCAGGCACCTGGGACTAATGAAGACGATTGGCTGAGTGGAGTCACTGACTGGATTTAAGGCAGCCTATGCCCTTTCTGCCCTGCGGGTGATTTCTCTGTGGACTCTTGGACACCAGTCTGATTCCTGCTCTCCTAAAGCTAAGTTTTCTGTTTTGCCTTTTTGCATTTAAGATTTGTTTTTGTTTTTCTTGCTTTTTGGATTCTGCCACTCCCTGCTGGAGTGTGCAGTGTTCCGTGAGCTCTGTCTTCTGAAAGTACCTGAGTGCTGATTTAGTTTTTGAAGCTTAGTTGCTTCAGGGCCATTTTTATATCAGCTTGTTGGCTTTTGTCTCTGATAGGGTTTTGGCAGATTGCAGACAGCAGCCTTCCTATCCGTTCCTATCTAGGTAGTTTTTGGGCCCCGTCTTTGCTCAGCCTGTCTTTCTGTCTGTGTAAGTGTTTTCATCTTGCATCACCGTCATTATATGTGGGGGGCTGCCTATTGCTTTGGGGTCTGCTCTGGAGCAGTTAGATTTCCCCTTTCCTTCTTTAGGCCTATGTATCTCTCCGGCTGTGATCGAGGGGTCTAGGTCATCGTAGGAACCCCCCACGGCTACTGCTAGTTGTGTTGATAGGTTCAGGGGTCTGCAATCTGATAGTCGCCAACTTCTCTGGTTTTCTGGACTTAGCTAGCATTTCTGTTTTTGCCTCCTACGGTGACTCAATCATAACAGGGCGGTCTGATATAGGGCATTAGCACCTGCACTTCCAGGTCAGGACCAGGAGTGGACTTCTGGTTCAGAGCCTCCAGGATCATAGAGAGGTTAGTTAGATCAGATTCTGCTGGACCATAGAGAGGGTAACATGATCAGGGAGTCCAGGACCATAGGGAGGATTGCTGGATCAGACTGTACTGGAGCATAGGAAAGGTCACATGATCAGGGAGTCCAGGACCATTGAAAGGATTGCTGGATCAAATACTGCTGGACATAGAGAGGGTCACATAATCAGGGAGTCCAGAACCATAGGAAGGATTGCTGCAGGCAGAGCAGAGACGGCTGGTCACACAGCAATGGCATGTAGCCATGAGGTAAAATGCACATGCGCACTGGCAATGGCAGGCAGCCATGGGATGAGGCGCGTGTGCACACTGCTCCAGGCATCTTGCAGCACAACAGTCACGAGGTGCGTGTGCACACTGCTTCCAGGGGTCTTACTGCATAAGACATAACGGGCATGATAGTTACGTGCACGTGCACACTGCTCCAGGAGTCATGCGGCATACCAGACATGGCAGGCATGATAGTTCGGTGCGCGTGCACACTGCTCCAGGCATCTTGCAGCACAACAGTCATGAGGTGCGTGTGCACACTGTTCCAGAGATCTTGCAGCATAACCGTCATGAGGTGCGTGTGCACACTGCTCCAGGGATCTTGCAGTATAACAGTCATGAGGTGCGTGTGCACACTGCGAGACCCGCGGGGCGCCCGCAGGGACCCGGACCTGGGGACAATGAGGTATGACAGGCATAACAATGGGGATGGATCATGCAGCACAAGCAGCATGGCCGGCATGACGGGCATGACAATACTGTATATAATAGTTTTCAGCCTTTGCCTTACCTTCCTGTTGGTGTGGATTATCATAATGGACTTCCATAAGAACATATGATGGGTCTGTTGGTGTTCCAATGGATAGGCCAACATGGGGTGGGTATGTGAATCCCTGTAAATATAGAAGAGAAAATGATTGTCATTACTGATGCAAAAGAATCATTATCGTTTATGACATGAATATGTATCTAATAACCGGTGCATCATTACTTAAAGTGAAACTGTCACCATGTGTTTGCTATTCGGTCTGAGAACAGCAAGATTTAGAGATTTAGAACCTGATTCCAGTGGCGTTACTTTCTGGACAGCTCCCTGAAGTTTTGACAAACTCACTTTTATCAGCAGTACATTATCATTAGAGTACTAGTAAACCAGATGCCAAGTCGTTCTCCATAGTGCTGAGCTCTTCATGACCTTAGCCGTATTTATATGGCCAGGTTGGGAAGTACAGTACTTCCATTTGGACATATGGGTACATCCAGGTGATTTTGCGTGCAAAAAAGCTGTACGCGCACGATTGCCGCAGGGTGTTCAGCTGACATGACTGCTGACACCTGGCACTCATTGCCAGGAGCTTTGCCCACACCCCTCTTGGCAGTTTACCCCTCACAATGCTGCGATCCATATTGTTAAAATCAGTAACAAACCGTATTTGATTTGTGCTTTCTTGTTTTAAAATTTTGTCTTTTTTCCCATAGAGTATTTTTTCTCTTGTAATGGTAGATGCTTTTTTATTTTCTGCCTTTTTTAATCTGTCTGTTACTATAACCCCGTTCTTTAAATCTTCGAGTTAGGTCATCTGACTGAGTTAAAAAGTCAGCTTCTTCAGTACAATTTTTTTTGATCCTTAGAAATTGTCCGGTAGGGATTCCATTAATCATCGATTTATGGTGGGAAGATGTGTCATGTAATTGATTATTCATTGCTGTTGGTTTTCTGAACATATCAGTCCTAACTTTGCCATTTGGTGACATAGTTATATGAAGATCCAAGAAGTCAAAAGTTCTTCCAGCCTTGTACGTTAATTTAATATTTTGATCATTTTGGTTTAACTAGTCCATCAGAAATGACAATTGTTCTATTGAACTCTCCCAGATAAACCATATATCGTCAATGTATCTTATCCACCCTTGTATGGATTCAATTCCTGCTATTTAATCATTATGGAAAATTTTCCTCTCCCAGAAACCCATAAAGTGGTGTTAATATTATTTTTTTAATTATTTTAATAATTTATAATATATAAATTAGATATACTTTATATATTCATATTTATGCCTCTTTAATTCCACTAAGACATCTAACTTACTGGGAAATGTTTTGTATGCGTATGCACAGTGTACAGTATATAGAAAGCTGCTACTCAGGTTATAACATTTATAGCACTGCTAGATCTGCAGCAGAAAAAACTGTGATTTTATCAAAACTGCAGCAAGCAACACAATGAGTGATACATGACTGTAATAACAGCCTACATCATGCTGCTCTCAGGTGAGGTTCAAAGACCTGATTACAGATTTCCTTTAAAATTATTCTGTGAAAATAATTTAGTACTTTTACAAGAGAAAGGACCAACTGATAATCAATATGCTCAAAATGTTTTCGTTTCCCCTTTACATTTACTTTGAAAATTCAATAAAATCATTGAAAACGAAAGATGCTTGATCCTAGACCAAAGCTTATAAAGTGCTTCATGTACTTCTACCCCAAGCTCCTTTGTATGAAAGAGAGCAGTGATTTTTTCCTTCATGGCAGACAATCGTAAAAATTGGACAAGTTTTGTCTGTTATTTTGAAGGATATCATTCATCCCCTTCTTATTCTATGGAGTATTGCAGATGTCAGTATTTTCTTCAGCGTTGATCTGAGGGAAAAAATCATAGCACACATGAATTACCTCCGATTATCGGATCACATTCATGTTTTTTGGGTCCAAGGAAAAAATTGGAGTGCAGTTGGATGAATGTAGAAGATGTCAAATTTTTTTGTGTTTGACTCTCATTTGAGAAAATACGATCACACTCTGGCCAAACTGGATGAGAGAATACGTGGTTGTGTGACCCTAGCTTTTGTGCAAAACTGTCTTCAGTCATTTTTAGGTTGCGAATAATTGCTGCATGGCCTGCACTGCATTTGTATTATATGTCATGAATTAGCCTACTGATAATGGATTTGGTTGCTGCTGTAATAAGGGAGAACACATATATTGTTAAAACACCGCTCCAGTGTTTACTTTTTTTTATTTCAGCGGGGTCCTCTTTCTTTCTAGAATGTGCGCTCTTATGATCAGCGGTATCCTCTCTCTCTGTCTCGCGTGTATGTGAGGGTATGTGTACACATTGCGGATTACCCTGCGGATTTTTCCGCGCGGATTTGGCTAAATCTGCAGGTCAAATGACCTGCTTTTTACCAGCAGATTTTGTGCAGATTTTGTGTGGATTTCCTCTGCGTTTTGACACCTGCGGATTCCTATAATGGAGCAGGTGTCAAAACGCTGTGGATCCGCACAAAGAATTGACATGCTGCGGATTTAAGTCCTCAGAAAATCTGCACAGAAAAATCCGCAGCATGTGCACAACTTCTGATTTTTCCCTGCCTTTCGGGCAGCCTCTATTCCTCCTGTCAACTCTGTCTCTCTTCTTCTGGCAATCCCTGCCTTATCACTAGACAATCTCTGTCTCGACTGTGTCTTCAGTGTCACCAGCTCCCTGCCAGCCCCTCATCCAGTTCCAATAGGGAAAGGTGCCGGGAACGCCATCTCAGCTCTACTCCCGCCACGCTCGTAGACCCCCGATCCTTCTTGGGAATGGTCCTTCTTAGCTGGTGCCCGACCACACAGTACTCAGCCTGGGGCCCCTTCCTTCCGTAGCAGCTCTATTCCCACAGTTGGCCATCTGTATCCTTTACTACTCCTTGCCCGGGCTCTGCTCCCTAATCAGGAAGTGTCCTGACTATATCCCCTTCCTCTGCACTGCACTGCCCTATAGCTCCTCCCAACTTCTACATCCCTATGCTCATCTAAAGTGTCTTATGGTCACCAGGGGACTCTCTCTCCTACTGTATAAAGTGTAACCTCTTATGGTCAGAAGGAACCTCTCTCTCTATTCTCTCCCTCACATGTTTTTTCTGAACAATTATAAATTTTGCAGTATTGAAATTCATGCAAATTTTTTAGTGGTGAATCAAATTTCTACGAAAAATTTAGCGAGGATGGATCAAACAATCTGCATATCTTTTGTCCTGAGGGCTGCATGCTTCTCTATTTATTGGGGTGGCTCTCTGTCCATTTTTAAGTTATTGGACTATATACTGTATATTAGAGTATTAATAACTTCTCTGCTACTGTACTCAGATGACTGGCCTAATGACCGTGAAAATATGTTGGCAGTATAAATGACGACATGACAATATTAAATATCTAATTGTGGCACTTACCTCCCCACCTATTGCCCAAGCATATACGACTGTTTCACATGTAAGAAAGATGTCTGGCATATTGGGGTGATAGCATTCGTGACCATATTCAAGTACGGTGTCACCTGCTTCTCTGTCACATTCATACAGCAATATATGGTGCACCAAGCTCTCGTGACCTTTCTGTATTAGTGGTTCAATCTAAAAAAGAAACATTTCTTTAAGTGTGAATGAGTGAACACTCACCATGGATCAAGAAGAAAAGAGTTTGAGAACACAACAGATTCCCTTCAAAGGAAATCTATCAGCAGGATTTTACCATGTAAAATAAGAGCAGCATGATGTAGGGACAGAGACACTGATTCCAGGGATGTGTCACTTACTTAGAAGCTTGATGTAGTTTCAATACAATCAGTGTTTCATCAGCCTCAGATTATTACTACAGGACTAGGTGTGGTGTGCCACGCAGTCCAGCTCAATTGTGTAACCCTGCCCCCACCGTTGATTGCAAGCTTACACACTGTACACATAAAGCTGCAAATCAGGGGTGTCTCTGTGGCTATACAGGTATAATCATTCTGATCACTGCTACATCTTCAGCAAAAAAACAGGGAGTTTTTCAAAACCGCACAAGCAATCATTAAGTGATAAATCCCTGGGATCAGGCTCTCTTCTCATACATACAGTAATGCTGCTCTCAGATTCCATAGCAATAACCTGCTGCCGGATTCCCTTTAATGTGCAACAAAAAAACAGATGAAATGAAACATAATGTTGACACGGGACCTATTATTAGAAGTTGCTTTTGTTTGCTTGTAATTTAAAATGTGCTAACTGGACTAAATTAGTTTTTGGCACATCATTTTATAAAATCAATCTGCGCTTAGGTTTTCCAAAAGGGAAGCAGATGGTGAACATGAAATAAAGGTTATTATTTCCAGCAGTTTGAAACAACACAGCAAAAACATTGTTAAGTAAACTGTAAAACTTTGTGTATTAAAGGGAATCTGTCATCAGCATACAACCCCCAGGTCAAATCCCATAGAGCGTATTACAGTTCTGTAACCTAGCTAGTGAACTGTAAATGTTCCTGTAAATGGATAATAGCTGCAGAGTAAAAAAAACGGATTGCATACGGACAGCACACGGATGACAAGTGAGAAAAAATCATCCAACTCTCCTGGATAAGGATGGGACCAATTTTTAGATGCCAGTGTGAGCGAACCCTAAAGCCCTAAAGGTAAGACAATTCACACCTTTCTTTATGAAATTCTTGGTCAATAATCAAATTATGTTTTTATCAATAAAGAAAATGAACCCTTGTGTTTTCTGCAGGATGCCAGTAAAGCTAATGCTAGCTGAAAATGCTCCAGACTAACCAACCCTTTTTGTATGATAATTAAATTCCTGTTTCAGTTTTCCTGTAAAAGGGAATGAGATGAAGTGCTAATTATAGCCCATAGAGAAGAATATTGACCAGTCCATGGAGGATAGAATATGAGTTGAATTTAATGTAATTTGCAGTTTCACATGAATTCAAACATTGTGAGATTCAATTTGCGGTTCACAAAAAAACCCTTGCCCGACATTATTTCCCACACTGCTAAAGCATTATGGAGTGGGCTACGGACAGGTGAGGGATATTGTTGTTTTTTTATTTTTGTTTTATTGCAGGAGACAAGGGATTCAGTGGAATTAAGGATTATGCGAGTATAACTATGTTTGTTATTTTTAAATAAAAAAAGATAAAAAGTCCAAAGACATATTGATGGGGAATTTTGATTGTTACCGCTACGTCCAGCTATTGCCCAATATCGCTGCTCCCATTCGCTTCCACTCCTGGAGCTGCACGTCCACGCTTAACTTTCCTCCCACCTCTCATCTATCTTGCTCTTTGAGAATCTACAATCTGGTTTCCGCCCCCATCACTCCACTCAGACAGCCCTTACCAAAATTACTAACAACCTACTTACAGCCAAAGCGAACGGACAATACTCTATACTCCTGCTTCTAGACCTGTCCTATGCTTTTGACAGAGTTGACCACTGCTTCCTACTACAGATCCTCTCCTCCTTTGGCATCAAAGACCTCGCCCTATCCTGGGTCTCCTCATACCTTTCCAACTGCACATTCAGCATCTCCCACTCACACACTACCTCCTCATCCCACCCTCTCTCTGTTGAAGTCCCCCAAGGCTCTGTTCTAGGACCCCTACTCTTCTCAATCTATACACTTGGCCTGGGGCAACTCATGAAGTCCCACAGATTCCAGTACCACCGTTATGCTGATGACACTCAGATCTACCTATCTGGCCCAGACGTCACCTCTCTGCTGTCCAGAAACCCGGAGAGTCTATCAGCCATATCCTCCTTCTTCTCCTCTCACTTCCTCAAGCTCAATGTGGACAAATCTGAACTCATCATCTTTCCTCCATCTCACAGATATTCCTTACCTGACCTATCTATCACAATTAACAATATCATGCTTTTCCCCCGTACCAGAAGTCCGCTGTCTCGGAGTGACCCTTGACTCTGCCCTGTCCTTCAAACCACACATCCAAGCTCTCGCCACTTCCTGTCACCTCCAACTCAAAAATATCTCCAGAATCCATCCTTTACTCAACCCTCATTCAGTTAAAATGCTTGTGCATGCCCTCATCATCTCCCGCCTCGACTACTACAACATCCTTTTCTGTGGCCTCCCAGCTAACACCCTCGCACCTCTCCAGTCTATCCTTAACTCTGCTGTCTGACTAATTCATCTCTCTCCTCGCTACTCCTCCGCTTCTCCCCTCTGCAAATCTCTTCACTGGCTCCCATTCACTCAGCGTATCCAGTTCAAATTACTAATGGTGACCTACAAGGCCATCTATAACCTGTCTCCCCCATATGTCTCTGAACTAATCTCCCGATGCCTTCCCTCAAGTAATCTCCGGTCCTCCCAAGACCTCCTTCTCTCCTCCACACTTATTCGCTCTTCACCCAACCGCCTCCAAGACATCTCCCAAATATCCCCCATCATCTGGAATTCTTTACCCCAACATGTCTGACTATCAATCACATTCGGATCCTTCAAATGGAACCTGAAAACCCATCTCTTCAGGAAAGCTTACAGCCTGCAATGACCCCGCTACCTCCTCAACACTATAGGAGATATCGCCTCAACCAACACCGGAACTGCTGCAACCCCTCAACCTACTGACTCCTTCCCCACCTTCCTGTAGAATGTAAGCCCGAAAGGTCAGGGTCCTCTCCCCTCTGTATCAGTCTGTCAAAAATGGGGGTGACCCCACACCATTTTTTTCAATTATTTAAATAATTTAAAAAATCGGAATTGGGACCCCTCTAGAGTGAGAGAAAAAGTAAGTCTCTCTCCTGAATAGTGTAAGCCCTCATAGGTCCTCCCTTTCTTTTTTCTGTAGAGTGTAAGCTATTTTGGTCAGCAAGGTCTTCCCTTACTCTCTCCTATAGATGGCAAGCTCTTATGGTTAGTGGGGTCCTCTCTTTCTTTATTATGGCTAGCAGCTCTCTGTCTCTAGCACATGTACTTTCTGAGCAATTACAAGCTTTCCATAATTGAGATTTACACAGATTTATTTACTGCAAATCGAATTTTGGGGGAAAATCCTGCAAAGTTTGTAAATTAGAAGATCCATTCAATTCTAATAACCACCAATTCAGATGAGCTCCTGTGCCATGTAAAAAATGAAGGGGTATGGAACTTGCATGACCATCTTATCATATTTTTGGGGCTTAAAAGCTTACATTATCCAGTTTGACTAAAGTAGGTCCTATAGTAGATTTATATTTGTGCTTGTCTGTAGTAGTAAGCACAGAACTTTGTGCATGAAAATCTATGTAATAGCTCCCCGTGACTGACACAAGTATTAGAGTGAGACATAGGGCTCATAGGAACCATTTACTACCCCTGACAGTTGCAATGGTTCAGAGTGGATACATTTTTTACAATTTTTTTTAGAGATGATTGAACCTTTTGAAATTCAAATTCACCAGGTTCAACTAATTTTTCAAGAATTTTCTGAGAATGTATTCATATCAGTTCTCAACTAGTCCAAATTCCATGGAATGGTGTGCAGAACGTTTTGCTGTCCACCAATGCTGTATCCAGTCTGTTTTAGTGTTAATTAGCCTAACGAGAAAGAGAGAGAGACACCAAACTTTTATATTGCAAAAAGAATAAGAAATGTGTGTAATTGGAATAGATAATCAATGATACTGGCCCTGCAACTGCCACCTCTCTCTCCGTATTGATGCAATTACATGTTCAGTTCATCAACAATAGTGCCTATTTCTGTCTCTATGTGGAATGAGCTGTGCACTCTGACCTCTATCTCTATGCTGTAAAACGATAATATGGTGCTGCTTGCCCTCATCTTATATACTGTGTGTGATAGCCCCCAATGATTTGCTGTGCTAGACCACGTGATGTGATAGCTGCACGATATAAGGAAGCCCACCTGGCTTTGCCTGACATCATTTGCCCACTCTAAGGCTGGGCTCACATTAGCCTATCTGTGTTTCATCTGCATGCGCAAACGCATGTCAAAACGCATTTAAACGCATGCTTACGCTGCGTTTCTTATCCGCATCAGCATGATGCCAAAAAAAGCTGCATGTGCACGCGTTTGAATGCATTTTTGCATACATTTGCATTGTTTATATGCATGCTTTCGATATTTCCAGGGGAATTTGGGTATGCGGACAATGATTTTCCAGTAGATTTTCCTTGACACAAGCCACACAAAATGGGCATGTCTCATGGTATTTCTATATATAGACCCTGCACAGGTGAAATCCTCGTCTTTTGTTGCTGTATACAGGTTCAAGATGAATTTTAGTGTGGAGAGCTTCAGTTTTAATCTTGATTTGTCACTGAAATTGGCTTTTGCCTTTGCTGTGGCTTGAGAAGTAGAAAGAAGAAGAGAAAGATGGAGAAGACGTCATTGTCGATGTTGCCAACACCCCATCGTTGAAGTCCGAGAGAGACGTAGAGCCTACCACTCGTACACCGAGTGGCGTGAAAACCCGGACAAGTTTTACGACTACACGAGGATGTCGGAACAGAGCTTCAATGACTTGCTGCTACATGTCCAAGGATCCATCACCAGGCAGGTCACACAACTATGTCAAGCAATACCTGCTGAGGAACGTCTGTTGGTGACCCTAGGGTACGAAATATTGAAAAAGATACTCATGTTATTATTATTATTATTGCTATAAAAGCCATCTACTGATTTTCTTTTTCCATTTTCGGTTCCACAGATTCCTGGCTACTGGAGAGACCTTATCATCTCTACATTTTCAATTTCGGATTGGAGTGTCCGCCCTTTCCGGGATAGTTGCACACACCAGCCATGCTTTATGTGACGTTCTGCATGAAGAATTCCTCCCCCAACCCACAACTGAACTCTGGCTGGAAAATGCTGCAAAATTCCAGGACATTTGTAATTTTCCAAACTGTTTGAGGGCTGTGGATGGCAAGCACATTCAGATTGAGAAACCTGCTGGAAGTGGATCTGAGTATTTCAATTACAAAAAATACTTTTCGATTTTTCTCATGGCGATTGCAGATGCTGACTGTCGATTTGTCGCCGTGGACGTTGGCTCATTTGGACGAGCAAATGACTCTCAGACTTTCAAAGACTCTGACATGGGCCAACGTTTTTATGTTAATAATTTCAATTTTCCACAGCCACAACCTCTTCTGTACACTGAAGGACCGCCAATGCTGTTTGTTGTGGTTGGGGATGAGGCGTTTCAAATGTGTGCCAACTTCATAAAATCATACTCGAGTCGGGACTTGAATCACACCAAAAGGATTTACAACTACCGATTAACAAGGGCACGAAGAACTGTGGAGTGTGCCTTTAGATTGCTGGCATCTAAATGGTGCATTTTGGGAACAGCCATCAATCTAAAAGCTGAGACAATTGATGATGTAGTGAAAGCATGTGTTGTTCAGCACAATTTCATCCTGGTAAAAGAGCGACACCACATAGAACTTGACAAACCTGTGGCTAGCACATTGCATGAGTACCAAGATCACCCTCTGAGGACTACATTGGAAGTTATCCAAATGAGGGATAACTTTGCTACTTACTTTGTTTCTGATAATAGACGTGTGGCATAGCAAGTTGAAATGGTTTAATCCGCTTGTAAATGTACCTGTACTGTTGGCGACTTTAATAACACTAACACCTCCACTGTGACACCCGTTATACAATGCACACATGTGTGCGTTTTCAAATAAAGAGATAAACACAGTAATTGTGAAAACAAAAGATTTTTTATTAACAAAAATAAAAACAATTTTTAATTTAACAAACATTAATTTGAAAACAATAAATAAAAATGGGGTTTAGGTTCGGGGTTTGTTCGATGGTGTGACCTTGTGGACCTGGGTGGTGTCGGGCTGGGATGATTGGGTAGGAGTGGGTGAAGAAGTGGTTACAGGGGAAGTGGCAACAACATTTAGGATTGGGTCATTGGGGGAAGAAGACACATTAGGAGTGGAATACAAATTGGAAGGGATAGACACATTGGAAGGGAGAGACACAAGGGAACAAATAGACAGATTGGAAAACAGACACATTGGGAGGGGAGGGTGCAGGTGGAGGGCAAATTTTTTTGCAAAATTTCCTTTTCCCTGGCTTTTGTTTTGTGTGCTGAGTGGGCCCCTTTTTTTGGGTTTTCCCTCAGTGCTTATTGGTTTCCCTTACTACGTTCCCACCAAGAGCTTTTGGTGAGTTTTTGATGTTGCAGATTTATTGTTCTGTTTCTGCTCCAGTATGCAGCATAAAAAAATCACCAAAAACTCATTGTGGGCAATGGCGTAACTACCGGCGTAGCAGCCGAAGCGGTTGCTTTGGCGCCCGGCCCATATAGGGGCCCGGGTCCCTGGCTCCGATCATCACTACCAGGTACCGGCAGCTAAACCAGGCCCTCAGCGCTGCTGCAGTTAAACACTATTGACATGCGGGCCCGGCGGCCCGCACATCAATAGTTAACAGCCACGGCAGCTGCCAGCCAATCGGAGGCTGGCAGCTGACGTCAGCCACTGCACGCACCTCGCCGGCGTCTGACGTCAGTGTCAGTTGCCGGCTGGAGCGCGCTGCAGCATGGAGGGATGCCCGGAGCTTCGCCGCTGGACCGCGACCAGGTAATTATTAGAACTTTTTTTTTTTACAGCGACGACCCGGGGGGCCCGGGGGCAGAATGCTGAACATGGGGCAGAATGCTGGACTGGGGCAAAATGCTGGACATGGGGGCAGAATGCTAGACACGATGGGGCAGATTGCTGGACACGATGGGGCAGAATGCTGGACATGATGGGGCAGATTGCTGGACACGATGGGGCAGATTGCTGGACACGATGGGGCAGAATGCTGGACATGATGAGGCAGATTGCTGAACATGATGGGGCAGAATGCTGGACATGATGGGGCAGATTGCTGGACATGATGGGGCAGATTGCTGGACATGATAGGGCAGATTTCTAGACATGATGGGGCAGAATGCTGGACATGATGGGGCAGATTGCTGGACATGATGGGGCAGATTGCTAGACACGATGGGGCAGATTGCTGGACATGATGGGGACAGAATGCTGGACATGATGGGGCAGATTGCTGGACATGATGGGGCAGATTGCTGGACATAATGGCGGCAGAATGCTGGACATGATGGGGCAGATTGCTGGACATGATGGGGCAGAATGCTGGACACGATGGGGCAGAATGCTGGACATGATGGGAAAGATTGCTGGACACGATGGGGCAGATTTCAGACATGATGGGGCAGATTGCAGACATGATGGGGGCAGATTGCAGACATAATGGGGGCAGAATGCTGGACATGATGGGGCAGAATGCTGGACATGATGGGACAAAATGCTGGACATGATGGGGCAGAATGCTGAACATAATGGGGGCAGAATGCTGGACATGATGGGGAAGATTGCTGGACATGATGGGGGCAGATTGCTGGACATGATGGGGGCAGAATGCTGGACATGATGGGGAAGATTGCTGGACATGATGGGGGCAGAATGCTGGACATGATGGGGGCAGAATGCTGGACATGATGGGGGCAGAATGCTGGACATGATGGGGGCAGAATGCTGGACATGATGGGGGCAGAATGCTGGACATGATGGGGGCAGAATGCTGGACATGATGGGGACAGAATACTGGACATGATGGGGACAGAATGCTGGACATGATGGTGGCAGAATGCTGGACATGATGGGGGCAGAATGTGACAGTGAGACACAGGAGGGGGCAGAATGGACATGGGACAGAATGTGACAGTGAGACACAGGAGGTGGCAGAATGTGAGGCACTGGGGCAGAATGTGGCAGTAAGACACAGGAGGGGGCAGAATGTGGCAGTAAGACACCGGAAGGGTGCAGGATCATGGGGCAGGATGGATACGATGGAGACAGATGGGGAGATCATATGGGGCACAATGGATACTCATGAGGGCGGGATGGGAGGAACATATGGCTGAAGCCAGGAATGAGACACACGGGAGCCAGGATGGGGAATATTATTACCCTAGGGGCTAATTAAGGGATATTATTACTGCAGTGATGTCTTTATTTTATTTTTTGAGTGTACTGTTTTAAATGGGGGGATGGTCCTGTTACTGTGTAGAGTGACACTATGTCGCCTTTTTTTCTTCATGTGATGTAATGTAGCAGTTGGGAAAAAAAATAAGTAATGTGTTCTGCAAACAGAGCTCTAGATAACTGTGTTATTTCCTGCAGAGACGAGTCCTGGCTGGAAGACGTGATGGTGGTCTGTGCTGGATGAAAGATGAAAAGCAAAAATGAAGGACTTCACCTAGATACATCACTGGTGAGATAGTGTGCTACCTATACACTGACACTATATACTGTATACTATATACAGAGGTCCTGTATATAATGTCACCAGTGATCACTGTATTACCTGTACATTATATACAGAGCTCCTGTGTATAATGTCATTGATCACTGTATTACCTGTACACAGACACTGCATACTAAGTACAGATCTCCTATGTATAATGGCACTAATGGTGATGCTATTGTGTTTTTTTATTACTGATCAGCATTGTAGTATTCAGTCACTACGTGGTCTTAATATGTGGTCTGGACATGGTGTTGTGGTATTTGTCCCTTGTATGTGCTATTATTTGGTCACTTTGTGGTGGTAATATGTGGTCTGGTCATGGTGCGGTGGTATTTGTTCCTTGTATGTGATATTATTTGGTCACTATGGTAGTAATATATGGTCTGGTCATGGTGTGGCGGTATTTGTTCCTTGTATGTAGTATTATAGGTCACTATGTGGTAGTAATATGTGGTTTGGTCATGGTGCGATGGTATTTGTCCCTTGTATGTGATATTATTGGTCATTTTAAAAATTGAAAAATAAATAAAAATATACTGTACCTAAATTGTATTGCATATTTTAACAAATATTTAATAGGTTACAGTAGAGTAGGGCTTGGCCAAAAGAGTCTACAGTGTTGTGATGGCGGCTTAAAAAATCTTTTGGCCAAAACAAGAGCTGCTGGCTATATTTGTGATCCGGTGATGGGAGCTGTTAATGTTTGATTGGTGAGAAGTGGAGTTTTTCCAAGAGAACGGAGGGACTGTGGACAGTTTGAGGAGTGGAGGCGGGACTGGGGTGGAGCCTGGGCGGAGTCTAAAGGGGGCCCTGAG
This sequence comes from Dendrobates tinctorius, assembly GCF_039654945.1. Lineage (NCBI taxonomy): Eukaryota > Metazoa > Chordata > Amphibia > Anura > Dendrobatidae > Dendrobates > Dendrobates tinctorius. Next base: position 37,565,590 of record NW_027361714.1, read on the forward strand.
AATTTTGCCAGTATGGGGCCCGGAAATTCCTAGTGGCAGCCCTGCCCGGTAGTGCAATTAAATACATTACTGCAGCGCTCCGGCGGGTACTGTGGCCAACGCTGTCTTGGGGCCCGCCGGCCCAATGTGTGTAGTGTAGGGGATCCAGGGCCCCGGCGGAAAAAATGTACACTGTGATTTCGCAGCCTACGCTGCATTTCTGTGCCTGCTGTGCGGAGCGAAGCACATATTGGGCCCGCCTCCCTGCCTGCAGCCAGTGTATTGCTTCAGACTAGTTCAGTCCCGCCCCTTCCCTGAGCCCTCGCTGTCTATTAGCTCTCTGCAGAGCTGCCTGCCGCATGGACCTCTGGGAAATGTAGTTCCTGGAGGTCGGTTTGCGCGGAAGAAGGCAGGCAGCCCTCACTGTCTCAGCTAAGTTAATGCCAGCCACTCAGGCAGCCTGATGATTTCTTGCCTCGCTCTCAGAATTCTAAATCTGTTACTTAATGTGACTCTAGTATGCATTATTGGTAAGAGGGTGCGTCTTGAAGGGGGTGCGTCTTGAAGGGGGGTGCGTCTTGAAGGGGGTGTGTCTTGAAGGGTGTGTGTCTTGAAGGGGGTGTGTCTTTGAGGAGGTCCCGTTTAAAAGTTTGCTATGGTGCCCAATCAGTTCTAGTTATGCCACTGATTGTGTGGGGGTAGCTTTACTCCTCTAGATGGTGTGAAATGGCACAGAACTTTTTTTTGGCCAATCTGCATAAATTGTATTGAAAACTGTTCGAGTTTGTGGGGATTTTCTATAGTTATTTCAGGAAGTTCGAGATTTATTTGTCGCAGATCGATCCAATCATCTCCAATATTTTTATAATTTATATATACAGTATATTACAGAGTGTGAGGGCTAATAGCATTTACACCTAAAACACATTTAGATGTTTAATGCTCTGGCTCTCCTAAGTTATAATGTCACTTGAAGTATACAGAGAGAAAACTAACTAAACAGGAGATTCTACACTAAACTATGCCCTCTTTGTGAACTGTACATATTTATCCAAAGACATCTTTTAGAAAGCACCAAGACACTGCCAAAGTTAAGATCTAAATCCTTTAATACTGATGCTTGCAACAACAATCGGCTGCCCAAAACACACAGATCTTTGTTTGAAATCTATTGATGTATTTTTCTTAAGTCTTCCAAATCTCTGCTAGTCAATTGATGCTCTGACAATGTATTTCACTTTTCTTTTTTCATCTTAAGTTAACCCTTTTATTGTACATGTGAAATAATACTGGATGACATGTTGCATTAAGTTAGAAATTAGATTAATTTTTAATTTTCTACTTTTGTAAAAAGTGTGGAAAAGTCTGGACTGGGATGCCTTGGCATACAAGTAATAATAAGGAGAATTTTGAAGCCAATATGTATCTTGATATTACTATTCTAACCATAGAAAAAAATACTTGAGAAAAAAAATGGACACAATAATAATTAACTCATTTGAGCCCACAAGATGATCCGTACTCCATCCATACTGAATATGGACACTACGCTGACAGACACAGCAAACCTTCTTGCCACAGCTCACATTGATGTGTCATCCTGGATGAGCTGCACTACCTGAGCCACTTGTGTGGGTTATAGAGTCCGTCTCATGCTACCACGAGTGTGAAAGCACAACCAACATTCAAAAGTGACCAAAACATCGGCCAGAAAGCATTGGCACTGAGATGTGGTCTGTGGTCCCCACCTGCAGAACCACTCCTTTATTGAGTGTGTCTTGATAATTGCCAATAGTTTCCATCTGTTGTCTATTCCATTTGCACAACAGCATGTGAAATGGATTGTCAATCAGTGTTGCTTCCTAAGTGGACAGTTTCACTTCACAGAAATTTGATTTACTTGTAGTTATATTCTGTTGTTCAAGTGTTCCCTTTATTTTTTTTGAACAGTGTATATATATTTAAACGTGTTGTCCAGTCTAAAACAACAAGTCTGCAGTTACTCTATGTGACTTCAGATTTGTGAATCCTCAAATTGCGTGCATTGCACATTGCGCTCTGTGCACTGTGAGGATCTCCGGTGCCAGCACCAGGGCCGCAGGATTGCAATATGCATACATACCACATTCCAACTAGATGGACGCATCATCTCAAGTGTATTAAGCGAGGTTGAAAACAGTGTAGTTGCAATGTGGCCGGGAGTATACATGTCACGTACTTGCAGTCACATGACCACACGCTCCTGACAGGGGGAACCGGAAAGTCATGACAGAGCACAATGAACCAAATGTGAGGATTCACAAGTCTGCAGTCACATGGAGTAACTGCAGACTTGTAGCTTAAGACTAGTTAGTCCCTTTAAAGATGCTCTATCATGACCAAATTATCTGGTCTAGCTTAGCTCTAGTCTTAAACTGAGCAGTGAACCAGCCCCATTCCCACACAGCTCTGCAGAAGAACAAACATTAAGAACACTCCAGAAGAGAATATTTGTCTTGTTTGACTACATGATGTTTGTCGTGCAAAAAAATATGTAAAAGTAGAAACATCTGTGCTATAACTCAGATGTTTTGTAAAGATACACAAAAAAAAATCAGGTTTATTTTATGATGACTCCGTCATGTCCCAAAACTCTATTCACCTGCAGATATGAGATAAAGCTGCAGGTTCAAAGCGTTCTAAAGCCATGCTTGGCTGCTGAACAGGAACCCAGGCTGCCTGGAAAAAAGCTTGCATGAAACGTGCATCTGGGGTTGACCCCTGGAAATTCTGTGGTCTGTGCACCGGCACTTTACAAACATAGGTAAGTGTATCCAACCCTTGTAACTTGGGTATGGGCAGTACATTTACTTTATGCCACTGCTTTCCACATTATCAGTTTATAATTAATGGTAGACTCTCTCAGCACAAGCACTTTATGATTGATGCAATATTACTACATTTGCACTACGAGAGTATATGTTTAACATGATCTTCCAATACTGTATGCTTATGTAATTTGTGGAACTGCCTCTTACACCTAACACCTCATTCCCAGGGCTTCTGTGGATCTGTGAGCAGGTTACAGGATGCAGTGAGGCAGTAGAGGCAGAGCAAGAGATAAAAGATTTAATTAACAGGGGAATACTCCACGCAAGGAGATAAAGCAATTTAAATTAGGGAACAGGTGATGAAACACAGGGTATATGATGGGGGAAATAGCAGTATCAATAACAACATAAGTTCTTTTGGTTGACTTATCATGTAGGTCAGTTCTTGGGTCGTGGATGTTGCTAAACAGAAGATCGCGCCCACAACAGCGGGCGTGATGCTGCTACGATGAAGTCCTATGGATTACGAGGATCCATCTTCTGGTGGTAGCGGTTGGCTTCCAGTACCTTCTGCTGAGCATTTAGTCCATCAACTGATGCAGCCAAGAGGGTGTAGGTCTCGACACTCTCCGGGTTTAACGTAGACCGGTGGACGTATACGGGGGAATCAGGGCACAGCTTACGGTCCCACACTGAGTCTCTCTGAGGTGATGCGTGCGCGGTACTCACGAGCCCAAAGCATTTGGCACCACGCTTCAGGGTGACCAACATACATCCTGCGCGTCTCTCCTGGCAGACGCTGCTAGTCGCCGGGGGGATCTGCAGGCGCGGGTCTGCTCTGTGACCAGGCTCGAGGGCCAGAGCACTCACTTCTCCCTGCTGCGTGCTGTCCCCGCCAAAACTAAGTATTTTCGTGCGCGCTCTGGCTGTAGCTACTTAGTTACTCCCGGATGTGTCAGTTTGTCCGGGGGAAAGCTAATGAGACCGGATAAACTGACACATCAGAGGAGAGAGCCCTGACAGTTCCGGACCCGGCACAGAACAGGTACCCGTGGTCCGGTCCTTCTTCTTACAGATCCTATCTTTTCCTTCTTCAATATTTTTTGTGTATAAGATTATGTATTTTACTTATCATTGTATCAAAAAAATCATGTTTAGTTTTTGAAGTCAGCACTCCAATTTTCTTTAATTATGTCCTTCAGGAGTTTCTTCTATATTTTATCCTTATTTCTTTGATTAAGACTGCACTATTGATTATGTTCATTATATTAATCACGACTTGTCTTATAATCAATTGCCATGTGAATTATTTAATATTGCCTGGAAAAAATGGACATTTCTCCCAACAGCCTCTGTCTTTTAGTAATAGAGGCATGGCCCGTGCAGCTTCAGTCACCGTTCAGTGTATAGTAAGCTGGGCATTCAGTGCAGTGGCCGCACGGCTTTAGAATGGAGATCTGCAGGTTAATAGCATTTAAAGATAATTCAGGTTCCCTTTAAATGTTATTTTATTATAATAATTTTATGGTCCCTAAAAGGATAATATAAAATAATACACCTAAATCCAGAGTATAATGTCATTTTGTAGATTTTGGATTCTTGTCATAATAGACAAAGAGCAAGTAATATTTCTTCTACAAGGGACAAGTTGTAGACACCATATAAATTAATTAATAGTGAAGAAAACCAGCTAGATCTGGATACAGCTAAAACCCAATCATCTGTTTCTACTAGGACATAAACAATACATGCAAATACCAGACGAATCACATAAGCTGTTGCGTGGATAGAACAGAACAATTTGACATTCTTGTGGAGTACCACACTAAAGACTGTTAACAATTCTCTGCTACAAAATATTGTAATTAAAACCTAACTATACATTCACAAACATATAGTCTAAAAAAGAGTAAAACAAGTGGGATAGTAGTTGCTTTATGGTAACTATAAATACATTATCCCATATCCTGTCTTCTGGCTCTGGAAGCAGTTGTCTCATGTCAAGTGATGCTACTCCGCTGCCTCCAATCTTCAGGACAATTATGCAGTTGACTGATGAGTGATGGACAAGGCCATGGCAGCTTTCCCTACTAGGCCAGTTATTCGGAAATTCATAGTGAACTTATGTTATATACACATCAAATTCCAACACATGGAATATGTATATATGCCACCTTATAATCATTGCCAGCTCAACAATATCAAAAGGAACAAGCTGCATCTACTAATCGATTAAACAGGCCGATTGCACACCCAATGAGATAAGATATTGCTCGGGGGGAAGGATTATAGAGCAAAAGGAAAGGAGCTATTACATTTTATATATTTAATCCAGAAAAGTAGGCAATGTTTGTAAAAAATATATATATATACTGTATATATTTATTAGATTAACATTATATTCACATAACTCCCCTTATTGAGCTCATATCGGGAGTTGGTCATGGGAAGTGAGAGGTCTTTAGAAGATTATGATATCCCCAACTAACAGGATATCTTCACCCCTGGAAGTCCAAGGTAGGAGAAATTGTTGGCAGTGTTCGACTGGTCTTATGGTGATGTGAATGAATGCATTATATTGGTCCCTTCGCTATGGGATATATCAAATAAATGTCGATTCGATGCAAACTCAAATATTCATCAGTGACTACTGGCTCCAGAGGTTTTGAAATAATTCCTTTGAACAGAAGATGCCCCTGTACTTCTCTGTATGTGAATCCTAGTCTTGGTGGCTGGTTCTCAGCAGATCCCCTGCTGTAATTACCTGTTCACGGCAAAAAGTCTTACTTTGATGGAGGTTGAAGTGAGCTCTTTCTCACTTCACCAGTTTTAATTGATCCTACATGTTCAATGAGAGGGTGATATGTCTCATCTCCTGAGTGTCATGGTTTGAACAGGGTTCTTGCCCTGCACTCACAGGATTAGGTGTTCGTGGCCTCTTTCTGGATCTGGGAGGGGTATTTTTACTCACTTTTTACCAGGGTTCTCTGTCAGATATACTGTTGTTCTGGTGTGTCTGACCCCTGGTGTGCGTGTATTCTGCATTGCTTGTTTGCTTCCCGTGTATGACCCAGTCTGTTCCCTCACTCTGTACTCCGTCTCTCATTTTGGTACTATTGTCTTTTCTGGTTCTGACCTCCTGGCTTGGCTATTTTTACTCCGTTATAGCTTGTCCCTATTGTACCGTCTATTGCCCCTTCTGGTTTTCTGATCTATTGCTATGTCCTGACTATCCATTCTGTCTAACCCTTTGGTACTGTATTGCTGTCTTGTGCTTTGACCCCGGCTTCATCTGGTTTCTGTCTCTGTCTATGCCCCTTGGCAACTTGTCCCGTAGTTACCTTTATAGGAGTTTCCCTGCAGCTCCTAGCTCTGTGGAGCTTAGACCGAGTCTGGGTAACAATCGAGGAGTTTGCCCAGACTCCCAGGGTGCCCTTTTCCTCACTTACTAAAATTCTGCTTCCGGTGGAACTAGAACTTACAGGCGGTCCGGTTGGGACTACCGCCTTTGTTGACTGTGGTTCTTCTATTAATCTGATCTATGCCAAAGTTGTGACTTTTCATAAGATAGGGACAGTCAGGTTAAAAGATCCTGTTAAAATCGTGGCAATTGATTCTTCTCCTATCACCCTGGAGGGAATTTGTTTCATGACTGATACCTTTTCTCTGAAAGTGGGTTCCACTCACGTGGAAAAATTAAGGTGTTTTGTTTTTAATAATCTGCCGGCTGGACTGGTACTGGGTATGCCTTGGCTTCAACGTCACAATCCTACTATTGACTGGGTCGTGGGGGAGATCATTCAGTGGGGTTGTATGACTAACGGTCTATGTTGTAACTTGACAACTCTTGTCAACCCAGTAAAATCTGTGTCAGTGTCGTCTGTCGATCTGGAAGGTATTCCGGAGTACCTGAAAGATTTTGAAGATGTATTTTCTGAAAGTGAGGCTGAGGCGCTACCACCACATAGACCCTTTGATTGTGCCATTAATCTAGTCCCTGGAGCCAAGTTACCCAAGGCTCACTTGTTTAATTTGTCCGGTCCCGGACGTCTAGCCATGAAGGAGTACATTACCGAGAGTCTCCACAAAGGGCATATTAGGCCTTATGTTTCACCTGTGGCGGCGGGCTTCATTTTTGTTAAGAAAAAAGATGGTGTTTTGCGACCGTGCCTCGACTTTCGGGAATTAAACAAAATTACTGTGAAATATACATACCCTCTCCCCCTAATTCCTGATCTATGTAACCAACTCACCGGGGCATTCAAATCTCGGCAACGAGATCTCGTCACCCGAGATCTCGGGACGAGATCTGAACCTGTGCATCCACCGTCCCCGGACTGACAGCCATCTTCCCAGCGTCCATGTTCCCGGAGGCCACCGCAACATGGCGGCGGCCAGCAAGGGATGTGCGGGGGCCTCCGGGCTTGGAGGAAATCCCGGTGGAGCCGCCGCCCCTGCACCGGAGCACAGAGAGCCGCTACCCCTGCACCGGAGCACAGCCCGCTGCCACCACCACACTACAGAGCCCCGCGGCACCAGCAGTGGAGGCGGAAAGATGGCCCTCTTATTTACATATGTCATATACCATATATTACGACCATAAGATTCCCCCCTCGCACTTTCCCCCAAAATTTTGGGGGAAAATAGTGCGTCTTATGGTCAGAAAAATATGGTAATTGGTCGTTTTGTGGTTATCTATTTGGATGGCATTCTGGTGTACTCGGTGGACAGTCAATCTCACTTGCACCATTTGCAGATGGTTCTCATGAGACTGAGGGAGAATCATTTGTATGCCAAGTAGGAAAAATGCTCATTTTTCATGCAAGAAGTATCCTTTCTGGGGTTGATTGTGTCAGGGGAGGGGTTCCACATGGATCCTAAGAAGGTCCAGGCTGCTACGGATTGGGTGCAGCCTCATGACTTGAAAGGGTTGCAGTGATTTTTGGGCTTTGCCAACTTTTATAGGAAATTTATTAAGGGCTTCTCGCAGGTGGTAAAGCCTCTAACGGACCTCACTCTCAAGGGAGCTGATGTAAAAAATTGGTCTGTAGCTGCAAAAAATTCTTTCATGACATTAAAAAAGTGCTTTTCTTCAGCCCCTGTATTGGTACGACCCAACCCGTCAAGACCTTTTGTCATGGAGGTTGATGCCTCCGAAGTAGGGGTGGGGGCAATTTTGTCTCAGGGCCCTCCTACCCTTACTAATCTGAGGCCTTGCACCTTCTCTAAAAAATTTTCCTCTGCTGAGAGAAATTACGATGTCAGCAATAGAGAGTTGTTGGCGGTATAGCTGGCTTTTGAAGAAAGGAGGCATTTCCTAGAGGGGGCTGTTCATCCCATTACAGTCATCACTGATCACAAAAATTTGGCCTATATCGAGTCTGCCAAGAGATTGACCCCCAGACAGGCTCGGTGGGCGCTTTTTTTTTCCTCGATTTCAGTTTACCATCACATTCCGCCCGGGATCTATAAACATAAAGGCTGATGCCTTATCCCGAAGTTTTGATTTGTGTCCCCTCCAGAACCTCGATCCTCCATTCTTCAGCCAGGAGTAGTGGTGGCCGAAATCTCATCTGAGTTACAGAGATGGATTTTGGAGGCCCAGGCTTGGGCTCCGGGTGGTAAACCCCCAGGTAAATTGTTTGTACCAGAACGTTTCCGTCTCGGAATTATGCAGGAATTTCACGATTCTATGTTGAGTGCTCACCCTGGGATTGCAGCTACTCGGGGGGCAATTGCGAGGGGTTTCTGGTGGCCCTCTATGGTACCAGATATTAAAAAGTTTGTGACTGCATGTGGGGTGTGCGCTCGTTCTAAAAGTTCTCAGGTCCGGCCGGCCGGGGAGTTGGTACCTTTGCCAATTCCGGATAGACCATGGACAAATTTGTCAATGGATTTTATCACAAATCTTCCTCCTTCCAGGGGCAACTCGGTGATATGGGTGGTGGTGGATAGGTTTTCAAAGCAAGCCCTCTTTGTACCTCTCCCCGCGTTACCATCTGCTGAAACCCTGGCCCGCTTATTTATGCAGCATATAATTCGGTTGCATGGAGTGCCTATGAATGTGGGGTCAGACAGAGGGGTACAGTTTGTAGCCAGGTTCTGGAGGGCTTTTTGCAAAAAGCTGGGGATTTCGATGTCCTTCTCCTCTGCCTACCACCCAGAGTCTAATGGACAGACGGAGCGCACAAACCAATTGTTGGAGCAGATTCTGAGATGCTTGGCCTCTTCTAGGCAGGAGGACTGGTGTGAGCTATTGCCCATGGCAGAGTTTGCATTCTACGGTCGTGTGAGTCAATCTACTGGGAAGTCTCCCTTTCAGATCAACTATGGGTTTAACCCACATTTTGGAGAGTTTTCCTGCATGGATTCAGGCTGTCCTGGAGCTGAGGGTGCGACACAACATCTTAGAATTCTTTGGAGGGAGGTTCAGAGGAATATTTCCAAGGCCCAGGAAAACTATAAGCGGTTTGCTGACAGGAGGAGGGGGCCAGGTCCAGCATTTGCAGTAGGGGAGAAGGTGTGGCTATCCACCCACATTATCAAGCTTAAGATACCATCTATAAAGCTGGGCCCCAAGTTTATTGGCCCATACAAAGTTGTGGAGGTTGTTAACCCAGTAGCCTACTGACTGCAGCTGCCCACCTCCTTTAAAATTTCTGATGTCTTCCACAGGTCCCTGTTAAAGCCTGTGGGGACGGTGAGAGAGAATCCCTCATCAAATGCTCTGCCAGTGATGGTAGAGGGGCAGCTGGAGTATGAAGTAGGGCGCATTGATGACTCCCGGTGGGTGCGCCGGAGACTCCAGTATCTGATACACTGGAAGGGGTACTCTCTGGAGGATCGGTCATGGGTTCTGGCCAGTTCGGTGCATGCCGATCGTCTGGTGTAGGTTTTCCACGCCAGATACCCAGACAAGCCTGGGGGGTCCAGTGACCCCCCGTTAAGAGGGGGGTACTGTCATGGTTTGAACAGGGTTCTTGCCCTGCACTCACAGGGTTAAGTGTTCGTAGCCTCTTTCTGGATCTGGGAGGGGTATTTATACTCATTCTTTACCAGGGTTCTCTGTCAGCTATACTGTTGTTCTGGTGTGTCTGTGACCCCTTGTTGTGCGTTTATTCTGCATTGCTTGTTTGCTTCCTGTGTATGACCCGGTCTGTTCCCTCACTCTGTACTCCGTCTCTCATTTTGGTACTATTGTCTTTTCTGGTTTTGAACTCCTGGCTTGGCTATCGTTACTCCATTACAGTTTGTCCCTATTGTACCGTCTATTGCCGGTTCTGGTTTTCTGATCTATTGCTACGTCCTGACTATCCATTCTGTCTAACTCTTTGGTACTGTATTACCATCTTGTGCTTTGACCCTGGCTTCATCTGGTTTCTGTCTCTGTCTATGCCCCTTGGTAACTTGTCCCGTAGTTACCTTTATAGGAGTTTCCCTGCAGCTCCTAGCTCTGTGGAGCTTAGGCCACGCCCCCAGCAGTCATGTGCTTCAGGTCCTGATAGTCTGAAGCACGCATCGTCACTGCTGCTGCCCTGCTCCACAGGTATCTTTGAGCACTGTTTTTGTACTCAGGACACATGCACTGGCTCAGTGAGCAAGTGCAGTGCGGGGTTCCTGACACAGAGATGTCTTTATGGCTTTTGCAATTCTCCTCTGTGTCATCTCCCTCTTTTAGGGATGGCAGCGGAGATTGATTAACAGATCATCTCCCTGGCCAATCTAATGGCACAACCTCCCTGTGTCCCACAATATCCTTCTTGGACTCGTTGATGGGCTTCTCTATGAGGTCATCAGCACCTCATGACTAACATCTATGGGTAGAGCAATCTGAAACTCCTGGCTAGAGGTAGTCAGAAAAGACATTAAAGCTTCATTCTCACTGGAACCCTCTGGGACCTGCTTTAACTCAGTAACTGCTCCCAGCTGGGTCAAGAAGGAAAGCATTACCTGCATTCTGAGCACTCTGACTGGGAGTGACATCAGCTATGTAGGTTGTCTCCCTTGAAGATAACAACCCTTTCCCCTCACCCTGACATACTGAGGATACTACTTTCTCATCACCCTGACAGGCTGTGGGTAACCCTTTCCAACCATCCTGACAGGCTGTGGATAACACTTTCTCACCTGTCTGACAGGCTATCAATATTACTTTCCCATTACTTTGTCAGGCTGTGCGTAACAATATTCCTTCACCTGACAGGATGTAGGACACACTTTCCACCAACCTGACAGGCTGGGGACAAAACTTTCCTGCCTCACCTGATACCTAAGGAGCAGTGCTAATCATGTGATGCTACCACGTCACAGTCCATCGTGACACTGGTCACCTGCACCTGACCACCTGCTTTATGATCCTCATGCCTGTTCCTATCCTCCCCAAATACTTTTTGAGCAGTGCTAATCATGGGTGAGCTACCACTGGCCATGTCGCAGTCCGTCTTGACACTGGTCAGCTGCATGTGATCAACTTCTTTATGATCCCCATGCCTGTTCCTATTTCCCTTACCACTGATGCTCGCTCCTTTTAGATGATCCTCAACATTACCCTGCAGCATGACATGGTTGAGTTTTTCTGTACAAAGAATCATGTTATCATCAGACATCCAAATTATCGACATTTGAATCACATGAAGAACCAGACCTTGGAGGGTTGTCAAAAATGTGTTGAACGACCAGCTATCAGATATCAGTACCCAATAAAACATATGTGGGGAAGTTCTTGAAAACCTCAACTTCCCTTAACCCCCTCTTGACACACCAGTCTAGAAATGTCAGAGCCATCACAAAGGGTTGGTGAGCACCCCCAATCCCGGTGACAGTCAGGGTCTTTCCAGGAAAATGTTCTTCTGTGAGCAAAAATTCAGAGCGATGAGGGTTTGTTTGTGTCCTTGAGTTCCAAATTGACGGTGTCACCCACAGTAACCATGTGCAACTTTGCCAACCCAACTACTCCACCAAGAAAAAGGACTGCCCCATTACGCTCCTGGGCCTCAGATATGAAGCTCCTTTTCTGAATCTCCAGGTGGCTGATGATAATTTGTCAAGGTCTGTCGCCAGTATAGCACTGGCCAGAGTCAGACACAGGCTAGATGTTGAAAGATGGGGAAAGACCCCTGAGAATTGGCTGGCAGAGACACTCGATGTCGGCTTACTCCCATTCCAGGTGATGAGTGCTAACTTCTGCACCTCAGGCGTTTGGTTGGCCTCATAGGTATCGGCAATCTGTGTGGTCTTTATGTCCTACTTTTGCTCCCAGCTCATCATGAACTGTCGCACTTCCACAGGTCAAAGATGAAGAAATTGGTCCTTCACCATCAGGTTCTTCAATACTTCAAAGGTGGTAACCGATAGTCCATTGAACCACTGCTCAAAGTTGGTTCCGAGCCCCGTCTACCACATAAATTTAGCTGACGTGAGGTTCGTGTTGGAGGGTTTAGAATTTTTTTCGGTACACTTCAGGGGTCATCTAATATTTCTTTATCCGAGCCTGTTTTGATGACCCCAGAGCTTTGCCTTATAGCCCTAGGCCTAAGTATTGTGCCCATTTGTTCATCAGCCAACTCACACTGTGAGCCATCTGTCATGATCTCAGTGCGGGTTTGACTCGCACACGTGGGGTTAACGTCTGGAACCAGTGCTGATGACTGGCATTTCTGGGGTTAAAGGTTGTGATCCCGGTGCAGGCTTACCTGCACACCTGGGGCTATGATTGTGGCCTCTCCCTGGTTCTGGGAGAGGCTTCTTATAGCCTCAGGACGCTCCCATCCCTGTCAGTTATACCTGTCAGAATTTGCCTTCAATAGTCGGGTGAGTCAATCCATGGGTATGACTCCTTTTTTGATCAATTATGGGTTCAGTCATCATTTTGGTGAGTTTTCTAGTCTGGACTCGGGGTGTCCCGGGGCTGATGACTCTGTTCAGCGATTACAGAATACGTGGGCAGAAGTTCAGCGGAGTATATCTAGGTCTCAGGGCAGGTATAAGTTTTTCGTGGACAGGAAACGAACACTAGGGCCCACGTTTCAGGTTGGAGACAAGGTTTGGCTCTCCACTCGAAACATTAAGTTGAAGGTTCCTTCAGCCAAGTTGGGGCCCAAATTCATTGGCCCATACAAGATTGTGGAAAAAATCAATCCAGTGGCGTATAGGTTATGCCTTCCACCCTCTTTCAAGATCCCTAACGTCTTCCACAAATCTCTACTGAAACCTTTTGAAGCAGTCCGGGAAGACTCCAGTCCGCTGCTTCTCCTGTTTTGGTTGAGGGGTAGGTGGAGTACGAGGCTGGTCATATCGTAGATTCCAGGTTGGTACGGCGGTCGGTACAGTACCTGGTTCATTGGAAGGGGTATGGACCGGAAGACAGGTCCTGGATACCGGCCCGGTTGATGCATGCTGATCACCTGGTGCGGGCTTTCCATGCTAAGTACCCGGGCAAGCCTGGGGTCCAGAGGCCCCCCGTTGAGAGGGGGATACTGTCATGATCTCAGTGCGGGTTTGACTCGCACACGTGGGGTTAATGTCTGGAACCAGTGCTGATGACTGGCATTTCTGGGGTTAAAGGTTGTGATCCCGGTGCAGGCTTACCTGCACACCTGGGGCTATGATTGTGGCCTCTCCCTGGTTCTGGGAGAGGCTTCTTATAGCCTCAGGATGCTCCCATCCCTGTCAGTTATACTCTTGCCCTTGGCATAGTGTGGTGACCCCTGAGTGTGTTTTTGCTGTGTTCTGGTTGCTTGATAATCTGTGTATGACTCGGTCTGTTCTCTGGATATTGCTTTGGATTCTGCTTGGTACCTTCTATGTCTGTTTGGTTTTGACTGCTGCTTGGCCCTGACTATCCGCTCTGTCTCATCCTTGGTATGTTACGGCTATCTCTGTGTATGTACCCCGTTTTACCTGACTCTGAGTAATTCTGTATAGTGTCTTTCCATCTCACTAAGCAGGACACTAAGCCCCGCCCCCTTGCAGTCACATGACCGTAGGACCTGTGTCTGCTTGCTAAACTTCAGCATCCACAGGTCCAGTGCATCAGTACCTTCTGGCTGTACCTGACCCCGGTACCCCTACAGTGCAGGTGAGTCCCTGCTCAGCGGAGGCTGCACGCCGGCACTGACAGGATCCTGACACTCAGGACACGCGCACTGGCTCAGTGAGCAAGTACAGTGCGGTGTTCCTGACAACATCTTTACCAAACCCAATCAAAAATGTACCCACATAGGAAAATGCTAGGTACAAGGTTTAAAGGTGTTGACATTACAGGACCCACTGTTCAATGGGGTAGATGGTTCTTCCTGGAGTTGGATTAACTCCAGCTGATGGTCTTTGTTAGCCTGTCCCTCATGTGCCTCTGGTGGCTCAGTAAACTCTCGCTTGGCCTGTTGTGCTAATGTAAGCACGGGGTCCACCGTGCAGTAGGTGTTACACCGCTGCTAGGTAATGACAGATGAGCAATATGACGGTATAATGCGCATGGGTTCAACTTCACCCGAAGTGCGCAGAGTGGGCTCTGTTCACACACAGAGGCGCCGCAACATAAACATACAAAAACGCTGAGCCTGTTAGTGACACAGGCCTCAGGTAAATGCACACATGGTATCTGGTCACAGGAGCAGAACCTAAGACAGAGGAGCTGCGACCCTCTAGAACTCTTTTTTAATAAAAAATGAAAAACATTACAAAGTATCATTACAACGCCAATTACTGGAGAAAATACTGAGAAAAAGCTTGAAACATTCCCTCTCGGCTCTGAGCTGCGACCCTCTAGACCTACCGTGTGTGCGGCGTCGCTACTGCGAGTGCCAAGAAGGGCTGCAACTGCAACGTGGTGAAGGACACTGCCGCTCGATGACAAAGCTAGAAAGCAAGAGTAATGTCGGACATTAGCGTAGCGGTGCGGTGTGCACAGTGGCCTAAGGCTTAACACTGACTGGCGCTGACTGCTGAACTAATTCCCTATCCACATACATAATATCAGTGGGAAGGGGTTTTATAATGAGTCAGTCACCAGAATCATACATCCGTCACCATTCACACATAGCAAGTATAGTCTATACTAGTGCATGGCGGAACGGCCATGCGCGCTTTTTATAGCCGTGCGGGACCTTCCAGATCTCCGAGATGGACCAATGAGATCTGGAACAGGACCTGGTCACATGACTCCCGATCTCCAATGGTAGATCGTCTCGTGAGCATGCCCAGTAGGAATACAGAGGAACTTAGTCTCTGGAATGGTCTGCTGCAAAGTAATCTCAACTAAATAGCAAAGCCACTAAAGAAGACTCAAGGTCTCCAAAAATTCATTTTTAAACAGCTGAAAAAAAGGCAGCAACACTTACCTGCCCAGGTCTAAGAACAAATGCACTGCAGGGTGCAGCCAGCCCATAGAGCAAGATGTTAGCAACACAGGTGCAAAATACCAGATTAACAGCCACTCTCCACATACCCATTCCTGGAGGGGGTGACTGCCCAGTATAAAATTGCACAATAAAGGCCCGCATAGTGCGCTGTTCACACAAGGGCTTGGGTGATTCCAGAGTACCCTTCCATCTGGATTGAGCATGCTCCAGCCCGCGCTCCGAAAAACGGAGATCAATACGGGTGGCAATGGCAATCAGCTCCTCCAGACTTGCAGGAACCTCTCTGGTAGAAAGAGCATCCTTAACATGCTCAGCTAAACCTCTCCAAAACACAGGGATGAGGGCTTTGTCAGACCACACCAGCTCGGAAGCTAGTGTCCGAAAACGAATGGCATACTGACTAACCGAGAGAGATCCCTGAGTCAAAGCAAGTAGCTGTAGAGAGGTGTCGTGCATGACCCGTGGTCCCAGGAAGACCTGCTTAATAGCTGTTAAAAACTGAGCATTGGTCCGAACCTCTGGGTCACCACGCTCCCATAGTGGCGTAGCCCACTCCAACGCCTTGCCCAACAGAAGGGAAACAATAAACCCCACCTTGGCCCATTCCGTAGGGAATTGCGCAGCCAGTAACTCCAGCTGGATAGAGCACTGGCTGATGAAACCCCTACAGGAGGCGCCATCACCAGAAAATTTATTGGGCAACGGGAGGCGGGTAACTGTCGGCGCGTGGGAGAACGAGGACATACGTGAAACTGCCTCTGCGATCACCTGTACAGCAGCCTCCGAAGACTTCGCCGCTGAGATAACGCTCTCAAGAGTAATCAACCGGCCCTCTAGCTGGCGTATGCACTGTAGGAGTTGCTGCTGATCTGCCTTTACTAGCCAGACCCTGGCGCTAGTATGTTAAAGTAACGGCAGAAAGCACTAAATAAAAATGAATAATATTGTGCGTTCGCCGCTCTGGGTCCACCATGCAGTAGGTGTTACACCACTGCTAGGTAATGACAGAGGAGCATTATGACGGTATAATGCGCACGGGTTCAACTTCACCCGAAGTGCGCAGAGCGGGCTCTGTTCACACACAGAGGAGCCGCAACGTAAACATACAAAAACGCTGAGCCTGTTAGTGACACAGGCCTCAGGTAAATGCACACACGGTATCTGGTCACAGGAGCAGAACCTAAGACAGAGAAGCTGCGTCCCTCTAGAACTCTTTTTTAATAAAAAATGAAAAACATTACAAAGTATCATTACAACGCCAATTACTGGAGAAAATACTGAGAAAAAGCTTGAAACATTCCCTCTCGGCTCTGAGCTGCGACCCTCTAGACCTACCGTGTGTGCGGCGTCGCTACTGCGAGTGCCAAGAAGGGCTGCAACTGCAACGTGGTGAAGGACACTGCCGCTCGATGACAAAGCTAGAAAGCAAGAGTAATGTCGGACATTAGCGTAGCGGTGCGGTGTGCACAGTGGCCTAAGGCTTAACACTGACTGGCGCTGACTGCTGAACTAATTCCCTATCCACATACATAATATCAGTGGGAAGGGGTTTTATAATGAGTCAGTCACCAGAATCATACATCCGTCACCATTCACACATAGCAAGTATAGTCTATACTAGTGCATGGCGGAACGGCCATGCGCGCTTTTTATAGCCGTGCGGGACCTTCCAGATCTCCGAGATGGACCAATGAGATCTGGAACAGGACCTGGTCACATGACTCCCGATCTCCAATGGTAGATCGTCTCGTGAGCATGCCCAGTAGGAATACAGAGGAACTTAGTCTCTGGAATGGTCTGCTGCAAAGTAATCTCAACTAAATAGCAAAGCCACTAAAGAAGACTCAAGGTCTCCAAAAATTCATTTTTAAACAGCTGAAAAAAAGGCAGCAACACTTACCTGCCCAGGTCTAAGAACAAATGCACTGCAGGGTGCAGCCAGCCCATAGAGCAAGATGTTAGCAACACAGGTGCAAAATACCAGATTAACAGCCACTCTCCACATACCCATTCCTGGAGGGGGTGACTGCCCAGTATAAAATTGCACAATAAAGGCCCGCATAGTGCGCTGTTCACACAAGGGCTTGGGTGATTCCAGAGTACCCTTCCATCTGGATTGAGCATGCTCCAGCCCGCGCTCCGAAAAACGGAGATCAATACGGGTGGCAATGGCAATCAGCTCCTCCAGACTTGCAGGAACCTCTCTGGTAGAAAGAGCATCCTTAACATGCTCAGCTAAACCTCTCCAAAACACAGGGATGAGGGCTTTGTCAGACCACACCAGCTCGGAAGCTAGTGTCCGAAAACGAATGGCATACTGACTAACCGAGAGAGATCCCTGAGTCAAAGCAAGTAGCTGTAGAGAGGTGTCGTGCATGACCCGTGGTCCCAGGAAGACCTGCTTAATAGCTGTTAAAAACTGAGCATTGGTCCGAACCTCTGGGTCACCACGCTCCCATAGTGGCGTAGCCCACTCCAACGCCTTGCCCAACAGAAGGGAAACAATAAACCCCACCTTGGCCCATTCCGTAGGGAATTGCGCAGCCAGTAACTCCAGCTGGATAGAGCACTGGCTGATGAAACCCCTACAGGAGGCGCCATCACCAGAAAATTTATTGGGCAACGGGAGGCGGGTAACTGTCGGCGCGTGGGAGAACGAGGACATACGTGAAACTGCCTCTGCGATCACCTGTACAGCAGCCTCCGAAGACTTCGCCGCTGAGATAACGCTCTCAAGAGTAATCAACCGGCCCTCTAGCTGGCGTATGCACTGTAGGAGTTGCTGCTGATCTGCCTTTACTAGCCAGACCCTGGCGCTAGTATGTTAAAGTAACGGCAGAAAGCACTAAATAAAAATGAATAATATTGTGCGTTCGCCGCTCTGGGTCCACCATGCAGTAGGTGTTACACCACTGCTAGGTAATGACAGAGGAGCATTATGACGGTATAATGCGCACGGGTTCAACTTCACCCGAAGTGCGCAGAGCGGGCTCTGTTCACACACAGAGGCGCCGCAACGTAAACATACAAAAACGCTGAGCCTGTTAGTGACACAGGCCTCAGGTAAATGCACACACGGTATCTGGTCACAGGAGCAGAACCTAAGACAGAGAAGCTGCGTCCCTCTAGACCTTCCGTGTGTGCGGCATCGCTACTGCGAGCGCCAAGAAGGGCTGCAACTGCAGTGCGGCGTAGGACACTGCCGCTCGATGACAAAGCTAGAAAGCAAGTGCAATGTCGGACGCTAGCGTAGTGGTGCGGTGTGCACAGTGGCCTAAGGCTTGCCACTGACTGGCGCTGACTGCTGAACTAATTCCCTATCCACATACATAATATCAGAAGGAAGGGGTTTTATAATGAGTCAGTCACCAGAATCATACATCCGTCACCATTCACACATAGCAAGTATAGTCAATACTAGCGCATAGCGGAACGGCCATGCGTGCTTTTTATAGCCGTGCGGGACCTTCCAGATCTCCGAGATGGACCAATGAGATCTGGAACAGGACCTGGGCACATGACTCCCAATCTCCAATGGGAGATCATCTCGTGAGCATGCCCAATAGGAATACAAAGGGACTTATCCCAGTAAAGAGCAAACAGATGAACGGCATACTAGGGCACACAAATCACCACATTAACAGACGGAGCTATTTATCTGAAGTATTGCAGTATATATTTCAGTCGAAAAGCGGAGGTGCTTGTATGAAAAAACATGAATGTTTCAATGTGGAGCGAAAAAAGGAGAAATATGCAGCACTCACCAATATAGCTGAAAAACTATGCGTCTTTATTTCACATGAATTCCATCAATAGATATGTGGACATGCAGGACGTTAGAGCAATGCTAAGGGAGGGAGGTGCCGGACAACGGGTCCAGAGGGACTTAGTCTCTGGAACGGTCTGCTGCTCCTCTGCAGTAGAAAGACAGCAGGAGACCGCAGAATGTGAGGCTCTGGATTCCTGCAGAGCAGACGCAGAAACCTGACGCCTAACAAACGATCAGTAAAGAAATGGATCAACTTAGCAGTCTGTGACTCCCGGACGGTAGGGGTTGAACAATCCCACAACGTCGACGCAGGTGACAAGAGAAGTCTCTGAAGCGATCACGGATTAAGTCAAAGCAATGTCTCTGTAACGAAACAGTGGTTCCTGACTTTTCCAGATGCGATCCTCCGGTCCTAGTACACGGTGTTGCATGGGAAGTAGAAGGTGGTAAAACAAGTGTGGCACAAAGTTCCGAAGAGGTGGCCGGAGAGGGGCCTGCAGAGTCAGCTTGTTGCGCAAGGTAAGTTCGGTTACAATGGTTAGTCACTAATAAGGGTGCTGACCAGTCAGGGCTCTCAGGTATGGAAGTCTGCCGGGGGGCTTGGCTTTATCTGTACGCAGGCTGTGCGCGCAGTAGAGGATAAACCACAGAGTAAGCGTGTGGATTGTCGGGGCACTGTGGAGATGGAATCAACCTTCTCCTTCTGCGTTCCCTGTCTTCCCGCCAGAAGTCCCCCTTTCACCCACTCAGCTTTTTTTATCTCAATCCCGCCCCCTGCAGTCAGGTGCAAAGGTCTGATCCTGTCAGAAAGTGCTTCCCCCCACAACAATGGTGACAGCCCCGATAGTTCAAGCCAAGACAAACAAGACGCTGCCCTAACCCGGTCCATCTCCCTACACTGCAACCTCTTTCTTTGCCTGTGTCGGATGCTATGCAAACTCACACTACTCTGTGTACATGCAGCACATGCTGCATCCACATTTGAGGGACGCATCCTCTCATTTGCTGCAGTATAAATGGCAAGCAAGAGTCTCTTCCACTCTGGGAGCTATGGCTTCTCCTGGCTCTTTCTGAGTCGGTCACTTCTGGAACTGAGTACACAGCTGGGCATCCCGCTGTTTCATTCATCAAGGACTTTGGTGCCTCATCATGTTAGTGCCTGGCATAATCTCAATCAAAGCACAGATCAACATCTCTTTGGTTTTGTTTGGCCCTGCTAGACCTCACTCCTCACATAAATGGATAAGCACAGCTTTCTCATGCTTCTTATAAGCAGCTACCATCTTGGAAGTAACTCAGTGTTCGACCTGCTTTACAGTGATGGGAGTGAATGTGTTATGTTTGTTCTTTCACTAAAATAAAAAAAATATATCTCCCATAAATATCAGATTGATGCAAACCCCAATATTCATCACTGACCATTGGTTCCAGAGGGTCTGAGGTAATTTCTTTGAAAAGAGGAAGCCCTTGTACTTTTCCTCTGAGTATATGAATCCAAGACTCGATGACTGATTCTCAGCAGAACTCCTGTTGCAATTACTGTACCTGTACACGGCAGCAGACCCTACTTTAATGGATGTTGAAGGTGTCAGCTCTTTCTCACTTCAGAAGGGATAAATGATCCAGTATGTTCAATGTGAGGGTGATATGTCACCTCTCCGGAGATGTCTTTATGGATTTTAAAATTTTGCTTTTTGCCATCTCAATTCTTTAATTTTCAGCTTGTTTCATTTGGGGAGTGAGATGGAGCGCAACGTTCCTGTGTGGAATTGCTACTCAGGGTAAAATGTAGAGTCATGGCAGAACTTGTTGGCACCATTAAAGTTGTTTCAGAAAATTAAGTATTGCTCCCAGAGAATTATTACAGTTACACATGTTTTGTTATACAAATGTTTATTTCCTTTCTGTGCATTGGAACAACAAAAAAGAACAGAGAACAAAATGGCAAAGTGTGCATAATTTCACACAAACCCCCAAAAATGGCTGGACAAAATTGTTGGCACTCTCAGCTTAATTTTTGTTTGCATAACCTTTAGAGAAAAAAAACTGCAATCAATCACCTCTTATAACCACCAACAGGCTTCTTACACCTATCAAATAAAATTTTGGACCATTTTTCTTTCACAAACTGCTCTAGATCTCTCACATTTGAAGGGTGCCTTTTCTCAACAGAAATTTTAAGATTTTTCCACAGGTGTTCAATGGGATTTAGATTGGGACTTATTGCTGGCCACTTCTGAACTCTACAGGTCTTTGTTTCTATCCATTTCTAGGTGCTTCATGAAGTATGTTTGGCGTCATTGTCCTGCTGGAAGACCCATGACCTAGGACACAAACTCATCCTTCTGACGCTTTAATTTGTAGGCCTTATTCCATTTTCGTTCAAAGGTAGAATGATGTGCCTTACCAAAAAGCTCTTGTTATGAACGAATCACCGTAGGAGGCAGACACAAAAATAGAAGCTACGTCCAGAAAACCGGAGAAGTTGGCAACTATCAGATTGCAGACCCCTGAACCTATCAACACAACTAGCAGTAGCCGTGGGGGGTTCCTACGGTGCCCTAGACCCCTCGATCACAGCCGGAGAACTAAATAGCCTAAATACAGAAAAGGAAATCTAAACTGCCCCAGAGCAGACCCCAAAGTAAAAGGCAGCCCCCAACATATAATGACGGTGAAGCAAGATGAAAAACACTCACACAGATAGAAAGATAGGCTGAGCAAACAATGGGGCCCAAACTAACTAAACAGGAAAGGAAAGGACGGTTGCTGTCTGCAATCTGCAAAAACCCTATGAAAGACTCAAGCCAACAGGCTGATATGGAAAAAGGCCCTGAAGCAGCTAGGCTTCAAAAACTAAATCAGCACTCAGGTATTTTCTGAAGACAAAGCTAAAAGAATTCAGCTCACCCCAGCAGGGAATGGAAGAAATCCAGCAAAACAAAGACAAAGCACAAATGCAAAAAGCAGAGCAGAAAACTTAGCTTTAGAAGAGCAGGAATTCAGACTGATATCCAAGGATCCCACAGAGAAATCACCCGCAGGGCAGAAGGGCGTCGCCGGCCTTATATCCAGTCAGTAACTCCACTCAGCCAGTCATCATCATTGGTCTCAGATGTTTGATAATCAGGCTCACTACCTTTCTTAACCAGCAGAGGGAGTTCATCAGGCCTGAGTGGTGAAGGGGAAAATGAACTCACAACTGCTCTATCTTGGTCTCATCTGTCCATGAGATCTTTTTCCAGAAGAATTTTGGCTTACTCATGTACATTTTGGCAAACTGCAGCCTAGCTTTTTAGGTTTCTGTCAGCAGTGGGATCCTCCTGGGTCTCCTGACAAAAGTATTTCATTTCATTCAACTGTCGATGGAAAGATGTACCCTGAGCTTGCAGGACAGATTGAATTTCTTTGGAACTTGATTGAGGCTGCTTATTCACCATCAAGACTATCATGCTTTGCAATACTTCAGCAATTTTTCTCTGCCATCTACGTCAAGGAACAGTTCTCATCTTCTCTTTCTGTTCTCCATGCTTATTGTGGCACAAACAGACACACAATGCAAAGATTGAGTCAATTTTTCTTCTTTTTATCTGGCTTCAGATTTGATTTTCATATCACCAACACCTGTTATTTGCCATTTGTGAGTTTGAATGAACATACTTGAAGCAAAGTTGTTTACCCATAATTTTGGAAAGGTGACAACAATTTTTTGCCCTGCCCAGTTTCAGGTTTTTGTGTGAAAATATGTCCGATTTGCCTTTTTTCTCTGTTTTTTTGTGTTTTTCCAAAACACACAAATGAAATAAGCATGTGTATAACAAAACATGGGCAATTACATTAATTTTCTGGGAGAAATACTTCATTTTCTGGAACAGTTTAAAGGTTGCCAGCACTTTTGGCCATGACTCTGTGCCTGACCAACAAGAGAATTCAGGTAAGTATTAAGGCTCATTCACACGTCAGTATAAGGCTGGTTTCACATTTGCGTTAAAACAACGCTGCGCCCTGCATTGTTAAGCCCCACCCCAAGCCGGCTCCCTGCCCGCCCCATCCGGGATCACCGCCTACTTTCGCATTTGCACGCATGCGATCGGCGCACCCTATCTTTAGCATAGGGTGCGCAGATCATGCGCTGCCAGTGTGAAAGTAGCATGCTGCGCACTTTTGACGGTGCGCCGTGCGCGCCAAAATGCAGCATGTTGCATTTCGGCGCGCACGGTGCACTGTCAAACGTGCGCAGCACGCTACTTTCACACTGGCAGCGCATGATCTGCGCACCCTATGCTAAAGATAGGGTGCGCCGATCGCATGCGTGCAAATGCGAAAGTAGGCGGTGATCCCGGATGGGGCGGGCAGGGAGCCGGCTCGGGGCGGGGCTTAAAGACGCAGGGCGCAGCGTTGTTTTAACGCAAATGTGAAACCAGCCTTAGGTCAGTATTTTGCATCAGTGTTTGTATGCCAAAGCCATGAATGGAACTTACCGAGAAAAAATATAATTGAAAGACTATCTCCTGTTCTTTGTTTTGGCATACAAATACTGATGAAATACTGATCAAAAATACTGATGTGTGAATGAGGCCTTAGGCCGGGGTCACACTAACCGGCGCAAAATACGGTCCGTAGTTTACAGGCGTAATACGGATGAATGACCCCTAAATAGTGCTCCGTATGTCATCCATAAGCAAGGTGTGGTTGCGTATCTTGCGCATGTCTGCATCGGTATGTAATCCGTATGGCATCCGTATGCAATCCGTACGCCTTGCAAAATGGACATATAATGGAGCCCTATGACACGGTTTCTAACAGAAATGAAATAATAGATATACACACATAGAATGCATATATATATATATATATATATATATATATATACATACATACATACACGCACACAAGTCATTGAGACAAACATATATATATAAATATATATACTTATATTTCACACAGTTCTTCATAGCAGAATAGCCACTAATTAAATTGCCGGCTTCTATCAAATCATTCCCCAACCCGAAATGAAAGGACACATGGTTTACATTCAGTAAAGCATTTCTTTTCATGTTATTTTATATGTCCCTGACTAATAATTATATGAGGGTTTGTGGGCAAAATTTGGGAGTTGTAGTTGTTATTTGAAGGGGTTAATTCGTTGTTGAACAATGCGTGGGCTTCCCATTGCCCTGTAGCGGTGACAAATGGGTTAATCTAACAAAGGGTTAATGTCATCTTACAATCGAATGGTGATATTAACCCTTTGTTAGATTAACCCACTCGCCACCACTATAGGGCAATGGGAAGCCCACGCATTTTTTAACAACAAATTAACCCCTTAAAATAACAACTGCAACTCCCAAATTTTGCGCACAAACCCTCATCTAATTATTAGTCAGGGACATATAAAGAAAAACATGAAATGAAGTGCTTTACTGAATGTAAACCATGTGTCATTTCATGTCGGGTTGGGGAATGATTTGATAGAAGCCGGCAATTTAATTAGCGGCTATTCTGCTATGAAGAACTCTGTGAAGTATAAATATATATATGTTTGTCACAATGACATGTATGTATATATATACTGTATATATATATACACATTATATATATGCATTCTATGTGTATATATCTATTCTTTCGTTTCTTTATTAAACCTGTCAGTGTGAGTTTACTGTATAGCGCACTGAATTGCCGGCTTTTCTAAAAGACACCGGGTGCGTATTTCTCGCAAGTCACACATGTTGTCCATGTGTAATGCGTATTTTTAGCGAACCCATAGACTTTCATTGGCGTACTGCGGGCGTAGTACACTGACAATCGCAGCATGCTGCGATTGGCACGGACCATAGAATACGGCCGAGAAATATACGGCTGTTGGGAGCAAACCCATGGAGAATAATTTGTCCGTGTGTAATGCGTGCTTTTAACGCCTCTCACTCGTCCGTATTCCTCGCCAGTGTGACCCCGGCCTTACACCATGACTGAGGGCTTATTTAAACGAGTCAACGTGTCTGTTAAACCACCACCAATTGTCATCATGCAAGCTGCTCATTTATCATTAATTGGCCTGTTTAACCCCTTCCTAACATGGTGATTATAAGTTTTACTCTTTCGTTTTTTCTTCCCTTCTTCCAAGAGCCATAACTTTTTTGATTTTTCAACAATACAGTAGTATGATGGCTTGTTTTTCGTGGCACAAGTTGTACTTTTGAATGACACCATCCATTATTCATGTGATTTACTGGGAAATAGGAAAACACTTTGTAGTGCTGCAGCATTGAAACAAAAAAGTGTAATTCCGCAGTTGTTTATTTGGATTTAGTTTTTACAGTGTTTTTTATATGGTAAAGATGACCTGGCAATATAATACTTCAGGTCAGTACAATTACGGCAATAACACACATACATAGTTTATTTTTTATTTAAGTGGTGAAAAAAAAATTCTTCTATCACCATTTTCCGAAACCCATAACAGTTTAATTTTTAGGTCAATGGGGCTGTGTGAGGGCTTGTTTTATGCATTCTGAGCTCAGGTTTTCATAGATATAATTTTGGAATCGATAGATTCAATTGCTTCATATAGCATTCTTTTGCATTGTTTTGGAGGCTGAATTTTTTTTTCTCATTGCAGCCTTTACCGATCAGGTATTCTCTGAGTCTAAGGCTATGTGCACATGTAGTTTTTGTAGCTGTGGATTTTTCCACGCGGATTTCTAAAAATCCGCAGGTAAATTTCAGGTCAAAAGACCTGCAGTTTACCTGCGGATTAGCCTGCGGTTTTCCCCTGCGGTTTATCACCTCTACAATGGAGGAGATGGTAAACCGCAGCAGAATCCGCAGAAAGAATTGACATGTCGATTCTTTCTGCTGATTAGAAACCGCAGCAAATCTGCGCGGAAAATTCCGCAGCATGTGCACAGCGGTTTCCATTTTACATAGAGTAAAATGGTACTGTACAACGCAGCAGATTCTGCTGCGGACCCGCAGGGCCAGAAAAGCTGTGGATCCGCAGCAAAATCTGCAACGTGTGCACATAGCCTAACGGATCTTACACTCGGACCCCTGAATAGATGAATAAAATTCTATGGGTCTGTATGCTGTCCGATTACAAAAATCAGGCACCACACAGACATTTCACAAAGATGTGTTAGGCTAAGTGCACACGCAGCGGAACTCCCACGGAAGTTACCTCGAGAATTCCGGAATTCCACTCCGCAGGAAAATCGCATTTTAAATTCCCGCGATTTTCCCGCAGAAAAACTAGCGATTTGCAAGTGTAATTAGCTTGCAGAATGCTAGCGTTTTCCAAGCGATCTGTAGCATCACTTGGAGAACTGATTGACAGGTTGGTCACACTTGTCAAACATAGTGTTTTACTAGTGTGACCAACTTTTTACTATTAACACTGCCTATGCAGCATCAGTAGTAAAAAGATCTAATGTTAAAAATAATAAAAAAAATAAAAAATCAGGTTATATTCACCTTCCGATGTCCCTTGCAGCGTCCCCAGGCCTCCGCGATGCTCCGGCAGGTCCGGTTCCCAGTGATGCATTGCTTCAATAACCTTTGATGATGTCGCGGTCTCATGGGACCGCTACAGTATCGCGAGATAGCAACATCAGCAAAGGTCATTATTGCAATAAATTACTGGGAACGGGGCCTGTCACAGCATCACGGAGGACTGGGGACGCTGCGCGGGACATTAGAAGGTGAATATAACCCCATTTTTTTATTTTAATTCTATTTTTTACAGGGAAATGTTACCCACAGATGGGAGGACAGTCTCCTCTCCTCCGGACTGTGGATACCATCCGCATATGTTCTGCTTACTTTTCGCATGGTGGGCACAGCCACATGCGGAAAGTAAGCAGAACAATGCATTCCTATGTGGGCGGAATTGCCGCGATTCTGCAAAATAATGAGCATGCTGCGTATTTTTCCGCGATGCGATTCTGCCGTGGGAAAATCCACAGCATTAGCACAGCATTGTGGAATCCCATAGGATTGCATGGGATGCTGTTTATTTGCATTTTTGCGGCAAAATCGCTCGTTAAAAACCTCTGTGAAAAAAACGTGATGTGTGAACGCAGCCTTAATGTAGTCAACCTCACATGGCGGGCAGCATGTGGTCCTTATGCCGCAGATTGTGCACTCTTTAGATCCTGGTGGTTTTGAGGTTATAGTAAAAACGTTACTGGTTTCTTAGCATCCAAAAAGTAGAAACAGTGACCCATAATATGACACTGATGTTTAATTACCTATGCATGGTTGGCTGATTTTAGCTCTAATAACTTGTCTATTATGTCTTATAAATTACTGTATCCATATATATATGAAATTGAATGTGTGTGTATCACCAACCAATCACAAAGCATCTTTCATTTCACCAGAGCTGTTTAAAAGAAGCTGAGCTGTGATTGATTGCTATGAGCAACAGTTTTACCACTCGACAACACCTCAGCAGACACTGACATGGTGGGATAAATCTAGCATCCCCGGAAACATAAGCTCCCAGCCATTGTCTGCCCCCCAGAAAGGAGCAGAGAGCACATGACAGAAATGAGTCACCCCCTCCCGTGCCCATATACCCATCACACATCGTCCATCCCATAGGTACATCTTCCCTCTTAAAGGGATCTCCGGTATGGAAATTAGGGCAAATCCCTCAGCACTCTGATACTGACCCCAGGCATCTCTTAAAGGGATCATTGGTATGGAAGTTATGGCAAATCCATCCAGCCCTTTGGTTTTGACCCCAGGCCTCTCTTAAAGGGATCCCCGGTATGGAAATAGGACCGTTCCACTCAGCGCTGTGGTTCTGATCCCAGGGTCTCTTAAAGGAATCATTAGTATGGAAGTTAGGGCAATTACACTAAACGCTCTGGTTCTGACCCCAGACCTCTCTTAAAGGGATCCCTGGTATGAAAGTTAGGACCGTTCCACTCAGCCCTGTGGTTCTGACCGCCCCAGGGTCTCTTATAGGGATCATTGGTATGGAAGTTAGGGCAATTCCACTAAGCACTCTGGTTCTGACCCCAGGCCCCTCTTAAAGGCATCCCCGGTGCAGAAATTAGGGCAAATCCACTCTGCACTTTGGTACTGTCCCCAAGCCTCTCTTAAAGGGATCTCCAACATGGAAGTTAGGGTAAATCACTCAGCGCTCTGATTCTGACCCCAGGCCTCTCTTAAAGGGATCATTGGTATGGAAGTTAGTGCAAATCCATCTAGCACTTTGGTACTGTCCCCATGCCTCTCTTAAAGGCATCTCCAACATGGAAGTTAGGGTAAATCACTCAGTGTTCTGATTCTGACCCCAGGCCTCTCTTAAAGGGATCATTGGTATGGAAGTTATGGCAAATCCATCCAGCCCTTTGGTTTTGACCCCAGGCCTCTCTTAAAGGGATCCCCGGTATGGAAATAGGACCGTTCCACTCAGCGCTGTGGTTCTGATCCCAGGGTCTCTTAAAGGAATCATTAGTATGGAAGTTAGGGCAATTACACTAAACGCTCTGGTTCTGACCCCAGACCTCTCTTAAAGGGATCCCTGGTATGAAAGTTAGGACCGTTCCACTCAGCCCTGTGGTTCTGACCGCCCCAGGGTCTCTTATAGGGATCATTGGTATGGAAGTTAGGGCAATTCCACTAAGCACTCTGGTTCTGACCCCAGGCCCCTCTTAAAGGCATCCCCGGTGCAGAAATTAGGGCAAATCCACTCTGCACTTTGGTACTGTCCCCAAGCCTCTCTTAAAGGGATCTCCAACATGGAAGTTAGGGTAAATCACTCAGCGCTCTGATTCTGACCCCAGGCCTCTCTTAAAGGGATCATTGGTATGGAAGTTAGTGCAAATCCATCTAGCACTTTGGTACTGTCCCCATGCCTCTCTTAAAGGCATCTCCAACATGGAAGTTAGGGTAAATCACTCAGTGTTCTGATTCTGACCCCAGGCCTCTCTTAAAGGGATCATTGGTATGGAAGTTAGGGCAAATCCATCCAGCACTTTGGTTCTGACGCCAGGCCTCTCTTAAAGGGATCCCCGGTATGGAAGTTAGGACCGTTCCACACAGCACTCTGGTTCTGACCCCAGGCTCTCTTAAAGGGATCCCCAGTATGGAAGTTAGTACAATTCCACTCAGTGTTTTGGTTCTGACCCCAGGCTCTCTTAAAAGGATCCCTGGTATGGAAGTCAGGGCAATTGCCTTCAAATTCTCTGGTACTGACCCCAGGCCTCTATTAAAGGGATTATTGGTATGGAAGTCAGGGCAAATCTATCCAGCACTTTGGTTCTGACACCAGGTCTCTCTTATAGGGGATCCCTAGTATGGAAGTGAGTACCATTCCACTCAGCATTTTGGTTCTGACCCCAGGCTCTCTTAAAGGGATCCCTGGTATGGAAGTCAGTGCAATTGCCTTCAAATGCTCTGGTACTGACCCCAGGCCTCTATTAAAGGGATCATTGGTATGGAAGTCAGGGCAAATCCATCCAGTGCTGTGGTTCTGACCCCAGGGCATCTTAAATGGATCATTGGTATGTAAGTTAGGGCAATTCCACTCAGCGCTCTGATTCTGCCCCAGGCCCTTCTTAAAGGGATCCCGGGTATGGAAGTGAGGACAAATTCACTCTGCGCTTTGGTACTGACCCCAGGCCTCTCTTAAAGGGATCTCCGGTATGGAAGTAAGGGTAAATCCCTCAGCGCTCTGATTCTCACCTGAAGCTTCTATTAAAGGGATCAATGGTATGGAAGTCAGGGCAAATCCACTCAGCACTCTGGTTCTGATGCCAGGCCTTTCTTAATGGGATCCCCGGTATGGAAGTTAGGGCCATTCCACTCAGCGCTCTGGTTCTGACCCCAGGCTGATGGGATTATGTGGGATATTAGGGGGAGTAGTCTGGTGGCTCTGGCTGAGGGGATGATGTAAGATATTAGGGGTAGTACGGTGGCTCTGGCTGACGAGATGATGTGGGATATTAGGGGTAGTAGTCCGGCAGCTGTGACGGGATTATGTGGGATATTAGTGGTCGTTGTCTGTTGGCTATGGCTGATGGGTTTATGAAGGATATTAGGGGTAGTAGTCCGGTGGCTCTGGCTGACGGGATGATGTGGGATATCAGGGGTAATACTCCGGTGGCTCTGGCTGACAGGATGATGAGGGATATTAGGGGGAGTAGTCTGGTGGCTCTGGCTGACGGGATGATGTGGGATATTAGGGGTAGTACTCCGGTGGCTTTGACGGGATGATGTGGGATATTAGTTGTCCGGTGGCTATGGCTGACGGGATGATGTGGGATATTAGGGGTAGTAGTCCGGTAGCTTTGACGGGATGATGTGGGATATTAGTAGTCCGGTGACTCTGGCTGACAGGACGATGTGGGATATTAGTGGTAGTTGTCCGGTGGCTCTAGTTGATGGGACAATGTGGGATATTATGGGTAGTAGTCCGGTAGCTCTGGCTGACGGGATGATGTGGGATATTATAGTGAATGTGGCTATGCGGAGTGGATAGGGCTATACACTCAGCTTTATATAGATATAAATCATTATAATTTGTTATAGCTAACCGTAGATAGTTACTATGCCCGGGCAGTGCCGGGCTCTTCAGATAGTGTTGCATAATTCCAAAATACTTCACTTCTTAGTGCATGGGAAAATAAAATATTTGAGAACATTTACTAATAATACTATCTTCAGATTTTCAGGCTGTAATCTGGAATGCATATTCCATTTTCTTGTAATTGTTACTTCCAAAGCTTCTCAAAGTACACACAGGTTTGTGCCAACTTACATAGTACCCTCACTGAGTTTTTCAGGATTCCCACAGAGTAAACTGGTTTACTGCCAACCTGGTTCTTGATGCCAAAGTTAAGTTTTCTCATGGTATATGCATAGAATAGATCACACTGGTTACAATATACCCTTTGATGATACTTTCTCATTTCCCTGTTATTAAATTGTGGTTGGTTATAAACTGGGTAAACTGCATGGCAAAAATATTATACAACAACATGTAGTCTGTGTGGCATATGGCCATAAGAACAAAGGTGCACATATAGTTATGAATAAAATGAAATGCAAATTTAAGCAAATTTAGCATTATATAGGGATGAAAGCTGCAGAAACATTAGGCTACTTCAGTGTTGTACTCTGACTGGAGTGAGTATATGGAATTCACAGTTTACAGAACTTCAAAAAGTTAGCAGTACTCCTTAACTAAAACAGCCTAGAATCACTCCATGACCATCCATTGCAGTGAAATTATGTCAGGCTGCATAAAATACTAGCCAAGGTCCCTTTAATAAATTTGGCTATAAAACTAAGGAGGATAGCCTGTGGGAAAATCTCATCATGTAGTTGTCTACCCAGAACATAACACTTATTGGGAGGTTCCTATCAGGGACATTAATCCCAATTTTTACACTTTCATGAATGTTTGTAAAGATTATATTCTTAATTATAACAATATCAGGACAAAATGTCCTGCAGATGTTAGGCTATGTGCCCACATAGCGATTCTGAAGCAGAATAAACCTGAGCAGAATCGCACACCCTGCTCCCGGGAAAACGCATGCTGCGTTTTTTGACGCGCTTTGTAAGTGTTTGTCAAGCGTTTTTGCATGCGTTTTCCTAAGCATTTTTGCCAATACAATTGATGGTATGTGGAATCGCGTGCGATTTCGCAAAATTAATAAACATGCTGCGTTTTTAAACGCTAAGCGTTTCCGCAGCGGTTAAAAATGCACCATTGGCACATGTGCGTTTTTCATTAAGAATCAATAGGATGCTTTTCTTAAGTGTTTTGCAGCAGAATCACTTGTCTAAAAGCGCTGCAGAAACGCTTAAAAAACGCTACGTGGGCACACAGCCTGAAGAAGACTTATGGAGACCACCATAAGGATAGTGGAGGAAATAGACATGCATCTAGAAAAATACTGTATAATAATCATTCCATGGAAATGAGGAATTAATTGGAACATAATAGATTCCTCGAAGTTACACAACAGATACAAAAAAGAATATTCATAGGTGGCCAGTGTACAGACTATGTCCATACATACTATCATCTCTAGGCATCTTCCACCAGATGGGTTCATAAAAATAAATCTAATTAAATCAAGCCAATGCCCCATTATAGTAATCTACCTCATATGAATTACTTGTGAGAAAATTAGTATCAGAAGTGATTATCCAGATTAAATATAATTTACCAGTATATTCAGATTAGTATTACATTTATAGTACCATTTATCAAATAGTATATACACTGTGTACTGACTATTTAACATGAGTCTAAGAGCTCGCTTACACTGCCATTGATTCTCTCACACAAGATAATTGGGCTGATTATGCTAATGTCACTCAGATGAAAAGCTGTCAGAGTTTGGTCCGAGTGTCGCCTTTGTGTGGTCCAATTCTTTCGTAAGAGAGAACCATATCACAGGTGCGGAGACGAGGAGAACTTAATTTCTCCATCTTCTCCATTGTCTGTGTCCACAGTAATTGGGCTGCATTCACATGACATCCAAGTGCAGTCCGATGTTGCATACGCACCCATAGACCTATTCATCGGATGCATCCAAAGTATGAAGTGATTGTTTTCTCATGACGAGTCGGCATGAGAAAAAACATCTCAGATCTGCACTGCCCCATAGTATAACATTGGGCAAAGTGCTATCGGATAAAACATCGCATAGCACTCGCACATGTTATACACTCATGTGAGCGAGCCCTAAATGTGATTTACTAATTTTGAATGCTACTACATCTCCAACTTCATGACCAAGCCTATTTTGAACTTAATGACCAGGCCATTTTTTGCAATTCTGATCAGTGTCCCTTTTTGAGGTAATAACTCAGAAATGCTTCAACGGATCCTAGCGATTCTGAGTTTTTTCGTGACATATTGGGCTTCATGTTAGTGGTACATTTAGGTCAATAATTTTTGCATTTATTTGTGAAAAAAATGGAAATTTGGTGAAAATTTTGAAAATTTTGCAATATTCAAATTTTGAATTTTATTCTGTTAAACCAGAGAGTTTGTGACACAAAATAGTTAATAAATAACATTTCCCACAAGTCTACTTTACATCAGCACAATTTTGGAAACAAACTCTTTTTTGTTAGGAAGTTATAAGGGTTAAAAGTTGACCAGCGATTTCTCAATTTTATAACAAAATTTACAAAACCATTTTTTTAAGGACCACCTCACATTTGAAGTCACTTTGAGGGGTCTATATGGCAGAAAATACCCAAAAATGACACCATTCTAAAAACTGTAACCCTCAAGCTGATCAAAACCACATTCAAGAAGTTTATTAACCCTTCATGTGTTTCACAGCAGTCACAAAAATGATCTTTTAGCAACAATTTTTTTTATTTTCTCAAAGATAAAAGGAGAAAGTGGACCCCAAAATTTGTTGTCCAATTTGTCCTGAGTATGCTGAAACCCCATATGTGGGGGGGAACCACTTCTTAGGCGCACGGCAGGACTCGGAAGGGAAGGAGCACCATTTGACTTTTTGAATGGAAAATTAGCTCCAATCGTTAGCAGACACCATGTTGTGTTTGGAGAGCCCCTGTGTGCCTACAATTTGGAATTCCCCCACAAATTACCCCATTTTGGAAACTAGACCCCCTAAGGAGCTTATCTAGATGCATAGGGAGCATTGTTAACCACCAGGTGCTTCATGAATTGATCCGTAAAAAAGAAAAAGTACTTTTTTTTTGCACAAAAGTTTTAACCTCAATTTTTTTAATTTTCACATGGGCAACAGGATAAAATAGATCCTAAAATTTATTTGGCAATTTCTCCTGAGTACACTGTTACCTCATATGTGGCCATAAACCAATGTTCGGGCGCACAGCAGGGCTCGGAAAGGAAGGAGCGCCATTTGACTTTTTGAATGGAAAATTAACTCCAATCGTTAGCTGACACCATGTTGCGTATGGAGAGCCCCTGTGTGCCTAAACATTGGAGCTCCCCCACAAGTGACCCAATTTTGGAAACTAGACCCCCCAAGGAACTTATCTAGATGTGTGGTGAGCACTCTGAACCCTCAAGTGCTTCACAGAAGTTTGTAATGCAGAGCCGTGAAAATAAGAAAATCTTTTTTTTTTCTCAAGAAGTGATTTTTTAGCCTGCAATTTTTTTATTTTCACAAGGGTAACAGGAGGAATTGGACCCCAAAAGTTGTTGTCCAGTTTGTCCTGAGCATACTGGTATGTTTGGGCACAGGTCGGGGGTCGGAGGGGAAGTAGTGATGTTTTGAAATGTTGACTTGATGGAATGGTCTGTGTGCGTCACGTTACGTTTGCAAAGCCCCCTGATGTGCCTAAACATCAGAAACCCCCCACAAGTGACCCCATTTTGGAAACTAGACCCCCCAAGGAACTTATCTAGATGTGTGGTGACTGAGCACTTTGAACCCCCAAGTGCTTCACAGAAGTTTGAATCGCAGAGCCGTGAAAATATAAAATAATTTTTTTCCTCAAAAAATCATTTTTTAGCCCGCAAATTTGTATTTTCACAAGGGTAACAGGAGAAATCGGACCCCAAAAGTTGTCCAGTTTGTCCTGATTAGCTGGTACCCCATATGTGGGGGGGACCACTGTTTGGGCACACGTCGGGGCTCGGAAGGGAAGTAGTGATGTTTTGAAATGCTAACTTGATGGAAAGGTCTGTGGGCATCATGTTACGTTTGCAGAGTCCCTAATGTGCCAAAACAGTAGAAACCCCCCACAAGTGACCCTATTTTGAAAACTAGCCCCCCCAAGGAACTTATCTAGATGTGTGGTGAGTACTTTGAACCCCCAAGTGCTATGCAGAAGTTTATAACGCAGAGCCGTAAAAATAAACATTTTTTTCCACAAAAATAATATTTAGCCCCCAATTTTTTATTTTCCCAAGGGTAACAGGAGAAATTAGACCCCAAAAGTTGTCGTACAATTTTTCCTGAGTACGCTGATACCCCATATGTGGGGGTGAACCACTGTTTGGGCATATGTCGGGGCTCGGAAGGGAGGGAGCACCATTTGACGTTTTGAACACAAAATTGGCTGGAATCAATGGTGGCGCCATGTCGCATTTGGAGACCCCCTGGTGTGCCTAAATAGTGGAAACCCCTCACTTCTAACTCAACCCTAACCCCAACACACCCCTAACCACAACCCTAATTCCAACCCTAACCACAAGCCTAACCCTAATCCCAACCCCAACACACACCTAACCCTATTCTTAACCCTAATTCCAACTCTAATCCTAATTCCATCCCTAATCCCAACCCTAATTTCAACCCCAACCCTAATTCCAACTCTAACCCTAACTCCAACCCTAATTCTAACCCTAACCCTAATTCTAACCCTAATTCCAACCCTAACCCTAATGGTAACCTTAACCCTAATTCTGACCCTAACCTTAACCCTAATGGAAAAATAAAAATAAATATATTTTCTTTGTTTTATTATATCTCCCTACTTATGGTGGTGATAAAGGGGGGTGTATTTATATTTTTTTATTTTGATCACTGTGATGGTTTATCACAGTGATCAAAATGAATGAATGAATGCCGCCCTGCTGATTCGGCGGGTGCACTGCGTATTCGCCCGCCATTTTGGAAGATGGCGGTGCCCATGAAGAATCTGGGAGGAACACCGGGAGGGACACAGGGATATAGGAGGTAACGGGGGAGCAGAAGGTGAGGGGGAGCAGAGGGAAGTGTAGGGGGAGCAGATGGTGATAGCGGCGGCAGATTGCAGCCGTCAGTCGGTGGCAGATCGCCCCCGTCAGTCGTGAGGGGGGTCAGATCTCGGTCTTCAGCCATGGCCGATGATATTGCAGCATCGGCCATGGCTGGATTGTAATATTTCACCAAATATCATTGGTTAAATATTACAATTGCTCTGATTGGCTGTTCAAAGTGAAACAGCCAATCAGAGCGATCGTAGCCATGTGGGGGTAAAGCCATCCCCCCTGGGTTGAAGTACATAGCCCCCTGTACCTGCGGGTTGGGTGACCTTTCATTGACCCCGGTCACCCGACCCGCAGGGGGGCTATCAATTCATGACACAGTATATGCTTCATTGGTCAGATTGGCACCGACTTTCATGATGCATACGCTGTGTCAATGGCTGGAAAGCGGTTAAGCAACCACACTACTTTAGTTTTATTTTCTATTTTCCCCTCAAAATGATTTCAGTTTGTTTCTTAATGGATTTGTACAGATTATAGGAACACTCTAGGTGGGAAAAATTCTGAAATGTTTCTTTGTGGTATGATTTTTTTAGTGACAAATAACTAGCAAGTTAACAGGTCTGTAAAGAGTTTTTATATCCACTATGTGTCCATTATCATGTCCTCCACAAGAGCGCCAACAACAAGATTCGCATCTTACTAACAGTCTGGTTCGCCCGTCTCTAGTCGTGGGCACTTTATGCAATATCGTTTTTTTCTATGTATGTAATATGTGTTTTAGTTTTAATCTGATACCTGATTGGGGGTTTTATCAGGTTCAATTAAAGGTTATGTTTTAGTTAGTAATCTCTTTTCTTGATACACATACTCTCTGCAACAGGTTTAAATAGAAGAAAATGTTATTTTCATATGCTGTCACTTTGCAGAGTTGATGAGTTGATGTGTAATGCCAGACAAACTATTTAATGGTACTCTGCACAGGAGACTGCTATGATTGGGTCACTGAGGAGGAGAGCAAGCCCAAGCTAAGCCACAGAAAACCAGAGAGGTTGGTAACTAAGCGGATTGCAGACCCCTGATCCTATCCACACAACTAGCAGTAGCCGTGGAGCGTACCTACGATGATCCTAGATGCCTCGGCACAGCCAGAAAGCTAACTAAGCCTAAAGCAAGAAAGGGGAAATCTAAACTGCCCCAGAGCAGGCCCCAAAATAATAGATAGCTTCCAAACATATATTGTCGGTGAGACAAGATGAAAACACAAACGCAGGCAGGAAAATATACTGAGCAAATGATGGGGCCCACACTGACTAGACAGGACAGGAAAGGAAAGGAAAGACGCTGTCTGCAATCACGCAAAAAACCCTGCAAAAAGTCCAACACGTTTGATGCAAAAAACACTGAAGTCACACGACTTCGCCCACTATATCAGCACTCTGGTATATTCTGAAAGCAGAGCAAAAAGAGGCCAATCTAATAAGGGACAAAAACAAATTGGCACAAGCAGTAACATATGGATGGTGATTCAGCACAGCCCCAGCCGGAGCTGGCTGACGCACACAAAACTGAGATAGACAAAACCAGATCACATGCAAACAGAATAGCAAATGAACACTTAGCTGAAGATGCAGGGACTGAGCTGGAAATATCAGACCTCAGGAGGCAAGAAGAAAATCACCAGCAGGGATAGAGGCAGTCGGCTGTCTTAAATCCCAATCTGAAACCCCAGATCTCCAATCGTCATCCTCATTATCAGATGGCAAGCCTCTGTTAATCAGATCAGCTCCATTACCTCCAGTAACCACCAGAGGGAGCCCAGAAAGAGAACTCGCAACCCCTTTGTCAATCTGGCCAGCTCCACTAACTTCAGTAATAACCAGAGGTTGGCCAGAAAGCGAATTCACAACAGTACCCCCCCTTGAGTAGGGGTCACTGAACCCTCATCCATGCCACCAGGCCGATCAGGATGGGCCCGGTGAAAAGCATGAACCAATCTTTCTGCATGAATGTCAGAAGCAGAGACCCAAGAATTATCCTCCTGGCCATAACCCTTCCACTTGACCAAGTACTGGAGTCTCCATCTAGCCAAACGA
Organism: Dendrobates tinctorius; assembly: GCF_039654945.1. Lineage (NCBI taxonomy): Eukaryota > Metazoa > Chordata > Amphibia > Anura > Dendrobatidae > Dendrobates > Dendrobates tinctorius. The sequence goes on from NW_027361714.1 coordinate 37,603,275, forward strand.
GAATCCAATATTTTCTCTACCTCATATTCCAAATTGTTTTTAACCAATACAGGGTCAGGAACTACTGGCTCCACAAACCTCTTCAACAAAGATTTATGAAACACGTAATGGATCTTAAACGTAACTGGAAGAGCCAATCGGAAAGAAACGGGATTAAGGATCTCCAAAATCTTATAAGGTCCAATGAATCTTGGCTTGAATTTTGGAGACGCAACCTTCATAGGAATATTCTTTGAAAACAACCAAACCATATCACCCACTTTAAGTCGGGGACCAATTGTCCTATGCCGGTTGGAAAACCGTTGGGTTTTTTCCTGAGAGTGGGACAACTTATACACCACTTGGTCCCAAATCTGCTGCATTCTCTCTACCACAGTGTCCACACTTGGGCAGATCGAAGATTCCACCTGCCCTGAAGAAAATCGAGGATGAAACCCAAAGTTACAGAAAAAGGGCGACATCAAAGTGGCAGAACTAGCTCTATTGTTTAGCGCGAATTTGGCCAAGGGCAAAAATGAGACCCAGTCATCCTGATCAGCAGATATGAAACAACTCAAATAGGACTCCAAAATCTGTTTTTTTTCTCTCAGTCTGCCCATTGGTCTGAGGATGAAATGCAGAGGAGAAAGATAACTGAATTCCCAGTTTGGAACAAAAAGCTCTCCAAAATCTGGAAACAAACTGAACTCCTCTGTCTGACACAATGTTCTCAGGAATCCCGTGCAACCGAACTACCTGTTGTAAAAACAAGGGCGCCAACTCAGAAGAAGATGGCAACTTTGGGAGTGGTACTAGATGGATCATCTTAGAAAATCTATCACAAATCACCCAGATAACAGTCATTCTCTGAGAGACAGGAAGATCGGAAATAAAATCCATTGAGATATGGGTCCATGGCCTCCTGGGCACCAGCAGGGGCATCAACAACCCACTAGAACGAGAACAGGGCTTGGACCGAGAACAAGTCCCACAGGACTGCACAAAATTCCTGACATCACGAGATAAGGCAGGCCACCAAAAAGACCGACTCACCAAATCTCTGGTACCAAAAATGCCTGGATGACCAGCCAACGCGGAGCAATGAATTTCAGACATTACTCTCTTCCTCCACTGGTCAGGGACATACAATTTTCCCATAATGCAACGTTCAGGTTTGTCCTCCTGAAATTCCTCCAGGGCACGTCTCAAATTGGGTGAGATGGCAGAAAAACTACACCCTTATTTAGAATGGTAGTAGGCTCGGTCACATTAAGAGAATCCGCAAAGAAACTCCTAGAAAGGGCGTCCGCCTTAACATTCTTAGTGCCCGGAAGAAAAGAGACAACAAAATTAAAACGCGTGAAAAACAAGGCCCACCTAGCCTGTCTAGGATTCAAGCGTTTGGCTGATTCAAGATAAATCAAATTCTTGTGGTTGGCGAGGACCACAACTTGATGTCTAGCTCCCTCCAACCAATGTCTCCACTCTTCAAATGCCCATTTCATGGCCAACAATTCCCGATTCCCCACATCATAGTTACGTTCAGATGGGGAGAATTTTCGAGAAAAGAAGGCAAAGTTATTCATCTTAGAAGACACCGGACCTTCTTGGGACCAAACGACTCCTGCACCAATCTCAGAAGCATCTACCTCCACCTGAAATGGGAGTGAGACATCAGGTTGCCGTAGAACCGGAGAAGAAGTGAATCTCCGCTTAAGCTCCTGAAATGCCGAGACTGCCTCTGGAGACCAATTCACCACATCAGCGCCCTTTTTGGTCAGATCAGTCAGTGGTTTCACAATACCAGAAAAATTACTTATAAATTTAAGGTAGAAATTAGCAAAACCCAAAAACTTCTGGAGAGCCTTCAAAGAAGTGGGCTGAACCCAGTCATATATGGCCTGTATCTTGGCCGGGTCCATTTCAATAGCAGATGGGGACAAAATGAATCCCAAAAATGAAATCTTCTGTACACCAAAGAAGCACTTCGATCCCTTAACATACAGAGAATTTTCCGTCAAAATCCGGAACACAGTCCGGACATGTTCCACATGAGAATCCCAATCACTCTAAAAGATCAAAATATCATCCAGATAAATGATCAAAAGCTTATCCACAAAGTCCCGGAAAATTTCATTCATAAAAGATTGGAAGACAGAAGGGGCATTAGTGAGCCCAAAAGGCATCACCAGGTACTCAAAATATCTCTCTGGAGTATTAAACGCCGTCTTCTATTCATCCCCGTGCTTGATGCGAATAAGATTATACACCCCCCTGAGGTCAAGCTTGGTAAACCAACAGGCACTACTTTTAACTCTGGAAAATAGATCAGAAATCAGGGGTAACGGATACTGATATTTAACAGTGATTTTGTTAAGGGAACGATAGTCAATACATGGCCTTAATGAACCATCTTTCTTGGCCACAAAAAAACAGCACCTAAAGGTGAAGAGGATGGTCTAATATGACCCTTCTCCAACGACTCCTTGATATAAGATCGCATAGCATCATGTTCGGGTACCGATAAGTTGAAAAGCCGACCCTTGGGAAATTTACACCCAGGCATTAACTCAATTGCACAGTCATAACTCCTATAAGGAGGCAAAGATGCAGATTTACTCTCACTAAATACATCAGAAAAATCAGCCAAATAGTCAGGAATATCATGAGACTGGGGAGAGGTGGAGAAAACAGAAGTGTCACTAAGAACACATTGACAACTCCAACTCACCACAGACACAGATTTCCAATCCAAAACAGGATTATGAGTCTGCAACCAAGGAAAACCCAGAACAATAGTATCATGCAAATTGTGCAACACCAAAAATTTACAATTTTCTTGGTGGTCCGGGGCGACCCGCATTATCACCTGGGTCCAAAACTGGGGTTTATTCTCTGCCAAAGGAGTAGCATCAATACCCCTCAAAGGAATAGAAGTCCACAGGGGTATCATAGGAAAACCACAACGCTAAGCAAAGTCTAAATCCATCAGATTCAAAGCTCCTCCTGAATCTACAAAAGCCTTAGCGGAAAATGTAGACAAGGAGCAGATCAGGGTAATTGCCAAAAGGAACTTAGGCTGTACACTGCCCACAGCAAATGTGTGAGCAAAACCCTTTTCTCGTTTAGGGCAGACAGAAATAGTATGAGAGGAGTCCCCACAGAAAAAAACACAGCTTAGGCTGGTTTCACATTCGCGCTTCTTAAGCGCACGCACGGCCGGGGGTAGCTCCGCCCCCGAGCCGGCTCTCTGCCCGGTGTGCCCGCCCCTTAATTGTAGCGCCGCCTCCTAGCGCACAGCGGCGCCTGCAATCGGCGCACCCTATCTTTAGCATAGGGTGCGCAGATCGTGCGCAGGCCGTGCGCTAGTTGCGCTTTGACCTGCGCTGCGCACTTTTGACGGTGCGCCGTGCGCGCCAAAATCCGAAAAGTTTGATTTTGGCGCGCACGGCGCACCGTCAAAAGTGCGCAGCGCAGGTCAAAGCGCAACTAGCGCACGGCCTGCGCACCCTATGCTAAAGATAGGGTGCGCCGATCGCAGGCGCCGCTGTGCGCTAGGAGGCGGCGCTACAAGGAAGGGGCGGGCACGCCGGGCAGAGAGCCGGCTCGGGGGCGGAGCTACCCCCGGCCGTGCGTGCGCTTAAAAAGCGCGAATGTGAAACCAGCCTTATTACGCCTTCTAAACTCCTGACGTTGCGCCCTAGACAAAACCCTATCACATTGCATGGGTTCAGACGTTCGTTCGAAAGGCGGCAACGCCTCTTGTGTAGTTTTACGTTCATGTAAACGCCAATCAGCTTGAATGGCCAATGACATAGAGTCGTGTCTAGACCAAAGGGAACAGGAAATCCCACCATAACATCTTTTACGGTTTCTACCAAACCCTTCTGAAAGAGAGCTGCTAGGGCATCGTCATTCCATTTAGTAAGGACCACCCACTTTTGGAATTTTTGACAATATGACTCTGCAGAATCCTGACCCTGGTTCAATGCCAATAAGGTTTTCTCAGCTTGATCAATAGTATTAGGTTCATCATACAACAACCCCAAGGCTTGAAAAAATGCATCCATATTAGCCAGAATAGGATCTCCGGGTGTCAAAGAAAAGGCCCAATCCTGGGGATCGCCGTGCAGCAAGGAATTGACAATTTTAGCCTGCTGCACAGAGCTCCCCGATGAGTTAGGTTTCAAAGCAAAAAATAGTTTGCAATTATTCTTAAAATTCAAAAATGTAGACCGATCCCCAGAAAACGCATCAGGAGTAGGGATTTTTGGTTCAACAGCAGATGATTGAGCAAGATAAGTAGAAATTCCCCGCACTTCAGCAGCGAGCTGCTCAATATGATCAGACAATTGCTTAGTCTCCATTTAGAAAAATAAAAAAAAATCTCCTCCTGCAGCCCCAGAAAAAGAGGAAAAAAATTCTGACACTTTTCTTTTTTTTTCAAATTCTTTCCTACTTTAGAGCACCCTAGAGTCTACAGTTAGGCTGGTGATTCTGTTATGATTGGGTCACCGAGGAGGGGAGCAAGCCCAACCTAAGCCACAGAAAACCAGAGAGGTTGGTAACTAGGCAGATTGCAGACCCCTGATCATATCCACACTACTAGCAGTAGCCTTGGAGCGTAACTACGATGATCCTAGATGCCTCGGCACAGACGGAGAGCTAACTAAGCCTAAAGCAAGAAAGGGGTAATCTAAACTGCCCCAGAGCAGACCCCAAAGGAATAGATAGCCCCCCAATATATATTGTTGGTGAGACAAGATGAAAACACAAACGCAGGCAGGAAAATAGACTGAGCAAATGATGGGGCCCACACTGACTAGACAGGACAGGAAAGGAAAGATGCTGTCTGCAATCACGCAAAAAACTCTGCAAAAAGTCCAACACGTCTGATGCAAAAAACACTGAAGTCACACGACTTTGCCCACTGTATCAGCACTCTGGTATATTCTGAAAGCAGAGCAAAAAGAGGCCAATCTAATAAGAGACAAAAACAAACTGGCACAAGCAGTAACATATGGACGGTGATTCAGTACAGCCCCAGCCGGAGCTGGCTGACCCACACAAAACTGAGATAGACAAAACCAGATCAAATGCAAACAGAATAGCAAATGAACACTTAGCTGAACATGCAGGGACTGAGCTAGAAACATCAGACCTCAGGAGGCAAGAAGAAAATCACCAGCAGGGATAGAGGGAGTCGGCTGTCTTAAATCCCAATCTGAAACCCCAGATCTCCAATCGTCATCCTCATTATCAGGTGGCATGCCTCTGTTAATCAGATCAGCTCCATTACCTCCAGTAACTACCAGAGGGAGCCCAGAAAGAGAACTCGCTACCCCTCTGTCAATCTGACCAGCTTTACTACCTTCAGTAATAACCAGAGGGAGGCCAGAAAGCTAATTCACAACAGAAGACACAGGGCACTCAATATAATAAGGACTACTCCATTAGCTCATTAGTTTAAGTATGGCAGGAAGCAATAGGTTAAAACATTTTTTTGTAAAATGTATGTACAGTATATAATGTCACCTGAGTATACAAAGGTGACATCAGCCCCACAAATATGAACCCCACTTGCCACCACTATAGGGCAAGTGGGAAGAGCCAAACATATAATACTTATTTTTAATAAATGTGCATTCATCTAAATATAAAAGACTAGATATACGGTATGTATTTTTATCTTATTTTCTTATTTATATTTTGAATTTTGCTTATTTTTTCCTCCTGACATTCACTTCACTAAATCAGCCACTACCCTCTTGCCAGCTATTAGTTATGGTACATGATATACTGCTTGCTCCACTGCATATGATTAATGTCTCTTTACTTCCATTTCCCAAAATTGATTTTAGGCACATAACAGTCTGGAGAGTTTAGGCCAAAAGAGACAACAGTTTCCATTTCTAAGTTCCTGGCAAAATAAAACTCTTCAAAATTCAAGACTCAACATTTGCTCTGCCTTGAAAAAAGCCAAACTTTGGTTCAGACTTCTACCTCATAATAATTTCCTGCATTTAGGCATGGAAGATTATTATGTATGTATGCAGAGTTTCTCGCATCAACACCCTGCACTGCCACAGGCACTCAGGACCAGAGCTGCGGCTGCATGTATTTCTATGCAGCCGCAGCTCGGGCCCCAAGTGCCGAGGGGTTGATGATAAATATAAGTAGATGATTTCCAATTGACAAAAACAAATCTAGGGGTAAAGTGTAAAATAATGTTTGTGGTACATGAGCATAGTTGATGTCCTGGCCTTGGTCTGTGTTTAGATCTCCAAGCAGATCTTATATAAAACCGTAACTACAATAATGAGGTAAAAAATACTTAAAAGGGATGTAAAAGACTAATAGCTAATTAAAAAGAACTTGTCACAAGGTTTGTCCCATAGCTCTGCAAAGGAATACGTGGATTTTGTCCGCGCTGCCCAAATGATGAAACTCCAGCAGGTTGATAAAGTTTGACAGTGGTTTATTCTACGCGTTTCAAGGTTTTTTGCAACCTCTTCTTCAGGAAACACCACAGAGCTCTGTTTCAGATAGTCGGTGACTGACTTGTGGATCTGCAGCAGCCCTTATCTATACATGCTTTGAATACCTACTACCAGGTGAGCAGTTTTTTTGTCAAACCGCTTACTTTATTTGTGGGATAAGACCCTATATTGCGCTTGTGTCTCACTCTTTCCTCACAATAAAAGGTTTGTCCCATGTAAGGCCACTACTATCCAGCCCTGACGTACAACATTCTAATATACTGTATATATGTCCCAAATCTGGCCTGTAAGACAAGAAAAATTCATTTTATTATACTCACATATGGGGAGGTTGAGCCCCATAGGCATTGCTGTCTTGGGCCGGTGCCTCCTATCTTCTTGCGATGCCATCTTCCTTCTGTGCTTCGTGTGGATGATGCATTAGAATGCTGTATATCAGGGCTGAGATGTGGAGGTCTCATCTCACATGGGACAAACCTGCTGACAGGTTCCCTTTAAGACAATAATCTGGTTGACATTCTAGCTAAAATGTTGTCATACATTTATTTAGGTTTGCTATTATGTAATTATACAACTTTTTTAAGTTTCGTAACAATTATTGTGATGTATGTGTGTAAAAATAAAGGACCTCTGGATGAAGGAAAATAATTATACATATCACTAAATGTAAATCAGTTAATCTATTATTGGACAGAAATTAAATTAATAGATGGAAATTAAAGCTAATACTCATTACAATATTTCACGACATTCATAGCTATGTAATTCTATAAAATCTTTTTGTTGGTGCTTGCATATGAATCAGTCAATGACATTGAGTAAAAGCATCCATTGTTTCCTTTCAGCTAATGACCTTTATTAGGTGCTGAAGGTCAATCTCTGTCTCTTGTGCTCAGTGCCACTATTACTCTGAGACTGTAGCCTATTTGTCATGTGCACTACTAATGCATTCTTTACTAATAGCCAGTATCTCCCGAGGATACAACATATTTCCGGTTATACTACTGCTTTGTATAGTCAGACATTACATTTGTGGAATACATTGAAGAGCTCTAGTGCAGCAGAAGAGGGGGTTCACTTAGACCTTTGCTGGTCAGTGGCTAATGGGAGACCTCTATTGGGCCATTTGTATTTGCGCTTAGACCTTCTTTTTATATTTAATTTACCTTACTGAGGTTTGAAGATCAAAAATATTAAATCTACAAACCAGCAGTATGTCCTAAACTGCATAATTCTTATGCATATGGTGAGAATTTTTTTAGCACAGAGTTAATTGATGACCTCAATATGTTAAATGGGCATTCTCATCTTCAGAAGAGAGGCAAATCGCATGGACTGACTTCCAGGATGAGATTTGTTTGGGTCTTAACTAGCATTATATTTCATTATTGTGAGGCTCTATCACTTTTGTTCACTTCTGGCAGTCAATCATATTTGTTAGATATTCTAATTTGTTAACCCATGAACAGGATTTACTTGAACGTCCTTTTTCTCTGCTGAAAAAAAAATTATGAAGGTTTCTCAACCTTCTCATATTAAAGGGAATCTGTCACCGGAAGTTGCAGGCCTATTGCAGGCCTGCCGCCACCAGGAGTCTGTTATGGGTGGCGGCGTTACCAGCCTCGAGCTGTGCCATAGCCGCTTGGAAAAGGGCCTCTGATCTGGACAGGATGGGGCGGGCAGGTAGTGGACAGTCCACTGCGGGAGTGAGCACGGGGGTCAGGCTCCTTGGGGAGCCCTGGCTGTGCTCCCCCTCGCCTTCAATAGTATTGTCCTCCACCACCTCCTCATAGACCATAGCATTGGCCTCCCCCTTTGCCTTACTCCTGGTGCCTTCCGCCATCTTGGGAACCTCTGGTTACTGACACAGCTGTAACCCTGACCTCGCACACAACTTATTATATTTGCACTCTGACCATCTAGTGCTGGGCTGACCTTAAGACCCCAGCAGTGAAAGTTACCGCTGGTAGTCTCTAGTGTCTGGGAGTAGGGGTCCCACACACACTATTACTCTGATCCCACCACTGCCACCAATGTGGAGGACAGGACCAGTTCCTCCCACATCACCAATGTGACGTAACTACACAGGCACAGCTCTCCGGCGCCCCCTTTGTCTCTCAGGTCAGTAAGGGAACTGCACCTAGAGCAAATGGCCACGGGGAGGATGTCCTGTTACCCGCTGGGTAATCTAAGATTCGTAATCAGAGTAAAAGCATCAGCCCAAGATTAATTTTATGGTTTAATTGCCATAAGGGCACACTAGATAATTACAGAAATATACAGTAAGCTATACAATGGAATTACAGTGGATTTGCAGTCAGAGTAAAATATAACAATAAGGGTACAAGACTCATAGATATTAAGCTGGAGGTGAATTTACCAGATTGTAGGTTGCATGTGGGTGCCGGGAGCTCTGCAGTCCACAGGTACAAGAATCTTAGTTGCCGGACAGACCCCAAAACGCGGGCCGCTGCTCCCCTTGGCAGATCTGTCCCCAGTTCCTTCTTAGATCATCATCGCCTGGTTCTTCTGTGAGAGAGTGAGTGTCTCGGCCATGTGCTGCTGTTCTTAAGCATGCTGGGTCCCTCCCCCTGTGTCAGAGGGTGGGCTAATAATCTCCACCCTTTAGCTCCCTGCAGAACTTATTCCCAATATCTAAGAAAGGGGTTAACTTTCTACAGCATGATCGGATCAGGACACGAGAGTTGCCAGTGAATGTGATTTGTTTTGCCTGTCGTGTGGAGTGCAAACACGGCCCCATTGGGTCGCTAAGGAGGGCCAATCTCTATATCTCAGGTCCCAGAGCCCTCCCCAACTCAGTAGTCGCACTGCCAGATGCGCGATTTCCTCATGGTCACGCGGATAATTTTTATGATTGTATAACTCGAAAGGTGCGCTCATAATCCATGATCCTAGGATGGAGTCGGAGAGGCTGGGAGAAACAATGGATGTGTATTTCTGTGTCTTGCTGACAGGTATATTCTAATTGAGGCCCCCAGGCACCTTCCTGCCCCATGCTGACGTGGCTCCTACTCAACTTTGAAGTTTTGGGCCTTATCTCATTATCATACTAAAAGGTCTTGCTATTCAACATTGGAGCACTAAATCCTGCTTTCTTCAATATGCTTACAGGCCCTGGGGGGGTAGGAGCAGTTAACGCCTTCATCGCAGTGAGTATAACTGTGTTAAGAAAAAGTGTGTTTTGTTTTATTTCTAATAAAGGACTTTACCTGGCTGTGTCTCTATTTACCATACCACTATAGGATTAGTTATGGATAGGTGTCTCATAGACACCTCTCCATTATTAATCCGTGGGCTTGATGTCACCTGACATCAACCCCAAAAATATGAACCCCACTTGCCACCACTACAGGGCAAGTGGGAAAAGCCGGGCAAAATGCCAGAATTGGTGCGTCTAGTAGATACTAGCCCACAGATATCTGCTCTAGCAATGCTGGCTGTCAAAAATGGGGGGAACCCACACCATTTTTTAAAATTATTTATTTAAATAATTTAAAAAAACATCATGGGGACCCCTCTATTCTTGATAACCAGCCTTGATGAAGCTGACAGCTGAGGGTTGCAGCCCTATCTGTGAGATTTCCTAGCTGGTTGTCAAAAATACAGGGGAACCCATGCCGTTTTTTTTTTAATTATTTATTTATAGCACAGGAGCTGGCTAATGAATACAAATACGGCCAGCATGGTGGCTCAGTGGATAGCATTGCAGCGCTGGAGTTCTGGGTTCGAATCCCACCAAGGACAACATCTGCAAGGAGTTTGTATGTTCTCCCCATGTTTGTGTGGGTTTCCTCTGGGTACTCCGGTTGCCTCCCACATTCCAAAGACATACTGATAGAGAATTTAGATTGTGAGCCCCATCAGGGACAGTGATGAAAATGTGTGCAAACTGCAAAGCGCTGTGGAATATTTTAGCGCTATATAAAAATAAAGATTATTAGAATACACCCATTAGCCGCTACTGTGCTCACTGTTATTAGAGGCAGCAGGTGCTGGATGATGAGAGCTGACACCAGTGACTGGAGGTAAACTTATACCTCCGATCACAGCTGAGCGCTCACGCTGTCTTTTGACAGCATGTGAACTGTGGCTCTCTATCCGGCAGGGATAATTTCACCGCTGATCAGAAGCGATGTTTGCTGGTGTTCGGGCAGTCAAACCAGAACAGTAACACAGACTTCCTGGTGAAGTCCATGTACGGTGTCCGTGCTCAAACCGTAGGTGTTCGGTACGGACGCCGAACTTTACTGTTTGGGTTCGCCCATCTCTACCAACTAATACATCCAGTTTGCCTGACCATAGAGGGCCAGCCAAATGGTTATAAAAAATAATAATTCTCTCGACTTAGCTGTCCTGCCCTCCATGCAACCCATAATCTAGTCCCCCATGCCTTATCTTGTCCTCTTCCTATGTCCTTGATTTTATTTCACTTGCTCACTCCAGGCTAGGACTACCAGCACAACTAAGCCTCAGATGTCCCTGGCAGTCCACATTGGAACATGATATGTAACTACAAGTTGCCATGCCAAAAATACTAGCAGGGAGGACCAGATTGTGGGATAAGAGAATGGCGGGACAGGTGAGAGGTGTTTGGGCAGGAAAGCTCAAAGCTTCTTTATTGGAACTTGTAGCATTTGAACTTTGAGAACATAGTGAAGCATTCATTGCTTTTCATTGCCTACGTTGTGCTCATGTAAGGGATTACAATGAACAGAATCGGCATCTGACCCATTTAAAGCACGTCCCGGGACAATGTAAATATTGTATTATTTTCATTGTCTACTGCTGTGTATATGTATGTATTGAATTATAGCTTCTGCTACATAATGTTTAATAAGATAAGATAAGATAAGATAATCCTTTAATCGTGCCACCATGGGGAAAAATCATGAGGGCCCTGACGGTGTAGGTGAAAAAGCCACAGGTATGCAGAGCTATGGACAGTGTGTGTATGTGATGGGAGGTCAGGGCACACTAATGCAAATGCTCTCAGCCACGACTACCGCCCTGAACCTCCCTCACACTCTAAACGGAAAGTAGCTATTAGAGTGAAAATATAGTTAAAATATTTATTAATAATCGTGTTGCCTTTTTGAGAGCCACCGATGTATTAGTATAATGGAAACCTTAATATTACAGAAAATACTGATTTTTTTGTAATGCAGTCCACATAAGTTCTGCCTAATGGGGACCAGGTGCAGCAAGCAACTCAAAGAACAATGGAAGGCTAGCAAAAGTTTAAAAAAATATACTGACTTCAATGCTCACCTCTCTGTACATCTACTTCTCCCTTCCCACTGTCTGGTCCTCCGTACACTGCTGTCACATCTCCAGGACTGAGTTTACTCTAGGTTGAGGCTGCTGCCTACAGTGAACACCAGGCCAGAGATGTGATACAACAGAGGCACGGAGAGTAGTTAGAGAGCAGCAAGATACCTGGACAGGTGAATACGTTTTCTTTATTAATCTTTTTGCAAGCTGCATAATTCTTCTCCCTGACCACTCTCCGGTACTATGTTGGAATTCATTTTGGGCCCAAAGTTAAATCGAGGCCAGGCCTTTTGGTTACAAGCAAGCACTGGATGTCACTACAAATGCGTAGTTAACCTCTTGTGACAGGAAGTTCTTGCCCCGAATGAACACCGGTTTGGCAGCATGGCGCAGTGAAGGTGTCTGGAGAGGTGAGTAGAGAGGGGAGATTAAGTGTTTTTTTTTTTAATTTTTGCACCTTACATTTATTATGCTCTGGGCTCTTATGAGACCCCACAGTATAATAAGGGTCATTAAATTAACGGAAAATAACTGTAAATCAAATTTCCTGGGAAAATCTGCGTGAACAGACAAATTCCAATTTTGGCAGATCTGCTCATCTCTAGTACACACAGTTGTTTTCCAGATATTAGCCCCTTTGAGACGTAGCCTTTTTAGTTTTTGTGTTTCTGTTTTTCGCTCCCCTTCTACCCATAGCCATAAATTGTTTATTCTTCTGTCAATATGGCTATTTGAGGGCTTGATTTTTGCGGGACAAGCTGTGCTTTTGAACGGCATCATTGGTTTTACGTTATTGTGTAGTCAAAAATGGGAAAAAATCTAAGAGCGGTAAATTGCAAAAAAGTGCAATCCCACGGTTGTTTTTTGGATTTTTTTTTACCATGTTCACCAAATGCCAAAACTGACCTTCCATTATTATTCTCCAGGTCATTATGAGTTCATAGCGCCAAATATGTCTAGGCTCTTTTTTATTTAAGTGGTAAAAAAAATCCAATTTGCGTCATTTTCCGAGACCCGTAGCGTCTCCATTTTCGTGATCTCGTGTCATGGCTTATTTTTTGCGTGCCTAGCTGATGCTTTTAGTGATATCATTTTATTGTGGATACAACCTTTTAATCGCCCGTTATTGCATTTTAATGCAATGTTGTGGCGACCAAAAAAATGTAATTCTGGCGTTTTGAATTTTTTCTCATTACACCGTTTACCGATCCAGGATTCCTCTGGTTGTCGTGCCAACCCATCGGTGACCCGCAATCATGTGATGGTCACCGAATGGCAGATTTACGGCACGATTGCTGGAATCGCATGTTAAATGCCGCTATCAGAGTTTGACAGAGGCATTTAATGGGTTAATAGCTGTGGGTGGATTGATGGGGGCTCATCGCCTAAGCCCACATCAAAGGGGGAGACATGACATGCGCAGTACTAGTATAGCGCATGTCGCAAAGGGGTTAATGAGTAAAGGAGATGGCAGAGTAAAATATAATTATTTCTATAGCTGTGCATTTCAGCACAAAATATTTTATGCTTAGTTTTTGCTACTGTGAATGGACAGTATGTTAATTATTATGCTTTCTTTTCTGTTTTTTTAGAAACACCCAACATGAGATAAGGAATACTGTGCTGATAGAGGCCTAATTTGGTTATTTACAGCACACTGACTAACAATTCCACAGGCTCAAGGATAAAAAAAATAGAAGAAAAAAATAGAAGAAATCCCTAAAAATGAACCATATTTTGCAAATTGCACAACCCATGGGATTTATCAAGACTAGAGATACTGAATGGAAAATAGAGCTATTTGAATACTATATGATTTATATTGCAAATCTGCCACATTACCTTAATTATGTGATGCTTCTTGTCCAGAACTGGCATTCTAAACATCTGGCACCAGTATGTTGTATCTTTATCAGCAATAGGAACCTGTCTTCAAAATAGAGATAGCTTCAAATGTATTTTTTGTAATAAATTACAAGACTATTACAGAAAGTATGCATTTTTCACTTAAATCCTAAAAAGAGAACAAGTGTAAATAAAAGACTTACAGTTTCTTGATTTTGTGCATAAATATGTGATTCTTCAGATTTTGAATTAGTCTAGCCTGAAGAAGAGACCTGAGTAGTCTCGAAAGCTTGCAATTTGTTACCATCTTTTCAGTTAGCCATTAAAATGTATCAACCACTGAGGACTCTCAATTCTGAATATTTTTGATTTTATACTTAAAATCCAATTTTGTCTAGTTGAAAAAAACACCAAAAGCTGGATTAAATGTTTAAAATATGAATTTCTTCTTTTTAGAAACATCCTAGCTCTGCCAAAATTAAATAAAAAAGTGTATCCAACTGGCCAGTGGTACCTGGCCTTATAAATTCTACTGTATGTATTATGGCTCTGAACCAAGTCTAAGTTGCATGGAATCCTTACAATGCGTATTTCCCCAAGCCTTCGATTTTACACTGATACTCAAAATTATTTTCCATTTGGATTCCATATGAATCTGGAAGTTAAACTTAGGAAATCTGAAATCCTCCTTAGGCCGGAATCACACATGCAAGAAACTCATATGAGCCTCGCATCTTAATACCCGGCATTGCCACCTGCACTTGTGCGGCTGCATGTATTTCTATGCAGCCGCACGCTCTGCTTCCGAGTGCCGGTGGCAGTGCCGGGTATTAAGATGCGAGACTCGTCCGACTTTCTCGCATGTGTGATCCCGGCCTTATTGATTAAGTTGGGGGGGGATGAAACAAACCTAATAAAACTTGAACCAATGTTCTCTCATTCCAAGTGGTAATCATTCTTGATCGGCTTTCAAAACAAGTATTCACTCATTTAAATAAGCATTGATGTTATTTTCCTCTAAGACATCATCTGAGCTTTTTTGAAGCCATCATCTATTTTCTGTATGCTATGACCAGCTCATAAGGTTGAATATTCAAAAAATTTGCAGTTGTGTTGCAGTATATAAGATACAGTGCCTCGCAAAAGTATTTGGCCCCCTGGAACTTTTCAACCTTTCCCCACATATCATGCTTCAAACATAAAGATACCAAATGTAAATTTTGGTGAAGAATTAACAATAAGTGGGACACAATTGTGAAGTTGAACAAAATGTATTGGTTATTTTAAATTTTTGTGGAAATTCAAAAACTGAAAAGTGGGGCGTGCAATATTATTCGGGCCCTTTACTTTCAGTGCAGCAAACTCACTCCAGAAGGTCATTGTGGATCTCTGAATTATCCAATGTTATCCTAAATGACTAATGATGATAAATATAATCCACCTGTGTGTAATCAAGTCTCTGTATAAATGTACCTGCTCTGTGATAGTCTCAGGGTTCTGTTTGAAGCACAAAGAGCATCATGAAGACCAAGGAACACAACAGGCAGGTCCGTGATACTGTTGTGGAGAAGTTTAAAGCTGGATTTGGATACAAAATGATTTCCAAAACTTTAAACATCCCAAGGAGCACTGTGCAAGCGATCTTATTGAAATGGAAGGAGTATCATACCACTGCAAATCTACCAAGACCCAGCTGTCCCTCTAAACTTTCATCTCAAACAAGGAGACTGATCAGAGATGCAGCCAGGATGCCCTTGATCACTCTGGATGAACTGCAGAGATCTACAGCTGAGGTGGGACAGTCTGTCCATTTGGACAACAATCAGTCGTACACTGCACAAATCTGGCCTTTATGGAAGAGTGGCAAGAAGAAAGCCATTTCTCAAAGATATCCATAAAAAGTGTCATTTAAATTTTGCAAAAAGCCACCTGGGAGACACACCAAACATGTGGAAGAAGGTGCTCTGGTCAGATGAAAACAAAATTGAACTTTTTGGCAACAATGCCAAATGATATGTTTGGCGTAAAGGCAACACAGGTCATCACTCAGAACACACCATCCCCACTGTCAAACATGGTGGTGGCAGCATCATGGTTTGGGCCTGTTTTTCTTCAGCAGAGACAGGGAGGATGGTTAAAATTGATGGGAAGATGGATGGAGTCAAATACAGGACCATTCTTGAAGAAAACCTTTTGGAGTCTGCAAAAGACCTGAGACTGGGACGGAGATTTGTCTTCTAACAAGACAATGATCCCAAACATAAAGCAAAATCTACCATGGAATGGTTCACAAATAAACGTATCCAGGGGTTAGAATGGTCATGTCAAAGTCCAGACCTGAATCCAATCGAGAATCTGTGGAAAGAGCTGAAAACTGCTGTTCACAAACGATCTCCATCAAACATCACTGAGCTCGAGCTGTTTGCCAAAGAAGAATGGGCAAGAATTTTAGTCTTTCGGTGTACAAAACTGATAGACACATACCCCAAGCGACTTGCAGCTGTAATCACAGCAAAAGGTGGCGCAACAAAGTATTAAGTTAAAGGGGCCCAATAATATTGCACGCCCCACTTTTCAGTTTTTGAATTTCCACAAAAATTTAAAATAACCAATAAATTTTGTTCAACTTCACAATTGTGTCCCACTTGTTGCTGGTTCTTCACCAGAAATTTACATTTGGTATCTTTATGTTTGAACCATAATATGTGGGAAAAGGTTGAAAAGTTCCAGGGGGCCGAATATTTTCGCAAGGCACTGTATATACAAGATCGATTGCCTCATGTGCATATAAATTCCCAATATTGTCATGTAAATATAAGGTTACTATTATTATTATTACTATTTATATAGCACCATTAATTCCATGGTGCTGTACATGAGTAGGGGTTAGGCCTCTTTCACACTTCAGCTTTTTTCACGTCAGTCACAATCCGCCAATTTTTGAAAAAAACAGATCCGCCGAAAAGGGGCGGATCCGTTTTTTTCCCCCATAGACTTACATTATTGGTGGATCTTGACTGACGGTCGTCCGTCACCCCCGTTTTTTGACGGATCCGCCAAAATTTTTCTGGCTCCCGGGCAGATGAGACTGCCCCTCAACGTTTTTTCGTCTTGACGGTCCGCTATTTTCATGTGCGTATTCATTTTTAACCCAGTAATGCCGTTCCGGGATCATAAAATAATCTCTATCTCTCTCCTTTTAAAATTTCCGGAAAAAGAACGGTCCGCTGACACCCGTTGATCTCACAACGATCACGGATCTGTTTTCCGCCATTTTCGCGGATAACAACTGACAGACAACAGCGTAAGTGTGAAACAGGCCTTACATACAAAGTTACAGATATCGTTAACAGTACTCAAATTTACAATGACAGACTGGTACAGAGGGGAGGGGACCCTGCCTTTGCGGAGTTACATTCTACGGGTTATTGATTAAAACTTACGTACTGATTTGTGAAATTGAAAGAAGGAGTTTCATCAGACAGATATTTTTTCCTTTCTGGATTTAACAGTCGTAGGCTCTTCTGACCTCGATTTAATCCATGGTAAATTGGACCAGTAACTTCAATGTCGCTTGTATGGTATGCCCAAATTATTCGTACTGTGCTTTCCTGTAATAGCATAACAATTGTATTTTATTTTTACCCTTTAAATTATAAATACTGGACCTCAACTTAGCAGAGTTATGCCTTCAGTGACTAATTGTTGAAGCGAAATTACTTTGGATAACTTATCTTGGGCTGTAATCTGTATTAGTGTGCATAGACACAGAGTTGATTTCCTACAGAAATTTCTGAGAATGAAAAACCTTGTAAATTTATTTCTGCATCACAGATTTCTCGAAGCCCTCTCAATAAATAATGAGCAGTCATTAGAATTTACAACAATCTGCCTCCAAAGACTATGCATTTATAGTCCAGAGCTGCATTCATAAATCTGCAGGTTTCAGTACTGGAATCTTCCAGCGTTTCTTCCAGGTTCATTTTTGGCATTTTTCTTCAGATAACACTCAACTTAGACATTGCCATCTTTATTCCACACACTGTACGTTGACTACAGGTGAATTAACAGTTTTGCTGGTTGTTGTTGGAAACAGTTCACACACCTATAATAGTTAAGGAAGTGCTCCCATTATTTTTTTCTTCTGTAAATCTGTGCAAATGTTAGTGTAGTATCAGTGTGTTAGTATTCTCACAGATCACCATCTTCTCCATTATCCAGCACTTTTCCCGCTCTTTTTCTGAGTCACATGACAGTCATTCCAACCAACCAGATCATGCTGCACTTTATTCATGAGCCGGATGTCATCTAAGGCCACGTTCACGGGTTCAGTATTTGGTCAGTTTTTTAGCTCAGCATTTGTAAGCCAAAATGAGGAGTGGAACAATCAGAGGAAAAGAATAATAGAAACACGTCACCACTTCTGGATTTTTCACCCACTCCTGGTTTTGGTTTACAAACACTGATGTAAAATACTGATTGTGTGACTGTGGCTTTAGAATATAAGCCTATGAAGTCTCATTTTGACACACCATATGATTACATTGTAAGACCATGTACACACATTCAGTATTTGATCAGTATTTTGCCTCAGTATTTCTAAGCTATAACCAGGAATGGGTGAAAAATGCATAAGTGGTGATGTGTTTCTATTGTACATTTCCTGTGATTGTTCCACTCCTAGTTTTGGCTTACACATACTGAGGTAAAATACAGACCAAACACCGAGCTTGTGAAAGTGGCCTCATACATAGACCTCAGGATGAGCCGGAAAGATAGAAAAGACTCAGAGGACGACTGGAACAATGCTGGAAACATGGAGAACATGACAATCAGTGAGTATATTAGCACATAGTATATAAACTATACTACACCAACATTTATACAAGTTTAGGGAATAAAAAATAACAAGAATGCTTCTTTAAGATGAACTCCTCTAGTAAACAGAGTTTAATGCTACTTATATCAAGTTTGTGGTTTGTTATAAATTCTACACTTCCTTGAATCCTGAAATATCTCTGGGCATTGTATCTTGTCTACTTAGGCTACTTTCACACATCAGTTTTTTGCCATCAGGCAGGATCCGTCTATTTTTAGAAAAAACGGATCCGGCATAAATTTTGGAGAACTGTAGAAACGGATCCGTTTTTCTGCCGGATCCATCTAGCAGGTTATATCTGTTTCCTGGGGGGCTGGCCAATTGGATCTGAGCATGCGCAGACTTAAAAAAACGGATCCGGTGGCTGGATCCGTCTTTTTCTGGATCTGGCGCATTCCGGCGCCCATAGACTTTCATTGTGGCAAAAAGCCGGAAGCGTCGGATCCAGCGCTTCCGGCTTTTTCGCCGGAGACAAAAAACGTCACAGTAGCCGTTTTTTCCAGATGCCGGAATGAGACAAGTAGCCGGATCCGGCAAAAAACGGATGAAACGCAATGCCATCTGGCGCAATCCGGCGCTAATGCAAGTCAATGGGGAAAAACTGACTCCGGCATTGCATTTCGCCGGATCTGGTTTTACAAAAAAAAGCCAGATCTCGCCTGACGGCGAAAAACTGATGTGTGAGAGGCCTTACTGTAATCTGCAAGGAATGCAGCAAGATTTCATCTCATAGGTATAGCATAAACTTGATCTCAGGATCAGTATGATATAAGCAATTAATCATAAAGAAATATGAATAATTTCTTATAAGTATGGGTTAATTCCATATGGAAATTCTAATGCAAAGTATAGCGCTATTAAACAATGAGAAAAGTAATGAAAACTCTAACTAATATCAATGCTGGCTGATGCCAACTATAAAAGTTGCCAGAACAAATACTTTAATATGATGTTAACATTACTTACTGTTATATTTTTATCATGGGGGTCACATGTTTGTAGAGGTCTGCTGAATTTAAGTGTAGTATGCGTTCCATTTTCTATTGCATAATCAAGTTTATAGTTTTGCTGAGAGTCTCTGTGGAGGACTCTGTTCTCATCTGTATAGTAATCCTATAAAAAATAAGTATATTCATTAATAGGATGGCATAAATACATAATGTATTAACTTCTTGATATATATATTGCCAACAGATTCCATTGCACAGCAGTAATATTCTCATTATTAACATATAAGACCTTGAAAACAGGTGCTCACAATCTAATTTTCACTATCTCAGACCCACAGCCACACACACACTCTGCCTTCAGCGTTTTCTGGCAGCCCCATAAAGCATATATGAAGCATTCACACTGCCTCTCCATTGTATTCGGGGTGAAGTTCTAGCAATTGGTGCATGTCCCAAGGATTGACACCCATGATCAATTAGTAAATATTACTAACTAGATGGAGGCCCGATGCTATTGCGCCGGGAGGGTGGTAATGTCACGATGGGGGCAGGCTTTGCAGCGTTGAGAATCTCTCCCCCCATGTGCTCATCCACATATCCACTCTCTCTTTCCCCATGTGCTGACTTCTCCCGTCTGTGCTCTCTTCTTTGACCTGTCTACCCCATGTGCTATCCCCCTTGTCTGCTGTCTCTCTCCTTCCTGTGCTGTGTTCTCCCCTCATGTGCTGTCCCATTTGAGCTGACTCCCCCCTGTGCTCTGTCTCTCTCACCCCTGTGTCTGACCAGGTACAGAACATACCACAGCTCCAGGGCAGGGAAGGAAGCAAAGACAATACTGACATTACAGCATGAGATCGCAGAGGATACATTTTGTGAGGTAAAATATTGATTAAAAACAGTCAGTGAAATATTTTACCTCACAAAATGAATCCTCTGTGATCCCCTGCTGTAATGTCAGTAGTGTCTTTTGCTTCATCCCCTGCCCAGGAGATGTGGTATGCTCCGTACACGGTCAGACACAGACAATTTTTAAAATGAACTTTTGTTCATGGGAAAACCTCTTTAATGTGACCGGCTTCCTCTGCCTGTAGACACGTCGCGCACCTGCCTTCGGGATCAGCCAAATGATTCACTGCACCTGTGCGGAATTCACGCAGGTGCAGTGCGATGGTGTTCCGCTGGTGGTACCGCGCAAGAGGCTGCATGAGTGTGAGTGAGTCTGAGAGTGTGTGTAAGTGTGAGTGTGAGTGAGTGTGAATGTGTGTGTGTGAGTGTGATTGTGAGTGTGTGTGAGTCTGAGTGTATGAGTGTGAATGTGTGATCGTGAGTGTGTGATTGTGAGTTTGAGTGTGTGAGTCTGAGTGTGTGAGTCTGAGTGTGTGTGAGTGAGTGTGAATGTGTGAGTGTGATTGTGAGCATGAGTGTATGAGTGTGAATGTGTGAGTGTGAGTGTGGTGCATATGGCGTATAGTGTGTGTGTGTGTGTTTGTGTGGTGCGATGGTGTTCCGCTGATGACACCTTGCAATAAGCTGGTACCAGCAGCAGTTTTCATATTGAGGCACCCATTACTTGGGTGTCCCAATATGGCGGTCTGTGAACTTCCTCCGCTTGGAATTCTGGGATACAGTGACATCTGGACAGAACAGGAAATGAAAACATTACAAGGCAATTCTATAAATAGATAATTTTATTTAGGTAACACCAATATTTTCTGCAGTGCTATACAATTCAGAGGTAACATGTACAGACAATATCAGATATTACAGAGTAACACATAATTCACCAATTTAAACAAGAGGAATCAGGGCCTTACTCACAAGCTTACAAGCTATGAGGAAATCTGGAGGAAAATAAAGTGTTTGTCATGTACAGTCTAGCCATAAATATAATAAATAAGCTATTAAAGTAAAGCTGCATGATCCAGTCACCAGCCAGTAACAAATTGCTACTGAGTGCATGAAGGATATGGAACCAGATGATAGAAAGGACCAGAAAGCCCATTTCTCCAAAGTGTCCTAGGAGTCATTTTTCAACACAACAATCCTAGGTCTCATGTTCCTTTGCAGGTTATCTTGATTTGTCATTTAGCACATCGGGGACATCATTGACTGACAATTGCAAAGGAAGCTGCTAGCAGTGGATCTTGATGATTTTCAAGCCCAGTGGCATTCAACATGCAGAGCATTCTTAAGACATGTCAAGCCTTTATACACATGCATATAAGGCCTATTTCACACATCCGTATGTTACCAACAGTCAAAATCCGCCGTTTTGCAAAAAAACCGGATCCACCATTTTGCTTGGCGGATCCGTTTTTTTTCCCATTGAGTTGCATTAGCGACGGATCTTGATGGATGGCCATCCGTCGGATCCATTTTTTTGCGGATCCGCCAAAATTTTGGCGTCCACCAACATGCCTGGACGGACAATGCAACATTTTTTCGGGCGGCCGGATCCGCATTTTACATTGCGCATGCCTGGAGGACTTGCCTCGGCCGCAAATTTAACCCTAAACTCTGTTCTGGCAGCTGAAAAATTCTCTCTCTCGCTCTTCCCCAGACAGCGGTTCCTTTAAATTTCTTCCTTCACCGGATCCGTAAAAAAAAACGGTCCGGAGGCACACGTTGATGTCCGTACACAGGCGGATCCATTTTGGCGGATTACAACTGACAGAAAAAACTGATGTGTGAAACAGGCCTAATCAGTTTTGCTGTGGTGTATTGTGATAACTTATCCAACAGCACCAAGTAAATTACAGTTTACTTTCTGTTTCATTACTTACTGTGCAATTTAATATTTAAGGCTCATAAAGGCTTCCGTAGTTCCCATCAGCCTCTGCATTGGCCTTGCCCCTTCTTCTCCAGCAGCCATTTTGGCCTCATGGATAAAGATATGTTGATTATCTCTCCCTGATTTTCAGCCCATCTGGTTGTTTGCCTCCACATAGCACAGTCGGTGAGTTATTTTCCCCTTGTTAGAGCTCACCATATTGTATTATGTAGCTACTCTGTTCTATATTTTTTATATCACAGTAGTTTTTTGATATTATAGATGTTTACAATACCGCCATGTTGTGCACTTACACTATGTATGTCCTGTACCATGCATAATGCTATGTATTTAGATACGTTGTATGCCTTGTACTGACTACTTTAATTTTTTCTTATAGTTTTACACTGATCCTATCAATAAAAGTTGTAAAGGACCCCCTGTGTCTACCTCAATGCATCGGTAGGAAAGAGTTTAGCTCTCTGTCAACTCGCTTTTCTTAAGCACAAAGTTGAGGGTGCCAGAACAAGACAGCCATTAAAACCTCACTGGTAGCATGCGTAGATGTGTAAGTTCGTTAATTATACTTGATACTGAATGAATTGGTAAATTTTGAATATTTTGTTTCCATTTCTTCATCATTTGTATTTCATTACCTTGTCTATCAGTCCCGTGATTTCCATAATTGCACAACTCTTCTTTAATTTGGTTTGCATAAAATTGATGGGTTTGTCTCTAAATATGTATTCAAGTACTGTGCAAAAGTTTTAGGTAGGTGTGTAAAAAATGCCACAAAGTAAGAATGCTTTCAAAATTAGATATGTGGATTGTTTATTTATATCAATTACCCCTCTGTGTAAGCTGTCGTATGTGGATGTGAGCATGCAGTGTTATTCATTGTACTATGCCATACATGTACATCGAGTGAATACAAGATCTGTGCCTGTGCCATCCTAAGGAATTTGACAGAGGGAAGGCACTCCCTTTGTCAGCTCATTGGCACCCCGCAGCATGATGGCAGAGTGCCAGTAGGTTGCCCTGGCAGTTGAAGGTCTAACAATGGCCTTCGTATTCACCTTATCCCTAGGACTATCAGTGTCATGTCGGACGCTATTCACACCACAGCGTCCGGCAGGCAGAGGTAGTTCCACCTCCGTCCACTATAGCCTCAGTGGCGCCGGCTTGATATTCAGGCTCTCGGGGGTTAATCTTGCTGGAGACCAGGTTGGATGTTTAGTCACGCCCACGGTCTTTAAATAGTCATGCTGGCCTATGGGCGTCGCCGATTATAGCTTGTGTTTCATACCAAGTGGTTCCGGTCTGGAGTGGAGGTGTTGAAGAGAGAGAGATTCGTATCTGGTGGCGTATGATCCGTTGTTATCCTTTCTCCTTCCCATATTTGTGTTTAGTTGTGCCCTGTTCACATTACTGTATATTCCTGTGTGCGTGCGGCGCAGTGCAGTTTAAGTTCTCCCGGTCTGTCATAATTTGTGTGGGGGCTTTGGTGGTGTGTCTCCTCACTGGGTGGAGGGTGGAGGGATAAGTGCAGGGCTGAGCAGGAGATAAGGAAAGGTTGGAGGCTCAGGCATTTGCACCATCAGCAAAAACCCTGGGTTGAGGGTCAGACAGGGTTTCCCCTAGTTAAAGGGACATCACAGGGGCCCCGGGTATTTCAGCCTTAGTTGAACTAAGCCCCGCGTGACATTATAATCGGCCCCCATTTTTTAGGAGTCCATGGATCCCTTAGATTCCGTAACCCACCAGTTGGCGGCGCTGTCCTTACAGGTCTCCGAGTTGAAAGGAGCTGTTCAGCAGCAGGGCCTGGTAGTAGCAAAGGTACAAACGGCAGCTGCAGGTATCGGTGCAAAGCCGAAGATCCCGCTGCCAGAACGATTTTCAGGGGATCGCAGCAAATTTGTTATATTTCGGGAGGCCTGCAAGTTATACTTCCGCATGCGCCCTATCTCCTCAGGTAATGAGGCTCAGCGGGTAGGGCTGGTGTTGTCATTACTGAGTGGTGACCCCCAAGCATGGGCATTTTCCTTACCAGCTGACTCTGCTACATTTCATTCTGTCGATAATGTTTTTTCTGCCCTCGGGCTCATTTACGATGATCCTGACCGACTGGCTCTAGCGGAATCTAAAATCCGCGCCCTCCGCCAGGGGGAGCGCTTGGCAGAGGACTATTGTTCGGAATGTCGCCGTTGGGCCGTAGACACACAGAGGAATGACCCAGCACTGCGGAGCCAGTTTATTCATGCGGTATCAGGGAAGGTTAAACAAGCCCTCCTGATGTATGAGACTCCGGCATCGTTGGAGTCTGCCATGAGTTTGGTGATACGTAGAGTTGAGCGACTTTTGGTTTTTTAGGGTCGCGTTTCGTTTCGTGAAACCCGACTTTTCCAAAAGTCGGGTCGAGCAAGATCGTCCGATTATAGGGAAAAGTCGGGGTCGTCCCGAAACACGAAACCCAATGTAAGTCATAATAAAAGTCGGCAGTGAGAGGAGGACAGGAAACACACCTACAGTGCCCATTTGAATGCCAAAAGCATCATTTCTTCTTACTTAAGCTTGTCAACCTTAATTAACTTCATAATACAAGTTACGCACTGAAAAATGGGGGTTATTTGGCTAAAGTTGTGGGGGGGGAGGGCTGGCTGCAGGTTTTCATGTGCCCTGGGCGAAAGAGCGCCCCTTTAACACATACCACAACTCATCATGCTCCGATACGGCAGAGAAATAGCGGTATAGTACAATGAAAAATACCTCACTTTTTACATCTCATGACGAGGCCCATCTATTTCTCCATACAGAATCATTGGTCCCATATAATGTTTGAAACAGTATATGATGAGCTCCACATAATGCTACAGTATATGTTGGTCCCCATGGATGAAGCTCCACTGTCTTATGGGCCCAAATAATGCTCCAAACATAATGGGCCCCATTTCTAATGCTCTAGTGTATAATGGGCCCTGTAAATGCTGCTCCAGTGTCTGATGTCCACCTTTGGAATGTTCCAGTGTATGGTGGGCCCCATCTATCATTCTCCAGAGTATAGTGCTCCCCAAAAATTGCTGTCCCAACATTGAAAACAATCAAATAAGTCTCCTCGCTAGGGAATCCCTGTACTAGTCTAGACTCCTCGTCGTCCCCATCTTCCATCTCACTGCACAGTATTTCAACTTTGCAAGTGCTGTGATCCTGGGCAAGCAGGGGGGGCCCACTCATTGGCGACGGCACTGGCACAGGGCCCCTGATAGTACGGTGGTGTGTCTGATGGCGGGTGGGCCGAACCTGCACTTTCATCTGCAGCTTCCTCTTTGTCACCGTGTAAGATGGAACTGTATATGGGAAGGGTAACCTGAGTTTCATCAGGGTCAGATTCAGGCCGGGTAGTGTGCGAGGGGAATGTAGTGGTCTGGGTCAATGTACCAACAGATTCATCGAGCAGTGGCTGGGCATCAGTGCACTTGTGTCGCCCCCAGGAGTACGGTCGCCACAGTGGCATTACCTTCTTCCTAGGGAGTGTGATGTCATGCTTGGGAGCAACGAAGGATCTCTCTAGCAGGTTAACTGATTGAGCGGCGTTATTCCAACGAGTCATGACCCTCCAAACAGCGTTCATGAAGGCAAAGTGTTTGTTTTACGTGGGCAGTATGGTTGCAAAGCTGAACCTTAAAGGAATGTCCAGAAGGGCACCACCAGGAGTGGAGCCTACGGTTAAATTCGACTCCACCTGGGAAACCTCAACCATGCCAGCTACAGAACAGATGCACACATTGCAAGCTTAATTCCATTAACGAACGAGACTCCGTCATGCCCCGCGGTCCGAGTCCGGCTTACTAGAGGGACACGTGAGGCTCTGGCACATGAGATTGGCCAATAACTGGTGTGTCATGCCCTTACATGTCCGTGGCTGCATGTGCGCTACACTGAAAAGGCCAGCGTTTGTCGCTTACAGGTGCAGATAACCCGCTGAACAACGTTAGTGATGGGGATCACTGATTACAATTATTACCCGCGAACAATGATTTCCCAGTAAGTGCAGGTCAACCGCAGTTCCGGAATTAGGCCTAACCGTCATTCCTGAAAAAATGAAAAACTTACGTGTGCAAACCACAGGTGCTGTAGCTTGCTTAACAGCTCGCCAGCCGTTCTCACGCCCAGTATGGATTGCACGTGGTTGCACAAAGGTTAGAAAGGGTACCGTATCCCCGGATAACATGTATGGATAGCGTACACATTCAAAATATATGTCTATACATCAGGAGGCAGGCTCAGACGGTGTTAGGCCCAGTATGGATTGCACGTGATTGCACAAAGGTTAGAAAGGGTACCGTATCCCCGGATAACATGTATGGATAGCATACACATTCAAAATATATGTCTCAGGAGGCAGGCTCAGACGGTGTTAGGCCCAGTATGGATTGCACGTGATTGCACAAAGGTTAGAAAGGGTACCGTATCCCCGGATAACATGTATGGATAGTGTACACATTCAAAATATATGTCTCAGGAGGCAGGCTCAGACGGTGTTAGGCCCAGTATGGATTGCACGTGATTGCACAAAGGTTAGAAAGGGTACCGTATCCCCGGATAACATGTATGGATAGCGTACACATTCAAAATATATGTCTATACATCAGGAGGCAGGCTCAGACGGTGTTAGGCCCAGTATGGATTGCACGTGATTGCTCAAAGGTTACAAAGGGTACCGTATCCCCGGATAACATGTATGGATAGAGTACACATTCAAAATATATGTCTCAGGAGGCAGGCTCAGACGGTGTTAGGCCCAGTATGGATTGCACGTGATTGCACAAAGGTTAGAAAGGGTACCGTATCCCCGGATAACATGTATGGATAGCGTACACATTCAAAATATATGTCTATACATCAGGAGGCAGGCTCAGACGGTGTTAGGCCCAGTATGGATTGCACGTGATTGCACAAAGGTTAGAAAGGGTACCGTATCCCCGGATAACATGTATGGATAGCGTACACATTCAAAATATATGTCTCAGGAGGCAGGCTCAGACGGTGTTAGGCCCAGTATGGATTGCACGTGATTGCACAAAGGTTAGAAAGGGTACCGTATCCCCAGATAACATGTATGGATAGCGTACACATTCAAAATATATGTCTCAGGAGGCAGGCTCAGACGGTGTTAGGCCCAGTATGGATTGCAGGTGATTGCACAAAGGTTAGAAAGGGTACCGTATCCCCAGATAACATGTATGGATAGCATTCACATTCAAAATATATGTCTATACATCAGGAGGTAGGCTCAGACGGTGTTAGGCCCAGTATGGAATGCACGTGATTGCACAAAGGTTAGAAAGGGTACCGTTTCCCCGGATAACATGTATGGATAGCGTACACATTCAAAATATATGTCTCAGGAGGCAGGCTCAGACGGTGTTAGGCCCAGTATGGATTGCACGTGATTGCACAAAGGTTAGAAAGGGTACCGTATCCCCGGATAACATGTATGGATAGCGTACACATTCAAAATATATGTCTCAGGAGGCAGGCTCAGACGGTGTTAGGCCGAGTTTGGATTGCACGTGATTGCACAAAGGTTAGAAAGGGTACCGTATCCCCAGATAACATGTATGGATAGCGTACACATTCAAAATATATGTCTATACATCAGGAGGCAGGCTCAGACGGTGTCAGGCACAGTATGGATTTGACGGCCCAGATTACACAGCGGAGGAGCAGGGAGAGTTAAAGATTGCAAATGCTGGGGCCCTACCCAAGCAAGGGGGGCCCACTCGTGGGCGTCGGTACTGGCACTGGGCCCCTCATAGTACAGCGGTGTGTCTGACGGCGGGTGTGCACCACCACCGTCAGAGACACTTGATTGCACTATGAGGGACCCTGTGCCAGTGCCCGCGCCCAAGAGTCGTCCTACCCACCTGTCCAGGGCAACGGCACTCGCACGGTGTCGTGCGCTAGGTGGTGACCCCGGCCATGGGAGGGGAGGCAGCACAGTTAGGGAGTTTTAGAAAGTGGCATATGTTGATGTTGGACATTCAGCTGATGCAAAAGGCGAAATAGGTGAAGTCCCAGGAAGAGGTGGACCAAAGCAAGCCATTTTTCTGTCACCCTATGTGTCATCAGGGGAAGGTGGGAGAAAATCCTTGGAAACCCATGCAAGGTTCATTTTAATGACGGTTAGATCATCCACATTTTGGGTTGACAGACGGGTCCTTTTTTCTGTCAGGATTGATCCAGCTGCACTGAAGACTCTTTCCGATAGCACACTTGCAGCTGGGCAAGCGAGCTCCTGTAAGGCATATTGGGCCAATTCAGGCCAGGTGTCCAGTTTAGCGGCCCAATAGTCAAAGGGGAATGACCTGTGTGGGAGAACATCAATATGGGAGGAAAAGTAGTTTGTAACCATAGTTGACAACTGCTGTCTCCTGTCACTTTCCATCGATGCAGTATTACCAGTTGTGTGAGTGGTATTTGAAAAATCAGTCCACAACATTGTCATGAAACCCCTGTCTCCAACGCCACTTCTGCTGTGTGCACCACGAACACCTCTGCCAAGCTGCCCCCGGCCCGTACGGCTCGTGTGAGAACCATCACCGCTGCTGTGTGCTGGGAATGCCTCAAGCAACCGATTTACCAGAATTGCTTGTTTATTAGCCAATATTAGGTCAAGGTTCTCCTGTGGCATGATGTTTTGTAATTTGCCTTTATAGCGTGGATCCAGGATGCTGGCCAACCAGTAGTCGTCATCGTTCATCATTTTGACAATGCGGGGGTCCCTTTTTAGGATCTGCAAGGCATAATCTGACATGTGGGCCAATGTTCCCGGTGTCAATGATGCACTGCGAGTGCTGGGTGGAGGAGCACTTTCTGGCAAATCCACATCCCTCCAGTCACGCACAAACCCTGTACCAGACCTTGCCACGCCAACATTTTCACTTGCCCCACGAGATGCATCCTCCTCCCCTAAGTAATCATCCCCATCATCATCCTCCTCCTCCTCTTCTTCCTCCACCTCGTCCAGGAGAGGTCCCTGAGCAGACAATGGCTGAATGTCATCAAGGATTCCCTCCTCCTCTTCCTCCTCATCAACATTGGCTGCAGACGCCTGCTCCTTAAGGTGCGTCAAAGTTTGCATGAGCAGACGCATAAGTGGGATGCTCATGCTTAGGATGGCGTCGTCTGCGCTTACCAGCCGTGTGCATTCCTCAAAACACTGAAGGACTTTACAGAGGTCTTTCAGCTTCGACCACTGCACACCTGTCAACTCCATGTCTGCTCTCAAAGTGCCTGGCCGTGTATCCTCCCACAAATGCATTATGGCCTGCCTCTGCTCGCACAGCCGCTCCACCATGTGCAGGGTGGAGTTCCACCTTGTTGCAATGTCGATAATGAGGCGGTGGTTGGGAAGGTGGAGCAATCGCTGCAGCTTCTGCATACGAACGGCGTGTACAGGCGACCGGCGGATGTGCGCGCACAGTCTTCGCACCTTCTGGAGCAGGGCTGTTAACTCCGGATAATTTTTGAGGAAGCACTGCACCACCAGGTTCAAGGTGTGAGCCAAGCAAGGTATGTGGCTGAGTTTTGCAAGGGCTATGGCTGCCACAAAATTACGTCCGTTATCACTAACTACCTTGCCTGCCTCAAGATGTACACTGCCCAGCCATGACTCAGTTTGTCGCTTCAAGTACTCGGCCAGCACCTCGGCGGTGTGTCTGTTGCCCAAACACATCATCTGCAACACAGCCTGCTGACGCTTTCCACTAGCTGCTCGATAGGGGGACACATCGTGTGCAACAGTGGCAGCTGCAAATGGAGTGCTCGTACGACTGCGCTCTGTGGACGAGCTTTCGCTTCTGGAGGAGGAGGAGGAGGAGGAGGAGGGTCGAACGCCTACAGCCAACTGTTTCCTATACCGTGGGCTAGACAGCACTGTCCCACCACCGCTGTCCCCTGTGGACCCTGCATCCACCACATTAACCCAGTGCGCAGTGATGGACACGTAACGGCCCTGGCCATGCCGACTGGACCATGCATCAGTTGTGAGGTGCACCTTTCCGCTCACTGACTGCTTGAGTGCATGGACAATGCGGTCTTTCACATGATGGTGGAGGGCTGGGATGGCTTTGCGAGAGAAGAAGTGGCGACTGGGTAGGTCATAGCGTGGTACTGCATAGGCCATGAGTTCGCGGAAAGCTGTGCTTTCCACCAACCGAAAGGGCATCATCTCAAACCAGATTAGTTTGGCAATGTGGGCGTTCAAACCCAGTGTACGCGGATGAGAGACTGAGTACTTTCTTGACCTACTCATAGTGTCTGGGAGGGTGAGCTGGACTTGAGAGCTGCATATGGTAGAAGTAGCGGTGGACAGGGCGGACTGAGAGAGGGTTGATGATGGTGATGGAGTTGGTGTTCTTTCTGATGGCCTAGAATCAGTCTTTCGTTGATATAACAGTGGGATTCCCTGACTGCTGTGGCCTTGCAACGACACCTCAACATTTGCTGCTGTGCTAACCGGTGGGCTTACAGTGGGGGAAACAATGTAGCGTTGCTGACTACCTTCGTTGTGATCAGTTGCACATGTGGCACTTGAGGTTTGGTGTTGTGTCCACGCTTGCAAGTGCATGCTGGTTAAATGTCTAAGCATGCAACTGGTATTCAAATTTTTCAGATTTTTCCCTCGGCTAAAGGTCTTTGCGCACTTCTTACAGATAACCTTGGCCTGATCATGAGGATTTTGTTCAAAAAAGTGCCACACTGCACTCTTCCTACTTTGGCAGACATTTTGCGGCCTAGCACGCTGTGATCTTTTGACCCTCTGGACAAGCTGTCCAGCAACTCTTTTGATGTTTGGAACCTGTCTTTGGAGTGCTCCGGGCCTGCCAGATAACAGCTGTTGCGATGTCGATGTCTGCTGTGGATGCTCCTCATCTGAGCTATTGGAAGCAGCACCCTCTTCCCCCAATGGATGCCAATCTGGGTCAACAACTGGGTCATCCATCACCTCCTCTTCTATGTCATGTGCACCTTCCTCTGTGTCACCGTGTATGGTGGTATAGTGTGCGGGAAGGGGCACCTGAGTCTCATCAGGGTCAGAATCTGGCTCTGTACACTGCGAGGACAATGTAGTGCTCTGAGTGAATGTACCAGCAGAATCATCCATCAGCGGCTGTGCATCAGTGCACTCCATGTCAGATTCATCTTGGCCTGGGTAATTCACCATTTGACTTGATAATCCAGGCATGGTATGTGAAAACAGCTCCATGGAGTAATCAGTAGTATGGCCTGCGTCATCCTTCAATCTTGGTTGGGGTGAAGGACACAAGGAAAGGTGTGGTTCATGAACATGAGCCTCCAATGACGACTCAGTGCTTTTACTTTTTACAACTGAAGAAGAGGAGGCGATAGAGCTGGAGGCTGAGTCAGCAATGTAAGACAAAACTTTTTCCTGATGCTCTGGCTTTAAAAGCGGTTTGCCAACTCCTAGAAAACTAAGCGTTCGAGGCCTTATGTAGCCAGATGATGACGCAGGCTCAACACCTCCTGCATTCCGTCCTATTTTGCTCTTGCCACTACCATCAGATCCACCACCAACACCATCATTACCAGCTGCCAACCCCCGCCCAATTCCACGGCCTCTTCCACCAGCCTTCCTCATTTTTGGTAGAAATGTAGACAAAATCCAACAAACTATATAGTAATGTAAACCAAGGTACAAGGTGTCTATAGGACAGGGGAGATTTTGAATTTCTGCAGACACTTGTGGACACTGGACACTTTTGGATTGTGTGAAGCCCAATGAATATCTGAGCGCTATGTGACAGGCTCGATGGCACAGCTGTGACCAAAGTGACTAGAGGATAAGGGAGATTTTGAATCTCTGCACACACTTTTGGACACTGGACACTTTTGGATTGTGTGAGGCCCAATGAATATCTGAGCGCTATGTCACAGGCTCGATGGCACAGCTGTGACCAAAGTGACTAGAGGATAAGCGAGATTTTGAATCTCTGCACACACTTTTGGACACTGGACACTTGTGGATTGTGTGAGGCCCAATGAACATCTGAGCGCTATGTGACAGGCTCGATGGCACAGCTGTGACCAAAGTGACTAGAGGATAAGGGAGATTTTGAATCTCTGCACACACTTTTGGACACTGGACACTTTTGGATTGTGTGAGGCCCACTGTTATCTGAGCGCTATGTGACATGCTCGATGGCACAGCTGTGACCAAAGTGACTAGAGGATAAGGGAGATTTTGAATCTCTGCACACACTTTTGGACACTGGACACTTTTGGATTGTGTGAGGCCCAATGAATATCTGAGCGCTATGTCACAGGCTCGATGGCACAGCTGTGACCAAAGTGACTAGAGGATAAGGGAGATTTTGAATCTCTGCACACACTTTTGGACACTGGACACTTTTGGATTGTGTGAGGCCCAATGAATATCTGAGCGCTATGTGACAGGCTCGATGGCACAGCTGTGACCAAAGTGACTAGAGGATAAGGGAGATTTTGAATCTCTGCACACACTTTTGGACACTGGACACTTTTGGATTGTGTGAGGCCCAATGAATATCTGAGCGCTATGTCACAGGCTCGATGGCACAGCTGTGACAAAAGTGACTAGAGGATAAGGGAGATTGGATTACTTTTAAAAAAGCAGTTTGCGGAGCAGTGGGTAAACAGCAATGCAGGAATGTCAGGAAGCCTTAGAAGGCAGCCCAACAACCAACACCACTGATACACCACTATATAGCCTCCCCTTGCACTGCACACACAGTGACTGGTGTGTTGTGCAGGCCAAATCGCTAGCAGCAGAAGCAGTTTTTTTGTCTTCTTCCCTGCCTAACGCTCTCCCTACAGAATCAGCAACCTCTCCCTATACTGAGATCGGCAGAAGTAAGATGGCGGTCGGCGTGCACGCCCTTTTATACCCCCTGTGACGCCCACCAAAGCAAGCCAATCACTTGCATGCCCTTCTGAAAGATGGTGGTGACCCCTGCCTATGTCATCACGCTGCCCACAGTGTCCGTGGATCCTGATTGGCTGAAAAAGAGCGCAAAACAAACTTTTGAAATCCGACTTTGGCGCGTAAGTCGCCGACCTCGTGGCCGACCTCATCCTAGGGTCGGGTTTCGTTTCATGAAACCCGACTTTGCCAAAAGTCGGCAACTTTAGAAATTGTTCGACCCGTTTCGCTCAACTCTAGTGATACGTATTGATCGCCGTTTTCGTCAGGGGGCACAGGAGACGCTACCTCTGGGGGAAAGCAGAGGTGCAAGTGTGGTTGAAGTAGATGAGTCCACTGAACCTATGCAGATTGCTGGCGTGGCACAGGTTAAGCGTCGCGATCCGGGATTCCGGAAGCCCGGAGCATGTTTCTACTGAGGTAAAAGAGGTCATTATGTCAACGTTTGCCCTGTACTACCTAAGAGGGTCACACCAGCGGAAAACTGTTAAGCTCAGAGGGTATGGAGGAGGCCCAACTGAGCGTATGCATATCCTCCATGATGGTATCTCAATGTATGCTCCCTGCCAAGGTTATTATTGCGGGCAGAGAGCTACCAATATCAGTGTTTGTGGATAGCGGTTCCGCCACCAATCTCATAGATGAGGAGTTTGCACACACCGCCGGGTTTAAGATCGAAAGACTTCCTCACCCCATACAGGTGGTTACCATTAATGCTGTTTCCCTCCCTCAAGGGGAGATTACGGAGTTTGTGGCAGAGGTGAAACTCCACATTGGGGTCCTACATTCTGAGTCGGTTACATGTAGGGTCCTCCGTAATCTCCCAGCACAAATGGTCCTGGGTTTTCCATGGTTGTCCAGGCACAACCCGGTAATTGATTGGAAAACTCAGGACATAGTACAATGGAGTGGTTTCTGCCAAGACAATTGCTTGGCCACATGTGTGTCCGCCGTGACGCCCAGCCTGCCGGAGGCTTTGCAGGATTTCGCGGATGTTTTCTCTGAGAGGGGTTGCTCAGAACTGCCTCCACATCGAGCCTATGACTGTGTGATTAGGTTAAAACCCGGGAACAAATTACCTAAGGCCAGGATGTTTAATATTTCTGGTCCTGAGAGACAAGCTCTGAAAGACTACATCGCGGAGAGTCTGAGCAAGGGACACATCCGGCCTTCGTCCTCGCCTGTAGCCGCGGGGTTTTTCTTCATTAAGAAGAAAGATGGGGGGTTACGCCCGTGTCTGGATTTCCGAGAGTTAAACCGGATTACTATCCGTGATCCCTACCCAATGCCGTTGATCCCGGATTTGTTCAACCAGGTAGCGGGGGCGAAATGGTTTTCCAAGCTGGACCTCAGGGGGGCGTATAACCTCATAAGGGTCCGTCAGGGGGATGAGTGGAAGACGGCGTTTAACACTCCTGAGGGTCATTTTGAGAGTCTGGTTATGCCGTTTGGGTTGACAACCGTGCCTGCCGTTTTCTAACATTTTATTAATGATGTATTTGCTCATGTCCTGGGGAGATTTGTGATTGTATACCTGGATGATATCCTCATTTATTCTAGCAATCGGGACACTCATTTGGAGCATGTCAGGCAGGTGTTACAGTTGCTCCGGGAGAACCAGCTCTATGCTAAGCTGGAAAAATGTTTATTTTTTGTCCAGGAGTTGCCCTTTTTGGGATATATTGTGTCCGCAGCCTGGTTTAAAATGGACACCGCGAAGGTGCAAGCGGTGCTGCAATGGGAGAGGCCGGAGAGTCTGAAAGCACTCCAGCGGTTCCTTGGGTTTGCGAATTATTATAGGAAATTTATAAAACACTTTTCGACTATCGCCAAACCGCTCACGGACATGACAAAATGTCCGGCGAGCTGGCCTGAGGTGGCTATACGTGCATTTGAGCGTCTGAAGAATAGTTTTGCTTCAGCCCCCATTCTGGTGCAACCAGACGTGTCTAAACCTTTTGTGGTGGAGGTTGATGCATCGGAGGTGGGAGTGGGGGCAGTACTGTCTCAAGGCTCGTCCTTGAGCGAGATGCATCCATGCGCCTACTTCTCCAAGAAGCTGTCGAACGGAATTATGATATCGGCAACAGGGAGTTGTTGGCCATCAAATTGGCTTTTGAGGAATGGCGACACTTCTTGGAGGGGGCGGCTCACCAGGTCACAGTCATCACTGACCATAAGAATCTGCTCTATCTGGAGTCGGCCAAGCGTCTGTCTCCTAGGCAGGCCCGCTGGGCATTGTTTTTTACTCGTTTCAATTTTCTGGTGACTTACCGTTCCGGGGCTAAAAACACCAAGGCGGATGCTTTGTCTAGGTGTTTTCCGGGGGGAGAACCTCGGGAAGAGCCGGTACCCATCCTCCAGGAAGGGGTAGTGGTCTCGGCTTTCGCGACTGAGGTAGAGGCGGAGATTGCCGACGCCCAAGAGGAGGTACCGCCAGGACTTCCCGCCAACAAATCTGTACCCCTGCCTCTTCGGCTTAAGGTGTTGAAGGAACACCACGACTCGGTACTGGCTGGTCATCCAGGGGTGAAGGGCACCTTAGATCTGGTATCGCGTCGTTTCTGGTGGCCCAAAATCCGGCAGGACGTGGTCTCATACGTGGCAGCTTGTATCACGTGCGCTAGGGCTAAGTCACCCCTGGCACGCTACAGCCTCTGGGGGTACCCAATAGGCCATGGACAGAAATCTTCATGGATTTCATAACTGACTTGCCAGCCTCGGCGGGGAGCACGGTCATCCTGGTGGTGGTTGACCGTTTTTCAAAGATGGCGCATTTTGTGGCCTTGTCTTCATTGCCCAATGCAAAGACGTTGGCTCAGGTATTTGTGCAGGAGGTGGTCAGACTCCTCGGAGTTCCGTCGGACATAGTATCTGATAGGGGTACGCAATTTGTGGCGAGGTTTTGGAAAGCTTTTTGCTCACGTTTGGGGATCAAGTTGTCACATTCATCGGCGTTTCATCCACAGTCTAATAGACAAACTGAGCGCATGAACCAAAATCTAGAGCAGTATTTACGATGCTTTGTGTCCGACAACCAGGAGGAGTGGTCTACTTTTCTTCCTCTGGCCGAATTCGCGTTAAATAATCACCACCAAGAGTCATCGGGAGAGTCTCCGTTCTTGTGTTTACGGTCAGCATCCTCAGTTTTGTACCTTACGTCAGGGTGACTCGGGGGGTGTCCCGGAGGAGGATCAGCTAGGAGCCCAATTGTCATCGGTCTGGAGGAGGGTGAAACAGCGTTTGTTGAGCATGAGTGCTAGGTACAAACGGGTGGCTGACAGTAGACGCGTGCCAGGTCCGGACCTGTGTGTGGGTGAATGGGTGTGGTTAGCTACGAAGAACATAAAACTCAAAATTCCATCTTTAAAACTGGGTCCAAGGTTTATTGGGCCTTTTAGGATGTATGCCATCATTAACCCAGTGGCTTATCGGTTGGAACTTCCTGCGGTGTACAAGATACACAACGTGTTTCACAGGGCTTTATTGAAAAAGGTGGTAGGCTTTGCACCATCAGCAAAAACCCTGGGTTGAGGGTCAGACAGGGTTTCCCCTAGTTAAAGGGACATCACAGGGGCCCCAGGTATTTCAGCCTTAGTTGAACTAAGCCCCGCGTGACAATCAGGTCCTGTTGAAGGCAGGGTCGGATGAGCTAGCTGTCAAACACTGCACTGTATTATATATGGAGTACAGTGTATTGTAAATAAAACCAAGCGATTGCATGTTCACGTTCTCTTGTGCCACTAATGAATATTATAAAGAAAAACATTTAATTAATTTCTTTCCAGACCTTAAAGCATAACAAACATAGGATGTAAAAAAATCCAAAACCTAATACTGACCTCACCTATGACCTTTCCAGCCACAGAGTGCAGAACAGCGGACAAAAAGAATAGAGGATGTCCAGAAAGGTCAGCAGCTAGGTACCTAGTATGATTTTTTTTTAACCTTTTAAAGGTCCTCTAGGGTTCAGCAGAAAGACAGCTGCTGACTGATACCTGTTTTAATAGCACTATTCAGCAACTGTACAAGACCATACTTCATGCTGTTTGCATGTTTCTTCCTTGACGTGGACCTGTAGCTGTGCAGCAACATCACATTTTAGGGTTACATTGTATTGTTTGTCAAAGTTAGGGACAGGTTGAAGAGATGGGTTAGGTCTGGAATGATCATGTTAGTGAGGTTGGGGAGCAGGTGGGAAGGGATGGGGTCAAGTGCATATGTGGTGAGGTGTGATTTGGAAAGGAGATGAGTAAGCTGTCCTTCAGTGATGTTGGAGAGGGAGGTTATTAGGGAAGGGCAGATGTCTGGAATGTGGAGTGGTTGGGGTGGTGGAACTGTAAAGGTTTGCCTTGTTTGGACAATCTTGTTTTTGAAGTAGGTGGCAAAGTCCTCAGCAGAGATGAGGGGAGTTGGAGGTGGCAGTGGTGGGTGGAGGAGAGAGTTGAATGTGCTGAACAACTGTTGGTCTGCCTGTTCCATGGTGACATATATATATCTCCTGCACGTTATTACACAGGCACAGTACCAGAGAAACAATGGCTACCACACAGCACCAATACTAAATGAAAGGAGCTTAAAAAAACTCACCTTCCACATATTTTCAGACTGTGAGCTGAGAGCAAAAATAGGTGGAATCTTTCTTGCAGTCTCCTGCTAATTAAAAATGCCTACACCTAATGGGCTGCACATCCAAAAATCATAATCATAAAACTTACAAAACTGAACATGAGGTTTCTATTTTAAAATTCTGGTCAGACTGTATGAACGCCACTGCCATGTCACTGCAAACCTCTCAATAGGTTGCAAATTTTTTCCTAGCCTTCAAAATGCAGCACCGTGCATCATCCACTGCCACATCCATTATCTTATTTTCCAGTGGCATAGCCAGCACATTTCAATTGATTTGTAATCAACATTTATAAAATGTATCATGTAGAGATTCAGGCATACGAATATACTGTATGACAGGATTACACAACATTTTTTGGTCCAAGTGCCACTTTGCCATAGTCAACCAATCGCAAGAGCTGCAAAAATTTTTAAAAGGGTACTTACATGAATATACATCACCAGAATCACCATCACTACATTAATAAATCATGAGAACAACGTTTTGATTATTTGTGGAGGATTTGAAAAATTTCTGCTCAGTTTTTACTCAACAAAAATCATTGTGAACACACACTAATTTAAACTGAGTTTTTGGAGCAGAAACTCACCAAATCTTCCTCGTAATCTCAAAGATTTATATTTGGAGGATTTTTAAGTTTTAACGTAGTCATGAGGCACGTTATGGATTGCTACTTGTGTGCAAGATCTTAACAACTGTCAGCCTATGAGTGTGGCACCAAAACCACCATCATTACCTGAATGCAGCACCACAATCACCATCAATACATGAATTCAGCATCAGAACCACCAACAGTATATGAATTCAGCATCAGGAACATCAGCAGTACATGAATTCAGCACCAGAACCACCATCAATACATGAATTGAGCATCAGAACCACCAACAGTACATGAGTTCAGCATCAGGAGCATCAGCAGTACATGAATTCAGCACCAGAACCACCATCAGTACATTAATGTAGTGCAAGAGCCACCATTAGTGCAAGCATACAGCACCAAGCTTTGTACAGTGATTAATTGTAATGTCAGGTCAGCCCTGTATATATTTGTATTGCTTGAACCTACAATTCCCAGTGTGTCCTTAACAATGGTAAGGAGATACTGGAGATGTTGTCACCACAGTACTGATGAGACGCAGTCGGTATGGAACATAAATATTTTCATCCAGGTACCTTATAAGTGATATCTTTCCTGATTTGAGTCGTTACCATCCCTTATGTCTCCATGTAGCACAGATGAGATTTCACTCCCACAGCTCATCTCTCCAGACTTTCCTTCTCTGTCTTCAGCAGCACATTATGACATGGCGCCCTAGCTAATAGTTCTGATCTGATAGCAATTCTGGCTGTAGTCCAATTTGGAAGGGAAGTGATAATGATATGTCTTTTATCTGCTGCACTGTGTTGGTCCACCTTTGCTTTACGGTCTTCAACATTTCCCCTTTTTTTGGTGCTTCTT
This sequence comes from Dendrobates tinctorius, assembly GCF_039654945.1. Taxonomy (NCBI): domain Eukaryota; kingdom Metazoa; phylum Chordata; class Amphibia; order Anura; family Dendrobatidae; genus Dendrobates; species Dendrobates tinctorius. The sequence goes on from NW_027361714.1 coordinate 37,642,563, forward strand.
TAAAAGAGCTTGAACCGTACATCTTGAAATGCCAGTCTGTTCAGTATTTTTTTGTCCTGGAAAGACCATGCTGATTCAGTATAATCTTGTGTCTTGTTGCTGTGCGCAGTCTTGCCATGATGCATGACCTGCGACATGAAACTGTCTTCCACAATATCACCGAGTTTGGCTTTCCCTCACCCCATTTTAATCTTACCACAATACTGTTTCAGTTTCTATCTGTTATTTAACCTTCCTATGAAAATTATGCTTATCACTTGTTTGGTGTAATTAGTTACTCATTTTCCCTACTATTATCATATAAAATCATTGACCTTATTCAAGTGCACCTATAAGAATTGATATTGTTTTTGAGGCAAATGGTGGTCAAACCAAATATTGTTTTGATTTAGCGCTCTACGCGTATATTATTCATTTAATTTGTATTTGGTTTCTTGATTAAAAAACATCTATTTTTAAAAGTATTCATAGCTTTTAGCTTTTTTTTCCATGCCTCTTAAAACTCTTGCACTACACGGAACATACAATGTGTATATACTGTAGCTACATTTCAAGTTGTATTTATTAGTAATAAATAACTTTTTTCTGACACTTTGAGTTCAAATATGTCTCAGAATTTTAGATTCAATTAACTTGCTCCCCATGGGTCAATTTTCTTCCATTTCTGAAACATCTGTCTTAGAACTCTCACTTTGAAAATCCCTGTCCTTCATGTGAATTTACTTTCAAGTTGCTTTCAAGTTACTGCATGTTTCCTTTTATCTACAAGATCTTAGAGGAAGCCTTGGTGAAACTAATAATGCTTCTCGTCATCCCAGTTTAAACTCCTCTTACTCTTTTTTTCTAGAGAACAGAAATCATTTTGAAGGTTTTGTTCAAGAATACAAAGATGTTCATAGAAAGTTTGTACATCAAAAGTCTCCATGATACTGTATATTGAAGTGCATAGTCATTGATCTTTTATGTATTTTAATAGACTTTAATCTTCGTTTACTGGAGCAACTGATGTGCTCTGTTGAATTTAATAAATGAGTTTTGTCAATAACTCTGTACTCATCTTTTTTTTTTTAAATCTTTTTACATTTTTAAATAATAAACTGATTGCAAATTCTAATTGTTACATTAACCCCTTTACTCCCAAGGGTGGTTTGCATGTTAATGCCTGGGCCAATTTTTACAATTCTGACCACTGTCCCTTTATTAGATAATAATTCTGGAATGCTTCCATGAATCCTGGTGATTCTGACATTGTTTTCTTGTGACATATTGTACTTCATGTTAGTGGTAAAATTTCATTCATATAAGGCTAGTTTCACACTAACGTATCTACACGCAGCGCCGACGCCGCTAAGCCCCGCCCCTGCTGTGCCCCCTCCGGTTATCTATTCCCTACTATCGCACAGCGCTGCATGCGATCTGCACACCCTATCTTTAGCATAGGGTGCGCAGACCGTGCGCTGGCCATGCGCTAGTAGGATTTTGCGTGCGCTGCACCCTTTTGACGGTGCGCCGAGCGCACCAAAATGCAACATGGTGTGTTTGGTGCACATCGGCGCACCATCAAAAGGGCGCAGCCCATGCAAAATCCTACTAGCGCATGGCCAGCGCACGGTCTGCGCACCCTATGCTAAAGATAGGGTGCGCAGAGCGCATGCAGCGCTGTGCGATATTAGGGAGGATATGACCAGAGGGGCGCGGCAGGGGCGGGGCTTAGCAGCACTGTGCGCTGCTTGTAGATACGCCAGTGTAAAACTAGCCTCACTTGCGTTTATTTGTGAAAAAAATGGAAATTTGGCAAAACTTTTCCAACTTTGAATTTTTATGCCCTTAAATCACAGATATGGCAAGTTGACCAGCGATTTCTCATTTTTACAACACCATTTTACTTTTTGGGGGCGACATCACATTTGAAGTCCCTTTGAGGGATCTATATGATAGAAAATAGCCAAAAGTGACACCATTCTAAAAACTGGATCCCTCAAGGTGCTCAAAAACACATTCAAGAGGTTTATTAACCTTTCAGGTGCTTCACATGAATTTTTTGAATGCTTAAAAAAATGAACATTTAACTTTTTTTTCACAAAAAAATTTCTTCAGGTCCAATTTTTTTTATTTTACCAAGGGTAACTGGAGAAATTGGACTGCAAAAGTTATTGTGCAATTTGCCCTGAGTATGCTGATATGTGGGGGGAACCACTGTTTCGGCACATGGCAGAGCTCGGAAGGGAACGAGTACCGTTTGACTTTTTCAATGCAAAATTGGCTGGAATTGAGTTTGGGCGCCATGTCACATTTGGAGAGCCCCTGATGTGCTTAAACAGTGGAAACACCCCACAAGTGACCCCATTTTGGAAACTAGACCCCCCAAGGAACTTATCTAGATGTGTGGTGAGAACATTGAACCCCAAGGGCTTCACAGAAGTTTAGAACGTACAGCCGTACAATTAAAAAAATCATATTTTTTCCACAAAAATTATCTTTTCACCCCCAATTTTTTTTTTTCAAGGGAAACAGGACCTCAAAAATGATGGTGAAATTAGTCCTGAGTATGCTGATACCGCATATGTGGGGGCAAACCACTATTTGGGCGCATGGCAGAGCTCAGAAGGGAAGCAGCGCCATTTGACTTTTTTTGGCTGAAATTGAGATCGGACGCCATGTTGCATTTGGAAAGCCTCTTTTGTGGAAACCCCCAAAGGAACTTACCTAGATGTGTGGTGAGCACTTTGAACAGCCAAGTAAGTGCTTCACAGAAGTTTAAAACGTAGAATCATACAAATAAAAAAATTATATTTTTTTCCACAAAAATGATATTTTTACCCCTAAAAATAAGAAAATCATATTTTTTCCACAAACATGACCTTTTAGTCCCCAATTTTTTTTCCCCAAGGGTAACAGGATAAATTGGACCACAAAAGTTGTTGTCCAATTTGTCCTGAGTACGCTGATACCCCATATGCGGGAGAATACTACTGTATGGGCACACGTCGGGGCTCAGATGGGAAGTAGTGATGTTTTGGAATGCAGACTTTGATGGAATGATCTGTGGGTGTCATGTCGCATTTGGAGAGTCCCTGATGTGCCTACACTGTGGAAATCCCCCACAAGTGACCCCATTTTGGAAACTAGACCCCCCAAGGAACTTATCTAGATGTGCGGTGAGCACTTTGAACCCCCAAGTGCTTCACAGAACTTTATAACGTAGAGCCATACAAATAAAAAAAATTATATTTTTTTCCACAAAAATGATATTTTTGCCCCTAATTTTATTTTTCCAAGGGTAACAGGAGAAATTTGACAAGAAAAGTTGTTGTCCAATTTGTCCTGAGTACGTTGGTACCCCATATGTAGGGGTAAACCACTGTTTGGGCACATGGCAGAGCTTGGAAGGGTAGGAGCACTGTTTGACTTTTTCAGCGCAGAATTGGCTGGAATTGAGATCAGAGAGCCCCTGATGTGCCCAAACAGTGGAAACCCCCCAATTCTAACTCCAACCCTAACCCCAACACACCCCTAACCCTAATCTCAGCCCTAGCCCTAACCCTAGCCCTAACCCTAGCCCTGGCCCTAACCCTAATGGGAAAATGGAAATAAGTACATTTTTTTTTAATTTTATTATTTTTCCATAACTAAGGAGGTGATAAAGGGGGGGTTTGATTTACTATATATGGCGGGTTTTTATGTTTGGCAGCTGTCATACGCTAAAAGATGCTTTTTTATTGTAAAAATAGTTTTTGCATCACCACATTTTTTTTCATCACATTAATTTTTCCATATTTTGACCCACAGAGTCATGTGAGGTCTTATTTTTTGTGGGAAGAGTTGATGTTTTTATTGGTATTATTTTCTGGCATGTGACATTTTTTGATTGCTTTTTATTCCAATTTTTGGGATGCAGAATGAACAAAAACCAGCAATTCATGAATTTCTTTGGGGGGGTGCTTTTACACCGTTCCGCGTGTGGTAAAATTGATAAAGCGGTTTTATTCTTCGGGTGAGTACGATTACAGCGATACCTGATATATGTTGTTTTATTATGTTTTGTTGCTTTTATTCTCTCCTATGACTCGGTACACTGAAATCATGTTTGATCGCAGTGTGCCAGGGGTTAATGTGCCGGGGCAGTCCATGACCGCCCCTGACACATAGTGACTGGTGTCAGCTGTAATAATCAGCTGACACCCGGCCGCGATCAGCGGCGCTCCCCCCGTGAGCGCCGCTGATCGCGTTAGACGTACTATTCCGTCCTTGGGACTTAGGTCCCAGATCACATGGACGGAATAATACGTCTAATATAGGAAAGGGGTTAATGGCTACAGGCACGATTCACTTAAGATGTGTGCATGTTTCACCCAGCTGTGCCCAATAAAAAAAAAATAAAGATGGAGGTGAGTTGCTTTATTAGACATAACTACAGGAATGAGAATGGTAATGTCTGGCGCTGCAGTGAAGAGATCCTAGAGCCTACTTTTGTGATGATTGCGGAGTTACCAGATTTTTCACATCCACTTAAAAGGTAAGATAATTTACATATTCTTCATTAGTTTCAAACTGTTTTGTTATTAGAGAACAATGAACTTCTGGAGTGAGTTTGCTGCACTGAAAGTAAAGGGGCCGAATAATATTGCACGCCCCACTTTTCAGTTTTTGTATTTCCACAAAAATTTAAAAATAACCAATAAATTTCGTTCAACTTCACAATTGTGTCCCACTTGTTGTTGATTCTTCACATACATTTGGTATCTTTATGTTTGAAGCATGGTATGTGGGAAAAGGTTGAAATGTTCCAGGGGGCCGATTAATTTCACAATGCACTGTATTTACTCGTTGCTACAATTTCTGTTTTTACTCCGAGTGACCCTGCCTTAATTTCCACCATATATACTCATTTTGTGATGTACTTTTTATATGACATTGTTAATAAAATTTATTTTTTTCACATGATATTGTGTAGAGTGACATGTTAATTAGGCTATTGTCCTAACGCCATGGTCGGTTGTAGGTTTGCATTGTATTAAGGCCAGCGTCTCATTAGAGAGAGAAATACGGACGAGTGAGAGGCATAAAAACCATGCATTGCACACAGACCAATGATTCTCTATAGGGTAACTCCCATCAGCCGTATATTTCTCGCGCGTATTTTACGGTCTGTGCCTATCGCAGCATGCTGAGATTGTCAGCATACTACACCCGTAGTACGCCAATGCAAGTCTATGGGTGCGCAAAAACAACGCATTACACACGGACCACACGTGTGACTTGCGAGAAATATGCAGGACTTTGGCAGGTGACAGGAAATGGGCCAACCAATTATCAGGAAACTTAGACATGCTAATTAGCTCAAAAAGTGCTCCAGACATCCAGGAAGTACGCCTCCACGGAGTACAGCACACCCTACTACCTGAATGTGGAGATGCTGATTGTACTAGTGCAGGAGCGCCCAGAAATCTGGGACCAACGTGATGCCCATTATGCCGACAACCGGGCAAGAAAGGAGGCGGCATGGAGACGCATATGACGCCAGATGTTCCACGATTTTGTTGATCGGCCACGTGAGGAGCAGCAGCAAATGAGTAAGTAAAACCAAAAAAAGGGTTGAAAATTACCTCACATCAAAAAAGGCTTTTGGAAGTAGCCCCCCCCTTCCTTCCTGCGCTTGGGCTTTTTGCCTCTTGAGGCCTGTAGATTTTGATTTGACCCATTGTTTTACCCTGACATAATTGGTCCCTGTCCACAAGCTCCTCATCCTTCTATGCAACCAATTTTAGAGTTGTTACTTGACTCCTGAGCTATTGTGACCCTGTGTATCTGGCTTGGTTGCCCCAATTATATATGCCACCCTGGGTAGAAAGCACACCCTAAAAGGCCACATGACTATGCTACTTTTTGAAAAGTTTATTTAGCAAATATTTGAAATTTAGAATATTTCCTGTCACATTGTAGTTGAAGATGTGATGAGACATGACCAGTACAGGCGGGAATGTCAGCAGCGGGCCAGGAGTGGTGATGCAGACCACACCAAGAGAAAATATGTGTACTTTGATCGCCTCTCCTTTCTCGCTCCAATTCTGGATCTGAGACCATAAGTAGATACCTCACACCACATTACACAGATACTTTACAGGGCCAAAACTAATGTTTTTTGTTTTGGCTATTTTATATTTCATAACAGAACTCAGTCTAACCTTACGGAAAGGGAAACTGGGTCAGATACAGAGCCCATCATAGATCCTGTGGCTGGAGGGGAAGAGGTGGCTGGCCCATCTTCTGCCCCTCCAAGAAGCATGGGCCAAGTTTCGTCTTCTGCTCACCCTGTGCCTACCCTTGCATCTGGACCTGCACCACAAACCCCACCACCAGGACCACAGCCACAAGCAGGACTGTCAGCTGCAGCACCATCCGCCATACAGGATGATCAGGGCAACATCAGCAGCAGCCCAACTACCCAGCTAGAGGGCTCCCCACAGCCTGCTGTACCATCCCGGCGAGGAAGAAGAAGGTGTCAGATCCCTGCCCAAGATAGCCATACAAATGTGAACATAGGGGTACTCAACTATCTTGCTCGAGTGAATAATGATGATGGGGAGGAGGCGTACTAACGCAGCCTGGCCCGTTATCTTCAGTCCCTTCCCCGTGAGGTGAGGCTACGTATTCGAGGATGTTTTCAGATCCTGCTTGATGCAAGCGCACCCCCCAATACCCCATATGAGTTATTTGAATTTCTGGAGAGGTGGCAGCTTTCCCCAAGGAATCTGATGCGTCTTAGGCCACACACATACATGCTTGCTCAATCAGGCTCTGAGGATCCTCCTACACGTGGGCCTACACCTCACCCCCTTCCTCCCCCTATCCAACCTTGCCCACAGCAGCCACATATGTCTGCATTTAACCAACCTCACCAATATGGCCACTTGTTCCCACCCAGTGTTGGAGGCTGGTCCCAACCTGGTTGGGGACAACATGGCTATTTTGGGTGGTATGAGCCATGGGCCTACCAGCCCCAACAGGAGGCCCCTCTCCGGTATCAGTCTGCCCAGTACCCACCACAATCACAGGAGGCAGTACACTACCAATATCATTGGCAACAGTATGCCCCCACAGGGCAAGGGCCAAGTTGGTCAAAATAGCCAGCAGCGAGCACAGGCTGGACTTCCGCCTTCTCCTCCCCTGACCTACCACCATTTGTAATGTTGTAATATTGGTTTGGCAATTATTGTTTTTTTTATTTTTATGGTTCTGCAAATGTGTTGTTTGAAACGTTTAAAATCTGCAAAAAGGCCACTTTGTGCCATTGACACATTTATCATATGGCAATAATATGGTTTGAAAACGAAAAAAAAAATTGGCATAAGTAAAAATTTGTCAAAACAATTTTACGTCTCTGTCTCAATTATGCAAAAAGTTCACGATATATTAACATATGCTTACCAAGGCAATTACAGAGTGAGAGAAATATAAGGGGTAGAAATATATATATTTACACAGACAAAAAGCAAAAATTTATAACATAGACACAGCATGCTCTTGCGGAGAAGTTTCCCCCTGACATAAAATAATTTGTGAAAATATGACGCACTTTGAGACCAGAGAGTGATCTACGTAGAGGGTTGACATGTGGTCTCGCCCTACGCACATTGTTCGACCCACGCACAACACCAGCAGAGGAGGAACAATCATGTATCCTGGTGAAGTTATGAAGAACAACAAATGTTTTTATAACTTCATTAACATTTTGTTCACTCAGCTGAATGGCTGACTGGAGGACCGGCCATTTGGCACAAATAATGCCAAAGGAACACTCCACCAGTCGCCGAGCACGTGATAGACACAAGGTAAAAATTCTGCGCCGGTGGTCCAGGTTGCGCTGGGGATATGGCCTCATTACATTGCGCGTTAACTGAAACGCCTCATCTGCCACAAGGACATAAGAGACTGATTCTTGAGTCAAGCCTGGTGGCTGGCGTGGTGGGAGTAGATCCAACTGGTTGGTGTGTAGCCACCAACCCATAATGGAAGTATTGAAGACTCTTGAGTCTCTCGTCCTTCCATAGGCCCCAATGTCAACAATTTTAAACTTGTATTGAGGGTCGGCCAGAGCCAACAATACAACAGAAAATTATTGCTTACAATTGAAGAATTGGGAGCCACAGTTCGGCAGCTTATGCACCCGGATATGTTTATCATCAAGGGCCCCAATACAATTTGGAAACTGGCATTCCTCCTCAAAGTCCCTTGAGATCCTCAACCAGTCTTCCATCCTGGGCTCGAGCATGACGAGTTGATGTAGTCTTGACCAGATTTCACTACATGTCGACCTGACTATGCCAGAAATGGTAGATCTTCCAATGAGAAAATCATGGAGGAGGGCGGCATAAGACAGGCCAGTGGACAGGAAGCTGGAGAACAACAGAAATGTAACATTTAGAATCCAAAAATGAGAAAAACAACAGCTATATACATACCAAACATTTTATTTTTTCATATCTACTAACACACATATTTTTTCAAGCATAATGACTACGTGATATTCAGTAGATATTACACATATCATTCTGGTCTATAAGTTTAAATATATCTGGACTAAGATGAGGCAAAAAAAATGAGCACAAATAAGAAAATACACATACTTTGGGCAACACATCATGAACATAGAGAATGTGGTTGTGTAGTACATACCATAATGTGAGTAGAAGTCGCTCCTCTGCTTTGCGCATCCTTGTGTCCTGAAATGTCATCCCAGGGCACACTGTCTCCAAGAGTAGATCAAATGTTGCAAGGCTCATGCGACAGTATTGATAAAAAATTTTCCGGATGATCCCGCAGAGAAGAATAGAGCTGGTGGAAATGACCTCTTGTGAGTCGTTGCCTCAAAAGTGGATGGACCCACATGCGTCTCCTCCGCGGATCCACTATCACTGGGTATGGCTGACCAAAGCAGCGTGACAAAAGCCAGTGGAAGAGAACCTGCTCAGTTGTGTTGAAACTCAGACTGTCTGTCATGTTGGCCATACAACACCAACACACCTAGTCAAGGCAAGGTCAAAAATGGACAGAATGGAGGCAGCCACCTGTTCCTGAGCCAATAAATAGTTTATATGAAAAGAGCAAGCTGTCACTATCACAACAGTAATAATTAGAGTCTATATTCACTGGGGGATCTCTTGCATGTCATATATAGAAACCAAAAAGAGGAAAAGAATCATGCAAAAAAATAGGAACACCACACAGTATCAATAGGTACAAACTAAGAGCAAATTTTATTAATGACAAGCCAAAAAACAGCACACATTTAAAAACATTTAAAACATCCAAAAGATCATAAATGGACTCTCCAAAAGATGACACCTTGAAAAAGACACTTAGAAGTGTCGATACGCGTGGGTTTCTCTCATGGACTCTTAACATCACCACTGACCGCACCGCTGCTTTTCAGATGACGGGACGACTGACTGGTTCCCCTAATCACTATTATACGGGGTGACGTATTCAGCTTCTGTAACCCAGCATGCAGGATGCATTGGGCATCATTGTGTATTTACTATTAACCCCTTTCTTGTGGCATTCAGCCGTTTGGCTTATGGTAATAATCAGGGTTTAACTTTTGCACTGCATGCTCCATATATGGGGGCTACACTGGTTTATAATCTAAGATTGTTGGTTATATGCTAGCAGCATTTATTCAGAGTTATTTTTCTCTGTGCACTTTCAGCATTTGCGGTCTACTGATATATTAAAATCTATTATGTTATATTCTGTCATCTTTTGGAGAGTCCATTTATGATCTTTTGGATGTTTTAAATGTTTGCTGTTTTTTGGCTTGTCATTAATAAAATTTGCTCTTAGTTTGTAACTATTGATACTGTGTGGTGATCCTATTTTTTTGCATGATTCTTTTTCTCTTTTTAGAGCCAATAAATAGGGTGTAGGCCAATGATTTAAATAGTTTGCAGGCCTAAAAACTGATAAATGTCCATTTTGCAAGTTGGCGAGAAAATCTCGCCATATGGATTCCTTACGGATTACATACGGATGCTTACATGCGCAAAATACGCGACCACACCTTGATTACAGATGACATATGGAGCACTATTTAGGGGACATTTCTCCGTATTACGCATGTAAACTACGGACCGTATTTTGCGTCGGTTAGTGTGACCCAGGCCTTAGAGTTGCCCTTATGGTTGTATATAAAAATTTGTTCTGTAATGGGGTGATCATTAGAGGTATGATATCTCTTGTTGTACTGTGTATTTATTGTTTGTATCTTATTTTTTAATGTAATACTGATCATTTAGGTATAACATTTCAAATTATTTAGAATCCTGTCTGCTTTTTCATTAACATAGAGCAGAGCAGTCTGATCAATGGTAGTTGACGAATGAGTATACTTTTTAGTAAAGATAAATTTTAAAAACACAATACTATGAAATCTAAAACCCTGAAATTTCCATCACTTTAGTTATTCATACCGTATTTTATTTACTACACCAGTATAGTTTACATTTGCACTCTACATGCATACTACTTTGCACTACAGGTAGGGCTGTATTTGGCATTATTGTTGCCAGAGGTAATTTAAATGGTCGCGCACCCTACTAGTAAATCAGGCTAAGAATGACCATAACCTTTAGATAGTAGTTAAAAGGAACCTGTCACCTCATTTTTCGCATATAAGATACGGCCACCGCCATTAGGGGCTCATCTACAGAATTCTGTAATGCTCTAGATAACCCCTCGATGTAACCTGAAAAATAAGAAAAACAAGTTAGATTATACTCATCCGGGGGGGCGGTCCATCCCAATGGGTGTTGCAGGTCCGGGTCTGATGCCTCCCATCTTCATGCGATGATGTCCTCTTCCTTGCTTCCTGGCGTAGCTACTGCGTGGGGCCTCTCTGAACTTTCCCGGCGACTGTGCACTGCAATACTTTACTGTGTCCTCAACAGGGCAAATCAGTATGCCTGCGCAGGAGCCACATCAGGGAATATTATCTACAGATGTAGTGATGATTTTCACTCCGTGGATGTTTTCCACAAACATGCAGCAGTGGATAAATCTGAGTGAGAATTGCAAATCTGCCACTGTAGTGCCCATACATTGTGCCCAGCTTGTGTTTCTACAAATATGGACCCTGTCAATTAAGAGGGCTCTCACCGCTAAAGAAATGCCAAATATGTTGATGCTAAATGTAGTTTAGGCACACTGTGGCGCTCAAAAGGGAGGAGGGCATTTAGGTATGGAAGAGTAGAGTTTGATGGATTTATTTTGGGCGCAAAGTTCAATAGAGCTTTTCCAGAATATTTGCGCAACCTTTTAGTGGATTGTGTTGAAGCATTTATTGGGAACATTTTACAAAACATTTTGAATCACATTTATCCTTAGCACATACATCAGGATTTCCATCTAAATCTCTGAATTACATGATTCAAATGAAATCCTCTGAGGGATTGATTCACTATTATGAGGCAGCAGAGTTACTCTGGATTCCATCTGGCCTCTGTTCAGTAGTTTTCTTCATTTCAGAGTTGTACAAAATTGTGGCCGACTGCGCTGTTATGCAATCCTAAAAAGATGGACACAGTCAACTCATAGGCTAGTAAGAGTGTACAGTTTCTCCATGTGCCTCATGATAGGGAATCTTCCTTTTGAATGTTTCATGTGAAGTACTTATTTCAGACGTAAGCACTCAGCGTAGGATAAATGTGTGCCAAGCCTCACTGCGATGATTGGGAGGCAGAACGAATAAATCAACAGAAGGTCAAGAATTGGTTATTCCTTGTGCAGTGTAAGTGATTCGACAACTTCAGATCGGTGCAATAACAGCAATACCAGATTTATATTGTTTTTTTAATGTTTGACTGATCTCACACACTAAAAAAACCCTTAAAAAACTTTTTTGTTTATTTTTGGTTTTACATACAGTAAATAAACCTATTTATTGGTGCAATATTTTTTCATTTTTGTATTCATGTTATGATATTTAAAAAAATATTTTTACTTTTTTTATTGTTTGTTACTTTTTTACTTAGTCTCTCCATGGAACTTTAACTTTTATTACTTTGATCACTGATATATATAATGCATTGCAAAGCACCAGCATTGCAATGCTTTATACCTGTCAGTATAACTCTGACAGAACTCGTTTAGTCCATGCTACTAGCATGGTCTAAATAGGCAACCTTAGCTGGAAGACCCCGTGGAGGCAATTATGACCTCGGGTTGCCATGACAATGATTTGCAGCTATGACGTTGCTGGAGTTCCGATCATGTGGGAGGGGGAGCCCCCTTCCTCTCCCAGCGTCCCAAATGCTGCTATCAATATTGATCATGGCATTTAGGGGGTTAAACAGCCTGGGGCATGCGAGCACTGTCAACTATCATGTTAGTATGTAACTATACATCATGGGTCTGGAATCCCTTCCTGTCCATGACATGTAGGTATGTAAAAGGCTGTGAAAGGGGTAAAGGTGGCAGATATCCTGAAATGCTTGTTCTTGATAAGATTTTTAACTGACTTTTAGAGATTTGAGATTTACCTCACTTTGCGATTTTATATTCACTGTTCTTACTGTCCCATAATACATACCCCCTGTGTTATGCTCTCAACACTATATACTGCTCTCATACTGTGCTCACTTAGTTTATACTGTCCCTCATACTGTGCCCTCACTTTACATACTGCCTTCCTCATACTGTACCCTCACACTATATATTGGCTCCTCATACTGTGTCCTCCCACTTTATACTGCCTCCTACTGAGCCCTCTTGCCATATATTAACCCCCATACTGTTCCCTCTCACTATAAGCTATCCTATGCTATGCTCTTTCACTACATAATGCCCCTAAACTGTGCCCTTACACTATATTCTACCCCCATATTTTGCCCCCCCACAGTAAAAACTGGCCCCCATGCTGTGACCTCACATTTTATACTGCCCTCCATACTGTGTCCTCATAGGCTATATTACATCCCAATGTTTGCCCTCACTCTATATACTGCTGAAAAAAAGAATGCACAGGTGAGAAGTTTGAATTTAATAATAGCAAAAAAATGGGCACTTTTGACCTTGGAATAGGTACTCTTTAAGCAAGTCAGAAAAAAAGAGTAAGTAAAGATACAGGGGTATATTCATTAAGATTGGTGTTGATCGTGCCAGTTTTAATGAATGGTTCGCTGAAGAACAATGCACCAAATCCCTTAAAAGTCTCACAACACTTATTGAATTTGATTTTCTCAATTCCTCTAGTATGCAGACTGTTAATAAACCTTTAATTTGCCTTAGTTAAATTAGAACCCAAACTCCCACATCACTATATTACTATCCTAAAGTCTAAAGGGGTTGTCCAGGACTATTTAATATTTTTACTGTGGGCCTAAGAAATAACAGTAAAGTACCTGCCTGTTGTGCCTAGCACTGATCTTTGCAAGCACAGAGCAGTCGCAGATCGCTCCAGCTGGCGATACAGAGGCTTCCGTTGTTGTCCCATCGTCAGACCAGTTGCTTCTCCTCTATTCTGCTCTGCTGACTGCTGATGTCATGCGGATTGACAACTAGCTTCCTGTTAGTTAATTGCAGAGAGCCGGCAGTCAAGCCCCATTGACAAAGCACCCTGGAAGAGGATATGCTCTGTTAACATGGAACAGCTGAATGAATCACTGGCAGGAGCAGTAGCTGCTTCTGTTAACAAACTACCTACCTGCTAGTTTTGAGGCACATAAAAAGAAATAAATAGTCCTGGACAGCCTCTTTAACCTTTATTATTGTGCAAGCACAAGGACTGGCTCATAATCAGATTGACAAAGGATGTAGAACATTTGTGCCAAGATATCTTTTGCATTGGTTGATCTTGCAGCATTTGTGTGACTTTTCTGTCAGTCAAGTAACTTGGTAAGGGTGCATTTTTTTGGTTAGCAATTAAAGCACCAATTATGCTTTGATTGCTTAGTTAAAAATACGGAAATATATTCTATTATATATTAATTCCCTAAGAGAGAGATTTAAGTGCACAGTCATTTAGCCTTACAGATCATTTATAAGCAGCATCTTGGGAAAAAAAATGCAGGAGTGCATAATTTCATAACTGGGGTGGTCACTAGTCATGTCTATAAAAATATTAATTCAGGTTCGCCCCCTGAAAGGTTTCACTGGTTAAATTTGCTTCAGCAGGGGAAGTTACGCAAATGACTGTGCTACCGTTATGCATTAAGGTTGTAAAACCTCTGTTACTTCTCTTAGAGGGTCATCAATCAGTGATGGTTTGGGGAGCCATGTCATCTGCTGGTGTAGGTCCGTTGTATTTTCTGAAGACCAAAATCAGCGCAGCCGTCTACAGGAAATTTTAGAGCACTTCATGCTTCCCTCTGCCAACATGTTTTTTGGAGATGGAAATGTCATTCTCCAGCAGTATTTAGCACCTGTCCATAGTGCCAAAAGTACAAATACCTGGTTTAAAGACAACAGTATCACTGTGCTTGATTGGCCAGCAAACTCAACTGACCTTAACCCCATAGAGAATCTATTGGGTATTGTCAAGAGGAAGATTAGAGACACCAGACCCAACAATGCAGACGAGGTGAAGGCTGCTGTCTAAGCAACCTGGGCTTTCATAACACCACAGCAATGCCATTGGCTGATCGCCTCCATGCCACGTCGCTTTGATGCAGTAATTGATGCCAATGGAGCCCCGAACAAGTATTTAGTGCATTTACTGAACATACATTTCAGTAGGCCAACATTTTGGATTTTAAAATCATTTTCTCAAGCTGGCGTTATAAAGCATTCTACAGTGCTGTGCAAATTAATTGGGACAAAGCATTTTTTAAGTAAAATCGTAAGTTGGTTACCAGTCAGTGATTCAAACCAGTTTTAACTGCTTTGAACAGGTGTGAGTGCCTGTTTGTTCAAAGCAGTTAATACTGGTTTGAATCACTGACTGGTAACCAACTTACGATTTTACTTAAAAAAATGCTTTGTCCCAATTAATTTGCACAGCAGTGTAATTTCCTGACATAATGACTTTGGGGTTTTCATTGGCTGTAAGCTATAATCATCAACATTAACATAAATAAACACTTGAAATAGATCACTCTGTTTGTAGTGACTCTAAATAATATATGAGTTTCACTTTTTGTATTGAAGAATTGAAATAAATTAACTTTTTGATGATATTCTAATTTTGCTACATGCACATGTATACTTTGTGATAGAACAGATGGCTTGTATGCCACTGCAACAAACTGATGAAAATCAGCAAACAGAGTTGCATTACCTGAACAACCAGAACTTGCACTGTGTCCTTTCTCTAGCAGATACCCTAAGTCTCTTGATCAGCAGATTGGACAAGTGTAAATAAGTTACATGGCTGTGCTGTCATGTCCAGTTTTTAATGTACTGTCAGAGAGAGGATTCAGCCTAGCCGCTGGCTTCCTCACACCCAAGTAGAGTAGGCGATTCTCTGTCAGCATTGAAAACCTTACATTTGTCAAAATTAATCAGACGTGGATGAGTGCCATCTTTCATTCACCTATGGATGATGCCAATGATTAAATTGGACATGGCAACTGCCTACTTACTTGACTTTGCATTGTCTGTCTTCTATAGTTCTGCTGCCAGTGCTGATGGCCCACACTCAGTATGTGCTGCCTGTCCATCCTGTCATTAAGGGTGTAGAATTGATTCTGACAGAGCTGCCATTGCTGTTCTATACTGCCAGACAAGTCCTTGCCTACCTTGTTCTATTTCTCTACCAAGTGACTTCTGCCGCTGCCTCTGCACAGCCACCCAGCGGGCCGTACCTCTCCTGATTGAATGCTCACAATGTTTTATAAAGATACATCACTGCTGCTGTCCAGGTTGCCATTGCTGGCCCTTCACTTTCAGGCATCTCCTTGCTTGCCTTTTCTCAATTCTCTACTGTGTGGCTTCCGCAGCTGCCACTGCCACTGCACAGCCACGCAAGCCACACATCTCTTGGCTGCCTGCCCACTGTGTTTTATAGTGATAGACTGAACTGCTGATGCAAATTGTACAGTGGGCACAGAAAGTGTTCAGACCCCTTTAAATTTTTCACTCTTTGTTTCATTACATCCATTTGGCAAATTCAAAAAAGTTCATTTTTTTCTCATTAATGTATACTCTGCACCCCATCTTGACTGAAAAAAAACTGAAATGTAGACATTTTTGTAAATTTATTAAAAAAGACAAACTGAGATATCACATGGTCATAAGTATTCAGACCCTTTGCTCAGACACTCATATTTAAGTCACATTCTGTCCATTTCCTAGTGATCCTCCTTCAGATGGTTCTACTCTTTCATTGGAGTCCAGCTGTGTTTAAATAAACTAATAGGACTTGATTTGTAAAGGCACACACCTGTCTATATAAGACCACACAGCTTACAATGCATGTCAGACCAAATGAGAATCATGAGGTCAAAGGAACTGGCCAAGGAGCTCAGAGACAGAATTGTGGCAAGGCACAGATTGTGGCAAGAGCCCTGGTGAGAGAGGTAAAGAAGAACCCCAAGATCACTGTGGCTGAGCTCCACAGATGCATTAGGGAAATGGGAGAAAGTTCCAGAAAGTCAACTATCACTGCAGCACTCCACCACTCGGGTCTTTATGGCAGATTGACCCAACGGCAGTCTCTCCTCAGTGCAAGACATATGAAAGCCCGCATAAAGTTTTCTAAAAAACACATGAAGGACTCCCAGACTATGGCAATTAAGTTTCTCTGTTCTGATGAGACGAAGATAGAATTTTTTAGTGATAATTCTAAGCGGTCCATGTGGAGAAAACCAGGCACTGCTCATCACCGGTCCAATACAATTTCAACAGTTAAACATGGTGGTAGCAGCATCATTCAGTGGGGGTGTTTTTCAGCTGCAGGAACAGGACGACTAGTTGCAATTGCAGTAAACATGAATGCAGCCAAGTACAGAGATATCCTGGATGAAAACCTCTTCCAGAGTGCTCTGGACCTCAGACTTTGCCGAAGGTTCACATTCCAATAAGACAATGACCCAAAGCACACAGCTAAAATAGCAAAGGAGTGGCTTCAGAACAACTCTGTGACCATTCTTAACTGGCCCAGCCAGAGCCCTGACCTAAACCCAATTGAGCATCTCTGGAGAGACCTGAATATGGCTGTTCACCAACGTTCACCATCCAACCTGACAGCACTGGAGAGGATCTGCAAGGAAGATTGGCAGAGGATCCCCAAATCAAGGTGTGAAAAACTTGATGCATTATTCCCAAGAAGACTTATTGCTGTACTAGCTTAAAAGGGTGATTCTACTCAATACTGAGCAAAGGGTCTGAATACTTATTACCATGTGATATTTCAGTTTTTCTTTTTTTAATAAATTTGCAAAAAATTTCTACATTTCTGTTTTTTTTCCAGTGAAGATGGGGTGCAGAATGTACATTAATTAGAAAAAAAGAATTTACCGAATGGCTGCAATAAAACAGAGTGAAACATTTAAAGGGGTCTGAATACTTTCTGTACCCATTATATTCTCTTGAAAAAGCACAAATATGAAACAGCTAAAAAATTAGGGCTAATTTTTGGATGGCTTGTTAAAATTGTATTACTACTTTATTTAGCTAAGAACATAACTATTGTTACTCTCCCAACAGGCTTCTTCTGTTTGCACAACCTGTGTCCAAACACCAACAATGTAGACATCTACCCTCAAAAAGTATAATCATTTTTGGACTTTTTCTTCAATTTAAGTAGCCCTCAAAGTCTGAAACTTTAATATG
Organism: Dendrobates tinctorius; assembly: GCF_039654945.1. NCBI lineage: Eukaryota > Metazoa > Chordata > Amphibia > Anura > Dendrobatidae > Dendrobates > Dendrobates tinctorius. Next base: position 37,660,329 of record NW_027361714.1, read on the forward strand.
TAGTTAAAAAGGCTGTTGATTATCACAGTTTACTATCCATTTTTCCCTAGCAAGGTAGGTTAAGTTCACTTAGACATTAATAAGGCTGTCTTTGCATTACAGAGCTTAAAATATATTCCATATGTAGCTATATGCTATTCATCTATTTTCCAGGCAATTAGAAGCTTTCTAGTAATGCAATTCATAGTAAATTTATTCGTGAGGAAATTTCTGTGAAGACTGCAATTTAAAATTTAAAATAATCTGCTCAATTCTAGACCTAGCTGAAACGGTAAAAAAATGGCCCTATGCCCTTATCTCATAACCACCAAATATTACCATAGTGCTATGTACTTAAGTAGGCAATTTTTTCTGGGCATCCGTCAAACTCACCTGTCAAACTGCAATATCATGAAACGATATTCATCACTCCACGGAATGTTTTGCAATTGAGCCAATATCCAAAGGTAGTGTACTTTACACCACTTGTGATATGGCAGTGATCACAGGGATGTTAGTGTTGTTGCTCTATCCTGAAAATCTACTTTGTGAAGCTAGCATCACAGTTTTTGTCCCACTGTCATTTCCAGAGGCATCTTGAAACTCTGACTGTGATAGTGATACAACTGAGACTTGACAATTTAAGTTCCACATACTCAGCACTCACTGTCCTACTCAGTGAGGTTGCACGGTCTACTTCTTTTGTGGCTAAGATTGCTTTCTTCTAGATGCTTTCACTAGTGTTGAGCATTCTGATACCGCAAGTATCGGGTATCGGCCGATATTAGCGGTATCGGAATTCCGATACTGACTTCCAATACTTTTGTCATATCGGATTCCGGAATCGGAATCGGAAGTTCCCATCATGCTATGAGCCTGCTTGCTTTGATTAAGCCAATGGGAATCCTCCGAAGTGTGGGCACATCCTGTTAGGCATGTAGGCATGTTAACTATTGGCATGGCTGTGATTGGCTGCCGAAATGATGTCATGATGCACTATAAAAGCCACCGCAGCCGCCATTTCTGGTTCACTCTGCTGTGAATTCAGTTAGGGACAGGCTGCTGTAGAAGACTGTGAGGGACAGTTAGAAATAGCGATTCCACCAAACATCTAGTGCTTTACCCAGGCTACATAAACCACCACTGTAGCCTTCTTTGCCCTAGCAGCAGTGTTCACAGCTGTCTGCAAGGGCTGTGTGAGTGCAGCTCACGCTGTGGAGTGGGTCCTGCAGCCACGTCAGACTGTGGGCCACCCAGTGTGATCACTGCTGCCTCATACATCTTTTATTTTTTGAGCTGCATTTTTTACATAATTTCAATCTAGTGTGCTTCCATCCGTATCCATATACGTTGGTTGCAAACACTAGTAGTAGACAGCGGAGCCTTTCTGCAGCCTTTCAGTGCTAGTGTCCACTTTGCTGCACTGTTCACGGCTGTCTGAGAGGTCTCTGACTGTGTGTGAGTGCAGCTCACGCTGAGTAGTGTGTCCTGCAGCTACGTCTGGCTGTAGGACGCTCAGCGTGCGTCAGTGCCTCACACATATTTTTATTTGAGTGCAGCTCATTTTTTCTTCTATTAGTGTGCATCCATCCGTCTCCATCTACGGTGGTTGCAAACACTATATAGGAGTACACAGCGGAGCCTTTCTGCAGCCTGTCAGTGCCAGTGCCCACTTAGCTGCACTGTTGACGGCTGTCTGAGAGGTCTCTGACTGTGTGTGAGTGCAGCTCACGCTGAGTAGAGTGTCCTGCAGCTACGTCTGGTTGTAGGACGCTCAACGTGCGTCACTGCCTCACACATATTTGTCTTTGAGTGCAGCTCATTTTTTCTTCTCCTATTAGTGTGCATCCATCCGTATCCATCAACATTGGTTGGTTGCAAACACTATATAGAAGTAGATAGAGGAGCCTTTTTTTCTGGCTTGTGCCCTGCCGGCGCAGCCAGATTAGTATTACCCAATTTTTTTGGAGCCTCATCTTTTGCATTGTAGGTTACCTGCCTGCATTGTAATAGCTCCAAAAAGTTGGTGATACTATCAGTTTCAATTCTTTGTTCACATACTTTGAGTTGGTTTCCAACAAAGAAACCACAAAAAAAGTTCACCAAACACTACATTTGGAACTTGTGTAGGCCACATCAGCTCCTATTAAAGTGTAGTCCACACACACACACACTTCATAAAATTAGTGTTTCTTGTACCTGTAACCAGCTGTTCAGGAATAAGCACACTAAGGCCCCCCCGTTGTACTTTTCTGCCTATCTTAAGCAGTCTGGCAAGATGAAGAAGGCAGGGAGTAAGGCGCGTGGGCGTGGGCGTGGAGTTTCAGCAGGGAGAGGACGTGGGGATTCTGCAGGGAGAGGATGTGGGGATTCTGCAGGCAGAGGACGTAGGGATTCTGGGCCTGCTGCGGGCACCAGTGGATCAGCATCCCCCAGTTTTAGCAGGCAACAGTCCTTTATGCGCAGCTTTGTAGGACCTCAACGTACCCCACTGCTGCGGGAGGAACAAATTGAAGCCGTTGTCGGATGGATGGCAGCTAACGCATCGACTTCAATTACTTCCACAGCCTCTCAGGACCAGAGCACTGAAGAGCAACCATCTGTCTCTTCACCACCTGCCAAAGTGCCCAGGCAGTCAGAGAGACATGGACAGGAGCCATCACAGTCTCTACTTCTGTTCTCGGAATCTGTTGGCTTGGAAAGAGGGGGCCAGCCAAGCAGCATTCCTGAATGTGAAGAGGAGGGAGTATGCAGTGATGCGCAACTTTTTTGTCCCTCTGAATCTGAAGAGGCGAGTGGGCCAGTGCCTATGGTCAGCACACCTCAGTACGCATCAGATGATGATGAGACTCAGTTGCCACTTTCTGGTGCATACGGTGCTGGCGAGACAACCCCGGAGAAGCAGCTGTTTGAAGAGGGGAGGGAAGATGATGAGGTCCTTGACCCATCATGGCGTGAGGAACAGGAAGGTGGTGGGAGCAGCTCGGAGGAAGAGATTCCCCTACCGGCCAAAACAGGAGGCAGAGGGAGGGGGAAGACTTGGTTGCCTGTACCCTCCACTTCGGCACCCATTAGGAGCATTCCTCATTCCAAAGGTAAAACGGGTGCTCCCAAGAGTTGCAGTGCGTGGTCCTTTTTTGACACAGTTGCAGATGACATTTGCTTTGTCAAATGCAAGCTGTGTCATCAGATAGTCAAAAGAGGGAGAAATGTCAGCAACCTCAATACCACAAATATGTGGAAACATGTGCGCACCAAGCACGAGTTGGAGTTGCAGAGACACCCTGAAGACGTAGGCCAACGTACAGCATCACCTACCACCTCTTCAGTTCGTGTTGGAGCCTCTTCCTCCAGCTCACACACTGCTGGTTCGGCTTCCTCACAGGATCGCCAAGGAAGAACCTCTGCCACTGTTGTCCGGAGACCCTGTCAGATTCCACCCATAGCAGCACATTCCCATCCATCACAGCCATCGGTAGCACAGGCATGGGATAAAAGGCGCCCTTACTCGGCAAACCATCCCCGAGCACAGTCTCTGAATGCTGGCATTGTCAAACTTCTGGCAGTTGAAATGCTGTCATTCAGGCTGGTGGACACTGACACCTTCCGGGACTTAATGGCATTGGCAGTCCCCCAATACAACGTGCCCAGCCGCTTTTATTTCAGCAGGTGAGCCGTCCCTGCCCTGCAGAAACATGTTGAGGTCAAAATAAAACATGCGCTACTAAACGCCGTTAGTAGCAAGGTCCACCTGACCACCGATGCGTGGACCAGTAACCATGGACAGGGACGATACCTTTCCCTCACTGCCCACTGGGTCAATGTTGTGGAGCCGGGTACAGATCTGGAGAGTGGCGCTGTACGTGTTCTTCCAACGCCACGGATTGCAGGACTCCAGTCTGTACACATAGACTCCTCCTCCTACTCAAGTTCCTCAGAAACAGCAGAGCAGGAGCCTGTTACGACCGATATGAGCACAGCCGTGGCCAAACGTCAACAGGCTGTACTCAAATTAATTTCTTTGGGGAATCGAAGCCACACAGCGCAGGAGCTCTGGAATGCTATCAAGCTGGAGAGCGATGTGTGGTTTGGGCCAGCGAATCTCCAGCCGGGCTTGGTAGTGTGTGACAATGGCCGAAATCTGGTGGCAGCTCTTGGCCTAGGCAACCTCACACACATCCCATGTCTGGCACATGTGCTTAACTTGGTCGTGCAGAGCTTTCTGAGGGACTATCCGGATCTTGATGCACTGTTGCACAAGGTCCGCATAGAGTGCACTCACTTGCGGCGTTCCAGCACGGCAAGATCGCGCATCGCTGCTCTGCAGCGACGATTTGGCCTTCCGGAACATCGCATCATATGTGACCTACCCACCCGGTGGAATTCAACGTTACATATGTTGGAGCGGTTGTGTGAGCAGCAGGCAGCAGTCATGGAGTACCAGCTGCATCAGGCTCAAACAAGTCGCACTGTGCGCCGTTCACACTTCAGCACCATTGAGTGGGCCTCTATGAAGGACATCTGCCTCGTTTTGCGTGCCTTCGATGAATCCACGTGGATGGCGAGTGCAGATGATGCACTAATCAGCATGACTGTCCCCCTTATCTGCCTGCTTCAACAAACACTGCAAGCACTAAGGGATGAGGTTTCGGAAGAGGTGGAGGATGAGGAGTCCCAAATGCCATCTGCTTCTGGACAGTCTGTGCTACGTGTTTCCTCACAAAGGCCTAGGCAGGGGACACTTTGTGAGGAGGATGAGGAGGAGTCGATGGAGGAGGAAGACATCTCTCCAGAGGAGGGAGGTACACAAACCTCTACTCAGTATGTACAGCGAGGGTGGGGTGATGCAGAGCAGGCCGAGGTCACGCCTCAAACAGGGGACAGCGGTTCTTTGGCAGTTGGGAGTCTGCAGCACATGGTTGATTTCATGCTGCAGTGCCTGAGAAACGACCGCCGCATCGCCCACATTCTCGTCTCGGCTGATTATTGGGTGTACACCCTCCTAGATCCTCGCTACTGGGACAGCGTACAAAGGCTCATACCAACGTTGAACCGGGAGCGTAAACTGCGGGAGTACGAAGAGTCACTGGTGCAGTCCATAATGTTTTCCATTCCACCCGACAGCATTGTTGCTAGTGCTTTACAAAGCAGCTCTGTGCGTCGAGGCAGTGGAGGAAACTCTGCACAAAGAGGGAGCAGAGGCAGCGCCGCAGCACAAGGCAAGACCACTATGGCCCAAATGTGGCAAAGTTTTGTGTGTCCACCACAATTGTCTACACCATCAGCGACGCCTCGAGTCAGCAGGAGGCAACGCTTCCGTCAGATGGTGTCAGACTACATGTCTTGCCCTGTCACTGTACTCCCAGATGGCTCTTCCCCCTTCAAGTTTTGGGTCTCTAAGCTGGATACATGGCCAGAGCTTAGCCAGTATGCATTGGAGGTGCTGGCTTGCCCTGCTGCCAGTGTATTATCGGAACGTGTCTTTAGTGCTGCAGGTGGTGTACTAACAGACCGTCGCACGCGACTATCTTCCGATAATGTTGACCGGCTGACTTTTCTGAAAATGAACAAGGCCTGGATCTCCAAAGACTTTGCCATTCCTCTTACACACTAAATTAGTGGTTGGCAACTGTATCCAGGTCTGCTGGTGTGTTCATTTTTCTACCACCTAAACTATAATCCCTGTGCTTCAACACAGCCAGTTGTCGCTCAGATGTGTCGTCTGCACAGAGAAACACACTAGCTTCTGTGTTAGTGGGGTTCAGTAACGCCAGCTGATCCCCTGCTGTGTGGACGGCAAAGTCACCAGCTCCATCAACATTCAAACCACTACTGATTTTTAACTGTGCCCAACTTAGGTCTCTGGCTCCACTGTCTCTACTATTTCCCCTGACCTCCAACCCCGCCATCTACATCTCTGAAGTTGCGTCAGCACAATCTACACTTGTTCCTGTGTTCCTGTGGCTCAGTCCCATCAGTTTATCCCCTGATGTGTGTCCGGCAAGGTCTCCTGCTCTGTCCACATTCCCATAACCAGTAGTGGAAATGAGGACAGAGCTGGCGAACTTGCCGGACAAACATCAGGGGATCAACTGACGGGACTGAGCACCAGTAACACAGGAACAAGTGTAGATTGTGCTGACGCCACTTCAGAGATGTAGCTGGCGGGGTTGGAGGCCAGGGTAAATAGTAGAGACAGTGGAGCCAGAGGCCTAAGTGGAGCATGGTTAGAATCAGTAGTAGTCAACAACCTCCATAAAAACCGCTGCCCATTGGCCTCTGCATGCGGCATGCGTAATCCTGGGCTCCAACAGTGTCAGTTGGTGTTCAGAAGTGTCGTCTCCACAGAGCCAAACACATTCGTTCAAGTGTTAGTGGGGTTCAGCACTGCCAGCTGTTCCCCTGCTGTGGAGATGGCAAGTCTCCTGCTGCCTTCACCTGCCAAAATTCAGTAGGCCCCAGCCTGCTCCACGCCTAATCCTGGGCTCCAACAGCATCAGTTGGTGTTCAGAAGTGTCATCTCCACAGAGCCAAACACATTCGTTCGAGTGTTAGAGGGGTTCAGCACTGCCAGCTGTTCCCCTGCTGTGGAGATGGCAAGTCTCCTGCTGCCTTCACCTGCCAAAAGCAACAGGCCCCAGCCTGCTCCTCGCCTAATCCTGGGCTCCAACAGTGTCAGTTGGTGTTCAGAAGTGTCGTCTCCACAGAGCCAAACACATTCGTTCGAGTGTTAGTGGGGTTCAGCACTGCCAGCTGTTCCCCTGCTGTGGTGTTGGCAAGTCTCCTGCTGCTTACACCTGCCAAAATCCAGTAGGCCCCAGCCTGCTCCACGCCTGATCCTGGGCTCCAACAGCGTCAGCTGGTGTTCAGAAGTGTCATCTCCACAGAGCCAAACACATTCGTTTGAGTATTAGTGGGGTTCAGCACTGCCAGCTGTTCCCCTGCTGTGGAGATGGCAAGTCTCCTGCTGCCTACACCTGCCAAAATCCAGTAGGCCCCAGCCTGCTCCACGCCTGATCCTGGGCTCCAACAGCATCAGTTGGTGTTCAGAAGTGTCATCTCCACAGAGCCAAACACATTCGTTCGAGTGTTAGTGGGGTTCAGCATTGCCAGCTGTTCCCCTGCTGTGGAGATGGCAAGTCTCCTGCTGCCTACACCTGCCAAAATCCAGTAGGCCCCAGCCTGCTCCACGCCTGATCCTGGGCTCCAACAGCGTCAGTTGGTGTTCAGAAGTGTCATCTCCACAGAGCCAAACACATTCGTTCGAGTGTTAGTGGGGTTCAGCACTGCCAGCTGTTCCCCTGCTGTGGAGATGGCAGTCTCTCCTGCTGTCTCCGCATTCCAAAGACAGTAGGCCTCTGCCTACACCCTCCTATTTCCTGGGCTTCAACACAGCCAGTTGTAGCTCGGAAGTGCCGTCCACACGGAAAGAGATACTTGCTCCCGTGTCTCAGTGGGGTTCAGTAGCGTCAGCTGATCCCCTGCTGTGTGGATGGCAGTCTCTCCTGCTGTCTCCACATTCCAAATACAGTAGGCCTCTGCCTACACCCTCCTATTTCCTGGGCTTCAACACAGCCAGTTGTAGCTCGGAAGTGCCGTCCACACGGAAAGAGATACTTGCTCCCGTGTCTCAGTGGGGTTCAGTAACGTCAGCTGATCCCCTGCTGTGTGGATGGCAGTCTCTCCTGCTGTCTCCACATTCCAAATACAGTAGGCCTCTGCCTACACCCTCCTATTTCCTGGGCTTCAACACAGCCAGTTGTAGCTCGGAAGTGCCGTCCACACGGAAAGAGATACTTGCTCCCGTGTCTCAGTGGGGTTCAGTAACGTCAGCTGATCCCCTGCTGTGTGGATGGCAGTCTCTCCTGCTGTCTCCACATTCCAAATACAGTAGGCCTCTGCCTACACCCTCCTATTTCCTGGGCTTCAACACAGCCAGTTGTAGCTCGGAAGTGCCGTCCACACGGAAAGAGACACTTGCTCCCGTGTCTCAGTGGGGTTCAGTAACGTCAGCTGATCCCCTGCTGTGTGGATGGCAAAGTCTCCTGCTGCCTACACAGTCATACCACTACTGATTTTTAACCGTGCTCCAATTAGGCCTCTGGCTCCACTGTCTCTCGTATTTCCCCTGTCCTCCAACCCCGCCAGTTACAGCTCCGAAGTGGCGTCTGCACAATCCACACTTGTTCCTGTGTTACAGGTGTTCAGTCCGGTCAGTTAATCCCCTGATGTGTGTCCGGCAATGTCGCCTGCTCTGTCCACATTCCCATAACTAGTTATGGGAATGTGGACAGAGCAGGCGACATTGCCGGACACACATCAGGGGATTAACTGACCGGACTGAACACCTGTAACACAGGAACAAGTGTGGATTGTGCAGATGCCACTTCGGAGCTGTAACTGGCGGGGTTGGAGGACAGGGGAAATACGAAAATCAGTGAAGCCACAGGCCTAAGTGGAGCTTGGTTAAAATTAGTAGAAGACTACAACCGATCTTAAAATTTCTTCAATGCAGCCTCAGCCTGCTCCGTGCTTGTCCCTGGGCTTCAACACAGCCAGTTGTTGCTCGGAAGTGCCGTCTTCACAGAGTAAAACACTAGCTCCTGTGTTTGTGGGGTTCAGTAACGTCAGCTGTTCCCCTGCTGTTTTGATGGCAATCTGTCCTGCTGCCTCCCAATTGACAGCACATCAGGCCTCAGCCTGCTAAGTGCTTGTCCCTGGGCTCCAACATCGCCAGTTGCTGCTCATAACTGACTTTGGCACAGGTACTCCCTCCTGCCCAGCTTGGTTCCAGCCCTGCCTGCTGTTTCCGGGAAGTGTCAATGTCAGTTTGCCACCCCAAGTTGCCATGTTGTGTTGCGGTTGGGTTAGCCGAGGCTAGGATGCCAGCAGTTTAGGTGCTTCCTATGTGGACTGCGGGTTCTGGTAAGAAAGGCTTGTTCCGTAGTGCCAGTAGGACAAGCACCCCCTGTAGGACTGTGTGATTCGGTAACTGCGGCCAGCTTGCGGCATGCCAACTTTGCTTTTCAGGGGTAACTTCTGCTACCCCTCCGGGTTCCAGCACCGTCAGCTGGTTCTCGTCAGAGCCTTTGGCCTAGGTGCCTCCATCTCGGTATCCGAGTTCCGGCAACGTCTGCTGGTCCTTGGTAGTGCTTTGTAGCACAGGTACCTCCTGCTTAGTAACCGGGTTCCAGCACCGTCAGCTGGTCCTCGGTTGTGCCATTGGCTCTTATTCCTTCTGCTGCCCCTCCGGGTGCCAGCACTGTCAGCTGGTCCTCGCTATTTCCATTTGCTCTTGCAGCTTATGCTACCCCTCCGGGTTCCAGCACCGTCAGCTGGTTCTCGTCAGAGCCTTTGGCCTAGGTGCCTCCATCTCGGTATCCGAGTTCCGGCAACGTCTGCTGGTCCTTGGTAGTGCTTTGTAGCACAGGTACCTCCTGCTTAGTAACCGGGTTTCAACACCGTCAGCTGGTCCTCGGTTGTGCCATTGGCTCTTATTCCTTCTGCTGCCCCTCCGGGTGGCAGCACTGTCAGCTGGTCCTCGCTATTTCCATTTGCTCTTGCAGCTTATGCTACCCCTCCGGGTTCCAGCACCGTCAGCTGGTTCTCGTCAGAGCCTTTGGCCTAGGTGCCTCCATCTCGGTATCCGAGTTCCGGCAACGTCTGCTGGTCCTTGGTAGTGCTTTGTAGCACAGGTACCTCCTGCTTAGTAACCGGGTTCCAGCACCGTCAGCTGGTCCTCGGTAGTGCCATTGGCTCTTGTTCCTTCTGCTGCCCCTACGGGTGCCAGTACCGTCAGCTGGTTCAAGAGGACAAAGAACAGGAAGACAACCACCAAGATGCAGAACAACAAGAGAGAGAAGACAAAGAAGCATAAAAAAACAAAGCAGAAGAACATTAAGCATAAGACTAATACTCTGAGCAAATGATATTATCTTATTTATAAGCAGAAGAAGACTAAGCAGTGTATGGGGGTGAGTCCGTTCCTCCTCGTGGTGCCCCTGGAAAAGGTTTGCTGCTGCAGGCCAAACTGAACGCGGACAAATCCTGTTGTAAATCTTTTGTGACAGGCAGAACGGAAGGTGTAAACTTCTAACTTTTCTAGATAACAACTACAGGAATGCCTGACACAAACAAGAATATGATGAAGAAGAATAGGAAGAAGATGAAGAAGCTGAATATGTAGAATAATAATTGTTGAATAAGAAGAATATGAAGAATGTAAGAAAAGGAAGAAGAAGAAGAATGTAAAAAAAGGAAGTAGAAGAATTTAAAAAAAGGAATAAGAAGAAGAATGTAAAAAAAGGAAGAAGAAGAAGAAGAAGAAGAATGTAAAAAAAGGAATAAGAAGAAGAAGAAGAAGAAGGTAAAAAAAGGAAGAAGAAGAAAGAAGAAAGAAGAAAGAAGAAGAAGACATACATGTCTGGCAAAATATAAATGAGGCTAACATAGTCAATATCTTTGTAACTCCTAACGTCTTTAAAAAAAAAGTTTAATTCCTGCTATTCCATTTGATTGGGCTAAACCTCTATGGCTTTAATGTCTCCTCCACCTCCCACAATATATTCTACATTATTCTTAGTTGTTTTTCTTCATGTAGAATTAACCTACAAGGAAAAAAAGGGTTTTTTTTTATTCCGATATTTTGGCCCCATTGACTTGCATTGGTTCCCGGTATCGGAATCGGCGATACCGATACTTTTTTTTAAGATCGGCCGATCCATTCCGATCCGATATTTTCAAGTATCGGCTGGTATCGCTCAACTCTAGCTTTCACTTGATGTACAGTAGTTGATCAAAATTTCCGAACCACTGACTGACTTGACTAAGAAAGGGAAAGATGTGGTTAATTGGAAGCCTGAGGCAACCCGTTATTTCTCTTAGTTAAATAAATAGATGGGGGGTAATTACCAGGATGGGGGGCATACACCAGGATGAGGGAGCATATATCTGGAAGGGGGCATATACCAGTGTGGGAGGCATATAACAGGATGGGGGACCATACACCTGGGTGGGGGGGACACATACCAGGATGGGGGAGCATAAAACAGAAAGTTGGAGTATATACCAGGATGGGAGAATATATCAGGATGAAGGGCATATAGCAGGATGGGGGACCATGTAAAAGGATGGGGGACATATACCAGTATGGGTGGTAGGGAGGTATATACCAGAATGGCTGAGCATTTACCTGAATGAAGGAGCATATACAAGGATGGGGACATATGCAATGATGGGGATATATACAAAGATGAGGGATCACTTGCCAGGATGGGGTTGGATACCAGAATGGAGTAAGACTGCTTAGTGCAGCCGAAACGCATCGACTGGGTCATGTCAACCATGAAAATTTTCTTTTATATGCACTATAATTTCTTTTGAAAAAGAAAAAGAGAAGGAAAATCCAGTCCTGTTGAGCCAGACTCCAATTTTTTCTATTATCCTTGATGTGAGGCCAAGGCGAGGCCGGTGTCTGAGCCCCAGGTGGATGAGCATAGAGCAACTGGGTGAGCTGGAATTAAGCTTTGATAATGGAGGACATATACCACGATGGTGGAGCATATACCAGAATGGTGGAGCATACACCAGGATAGGAGGAATATATACCTGAATGGGGAAGCATATACCAGGATGGGGGAGCATATACCAGGATAGGGACATATGCAAAGATGGAGGACCATATACTAGGCTGGAGCGACATATACTAGGATGGAGGGACATATACCAGGATAAGGGAGCGTATACCAGGATGTGGGACTCCTGACTGTGGCTGCACTTTGTTGACCCTGCCTGCTCTATGTTGCTCTTGCCTGCTCTGCTGTCCCCGTCTGCTCTCTGCTGTCTGCATCTGTTGTTTTTTCTAAACTAAAACCTCAGTATTCAGATTAGATTGCCGTGTTTGCACTTTCCGATAATTAGGTGGGTTTTAGGTTGCAGCTTGGGCACTCTGTCTCTGAAAGGATCACCATCACTGTTGTAGTAAGTTTCTTCATTAAAATGACTCTGGAGCCAGTGTGTACATTTACTGCGATCTCTGGCTCCTTTTTATTGAAGAGACTGCATATGCAAATTCGCAGACACAGTGGCTTCAATAACTGGAGTCAAATCAAAAATGTACCAATAAGAATGCATGCCATCCGGGTGTAGAATGGATTCAGTACCTAGTATTTTATATATGGTAGACTGTTTTTTCCGCTTTGTGGCCAGAGCCTAGAAGTTTCAGATGTATTTGCCTGATTCATCAACTGAGACTTATTAATAAGTCACAAAATTTTGTACAATTCCATTCCAGTTCTCCCTTGTGTACTTTTGAGTATGCCAGTAGTGTTTCCCACCTTGTACAAATTTTGGTGCTGTCACTGTCACTTTTGGCACCAAAAGTCGCAAAAACAGTTCAAGGCAGGAAAAAATTCAATTTTTGACTTTGTGCTGAATTCTTGAATCGCATGCGTTATTTTGATTTATTTGGTGTCAAAAGCAGTAACTAATACCACAACAAAAAAAGGAAAGTGACTTAAAAATAAACTAGTAATAAATCAGGACCTGAATCTCCGTTATGTTCTCTGTGCTTAAACATCTGTTTCTGTATCTTTCATAGATTACAATAGGAAAACGTATTTGGCCAACTCTCTTTTCTCCCCATCATGAGAGCAAGAAACCTCTGTTCTGCTATTGGCTGAGATTTTAGTGATATAATACCTACAGATTTATCATGTGTTGCATGTCCTATTGATATGATATAAATCCTAAAAGTCATAATACTCTTGAATGCATACATGCTTTGAAGTTCTTGGAGCAGCCATTGAATCAAATTATTTAGGAAGAATTAATTCACACATGAGTTAGCATTGTAAAGAATTCCCTGAGTTAATTGGGTTACTAATGAGGTAGTCCATTTTCCATTTGGGTGGCATTGGAGTTGGATAATTATAAAATAAACTTAAAGCTTGTAAAATATTAAACACTAGTTTAGATATGCCACCTAAATGAGTTATGTAGTTACTGTAAATCACAAAAACCATAGTGTCAAAATTCATAGCATAAGTTTGTTAGACATCACATACCAATAGACCAACCTTTTATTAACCCCTTTGTGACCTTCGATACGCTTTTTAACAGTTCAGTTAAGGGTATGTTTTAACGGCGCTGAGAAATAAGGTTATAGCACCATTAGAGTCAGAAAATATCTGGGATCTCGGCTACCAGGAGTAGCTGAGACCCAGGAGAATGTGATTTGGGTCCATTTTTACTGTCCACAGTGTTGCGATCGCTGGCAACTGCAAAAAAGGCTGATTTCCCATTTATTTCTTCTCTGATATGATCTAGCATATCAGAGGAGAGAGAAATGGGGCAGCCCAAGCCCCCCTGGTACCTCCAGCACCTCCTGCGTCCCCCAGCCCTCAGCGTCTTCTTCCGGAAAGAAGATGGCGGGTGCATGCGCACTGCGCCCACCAAGATCTGTCGGCCGACACCAAACAATAATAAGAGATTTTTCCTATTGGTTCATTTTGATAACTGTGATAGGGTCTATCACGGTGATCAAAATAAAAAAAAATAGTCAATCAAACCCCTCTTTATCAGCTCCTTAGTTAGGCTAAAATAATAAAATAAAATGTTTTATTTTTCATTTTTCCATTTGGGATAGAGCTAGGGTTAGGGTTATGGTTGGGGTTATAGCTAGGGTTAGGGTTGGGGCTAGGATTAGGGTTAAGGTTGGGGTTAGAGATAGAGTTAGGGTTGGGCTAGGTTTAGGGTTGGGCAAGGTTTAGGGTTGGGGCTAGGTCTAGGGTTGGGGCTAGGGTTAGAGCTGGGGCTAGGGTTATAGCTGGGGTTAGGTTTGCACTAGGGTTAGGGTTGGGGCTAGGGTTAGGGTTGAGGCTAGGGTTAGGGTTATGTTGGGTTAGGGGTGTGGTGTTGGGCTTAGGGTGGCATTGGGGTAAGGGTTGTGGTTAGGGTTATGGTTAGGATTGGGATTAAGGTTAGGGATGTGTTATGGTTGGAGTTAGAATTAGGGGTTTCCACTGTTTAAGTACATCAGGGGGTCTCTAAAAGCGACATGGTGCCCGCCATTGCTTCCAGCCAATTTTGTGTTCAAAAATTCAAACGGTTCTCTGCTCCCTCCCTTCTGAGCCCCGCCATGTTCTCAAACAGTGGATTTCCCCCACATACAAAGTATTGGCATACTCAGGAGAAATTGCTCAACAAATTTTGTGGTCCATTTTCTCCTGATATTCTTGTGAAAATGCAAAAAGTTTGGTTTCAAAGTAAATTTTTTGTGAAAAAAGTAATATGTTCATTTTTTTCCTTCCACATTGCTTTAGTTCTCATGAAGCACCTGAAGGGTTAATAAACTTATTGAATGTGGTTTTGTGCACCTCGAGGGGTGCAGTTTTTAGAATGGTGTCACTTTTGAATATTTTCTGTTATATTGACCCCCAAACTCACATCAAATGTGAGGTGGTCCCTAAAAAAATGGTTTTGCAAATTTTGTTGGAAAAATGAGAAATCGCTGGTCAAATTTTAACCCTTGTAATGCCCTAGCAAAAAAATTATGTTTCCAAAATTGTGCTATGTAAAGTAGACATGTGGGAAATGTTATTTATTGACTATTTTATTTTGTGCAATATGACTCTCTGATTTAAGGGCACAACAATTAAAAGTTTGAAAATTGCTAAAATTTAAAATTTTTTGCCAAATTTCTGTTTTTTTTCACAAATAATGCAAGTAATATCGAAGAAATTTTGCCACTAACATGAAGTACAATATGTCACGAAAAAAATCTCAGAATAACTGGGATCCGTTGAAGCGTTCCAGAGTTATAACCTCATAAAATGACAGTGGTCAGAATTGCAAAAAATTGGCCCATCATTAACGTGCAAACCACCCTCAGGGTAAAGGGGTTATTAGAATGGATGTAAAATGAGTATAACTGCCACATTTCTGTTTTTTTCATAACTAACGCAAGTCATATCGAAGAAATTTTAGAAAACATTCTCAGAATCAGTGGAATCCGTTGAAGCGCTGCAGAGTGCTATAACCTCATAAAGGGACAGTGGTCAGAATTGTAAAAATTGGCTTGGCTATTAAAGTACAAAATTAGCTTTGTAACTAAGGGGTTAAAATTAATAATTTATTTTGAAATGCTATAAAATATGCCCAACAGTATCAATGTTTCATTAATCATTATACATATGAAATAAAGATATGAACCATAAAATTCTAAGATGGAAAGTGTGAAAGAGGAGTGAGAAACAATGTGGGGAACAATTATTTAAAGCTTAACTTTAAAATAACACTTATACCACTGAGTCCTTTTATAAATGCTACTCATCATTAAATTTGGGGATATGCTTGACTGATCCATGTTTGGAAAAACATGATAGAATTCTCAAAATGCCACCTGCTGTGTAACTGGTTTAAACTCTGCTAAAGGAAAATATATTAGTAACGAACCATGGAATACCAAATTTTTCAAAGAAAACAAAACCATTACATTTCAATCCACTTAGGAGTTCAATGTATCAGTATCAGGAGTACTATTAGAAGATGAATTCCATGTTTCAATGCACACAATGAAGCTATGGTTGTCAAGAAGCTATCTGAAAAGGAAAATATTAATAAAAATAACTTTTGACTATTTAATTTTATCTGTATTGTACTGACGGAGTTAGCTGGGTGTTAGCATTCTCACATTACCAATCTAATATACAATCAAGAATTCCATTTAACATATAAGTTATACAAATATAAAAGTGTAGAAAATGAAAAATGTCACATTTTAATGTTGATTTCTTAACAAACAAATGCCTAAGAGAGTGGGTGTTTTATGCCATATTTATGAAGCACCTATGTGGCGAGGCTCCAGAATTTTGACAGGCATGGTAAGTTCATAGACTCGTTCCATCATTTTTCCATTTATACGTTTGACAGTTATCTGCTCCTAAAGAACTTACTTTTTCATCTTAAATAATTGCCCAATATCTTTGGGAAACACACTTTATTGGCTTGTGTATGTTGGTGAATAAAGGATCTTTACACAATTTTTGACCATAATGGACGTGCAACCTCATTTTTCTCTACTATTTTTACCTGGAAGATAGAACACTGAGCCTGTAGACTACTTGGAGTCTTGAACACAATTTGGCTGTGCTTCTGACTCTTGAACATATAAAGTATAAACATATATATATATATATATATATATATATACACACACACACACACACACACTTATTTACGGTATGTATTCTGCAAGTAATAGTCCCCAAGTTCTCGCTCATTGAACACAACACTATACACACTCTGTGTAACAGGCTTTAGCTACCAGATCAGGCACTATATTTAAATCAAATGAGTCTGTTACCTTTTAGAGAGCTACATTTAATAACTATGCATAGGCAATTGTCACATTTTAACTCTTTCATAAACTCTTCTTAAATCATCACTTTCTGTGAACTATACTATCCAACTTGCAACCGATCAATTTTTAGTTAGGTTTTTTTCAAGCAAGTATACACACCTGTAAATAGGGTTTGCCCTTTTCAACGCCTCCAATAACTATATCAGAAGATGCCATAGCTCCATTAGAAGAAAAACCCAATCCGACATAGCCCAGGGTCTCAACCTGTACAAGAAAAGTGATTATGTTTTCCTTGTGCCTCCAGTACATTTTATATTTTCCTTTTGAATCCAGAACCGCACTGTGATAATTTTGCATATCCGAGTTCATTGCTGTGGTCAAAAGAGGTAGCAGAACCATGTATACAAGCATCTTCAGGTACGTTATCCTTTCTAGTCCACCGTTATGTAAAAGGGTTGAATTATACTTTCATTCAGCTCTCTCTTATTCGACAAACTACTTAACACTGAGTTCTGTAGCCCTAAAGCGTGTGTTCTCTGATTATTGGAGGAGGAGGCAGATGTAGGATACTCTTCAGCAGTGGGCTTGTGCTACTTGTCCCTTTCAGGAAGCATAAAGCATGGCTTGAGTCGTAGACTCTTAACTAGGCTTCTCAGTAGCCTTAGGCACAACTGCCTTGATGTACAGTGGAGTGGACATGCTGCTACAAGTGGGCACTTGTGTTTGTGTGTCAAAGATGTTTCCTTTTGTATTAATCATTTGTGCCAAAAATAAAGTGCTTAGACAACTGCGAATGCACAAATATCAGGGGTTTTTTTTATGTTTGTCTATTGTACTTTTAACCCCCTCTCGTGGTGAAACTCTGCATGAAGTATTTCACTTCAATTAAAGCTTTTTTTAGACGTATTTTCCATCTTTCTGCTTGAGAAAATAAATATAAGTCACTAAAATAACAGTATTAAGAGTGCTTTCATACAAAAGAAAATCAACAAAGGTTAGTAAAACTGGGTTAATGCGTTTCTGAAATGGACAGATTGTCCTTAAAAGTCTTTTCTCTGAAAAAGTAGCGATTCGGCTTCAATTACCATATTCCAGAATGGGAAAACTGTGAAACAAAGAGATAAAGAATTTGCTATAAGCAGAGTTAGGTTTTGCTAAAGAGCTTAACATGATTAGAACAAAGTTGTCCGACAAGCTCTTTCAAAGCCCATCCGAGCTGTCAAATCATTTTTTCGTGCAACATCCAATATTAGGAATTTATTAGCTAATTTTTTTTAGCTTGTTTTAAGATGACATTACAAATATAAATCATACAAATAATACTTGATAATAAAACAAATCATTTTGTCAAAACCCCAAGACAAATTTACAGTATAAAGTGCACTGTGTAAAAAGGAAATAATACTTTCATGTCAATTCACAGCAAATATTTAACTGCTATGTTCTGCCCAAGAACAAATATTGGTAAATATCTGATAAAACAAGTCACAAGAACCTGACTAAAGTGTGTTGTAGCAATTTTGTCAACCACGGTGGCTCAGTGGTTAGAACTGTATCTGTTCAGCGATGGTGTCTTAGGGTACCGTTACACTTAGCGATGCACCAGCGATCCCGACAACGATATGGATTGCTGGTGCATCGCTAAGTGGTCGCTAGTGAGCTGCCACACAAGCAGATCTTACCAGCGACATAGCAGGGGTCGGGGGTCGCTACTTACCTGTCAGACGCGGCGATCCAGACGTCCTCCCGCCCGCATCCACGCGTCGCTCGTCGGCGCCACAGGAAGCCCAGCAGGAAGTGCCCAACGAGAAATGATCCAGGACATTCTCGCGTGATCAGCGATGAGCAGCGGGGGAGCCGGTCGAAGGTAAGTATCAGACATAGCAATATCGCTATAACGTCACAAAATCGGTGATGTTACAGTGATATTGCTAGCGATATCGCTATGTGTAACGGGGGCTTTAGGTTCAAATCCCACCTAGGACAACATCTTCTAGGAGTTTGTGTGTTCTCATGGATTTTCTCCGAGCACTTCAGTTTCCTCTCAAAAATACAATGACATACTGATAGGGAATGTAGATTGTGAGTCCCAATGGGGACGATGATGATGGCAATATTTTTAAAGCATCATGCAATTGTAAGGGAGTGAGACATGATGTCTTTCTTGCTTCCCTTCCTCAGATTGCCCCTTCTATGTTATGGTGTATATATTGCTAAGTTATAATGTTTATGTGGTACTGCTACATTGAAATATGTATTATCGCTCGTCTTTAATGGTATTGCCACATGTATGTGTTACCATTGTGTAGAAAAGTTGTAACATAATGTCTTGTGTTTATTATATTGTTGCATAATATAATGTGCTTGTTGTGCATGTACAGTTAGGGTACGTTAGTGCATCCTCTTGGGGACAGTAGAGGAGGGCACTTTTAGTATATAGTTCCTATAGACATAGGTAAGTGTAGTTCTGTTGAGGGCCACTAGATGGGGGCATACTAGTGTGCTCTATAGGTATAGCTGATAGGACATTTGTAGAGGGTTAAGTGTAGGAAGGGCTGTTGGGTTTTAAGCTGGAACCTCGTGGGAAGTTAGGTCAGATGGGGCCAGGGTGCCCTAGTGTCCACATGGGCTATAGGCCCAGACAGCTTGGCAGCCATGCAACATTTAATTACTGCAGCCCACATTACTCATGGCCACTGTGTGTCATAGCAGTGGGCCAGTACAGAAACGGAAAGATGTGGTGACTTGTTGCCTGGGCCGATTTTTCATGAAACCCGACTTTCTCAAAAGTCGAGTCGAACGAAATCGGCCGACTGTAGGGAATAGTCGGGAAAAGTCGGGAAACACGAACCCCAATGCAAGTCAATGGGGAGAAAAGTTGGCAGTGAGTGGAGGACTGTAAACACACCTGGCATGAACTTTAATCCTAGAGGCGGCGAAATCTCTCTCTCTTCTCCCTCTCCCTCTCTCTCCCACTCCCACTCCAGCTACGCTCCTGCTACGCTACGCTCTGCTTCTCTCATTGGCTGAAAAAAGTCACGTGCAAACATTCGGTGAAACCCGACTTTGGCACTTGGGTTGTCGACCGCATGGCCAACTTCACACTGTGGTCGGGTTTCGTTTCATGAAACCCGACTTTGGCGAAAGTCGGCGACTTTTGAATCTGACCGACCTGTTTCGCTCAACTCTAGTCACCACTACAGTCCTGGCCCTCCCTTACACAATCAATAGTGCTATATAAGCATAGAAAAAAAAATATGTTAGATTACAGTATTACTGTAAACCTCCCACAGATTCACAGTGTGTTACCCAGAGGTGTTTTTTTTTTACACAAGTTAAATTACAAAGCTGCATAGTTTTTCATTCCAGTAAAGCTTGTCCTGCGATGTCTTTAAATGGAAACTATCATATGACTCATACTCCCTAAATCACAGGCAGTATGAATCAGAGCCTTGCTAAATATTAGCAGCCAAGTATATATTTTTTTCTAAAAACACTCTGGCATTTCAGAGAAAATATTCTTTCACCAGCCAAGACTGCACCATTATCCTCCATTCGTGGCTAGGCACATTTTCAGTTTTTTCATACATGTGGTTTTAAGAGCTCCCTGCGATGCAACCCGGAGTATTTTGTCTCTAGTGTACATGAGCACTAAAGATGTAATTTAGTGCACTGGGTCCGGGTTGCCGGTAGCTATGAGAGATGGGAGGGCCTGGCTACCCATACTACCTCACCTCTGAGTGAGGGTGCTGACTGTACCCCCTGTTTTCCTTCAGGACCTGCAGGACGTTCAGGACCTGCCGTGAGGTCATGCCCATGTGATCTATACCTCACCTGTGGGTGTGGTTACAGCCCACATAATGGAGGCTGTGTTTAGCACATGGGCAGTGAGTGTGAGGGAGTCTGTCAGAGTGTGGACAGACTTCCAGTGTCCAGGTCAGACATTACAGAATGGTCTGTGTTCTCAGGAGGGAGAAGCCTTCCTGTGTCTGTGGCTGCAGATAGAGCTCTGCTATGGACATTGCCATGGCCTGTGTGTGCACAGGGCCTGATGGAATAAAGCCCAGCTAAGGACTGTTTTTGTTGCTTTCGACTGCTGGAAACCTTGTTTTGTTGCTGTGAGGTTTATGAAGCAAATAATCAATGGACTTGTTTTAACCCTGAGTGTGCCAGTGTTTACCTCCAAGACAGGCAACATGAGTAATCCCTGTCCACAGACAGTGTGGAATGTTACAATTGGTGCTAGACTGCAGGCAACGGTCCAAGAAGCACATGTGGCAGTGCTGGTGATTCTGAGCCAGGAGAGCATACGGTCTGACAACCGTGAGTAATACTGACTGGGGTCAATGAGAGCTATTTTTGGAAAACCTCTGTGGATAAGAGGGGTCCGAGAACCTGTGTGGCCAACAGGTAATGGAACGGAGTCCGTGTTATGCTGACCGGGGTCAGAAAAACTGTGTATTGATATTTGTGGGATACCTCTGAGGAGAAGAGGCATCCGGAAACCTGTGTGGCCATCACCAACAGGTAACAGACAGGAGCCTGTGGTATGCTGACCGGGGTCAGTGGAAGACTGTGAGAAGTGGCTATAGGGGGCCTCTGTGGATAAGAGGTACCCGGGAACCTGTGTGGCCAACACCAGCAGGTAATGGACAGAAGTCCATGTTGTACTGATCGGGATCAGTGAGAGTGTGTTTTTTTTTCTCTATAAAGATGAAGGTGTTTTCTGTGACTTGGTGGGGTCGCAAAGTTTTTTTTTTTCTCAAGTCAGCTTGCGGTGGCTCAGTGGGGCCACGAAGGTGACAAGCGTCTGGCTGTAACTCAGCGGGGTTACAAAGCTTGCGGTGGATTGGAGGGTTCACGAAGTTTGTGGTGCAGAGCCGTGCAGAGACATGAGGCAGCAGGAGCTGCAGTTGAAAGTTGCAGCAAGAGGTTCTGCTGCAGCAGGAGCTGCAGTGGCAGCCGCAGCGGCTTGTGAGTGTCAGCCGGAGGTGCCGGTGGTTTGCGGCTACAGCCAGAGCTGTGGCAGTGCCAGTGGGAGCTGGTGAGGTGCCATAAGGACATCAGAGGTCCAGAGCGGGCGACCTCTTAAAGGGCCAGTACAAGCCAAGAAAGACCTAAGTGTACGGTGGTATGTTGGGGCAGATAGACTGCTGTGTACAGGCCTCTAGAGGGGCCATGGGGAAATCCCAAAAGGGGTGGAGTCCCAGAGCGACATGGAGTCCCAAAAGGGGATAGTGGCCCAAAAAGGGGCAGAGCTTTCAAAAGGGGCGGCACTGGTTACCTCAGTGGACATGTCTGGGGAACTGCAGTGTTTGTGTCTGACTTATTCTGAGTGCGGCATAGACTTTCCGTGCGACGACAGGCCGCAGGTTTGTATAGTAATTAGTGTTGAGCATTCTGATACTGCAAATATCGGGTATCGGCCGATATTCGCTGTATCGGAATTCCGATACCGAGTACCGATATTTTTTCAATATCGGATATCGGAATCGGAAGTTCCCATAATGCAATGAGCCACTGTTGTAGCTCTGATTGGCTGTCAAAATGATGTCATCATGATGCGCGGTCTGTGCGCATCATGATGCGCCGTCAGTTCGGGCCTTCCGGGGGGTCTGTACCGGCCTGCCCGGGGGTCTGTACCGGCCTGCCCGGGGGTCTGTGCCGGCCTGCCCGGGGGTCTGTGCCGACTGCCGGGGGTCTGTGCCTAATGTCCAGAGGTCTGTGGAGGCTGCGGGGGGTCTGTGCAGGCATCGTCCGATGGGACTACAAGTCCCATCCGGCGATGCCTGCTACCATGACGGTGATTGACACATTAGCCAATGATGGGACAGTAGTAGTCCCATCATCCGGCTAATGTGTTGAATGTGTAAAAAAAAAAAAATACATACTACATACATACTACATACATACTACATACATGCAACATACACACATACATGCATGCAACATACATACTACATGCATGCAACATACATATATACAACATATATACTACATGCAAGCAACATGCATACTACATATAAACCACATATATACAGTGGGGCAAAAAAGTATTTAGTCAGTCAGCAATAGTGCTAGTTCCACCACTTAAAAAGAGGAGAGGCGTCTGTAATTTACATCATAGGTAGACCTCAACTATGGGGGACAAACTGAGAAAAAAAAATCCAGAAAATCACATTGTCTGTTTTTTTTTCATTTTATTTGCATATTATGGTGGAAAATAAGTATTTGGTCAGAAACAAGCAATCAAGATTTCTGGCTCTCACAGACCTGTAACTTCTTCTTTAAGAGTCTCCTCTTTCCTCCACTCATTACCTGTAGTAATGGCACCTGTTTAAACTTGTTATCAGTATAAAAAGACACCTGTGCACACCCTCAAACAGTCTGACTCCAAACTCCACTATGGTGAAGACCAAAGAGCTGTCAAAGGACACCAGAAACAAAATTGTAGCCCTGCACCAGGCTGGGAAGACTGAATCTGCAATAGCCAACCAGCTTGGAGTGAAGAAATCAACTGTGGGAGCAATAATTAGAAAATGGAAGACATACAAGACCACTGATAATCTCCCTCGATCTGGTGCTCAACGCAAACACCCCGTGGGGTCAGAATGATCACAAGAACAGTGAGCAAAAATCCCAGAACCACGCGGGGGGACCTAGTGAATGAACTGCAGAGAGCTGGGACCAATGTAACAAGGCCTACCATAAGTAACACACTACGCCACCATGGACTCAGATCCTGCAGTGCCAGATGTGTCCCACTGCTTAAGCCTGTACATGTCCGGGCCCGTCTGAAGTTTGCTAGAGAGCATTTGGATGATCCAGAGGAGTTTTGGGAGAATGTCCTATGGTCTGATGAAACCAAACTGGAACTGTTTGGTAGAAACACAACTTGTCGTGTTTGGAGGAAAAAGAATACTGAGTTGCATCCATCAAACACCATACCTACTGTAAAGCATGGTGGTGGAAACATCATGCTTTGGGGCTGTTTCTCTGCAAAGGGGCCAGGACGACTGATCTGGGTACATGAAAGAATGAATGGGGCCATGTATCGTGAGTTTTTGAGTGCAAACCTCCTTCCATCAGCAAGGGCATTGAATATGAAACGTGGCTGGGTCTTTCAACATGACAATGATCCAAAGCACACCGCCAGGGCAACAAAGGAGTGGCTTCGTAAGAAGCATTTCAAGGTCCTGGAGTGGCCTAGCCAGTCTCCAGATCTCAACCCTATAGAAAACCTTTGGAGGGAGTTGAAAGTCCGTGTTGCCAAGCGAAAAGCCAAAAACATCACTGCTCTAGAGGAGATCTGCATGGAGGAATGGGCCAACATACCAACAACAGTGTGTGGCAACCTTGTGAAGACTTACAGAAAACGTTTGACCTCTGTCATTGCCAACAAAGGATATATCACAAAGTATTGAGATGAAATTTTGTTTCTGACCAAATACTTATTTTCCACCATAATATGCAAATAAAATGAAAAAAAAACAGACAATGTGATTTTCTGGATTTTTTTTTCTCAGTTTGTCTCCCATAGTTGAGGTCTACCTATGATGTAAATTACAGACGCCTCTCATCTTTTTAAGTGGTGGAACTTGCACTATTGCTGACTGACGAAATACTTTTTTGCCCCACTGTACTACATGCATGCAACATACATATATGCTACATATATACTACATGCAACATACATACTACATGCATACTACATATATACTACATGCATACTACACATATACCACATATATACTACATGCATACTACATTTATACCACATGCATGCAACATACTGTAGGGATTCGACTCGCTTAGGTGCAGCGGGAGACAAACATGAGGCACGTTCCTTTAAAATTTCACCAGGTTTATTACTCCATAAACCATAGACAGCATAACACTGAAATGTAACCTTCACTTCAGGCAAAGGAACAGAAATGTCCATGGCTTCAGACATAGAAGTCTGTCCACACTCAGACAGACTCACTCTCACACTCTCACATGTGCCAAACACCTCAATTACATAGCCCTGTAACCACACCCACAGGGGATCACATGGCTATGACATCACTAAAGGTTGTATAGACACACACAGGCTTCCCTGACAAAATGTAACAGAAAAATCAGCAGTACCTCTGCTGATCAATACACCCTGGAGCCTGCATCCCAAGGCCACCCACCTTGAGACCCATAATGGTCATTTAGGACCCTGCTCCTGTTACCACACTGAATGTGCCTGTACACCCATCCTGGGACACCCACACAGCGCCCCCTAGCTGACATAGTGGTAACTACACCACATACCTCCCCCCTCTGTTCAAACTTGTGGGGTTGAACACATGACATCACCCAGGGATCTTGAGACCTGGCACCCATGTCACTTTGCCCTACCAGTCGGGAGGACCATCTCCGTCTGTTTCGGTAGTCATACTGCATATTTACGTTAGGCCTCCCCTGCCCCCAGCAGTCAGTATCTCGGCCTTGGGCTTTGGCCTTCCCGTGAACGTCCATCAGTGTGGCCAGACACTCTTTAGTCTCCACCTGTCTGCAGTGCGCTCCGTCACATGACCTTTCTCTCACTAGCTGACTCTTCCGGTTCGTACGGTCATGAGTCCCACGTCCAGTTGGGCTAACTGGCTGGTCTGAGTCTGACCCTCTGTCGCTACGTCCACCACCGAGTCTCGTGCCTATGTTACTAAGATTAGAACGGCCACTTGCGGACTCTCGACGTTCTTGCCTTCGACTACCTGTCCTTTCATTCCTTGGAGGATCCCTTCGGGTCCTTACACCTTGGGTTGGAGGGGGACGCCACCTGACGTTCTCTATCTGCTCATTCATCTGCAGTCGATCCTGTCTTAGCTGCTCAATCTCCTTCAGGTACGCTACCCAATATTCCAGGAGCATGCGAAGCTTCCCAATGCTTTCCACCGAACCAACCACAATGACAGGAACCATGTCATCTTCAATAACGACTTGGATTTCACCAGCAGGTGGGATCCTCACTCTCTTCACACAGGATCTATTCACCATCTCCTGCATCACCTTTCCAAGTCTGCCAACGACTTTCCCCACCAGATTTCTGGGTACCGGAATTATGTCTTCCACAAAGCCCAGCCGACTTTGTGCTTCCCTTGCAAGCTCCAGACGTCGAGCGGCTTTCCTATTACGCTCCACGAGCATCTGTTTCGTGCGGAGACATTGTAGGTGCATCTCCTTCAGGACAGCCACCCTTCTCTCTGTGTCTTCCGTTTCTGCCAGTATCACCAACTGGTCTGTTTCTGGTGCCCAGCTCACACTATAGGCCTTTACTGCCTTTTTAAAGGTCTCATGCACACCTTCGCTGGCACACACTTCTTGCACGTCTTCGGGTACCTCCATCACGCACTTGAAGGTCATGGACTTGCTCTCATCCTGGACAGATGGCTCTGGGTTCCCCATGGACACTTCCCTCAAGGTATCTGCCAAGACCGGGTGACTGTCTTGTGCAGCTCTTGGCTCACCATCTTCCTGAGATTTACAGTCTTCAGGACCCTTTTCCAAGATGGGCTTTGGCAGTTCTGCCTTGCTATCAGTCGGGCAAGGCCGCTGTACGTCTTCGCCCCTCCACTTCTCCTGCAGAAGACTTTTTACTACTCCACTGAGTTCTTGCAGAACTTTATCTTTCTCCTCTGCCAGGTAGCGACGCTCATCCTCTCTCCTGAGAATCTCCTGTTGATGCTTCTCTTGGGCCTCTCTGAGCACCTCCATATCTTCCAACAGGGTCTTGTTCATGGTTTTACACGCTGACAGGTGACCTCTGAGCTCAGAGACTTCCTTCTCCAGCTCATCCACTCTGTGCTCAGCTGCTTGCCTTAGGACTCTTTCCCGTTCGACATGTTCTGTTACAGTCTCCTTTATCAGCTGTATCTCACGATCCTGCTCTCTTTTGTCCATCACGTGTCTCACTACTACCTCTTTAATTATATCGTTAAAGGGTACCACTGGGTCAGTCACCCCAGTCGAGTGAACCCTCCAGTTACCGTCCAGCACCAATGTGTCTAGTCCAGTCGTCTCATCTCCCAGCCCACCATCTGTCTTATCACGAGACGTCAGGTCCGTCAGTTGGGCAGATGTACTTCTTCCTCTGGTCAGTTCTACCTCTGACCTGTCCTTGTCAGGAGCCGTCACTGTCTCAGTGTCCGCTTGCCCCACAGTCGAAGCATCTCCATCGTCAGACCAAACGTCATCAAACAAAAGAAAGTCCCGGCCCCTCTCCCAGGCATAGACTAAGTCCCGTGGTATTCCTCTACCTTGGCACTCACCACCTTTGGTCCCCTCAAACACTACTGTGTCTACTGCGTAGTTCACCGTCACCCCGTGTTTACAGCGAACCCTGACGTTTTTGTCGGTCAGAGAGAAAACGAGAGGAGTTCCTGTCAGAGTCACCTGACTCTCTGAGTCCAGCCGACCAAAGGCTCCTTCCCGGTGCAGCATCACTGTACACACCTGTGGCCCGCCATTACTACCCGGAAAGGATATTCCACATTCTGAAAAAGACCTGCACATACACTGCGGTACTCCAGACATACCTACTGAGACACCCAGTGCTGTCACTTCTTCACACTTGGCCCCTTTCTGGACCACCACCCCGCTTTGGGTTGCCACTCCAATTTTGGTCACCGCCCCCTTTTGGAACTCCACCCCTTTTTGGGTTACCACTCCAATTTGGGTCACCGCCCCCTTTTGGGACTCCACCCCTTTTTGGGTTACCACTCCAATTTGGGTCACCGCCCCCTTTTGGGTCACCGCCCCCTTTTGGGTCACCGCCCCCTTTTGGGATTTCCCCATGCAGCTGATGCTGCTGTTCTCCACGCAAGATCATCGTGGGACACTCGTCGACTTCTGCGGATCAGCGGTAAGTATATTGGTGGTTTGTTATTTTAATATTTATTCCACAGATGACAATGGCTTTGGGGAACAAAGTGACAAGTGATGGTGAGTATGTACTCTATGTTATATGTACTGTATGTCTATATGTATGTATTGTATGAATGTATTGTATGTAGTATATATGTATGTTGCATGCATGTAGTATATATGTAGTATGTATTTTGCATGCATGTGGTATATATGTAGCATGTATGTATGTTGCATGCATGTAGTATATATGTAGTATGCATGTTGCATGCATGTGGTATATATGTAGTATGTATGTTGCATGTAGTATATATGTAGTATATATGTATGTTGCATGCATGTAGTATATATGTGGTATATATGTAGTATGCATGTTGCATGCATGTGGTATATATGTAGTATGTTGCATGCATGTAGTATATATGTAGTATATATGTATGTTGCATGCATGTGGTATATATGTAGTATGCATGTTGCATGCATGTGGTATATATGTAGTATGCATGTAGTATATATGTATGTTGCATGCATGTAGTATATATGTGGTATATATGTAGTATGCATGTTGCATGCATGTGGTATATATGTAGCATGTATGTAGTATATATGTAGTATGCATGTTGCATGTAGTATATACAGTATGTAGTATATATGCATGTTGCATGCATGTAGTATGTATGTATGTTGCATGCAGTATGCATGTTATATGCATGTAGTATGCATGTATGTAGTATATATGTTGTATGTATGTATGTTGCATGCATGTAGTATATATGTAGTATGTATTTTGCATGTATGTAGTATGTATGTAGTATGAATGTAAAAAAAAAAAAAATACAACACATTAGCCGGATGATGGGACTACTACTGTCCCATTATTGGCTAATGTGTCAGTCACCGTCATGGTAGCAGGCATAGCCAGATGGGACTTGTAGTCCCATCTGACAATGCCTGCACAGACCGTCGCAGCCTGCACAGACCCCCGGACAGTCGGCACAGACCCCCGGCAGGCCGGCACAGCCCCCCGGCAGGCCGGTACAGACCCCCGGCAGGCCGCACAGACCCCCGGCAGGCCGGTACAGACCCCCGGCAATCCGCACAGACCCCCGGGCAGTCGGCACAGACCCCCGCAGCCTGCACAGACCCCCGCCGGACAGTCGGCACAGACCACCGGCAGGCCGGCACAGCCTCCCGGCAAGCCGGTACAGACCCCCGGGCAGTCGGCACAGACCCCCGAGAGGCTGTGCAAGGACAGAAAAGGGTTTTATCTTATTCCGATACCGGAAGTCCCATAGACTTGAATGGGACTTCCGGTATCGGAATCGGCGATACCCGATACTTTTTTCATATCGGGCCGATACCATCCGATCCGATATTTTAGGGTATCGCTCAACACTAATCGTAATGTTACACCGTGAAGGAGTCTCTGGACAGCTGGACTCAAAGAGTCAGGTGACTCTGACAGGAACTCCTCTCATTTTCAGTCTGACCGAGAAAAAGGTCAAGGTTTGCTACAACCATGGGGTCACTGTGGACTATACTGTGGACAGAGTGATGATTGAGATGTCCAAAAGTGTTGAGTGCCAAGGTGGCATTATACCACCAAACTTATTGTATCCCTATGAAAGGGGCTGGGACTTTGTGTTGTTTGGAGATGCATGGGAAGTTGATGAAGTGTGGGGTGGCTCAAAGGTGGAGGTAGCACCCCCTAAGGTCGATAGTCCAGAGTTCCGGGTGACCGAGAGAAAGTGTAGATCTGACCAACTTGGGGACGTAGCTGGGATGACCAAACGTGTGACTGAGGGAAATGGGGTGCCTCCAGGAAAGGGGTCCGACACCTGTGTGAGTGGGGACTTGCTGTTTCAGGATGACAGGGTGAGTGGTGACTCCAATTCAGATTGTGACTTGAACGCAAGGGAAAGAGTGTGTAGTAAGGAGGTAACTTTATCTCAGACAAACCCCAGCACAGAGGGAGTTGGTGATGGGCTGGAATTAAAACAGACCTGTAGTAGACCCGGAGAGACCATAGAGGCAGATGCAGGAACAGGTGGAACTCTGAAGAGGCAGAGTATGGGTGGGCAAGAAAGCCCATCTGAAAATCTGATTAAAGAACTGATGGTGCGACACGTACTGGCCAAAAGAGAGCAGGACCATGAGATAGAGCTGTTTAAAGAGACTGTAAAAGAGCATGTTGAATGAGAAAAGGTCCAAAGACAAGCAGCTGAGCACAGAGTGGATGAGCTGGAGAAGGAAGTCTCTGAGCTCAGAGGTCACCTGTCAGCATGTCAAACTATGAACAAAGCTATAGTGAAAGCTATGGAGGTGCTCAGAGAGGCCCAAGAGAAGTGTCAGCAGGAGCTTCGCCGAAGAGAGGATGAATGTCGCTGCCTAGCAGAGGAGCGAGGAAAAGTTCTTAGAGAGCTCATGATAGAGAAGGAGACTAATGTCCAGCTCCAGAAATCCACGGATAACCAGGAAATCCAACTGTCATGCTCTCCCGATCTGATCGCTATGAAGGAGAGTGAACTTGAGAGGCTGACCAAAGAAGGGGCCTCCACGGAGGAAGAAATCCAGCAGGGGAAGTGCCATGCAGATGGCCATACAAGGGACGTCGATGTCTTGGAAAACTGCACTGACGCTCAGGACGAGGAGGTCCAACAGTATGTCCAAGAAGGGGAGACTTCGCTTTTCAAGTGTATAGTAAAGGTACTCGAAGACATGCAAGAAGCGTGTGCCATTGAGGATGTGCATGAGGCCTTTAGAAAGGCAATTGAAGCATGTAGTGTGAACTGGGCACCAGAGACGAAACAGTTGGTCATACTGTCAACTAGGGAAGTCACAGTGAAGCGAGTGGTTGTCCTTAGGGATATGCATCTACAATGCCTCTGAATGAAGCAGATGATCCTGTTGAGGAATAAGGAACTTGGTCGACATGTAGAGCGTGCAAGGAAAGTTCAAAGTCAGCGGGGCATTGCAGAGATCTGGTGAGGAAAGTCATTGGAAGGTTTGGGAAAGTGATGCAGAAGATGGTGAATAGGTCCAGTGTGATGAGAGTGAGGATTCCGGCTGATGACAAAGCCCAGGACATGGGTGAAGATGGGATGGTTCCATTTCTCATTGTCGGATTAAGGGAGAGCCTTGGGAATATCCGGATGCTCCTGGAGTATCGCGTGGCCTATCTGAAAGAAGTAGAGCAACTAAGACTTGAGAGGGAGCAGATCAACAGAGAGCTGCAGGAAACGGAAAGAAGATGGCCACCACCTTCAACTCGCTATATAGAGAGGCGAAGAGGTTCCACTTAAGACTGTAAGTCCTCAAGCTGGAGATAACAGAGGACATAGAGATAAATGGAAGGGCTGCTCTCAGGACCATATAGACCATAGGAGAAATGGCCAGCAGTGAGAGGACAGTAGGTGGCCTGACGGAAGAGGTAGAAGTAGTGATGCCTCAGTTAGCTCTGGACTGAGTGACCTAAGTGGAAGACCCTGTAGTGGACCTGGTGACAAAGAGTCAGATCAGGGTGCAAGAGAATTGCGACGCCGGATTGACCGCCGGGGGTGCAGGTGGTCTGACAAGGGGTCATCTCTAGAGTTGAGCAAAACGGGTCGAACAATTTCAAAAGTCGCCGACTTTTGGCAAAGTCGGGTTTCATGAAACGAAACCCGACCCTAGGATGAGGTCGGCCACGAGGTCGGCGACTTACGCGCCAAAGTCGCGTTTCAAAAGTTTGTTTAGCGCTCTTTTTCAGCCAATCAGGATCCACGGACACTGTGGGCAACGTGATGACATAGGCAGGGGTCACCACCATCTTTCAGAAGGGCATGCAAGTGATTGGCTTGCTTTGGTGGGTGTCACAGGGGTTATAAAAGGGCGTGCACGCCGACCGCCATCTTACTTCTGCCGATCTTTGCATAGGGAGAGGTTGCTGATTCTGTAGGGAGAGCGTTAGGCAGGGAAGAAGAAAAAAAAAACTGCTTCTGCTGCTAGCGATTTTGCCTATGCAACACACCAGTCACTGTGTGTGCAGTGCAAGGGGAGGCTATATTGTGGTGGATCAGCGGTGTTGGTTGTTAGGCTGCCTTCTAAGGCTTCCTGACAGCTGCATTGCTGTTTCCCCACTGCTCTGCAAACTGCTTTTTTAAAAGCAATCCCAATTTTTTTTTTTGTCCTGCTGAGGTACTGAGCGTGCATTTATTCACACCATACAGCGGTGTACGCTCCTCACACAGTACCGTGTAACGGCTATTATCACAGCCACAGTGAAGCTGTGTGTCACTGTGGAAGGATAAGTGGAGGACTTGTTCCGTTCTTACAGACCTACACTCTAGGGAGATTCATATTCTGCCCAATTCTACAATTCACTTTTTTCACACCTGTGCCATCGAGCCTGTGACATAGCGCTCTGATATTCAGTGGGCCTCACACAATCCAAAAGTGTCCAGTGTCCACAAGTGTCTGCAGAAATTCAAAATCTCCCTTATCCTGTAGTCACTTTTTTTACACCTGTGCCATCGAGCCTGTGACATAGCGCTCTGATATTCAGTGGGCCTCACACAATCCAAAAGTGTCCAGTGTCTACAAGTGTCTGCAGAAATTCAAAATCTCCCTTATCCTGTAGTCACTTTTTTCACACCTGTGCCATCGAGCCTGTGACATAGCGCTCTGATATTCAGTGGGCCTCACACAATCCAAAAGTGTCCAGTGTCCACAAGTGTCTGCAGAAATTCAAAATCTCCCTTATCCTGTAGTCACTTTTTTCACACCTGTGCCATCGAGCCTGTGACATAGCGCTCTGATATTCAGTGGGCCTCACACAATCCAAGTGTCCAGTGTCCACAAGTGTCTGCAGAAATTCAAAATCTCCCTTATCCTGTAGTCACTTTTTTCACACCTTCTGCATCGAGCCTGTGACATAGCGCTCTGATATTCAGTGGGCCTCACACAATCCAAGTGTCCAGTGTCCACAAGTGTCTGCAGAAATTCAAAATCTCCCTTATCCTGTAGTCAATTTTTTCACACCTGCTGCATCGAGCCTGTGACATAGCGCTCTGATATTCAGTGGGCCTCACACAATCCAAAAGTGTCCAGTGTCCACAAGTGTCTGCAGAAATTCAAAATCTCCCTTATCCTGTAGTCACTTTTTTCACACCTGCTGCATCGAGACTGTGACATAGCGCTCTGATATTCAGTGGGCCTCACACAATCCAAGTGTCCAGTGTCCACAAGTGTCTGCAGAAATTCAAAATCTCCCTTATCCTGTAGTCACTTTTTTCACACCTGTGCCATCGAGCCTGTGACATAGCGCTCTGATATTCAATGGGCCTCACACAATCCAAAAGTGTCCAGTGTCCACAAGTGTCTGCAGAAATTCAAAATCTCCCTTATCCTGTAGTCACTTTTTTCACACCTGTGCCATCGAGCCTGTGACATAGCGCTCTGATATTCAGTGGGCCTCACACAATCCAAAAGTGTCCAGTGTCCACAAGTGTCTGCAGAAATTCAAAATCTCCCTTATCCTGTAGTCACTTTTTTCACACCTGCTGCATCGAGCCTGTGACATAGCGCTCTGATATTCAGTGGGCCTCACACAATCCAAAAGTGTCCAGTGTCCACTAGTGTGTGCAGAAAATCTAAATCTCCCCTGTCCTATAGACACCTTGTACCTTGTTTTACATTACTATATAGTTTGTTGGATTTTGTCTACATTTCTACCAAAAATGAGGAAGGCTGGTGGAAGAGGCCGTGGAATTGGGCGGGGGTTGGCAGCTGGTAATGATGGTGTTGGTGGTGGATCTGATGGTAGTGGCAAAAGCAAAATAGGACCGAATGCAGGAGGTGTTGAGCCTGCGTCATCGTCTGGCTCCATAAGGCTTCGAAGGCTTAGTTTTCTAGGAGTTGGCAAACCGCTTTTAACGCCAGAGCATCAGGAAAAAGTTTTGTCTTACATTGCTGACTCAGCCTCCAGCTCTATCGCCTCCTCTTCTGAAGTTGTAAAAAGTAAAAGCACTGAGTCGTCATTGGAGGCTCATGTTCATGAACCACACCTTTCCTTGTGTCCTTCACCCCAACCAAGATTGAAGGATGACGCAGGCCATACTACTGATTACTCCATGGAGCTGTTTTCACATACCATGCCTGGATTATCAAGTCAAATGGTGAATTACCCAGGCCAAGATGAATCTGACATGGAGTGCACTGATGCACAGCCGCTGATAGATGATTCTGCTGGTACATTCACTCAGAGCACTACATTGTCCTCGCAGTGTACAGAGCCAGATTCTGACCCTGATGAGACTCAGGTGCCCCTTCCCGCACACTATACCACCATACACGGTGACACAGAGGAAGGTGCACATGACATAGAAGAGGAGGTGATGGATGACCCAGTTGTTGACCCAGATTGGCATCCATTGGGGGAAGAGGGTGCTGCTTCCAATAGCTCAGATGAGGAGCATCCACAGCAGACATCGACATCGCAACAGCTGTTATCTGGCAGGCCCGGAGCACTCCAAAGACAGGTTCCAAAAATCAAAAGAGTTGCTGGACAGCTTGTCCAGAGGGTCAAAAGATCACAGCGTGCTAGGCCGCAAAATGTCTGCCAAAGTAGGACGAGTGCAGTGTGGCACTTTTTTTAACAAAATCCTCATGATCAGGCCAAGGTTATCTGTAAGAAGTGCGCAAAGACCTTTAGCCGAGGGAAAAATCTGAAAAATTTTAATACCAGTTGCATGCTTAGACATTTAACCAGCATGCACTTGCAAGCATGGACACAACACCAAACCTCAAGTGCCACATGTGCAACTGATCACAAAGAAGGTAGTCAGCAACGCTACATTGTTTCCCCCACTGTAAGCCCACCGGTTAGCACAGCAGCAAATGTTGAGGTGTCGTTGCAAGGCCACAGCAGTCAGGGAATCCCACTGTTATATCAACGAAATACTGAATCTAGGCCATCAGAAAGAACACCAACTCCATCACCATCATCAACCCTCTCTCAGTCCGCCCTGTCCACCGCTACTTCCACCATATGTAGCTCTCAAGTCCAGCTCACCGTCCCAGACACTATGAGTAGGTCAAGAAAGTACTCAGTCTCTCATCCGCGTACACTGGGTTTGAACGCCCACATTGCCAAAGTAATCTCGTTTGAGATGATGCCCTATCGGTTGGTGGAAAGCGCAGCTTTCCGCGAACTCATGGCCTATGCAGTACCACGCTATGACCTACCCAGTCGCCACTTCTTCTCTCGCAAAGCCATCCCAGCCCTCCACCATCATGTGAAAGACCGCATTGTCCATGCACTCAAGCAGTCAGTGAGTGGAAAGGTGCACCTCACAACTGATGCATGGTCCAGTCGGCATGGCCAGGGCCGTTACGTGTCCATCACTGCGCACTGGGTTAATGTGGTGGATGCAGGGTCCACAGGGGACAGCGGTGGTGGGACAGTGCTGCCTAGCCCACGGTATAGGAAACAGTTGGCTGTAGGCGTTCCACCCTCCTCCTCCTCCTCCAGAAGCGAAAGCTCGTCCACAGAGCGCAGTTGTACGAGCACTCCATCTGCAGCTGCCACTGTTGCACACGAGGTGTCCCCTTATTGAGCAGCTAGTGGAAAGCGTCAGCAGGCTGTGTTGCAGATGATGTGTTTGGGCGACAGACACACCGCCGAGGTGCTGGCCGAGTACTTGAAGCGACAAACTGAGTCATGGCTGGGCAGTGTACATCTTGAGGCAGGCAAGGTAGTTAGTGATAACGGCCGTAATTTTGTGGCAGCCATAGCCCTTTCAAAACTCAGCCACATACCTTGCTTGGCTCACACCTTGAACCTGGTGGTGCAGTGCTTCCTCAAAAATTATCCGGAGTTAACAGCCCTGCTTCATAAGGTGCGAAGACTGTGCGTGCACATCCGCCGGTCGCCTCTACACTCCGTTCGTATGCAGAAGCTGCAGCGATTGCTCCACCTTCCCAACCACCGCCTCATTATCGACATTGCAACAAGGTGGAACTCCACCCTGCACATGGTGGAGCGGCTGTGCGAGCAGAGGCAGGCCATAACGCATTTGTGGGAGGATACACGGCCAGGCACTTTGAGAGCAGACATGGAGTTGACAGGTGTGCAGTGGTCGAAGCTGAAAGACCTCTGTAAAGTCCTTCAGTGTTTTGAGGAATGCACACGGCTGGTAAGCGCAGACGACGCCATCCTAAGCATGAGCATCCCACTCATGCGTCTGCTCATGCAAACTTTGACGCACCTTAAGGAGCAGGCGTCTGCAGCCAATGTTGACGAGGAGGAAGAGGGAATCCTTGATGACATTCAGCCATTGTCTGCTCAGGGACCTCTCCTGGACGAGTTGGAGGAAGAAGAGGAGGAGGTGGATGATGATGGGGATGATTACTTAGGGGAGGAGGATGCATCTCATGGGGCAAGTGAAAATGTTGGCGTGGCAAGGTCTGGTACAGGGTTTGTGCGTGACTGGAGGGATGTGGATTTGCCAGAAAGTGCTCCTCCAACCAGCACTCGCAGTGCATCATTGACACCGGGAACATTGGCCCACATGTCAGATTATGCCTTGCGGATCCTATAAAGGGACCCCCGCATTGCCAAAATGATGAACGATGACGACTACTGGTTGGCCAGCATCCTGGATCCACGCTATAAAGGCAAATTACAAAACATCATGCCACAGGAGAACCTTGACCTAATATTGGCTAATAAACAAGCAACTCTGGTAAATCGGTTGCTTGAGGCATTCCCAGCACACAGCAGCGGTGATGGTTCTCACACGAGCCGTACGGGCCGGGGGCAGCTTGGCAGAGGTGTTCATGGTGCACACAGCAGAAGTGGCGTTGGAGACAGGGGTTTCATGACAATGTTGTGGACTGATTTTTCAAGTACCGCTCACACAACTGGTAATACAGCATCGATGGAAAGTGACAGGAGACAGCAGTTGTCAACTATGGTTACAAACTACTTTTCCTCCCATATCGATGTTCTCCCACACAGGTCATTCCCCTTTGACTATTGGGCCGCTAAACTGGACACCTGGCCTGAATTGGCACAAAATGCCTTACAGGAGCTCGCTTGCCCACCAGCAAGTGTGCTATCGGAAAGAGTCTTCAGTGCAGCTGGATCAATCCTGACAGAAAAAAGGACCCGTCTGTCAACCCAAAATGTGGATGATCTAACCTTCATTAAAATGAACCATGCATGGGTTTCCAAGGATTTTGTCCCACCTTCCCCTGATGACACATAGGGTGACAGAAAAATGGCTTGCTTTGGTCCACCTCTTCCTGGGACTTGACCTATTTCGCCTTTTGCATCAGCTGAATGTCCAACATCAACATATGCCACTTTCTAAAACTCCCTAACTGTGCTGCCCCCCTCCCATGGCCGGGGTCACCACCTAGCGCACGACACCGTGCGAGTGCCGTTGCCCTGGACAGGTGGGTAGGCCGACTCTTGGGCGCGGGCACTGGCACAGGGTCCCTCATAGTGCAATCAAGTGTCTCTGACGGTGGTGGTGCACACCCGCCGTCAGACACACCGCCGTACTATGAGGGGCCCAGTGCCAGTACCGACGCCCACGAGTGGGCCCCCCTTGCTTGGGCAGGGCCCCAGCATTTGCAATCTTTACCTCTCCCTGCTCCTCCGCTGTGTAGTCTGGGCCGTCAAATCCATACTGTGCCTGACACCGTCTGAGCCTGCCTCCTGATGTATAGACATATCTTTTGAATGCGTACGCTATCCATACATGTTATCCGGGGATACGGTACCCTTTCTCACCTTTGTGCAATCACGTGCAAGCCATACTCGGCCTAACACCGTCTGAGCCTGCCTCCTGATGTATAGACATATCTTTTGAATGTGTACGCTATCCATACATGTTATCCGGGGATACGGTACCCTTTCTCACCTTTGTGCAATCACGTGTAATCCATACTGGGCGTGAGAATGGCTGGCGAGCTGTTAAGCAAGCTACAGCACCTGTGGTTTGCACACGTAAGTTTTTCATTTTTTCAGGAATGACGGTTAGGCCTAATTCCGGAACTGCGGTTGACCTGCACTTACTGGGAAATCATCGTTCACGAGTAATAATTGTAATCAGTGATCCCCATCACTAACGTTGTTCAGCGGGTTATCTGCACCTGTAAGCGACAAGCGCTGGCCTTTTCAGTGTAGCGCACATGCAGCCACGGACATGTAAGGGCATGACACACCAGTTATTGGCCAATCTCATGTGCCAGAGCCTCACGTCTCCCTCTAGTAAGCCGGACTCGGACCGCGGGGCATGACGGAGTCTCCTTCGTTAACGAAATTAAGCTTGCAATGTGTGCATCTGTTCTGTAGCTGGCATGGTTGAGGTTGCCCGTGTTGAGTCAAATTACGCCGTAGGCTCCACTCCTGGTGGTGCCCTTCTGGACATTCCTTTAAGGTTCAGCTTTGCAACCATACTGCCCACGTAAAACAAACACTTTGCCTTCATGAACGCTGTTTGGAGGGTCATGACTCGTGGGAATAACGCCGCCCAATCAGTTAACCTGCTAGAGAGATCCTTCGTTGCTCCCAAGCATGACATCACACTCCCTAGGAGGAAGGTAATGCCACTGTGGCGACCGTACTCCTGGGGGTGACACAAGTGCACTGGTGCCCAGCCACTGCTCGATGAATCTGCTGGTACATTGACCCAGACCACTACATTCCCCTCGCACGCTACACGGCCTGAATCTGACCCTGATGGAACTCAGGTTACCCTTCCCATATACAGTTCCATCTTACACGGTGACAAAGAGGAAGCTGCAGATGAAAGTGCAGGTTCGGCCCACCCGCCATCAGACACACCACTGTACTATCAGGGGCCCTGTGCCAGTGCCGTCGCCAACGAGTGGGCCCCCCCTGCTTGCTCAGGATCACAGCACTTGCAAGGTTGAAATACTGTGCAGTGAGATGGAATATGGGGACGACGAGGAGTCCAGACTAGTACAGGGATTCCCTAGCGAGGAGACTTATTTGATTGTTTTCAATGTTGGGACAGCAATTTTTGGGGAGCACTATACTCTGGAGAATGACAGATGGGGCCCACCATACACTGGAACATTCCAAAGGTGGACATCAGACACTGGAGCAGCATTTACATGGCCCATTATACACTAGAGCATTAGAAATGGGGCCCATTATGTCTGGAGCATTATTAGGGATATAAGGGCGGCTAAGGAGACTTTGGATGTTACAACATTAAAGACTATCCCTCGGCACTTTAAGCAAGCCCATAATTGTGATCCACGGACATTTAAAGTCAAGGGGATTGATCGAGTACATTTGGGGACTAGGGGTGGAGACTACAAGAAGGTCTTAGGCCAGCTTGAGTGCCGATGGATAGTCACTTTGGGTTCCATGACACCTCACGGACTCAATGAAATGTTATCCTTTGCCCCCTTTCTTTAGTATCAATATGTCCTTCTGGCTAGTATATACACTTCTGTGTATAAATTGTTTTTGTTCCTGTTTTTAATTTTTGTTTTTATTCATCCTTTTTCAGTGTACAGTTAGTATGAGCTATTGGATGCTTTATGCGGGGTTATTTTTGACCGTGTGTCCTCATCAAGGTCATCTGGAATCTTGGAGAAAATGGTGGAGAACTTATCACGTGGAACTCTACCTTCTTTGCGCACAGGATATGCTATTGTCATTTTCTGTTCTCTATGTAGACTTTGGAATTATTTTTATATTTGTATTTTTTTGATTTTACAAATTATTTCATTTTTTTGTTTAATTTTATAATAACTAAATGCGATTTTGATACCTTGTTAAGATGGTATGATATATCGCACCCTTTAGACATCATGATTTACCATAGATTGATTATTATGATTAATCTTATGTGGGCTGTGTCCCAATTTAATGATGATGACATTATACTGAAAGAAGAAAAGGGTGCATTAATCATTACCAATTATCTATACAAGTAATTTGCCTAGATACATCTTTGATCTCATTTTTCTACATTGAGCTTTAGGCGCCTGTTCTGCGCTTCTTCCTCCACTTGCCCTTTCCTCGGGCCAGTACTTAAAATGGCCGCTGCGTGGTTGCGCATGCGCGGCTGGTCCCGTGGTCAGTGGGCGTCTCTGAAGGCGTCAGCTCTGCCTGGGGCGGGACAATGACGTCAGGAGAGTTGTATCTCTCCCTGTCCCTCCCACAGGCAATGACGGCCGGATGTGACGCGCCGCGATCGGGGCCCGCCTCTCATGCGCTCACTTCCCCCCGCAGCGATGCTAATTTTGGACACCTGTTTTTCAATCATTTATACCCCGCACCTCTAGCAGTACCACACATGCCCCCCGATGAAGCCCAGCGCGAAACGTGCGTAGGGGTTTTGGGGCTGGACGCTGCGCACATGCACTTTTGTAATGGGTAAGCATGATCACCTTTCTAAAAAATTCCCCCAAAAATTTCCCAATTTTTCTTGCATATAGCACTTTATTGGAAAGTTGTTGTATGAACTCCCCATGCTGCGTGCTATGCACTTCACTTTGCTAGTAATACTTGACGGTTAAATGGGAGACTCTTTAGCATGGGTACCTACTTTCATGCATTCCTTTGGGGCGTTGTAATTTGACTTGTTGGTACCATTGCATTTACCATGCATGTGCGGTGTATCCATCCCCTTTATCTTTGTAGTGTCATATCCGACATCTGATCACATGATTATATTTTGTAATGTACACTTTTTATGCACCTGTATCAATAAAGAGCGAATATTTTTTGACATTATAACCTATTTTATTGACTTTATGGCGTTATACTCCATTTTCTATGTAGGTCTATATATTTCCAAGGGAGTTGCCCTCTTGTTTATGCCATTATGAACTTTCTTTTTCCTAGATAGGAAAAAGCATTATGTTCATTATTATGTTGGATTATGTTAAATTGTCCATAAGACAGTGGAGCTTCATCCATGGGGACCAACATATACTGTAGCATTATGTGGAGCTCATCATATACGGTTTCAAACATTATATGGGACCAATGATTCTGTATGGAGAAATAGATGGGCCTCGTCATGAGATGTAAAAAGTGAGGTATTTTTCATTGTACTATACCGCTATTTCTCTGCCGCATCGGAGCATGATGAGTTGTGGTATGTGTTAAAGGGGCGCTCTTTCACCCAGGGCACATGAAAACCTGGAGCCAGCCCTGCCCCCCACAACTTTAGCCAAATAACCCCCATTTTTCAGTGCGTAACTTGTATTATGAAGTTAATTAAGGTTGACAAGCTTAAGTAAGAAGAATTAATGCTTTTGCCATTCAAATGGGCACTGTAGGTGTGTTTCCTGTCCTCCTCTCACTGCCGACTTTTATTCCCCATTGACTTACATTGGGTTTCGTGTTTTGGGACAACCCCGACTTTTCCCTATAATCGGCCGATCTTGCTCGACCCGACTTTTGGAAAAGTCGGGTTTCACGAAATGAAACTCGACCCTAAATAACCAAAAGTCGCTCAACTCTAGTCATCTCTATTAAAAAACATGATGGATGATGCGAATCTACAAAAGGGTTCAGTAGCAGGGCCCGGCTTTGACAGCCGGTTTGACTGGCAGAGACGACCGAGAAGGATCTCTGGTTGAGTAATAGAAAGTGCCAAGCCCCACGGCTTTAGGCAGACGGGGGGAATATGTGGTATGACGGGTGGTCGCATGGTTAATGGGAGGTATATGTCACATGGATGGATGTTCCCTGTGATGCAACCCGGAGTATTTTGTCTCTTGTGTACATGAGCACTAAAGATGTAATTTAGTGCACTGGGTCCAGGTTGCGGGTAGCTATGAGAGATGGGAGGGTCTGGCTACCCATACTACCTCACCTCTGGGTGAGGGTGCTGACTGTACCCCCTGTTTTCCTTCAGGACCTGCCGTGAGGTCATGCCCATGTGATCCATACCTCACCTGTGGGTGTGGTTACAGCCCACATAATGGAGTCTGTGTTTAGCACATGGGCAGTGAGTGCAAGGGAGTCTGTCAGAGTGTGGACAGACTTCCATGTGTCCAGGTCAGACATTACAGAATGGTCTGTGTTAAAAAAAAAACAAAACAGGTAGAGATGCTTACCTTTATAGACAGGCCTCAATACAAATGCACTATCAGGGTGCAGCGAACCCAAGTAAAATGGCAACTGCACAGGTGCAATAATACCTAATGAAACAGCCAGCCTACAATCAGGGATTGGCCGTGTGGCACACCAGTGCAAAAAAATATAATCCGTATGTGGCAATGTTCACACAGGGAATGCAGAGCATATGGTTCACAGTCTCTTAGTAAAACCATATAGGGGGGCTGCCCAGTGCTAACTAGAATGCATCCCGTGTGAACAGAGGCCACAGTTTACAGAACCATTTGGGCCCAACTGCACCATGAAAAGATAAAAAGTGCACAAAAACATATCAATATATGTAAGGTATTGGTTAATATTATGGCCATAATACGTAAGCTGGCAAACTAACGTCAAAGTTCCTTACACTTGCCACTACTACTCTAACATGAAAACCACAGAGCAGAGGAAAAAATCATCCAATATTTGAGAAAAAAACAAAAACAGGCAGAGATGCTTACCTGTATAGACAGGCCTCAATACAAATGCACTATCAGGGTGCAGCGGACCCAAGTAAAATGGCAACTGCACAGGTGCAATAATACCTAATGAAACAGCCAGCCTACAATCAGGGATTGGCCGTGTGCACAGTGCAGTTGGGCCCAAATGGTTCTGTAAACTGTGGCCTCTGTTCACACGGGATGCATGATAG
This sequence comes from Dendrobates tinctorius, assembly GCF_039654945.1. NCBI lineage: Eukaryota > Metazoa > Chordata > Amphibia > Anura > Dendrobatidae > Dendrobates > Dendrobates tinctorius. The sequence continues at coordinate 37,702,350 of NW_027361714.1, forward strand.
TTAGCACTGGGCAGCCCCCCTATATGGTTTTACTAAGAGGCTGTGAACCATATGCTCTGCATTCCCTGTGTGAACATTGCCACATACGGATTATATTTTTTTGCACTGGTGTGCCACACGGCCAATCCCTGATTGTAGGCTGGCTGTTTCATTAGGTATTATTGCACCTGTACAGTTGCCATTTTACTTGGGTTCGCTGCACCCTGATAGTGCATTTGTATTGAGGCCTGTCTATACAGATAAGCATGTGGGATGGCTTTCATGCTACTTTTGATCAAAAACAGTATTCCTAAAAACGCTATTATTTAGATGCACTTTTGCTTTTACTTATTTAGTTACAGCAAGGTAAACATCTCTGCCTGTTTTTGTCTCAAATATTGGAGGATTTTTTCCTCTGTTCTGTGGTTTTCATGTTAGAGTAGGACTGACAAGTGTAAGGAACTTTGACGTTAGTTTGCCAGCTTACGTATTATGGCCATAATTTTAACCAATACCTTACATATATTGATATGTTTTTGTGCACTTTTTATCTTTTCAGGGTGCAGTTGGGCCCAAATGGTTCTGTAAACTGTGGCCTCTGTTCACACGGGATGCATTATAGTTAGCACTGGGCAGCCCCCCTATATGGTGTTACTAAGAAGCTGTGAACCATATGCTCTGCATTCCCTGTGTGAACATTGCCACATACGGATTATATTTTTTTGCACTGGTGTACCACACGGCCAATCCCTGATTGTAGGCTGGCTGTTTCATTAGGTATTATTGCACCTGTGCTGTTGCCATTTTACTTGGGTCCGCTGCACCCTGATAGTGCATTTGTATTGAGGCCTGTCTATACAGGTAAGCATCTTTGCCTGGTTTTTGTTTTTTTTCTCAAATATTGGAGGATTTTTTTCCTCTGTTCTGTGGTTTTCAGAATGGTCTGTGTTCTCAGGAGGGAGAAGCCTTCCTGTGACTGCAGATAGAGCTCTGCTATGGACATTGCCATGGCATGTGTGTGCACAGGGCCTGAGGGAACAAAGCCCAGCTAAGGACTGCTTATGTTGCTTTCGACTTCTGTGAAGGCTGGAAACCTTGTTTTGCTGCTGTGAGGTTTATGGAGCAAATAAACCGAATGGACTCGTTTTAACCCTGAGTGCGCCAGTGTTTACCTCCAAGACCGGCAACATGCGTAATCCCCGTCCACAGACAGTGTGGAACATTACGATATATATATAATATATGTAAATATATATATATCTTTAATATATAAAGCTCAAAGTGTGTGTGTGTGTGTGTGTGTGTGTGTGTGTGTGTGTGTGTGTGTGTCCGGGATAGGCATCCGCACCGTCGCAGCTACAGCCACAAAATTTGAGATGGCGGATATGTATGATGGGTATATGGGCACGGGACTATGGGATGGAGAATGTATGATGGGTATATGGGCATGGGACTATGGGATGGAGGATGTGTGATGGGTATATGAGCTCTCGACAATGGGATGGAGGATATGTATGATGGGTATATGGGCACGGGACTATGGGATGGAGAATATGTATGATGGGTATATGGGCACTTGACTATGGGATGGAGGATATGTTTGACGGGTATATGGGCACGGGACTATGGAATGGCGGATATGTATATGGGCACGGGACTATGGGATGGAGGATGGGTATATGGGCACTGGACTATGGGATGGAGAATATGTATGATGGATATATGGGCATGGGACTATGGGATGGAGAATATGTATGATGGGTATATGGGCACGGGACTATGAGATGAAGGATGTGTGATGGGTATATGGGCACTCAACTATGGGATGGCGAATATGTATGATGGGTATATGGGCATGGGACTATGGGATGGAGAATATGTATGATGTGTACATGGGCATGGGACTATGGGATGGAGAATATGTATATGGGCATGGGACTATGGGATGGAGGATGTGTGATGGGTATATGAGCTCTCGACAATGGGATGGAGGATATGTATGATGTGTATATGGGCACGGGACTATGGGATGGAGGATAATTATAATTTGCTATAACTAACCCCAGTTAGTTACTATGCCCGGGCAGCGCCGGGCTCTTCAGCTAGTCTATATATAAAAATGAGTGTATTTGTGGCACTCGCAGGTACGCAGGATGCAGTGTCGAGTCACGAGACAACTACGGTGCTTTTTAAGAATACGTTTATGGGACTCGAGGGGACTTTTCTCAGTCACGGCCTGATCACCGAAACAGGGGTAACACAGGTTGCCCATGCAGGGGCTCTAAACAAGCAAACACAGTAACGCAGCACACGACTACTCCCGGCAACGGCCGGTCACTATAGGGCCGCGGTTTGGCCGACTACGGGTCCTTAAGACTAGAGTCTACTTAGCCGTCCAGATGTCCCTTGCCGTTCGGGCTGGTGATCTTTCGGCGAAATAGTTGCTGGGCCCAGTTGCTGAGGTGTTGATGCAGTCTTCGCGCTCTCTGGCGTGCTGAGGACACTGGAGCCCCACAGGCCCCGGCAGAGTCCTTGGATGGATGAGCCGCAGCGCCCGGACGTGGGCAGGTGGCAGCGATGTATAGTGGTGAGTGACAGGCCAACTGCGCAGCTAACGGCTGCGACGGGGAGTCCACGATCAAGAGAGGTCCGGCTCCTGCTGCGGACCAAAGCAGGACAGTCGTGGCCGCCGACGGCGCGGTGCTGGCCGCGGTCACTGGTGAAAGCCGGGTGGCAGGGAACAGGCTGCGGTCACGAGCTCAGGGGAGGTGACCGCTGGGAGGCGACAGTGGCCGCGGGCTGTGCTGGGGCTGCAGTGGCCGCGGTCTGGAGAGGGGCAACAAGTCTCGGATGGCTCTCTGGATACTGTCGCTCTGGAGTCCTCAGTCGGCGTCCTCCGTGGTGCTGGTGAGTCGCTCTAGCTGGCAGTCGCTCCCATGCTCTACTGCTGTGTCTGTCCCGGTCTGCTGACTCATCGTCTGGGGAATTCCCCACCTGTCAGTCACAACGGTCCATCCTCGAATCCTGTTCCCCCGGAACCCAGATGACGGCTCCTCTGGTTCCAACCCGGACACTCGACGGGGGCCGTTCCTCCCACACTCCTCCGCCCTGTATGCTCGCCAGTCCTCAGGCGAGGGTTTCTGTATACTCGTGTTAGTTCCTTGGGATGACAGTCCTTGTCGCCATACGAACTGGTCCTGTTCGTAACGTTCAGGGCGTTTGCCAGCTGTTGACCGCTCGGAGCGTCGAAGTTTGGGTGTAGTGGAGTCTTCTGGGGTGGTGGAGGGTGGTCGAATAGTTGGTTCTGGTGGGATGTCCAGGTCTCGTGTAGTGCCACTACTGGGACGCCCCGTAGATGTGACGGGGAAGTCCTCTTCGTCATCCAGGTCCCAGACCGTGGGCCAAGGGTCGGGGACCTGGAGGGTCGGTTCGGGCCACGGGGGATCAGCAGACGTACAAGGTCGTAACATTTTACGGTGCACAACCCGAGTGAGAGGCGTGTTATCTCCTTCAGACTGTATTTTGTATACAGGTCCATCGGGGCTTACCCGATGCAACACTCGGTACGGGTTTGCCTCCCACCGTGGTTCTAACTTGTTTTGGGGACGTTGATCAAGTATGAGCACCCGATCCCCAGCCTGAAAGTTAATTGGTGGGGGTAGTGTTCACCCTGGTGTTCTAGTTCCCGGAGTTTCGTATGTACGATCCGGTGGAGGGTCTGCAGCTGATGCCGATGATTTCGGACCCATGAGGATACCCCGGTCTAGGGTTGTGGCTCTTCCGGGTTTAATTCCACCTCCGTAAATTCCTTTGCCTTCTCGCCCGAATAGCAATGAATAGGGGGTGTAATCCGTTACTCGATGCACTCGGTTGTTATACACCCACATCAGCTCGGGGACATATTCAGGCCAGTGGGCCTTGCGGTCGCTCTCCAGTGTGCACAGCATTTGGATCAACATATGATTGAATCGCTCGCAGGCTCCGTTTCCCTGCGGGTGGTATGGCGTAGTCCGCGATTTATCGATTCCGTACAGATGGTGAAGCTCTTCCATGACTTTTCCTAGGAAGCACGCTCCTTGATCCGAATGTATTCGTTGTGGACAGCCGTACACTTGAATAAAGTTCTTACAAATCGCGTAAGCAGCCGACTCCGCTGTTTGGTCTCGGGTGGGGGTGACTATGGCAAACTCGGTGAAATGGTCCACCTTTACGAGACAATGTCCTGATAGGCAGGACCGATGGTCAGGTAGTCCACTGTAAGAAGCTCCAGGGGGGCTGATGTTACAATAGTCTGCACCGGGGATCGTTGCAGGGTTTAGCAAGCTCGCACGGGCGTCAGGTCCGACAAACTTCTTCTAGAGCGGTGTGTAAGCGTGGGTGGTAAACTGTCTACTGTAATGTCTTTTGAGCACCAAAGTGAGCCCCGTTTTCATGGGCTTCCCGGCCAATTGGTTGAGTTGGTCTCCGGGCACGATCACATGCCATATCGTAACTGACGTGGCTCGTGACATGGTCTTTCGATATAATGATGACCAGTTTTTCCCACTGGCGCAGCATCAGTAACATATCTTGGGTCAAAGTCTGCCTCTGTGAGCTCGTGGGCAATTTACCAGTGGCCACCCATCGGTTCAGGAGTCCAATTTCTGCATCTTCTTGTTGCTGCTGGATCCAGTGGTTGTGGGGCTGTCTCAGCATCCCCCCTAGGAGTCCCGGACTAGGCACTTCCTGCGTGCTGACTGCAAGTGCGGCGGTGGTGAGGGCGAACGGCGTCTCATCTGCTTCTAATTCGTCGTCTCTGTTTCTCCCTGGGGTGGTGTGTCGGATTCTGGAGAGCGCGTTGGCGTGCACGTTTTCAGCTCCCCGTTTATAGATGATCTTATAATTGAATTTGGCCATCCGAGCTACCCACCGCTGCTCGAGGGCCCACAGTTTGGCATTCTCCAGATGGGCTAACGGGTTGTTATCGGTCCGCACTACTACTTCGGAGCCCGCCAGATACTCTGCGAATCGCTCTGTCATTGCCCACACTACCGCGAGGAGCTCGAGCTTAAAGGAGCCGTAATTGTCTGGGTTGCGTTCTGAGTCGTGCATCGACCAGCTACCATAGGCGATCACTTTCTCCTGACCATCCTGCACCTGTGACAACACAGCTCCCAGTCCCTGGAGGCTCCCGTCGGTATGCAGGATGAACGGTTGCGAAAAATCCACATATGCCAATACCGGGGCGTCCGAGAGAGCAGCTTTGAGGTCTTGAAACGCATCCTCTTGCGGTTGCTGCCACTGGATCTTCCGTCCATTCGCCCCGGCGGGAGCCCCCTTCAGCAGGTCTTGCAGGGCTCGAGCTCGTTGTGCAAAATTCTTCACAAACAGACGGTAGTAGCCGGCCAACCCCAGGAAGGCCCGCACGTCCTTCACCGTCTTGGGGGTAGGACACCCCTAGATGGCAGCGACCTTTTCCAGGGATGGTCGAACACCCTCTGCCGAGACGGTATGCCCCAGGTACTCAATCTGGGTGCAGAATAGATGGCATTTCTGGGGCTTCACCTTCAACCCGTACTTCTGCAGCCGGCCGAGCACCTGCCCCAACCGCCTCAGGTGGTCCTCGAAGGTGGTGGAATAGATGATAATATCGCCCAGGTATATAAACATGGTTTTGAAGTTGAGGTCCCCCCAGACACCGCTCCATCAACCGCTGGAAAGTTCCGGGGGCGTTGGCCAGCCCAAACGGCATCCGATTGAACTCGAACAGTCCCATGGGAAGGACAAATGCCGTCTTGGCTCTGTCCTCCTCTGACATCGGCACTTGCCAGTACCCACTGGCCAGTTCAAGGGTGGAAAAGTACGTTGCATTCCCCAGGGCAGACAGAGACTCCTCTATATGGGGCAGCGGATACGAATCCTTGATGGTGCAGGCGTTCAACTTCCGATAATCCACGCAAAAGTGTAGAGTGCCATCTTTCTTCCGAACCAGGACGATAGGGGCTGCCCAAGGGCTTTGACTTTATCGTATGACCCCCTTTCGGAGCATTTGTGCTAATAGAGTTTTTACTTCCTGATAAGGCTGCGGTGGTATTTGCCGATGTCGCTCCCGGATGGGGGCTGCTCCCGCCGTGGGGATTCCGTGTGTGATGGCCGTGGTACATCCGAAGTTGTCTTCGTGGCTGGCAAAGACACTGTAAAATTGTCCAAGAAGTGTCTCCACTTGGAGAAGCTGGGCCAGCGCTAGACCGGAGAGTTCAGCCCGCATTTTCTCCAAGATGACCCGACCCTTTTCTTGGGCCGCAGGTGCGGCGGCCTGTTGGGTTCGCACTGTGACTGCCCAGGGATCTTCGGGTTGCACCCGCAACTGGACTGCGGGGTCCGGCAACATCTCCTCCAATGGCTGGACTAGCTTGGCCACTTCGGCCCGGGGCTTCAGGGCGATGTTTTGATCTTCCAGGTTGACGCACCACACCAAGACGGTCCCTCCCCGCACTGTGGCCAGGGAGCGGGCCACCAGGATGCCAGGGTGCGGGCCACCAGGATGCCAGGGTGCAGGCGTTCCGAGTAACAAGGTTCCACCTGCACCTCCACGTCCTCCAGTGGTATCGGGGCACGGATTGGCAGAGCCACCACCGTCTGCCCCGGAGGAAGCACAAGTGGGGGGCACGCTGGCGCGATGACCTTGCCCAGCGCCTCACCCTCCTGACACTCCTGGAGCACTCGCGCCTCCCACACCAACTGCTGGAAGACCTGCCCCTGGGCCGTGCAAGAACCCCACTGACTTAGGGTCTCCTGTGTGGAATCGTTAAGGAGTAGATTGCCGAACTCCCGCAGTATATTCATGCCCAAGATGACCGGGTGGCGGTCGATAGTCTCTCCTTGGGTCAGGACCACTCCCCGGCGGCCGAGGGCTTTTTCACACAATGTCATCTGAAGCCACACCACTCCGATGACAGGTACCGGCAGTTGGTTTGCGGCCACTAGTCGTATCATGGGCCCCCACTGGAGCCTTGCCACCTCCAGGAAATGTTTCCGGCATGGTCATCACCTGCGACCCTGTACCTACGAGGCACCGTACTGCATGACCCTCGACTTCAGCCCATACTATTGGGCACTCAGCGACCAGTTCCTTGGGACTTCCACAACCCCTCATTGTGGCTTCCGGCTCCGAGCGGCGTCCCCCATGCCCGGAGCCCTCTAGTTTAATGTCCGCTGGGGTGGGCGCTTCCCTCTCCGCGGACACTCCCGGGCGAAGTGGCCCAGTTCTCCACACTCATAACATCGGGGCGGCGAGGCTCGGCCACCCCGGGCATTGCGAGGCCCCCAGGGCCTGGAATTGTAGCCAGGCCGGCCAGGCGCGGGCTCTGTTCTCTTCTTTACTTCGGCCAGCTCACCCCGGATACTTTTCAGTTCTTGTCTCATCTCCGCAATCCATTGAGGTTCTTCGACAACACTTACGGAAGACTCCTTACTCCGGGCCTTCCCCACAGGAGCCGTCATCCACTGCTCCTGCTCTTGCACCCGGGCCTGACTCCCCACTTCGGAGAAGGCTAAATGTGGGTTCACTCGGATCTGCTTCTGCAATGCCTGTTTGATTAATGGGTCCCGGAGTCCAGTCACTAGCAGGTCACGCAGAGTAATGTCGATGGGCCCTACCCCCATTCTGTCCTTCCTCTCTATGGCAGTGTGT